>NC_064632.1:246760783-248113640 GCF_023864275.1 Schistocerca cancellata
CCTACAACAAAAAATGCCTGTCACGCAACCTGAAACTTCAACACTATACATCAGTCATAGGACCAGAAGCCCTGTATGCCATGGAATGTCTTTCCATGAACCGGAGAGGTCTGATGGAGAAACTGGAAGTCAGAGAGAGAAGAATCCGGTAGAAGAAAATGGGGAATGCCGAAGGTGACGTAACTCGGATCTCTACCAACATATTGAGAGGCACTCTGACTGCGCGAGAAAAAGAAGGGTAGCTTTCTATAGTCATGTTGCAAGATTGCCTGCAAACAGATTGACCAAATGTCTGTTCACCTTCTGGCAAAACAAGAAGGTTCGCACCACTTGGCTGACAGGAACTGAAAAGGACATTAAAGAACTGGGAATAACTGATCTCCAGAATTGACAGACTGTGAGACGTACCCTGAAGGAAGCTCGAGAATTTCAGGAAAAGGCCCGAAGGAAAGGTACCCCCCGGACAAAACAAATGAAGGTGTTACATTGGCAGCTGATGCGACAGTATTGGGCAAAGATCAAAGCCCAAGAGTTGAACAATTGTGGTCCAAAGTAGGCCCATTTGAAACGAGAAGAAGAAATACGAAATCGTAAGCATTCCGTACAAGGTCCATAAGGGATACTATATGGGATAGTTGGCAACCGTAATTGGCAGAGGGTCCGACCTTCCTGAAAACTCACGAGAAGCACAGATAGCGTGTTTAAGAGAAAAGTCCAATATCCAATGGATATGTTTGCCAGATTCTCCTCTGAGACTTGAAGGGGGCTTTGTAGACATTTATTGAGTGCAATGGGCGCAGCTGGCTCCAATGTCAGCACAAACGAGAACGTGTGGTGGTGCAGGTCGGCAGCTGAAGCCTATGCGCAAACGAATATCTCGCGTCCCTTATAAGCTGCGGTTGGAGAGTTCGCAAACGGTCGTATGAACAGGTTACGTCGGTACGACAAATAATTGGACAAATAAAGGCGTTCAAAGTCAGTAGTTTCTCGCTAGAGTATCGAGAAAGAAATGGTCGCGAAAACAAAGCCTGTTGGCAATATTATGTAAAAATAAATTGTTCTTCGTCTTCCACGTCTGTAAGAAGTACAGAAGTAGTAATGGTATGTGTTCCACTACCTTGTCATTCTCTTTATTGTTCTACTGACGTGAATTCTCGTCTTACTCCCCACATAGAACTGCGTCGAGGTGTCCTGAAGGGGAGTCCCCTTTCTATGGTGACTGGTCGTTATTGGGAGAAAGGTTGATCGTTCGAGCATATGCTACTGGCGTTATGGTACTTCTTTGTACTCATGGTGGCATTCCGATGTTCAAGGACGTTTTGGATGCATTTTGTTGTCTTCCGGGAACGCAGATTACCGACTAGAAGTGTCAATTAATCACTTTGCAGGGATTTGATAAGGTTGAGATTCCCTGAGTAGTGGCGGTCGCGTTATAAATGATCGTTGTCCGCCTCACATTCGCCTTTTGTTCAGAGACCCGCATCCCTACAGCTGTTCGCGTTCTGTCTCAAGTGAGGGAGAATAGGCCGGGTCAAGAGTACCGGAAGTCACTACGACATCGAGGACCTCCAACCGACGCTAAAGGCACCAGAACTGACACAGCTTGCGCTTCAGGGCCTGCAGGGCAGGCAGCCTGGAGTCACGGCCAGCACATCTTCAAACTCTTTCTGGGCGATAGTCGGTTGCTCCCTGTTTACGTGCACTAGAGTTTACGACATGATTGCAGCAGCTGGAAAATACACGTATCGAAAGCACTGCTTCTTGTGGTCTCTCGTCAGGCCGTCCGTGGACACGTTACAGACACAAGCGAGGCTCATCACTAGACGTCACAGAACGCTACTCAATGTCCCATTTCACTCTGCTCCACACCATTTAAGTATTTATGTCTGTAACCTCCGTCCAGATTTCCACCGCATGTTGTAGTCTGTGAAGATATCGGTAATTATGGCAAACAGTTGTTTTTCTTTCTCTTCATTGTTTTCTTCTACTTCATTACTCTCTACACATATCTTTGGCGGTTTAGAATATTTGTAGTTTTGTTACGCAGTACGAAATGTAACTTTTTTGCGTGACTAATATTGCTACCTCGGGGAAGATCAGTTTGGATTCCGTAGAAATGTTGAAACACGTGAGGCAATACTGACCCTACGACTTATCTTAGAAAATAGATTAAGGAAAGGCAAACCTACGTTTCTAGCACTTGTAGACTTAGAGAAAGCTTTTGACAATGTTGACTGGAATACTCTCTTTCAAATTCTGAAGGTGGCAGGGATAAAATACAGGGAGCGAAAGGCTATTTACAATTTGTACCGAAAGCAGATGGCAGTTATAACAGTCGAGGGACATGAAAGGGAAGCAGTGGTTGGGAAGGGATTGAGACAGGGTTGTAGCCTCTCCCCGATGCTATTAAATCTGTATATTGAGCAAGCAGTAAAGGAAACAAAAGAAAAGTTCGGAGTAGGTATTAAAATCCATGGAGAAGTAATAAAAACTTTGAGGTTCGCCGATGACATTGTAATTCTGTCACAGACAGCAAAGAACTTGGAAGAGCAGTTGAACAGAATGGACAGTGTCTTGAAAGGAGGGTATAAGATGAACATCAACAAAAGCAAAACTTGGATAGTCCGCAGTCCGTGGTCGTGCGGTAGCGTTCTCGCTTCCCACGCCCGGGTTCCCGGGTTCGATTCCCGGCGGGGTCAGGGATTTTCTCTGCCTCGTGATGACTGGGTGTTGTGTGATGTCCTTAGGTTAGTTAGGTTTAAGTAGTTCTAAGTTCTAGGGGGCTGATGACCTGAGATGTTAAGTCCCATAGTGCTCAGAGCCATTTGAACCATTTTTGAAAACTTGGATAATGGAATGTATTCGAATTAAGTCGGGTGATGCTGAGGAAATTAGATTAGGAAATGAGACACTTAAAGTAGTAAATGAGTTTTGCTATTTGGGGAGCAAAATAACTGATGATGGTCGAAGTAGAGAGGATATAAAATGTAGACTGGCAATGGCAAGGAAAGCGTTTCTGAAGAAGAGAAATTTGTTAACATCGAATATTGATTTAAGTGTCAGGAAGTCGTTTCTGAAAGCATTTGTAAGGAATGTAGCCATGTATGGAAGTGAAACATGGACGATAAATAGTTTAGACAAGAAGAGAATAGAAGCTTTCGAAATGTGGTGCTACAGAAGAATGCTGAAGATTATATGGGTAGATCACATAACTAATGAGGAGGTATTGAATAGAATTGGGGAGAAAGGGAGTTTGTGGCACAACTTGACTAGAAGAAGGGGTCGGTTGGTAGGACATGTTCTGAGGCATCAAGGGATCACCAATTTAGTACTGGAGGGCAGCGTGGAGGGTAAAAATCGTAGAGGGAGACCAAGAGATGAATACACTAAGCAGATTCAGAGGGATGTAGGCTACAGTAGGTACTGGGAGATGAAGAGGCTTGCACAGGATAGAGTAGCATGGAGAGCTGCATCAAACCAGTCTCAGGACTGAAGACCACAACAACAACAACAACAACAACAACAATATTGCTACATGAATCTGTTCTAACTGAGTATGCAAAAGTGTCAGTGCATGTTTGATCTTCTTTGTAATGCATTTGTGAAATGCTCTGTACGGAACCACATGTAATATGCAGCACTGTTGTATGAACTGTGATGCGAGGGCGGTATCAATAGTTGACACTTGGCAGTCGAAGAGTGATATACAGTGGACGTGCAGCGTTGTGGCGTTGTTCTGTGGTAGGGTTGCATGTGTGTTCTGTAGTCGTGCTATACTCTGCTTATCACAAGAATAAACCAGATGTAAACATTACGCCATGTATCTCATTGGATTTCGGTTCACACGGAGAGGAAGCCGAGCTGTGTCAAATAGTCAAGTATGATTATAAGGATACGTTCTATGCTGTGTTGCACGCACATAGACTGAGCGATAAAACGGGACAACAGCTTTAGCATTTAACTTGGACAGCGCTGGCCAGCCAGCTGGTCCAACTAACCTGCAATGATGTGAGGAGTTGCAGTTCAAACGTAAAAAGAGACGCGCGAAGAAGCAATATAGCTTCGAATGTTCTTTAATTTTTAAAGAGAATGAAATAATATTCGGCGAAACTCCAGCACTACAGCGCGCTTCTTAGGTGACCAGACGTAAACAATAAAATGCACTAGTTCTCTCCTAACTTTGTATTATAATTACAGACAAGAGTGATGAAAATTGCTTAGTTAAACACTGGATAATTTTTCTGAGCGAGCTTTGTGTGCTGCAAAAGCATACTGCAGGGATTTCATCGTACTGGTGAATACTGAAGCCACTGAAGATATTAATTACAGTCAGTCGTCTTGTAATCTCTTAGCTTCTTCCTTATCAGAATCCTAGAAATACATTTCAGTTCTGCAACTGTCATCTGCTACGTTGATAACGAGTCGATGAACAACAGAATCCACGTTGCCACCCAGGCACCGCATTTTCTCCTCTTCTTTTATGACGTGCCGTTCTATATCTCGTCATCGTTCGGCAGTGACATGTTAGAAACATGCGTGCGTTAGTTCTAGTACGTCTGGCAGGGTAACAGTCTTGTTATTTCTCGGGCCAAATCCCTTAACTTGGCTCCAGATCAGTTCTGTTGCGCCGGCCGCTGTGCATGAGCGGTTCTAGGCGCTTTCAGTCCGCAACCGCGCTGCCGCTACGGTCGCAGGTTCGAATCCTGCCTCGGGCATGGATGTGTGTGATGTCCTCAGGTTACTTAGGTTTAAGTAGTTCTAAGTCTAGGGGACTGATGACCTCTGATGTTAAGTCTCATAGTGCTTAGAGCCATTTCAACCATTTGAAATTCTGTTGCGTTCATACTGTAATGGTACAGTAGCAAATGTAAAAATGCAGCATTTGTATGGTGCACTCGATATCGTAAAAATGATTGTTTTTCATGTTTCTACGATACTTATCATTCTGGTTCGTATGAGGCTAACTACACTATGTGATCAAAAGTATCCGTACACCTGTGTGAAAATGACTAACATGTTCGTGGTGCCCTCCATTGGTAATGCTGGAATTCAGTATGGTGTTGGGCCACTCTTAACCTTGATGAAAGCTTCCACTCCGCAGGCATACGTTCAATCGGGTGCTGGAATGTTTCCTGGGGAATGACAGCCCATTCTTCACGGAGTGCTATACTGAGGAGAGGTATCGATGTCGGTCGGTCGGTCGGCGTTCAAGAACATCCCAAAGGTGTTCTATAGGATTCAGGTCAGGACTCTGTGCAGGCGTCCATTACAGGGATGTTATTGTCGTGTAACCACTCCGCCACAGGCTGTGCGTTATGAACAGGTGCTCGATCGTGTTGAAAGATGCAATCGCCATGCCCGAATTACTCTTCAACAGTGGGAAGCAAGAAGGTGCTTATAACATAAATGTAGGCCTGCACTGTGATAATGCCACGCAAAACAACAAGGGGTGCAAGCCCGCTTCATGAAAAACACGACCACACCATAACACCACCGCCCCCGAATTTTCTGATGGCACTACACACGCTTGCAGATGATGTTCACCGGGCATTTGCCATACCCACACTCTGCCACCGGATCGCCACATTGTGTACCGTGATTCGTCACTCCACACAACATTTTTCCACGGTTTAGTCGTCAAATGTTTCGCCCCTTACACCAAGCGAGGCGTCGTTTGGCACTTAACGGCGTGTTGTGTGGCTTATGAACAGCCGCTCGACCATGAAATCCAAGTTTTCTCACCTCCCGCCTAACTGTCATAGTACTTGCCGTGCAGTTTGGAATTCCTGTGTGATGGTCTGGATAGGTGTCTGCCTGTTACTGTCAGCCGTCTCTGTCTGTCAACAGACGAGGTCGGCACGTACGCTTTTGTGCTGTACGTGTCCCTTCACGTTTTCTCTTCACTATCAGATCGGAAACAGTGGACCTAGAGATATTTAGGAGTGTGGAAATCTCGCGTACAGACGTACGACACAAGTGACACCTAATCATTTGAACACGTTCGAAGTCCATGAGTTCTGCGGAGCGTTGCATTCTGCTCTCTCACGATGTCTAATGACTACTGAGGTCGCTGATATGTAGCACCTGACAATAGGTGGCAGCACAATGCACCTAATATGAAAAACATATGTTTTGGGGAGTATCCGGATACTTTGTTCACATATTGTATTTGGTACAAAGCAATGGACGTAGTCTAAATAAAGAGTATTTGGTTTTTCATTTTTGCCCTAAAAATTAAACTTATTTTTTAAAATTTAAGCAACCTTTATTAACAATATTTCATAAAATATCGATAATTTAGAATTTATATTTAAAATGAAAACAGGAATTTCGTGTGCAATATGTAATTTGAAACAAGAAGAAGTGCATTATTTACAAAAAAATGATGATAAATTTTACAATTACGAGCTGTAGGTATTTCAAATCGAACGAAAAAAAAGCTAAGGTGAGACTTGAACCAGCAATACACGAACCGTTGAACATCAGCTGTATTAAATACAATTCCTCGGTAAACATCAAAGCCGATTTTTGCTGTAAATTTATGAAAAACATTAAGAAAAACCTATTTATCGGCACTTTTTAACCGTTTTCCACACGTATGTTTCACTACGGACCAGGAAGCAGCCTCAGCCATTTTCATACAGCGTATTAACAGCGTGACAATCAGAGCACAACAGTACAGAGACTGTGACTGTACATGATTTTTAAAATAAAAACTACATAACTAAAGGGTGATTACGAAAAACGTTGATGCCTGTTAGTACATTAGAATATCATAAAGTTTCATTTAACGCAACGCAGTAATACTATATCTAATACGTAAGTGGGACCTCCTTCTAAGAGCTTAACACATCAGTGTAAGTGAGTACTGACCAAATCATCGCATTTGTGTTTCCTAGACGTTATGAAACAAAATGTTAGACTGTGGATACAGTGAGCTTCGATGAGTACTATAAACAGCAGTGACAATAGTTACGCGAATGAACTGTGATTGTCGTGGCTGGAACCGAACCGTTTTGCATGTAACTCAATTGCAAGTAATGTACTTTGAACTTATTATCTTGTGAGTAACTTAATGGGCTGCAGCGTCCGCTGAAACATTAACTCTCGCTGTGGAGAGTTGGAAACTGTTTGTTACGTGAGTACTGTTTTTCGCCAGAACTGTGATTTCGCATCGTGATAACCAAAGAAGCTGATGGACTGTAACTTCCCGATCGGCGAGTAAAATTGCATTACGTACTTTTTTAAAACTATTTACGGGACGTTAGAAACAGAAACGTGAGTGTACGGAACATTGTAATCGCGCACATACAAAACTAGATCTGTGCAATGGCGATTGCCTCCTACCAACCTGTGACCAAAGGAATGATACGGAGAATAATATTACCGCGTGGATAATCACATTCCAAGCAAGAGCACAGATCATGGCTGTTTCCTGACTATTGGGGACACAATAACTAATCCGCCAGTATTAACGAACCGCCATCGACGTCACACTGCAACGCCAAGCGTTCTCCCCCCTCACCCAGGTAGAAACTTGAAGCATTTCACATAGATTCAAATTGTAATTTCTTTCGCTTTTACGACAAACTTGCTTCAGTATTTCATTTCCTTAGAAATAAATATAATTTCGGTGAAGCTTGTTTGCTATCTACGTTGACATTATTGAGTCCACTAATAATAGTAATTATTACTATTTTTTCTCTGTCTTAATCAATTATTTTTATTATAGTTACTATGGCATGTGTTTTATGTACTCTCCTGGAGGGGTGTGTTTTTTTATGAATATTAACAGTGTTTTTATCAAGCTCATTTACGTGGTTTATTAGTCCGCGAAGTTGTGGTGTTCACCATTAAATTCTGAGCGCCGACCAATCACAGATAAGCGGCTCGCCCGCTGGTGGTGCAAGGCACCCTATAGGTGCGAATTTTGAATCTGCTTGACAGCTACTTAAACTGTGTTTACATTCAAAAAAATGGTTCAAATGGCTCTGAGCACTATGGGACTTAACAACTGTGGTCATCAGTCCCCTAGAACTTAGAACTACTTAAACCTAACTACCCTAAGGACATCACACACATCCATGCCCGAGGCAGGATTCGAGCCTGCGACCGTAGCAGTCGCGCGGTTCCGGACTGCGCGCCTAGAACCGCGATACCACCGCGGCCGGCACATTCAATAAGATGACATCTTACGACATATACAAGACCAAGTGCGGTTTTATTTGGCTTTTACAGGTGTTGTTGTTGTTGTGGTCTTCAGTCCTGAGACTGGTTTGATGCAGCTCTCCATGCTACTCTATCCTGTGCAAGCTTCTTCACCTCCCAGTACCTACTACAGCCTACATCCTTCTGAATCTGCTTAGTGTATTCATCGTATTCATCTCTTGGTCTCCCTCTACGATTTTTACCCTCCACGCTGCCCTCCAGTACTAAATTGGTGATCCCTTGATGCCTCAGAATATGTCCTACCAACCGATCCCTTCTTCTAGTCAAGTTGTACCACAAACTCCCTTTCTCCCCAATTCTATTCAATACCTCCTCATTAGTTATGTGATCTACCCATATAATCTTCAGCATTCTTCTGTAGCACCACATTTCGAAAGCTTCTATTCTCTTCTTGTCTAAACTATTTATCGTCCATGTTTCACTTCCATACATGGCTACATTCCATACAAATACTTTCAGAACCCACTTCCTGACACTTAAATCAATACTCGATGTTTCTGTTCTTCAGAAACGCTTTCCTTGCCATTGCCAGTCTACATTTTGTATCCTGCCGGCCGGTGTGGCCGTGCGGTTCTAAGCGCGTCAGTTTGGAACCTTGTGACCGCTACGGTCGCAGGTTCGAATCCTGCCTCGGGCATGGATGTGTGTGATGTCCTTAGGTTAGTTAGGTTTAAGTAGTTCTAAGTTCTAGGGGACTGATGACCTCAGTAGTTAAGTCCCATAGTGCTCAGAGCCAGCCATTTTGTATCCTCTCTACTTCGACCATCATCAGTTATTTTGCTCCCCAAATAGCAAAACTCATTTACTACTTTAAGTGTCTCATTGCGTAATCTAATTCCCTCGGCATCACCCGACTTAGTTCGAATACATTCCATAATCCTTGTTTTGCTTTTGTTGATGTTCATCTTGTATCCTCCTTTCAAGACACTGTCCATTCCGTTCAACTGCTCTTCCAAGTCCTTTGCTGTCTCTGACAGAATTACAGTGTCATCGGCGAACCTCAATGCTTTTATTTCTTCTCCACGGATTATGATTCCTTCTCTGAATTTTTCTTTTGTTTCCTTTACTGCTTGCTCAATATTCAGACTGAATATCATCGGGGAGAGGCTACAGCCGTGTCTCAATCCCTTCCCAACCACTGCTTCCCTTTCGTGCCCCTCGACTCTTATAACTGCCATCTGGTTTCTGTACAAATTGTAAATAGCCTTTCGCTCCCTGTATTTTACCCCTGCCACCTTTAGCATTTGGAAGAGAGTATTCCAGTCAACATTGTCAAAAGCTTTCTCTAAGTCTACAAACGCTAGAAACGTAGGTTTGCCTTTCCTTAATCTTTCTTCTAAGATGAGTCGTAGGGTCAGTATTGCCTCACGTGTCCTAGCATTTCTACGGAATCCAAACTGGTCTTCCCCGAAGTCGGCTTCTACCAGTTTTTCCATTCGTCTGTAAAGAATTCGCGTTAGTATTTTGCAGCTGTGACTTATTAAACTGATAGTTCGGTAATTTTCACATCTGTCAACACCTGCTTTCTTTGGGATTGGAATTATTATATTCTTCTTGAAGTCGCCTGTCTCATACATCTTGCTCACCAGATGGTAGAGTTTTGTCAGGACTGGCTCTCCCAAGGCTGTCAGTAGTTCTAATGGAATGTTGTCTACTCCTGGGGCCTTGTTTCGACTTAGGTCTTTCAGTGCTCTGTCAGACTCTTCACGCAGTATCATATCTCCCATTTCATCTTCATCTACCTCCTCTTCCATTTCCATAATATTGTCCTCAAGAACATCGCCCCTGTATAGACCCTCTACATACTCCCTCCACCTTTCTGCTTTCCCTTCTTTGCTTAGAACTGGGTTTCCATCTGAGCTCTTGATATTCATGCAAGTGGTTCTCTTTTGTCCAAAGGTTTCTTTAATTTTCCTGTAGGCAGTATCTATCTTACCCCTCGTGAGATAAGCCTCTACATCCTTACATTTGTCCTCTAGCCATCCCTGCTTAGCCATTTTGCACTTCCTGTCGATCTCATTTTTGAGACTTTTGTATTCCTTTTTGCCTGCTTCACTTACTGAATTTTTGTATTTTCTCCTTTCATCAATTAAATTCATCTGTTACCGAAGAATTTTTACTAGGCCTCGTTTTTTTACCTACTTGATGCTCTGCTGCCTTCACTATTTCGTTCCTCAAAGCTACCCATTCTTCTTCTACTGTATTTCTTTCCCCCATTCCTGTCAATTGTTTTCTTATGCTCTCCCTGAAACTCTGTACAACCTCTGGTTTAATCAGTTTATGCAGGTCCCATCTCCTTAAATTCCCACCTTTTTCCAGTTTCTTCAGTTTTAATCTACAGTTCATAACCAATAGATTGTGGTCAGAGTCCACATCTGCCCCTGGAAATGTCTTACAATTTAAAACCTGGTTCCTAAATCTCTGTCTTACCATTATATAATCTATCTGAAACCTTCTAGTATCTCCAGGGTTCTTCCATGTATACAACGTTCTTTCATGATTCTTGAACCAAGAGTTAGCTATGATTAAGTTATGCTCTGTGCAAAATTCTACCAGGCGGCGTCTCCTTTCATTTCTTAGCGCCAATCCATATTCACCTACTACATTTCCTTCTCTTCCTTTTCCTAATGTTGAATTTCAGTCACCCATGACTTACAGTTTACAGTTATAACAGCAGAAAATGATGGACATTTCCGTAATTATTGATTTACGGGAGTTCAAGTGTTTTCTGTTCTTGTGGTGTTTGTTGCCAAATTCTGATACTTCCGTTAAGTTCGAAAATAAAACGGGTTCTTTTGAATTTAAATAATCAAAATTAACGGTAAAATTAGACAAAGTAGATGGCTAAAACCCATTTTCTTCAGATATGGATCAGTTCGTGACAGGGCTAGATAACATAGCATGTTATGGCTCAGTTGCGTCACACTGAGTCATTTTCTTCACAAGTCCTGCTCTTCTTATCACACTTTTGGCAAGAGTCTATTTCACCACCAATCGTTCTGCACTAGACCTACAGCCAACTGTCCGTGCACTCTGTCAGTATTATTCTCTTGTGCCCCTCATTAAAATAACTTAACCTTTCCTAAAGTCTGAAATATTGCGATAAGATGCATGTGCACATCCTCTTGGCATAGGCCTACAGTGTCGTGATCGCTACTTGGAAAGTTGCAGTAACGTTATACCCAAACAGTGTTGTATTCCCACGCTTAACCTAGGATAGTCGTTACATGGCAATACAGCCATTTTGCCATGCTAACAGGCATCTCCACCGGCTCCACAACACGGTTTGGCAGGCACAACTTGTCAGCCACGAAACTGGCCGGCATGAGGTGCTTGTCAACAAATACAACAATCGATGCACATATAGCGACCAGCCAAAGTGTTTACAAGGTAGCGTGCGGCAGACTCCACGAGAATCTGCCGTGCGAACATTGCCACCCTCGGCAGTAGCATCTCTGCCGCTGGCGCTACAGTTAGGGTACCGCTTCAGCTACGCTTATCACGGGCCGTCCAGGACATGGAACAAGTAACCTTACATTCAACGGATACTGAAGGGGCTGTCCTGCAGGCGGCAAGCAGTTCTGTTCGCGGAGCTGCTCCACGATCTACTCATTGCAACATACACGGAAGTTCCAGCCGCAGCAGCAGTCCCTGACGATCGACTCAGAGAAACCACTACGACCAGCCTAGCAGTTATCACGGAAGCCCTCGCTCTCCACGATCTTATTGGACACTGTGATTCAGAGAAGATCAGTACCCAATGACTGGAAAGTTGCACAGGTAACACCAACATTCAAGAAAGGCAATAGGAGTGAACCACTAAATCACAGGCCCATATCATTATCGTAGATATGCAGCAGGGTTTTGGAAGATATTGTTCTGGCGTAACCACAAGCGTTGGAACGAAGATGCAGAACGCAAGAGCAGAGAAGGCGGTGAGGATAAGTCGGCCAGCCGGCCGCTGGTGGCCGAGCGGTTCTTGGCGCTTCAGTCCGGAACCACGCTGCTGCTACGGTCGCAGGTTCGAATCCTGCCTCGGGCATGGGTGTGTATGATGTCCTTAGGTTAGTTAGGTTTAAGTAGCTCTAAGTCTAGGGGACTGATGACCTCAGATGTTAAGTCCCAAAGTGCTCAGAGCCATTTGAACCATTTGAAAAGTCGGCCAATGGTGCGCGGAATTGGACCGCGCCCCCAAGAGCGACACCTAGAAGAAGGGAATTTAAGCGACGCTCCTGCTAGCCTCGGCGGCTCAGATCGGCACCGGATCGCGGACATTAGTTATCAGTGACGTGTGCCAACTTGCCTGAACAGTTCACATATCAAGGGCTCTAAATTATATCGCAAGTCGCCTTCGTTTGCGACTACTACTTGTAAATCTCCAAAGTTAACTATTGTCAAATTTCTTTCTAGAAATAAAACTACTAATGTTATTTGTTCGAATTGTTCTATAGCATCTCGAGATCTTTTAGAAAAGATATCGATATGGTGCGAAAACTGGCAATTGACCCTAAATAATGAGAAGAGTGAGGTCGTCCAACTGAGTGCTAAAAGAAATACGTTAAACTTCCGTTACACGATATATCAGTCAAATGTAAGGCCGTAAATTCAGCTAAATACCTAGGAATTACAATTACGAACAACTTAAATTGTAAGGAACACATAGAAAATGTTCTGGGGAAGGCGAACCAAAGACTGCGTTCTATTAGTAGGACACTTAGAAGATGCAACAGATCTGCTAAAGAGACTGCCTACACTACGCTTATCCATCTTCTTTTGGAGCACTGCTGCGCTGTCTGGGATCCTTACCAGACCGGATCAATGGAGTTCGTCGACAAAGTTCAAAGAAGGGAAGCAGGTTTTGTATTATCAAGATATAGAGGTGAGGGTGTCACGGACATGATACAGGATTAGGGGTTGACATCATTAAAACAAAAGCGTTTCTCGTTGCCGCGGGATCAATCTCCAACTTTCTCCTCCGAATGCGAAAATATTTTGCTGATGCCGACCTACATAAGGAGAAACGATGATCATAAGAAAATAAGAGAAATACTAAAATAAAAATCAGAGCTCGCATGGAAAGATAAAGGTGTTCGTTTTTTCCGCGCGCTGTTCGAGAGTGGAATAACAAAGAATTATTGTGAAGGTGGCTCGAAGAACCCTCTGCCAGGCACTTAAGTGTGATTTTCAGTGTACCGATGTAGATGTAGGTACAATATACCACAGGTTGAACTTACAATGTGTGCTAACTTCGAGTGGTTGGAGTCAGAGACAGACGTTCCACGGGACTCGCAAGAGTTCTATACAGTGCACATCACCATTAATAGCGAAAACCGATCTGGCTGAAAGTGTAAAAGCGAAAATGAGGGAGGGTAAGGGGAGCGGGGTGCCATATGATTAGTCACTTGTGTGGAAAAATGTTCTAGAACTGGTCCTGCTTATTGGACCATCGGACTGACTCCCGTATGGACTACACAGAAATAAGCGTACCTAGCCTGCAGAAGTAACTTAAAGATTCGAAAACAAATAAATCACCAGGTCTGGAAGGAATCCCAATTCCATTTTACAATAAGTATTCTACGGATTGGCCCCTTAGCTACACTATGTGATGAAAAGTATCCGGACACCGCCAAAACAAGCGTTTTCAATATTAGGTGCATTGTGTTGCCACCCACTGCCACGTACTCCATATCACCGACTTCAGTAGTCATTAGACGTCGTGGGAGAGCTGAATGGGGCGCTCCACGAAACTCATGGACTTTGAATGTGGTCAAGTGATTGGGTGTCACTTGTGTCATACGTCTGGTCGTGAGATTTCCTCACTTCTTAAACATCCCTAGGTCCACTGTTTCCGATCTGATAGTGAAGTGGAAACGCGAAGAGACATGTACAGCACAAAAGCGTACAGGCCGACCTCGTCTGTTGACTGACAGAGACCGCCGACAGTTGAAGAGGGTCGTAATGTATAATAGGCAGACATCTATCCAGACCGTCACACAGGAATTCCAAACTGGATCAGGATCCACTGCAAGTACTATGACAGTCAGGCGGGAGGTGAGAAAACTTGGATTTCATAGTCGAGCGGCTGCTCATAAGTCACACATCACGCCGGTAAATGCCAGACGACGCCTCGCTTGGTGTAAGGACGACTGAACAGTGGAGAAACGTATGGAGTGACGAATCACGGTACACAGTGTGGCGATCCGATGGCAGGGTGTGAGTACGGCGAATGTCCGGTGAACGTCATCTTCCAGCATGTGTAGTGCCAACAGTAAAATTCGGAGGTGGTAGTGTAACGGTGTGGTCGTGTTATTCATGGAGGGGGCTTGCATCCCTTGTTGTTTTGCGTGGCACTATCACAGCATAAGCCTACATTGATATTTTAAGCACCTTTTTGCTACCTACTGTTGAAGAGCAATTCGGCGATGTGCGATTGCATCTTTAACCGATCGACCACCTGTTCACAATGCACGACATGTGGCGGAGTGGTTACACAACAATAACATCCCTGTAATGGACTGGCCTCCGCAGGGTCCTGACCTGAATACTATAAAAGACCTTTGGGATGTTTTGGAACGCCGACATCGATACCTCTCCTCAGTGCAGCACTCCGTGAATAATAGTCTCCCACTCCCCAAGAAACACTCGAGCACTTGATTGAAAGTATGAAGTACGCCTGCGAGAATGGAAGTTGTCATCAAGGCTAAGGGTGGGTCAACAACATATTGAATTCCAGTATTACCGATGGAGGGCGCCACGAACTTGTAAAACATTTTCAGCCAGTTTCCGGATACTTTTGACCTCATAGTGTAGCCTGCATTTATAGTGAATCTCTCGCTCAGAACAAAATCCCAAGCGACTGGAAAAAAGCGCAGATTACTCCAGTATATAAGAAAGGTAAAAGAACGGCCCCTCAAAATTACAGACCAATATCCCAAACTTCTGTTTGCTGCCGAATCTTTTAACACATTCTCAGTTCGAATAAAATAAACTTTCTTGAGGCTAATAAGTTTATGTCCACGAATCGGCATGGTTTTAGAAAGCATCGCTCGTGCGAAACGCAGCTTGCCCTTTTCTTACATGATATACTGAGCGTTATGGATGAAGGGCAACAGACAGATTCCATATTTCTAGATTTCCGGCAAGCATTTGACAGCGTACCCCATTTCAGGCTGTTAACTAAGGCACGAGCGTATGGAATAAGTTCACCGGTACGTCAGGTGTGCCCCAGGGAAGTGTGACATATAATATAATATAATAATGGAATAGATGATAATAAAATGCGTGGCTTTTTAAAATGTATTGAATTAATGAGATTAATTTTTCGGCATGAATGACAAGCACAATAAGCTGAGCTATGCCTGGAAATAAGTTCGTATTAGTTCATATTATTTTGCAGGGCGAAGTAGTTTCTTTCTCCGCTGTAGATTTGTGCTTACCATTCTTTATAATGCTACGTTTGGTCGCCTTGTTCACCTTTGAAGTCTTGACCGTGTTCCCATTAAGCTTATCGGATCTTCGTAATTTTCCAAAGTACACAGGTGGGCTTCAGTTTGTGTAATTATCGTACTATTTGAAATAACAACTCACACGACCTTTCTGTTCATAAAACAATACTGTATTTTTCTGAACGATGCACATATGAAATACATACTCCTCACGTATTCGTAGCGACCCCAAAATGGCGGTCTATAATTACTCGCTAAAAATGGCGTGCTTCTCACTCGTTCACTAGCTGAGCGCGAATCCTTCCTTCCTCCTACTGGTACCAGAAAAATTCCTCTGTTTCTTAACAACTGAAAGTAAAAAAAAAATACATGACGGTAGGCATAGGCTCTATGATGGGCTACCGCTTCATCTTCTCTTTTTGCCTTTAAAGAAGACGAAAACATAAAGGAAATGCAAAAGGTTTATCACAGGCAGGATCGATGTTGTTCTCTATAAACATAAGTGATTCGGCGGACAGGGTGGGCAGCATCTGCGGTTGTTTGCTTACGATGCTGTGGTGTACAGGAAGGTGTCGAAGCTGAGTGACTGTAGGAAGATACAAGACAACTTAGACAAAATTTCCAGTTGGTGTGACGAATGCAGCTAGCCCTGAATGTGGAATAACATAAGTTAATGCGAATGAGCAGGAAGATCAAACCTGTAATGTTCGGATACAATATTGCAGTGTCCAGTGCTACACAGTCAAGTCGTTTAAATATCTAGGCGTAACGTTGCAAAGCGATATGAGGTGGAATGAGAATGTGAAAACTGTGGTAGCGAAGGCAAATGGTCGACTTCGGTTTATTGGGACAATTTTAGGACAGAATAGTTCAGATGTAAAGGAGACCGCATGCAGGACGCTGGTGCGACCAATTGTTGGGCACTGCTCGAGTGTTTGGGATCCTTACCAGGTCGGATCGAAGGAAGACACCGGAGCAGTGCAGCGAAGGGCAGCTAGATTTGTTACCGGTAGGTTCGAACAAACCCTAAGTGTTACGGAGATGCTTCGGGAACTCAAATGGGAGTCCCTGGAGGGAAGGTGGCGCTCTTTTTGGGAAACGCTATTGAAAAAACTTTGGAGAACCGGTATTTGAAGCTGACTACAGAACGATTCTGCTGCCGCCAATGTACATCGCGCGTAATTACCACGAAGATAAGATACGAGAAGTTATGGCTCATACAGAGGCGTACAGACAGTTTGTAACGCCGGAAGTGCATATCCTCCTATTTCCATCTATTGTACTATTTTTTTTCCTTGCTTTGTTACCTCAAGATATGACATTTCTGTCTCTTTGTATATTGTAATTGTTTTACTATTTGTATATTTATGCATTTATGTCGATGTATAATTGGTTTGTTTCGTAAATATTATTTGTATTTTTACGCTGGGTCTTGCCTAGGGAAAACTGCTATCGAACGATTACGTCGATAGGTCGTGTGAAGAATCAAAGTGTGTAGGATCTTTGGTAGTGTTAACTCTGCCGCGTGGAGCGCGGACTGAGAGAGGGAGTGTGGCGGGAGTAGCGAGTGGAGCAGGTGTGTTGTGTGGCGCTCCCGCGAGTTGCCGCGCTTTCGGGGTTTGGCAGCATGTAATTGCGCTCGACTTGCGATGATAGTTTCCGACATGGTGTCGCGGACGGGAAACATTAACTAGTGCACATCAAGAGCCCGTTTCGTCTGGTGACCGTGTCGAGAAGGCGCGCCAACATCCAGCTTCTGCAACAGCGACGGCCGACAATGAGTGACTGTCGCCACCTCCTCGATCGACGGCTTCAAACCTTCAATCAACCAACAAGGAAGACTGGAAGCAAGTAAAGTTTTAGAACTGTATGGCAGACCTCAGCTTTTCAAACTGTACCATTTTCGTCACTATAATTACAGCAACTTAGCATGAACGTTTGTTGCTCATTGTCCCAATTGCATTACCAAGCAGAGTCCCTTCCTTTTCCGGAATGAACCCGAGTGTCATTGAAATTCAAACGCCAGCATTAAAGTAATATTCTATTTCACTGCTTTAATTTCAAAGTTCAGTTAGCTGGCTACAATATTCAGATTACACAAGCACAAATTAAGAGTGCGAGTTTTGTTATCGTATTTTAGCTTACCTGTGACTGCAGCTCAGCTTGGTACGTACTAAATTCTACTATTGTTAATTGCTCAGAATCATTTAATTCAAGTTCAGAGTTAAACCTCTTATTTCTAAATTGCGTAGATTCAAGTAGCTTTTGAAATGATTGTTGAGGTAGTCCAAGACTAACCATGTTTTACTGAATTTCGATGTGCTTCAGAAAGAAAGCTCACTATTAACTTCAGTCACTGAATTAACTTTCGATTTTCCTGTTTTATTAATTCTTTTGCTAAATTAAGTCAGAGTGTAGCGAAATTTATTACTTCTGACAAACTTTCAGTTTTCACACTACACGTGTCAACCTTCAGTTGCCACACTTCTAGTGCTAATTATATGTGTAATAACCTTTCTTTTTCAGTTACTATAGTAATTGTCTTTAGGTCTGGCGACCGTGATTTCCCCCAAATCTCAAATACCTAATTACCGCTAGTTAATTGTTAACGTAACGGCTGCACATTTACTTTCTTTATTAACTTTACCCCTTTTCAAAATTAATTTCCACCAGTTTCATTAGCACATTTCCTTTCATTTAGATGTAACCCTTTCCTCCCTCTTTACCGACAGGTTAACTTCGGTGACGATTGCTTTTCCAAAACTCCCATTAGGTACACGCGGTTTCATTTCACACTGTCATTAAGGTCGGTAAGTGAGGGGGAGGTTACAAGTTGTTTTTCCCTCGTTCTATTTGCGAGTGGAACAGGAGGGGAAATGACAAGTAGTGGCTCAGGGTATCCTCCTCCACGCACTTTATGGTGGCTTGCGGAGTATCTATGTAGATGTAGATGTGGTTGCATTCTGCCCACGATAATGATTATTAGCCTCATATGGAATAATAATTTCACGTAAAAAGGCGTGCAAGAAAGAAGAACGTGCAAATGATATGTGAGCACTTTAACATGACTGACCACTAAGGAGCTGAGTATAAATCTCACTATCTTCGACCTAAAAGTCCCACAGTTATTGCTTGTTTAAATTTATTTTTATAACAGGGTGACGATTAGTGTTTTCCTAATGTTTGATAATAGATCACATACCAAGTTCAACATATTTAATTTACAGTAACCTATCATGTTATCCAAGTGATAACGTACATTGTATTGCATGTGAACAAATTTCGTCAGTGCTTTTGTTTCATTAACAGTTCAGAGAAGTGCAAAATTACTAGTGCTGCTTCACAGCTATGAAGTTTAGCGCGCGTTGTTGAAGTTGCTAAGTTCTATTGTTTTTATGAAATGAGGCCATGCATTGTTATGAGACCTTCCTTACATTCAATGAAGTATAAGGAATGAGAATGAAATTTGAACTCTAAGTGGGGTGTGCACTGATATGAAACTTCCTGGCGGATTAAAACTGTGTGCCGGACCGAGACTCGGACTCTGCAAGGCTCCACAAACTGTGCTATCCAAGAACGACTGACGACCAGCACTCACAGATTCACTGCCGCCAGTGCCTCGTTTCCTACCTTTTTATGAGCAATCAGTTCCAGTACATACGATTAAAGTGTTTCGATTTACAGTCGTAGTAAATGAAAGATAACATTCAGTTTCAAAACAGCTTTAAATTTGCAATACATATTTTCTTTAGCGTTTTCAGAAGTCTGAAAATTTCAGGTGGATTGTGTCATGGTAGACAGTGGTTTGTGTCTTAGTCTGTGTGTACTGCACTGCCAGAAACTGTGATGATGTTGAAGAGTGCTAAGCAGGTAGGAAGTGATATAAATATTTGATAGCCACTGTTCAGTTATCATTGTATCTTCGGATATCGATTGCCTTCTACATCAACATCTACGTGATTACTCTGCTATTCACAATAAAGTGCCTGGCAGAGGGTTCAATTAACCACCTTCGTGCTGTCTCTCTACCGTTCCACTCTCGAACGGCACACGGGAAAAACGAGCTCTTAAATTTTTCCTGATCTCTCTTATTTTATCGTGATGATCATTTCTCCCTATGTAGGTGGGTGCCAACAGAATGTTTTCTCAATCGGAGGAGAAAACTGATGATTGAAATTTCATGAGAAGACCCCTTCGCAACGAAAAAGGCCTTTGTTTTAATGACTGCCACTCCAATTCACGTATCATGTCTGTGACACTATCTACCCTATTTCGCGATAATACAAAACGAGCTGCCCTTCTTTGTACTTTTTCGATGTCATCCGTCAGTTCCACCTGATGCGGTTCCCACACCGCACAGCAATACTCCAGAATAGGGCGGACAAGCATAGTGTAAGCAGTCTCCTTGCTATTAATTTATCAGTGGTGAATAGGCTACGGTTTGAACACGCTTACCTGTTTCATTAGGTAACCTGTTAGATCCTGTGATAAAGTGGGGACAGACTGTAAGTACGTCGCTTTACAGCTAATGTGGAAAAATTCTAACAATCTTATTAATTAAATAACAATAACTGCTCAGTTCCAACAGCAGTTCAAAGAAAGGTAGCACGTTTTCTATTATCGCGAAATATGGGAGAGAGTGTCACAGAAATGATACAGGATTTGGGCTGGACATCATTAAAAGAAAGGCGTTTTTCTTTGCGAGGGAATCTTCTCACGAAATTTCAGTCTCCAACTTTCTCCTCCGAATGCGAAAATATTTTGTTGGCACCGACCTACATAGGGAAGAACGATCACCATGATAAAAAAAGCGAGACCAGAGCTCGTACGGAAATATATAGGTGTTCATTCTTAAATGTGATTTGCAGACTATCCATGTAGATGTAAAAGTTCGAACAGTAATCCCAAATGATTTGACATAAGAAAATAGAAAAAAGTACGAGAAACAAACAACAGTGTCGGTTACAAGTAGCCTACACTCATTTTTCTAAAAATTAGGCAGTAAATAGGAGCACTCGAACTATTTGAAACTTCCAAAGCAAAATAAAACGCATGGCTCGTAAATGACAACTATTCCAGAGCGACAGCGCCATTTAAATGGCCGTGCAGATAACATTCTTGCTTGTACAGACACGTGTGATAAGATTTAGACGAAGAAATACCTAAAATTATTGCCGTTTCTGCGCCACGCAGACGTGAACGATAGATATTGGCACAAGCCGGTCGTTTGGCGCACACATATTACGTGGAAATGGACAGCAGCCCTGGGCGCTGAGCCCGTGGCCTTGTTGTCCAGTGCGGCCCTGTGTTTGCTGCTACTGCCACCGAGGGAGCAGTCAGTCTGCAGCAGCCGCGTCTGTTTGCTGGGAAACATTTGCACTGCGCCTGGGGGGCGCCGGAGCGATTAGGTCCCGAGCTCACAAATTAGCCCGGAAATTGGGTTTGTCGCTACCGGCACGCGTTAACGCGTGTTTAAATGTCGCCTACACGGCGGCACGGCGACCACCTGAAACGGGGAAAGTAAACATGGAGGACGAGGGAGACCTGACTCCACGAGGCGTGTGTCTTTTCGACATTGTTCAAATCAGTCAGCGGTCGTAGTTCAGTTAATTACGTACAAACCTCGGCTCCGAAGCCGAGGCAGCTAGCTCACACTTGTGCAATGGAGATCGACGCTGCGATAGCCAATTCTAATTCTTTTGCTGTAAGAAACTCACCGACAGTCACCCCGCTTGCATGGGGCCCCCAAAACCGGATTTCGTAAACCTGTTTCCCATTACCGCTTTTGGTTGGTCATGTACACACTTCAGAATCGATTTTGGAAATCCGCTTCTAGTTGCCGGTTTTCCAATTTCGCAATCGATTTTTGCTCCCATGTAAACGCAACCGGTTTTGAAACGTGCTTGGTTTGATAAGTTACGTTTTGTTTTCAGGGTATTCGTTTAATATGGACTTACTGTGCAGCGAAGGAGACGCGGAAATATTAGACAGCTTGAAGCTGTCTACCTGTAATATGTAAGTGAAGAGAAATAACGATTGTGCTGACTGAATCAGAAACTAAACCCTTTTTCTTCAGACGCCACATTTCATAGGGCTAGCAAACCGCTTCATGTCTTGACATGTAAACATGACAGCGAAGAACGGTTTTCGAGATTCGGTTTTTGTCTTTCGGAAGATGTATCTCATACAATCGTAGTGAGTGAGATATAATTTCAGAATCGATAATCGAGTATTAAAGCAAATCGATAGTGACGCTAAGCAAAAGACTCTTTGACCCTAACCTAAATTAATATTACGTAAATTCTATTTCCATGCGTAGGGTATGTTTATAACAACAGTAGGACATTGTTAATTGCTCGGTGATTCCACAGATACTATAAAATCCTTCAGAAACTGTATTTCAGGATTCCTGTAAGAAATACATATTTCGAATATGAAAGTCAGTTAAATGCATCTCCCACAGTTTGTTATCATGACTCGACATACATACATACATTAATCCTTGTTCCATGTATCATGAATACGACATTTCGTAATTATGTGGAATGTGTCGCTTTAACATAAGTTTTCTTTATGCAAATTAATTAATTATTTTTATTTACAGTTAGTACTTCATATCCAAATATTCATCTATTGAGTAGAAGGAGCTGTCATTCAGAAATTCTTTTAATTTGCTTTTAAATGTTGCTTGGCTATCTGTCAGACTTTTGATACTATCTGCCAAATGACCAAAGATTTTTGTGGTAGCATAATTCAACCCTTCCTGTGCCAAAGTGAGATTTAATCCAGAGTAGTGAATATCAGCGTTTCTTCTAGTATTGTAACTATGCACTTCGCTGTTATTTTTGAGTTGGGATGGTTTAGTAATGACAAATTTCGTAAGCGAATATATATATTGCGAAGGTACTGTGAATATCCTGAGTTCCTTAAATAAATGTCTGCAAGGTGATCTAGGGTGGGCTCCAGCTAGTATTCTGATTACATGCTTTTGTGCGATGAATACTTTCTCTCTTAATGACGAATTGCCCCCAAAATATGATGCCATATGAAAGCAGTGAATGAAAATAGGCATAGTAGGCTAATTTACTGATATGTTTATCACCAAAATTTGCAATAACCCTAATAGCATAAGTAGCTGAACCTCACTGTTTCAGCAGATCATCGATGTGTTTCTTACAATTCAATTTCTCATCAATGCACACACCCAGAAATATTGAGTATTCCGCCTTAGCAACAGACTTCCGTTCATAGTCTATATTTATCAATTGTGCTATGCCATTTACTGTACAGAATTGTATAAACTGTGTTTTCTCAAAATTTAGGGAGAGTCCATTTGCAGAGAACCCCTTAATAATTTTCTGAAAGACATTATTTGCAATTTCCTCAGCTGATTCTTGCTTCTTGGGTGTGATTACTATACTTGTATCATCAGCAAAAAGAACTAGCTTTGCATCTTCATGAATACAGAGTGACAAGTCGTTAATATATATTAAGGACAATAAGGGACCCAAGACTAAATCCTGTGGGACACCATTCTTGATACTTCCCCAGTTAGAGGATTCTGTTTGTTTTTGCAGACTGTCTGCAGACTATCTGAAACAACTAAAGATCATGATGGGCTAATATTCACGGTGGAATATTTGGATAATTCGATAACTGTCACGTATCAGCGACAGCAAATATGATGCAATATTGAAATTCAATCAAACGATTGTTTTAAAAAAGAAATGGTCATTCAGCTAATGTTAGAAGACAAAGGATCATATCTTACACATAATACAACTGCAATCGAAGTATGTTACATGACTTAATATTACTAAAATATTAATTATAGTTTGTCATTCGCCTTAATTTCGGAAATATTACAGTCTCGCAAAATCTATGACCAGTTTTGGAACCAGCACGAAAATTCCTTCAAGATGAAACTTTTATGCATTATTTTACAATTATTTCAAATTTCATAAAAAATTACATACTTTATTTTATTTTGGTAAGATGGTGGAGCAGGTTGTGGAAAGAATAGTTGACTCAAGTATGGTTGCTACCACATTTGTATATAATTAGATTGATTTCATATACAAACAAAAAGTTCTTCTGAGTTAAAACTAACATAAATTAAAGGAGTGCTAACTATGAGGCAGTTTAATTCTGCTATGAAGTATATATTTATACTTCGTTTTCGTGACATCACGTCCATTAAACCGGCGGGTGGGGGCAGATCTATATACAAATTTTAAAGTGATGCTACGAGACAGTTCAGTGTGAGTTGACATTGAAGTACAACATGACCGACAATAGTTGTGATTCCCTTCCAAAAGTAGATTGGCATCAGTGAAAAAACATGATCTACGGCTGTTGTTATTGTGAGCTCAACAAACTGTGATTATGTAATGAACGTTGTATGGGTTGAACTACGATTACAAGAATCTAACTTATTAATAATATTTACCTAGCACACGTGAACTTTGGGACCAAACTCCTCGAACGGACATCAGCCAGAGTAAGTCAGCACTGAATGTCAAAGAAATCCGTAACATGTCGTAATAGAATAGTGGCGTATGGTCACTGGATATTTCCTTAGACACACAACCGTATTAAAGAAGATACTGTACACATGGTGACAAAAATTTCCACGAACGTCTACCACAAAGATCGATTTTTATTTATTTTTTATTTTTTAGAAGAGAATGAAAAGATAGGACTTCTTCTTTCTACAATCGTGTTTCTATATAATGTGATAAACAGTATTCGCAGAAACTTCCTGGCAGATGAAAACTGTGTGCCGAACCGAGACTTGAACTCGGGACCCTTGCCTTTCGCGGGCAAGTGCTCTGCCATCTGAGCTACCCAAACACGACTCACGACCTGTCCTCACAGCTTCAATTCTGGCAGTACCTAGTCTCCTACCTTTCAAACTCCACAGAAGCTCTTCTGCGAACCTTGCAGAAAATCTCATTCTGGAAACATCCCCAGGGATGTGGCTAAGTCATGTCTCCGCAATATCTATTCTTCCAGGAGTGCTAGTTCTGCAAGGTTCGCAGAAGAGCTTCTGTGAAGTTTGTAAGGTAGAAGATTAGGTACTGGCAGGATTGAAACTGTGGGGACGGGTAGCTCAGATGGCAGAGCACTTGCCCGCGAAAGGCAAGGGTCCCGAGTTCGAGTCTCGGTCCGGTACACAGTTTTAATCTGCCAGGAAGTTTCATATCAGCGCACAATCCACTGCAGAGTGAAAATCTCATTCTGGGAATATTCACAAAGTTTAACATAGAATCACCGAGCGAGGTGGGACAATGGTAAGACGCTGGGCGCCCTTTCTGTCCATCCACTTTTAGGCAAGTACTGGGACGGTTCATTTGTAAAGGACTTGGGCTGTTTACTTCCCCAATCCGAGCCTGTGCTTCGTCCATAACGACCTCGTCGTCGTCGGCACTTTAAACGGTAATCTCGTATTCTTTTTCTTTTAATATCAAGATTTTTGCCAGAAAATTGCATGTGAAGCAGTTGTCTTTGTTCGGGGCTCACAGTCTCGTAGAATGTTTTAAGCGATGTCATATTCACCATTGAATGTACATTTATTACAACATTCACTGTGGATATTGTAATAAATGTGTAGCCAATGGCGAATATGATGAAATATGCAAGATAAAATGTGCACTTACTAAGATGTTTGTTAGGCGCATGGGTATACAATACTAACGCGAATAGTTTAGGAAAAATGAAAGACTGGTAGAAGCCGACTTCAGAGACGAACAGTTTGGGTGTCGATTTTTATCTTAGGAGAAAGACTGAACAAAGGCAAAGGTACATTGATACAATTTGAAGATGTAGAGAACGCTTTTGACAACTTTTACCAGAATACTCTCTTTGAAAAACTGAAGGTAGTAAGGGCAAATTACAACAGTAATAATAACTGTTTGTACTTCACACAACTCCGTGCATCACTTCCTATCAAGGATGTTTTATGACATATTAACGCACCCTCTAACAGACTATACCAGTGTCTGTCGATTAAGCGTGTGTCTCCACATTAAATGTAATTAATTTTTCACTTGAGGTGAGAATGTAAACATTACTGATGACCCTTTCCTGCCCAACAAGGCTTTAAATCCTCGTTCACTTTCTAGAATCATAAAACAGCATGGAGTTGAATTCTTGCACTGGCATCCAACTGGGACGTCTGTGTGCCTCAGCTGTAACACAGGAAACTCTCTGGCTGTGATGATTCAATATCTCTGCCCAGATATGACGGAAAAAACGTTAGAGAGTCATACGGCAGTGTCATTCATTTTGCCGGCCGCGGTGGTCTTGCGGTTCTAGGCGCTCAGTCCGGAACCGCGCGACTGCTACGGTCGCAGGTTCGAATCCTGCCTCGGGCATGGATGTGTGTGATGTCCTTAGGTTAGTTAGGTTTAAGTAGTTCTAAGTTCTAGGGGACTGATGACCACAGATGTTTAGTCCCATAGTGCTCAGAGCCATTTGTCATTCATTTCGTCGTAAGAGTTTACTGGCCATGCTGACGGTAAAGGACATTATTGTGAATTAAATTACCTTCCATTAGGAAAGTGAAATGCACTCCGCGACTGTCATATAACTTTCAAAATAGTAAAGAATAGCAATCAGTCGTTGTTTTTGTTCTAGCTTTATTAGAGCAGATCCAGATTTCAGCTAGTAACTAGCCATTACCAACCTAAAAATACAAGAAGTACATAGTCAGGGCATAGTGTATAAAAATTACAGCTCATGACCTAACTTATATCGCCTGTACATTAAATTACATACTAGTACTTTGGAGTTGTTATACACGCCCTAGTACCTACATCTACACCAGTTGTTCAGGCCATTGTCACAGTTAATTAAAGACTAATGTGTAATGGAGGTAGGCTTTGAAGAGAAGACACTGGTTGGTGCCTTCTATAGGAACTGCATAATACGTAACCTACATAGTAAACCAATTATAGCCTCTAATAAAATTTAAAAGTTGCATACACATAAAATAAAGTAAAATGCAAGTAAGATTATTGACGTTGCTGTGCTGACTTCTGCAACATTTAACAGTTGAGTTACAAGATATAAAATTTGAGTTACAAGTTATAAAATATATACATAAGACCAAATTTTATGAATCTGATTTTATCTGTGCCTGTAAAGATTATCAGAATAATTGGCTCACGAGGAGTGAATCTGGCATTTTTTAAATTTTTTATGTTAACTGTTAAATGTGACAAAATGTGACAGTAAATCATTACAGCAAGAACAATAATTTTACTTGCATTTTATTTTATGCCTATGAAACTTTTAAACTTCAGTGGAGACCAGAATTGCTTTACTATGAAGGCTATGTGTTATGTAGTTCATACAGAGAGCGCTACAGAGCTAGGCAATGTGTTCTCTGCAAAGCCTACCTTCATTGGCTCTGAGCACTATGGGACTTAACCTCTAAGGTCATCAGCCCCCTAGAACTTAGAACTACTTAAATCTAACTAACCTAAGGCCATCACACACATTCAAGCCCGAGGCAGGATTCGAACCTGCGACGTAACGGTCGCGCGGTTCCAGACTGTAGCGCCTAGAACCACTCCGCCACCCCGGCCGGCCCTACCTTCATTACACAGTAGTATGTAATGAACAGTGACAAACGCCTGAACGACTGGAGTAGATGTACTAGGACATGTATAACAACTCCAAAGTACTGGTAACTAATTTAATGTACAATCGATATAGGTTATGTCGTGAGTTGTAATGTTTGTACACTATGGTTTGACTGTGTACTACTTCTGTTTTCAGCATTGATAATGGTTAGTTACTAGCTGAAGTCTGGATCTGCTCTAATAAAGCTAGAAGGAAAACGACAACTGACTGCTGCTCTTCACCATTTTTAAAATTATTGTGAATTTTTCAATGTTTATGATCTGATCGCATATTGTTTCTGTTAATGTAAACTGGTACTCCTAATGGAATATGTAAATAATGTGATCAGATACAATGATTATATCACAATGGGACTCTATAGTCCCAGTTATGTTTTGTACATAAATTGAATCAAATAATTGTATTTAAATGCACTACACTATTTTTAGTTGTTTTGCAAATATTGTTAATGTACATTTTTTAGCTGCCGAGAGAAAAGGTTAATAAAGATGGCATTCTCCTGGGTAAAGCATTTTTGGACGTAAAATAGTCCCCACTCCCCTCATTCGGAATTCTAGATGGGGACTACTCAAGAGGGTGTTGTCATCAGGAGACACAAAACTAGCGTTCCACGCGTCGGAGCGTTGAATGTTAGATTCCTTAATCGGGTAGGTAGACTAGAGACTTTAAAAAGGGATGGGTGAAGTTAGATATAGTGGGAATTATAGAAGTGCAGTGGTAGGAAGAAAAGGACTTCTTGTCTGGTCAGTCAGAGTTGTCAGCACAAAATTAAACTGAGGTAATGAATGAGAAAATAGGAATGCTGATAGGGTAGCCTACTATGAACAACACAGTGAAGCCATAGTAACTAAGACAGATAAAAAGCCAACACCCATCATTATATGCCTACTAGCAGTGGAGACTATGACGAGAGTAAAAGAATGTATGACGAGATAAAAGAAATTATTTATACAATTAAGGGAGACGAAAATTTAATTGTGATGGAGGACGGAAATTCTGTATTAGGAAGAGGAAAATAAGGAAAAATAGTTAGAGGAAATGAACTGGGCGCGAGAAATGAACGGGAAAGCCACCTGGAAGAGTTTTGCACCGAGCATAATTTAATCATTGCTAACATTTGATTTAAATATCATGAAAGAATATTGTATATGTGGAAGAAACCTGGAGGCAATGGAAGTTTTCAAATGGGTTACATAGTGGCAAGACACATATTTCGAAACTACATCTTAAACTGCAAAGCATTTCTTGCTCAGATGTTGATTCTGACCATAATTCATTGGTTATGAATGGCAGATTAATACTGAAGGTGTTGCTGAAATTTAGGAATTTAAGGAGATAGAGCCTGGATAAATCGAAAGAATCGGAGGTTGTTGACAGCTTCAAAAGGAACAGAAGGCAACGATTGGCTGGAACGGGGATAAAGAACACGATTGATGACGAATGGGTAGCCCTGATATATGAAATAGTGGAAACAGCAGAGGATCAAATAGACAAAAAGGTAAGTCTCAACAGAAATCTTTGGATAACGAGTGAGGTAATGATTCTAATTGGAAAGGAGAAAATATAAAAATGCGGTAAATGAAGCAAGCAAAATACAATATAGACGTTTAAAAAATGAAATTGACAGCAACAGCAACTGGAAAGCAGCAATGGCTAGA
The DNA here is from genome assembly GCF_023864275.1 of Schistocerca cancellata. Lineage (NCBI taxonomy): Eukaryota > Metazoa > Arthropoda > Insecta > Orthoptera > Acrididae > Schistocerca > Schistocerca cancellata. The sequence goes on from NC_064632.1 coordinate 246,789,765, forward strand.
CGAAAAAAAGCAAAGCTGTAAAAACATGAATGACTATGGAATAGATAGATGCAGTGCGTAGAAAAATTAAAGAAGCCTTTGGAGAAAACAGAAGCACACGTATGAATATTGAGAACTCAGACAGATAGCCTATACTAAACAAGAAGGGCCGGCTGAAAGTTGGAATGAATATGTTGTTTGTGTTGTTGTCTTCAGTCCTGAGACTGGTTTGATGCAACTCTCCATGCTACTCTATCCTGTGCAAGCTTCTTCATCTCCCAGTACCTACTGCAACCTACATCCTTCTGAATCTGCTTAGTGTATTCATCTCTTGGTCTCCCCCTACGATTTTTACCCTCCACGCTGCCTTCCAATACTAAATTGGTGATCCCTTGATGCCTCAGAACATGTCCTACCAACCGATTCCTTCTTCTGGTCAAGTTGTGCCACAAACTTCTCTTCTCCCCAATCCTATTCAATATTTCCTCATTAGTTATGTGATCTACCCATCTAATCTTCAGCATTCTTCTGTAGCACCACATTTCAAAAGCTTCTATTCTCTTCTTGTCCAAACTATTTACCGTCCATGTTTCACTTCCATACATGGCTACACTCCATACAAATACTTTCAGAAATGACTTCCTGACACTTAAATCTATACTCGATGTTAACAAATTTCTCTTCTTCAGAAACGCTTTCCTTGCCATTGCCAGTCTACATTTTATATCCTCTCTACTTCGACCATCATCAGTTATTTTGCTCCCCAAATAGCAAAACTCCTTTACTACTTTAAGTGTCTCATTTCCTAATCTAATACCCTCAGCATCACCCGACTTAATTCGACTACATTCCATTATCCTCGTTTTGCTTTTGTTGATGTTCATCTTATATCCTCCCTTCAAGACACCATCCATTCCGTTCAACTGCTCTTCCAAGTCCTTTGCTGTCTCTGAAAGAATTACAATGTCATCGGCGAACCTCAAAGTTTTTATTTCTTCTCCATGGATTTTAATACCTACTCCAAATTTTTCTTTTGTTTCCTTTACTGCTTGCTCAATATACAGATTGAATAACATTGGGGAGAGGCTACAACCCTGTCTCACTCCCTTCCCAACCGCTGCTTCCCTCTCATGCCCCTCGACTCTTATTACTGCCATCTGGTTTGTGTACAAATTGTAAATAGGCTTTCGCTCCATGTATTTTACCCCTGCCACCTTTAGAATTTGAAAGAGAGTATTCCAGTCAACATTGTCAAAAGCTTTCTCTAAGTCTACAAATGCTGGAAACGTAGGTTTGCCTTTCCTTAATCTTTCTTCTAAGATAAGTCGTAAGGTCAGTATTGCCTCACGTGTTCCAGTATTTCTACGGAATCCAAACTGATCTTCCCCGAGGTCGGCTTCTACTAGTTTTTCCATTCGTCTGTAAAGAATTCGTGTTAGTATTTTGCAGCTGTGGCTTATTAAACTGATTGCTCGGTAATTTTCACATCTGTCAACACCTGCTTTCTTTGGGATTGGAATTATTACATTCTTCTTGAAGTCTGAGGGTACTTCGCCTGTTTCATACATCTTGCTCACCAGATGGTAGAGTTTTGTCAGGACTGGCTCTCCCAAGGCCGTCGGTAGTTCTACTGGAATGTTGTCTACTCCGGGGGCCTTGTTTCGACTCAGGTCTTTCAGTGCTCTGTCAAACTCTTCACGCAGTATCGTGTCTCCCATTTCATCTTCATCTACATCCTCTTCCATTTCCATAATATTGTCCTCAAGTACATCGCCCTTGTATAGAACCTCTATATACTCCTTCCACCTTTCTGCTTTCCCTTCTTTGCTTAGAACTGGGTTTCCTTCTGAGCTCTTGATGTTCATACAAGTGGTTCTCTTATCTCCAAAGGTCTCTTTAATTTTCCTTTAGGCAGTATCTATCTTATCCCTAGTGAGATAAGCCTCTACATCCTTACATTTGTCCTCTAGCCATTCCTGCTTAGCCATTCTGCACTTCCTGTCGATCTCATTTTTGAGACGTTTGTATTCCTTTTTGCCTGCTTCATTTACTGCCTTTTTATATTTTCTCCTTTCATCAATTAAATTCAATATTGCTTCTGTTACCCAAGGATTTCTACTAGCCCTCGTCTTTTTACCTACTTGATCCTCTGCTGCCTTCACTACTTCATCCCTCAAAGCTACCCATTCTTCTTCTACTGTATTTCTTTCCCCCATTCCTGTCAATTGTTCCCTTATGCTCTCCCTGAGATTCTATACAACCTCTGGTTCTTTCAGTTTATCCAGGTCCCATCTCCTTAAATTCCCACCTTTTTGCAGTTTCTTCAGTTTTAATCTACAGGTCATACATAACCAATAGATTGTGGTCAGAGTCCACATCTGCCCCTAGAAATGTCTTACAATTTAAAACCTGGTTCCTAAATCTCTGTCTTACCATTATATAATCTATCTGATACCTTTTAGTATCTCCAGGGTTCTTCCATGTATACAACCTTCTATCATGATTCTTAAACTAAGTGTTAGCTATGATTAAGTTGTGCTCTGTGCAAAATTCTACCAGGCGACTTCCTCTTTCATTTCTTAGCCCCAATCCATATTCACCTGCTACGTTTCCTTCTCTCCCTTTTCCTACACTCGAATTCCAGTCACCCATGACTATTAAATTTTCGTCTCCCTTCACTATCTGAATAATTTCTTTTATTTCATCATACATTTCTTCAATTTCTTCGTCATCTGCAGAGCTAGTTGGCATATAAACTTGTACTACTGTAGTAGGTGTGGGCTTCGTATCTATCTTGGCCACAATAATGCGTTCACTATGCTGTTTGTAGTAGCTTACCCGCATTCCTATTTTCCTATTCATTATTAAACCTACTCCTGCATTACCCCTATTTGACTTTGTGTTTATAACCCTGTAGTCACCTGACCAGAAGTCTTGTTCTTCCTGCCACCGAACTTCACTAATTCCCACTATATCTAACTTTAACCTATCCATTTCCCTTTTTAAATTTTCTAACCTACCTGCCCGATTAAGGGATCTGACATTCCACGCTCCGATCCGTAGAACGCCAGTTTTCTTTCTCCTGATAACGACATCCTCTTGAGTAGTCCCCGCCCGGAGATCCGAATGGGGGACTATTTTACCTCCGGAATATTTTACCCAAGAAGACGCCATCATCATTTAATCATACAGTAAAGCTGCATGCCCTCGGGAAAAATTACGGCCGTAGTTTCCCCTTGCTTTCAGCCGTTCGCAGTACCAGCACAGCAAGGCGGTTTTGGTTTGTGTTACAAGACCAGGTCAGCCAGTCATCCAGACTGTTGCCCCTGCAACTACTGAAAAGGCTGCTGCCCCTCTTCAGGAACCACACGTTTGTCTGGCCTCTCAACAGATACCCCTCCGTTGTGGTTGTACCTACGGTACGGCTATCTGTATCGCTGAGGCACGCAAGCCTCCCCACCAACGGCAAGGTCCATGGTTCATGGGGGGGAATGAATATATAAAGAGTATTTATAAGGGGAACGAAGACAATATTATAGAAAGGGAGAAGGAAGTAAATGAAGACTTGATAGGAGATATGATACTGAGAGAAGAATCTGACAGAGCGCTGGATGACCTAAGTCGTAATAAGGCCCCTGCAATAGATGGAATTTCCTCAGAATTGTTGGGAGAGCCAGCCATGACAGAACAATTCCACCTTGTGCGCAAGATATATCAAACAAGCTAAATATTCTTATGCTTCAGGAAGAATGTTATAACTACTATTTAAAAAAGGCAGGCGCTGGCAGGAGAGGATGTTATCAGTTTAAGAAGCTATAGTTACAAAATACTGACACGAATTGCTTGCACAGGAATGCAAAAACTCGTAGAAGTCGCCCTAGGGGGAGATCAGCTTTGATTCTGGAGAAATGTATGAAACCGCAAGGTCATACCGACCTTACGGCTCATCTCAGAAGATAGACCAAAGAAAGGTGAACCCACGTTTATTGAATTTCTAGATTCAGAGAAAGCTTGTTACAACAATCACTCATTGAAATTCAAAAGACAGCAGGGCGAAAATACAGGAAGCAAAAAGTTATCTACAACTTGTATAGAAAACATACTAAAATTGTAAGAACCGAAGGGTATGAAAGGGAAACAGCAGTTGAGACGGCAATGAGACGTGGGTGGAGCCTCTCCGAGATGTTGTTCAGGCTGTACATTGAGCAAGCAGTGAACGAAACCAAGAAAAACTGTGGAAGGAAATTAAAGTTTTGGGAGAAGAACTAAAAACCATGCGGTTTGCAACGTCAGTTGAACGGAATGGATAGTGTCTTGACAAGAGATTAAAAGATGAATAGCGGTAAAGGGAAAACAAGAATAATGGAATATAATTGAGTTAAATTAGGATTTGCTGACAGAATTATATTAGAAAATGAGGCACTAAAAATGGTCTATGAATTTTGCTATTTGAGAAGCAAAGTAATTGATGATGGCCGAAGTAGAGAGGATATGAAATGGAAACTGGGAACAGGAAAAAAAGCGTTTCTGAAAAAGAGAAATTTTTTGCCATTGAATATAAATTTAAGTGTTAGGAAGTCTTTTCTGAAGGTATATTTATTTGGAATGGAGCCTTGTTGTCAAATGCAACGTGGATAATAAGCAGTTCAGACAAGAAGAGAGTAGATGATTTTGGAACGTTGAGCGATGGAAGAATGCTCAATATTAATTGGGTAGATCGCGTAACTAACGAAAAGACACTGAATAGAACTGGGAAGATGAAATTTATTGCACAATTTGACTAAAAGAAGGGATTGGTTGATGGTGCGTATCCTTAGGAATCAATGTGATGTCAGTCTGGTAATGGAAGAAATTGTGTGGGCGTGAAGAAAACGAATTATAGACGGAGACCACTGCTTGAACACAGAAAGTGCGTTGAAATGGATGCATGCTGCAGTAACTCTGCAGTGATGAAGTCGCTTGCACAGAACAGACTGATGTGGAGAGCTACGTTAAACCAGTCTTCGGATTCAAGGCCACAAGTGTCGAACTGACGTGCCGGACAAGCTGGTGCAGTGACCAAGTAGCTATACTCTTATTTGGAAGTTTCAGGTCGTCTATGATTTTCATAAAGCGGTGAAAGCGATTGCAGGCACGATTTCTGAAACAAAGCCATGGCCGATTTTCTTTCCCGTCTTTGTCCAATCCGAGCCTACGCTCCGTCTCTAATGAAATCGATATTGATAGGACATCCGTCTCTAACATTGCTTTCTTAAAGTTGACACATCAGGGTGAATTGAACGTCCTCGGTCTTCTTGTAGAAATAACGAAAGGTTGCAAATCACGCTGTTCCATGCATTAGTTTCCGCCAAGTATGTTTAATAATATACATTTATACACTCTGTAACTGATTAGAGCAGTGACAGTGATATTTGATTGTCGATTAGATTGAAAAAAGAAATGGAAGTGTTGGGCCATGGAGCATCACTCCAATATTTATGAAACTTTGTGAAGGTGTTCATCGCGTAACATATATTAATTGATTAAACTTTGATTCTGTTCTGTACTGATGTAAGTCATCAAGGTCTGTTTGACATGTAACTTCCGAGGTTACGAATCGCTCCTGTATTCCTTTTGACTTGGAAGCAGACATCCTCTGAATGTGATCTTGGGAAATTTTCTTGGCGTACCTGTAACAGATTTTGCGTCAATTCATGAAGATTGCTACCTGGAGGTTGGAATGATAGTACACATCTTCCCAATATATCCCAAACATGCCATATCTGGGAACCGGAAACGTCAAAAAAAAATCCATACATTCTTCAAGGTGTCTGTGGTGAGAACTGAGGTGAGAATTTTGCATTATCCTGTTGGAATATGCTGTTTGATATCTGGGTAGTGATAGGTGCGGTAATAGGGTTTGCTTTCTTGTCACATACAGGAAAGCAATCAGCCTCCCTTCGACAAATATCAAATCCATCCTATTGCCATATACAAAAGCTCTCTATACATGATTACAGATTCTGGTAAAGTATTGGTGACTGTGGCCTTTCGCAAGGCCTTCTACGGATATTTCGGAGTCGAGCAGACTGCCAGTTGCGAGACTCACCGCTGAACAACAGAAACTGCCATTCAGTGTCTCACTTGACATCGGCTAGATATCATACAAGCCTCTGTCGTATGTGGTATGATGCCGGTACTAAATGGCTCTGCATATATAGGTCAGACGACACGAACGGTCTACGAACGCTGTTTAGAACACGAAAGACACACTCGTCTTTAAAATCAGAGTTGCAGAACATTGCATTTCTATGGGACATTCAACTGAATACAAAAACACCAAAATTTTAGCATCGGTTTCCAGCTTTTGGGACTGTAATTAAAAAACCCGTGGAAAAACGGCTTGCTGACAGTTTAATGAATCGTGACAACGGCTTTCAGCTTGATAAAAATTGGAATCCTATAATTAAAATGATGCGGTCCCAACGTAATCGACATGCTCAGTCGATACTTAGTGATTAGTTTGTTCTTACTTCACCACTGAGGGCAGCACACGCAACTTGGCTGCCTCGCGAATGTCACCTACTAACGCATGCGCCGTAAACCGCCAGTAAGATTCGCATGTGCGGGATTCGCTATAAATACCACGACTGAGGATGGCCGGACGTCTCTGGGCCAAAATATCCTGGCAGAATGTTGATGGGATCCGACTGCAAACTCGAAAATTACTGGAAGAAAAAATACTCTTCATTGTATGATTGCACGATTGGAGAACGATCGCTGGAAACAGTTTCTTCCGTGAAAAATATCTGGGAGTATGCGTACGGAGCGATTAGAAGTAGAACGAACACTTAGGATTAATCGCGGGTAGGGCAGATGACAGACAGAGCCATTGGAAGAATCCCCATCTCGGGGAAAATTTAATTATACGAAGGGAGTAATTTACAAAACACTCATTCAACACTGATTCAACCAATACTTGAAAAATGCTCAGTGTGGGATCCGTACCTGATAGATTGATAGAGAAAAAAGAGATGATCCAAGGAAGAGTATCACGTTTCGTTGGAGTTTCATTTACTAAGCGTCGAAGCATTACGGAGTTGCTCAGGCAATTCCAGTGGTAGACGCTGTAAGAGAGGCGTTCTGCATCACGATGCGCTCAACTTTTGTTCAGAGAGTTCCTAGAGGAGTAAACCAGTATATTGCTTCCGCGTACGTACATCTCCCGATGAGACCACGAAGATAAAATTAGAGAGTTTCGAGCCCACTCAGAGGCTTACCAGCAATCCTTCCCGCGAACCATATGCGACTGAAATAGGAAAAGGGAGAAGTCACAGTGGAACACAAAGTACACTCCGCCACACATCATGGCGGATTATAGATGTAGATGAACATCTCGTCGTCACTACAACCAACCGTCCATGAAAACTGTGGGTATGATGCTCCCACCACGTTCCTGCTAGTGATTCTATCTTTCTCTAAGTCCGAATCATGGCAATGGCTGCACGTCCAGGTCGTCTGGATATGCTGTGTTGCTGTTTCATGGAGTCTCGTGGAATACCCATACTCAGTAACAAATACACACAACAGCCCTAGTCATGATATACACTACTGGCCATTAAAATTGCTACACCAAGAAGAAATGCAGATGATAAACGGGTATTCATTGGACAAATACATTGTACTAGAACTGACATGTGATTACATTTTCACGCAATATGGGTGCATATATCCTGAGAAATCAGTACCCAGAATAACCACCTCTGGTCGTAATAACGGCCTTGATACGCCTGGGCATTGAGTCAAACAGAGCTTGGATGGCGTGTACAGGTACAGCTGCCCATGCAGATTCAACACGATACCACAGTTCATCAAGAGTAGTGACTGGCGTATTGTGACGAGTCAGTTGCTCGGCCACCATTGACCAGACGTTTTCAGTTGGTGAGAGATCTGGAGAATGTGCTGGCCAGGGCAGCAGTCGAAAATTTTCTGTATCCGGAAAGGCCCGTACAGGAACTGCAACATGCGGTCGTGCATCATTTTGCTGAAATGTAGGGTTTCGCAGGGATCTAATGAAGGGTAGAGCCACGGGTCGTAACACATCTGAAATGTAACGTCCACTGTCCAGAGTGCCGGCAGTGCGAACAAGAGGTGGCCGAGACGTGTAACCAATGGCACCCAATACCATCACGCCGGGTGATGCGCCAGTATGGCGATGACGAATACACACTTCCAATATGTGTTCACCGCGATGTCGCCAAACACGGATGCGACCATCATGATGCTGTAAACAGAACCTGGATTCATCCGAAAAAGTGACGTTTTGCCATTCGTGCACCCAGGTTCGTCGTTGAGTACACCATCGCAGGCGCTCCTGTCTGTGATGCAGCGTCAAGGGTAACCGCAGCCATCGTCTCTGAGCTGATAGTCCATGCTGCTGCAAACGTCGTCGAACTGTTGGTGCAGATGGTTGTTGTCTTGCAAACGTCCCTATCTGTTGACTCAGGGATCGAGACGTGGCTGCACGATCCGTTACAGCCATGCGGATAAGATTCCTGCCATCTCGACTGCTAGTGATACGAGGCCGTTGGGATCCAGCACGGCGTTCCGTATTACCCTCCTGAACCCACCGATTCCATATTCTGCTAACAGTCATTGGATCTCGACCAACGCGAGCAGCAATGTCGCGATACGCTAAACCGCAATCGCGATAGACCACAATCCGACCTTTATCCAAGTCGGAAACGCGATTGTACACATTTCTCCTCCTTACACGAGGCATCACAACAACGTTTCACTAGGCAACGCCTGCCAATTGCTGTTTGTGTATGACAAATCGGTTGGAAACTTCCCTCATGTCAGCACGTTGTAGGTGTCGCCACCGGCGCCAACCTTGTACGCATGCTCTGAAAAGCTAATCATTTGCATATCAGAGCATCTTCTTCCTGTCGGTTAAATTTCGCGTCTGTAGCAAATCATCTTCATGGTGTAGCAATTTTAATGGCCAGTAGTGTATAAGTGATACGCGAGAAAAAATTATACAGTGGCTGATAACTGTTTGCTGTTGTCCAGCTTTGTCCTGTTTCGGTCCAGCCCATCTGCGCGTTACTACTCTCATGGCGGCTGCCCCTGGCCAGAAGTCCCTAACTGCGACAGTTCGCAGTCTCTCTTGAAACCACCTACTTGAGGTAGACATCCAGTAACAGCACGACTCCCGATATGGAGTGTTCAGAGTGTCTGATGTGGCTCCAGCTGCTATTAAGCGTGCTGAAACATGGTGTCTTATAAGGCAGCGTCGACCCATTCTTTGAGTGACTGCCTCACAGACGATCGGTATGATGTCAATGGCTTTCAAAGGAGCGTGCCATGCCGAATCATTCATATCGCCAGGGTAACGTTAGACACACTCAATAACTGTCATGTTCTCATTCAGTCCTTCATCTCTGGGAAAGGCTTCTTTCTTAAGAGAAAATAAGGTCGCATAAGGATGACGATTCAATCAGTACTTCCCATAGCCATGGAAGTACGGGTGCATCAGTTTCTCAGTGTCCAGTGGAGACATTAATGAAACCTGGTAGTCAAGGAAGGCAGGATTCGGTTACGATTGTGGACGGGGCCATAATCAGTTACTATTGGTTCGCTTTTGCAATTACACACATTTATTTTAACGCGGTAATTCCAGACTCAGCAATAAATCAAGATATCACACGTTATTAATGAGGGAATAAACAACTGTGTAATTAATAGTGCTTTCACTGCGTTACAATTTACCAAATGAGTATAAAATACAGACACAGCAAATAATGTTTAAAAACATGCCAATGTGATCCCAATTAGAATTTTAAGGCAAGTAACCACAGTCAGGGCTGAATGCCTTTAACACCAAGAACAGCAATTATAACAAATTTAACAAACATACTGTAAAACAGAAATGCAATAGCAAAGGTTAATTTAAAAAGACAGGCAACTGATCACCAAACGGGTGAGACAAAATTATGATAAACTTGGTAGCACAACCATTTAAACCTGCTGTAACGCCAAGAATGGCAATTATATAAAAAATTTAAAAAACATACAGTGAAATAGCAAATACAATAGCAAAAGTTAATTTAAAAGGACAAGCAACTGATCACCAAACAGGTGAAACAAAATGATGGTAAACTTGATAGCACAATCATTTAAACCTGCTGTAACGCCAAGAATGACAATTATATAAAAAAATTAGAAACATACAGTAAAACAGCAAATATACTCCTGGAAATGGAAAAAAGAACACATTGACACCGGTGTGTCAGACCCACCATACTTGCTCCGGACACTGCGAGAGGGCTGTACAAGCAATGATCACACGCACGGCACAGCGGACACACCAGGAACCGCGGTGTTGGCCGTCGAATGGCGCTAGCTGCGCAGCATTTGTGCACCGCCGCCGTCAGTGTCAGCCAGTTTGCCGTGGCATACGGAGCTCCATCGCAGTCTTTAACACTGGTAGCATGCCGCGACAGCGTGGACGTGAACCGTATGTGCAGTTGACGGACTTTGAGTGAGGGCGTATAGTGGGCATGCGGGAGGCCGGGTGGACGTACCGCCGAATTGCTCAACACGTGGGGCGTGAGGTCTCCACAGTACATCGATTTGTCGCCAGTGGTCGGCGGAAGGTGCACGTGCCCGTCGACCTGGGACCGGACCGCAGCGACGCACGGATGCACGCCAGGACCGTAGGATCCTACGCAGTGCCGTAGGGGACCGCACCGCCACTTCCCAGCAAATTAGGGACACTGTTGCTCCTGGGGTATCGGCGAGGACCATTCGCAACCGTCTCCATGAAGCTGGGCTACGGTCCCGCACACCGTTAGGCCGTCTTCCGCTCACGCCCCAACATCGTGCAGCCCGCCTCCAGTGGTGTCGCGACAGGCGTGAATGGAGGGACGAATGGAGACGTGTCGTCTTCAGCGATGAGAGTCGCTTCTGCCTTGGTGCCAATGATGGTCGTATGCGTGTTTGGCGCCGTGCAGGTGAGCGCCACAATCAGGACTGCATACTACCGAGGCACACAGGGCCAACACTCGGCATCATGGTGTGGGGAGCGATCTCCTACACTGGCCGTACACCACTGGTGATTGTCGAGGGGACACTGAATAGTGCACGGTACATCCAAACCGTCATCGAACCCATCGTTCTACCATTCCTAGACCGGCAAGGGAACTTGCTGTTCCAACAGGACAATGCAAGTCCGCATGTATCCCGTGCCACCCAACGTGCTCTAGAAGGTGTAAGTTAACTACCCTGGCCAGCAAGATCTCCGGATCTGTCCCCCATTGAGCATGTTTGGGACTGGATGAAGCGTCGTCTCACGCGATCTGCACGTCCAGCACGAACGCTGGTCCAACTGAGGCGCCAGGTGGAAATGGCATGGCAAGCCGTTCCACAGGACTACATCCAGCATCTCTACGATCGTCTCCATGGGAGAATAGCAGCCTGCATTGCTGCGAAAGGTGGATATACACTGTACTAGTGCCGACATTGTGTATGCTCTGTTGCCTGTGTCTATGTGCCTGTGGTTCTGTCAGTGTGATCATGTGATGTATCTGACCCCAGGAATGTGTCAATAAAGTTTCCCCTTCCTGGGACAATGAATTCACGGTGTTCTTATTTCAATTTCCAGGAGTGTACAATAATAAAACACAAGGGCCAGTCACAGACAGTGCACCAGGAATCGACCTCTGAGTAGGTCCGACAAAAAACACTTTTGTGAGCGATGAGATAGGCAGCCAAGAGTTGTATTCACTTCACATGACGGTGACTCAGAGTAGTGGCAGTCTAACGAATGACTAATGATAATCTTGCTGAGGCTACCTGACGTCCAATAAACCAAATGCACAGATGTAAAAATACACCAAAGCCAGAACCGGTATTCTGGACTCTGCCCGCAGAATACTGTGCTTAGAGCGCCCAGAACGAGAAAGGAATCACTACCACCAGAGTAGAAGAATCGCCAACCAACCTACAACCAAGAAAGCTGTCAAAACTACACGCCTCACCGGATAGCAGCGGCAAGGCGAGGAAACGTACACTGCCATTACATGCACTAACCTCCAGGGCAGGTAACTGGGGCGTTAGCGGCCACGAGGCAGGAAAAATACCGCTGGTTGAACTTAACAAATAGTAACAAACTGAACGCAATAAATAGTAATTAGAAGTCCAGGAAAGCTAATCACATCTGCCTTCCTCAAGCACTCCACTCGCTGCTCTTCGCCTCGGCAACACTATGAGCAGCAACACAAGCCCCCAAGTCACTGGTGAATCGCAAGGTCTCGCAGTGTTGGAGGTTTCTCTACTTGAATCCAAATGCATTCAACTTAAAGCTTGCAGGATCCGGTTTACGACGAGGTTGTGCACCCTCTTCGATCCGGCAGTCCTTGCTCGCCACCAATGGGCCCGGCGTGTCGTAGTACTGCGCAGACCTGGCTCCCCCTCAGTCCCCAACCAAACTGCCCACTGACACGACCCAGGAGAACACCGACGTCGTTCCAAAGATGGTTCAAATGGCTCTAAGCACTATGGGACTTAACATCAGAGGTCATCAGTCCCCTGTACTTAGAACTACTTAAACCTAACTAACCTAAGAACCTAAGGACGTCACACACATCCATGCCCAAAGCAGGATTCGAACCTGCGACCGTAGCAGCAGCGCGGTTCCAGACTGGAGGGCCTAAAACCGCTCGACCACAGCGGCCGGCTTCGCCCAAAAGATAGGGCCACAGATACTACGAGGTGCATTCAAGTTCTAAGGCCTCCGATTTTTTTTCTCCGGACTGGAAAGAGATAGAAACATGCGCATTGTTTTAAAACGAGGCCACGTTCATTGTCAATACGTCCCAGAAGATGGCAGCACCGTACGGCAGATGGAATTTTACCGCCAGCGGTGAGAATGAGAACTGTTTTAAATACTTAAAATGGCGACGTTTTCCTTACGTGCAATCATTCGTTTTCTGAATTTGCGTGGTGTGAAACCAATTGCAATTCATCGACAGTTGAAGGAGACATGTGGTGATGGAGTTATGGATGTGTCGAAAGTGCGTTAGTGGGTGCGATAGTTTAATGAAGGCAGAACATCGTGTGACAACAAACCGAAACAACCTCGGGCTCGCACAAACCGGTCTGACGACATGATCTAGAAAGTGGAGGGAATTGTTTTGGGGGATCGCCGAATGACTGTTGAACAGATCGCCTCCAGAGTTGGCATTTCTGTGGGTTCTGTGCACACAATCCTGCATGACGACCTGAAAATGCGAAAAGTGTCATCCAGGTGGGTGCCACGAATGTTGACGGACGACCACATGGCTGCCCGTGTGGCATGTTGCAAAGCAATGTTGACGCGCAACGACAGCATGAATGGGACTTTCTTTTCGTCAGTTGTGACAATGGATGAGACGTGGATGCCATTTTTCAATCCAGAAACAAAGCGCCAGTTAGCTCAATGGAAGCACACAGATTCACTGCCACCAAAAAAATTTCGGGTAACCGCCAGTGCTGAAAAAATGATGGTGTCCATGTTCTGGGACAGCGTGGGCGTAATCCTTACCCATTGCGTTCCAAAGGGCACTACGGTAACAGGTGCATCCTACGAAAATGTTTTGAAGAACAAATTCCTTCCTGCACTGCAACAAAAACGTCCGGGAAGGGCTGCGCGTGTGCTGTTTCACCAAGATAACGCACCCGCGCATCGAGCTAACGTTATGCAACAGTTTCTTCGTGATAACAACTTTGAAGTGATTCCTCATGCTCCCTACTCACCTGACCTGGCTCCTAGTGACTTTTGGCTTTTTCCAACAATGAAAGACACTCTCCGTGGCCGCACATTCACCAGCCGTGCTGCTATTGCCTCAGCGATTTTCCAGTGATCAAAACAGACTCCTAAAGAAGCCTTCGCCGCTGCCATGGAATCATGGCGTCAGCGTTGTGAAAAATGTGTACGTCTGCAGGGCGATTACGTCGAGAAGTAACGCCAGTTTCATCGATTTCGGGTGAGTAGTTAATTAGAAAAAAAATCGGAGGCCTTAGAACTTGAATGCACCTCGTACATATCGATAACCGCCACTGCTGCCACTAGTGGATATGGAACGCTTGCGAAACCAAGTGGCGCCAGTTAACACGAGAAGAAGACAAACAACCGCAACCACTTCAGTTAAACGATACTATCTGGCCTCCAACAGAGGACGGAAATCCACAAACAGCACCAACGCGAGCCGCAGCAGGGCTCAGTTCATGGCCTCAGACTTTCCATTTCCGTCAGCGTAATAGCACAACTGTTCAGGAAACGTGAAGTAAAATTGTTGGCCGTCTATGGGCGTCTTCAGCAGCTGAGTGTGTAACGGGAACCTCTAATACGTTCCCACTGCTGCTCGCACCACTGCTGCGGCTGCCGCGGCCAATATTCCCAGTAACGACGCTCACAAAGCTGACACTTTCCGCCATTAGCAGGACCATCAGTCCAGTGGACAGACAACTGGTGCCTCCCGCACGACGCGGTCAATATTGAAACGAATAGCTTCCCGTTAAGTGTGACAGCTGGTGATCGGATTTCCGATGAAGTGACCAATTAAATCGCCGCAGTCGGGAGTCTGGCTGGCGTGCGGCTGACATTCACTTCAATAGCGCTGTGGCGACAGTGGCACAAATGCGTCGGAGACCGAAGACACGAAAATCGACGAATAGTCCCGAATGAGCCACGATGCAGAGTTCGTCAATTTTTCACACCAGGCCTTATGTCCCATGTTAAAGTTTGTATGACGCAAAAGCGTGCATTCTACTCTATTGGCCATTAAAATTGCTACACCAAGAAGATGACGTGCTACACACGCGAAATTTAACCGACAGGAAGAAGATGCTCTGATATGCAAATGATTAGCTTTTCAGAGCATGCATACAAGGTTGGCGCCGGTGGCGACACCTACAACGTGCTGACATGAGGAACGTTTCCAACCGATTTATCATACACAAACAGCAGTTGACCGGCGTCGCCTGGTGAAACGTTGTTGTGATGCCTCGGGTAAGGAGGAGAAATGCGTACCATCTCGTTTCCGACTTTGATAAAGATCGGGTTGTTGCCTATCGCGATTGGGGTTTATCGTATTGCGACATTCCTGCTCATGTTGGTCGAGATCCAATGACTGTTAGCAGAATATGAAATCGGTGGGTTCAGGAGGGTAATACGGACACCGTGCTGGATCCCAACGGCCTCGTATCACTAGCAGTCGAGATGACAGGCATCTTATCCACATGGCTGTAACGGATCGTGCAGCCACGTCTCGATCCCTGAGTCAACAGATGGGGACGTTTGCAACACAACAACCATCTGTACGAACAGTTCGACGACGTTTGCAGCAGCATGCACTACCAGCTCGGAGACCGTGGCTGCGGTTACCCTTGACGCTGCATCACAGACAGGAGCGCCTGCGATGGTGTACTCAACGACGAAACTGGATGCACGGATGGGAAAACGTCATTTTTTCGGATGAATCCAGGTTCTGTTTACAGCATCATGATGGTCGCATCCGTGTTTGGTGACATCGCGGTGAACACACATTGGAAGCGTGTATTCGTCATCGCCATACTGTAGTATCACCCGGTGTGATGGTATGGGGTGCCATTGGTTACACGTCTCGGTCACCTCTTGTTCGCATTGACGGCACTTTGTACAGTGGACGTTACATTTCAGATGTGTTACGACCCGTGGCTCTACCCTTCATTAGATCCCTGCAAAACCCTATATTTCAGCAGGATAATGCACGACCGCATGTTGCAGTTCCTGTACGGGTCTTTCTGGGTACAGAAAATGTTCGACTGCTGCCCAGGCCAGCACATTCTCCAGATCTCTCACCAATTGAAAACGTCTGGTCAATGGTGGCCGAGCAACTGGCTCGTCACAATACGCCAGTCACTACTCTTGATGAACTGTGGTATGGTGTTGAAGCTGCATGGGCAGCTGTACCTGTACACGCCATCCAAGCTGTGTTTGACTCAATGCCCAGGCGTATCAAGGCCGTTATTACGGGCTGAGGTTGTTGTCTGGGTACTGATTCCTCAGGATTTATGCACCCAAATTGCGTGAAAATGTAATCACATGTCATTTCTAGTATAATATATTTGTCCAATGAATACCCGTTTATCATCTGCATTTCTTCTTGGTGTAGCAATTTTAATGGCCAGTAGTGTAGCATCTTCATAAATATAATAGACGGCAGATATGCGCTTGAACCATTTAATGTGGAGACAGCTGTCACGTTGGAAGGAAGGTGCGTTAGCATTTCAGGTCGTCAGAGATGGAACGTTGGCTCGGAATGGACGAGAGCGAAGCCAGCTATCGGCTCTGAAGGAATCACGCCGACTTTTACTAAACTTGATTCGAGGAAGCATAGGGAAACCTAACTGTTGGTTGAATGGAAATTTGAGCCCATCTCTCCACGAACACGAACCATTACTATTACCTTCCCGATATGATAGTTCGCTATGGCACGCTTCTGTGAATGCCTCTGACACTGTACCGGTCGTCTGCATGGCAGTCACAGAAACAGTGGGTTAGATGCTGTTGTAAGATTCTCCCTTTCGGCACGTTTAATAGCAGCTGGAGCATCGAACGAGACACACAGAACATTCCGTCTCTGAAGTCGCTCTGCTACTGGACGTCTACCTTACGTAGAGATCGTGAATCGTGACACTTATGGACTTTTGGCGGGGAGCAGACGCCATGACAGTAACAGCGGGCACACGAGCTTAGCACAATAGGACAAAGCTGGACAACAGCAACCACTCACTGTATAAATTTCTCTCACGTACATAACGCGTAAATATCATGACTAGGGCTGTTGCAAATTGTGTGTATTTGTTACTGATTACGGTTATTCCATGAGACTCGACATATCGATTTGAAACCCTCCAGTATTTAATCTTTCCATCTTTGATGAGTTTATGGGGAACGCAGGAGAAAAGAAATTGTCTCAGAGTGCAATTAAATGCTCTATTATGACACTGTCGATTTCGACACTTCTAGCCTCATAATCAGATGTACTTGGTCACAACAGAGACTCGCAGCAAACCAGTGCAATACGCAATATAGGCACGTTTACAGTTGGAATACTACTGTAGGCTACCACAGACAATGTTAGTTTTCTCGGTAGACTTGCTCAGTTAAGATCTAACCAGCATGACCTATACATCAGATGTGTTGCATACCAATAGGGCATTAGCTCATGCCGCGCGGAGTGGCCGCGCGGTTTGAGGTGCCAAGTCACGGATTGCGCGGCCCCTCCCGCAAGGAGGTTCGAGTCCTCCCTCGGGCATGGGTGTGTGTGTTCTTCTTAGCATAAGTTAGTTTCAGTAGTGTGTAAGTCTAGGCACCGATGACCTCAGCAGTTTGCTCCCTTAGGAATTCACACACATTTGCACATACATTACCCCATTTCGATCCTTTGTTTACATATGCGATCACTGTCTTACTAGATCTTCCCCTCCTCCCAGAACCTAGAAGCGTTTAACTGTCCAAAACCTGCGTGATGATGTATAAAGGGCCACATAACGAGAGCACCCGTGGTCTAGGGGTAACGCCTCTGATTATTAATGAAATCGCCCCTAGTCTCAGGTTTAAACCCTATCACTGCTTAAATTTTGACTAAAAATTGTGAGCAATGGAGGCTGAAGACTTCTGGCATAAGAAGTCACCCTCATTCTGCCAACGGGACTGTCAAAGAGTGCCGAGAAGAGGACTGAGGTTCAGGGCACTCTTGTCCTTGCGAAGGGAAACTGTCCCTAAGTGTGGAAGACTGAGCAATGATTAACGGTATGAAGATGCAGAAAGCAATGGAAACCACTGCATTAAAGACACATAATGTGTATCTACAGGACATGTTGCCTGTAACTGAAAAGTGCCATGATGATAGCCCCATTCCCAAAAGATTTCGGACTAGTTCTCCATTCGGATCTCTGGGAGGGGTCTGGCATGGTGGAGGTGATCATGAGAAAAACAATGAATAACCAACGAAAGAATAACGTTCTGAGATTCTGAGTGTGAAATGTTAGAAGTTTTAACGTGGCAGATAAGCTAAAAAATCTGAAAAGGAAAATTATAAGGCTCGATCTAAATATAGTGGGGGTCAGTGAAGTGAAATGGAAAGAAGACAAGGATTTCCGGTCAGTAGAGGGTAATATCAAATGGTATAATGGGCGATGGTCTAACGGAGATGGAATTCTTTATGAATAATAAGGTAGGGCAGAGAGCGAATTACAATGGGCAGTTAAGTGATAGCGGCGTTCACATCAGAATCGACATCAAACCCTCGCCGACAACAATAGTTCAGATATACATGCCGTCTTCGCAAGCTGAAGATATAGAGATAGAGAAAGTATATGAGGACACTGATTAGGTAATTCGTTACGTAAAGGGAGATGAAAATTCAATAGTGATGGGGGATTGGAATGCGGTTGTAGGGGAAGAAGTAGAAGAAACAGTTGTAAGAGCATATGGGCTTGGTAGTAGGAATGAAAGAGGAGAAAGACTAATTGAGTTCTGCAGTAAAGTTCAGCAAGTAATAGCGAATACTCTGTTCGAGAATCACAAGAGGAGGAGGTATACTTGGCAAAGGGTGGGAGATACCGGAAGATTTCAGTTAGATTACATCATAGTTAGGCAGAGATTCCGAAATCAGATTACGGATTGTAAGGCATACCTTGGAGCATATGTAGACTCCATCAGAATTTAGTAGAAGAGACTACTCAGGAAAAATCACTGCGAAAAGAAGTCGAATGCGGAAGTACTACGGAATGAAGAGATAAGCTTGAAGTTCTCTGAGACTATAAGATACTGCGACAAGGAATAGCCCAGTAGGCAGTTCAGTTGAAGAGGAATGGACATTTCTAAAAATGGCGATCACAGTAGTTGGGAGGCAAGACATAGATATTCGACATTCTGAGAAATATAGGGATAAACTACACGGAAAGACGGGTAGTATACAATATGTAAAAGAGCTAAGAGGGAACAATAAGAGTAGAAGACCAAGAACGAAATACTCGGATTGAAAACACTGAAAGGCAGGGGTGTAGTCTTTCGCCTCTATTGTTCAATCTACACATCGAAGAAACAATGACGAAAGTAAAAGAAAGACTCAAAGGTGGAATTAAAATTCAACGTGGAAGGGTGTCAATGATAGGATTCGCTGATGACATCGCTACCTTGATTGGAAGTGAAGAAGAATTACGGGACCTGCTGAATGAAATGCACAGTCTAATGAGTACAGAATATGGAAAATCGGAAAAAAGGCGGAAGTAATGAGGAGTAGCACAAATGAGAACAGTGAGAATTTACCATCACGCTTGGTGATCACGAAGTAGCTGAAGTTAAAGAATTCTGCTACTTTTTAGGCAGCAAAATAACGCATCACGGACGGAGGAAGGAAGACATCAAAAGCAGACTCGCACTGGCAAAAAGGGCATTCCTTGCCAAGAGAAGTATCAAACATAGACCTTAAGTCGAGGAATAAATTTCTGAGGATGTACGTTTGGAGCACAGTACTCTGTGGCAGTGAAATATGGACTGTGGGAAAACTGGAAAAAGAAGAGAATCGTATCATCTGAGATGTGGTGCTACAGAAGAATGTTGGAAAGGTAAGGAATGAGGAGGTTCTCCGTAGAATCAGCGAGAAAGAATATGTGGAAAACACTTACAAGAAGGGACTGGGTGGTAGGATATCTGTTCAGACATCACGGAGTAACTTCCACGGTACTCGAGTGTAAAAACTATAGGGGAAGAAAGTGGTTGGAATACACCCAGCAAGTAATTAAAGACGTAAGCTTCAAGTGCTACTCTGACATGAAGAGATTGGCACAGGAGAGGAATTCGTGTCACATCAGACCAGTCCAGCATGCGTCATCGTTTGGGAGTGTGGGAATTGTACGATACAAGGACCATCCGAAAGTCATGTGTAAATACTGCAGACTGTATGTCATAATGCTCACCTTCAGAAGCGTAGACTCTGTCCACAATCTGTGAAATATGTGTCTCAGGAACCTTTACAAAGATCAAAAGAAATTTCCAGAGTCACTCTTGAAACAACCAATGATACGTCGATGCCTGCGACCTCACCTGAGAAATCTTGTCTCTTGACCGCTGCATCATCAGTTTCATCGGATTGTTCTACAACAATTGCTGACAGAGACGCAGACTAACTCTTCGCTAAAATTGTTTAAGCTTTAGTAGACTCGATTCGAGAACAGCTGCCAAAATGAGTAACGTAGAAGTAGATATCCTCGGAGTAGTGAAGCAACTTAAATCACTTAATAAAATTAAGTCTTATGGTCCAGACTGTATACCAATTAGGTTCCTTTTGAAGTGTGCTGATCCATTAGCTCCATACTTAACGATCATATGCAACCGTTCGCTCGACGAAAGATTCGTATCCAAAGACTGGAAAGTTGCACAGGTC
The DNA here is from genome assembly GCF_023864275.1 of Schistocerca cancellata. Classification (NCBI taxonomy): domain Eukaryota; kingdom Metazoa; phylum Arthropoda; class Insecta; order Orthoptera; family Acrididae; genus Schistocerca; species Schistocerca cancellata. Next base: position 246,810,200 of record NC_064632.1, read on the forward strand.
ACACCAATACTCAAGAAAGGCAGTAGGAGTAATCCACTAAATTACAGGCCCATATCGTTAACGTCGATATACAGCAGGATTTTGGAACATATATTGTGTTCGAACATTATGAATTACCTCGAAGAAAACGTTCTATTGACACACAGTCAACATGGGTTTGAAAACATCGTTCCTGTGAAACATAACTAGCTCTTTATTCACATGAAGTGTTGAGTGCTATTGACAAGGGATTTCAGATCGATTCCGTATTTCTGGATTTCCAGAAGGCTTTTGACACTGTACCACACAAGCGACTTATAGTGAAATTGCGTGCTTAAGGAATATCGTCTCAATTATGTGACTGTATTTGTGACTTCCTGTCAGAGAGGTCACAGTTCGTAGTAATCGACGGAAAGTCATCGAGTGAAACATAAGTGACTTCTGGCGATCCCCAAGGTAGTGTTATAGGCCCTTTGCTGTTCCTTATCTATATAAACGATTTGGGAGACAATCCGCGCAGCCGTCTTAGGTTGTTTGCAGATGACTCTGTCGTTTATCGACTAATAAAGTCATCAGAAGATAAAAAAAAACAGCAAAACGATTTACAAAAGATATCTGAATGGTGCGAAAAGTGGCAGTTGACTCTAAACAGCGAAAAGTGTGAGGTCATCCACATGAGTGCTAAAAGGAACTCGTTAAACTTCGGTAATACTATAAATCAGTCTAATCTAAAAGCTGTAAATTCAACTAAATGTCTAGGTATTACAATTTCGAACAAATAAAGTGGAAGGAACACACAGAAAATGTTGTGCGGAAGGCTAACCAAAGACTACGTTTTATTGGCAGGACACTTAGAAAATGTAATAGACCTACTAAGGAGACTGCCTACACTACGCTTGTCCGTCCTCTTTTATAATACTGCTGCGCGGTGTGGGATCCTTACCAGATAGGACTGACGGAGTAGATCGAAAAAGTTCAAAGAAAGGCAGCACGTTTTGTATTATCGCGAAATATAGGAGAGAGTGTCACAGAAATGATACAGGATTTGGGCTGGACATCATTAAAAGAAAGGCGTTTTTTCGTTGCGACGGAATTTTCTCACGAAATTCCAATCACCAACTTTCTCCTCCGAATGCGAAAATTTTTGTTGACACCGACATACACAGGGAGGAACGATCACAAAGATAAAATAAGAGAAATCAGAGCTCGTACAGAAAGATGTAGGTGTTCATTCTTTCCGCGTGCTATACGAGACTGGAATAATAGAGAATTGTGTGGGTTCGATGAACCCTCTGCCAGGCACTTAAATGTGATTTGCAGAGTATCGATGTAGATGTAGATGTTATCGATGCTAGAGGCCCACTACTCCAGGAAAGCCCTTCATCTCATTCGTCCTGGCAACGACCCACCTACCCACGATGCTGCGGGTACAACGTACCTCAGCACTGAATATCAACGTGTTCACTCTGTTGTCACAGATAAGATTAAACGATCAAAATGCTCTCGCATTAATCTATGACGCGTGGACAGTGTTTCCGGACACCACGTGATTAATTACGCTGTCACGACACCAGAACCAATTTTCTTCAAGAGTACTCGTCCTAGTGGCAGCAGAGGCATGACTCAATTTATCGCCTCAAGCCTTATCGCAGTAATTCAAGAGGTATAGGATGAAAAGTTCGTAGCGGTGATCACTGAGAATGCAAGAAATATGCAGACTGCCTGGAGAATAGTGGATGGAAAGTACATGCATGTAACATGTATGGAATGTTCTGCCCGTAACATCAATCTCCTCATCAAAGACATCATGGCAGCATGTGTACTCCAAGAACTGTCCCAGATTAGTAACGAAATAACCAAAACATTCAAATTCCGTCTGCTTTGTTGGAATCAAAGCAGAAAGAAAAGTTTGGCAATTCGTCTGTAACTTTCAAACTTTCCTCACCAACTCGTGAGATGGAGCATTAATAAGTTTTGAGAGCCTGATACAGAACAAAGAGGCTATTCTAGAGTCCATTTTTCCCCTTGGTTCGTTTTTATAACACAGTAAGGGGTACTTTTTCAGAGGAGGATACATGAGAGAGACTCGTACAGGAAAGTCGCTTACTACGACCAGTTGTCCACTGCCGTCACCCAGATAGGAGCAGACAATACTCTGTTGTCAGTGTGCATCATCACTTTGCTAAAATTGCAGTAGGGGTGGACCTTCTACAAAACAGTAACTCAGTGCTATCTCCAGAGAACAGACTATATGTTACATCTGCAATTACAAACAGAACAAAACCCACCCGCAACCCTATCCACACTGCAACAAATCTGTTAGAACTTCGGTATAAAGGCGCTAGTCTGAATGCTGAATATGTAAGCCGTGCTTTGCTTTTCATCAGCTGTTCGTGTCAGTTTTAGGATATGAAAGAGTACGTTGTTGTTGTTGTTATGGTCTTCAGTCCTGAGACTGGTTTTGATGCAGCTCTCCATGCTACTCTATCCTGTGCAAGCTTCTTCATCTCCCAGTACCTACTGCAACCTACATCCTTCTGAATCTGCTTAGTGTATTCATCTCTTGGTCTCCCCCTACGATTTTTACCCTCCACGCTGCCCCCAATACTAAATTGGTGATCCCTTGATGCCTCAGAACATGTCCTACCAACCGATCCCTTCATCTGGTCAAGTTGTACCACAAACTTCTCTTCTCCCCAATCCTATTCAATACTTCCTCATTAGTTATGTGATCTACACATCTAATCTTCAGCATTCTTCTGTAGCACCACATTTCGAAAGCTTCAATTCTCTTCTTGTCCAAGCTATTTACCGTCCATGTTTCACTTCCATACATGGCTACACTCCATACAAATACTTTCAGAAATGACTTCCTGACACTTAAATCTATACTCGATGTTAACAAATTTCTCTTCTTCAGAAGCGCTTTCCTTGCCATTGCCAGTCTACGTTTTATATCCTCTCTACTTCGACCATCATCAGTTATTTTGCTCCCCAAATAGCAAAACTCCTTTACTACTTTAAGTGTCTCATTTCCTAACCTAATACCCTCAACATCACCCGACTTAATTCGACTACATTCCATTATCCTCGTTTTGCTTTTGTTGATGTTCATCTTATATCCTCCCTTCAAGACACCATCCATTCCATTCAACTGCTCTTCCAAGTCCTTTGCTGTCTCTGACAGAATTACAATGTCATCGGCAAACCTCAACGTTTTTATTTCTTCTCCATGGATTTTAATACCTACTCCGAATTTTTCTTTTGTTTCCTTTACTGCTTGCTCAATATACAGATTGAATAACATCGGGGATAGGCTACAACCCTGTCTTACTCCCTTCTTAACCACTGCTTCCCTTTCATGTCCCTCGACTCTTATAACTGCCATCTGGTTTCTGTACAAATTGTAAATAGCCTTTCGCTCCCTGTATTTTACTCCTGCCACCTTTAGAATTTGAAAGACAGTATTCCAGTCAACATTGTCAAAAGCTTTCTCTAAGTCTACAAATGCTAGAAACGTAGGTTTGCCTTTCCTTAATCTTTTTTCTAAGATAAGTCGTAAGGTCAGTATTGCCTCACGTGTTCCAACATTTCTACGGAATCCAAACTGATCTTCCCCGAGGTCGGCTTCTACCAGTTTTTCCATTCGTCTGTAAAGAATTCGTGTTAGTATTTTGCAGCTGTGGCTTATTAAACTGATTGTTCGGTAATTTTCACATCTGTCAACACCTGCTTTCTTTGGGATTGGAATTATTATATTCTTCTTGAAGTCTGAGGGTATTTCGCCTGTTTCATACATCTTGCTCACCAGATGGTAGAGTTTTGTCAGGACTGGCTCTCCCAAGGCCGTCAGTAGTTCCAATGGAATGTTGTCTACTCCGGGGGCCTTGTTTCGACTCAGGTCTTTCAGTGCTCTGTCAAACTCTTCACGCAGTATCGTATCTCCCATTTCGTCTTCATCTACATCCTCTTCCATTCCCATAATATTGTCCTCAAGTTCATCGCCCTTGTATAGACCCTCTATATACTCCTTCCACCTTTCTGCTTTCCCTTCTTTGCTTAGAACTGGGTTTCCATTTGAGCTCTTGATGTTCATACAAGTGGTTCTCTTCTCTCCAAAGGTCTCTTTAATTTTCCTGTAGGCAGTATCTATCTTACCCGTAGTGAGATAAGCCTCTACATCCTTACATTTGTCCCCTAGCCATCCCTGCTTAGCCATTTTGCACTTCCTGTCGATCTCATTTTTGAGACGTTTGTATTCCTTTTTGCCTGCTTCACTTACTGCATTTTTATATTTTCTCCTTTTATCAATTAAATTCAATATTTCTTCTGTTACCCAAGGATTTCTACTAGCCCTCGTCTTTTTACCTACTTGATCCTCTGCTGCCTTCACTACTTCATCCCTCAAAGCTACCCATTCTTCTTCTACTGTATTTCTTTCCCCCATTCCTGTCAATTTTTCCCTTATGCTCTCCCTGAAACTCTGTACAACCTCAGGTTCTTTCAGTTTATCCAGGTCCCATCTCCTTAAATTCCCACCTTTTTGCAGTTTCTTCAGTTTTAATCTACAGGTCATAACCAACAGATTGTGGTCAGAGTCCACATCTGCCCCTGGAAATGTCTTACAATTTAAAACCTGGTTCCTAAATCTCTGTCTTACCATTATATAATCTATCTGATACCTTTTAGCATCTCCAGGGTTCTTCCATGTATACAACCTTCTATCATGATTCTTAAACCAAGTGTTAGCTATGATTAAGTTGTGCTCTGTGCAAAATTCTACCAGGCGGCTCCCTCTTTCATTTCTTAGCCCCAATCCATATTCACCTACTACGTTTCCTTCTCTCCCTTTTCCTACACTCGAATTCCAGTCACCCATGACTATTAAATTTTCGTCTCCCTTCACTATCTGAATAATTTCTTTTATTTCATCATACATTTCTTCAATTTCTTCGTCATCTGCAGAGCTAGTTGGCATATAAACTTGTACTACTGTAGTAGGTGTGGGCTTCGTATCTATCTTGGCCACAATAATGCGTTCACTATGCTGTTTGTAGTAGCTTACCCGCACTCCTATTTTCCTATTCATTATTAAACCTACTCCTGCATTACGTATGTAGGTAATATCGTCGAATTCAGAGCTTGCGATGGTTTCTGCTCCACAGACGTTGTGTGGGATGCTGCCGAGCATGTTTCGCCCGTGTGGAGAGGATTGTGCAGCAGTTGGTCGCTGAGCTACCTCGTCTGCAAACTTCTCAGTGCACCACCATCAACAGCTGCAGGCGAGAGTAACTGGTCAATGCATGGGAGAATCCATAATAAAATTAGAAAAAGGCTTTTTCCTGCAACAGCCGAAAAGTTAGTTTCCGTACAGTGGAACTTACGTTATGTGGAATACAATGAATCCGTGTCTTCGAACACTGTAGGAAGCTACACTGAATGTACTGCAATCTACTTTGAAGACACTGATACTAATACGGAGTAATGTTATTTTGAACCGATAAGTACACTTTTTATTTTTATCAAAGTGATCAAAGTCGTGATTACAAGTAGTAATCGTTTTTGTTGCATTTCACATTAATTTTATTAATTCGTTGTATTTTACGTTGAAAAGTAGTCTACTAATTCGAATTAATTTCGCGAAAATGTCAGAAAAAACTGAGGTCGCATGATTTAAAGGAAACAATGTTAATTAAGTTACGTTTACAGGTAAATAAAGTAACATTCATGAATTATTTTCACAGCGTTTAGCCACATTTCTTTTACTTCATAACAAGTCATGTATTTCCATATTAGTTATCTTTTTCAATGTCACCAAACTGCAACATGTGAAAACTGTAACTCTTTTTCTACATAGTTGTCCTCCTGTGTGGTATTAATAAATAAACAATATTTATAGCAAAATTGAAATTGTCAATGTTCAGTGCAGGTTTTATTCGAAAATTATTGATTTGTAACGTGGAAGAGAGGAATGTTGTAGTAAAAATAAAAGGAATACAGACTTATCATATAGCACTAGAAAACGCAATTTCCTCACAAAAAGAAAGGAAATTAAAAAAAGGAAAATACCTCGTCAAACACATATAAAACATGTTTCAGTTATTCATAAACAACTTTCGCATTAATCACTAATAACAGGTAACTCTTGTCTTTGATAATGATGAACAACATCCTATTGAGTACCAGACAACAATAATTTGTAGATTCCCTTATGTTTGTGCATGTAAACCGAACTTGCATCAATAGTAATTGCCTTCTTACATAAAATTGCAGTAGTTATGCCATAAACTAAGTTTTATTACGTATTAAATGTGATTTATATTTTGTATGGATATAGCATACACAATCGACTAACACCGAACGATGTGCGTTTGTAATTATGTGCAAAACAAGCAAGCAAGCAAACAAACAAACAAAGAGAAGTCGTCGGGCCTCAGACTCCCTCTCTCACATTCACCTATGTTTCTTTCCCTACCAATGCTACCAATACAACATGTAATCCTAGCATTTGCTACGTCATTTATGTGTTGTACTAAAACTAGCGAACTGTAGTTTTGGTATATCGCAACTCTAGGCACATTACATGTTGTGTACGTGATTACAAATTATTTGACCTCTACCGTTCATGAGCTTAATGTCCCTTTTTCCATCAACCACTGAGGGTGTCACTTCATGAGCGGTATTGTGAGTCCATGGTTTGACAGTTTATGTTATTCAAGGACAATTGATGCCAGTAACACATGGCTCTAGGATTCGATTTATATGTATCAGATACATCTGATGATGAGGTTAGAAAGCTTGAAATCCACTGTGGTATAGTAAAACGAAGACCATTGAATTGCATTATGAGACAGTTTCTTTTATCTTATTAATCATTTATGATATTAAAGAAGAGGTCTATAATTTATTAGCACAAACTCCGTGCAAATTGTAATAGTATTGTGTATTCCACTGATTTATTGTTTGTCTCTGTTGTATAGAGATACGCCTGCTGATGAGGCTAGAAGAGTCTAAGTGGATCACGATGTAATAAAATAAAGAGCATTTTATTGCAGTCTTAGGTAGTTTCTTTTTTTCTTAGTTGACTTTCCAATAGGTTTCGTTACCCTTATGTTTGATGCACGAAATTTGTGCCCAATACAGAACGAGGTAGCAATTTTCACTTTCTGTTTCGTTACTGTCTAACATGCTTCGTTACTCCCGTGAGATTGTAGTGCCCTGTATGTGTCTTGCGCCGAATATAGAGAGTGTAAATATAGATAATGAGTTCTTGTAAAGAAATGTTGGAGATTTATCTTTCAGTTTTATGTACACTCTAAACAGCAAAAGGTGTCATACGACAATACTAATAATAATAAAATAGTAATCGTCTCTACTTTCAGCCATCAATTTATGTACGTCTGCAAATAACAATGTTTGCAACACTGTGCTTTCGTGATCGTATATCAGGCAGATTCCTTGTCCTGCACTTCTGAACGACTTGGGCAACACACATGCATTTCGACGGGTTCTGGTTATATTTCACGTTCCAGTTTAATTTAGTTGTGTATTGACCGATATAAGCTTGTTACTGGTCCGCGCGACTCCCTCCGTCAGAGGTTCGAGTCCTCCCTCGGGCAAGGGTGTGTGTGTTGTCCTTAGCGTAAGTTAGTTTAAGTTAGATTAAGTAGTGTGTAAGCTTAGTGACCGATGACCTCAGCAATTTAGTCCCATAAGATCTTACCACCAACATCCAATTTCCAAGCTTGTTACTGCCTTGAATGCGTTATTTGAGACTGGTTAATTTTCTAGTATTTGCCGTAAAACGTGTCCTTTGTCTCGGTCTCAAGCAATTTTAAAATCTATAAACAGAATATATTTTTAATTTGCTCTGTTGGCTGATAGCAATATGGCACCTAAATCCTAAATCTGCACTGGTATTTTCCAAGCTTTCAACATGGCTCCAAGCACTATGGGACTTAACATCTGAGGTCATCAGTCCCCTAGACTTAGAACTACTTAAACCTAACTAACCTAAGGACATCACACACATCCATGCTCGAGGCAGGATTAGAACCTGCGACCGTAGCTGCAGCGCGGTTCCGGACCGAAGCGACTACAACCGCTCGGTCGCCGCGGCCGGCTCCAAGCTTTCGTTCCTCTGTATTTTATCCCTCTAAGGACTGTTACATATACTCGTATTTACAAAGGTGTGAGTATAGAAGCAGAAAAATTTCCAAGAAACCTAAAAAACTTTGCCTTAACTAATAAAAAGGAATGTTGTAAAGATGTGTCCATACTGATACAGGCAGCGATCACAGACTAGTTCGGGCAATTTTCACTCTCACCTCCAATTAGACCTCTCAAGGTCTGCAAAGAGAAAAATTTAATTACTGAGCCAAGTTGAAAAGACTAAAAGGACGATGGTATTTTATCATCAGTTGATACAGGTCGATTCAATAGTAACTGTACACACTTCGTGGGTATAAGGAATGCATCGAAATAAGAGTAAAATGTCAAAAAAGTCTTGTCTGAAACTTCTTTATTTCCAAGATATCAATAGATTAGGGAATCGCAAGTGGACCACAAGCAGATAAATTCTTGATGATTCAAGAGTAAGTGTACACATTTCGTGGATGTGATGTATGTATCAAAATAAATGTAAAATGTTACGTAAAGTTTTGTCTGAAATTTATTTATTTCAGACTTCCGCAGTAGAGTAGGAATCACAAGTGCAACACAAACAACGCAAATGACGAAGACAGTGACGTGCTCGACGTCTTACCGCTCTCGGAATGGTTCTGGCTCCGTTCATCTCTCTGCGCACAGTTGCACAGCCATTTTCAGATCGCTGCTGCAGTTGTGCGATATTTTCAGTTGGAACTCCAACACCAAGTCCAGGGGATCAAGATTGGTGGGCCAGGCAGGTCCTCTACGATCTACTCACTTATCGGGATAAGCAACCCTGAGGTCCTTTCTTGCCTCCTGACTGAAGTGTGCAGGGGCACCGTCGTGCAGAAATCAGAATATGTTTCGTGTTTAGATTAGATTAATTATTCATTCCATAGACCCATAAAAGAGGGAATCCTCCTGGGTGTGGAACATGTCAGATAAACACATTACAAAACTGTAATTAGAAAAACTTGAGTTTCATTAATTTTAATAATCCTCAGTCAATAAACAGTAAAATTATGTACATGAATTAAATTTAAACTTCTAATATTTACTGGTTTAATACTTATATCTGATTTCATTAAATCCATCATTCAGACATTTGCTAGTTTCTTGGCTATTATAACCAAGTCTTGTCAAAAATTAAAGTAAATTATTCATTTCAGTAATCCTCAGGTAAGAACAGTCAGATTATGTACAAGATTTAAAATTAAACTTCCACTATTTACAGACTTAAGACTTACATCGGCTTTCCATACATCCATCATTCACACAGTAGGTAGTTACTTGGCCGTTACAACCAAATATTGTCAAAAATTAAAGTATAATAAATTTTCATTAAAATGGTCTACTGTACTTGTTGACAAACTCATGGATGGAATAGAAGGAGTTGGCCACCAAAAATTCTTTTCAATTATGTTTAAATTGTGCCTTGTCTGAAACTAAACTCTCAATGGTTGCTGGTAACTTATTGGAAATATGCGTTGCTGAATACTGGACTCCTTTCTTGGCAAGAGTAAGTGATTTTAAATCTTTATGTATATTGTTCTTATTCCTAGTATTGATACTGTGTACTAAGCAGTTAGTTGGAAAAAGAGATGTATTATTTACAACAAACTTCATTAAGGAATAAATATACTGAGAAGCTGTGGTTAATACGCCCAATTCTTTGAATAGGTTTCGACATGATGTTCTTGGATTTACACTACTCATTACTCTTATTATACGCTTCTGTACTCTAAAAATTTTTTCTCTGTTTGTTGAGTTACCCCAAAATATGATACCATTTGACATAATGGAGTGAAAATAAGGAAGTTTTTTTATATTTATATCTCCTATGTCTGACATCATTCGCATTGCAGACACAGACTTGTTTAGGCGCTTTAGCAGTTCGTTGTATGTTGCTCCCAACTGAATTTATTATCAAGTTGTGATCCCAAGAATTTTACACTCTCAGTTTCTCCTATTTCCATGCCATCATATTTTATACACACACCAGAAGGAAATCTCTTGGAAGTTCTGAACTGTAGCGAGCGGGACATCATGAAGCAGACCATCCAATTCATGATCCAAAAAATCTCGATACACTTTTCCAATCAGGCGTTGTGGAATAACATGCGGTTCAAGTGACTGCACCATACCAAATGTTGACTGCAAAACGATGCTGATAACCTAGTGCTGTAGCCACGCGAGGATTCTCGTACGTCTACACGCGCATGTTATGAGTATTCACGATAACAACACGGGTAAAGAGGCTCTCATCCGTGAACAGTATCCGATCACCAAGCACAGATCAGCAGCATGGCGCTCGAGAAACCACTGACAGAAATTTTGATGTCTAGGGTAGTCTGTAGGCGGCAGCTCCTGTTACTTCTGCAGGGGAAATGGATGGGATTGCTGTCTCCGTGGTAGGCGCCACTCAGTTTGTAAGAGGTCCATGACTAAGGAATTTACTGCTAGCGCACTCGAGCAGATGTAATTTCGATGGATTACTCACGCGCTGCCTGCGATATGTAAGCTATAAGAGAATCTCAGACCAGAGAACAGTGTTGGCTGCAGTAGGAACTGTGTAGCAGTAGGAGTATGAAGTAGCTAGGAGTCTTGTGTATCGAGTTGGCTGGGCCGGTCGTGGGGAGCGATGGCGGTGACTGAGCGATGTAGTATAAGGTAAAAGCAGCCTCCCGCATATGTACTATTGTTATATCAAGTCCCATGTAAATGTTCTTAAAAATTCTCTTAATAATAATCTTCCTTATAAAAATTAACTTTTGACAATCATTCATCTCAATTTAAAGAATTTACTAATTTCTCCAGTCTATGGTCATCCCGATTATTGTAAAGAAAATTCAGTTGTTTCTTTTTATACATGACAAATCTATCGCCCAGCATTGCACAGGGCTGTGCCAGAAAAATATCTTATTGCAGCAGATATATATGCGTTATCCGGCGACTTGATTGAGGCAAGAATTTTCAATTTATTTAGTATGATCTTTCATGGCCATGACGCAGCACTGCTGACGTCCAAATTTATCAGTTTAGATTCACAGTCAATTATTGAAAGGTTATAAGTGAGCCGCAATTTTATTGAGAGGTTAGTCACATTTTATTGTTCCAAGATTACGGAAGTAAACTGCTGGTAGGTTACGCTAAATGTGAATGTTATACATAATTATTTTTACTGTCGGGAGGTATTTTTAACTGTGTTACGCTGCATGTGAATGAATGCTATAATTATAATTATAATTATATTTTATCAGTTTGGAGGTTACAAGTTGATTGAGAAATTCCTGCACCGCCGCTTATAGGGCGGGTGTTTAAGGTCGGATCCTCATCTACAATTTCCAGTATTTCCTCAACACCCACGCCATCCAATTGAGGCGGACCTAATCGTGGTGCACCACGAATGCCATGTTGCCTTAAACGCCTGGCCACTGCTGTGAAAGTCTGATGGTTTGGACTTCTCTGTTTGGAAACATTTCCATATACCGTCGTGTTGCTGCCCGTGCACTGCTTTCTGTTGCGACGTAAAGGAGGTGCATGTCCGCGTGCTCACCGTTTGAATACGCCATCGTAAATCAGTGTTACGGCTTAAGAAGAAGAAAACTAAGGCAATAGCTGTTTAGTAAATTAACAGAACAGGTAATATAAGCATATATTTGGTTAGCAACATTTCGCACTGCTACCTTATATCACTGGTGGCGCCATCTATGGCACATACGCAGTAGTTTGGCCGTATAGGCCACTCTGATAGTTTCGAAGCCTGCGTACAACACGGTTCAGAGCATTCAGCGGAGAGACCTATTGAATCCCATGCACAGGGTAACTACTTTTTCCAATAGATCTATTACGACTTTGATTGGTAACTTGTTTTTGTGTTTGTGTTTGATCTAACTTGGACTTGCTATTTTTTTATCGATAGCTGCTGACGGAGTAGGTCTGTAACGGATGGATTGTAACCGTATTGTTCGATACAGACGTTCGACGGTTATATGCAATAATAATTGTTATAGAGGGGTGCAATGTAGACTAGCCTCCTCGTGGTGCACCCTGGGCAACGTGATTTTTTTATCACGGCTAAATAGTCTACAAATCTGGCTGCTGGACCTGTGAGGATTTCCCAGCTTTACAGAATCAGCACAGACATGAACGCGAATACCCGAAACAACGGTTCCTCTCAGAACCCGTTGACCAAGGACATTGGAGATGTCCTTAAAATCCTACAACTCAACGTAGAAGGAATGAGTAGAGCTAAATCCGACTACCTAATTAAAGTCCTGGACAACCATTCAGTGGATGCTGTCTTGCTCCAGGAAACACATTGCGCCGACGAAAAGCAGTTGAAAAATAGATTCAAACTTCCAGGCTATTCCCTTGCTGCAGCAACTTACCACGCTAACTATGGCACTGTCACCTACTTTAAAAACAACATTGACCAGGTCCACGATATAAAAACACACACTGACCCAAGCGCCTACGTCATAAGAATAAAAATTGCTGACACTGAAGTCATCAACCTCTACAAACCCCCAACTCAGTCATGGAATGACTCTGCTATTTCCAACATACAACATCCTACAGTGATAATGGACGATTTCAACAGGCACAGTACCCAGTGAGGATATAACAACACCAATGAGGATGGGGAGGGAGTAATGCAATGGGTGGACATAGAAGACGTCTTCTTGATCCGTGATCTAAAGGATAAAGGGACTTTCCACTCGGCTAGATGGAAAAGATACTACAACCCCGATCTGTGCTTTGTTTCCAGAGACGCCAAAAAGCTACCATTACGCTGCAATAAACAGATATTGCCTGATTTTCCTCGTAGCCAGCACAGGCCCCTCCTGCTACATGTCGGTATACAGATTCCAATAGTGAGATCTACACCTAAACCTCGATGGAATTTTGGCAAAGCCAACTGGGAAGCCTTCACCGCCGAAATGGACCACAACATCCAATGGATCCCACCCGCATCGAAAACTACAACCGCTTTGTGGGATTAATCCTAGCCATTGCCAAAAAACACATTCCCAGAGGCTACAGGAAAACCTATATTCCAGGCTGGAGCCAAGAATCCATAGACCTGTATAATGCATATTCGCAAAACAACGATCCTGAAATTGCGGACGAGCTTCTCCAATGCCTGGACTCAGCAAGACGAGAAAAGTGGCACACTCTCATGAAAAATACGGACTTCAAGCACTCCAGCAAGAAAGCCTGGTGCCTTCTTAAAAACCTAGATGAAAGCTCCATTAAAACCTGTATGGGTGGCAACATACGCCCCAAAGAGGTAGCAAACAGAATAGTTAACCTTACGAGAAAAACACCACGCAGCAACAAGGATAAGACTATGAAAGTAAAGAAAGAACTGAGAACCAAGCTCCGACAATCCACACTCGACAACAATTTCTCAAAAACCTTTACCATCCTAGAGATCACAGAAGCACTGAAAGAAGTGAAAATGGGTAAAGCGGCTGGTTTAGATGAGGTCTACCCCGAGTTCTTACGGCACCTAGGACCTCGAGCTCTACTGTGACTAACTCAGTTTTACAATGACATCCAACGATCGGAAACACTACCACCACTATTTAAACAAACCAAGATCGTCGCCATTCTTAAGCCTGGCAAAGATGGAAAGCTCCCAGAGGACTATAGACCTACAGCTCTCCTAAGTGTATGCTACAAACTATTGGAGAGACTTATTCTCAACAGAATAAAACCCATTGCTGAGAATTTCATTCCTATTGAACAAGCCGGATTTAGACGAGGTCGGAGCTGCTGTGATCAAGTATTATCTCTTACCACACATATTGAGAGTGGATTTCAAAGGAAGAAAAAGACAGTCGCCGTGTTCATAGATCTATCGTCAGCATATGACACAGTGTGGAGGGAAGCAATGATTTTTAAGCTCCAACGCATTATTCCTTGCAAGAAAACGGCTACCCTAATCAACAATATGCTTTCAAATAGATTTTTTGAAGTACACCTAGATTGAGAGATAAGCAAGAAATATAGGTTAAATGATGGCCTGCCCCAAGGATCCGTGCTAGCTCCATTACTTTTTAATATATATACATCAGACCTACCAGAGACATCTTCTAAGATGTTTATCTATGCAGACGATATTGCTCTCACATATCAACATCAAGACTTCGACAATTCCGAAAGAATCATTGAGAAGACCTTATCAAAATGGATGAATATTTCGAAACATGGAGGCTCAGACCTAATACTTCTAAAACCCAAGTCTCCTGTTTCCACCTCAACAACAGACAGGCAAACTATGCACCCCACGTAGAGTTCAGAGGCCAGCTGCTTAACTACAATCCCCTCCCAAAGTATCTGGGAATTACATTGGACCGATCTCTGACGTACAAGGAGCGCTTATACAAATGCGCAGCAAAAATCAAAACCAGAAATAATGTCCTACACAAACTCACTGGAAGTAGCTGGGGAACAAGCGCCACAGTTCTCAGAACATCTGCTCTTGCACTAGTATATTCGGTGGCTGAATACTGCGCTCCGGTCTGGCTAAACAGCACTCATACAGCAACGGTGGACACCCAGCTAAACGACACCATGAGGCTCATCTCAAGCACTATTAAACCGACGCCCCACCAATGACTCCCGGTACTGGCTAACATAGCCCCACCTCATCTAAGGCGAAGATCTGCACTGAAAAGGGAATGGCAAAAGTGCGCTAACAACCGTGACCTACCCTTACACGAAGACTGCAAGAATCCCAGCCAGAGGCTCAAGTCCCGTAAGCCATCATGGAGATTAGGGCAACAGCTGATCGAGGACAATTATGATATCGACGAAGCCTGGTATCGGGAATGGGATATGTCTAACCCTGATCACCTTAACTTAGTCCCGGACCCAACCGTACGGCCCGAGGGCTTCGGTCTTCCCAGAAAATCTTGGACAACTTTAAATCGTATCCGAACAGGCTATGGTAGATGTAATTACTAGAAGCACAAATGGGGACAGACTGACTCACCCAACTGCGACTGTGGGAATCCACAAACTCTACATCATATTGCAATGGAGTGCCCTACGAGGTGATTCCCTTGCACAATGCAGGAGCTGCCGCCGGCCGAAGTGGCCGAGTGGTTCTAGGCGCTTCAGTCTGGAACCGCGCGACCGCTACGTCGCAGGTTCGAATCCTGCCTCGGGCATGGATGTGTGTGATGTCCTTAGGTTAGTTAGGTTTAAGTAGTTCTAAGTTCTAGGGGACTGATGACCTCAGATGTTAAGTTCCATAGTGCTCAGAGCCATTTGAACCATTTTGAACCAGGAGCTGCACCTCCTGGAGGGAGATGCTTCTGGCTGGCTGAGGGACTTGGACATACAACCATGAGTCTGGTCTACTCTTTTCCTTCTGAAAAGCCTATTACTGGATACTATTACTACAATTTCTATGTATTTTGTGTTTTACTTCCCTTCTTAGATCTAATAATTGTTTGTTGCCTGTAACATATTGACCATTCATTGTTTTTATACGTTGTTCGTGTTATTACTTACTTACTGCTGTATTCTATTAGCCATACGAAATATATATTGTTATAGAATAAGTTTTGTAAATGGTAAATACTAGCTGTCTGTCTGTTGTCCAAGTTACATAAATTTTGCGAGAATAAAAGCAATTATAATGTACTTTAATAGCATTCATGAACCTGTCGCATCTAATCCTTGTACTTGACACTGATTGCAAATGCCACACTCAAGTTAAGATTTTATTGTTAATAAATGTAATTAATATAAATTAGTTTCTCGAACTGGATAACATAATAAATTAATCACTAGACATTTTAGCTTGCCAATAGTGCCGAAACGAAGCAAGCGTTGCAAGATTGTGTGTCTACTAGTGTTCTGTCTTACTTGATGGCTCGAAAACAGGGACGGATATAATAGTGGTGGAAGCTTACACCACAACTATTGTTTGATGAAGATCGACTAATGTCTGAAATGAAATCAGAGTGACGTGTGGTCCTCCTGGCGGCATTTTGCTGTCCTACTCACCTTCGGTGGCCACGGCGCTGATGTGCACGCCCTGCTTGTGCGCCATGAAGCCCAGGTACGTGAAGATGACGAAGCCGGAGAAGAAACTCGTGAAGCAGTTCACCGCCGTCGTGATGAGGCAGTCCCTGCACACAGCAAAACACCAGCCGTGTCATCTTTTAGATGCTCCATCTAACCAGAAACTGAGTTTTCGCTAAGTAATTCGGAGGAATACTAAACCTAAAACACTATCTAGACTTATGGGAAGTTGGTTTTGATTCACTAGAGCTACACCCTCTCATCTCTCGAATATACTGGTATCTGCAGTCATTAATTGCTTGAACGATTTCACATTTCGCTGTGAAGGACAAAACGTGAAAATCAACGTATGTAGTTAGTTCGTAAAGCACTTGGAAATTTCCATACAGCTTCTATCATTGTGTGTACGATGTATTGTTGTACTGTTGCGTCAGACCTTGAATGTTAACTTTCGATTGGGGAGTGCTGCTCGGTATGTCATCACTACGAGCTTTTTTCTCCCCTAACAACAAAATATAGATTACTATAAATGTAGGGGTGTGACACAATACATGCACGCAAGTAGAAGAACTATAGTGTGAAATTACCTACGGCAAAGTCTGTACTCTGTAAGAAGCAATCCCACGTCTCATCGTGTTAATTTTGCGATGGTACTGGGAAGAAATATTTCAGGTACACCTCCGTGTGTATTCAAACGTTGCTAAATTTCCTTTCATGATTATTACTTGAATACAAGTTGGAGGAAGTAGTATGTTTCGCACTGCAAAACAGGATCTTGCAGTTTACAGAATAAGTCGCCCTGTGGTGCAAAGCGTTCTTCTGGTGGCGTCTCCGTTGAAGTCAGTGGGGAATTTTTGTGTCGATAAAAGTCGTATTTAAGGGCATCTAAGAGCTGTCGATGAAATAAACCTTACTACCAGTTTTCTGCCACAGCCTTCATCAGTAAAAGAGAGACACACACCATTCACACATTCAAGCAAGCACACCTCATGCACACACGACAGCCAACTCCAGCATCTCGGGTGGAAATGCTGGAGTTGGCAGTCGTGTGTGCGTGAGGTGTGCTTGCTTGAGTGTGTGAACGGTGTGTGTCTCTCTTTTACTGATGAAGGCTTTGGCCAAAAGCTTTACATAAGTGTCTTTTAATTGTGCCTGTCTGCAATCTGACATGTCTTCTTTACAGTAAGTAGTAATCTGCCTTTTCCTACATTGTTGATGTTCCTACCTGGAGTTTCCATTGTTTGATTACTAACAGTTTCGATTAACGGATCGCCATCAGCTATCATAAAATTATTTACATTAGTCTGTATTATATCGTCTTTACTGCGGCGTTAAAAATAAAATAACTTACCAACCAGCGTCATTGATTTTAGTCAGTTGTAAACCTCATTAATAGTCAACCGTAAAACGCATAAATAATTTTAGTGTACTGCCTGCATTCAGATTCCATGCTCTTGTGTGGAGCGTGAAACGCGGTTGTTAGCCATGCTCCACTGTTGCAATAAAATTGTTCTGACCACATGTTTGGTGAATGATATCCATAAAGATGCACGCATTAGTCGTAGCCTAGCAAAACTGCAATGATTCGCAGGCGAGCGACTGTAATATCCTTTTTGTGTGAGCACTGAGAAGGCACTGGTAGAGCGAGAAAACAACATGTTTGGTGGGGAGACTGTTAGGTAGACGGCCTCGTATGCAGCTTTCCTGTGATGAAGTATATCCATGCTTTGTGTATTAAGTGAATTGCAGTAATCAGTTATTGCTATCGTACGTATCTGGCTACATTATTTCTAAGGCTTCTCGCGAGTTTCTTGTTACGTATTAGTTCGTACAGACTGTGATTTTTAATGTAATGGCGACTTGTAGATAGTACAAATGGCTCTGCAGCTACATGGGCGAGTGTATCTGTTCGATATTTGCAGATTTGTACCGATGTAAGATCTAAATAGCCTGTTTCAAATTGTTGTAGTTTATGCAGATTAACGCAGCTAAATGACAGGTAACAACTATTTAAGGGACAAAAATAAACTTATGCTTTATTCGTACAGCACATATTAATACATTTGACTAGCAAATTATATTACGTTGCTCCATCAACAAACACGGAATATGTATATTCCATAGAGTCTAACGCACTCTGCACATCGTATCTTGTGCGCCACTATGCATGCTGGAAAATGTTTGTTCATATATCCCCAACACTCCCCCTTGAACTAATATTTTTCAGATACTCAACACTATACATCCCAGGTTAAACCATAATGTTTCACCAGCTTCTGAAATTTGTCCTTACTGAGAGGTTTTGTTAGGAGATCAGATAGCATTTCTTCTGCGCATAGATAATTGGGGATAATATTCCCCTGTTCCACATGATGTCTTATAAAATGACGCCTTATGTCAATATGTTTGGATCTTACACTGGTGACATTATTTTTTGCAAGTTTAATAGCTCCCATATTGTCACAAAATACCACAGTTGCCTTTAATGTCGGAGGAGCTTCTATTTCACTCATCAGTGTACGGATCCAAAGAGCTTCTTGGATAGTGGAGGACAAGGCCATATACTCAGCTTCTACAGTACTCAAATCAACAGTTCTTTGTCTCTTACAAGACCATGATATCAATCCTCCCATTAGTCTAAAACAAATTCCACTGATGGAATGTCTGCTTTCCAACTCATTTCCCCACTCTGCATCACTGTATCCTTCCAAATTTACATTTATAGTTTTAGAATATTTTAACTTATGATCAGCAGTTCCATTTAAATATCTGAATATTCTCTTGACTGCCATCCCGTGCTTTTCTCTCAGATCACTGCAAAACTTGCTTACTGCATTTGTGGCAAATGCAATGTCTGGTCTGGAAGTCTGTTCTAAGTACAGTAGACTTCCTACCGCTTCCAAATAGGGTACACTTTCCTTACATTTCTTGTCATCATCAGATATTACCAGTTTTGCATTGTTTTCCGTAGTAGTAGAAATAGGTTTACAATTTTCCATATTAAACTTTTCTAAGATCTTCTTTGTGTACAGAGATTGATCAATCCATAATTCTTCTCTGTTGGAACTTCTTAGAATCTTCATGCCTAAGTATTGATTAATTTTCCCTAAATCATGCATATCAAATTTTGACTGTAACTGTTCTATAAAAAAGTCCATCTGGCTTTCACTATTGGTGAAAATAAAAAAAAAAAAATCATCTACCCATACGGCCATGATTGCAATTTCTTCATTGCTCCTTTTATGATGTATACTGGTATCTGCCTTTGATGTAACATGCCTGTTTTTATCAAACGTTTAAGCAAACATTTATTCCAGCAATGGCCACTTTGCTTTAATCGATAAACGCCTTTCTTCAAACGAAAAATGCTCCATTTCCCTTGACATGGTCGCTTAACTTCATGAGGTGAAATCACGTATATTTCCTCTTCCAGTCTTCCATCCAGGTAGGCTGTTTTCACATCCATTTGATGAATTAATAAGTCTTCCTTTACTGCTAGAGCTAAAAGGTATCTCAATGATGAATACTTCACCACTGGTGAGACAGTTTCATTGTAATCTATTCCTTCTTTCTGGGAATATCCTTTAACTACCAATCTGGCTTTGGTTCAAATGGTTCAAATGGCTCTGAGCACTATGCGACTTAACTTCTGAGATCATCAGTCGCCTAGAACTTAGAACTAATTAAACCTAAGTAACCAAAGGACATCACACACACCCATGTCCGAGGCAGGATTCGACCCTGCGACCGTAGCGGACGCTCAGCTCCAGACTGTAGCGCCTAGAACCGCATGGCCACTCCAGCCGGCTAATCTGGCTTTGAATTTTGGTATTGCACTCTCAGGATTTTTAATACTAAACACCCATCTTGTTCTTAGTGGCTTTTTATTTTCAGGCATGTCAACCCATTGATATGTATCACTATCCACAAAAGATTGTAGCTCCTTCTCAATAGCCTTTATTCAATCTTGAGCATTTGAACTTCCTAAAGCTTCATCAACTGTGATTGGTTCATTGTTGATTGTCTGGGCAACATACATTTCATGATACGGATATTCTTTTGGTTTTGCTATACGTGAAGACCGCCATAAACTGACATCCTCTGTTGAATATTGTTCCTCATTTTGATTCTCGGGTAGCACATCAACTTCCTCTTTATTCTCGTCTTCCTCTGTTTCATTTTCCATCTCTGTTTCAACACTATGCTTGGTAGCATTACTGTACCATTTTGACTACTTTCATTTATTTTAAGTCTATAATTCTCAAAAAATACTACATATCTACTACTTATTATCTTCTTATTCACAGGATTATAAAATCTGTAGCCTTTTGAATCCTCACAGTAGCCAACAAAAATATATTTTTGAGACTTTGCTTCCCACTTTCCTTTTAATGGTTTTGGAATCTGAACCATGGCCTTACTTCCAAAGACTTTTAAGTGCTTTAAATCTAGTTTCTTCCCAGTCCATACTTCATAAGGTGTCTTTTGTCTCACAGCTTTGGTAGGTGATCTGTTAATTAAATACACTGCTGTTGACACAGCCTCTGCCCAAAGACACTTGGGTAGCTCAGCATCGCTTAATATACTCCTTGCCTTGTCTACAATGGTTCTGTTGGCTCTTTCTGCAACTGCATTCTGAGAAGGACTGTAGTGAATGGTAGTCTGATGCCTAATACCCATTCCATTCAACTGTTCCTTAAGCTGTCTGTTTACATATTCTGATCCATTGTCTGATCTAATAATTTTAACTTTCTTTCCAGTCTGCCTTTCTACCATTTTTCAATAAACAACAAATACATCATTCACTTGATCCTTGCTACTTATAAAATAAACATGTATGTATGTAGAAAAATCATTTATGAATGTCAGGAAATAGAAGCTACCTCCTAAGGATTTATTCTCCATAGGTCCACAGAGATCTGAATATATGAGTTGCAAGACTTCGGTAGGTGTGCTCTGACTCGATTTAAATGGCAATCTAACCAGCTTCCCTTGCAAACACACCTCACATTGAACAATATTCATTCCATAATTTTCCATCCCAGTTGCCATATTCTTCAGTAAAGTCATGCTTTTCCTAGTGATATGTCCAAGTCTCCTATGCCACAAGAAACCTATTGCAGCACAAACAGAGTGATTTCCTATATCAGCAGTATTTTGAACTGTATTCATTTTGTAAATACCTCTTACATTACTTCCAGTAGCTACAATATCACCTCAAGAGTGTATCACTTCGGCTCACTCTATATCGAAGATAACTTTATTACCCTTCATTACTATTTCGCTTACTGACAACAAATTAGTTGCAATAATCTTCACATAATGTACATCATGAGCAGTAACAATTTCCTTTTCCCCATTCACAAGCAAATTAAGATCCACTTTTCCTGTGAGTTCACACCTTAATCTAGATCCATCAACTGTTGGAATTCCAATGTCAGTCCTTGACTGAACATCATACAAACCTGACAGATCTTTGGTAATGTGCACAGATGCTCCTGAATCTCGGAACCATTCTGCAAGATCGTCACTCGCTTCATTAAAAGAGTAAAAAACAGAAAGTGCCTTGTCTTTATCGGTAGTGTTTCTATCAGGACTACTAGAATTAACATGCTTCTTTTCTTTTATACTTAACTTTTCGTTACACTTTGAAGCAATATGTCCAATTTTCTGGCATCTGAAACATCTTATTGGTTTCTTCTTCTTGTACTTGGAGTATAAAGTCGACGCTGTTTCTTTTTCTGAAGCATTAGAATCTGGTTCATTCTTCACGTCCTGTAGAATCTTTACTTAAACGCTATCTGCTGTAATGGATATTCCCGAACTTTCCAAACCCATAATCATTGGCGAATATTTCTCTGGTAGTCCAGCTAACAATAAAGTTCCAATCCGTTCATCCGCTATTTCAAAACCAATGTTCCTCAGACGATTGGAGATTAAAATTATTTTTTTCACATATTCATCCACACTTTTACACTTATTCAATCTTGTGGTTATCAGCTCACGAAGTAATCCTACTTTTCTGATTAAACCACCATCTTCATATGGAAGCATGTGCAACAGAAGTAGAATTTCACAAAAAATCCTTCATAATATTAAGTGTATATCGAGCACCTGCAGGTAATTTTAATCTGTTCATAAACCACCTTGAAGCTGTACTGGCCCATTTAACAACCAAAAACAAAGAAGACTCTCCCAATCAGAACATATCTGAGTTAGTAACACTATCATTCAACTTAATTCCCACTTTAAAGTTCCCCACAAGGGCAGCCAATTGCTCACAAATAGCCATTGATAATACCTTTATAGGAAAGTCCAATGAACAAAATTATATTACAAAACCAATAGTCAATGGCCTCTCAGATCATGACATGCAGTCCCTTCTGTTAAATGTTAATACTGAACAGGATATAAAATCTGTTAAATCTGAGCTCAAGATGGTAATCAATAAGCCAAAAATTGATTATTTTTGGACACTCCTCAGAGACATTGACTGGACTGATGTTTACAGTGCTCATGCCATGAATGAAAAATATAGCAATTTTGCTAATAAAGTGCTTACCTTATTCGAGCATCATCCAACTGGGAATTAATTACATGTGGGGTCCCACAAGGTTCCATTTTAGGGCCTTTACTCTTTCTTGTATATGTCAATGACCTTTCATCAGTAACATTACCAGATGCCAAGTTTGTTCTGTTTACTGATGATACAAACATTATAATAAATAGCAAATCAAGTGTAGTCTTAGAAAGATCAGCGAATAAAATATTTGTGGATATTAATCACTGGTTTCTAGCTAAATCTTTGTCACTAAACTTTGAAAAAACACACTACATGTAGTTCAGAACTTGTAAGGGTTGTCACACGAGTATATGCTAACATACGAACAGTAATGTGTTCATTGTAAATAAGTATTATAGTAGTTGTATTACACGTTTATTACCTTATAAACAAATAATATAGTCTTCATTAAAAAATGACGATCATTCCACTTGAGACCTGTGGAATGGTACATTAGCTTATTTGTTTTAGTTGTAAATATTTGTCATGTATTGATGTTTTTCTGACGTGTTCTACATCCTGTAGGACCTCCTCACTACAGATCAATTGGAATGAAAGTAAATCTAATCTAATCTAATACATTTGACTACCAAATTATATTACATTGCCCCATCAACAAACACGGAACATGTACTGGGTGATCAAAGTCAGTATAAATTTGAAAACTGAATAAATCATGGAATAATGTAGATAGAGAGGTACAAATGGACACACATGCTTGGAATGAGATGGGGTTTTATTAGAACCAAAAAAATACAAAAGTTCAAAAAATGTCCGACAGATGGTGCTTCATGTGACCAGAATAGCAATAATCAGCATAACAAAGTAAGACAAAGCAAAGGAAATTCTCAATATGTCCACCATCATTCCTCAACAATAGCTGTAGTCGAGGAATAATGTTGTGAACAGCACTGTACAGCATGTCCGGAGTTATGGTGAGGTATTGGCGTCGGATGTTGTCTTTCAGCATCCCTAGAGATGTCGGTCGATCACGATACACTTGCGACTTCAGGTAACCCCAAAGCCAATAATCGCACAGGTTTGGGGACCTGGGAGGATAAGCATGACGAAAGTGGCGGCTGAGCACACGATCATCACAAAACGACGCGCGCAATAGATCTTTCACGCAATATGTGGTGGTTCTAATAAAACCCCATGTCATTCCAAGCATGTGTGTCAATTTTTACCTCTCTATCTACATTATTCCGTGGTTTATTAAGTTTTCAAATTTATACTGACTTTTTGATCACCTGGCATATTCCATAGAGTCTAATGCACTCTGCATATCATATCTTGTGCGCCAATATGCACGCTGGAAAACGTTTGTTGACACATCCCCAACACAAGTACAAATGACAAACTCTCGTTCTTGCAATTGCTTTCTATGCATGACAGGAAACGTACTGCTGATGCTGTTAAGGTTTTATTATCATACCTTTATGAATGACTGACTTTTTATGTCATTCGTTGAATTTTGACCAGGGGACTCGCGTGTAATAAAACGTATTTCGAGTACTTATTGGCGAAAGCACCTTTAGTGCCCATACGTGTAATTTCTTGAGTTAATATATTGATGTGTGCAAATTATTTTCTATCTCACTAGAGGCTTTTCCCAGAAAGATCGTAATATTTTCCATCGTCATCGCTACCAATCATAAACCTTTGCCAGGGCTGAGTATTCTGATCACTCCATTGTTTGTACAATATTCTGCCTACTACAACTTCCACAACAGCAAAGCTATTTCTCTTGCTTTTATTTAATATTCATTGTTGTGAAGGTAAGTTCAGCGAGCAGTGATAATGTGCAGTAAAAATCTTTATATGTGAACAAAGAATAGGATTCAATTAAGATTTGTGGAGGCAGCCGAAATGTTATCAATGATTCGAGGTTTTTGGGATTGTACAGAAACGCTTTCCTTGCAGCGGCTAAACTGCATTTTGTTTGCTCTCTAATTTGGCCATCATCTGTTGTTTTGTTGCACAAATAACAAAAATTGTGTATGGCTTTGCGTCTCATTTCCTAATCAATTTCTTCAGAATCACCTGATTTTATTCGACATTCCGTTACCCTTGTTTTACTTTTGTTCAAGTTCAGCTTGTAATCAGTTTTCGATACACTATCCATTCTGTTGACCTGCTATTCTAAGTCCTTTGCCTTTTCTAACACTATTACAATGACATCGCCAAGTGTCAAAGTTTTAAATTATTTTTATTTTCCCTTTCTAAATTTCTCCTTAGTTTTCTTCACATCTTTCTCACTCTGTAAACTCATTAACATCGTGGATAGGCTACGACTCTGTCTCGCTTCCTTCTCAACTTCTACCACCCTTTCAAGTTCTTTGATTCTTGTAACTGCATTCACGCCTCAGTAAAAGTTCCATTCCCTGTTACCTTAAGAATTCCAAAGTGTGCTTTCAAGTCACTATCGTCAAAAGATTTCTCGAACTCTGCAATCAGTATAAACATAGTTTTGCATTTTTTTTTCAACCTGTCTTCTAAGAGACGTCTTAGGGTCAATGTCACTTTGTATGCTTCTAGAAGATAGGTGTGATGTATTATCGAAGTCAGATACATGTGTATTTTTTGAATTACCCATATGCGTTGTTTTGTCCAAATAATGTTGGCAGAAACAAGTGCTTTGTAAGCATTGTCCCTACACAGAATGACCTATTTACACTTAAGCTGTAGTCATGTGTCATATGCTTCCAGAGCTTAACTGTTTAAATTAATTATTTCGCTCAACTCCCAGTCTGCCTATCACAAGGCCAGTTCAGTTATTAAAATAAGCTATTAACAACACAACAGTCAACTTTAAAATTGCCGAAACCAACCAGATTAAACAAACTATCAGCAGATAAGTTTGAAGTGTACTACGCATGCTCAGTATTTTTCAATCGACTGCACGAGAGGTAGTCTCAGAGTTTAAATTATCACCTCTAAAAATGAAGTTGTGTAATTATTTGTTTATTTATTTGCAAATACTTGTCTACCGCCATACAACACATTGAAATCCTTTTGCCATAGTACTACAGTACACCGCTACAGGCCAAAACAACATGGTGCGGCACATCGATAAAGGGCGTACCGTGCGGTAGGTAATTCGTTTTCTGCGTTCTAGAGGAACAATACATTAATAACCGATACTGAACTGGCACAAGCGTACAGCAACAGTGCACCATATACACTCCTGGAAATTGAAATAAGAACACCGTGAATTCATTGTCCCAGGAAGGGGAAACTTTATTGACACATTCCTGGGGTCAGATACATCACATTATCACACTGACAGAACCACAGGCACATAGACACAGGCAACAGAGCATGCACAATGTCGGCACTAGTACAGTGTATATCCACCTTTCGCAGCAATGCAGGCTGCTATTCTCCCATGGAGACGATCGTAGAGATGCTGGATGTAGTCCTGTGGAACGGCTTGCCATGCCATTTCCACCTGGCGCCTCAGTTGGACCAGCGTTCGTGCTGGACGTGCAGACCGCGTGAGACGACGCTTCATCCAGTCCCAAACATGCTCAATGGGGGACAGATCCGGAGATCTTGCTGGCCAGGGTAGTTGACTTACACCTTCTAGAGCACGTTGGGTGGCACGGGATACATGCGGACGTGCATTGTCCTGTTGGAACAGCAAGTTCCCTTGCCGGTCTAGGAATGGTAGAACGATGGGTTCGATGACGGTTTGGATGTACCGTGCACTATTCAGTGTCCCTTCGACGATCACCAGTGGTGTACGGCCAGTGTAGGAGATCGCTCCCCACACGATGATGCCGGGTGTTGCCCCTTTGTGCCTCGGTCGTATGCAGTCCTGATTGTGGCGCTCACCTGCACGGCGCCAAACACGCATACGACCATCATTGGCACCAAGGCAGAAGCGACTCTCATCGCTGAAGACGACACGTCTCCATTCGTCCCTCCATTCACGCCTGTCGCGACACCACTGGAGGCGGGCTGCACGATGTTGGGGCGTGAGCGGAAGACGGCCTAACGGTGTGCGGGACCGTAGCCCAGCTTCATGGAGACGGTTGCGAATGGTCCTCGCCGATACCCCAGGA
The DNA here is from genome assembly GCF_023864275.1 of Schistocerca cancellata. Taxonomy (NCBI): domain Eukaryota; kingdom Metazoa; phylum Arthropoda; class Insecta; order Orthoptera; family Acrididae; genus Schistocerca; species Schistocerca cancellata. The sequence continues at coordinate 246,836,999 of NC_064632.1, forward strand.
GCAACAGTGTCCCTAATTTGCTGGGAAGTGGCGGTGCGGTCCCCTACGGCACTGCGTAGGATCCTACGGTCTTGGCGTGCATCCGTGCGTCGCTGCGGTCCGGTCCCAGGTCGACGGGCACGTGCAACTTTGCCGACCACTGGCGACAACATCGATGTACTGTGGAGACCTCACGCCCCACGTGTTGAGCAATTCGGCGGTACGTCCACCCGGCCTCCCGCATGCCCACTATACGCCCTCGCTCAAAGTCCGTCAACTGCACATACGGTTCACGTCCACGCTGTCGCGGCATGCTACCAGTGTTAAAGACTGCGATGGAGCTCCGTATGCCACGGCAAACTGGCTGACACTGACGGCGGCGGTGCACAAATGCTGCGCAGCTAGCGCCATTCGACGGCCAACACCGCGGTTCCTGGTGTGTCCGCTGTGCCGTGCGTGTGATCATTGCTTGTACAGCCCTCTCGCAGTGTCCGGAGCAAGTATGGTGGGTCTGACACACCGGTGTCAATGTGTTCTTTTTTCCATTTCCAGGAGTGTATGACACAGTAGTTACGTGTTGCAGACGCTTCCAGTGTCTTGAAACCAGTCTGAATGGACAGTAGGACAGTAGGAAAGCGAAAATCAATCGTGGATGAGTTTTCAACATCTCACTCTCATCCAAAAAACCCGCCGAAGTGAGGCAGCAGCGAAAATGTTACAGCCAAACCAGAAAAAAATTTTAAACTCCTAATCACCGTGGACGAGTTCAGGGTGTGTCTCCACCACCCTGACACAAAGCAGTAAAACAAACATATGGACTCGCCCTACCACCGAAAAAGAAGGCGCATCCACCATCAGGCGCGATGATGCTGTTTTTTGGGACTGCCACGGTGTGGTGCTAACGGCTTATGCTCGGAAGGACAGAACGTTACAGGAGCATACTACTGAAATGCCCTGACGAGGTTACGGGTAGCTGTCAAGGCGCTGTGTCTACTCCATGACAAGGCCTCTACACAGACATTTCAGAGCTGCTAGATTTGTCGGGAGTCCCCACACCTGCTCGTTACCCCAGACTTTAATACCCTAGGTTTTTGGTTATGGGGAATTGATCCATGCCATACCAGTCAATCATGTGCAGACACTACAGGGCCACATCTTCAATGCATGTGCCAGCAGGTACAACAACAACAACAACAACCGGTTATTCTTCAAAGGGTGTATCATTCCTTATGGTGGAGGGCAGAGGGGTGGTGCATTGTCATGAACGGGCGCTAAGTTTAACACCTCCTGTAAACACTTCTTTATGGCAGAAAGTACGTATTTTTGGTTTCTGGACCCATGTTTATTGGATTTATCTCAGAAACTGTGCATTTCCGGAGTCATGCCTACTGGACTTATCTCCGAGAATATGCATTTCCGGATCTATGTTTACTGGACGTAGCCTAAGAGCCCATGCCCTCTATGCTGAAAAATATCCAGAGCGCAGAGTGGCCTCTGATAAACTGTTTGGCAGACTTTTCCAGCGTCAGTCACAGTCACTAAAACAATACATTTTTTAAAAGGTTATATAACTAGTTTCGTCGCACTCATTCGTAATTTTCAAATTTAATTACAATCCTGGAAAACTGCATTAATAATTGCAACCACACTTCTTTCGTAATATTTGAAAATAGCATGGTTGGAATTGGTAATGCAGTTTCGCAGATTCGTCATTAGATTTGAAAATGACGACTCAGTGCATCGAAACTAGTTATGTAACCTTTTAAAAATTATTTTAGTGCCTGTGGCTTGAGGTCCGTTTTTGGTGTCACATAAACGCTATATACACATATAGTGAGGTCCACTTAACCATTTCAGCGCAAATATCTCTGGGACAACAACAGATGTGGAAAAAGGACTTTCATATATATGAATGTAAGGCAACGGCTCACGAAAGTAAATACGCAAGGCATTCTAAAACGTAAGGAAATATTATTTCCAACACAAACTTTTTTTTTTTTTCTAGGGACACGCCACGTTGTTTCTTACACAATCGATAACATGAAAAGTCACAAAAAGAATATCGTTGGTTGCATTGCAATACGTCAGTTTCATCCCGAGAAATTGCAAAGTGAAGTTGACACTTGAAATAAACGAAACGCGCCGCTCTTGCACATCCCGAGATGCAAGTGTGAACCCTCTGTTGCTCGTAATAGCCCTGTGATTGACATACTACGATGCAACAAACGCTGTATTATTGCTGTTTAGACTATTATTAAGGAGATTGGACACAATGCAGATGTCCAGTCACACACAATGAAAAATAAGGAATAGATCTGCTCGTTCGTGCTTTACTGGTCTTCACTGTAGTACTGGAATCGACAGAACGGTGACGAGAAACCGAATAACACCGTCCAGGGTAAACATAATTAATGGCTGACCAAGGATCCAACCAGGATGATGATGATGTTTGGTTTGCGGGGAGCTCAACTGCGCGGTTATCAGCGCCCATACAAATTCCCAACCTTTTCTCAGTCAAATCTCGCCACCTCCACGAATGCAACTCACGCCATTCTTTTTGTGATTTTTCATGCTACTGATCGTATAAGAAAAAATATAGGGTGTCTATTAAAAAAAAAAACCGAAAGTCTGAGTTGACAATAATATTTGCTTACGTTCAGAATGTCTCATAGTGTTTACGTTAATGAGCCCCTGCCTTACATTCATAGCCTTGGAAGTCGCTTTTCAGTATCAATTGTTGTTCCAGAGATATTTCCGTTGGAAGTTTTAAGTGGACCACAACACATCACCACGCTTCATCGCCATAGCTTGATGTTTTCCAGATTATAGTTAATTTATGACTACTCCTTGACATTAATGCATTTTACTATCGACGGTATTTTCAATGATGATAGATTTTTTTTGGACGCCACAGTAAGAACCATTTCATACAGACTTTTGTATGATTATTATCAGTTTATCGAAAATTGTGGTGAGTAAAGGTTTATCTCATCAGCAGCTCTGATTAAGTCTTAAATACGACTTTATTCAAATGTTTTTGAGATGTGCTACACCACATGCAAACAAATTATTTTTGTGTCATTCTCTGACTGTTCAAATCCGTGACGAAACGAGCAGGTATTGTTTCAGTCTTTCCTATCTGATCCGTTAATCCAATTTGGTTTACTAAACTGACAGTGATTAATCGTGACAATATCTTGACAAGCTCAGCAGACATCACGCACCGGAATCAGAGGAAAATTTCATTATAAGGTTAGGTTAGGTTAGGTTAGTGTTTAACGTCCCGTCGACAACGAGGTCATTAGAGACGGAGCGCAAGCTCGGGTTAGGGAAGGATTGGGAAGGAAATCGTCCGTGCCCTTTCAAAGGAACCATCCCGGCATTTGCCTGAAACGATTTAGGGAAATCACGGAAAACCTAAATCAGGATGGCTGGAGACGGGATTGAACCGTCGTCCTCCCGAATGCGAGTCCAGTGTGCTACCACTGCGCCACCTAGCTCGGTTTCATTATAAGGATAAACAATAATAATGTCGTGTGACTAGGGCCTCCCGTCGGGTAGACCGTTCGCCTGGTGCAAGTCTTTCGATTTGACGCCACTTCGGCGACTTGCGCGTTGATGGGTATGAAATGATGATGATTAGGACAACACACCACCCAGTCCCTGAGCGGAGAAAATCTCCGACCCAGCCGGGAATCGAACCCGGACCCTTAGGATAAAGGTGCGGACATAAGGATAAATAATACACACCCTATTAACATTTCTCATCCTAATCCGTTTTCTGATATCGATTTGCAAAAATTTATTTAGAGATCTCATATTTAAAGTTAAAGCAATTACAGTCCTCGGTCGCAAAAATTAAGTCTTTTGACATGGTTTGGGACTTCTATGAGTGCCTTCATCAGAAATTAAACATTCAAATTGGCCAGTAACATAAGAACAAAATTATGGGACTACTGACTAACAGTACAAGAAAGAAACAGTACTTAGATGTCACATATAAAATAAATATCAAGCGATAAAGCACCAGACACATTTTTTTTTTAAAAAAGAATACATGGAAGGCGAGCCACTATGGGTTGCTCATACATGTCAAGCCACAGGTAGCAACAGACTAAGGCACCAGTGTGAGCAACTGCGGGCAGGTGAACATTACACCAAGAGTGCCATCTAGTAGCCGCAAATATAAGTAGGCTACTTAACATTTAAAATGTAGGCAGATGAATGTTAAGATGAACATTATTTAGTACATGAAGTAACAGGCAATATTTTATATGACAGCAACAGACATGGTAACTTTTTGTCTACGTAAAAGCTTAGAATTACTGTATTAAGACTGAAAACTGATTAACAGTACAAAAAAAGACACAGTGCTTACATGTCACGTATTTATTTTATACGTGACATGTAAGTACTGTTTCTTTCTTGTACTGTTAGTCAGTATTTACATTTTTTTGTATAAAATTTTTTTCCTTAATTTTGTACTTACGTTATAGGCCAATTTGAATGTTTAATTTCTGATGAAGGGACTCATAGAAGTCCCGAAACCAGGTCAAAAGACTTAATTTTTGCGACCGAGGGTTGTAATTGCTTCAACTTAATTTGTAAATGGTCGCTGACCACGCAGCCATGTTAAAAACTTTAAGATCCCACATTTACTTTTAGTAAATCACTTGCAACAGAATATAAAGAACTTATCTTCACCGATTCACAATGGTGAATGTGGAAGTATACAGTATTTCTGCCACGGTTTACAGAAACAGGAGAACAGCAGTATCGCAGTATACGGTTTCGATGCGAAACGTGTATCTACAGCTAAATCATTACAACTCTGCGACACTGGCCGTTTATCAGACTACTTTTTTTTTTTTTTTTTTTTTTACTACTTAAGGTAGTAGTATTGCTTACCTGAAACAGTTATTGTGGAATGTGTTGTAACTGGCGTATGAGAGATGCACGCCGAAGCCCGCTCCGACGGAGTAAAAGATCTGGACAGCAGCGTCCACCCACACCTGCATCACCGAATCAAACATTAGTCTACGAAAGGCTACAGCTACTTTTAAATGCGGTTATGCATTATGAAAATCCTGAAATCTACATGTTTTCATTAGGAATTATGGCTTCAAAAAATGGCTCTGAGCACTATAGGACTTAACATCTATGGTCATCAGTCCCCTAGAACTTAGAAATACTTAAACCTAACTAATCTAAGGACAGCACACAACACCCAGTCATCACGAGGCAGAGAAAATCCCTGACCCCGCCGGGAATAGAACCCGGGAACCCGGGCGCGGGAAGCGAGAACGCTACCGCACGACCACGATATGCGGACCATTAGGAATTAATAAAATGTAAGTCGTTTGCCATTGTTGTTGTGGTCTTCAGTCCTGAGACTGGTTTGATGCAGCTCTCCATGCTACTCTATCCTGTGCAAGCTTCTTCATCTCCCAGTACCTACTGCAGCCTAAATCCTTCTGAATCTGCTTAGTGTATTCATCTCTTGGTCTCCCTCTACGATTTTTACCCTCCACGCTGCCCTCCAATACTAAATTGGTGATCCCTCGATGCCTCAGAACATGTCCCACCAACCGGTCCCTTCTTCTAGTCAAGTTCTGCCACAAGCTCCTCTTCTCCCCAATTCTATTCAATACCTCCTCATTAGTTATGTGATCTACCCATCTAATCTTCAGCATTCTTCTGTAGCACCACATTTCGAAAGCTTTTATACTCTTCTTGTCTAAACTATTTATCGTCTATGTTTCCTTCCATACATGGCTACACTCCATACAAATACTTTCAGAAACGACTTCCTGACACTTAAATCAATACTCGATGTTAACAAACTTCTGTTCTTCAGAAACGCTTTCCTTGCCATTGCCAGTCTACATTTTATATCCTCTCTACTTCGACCATCATCAGTTATTTTGCTCCCCGAATAGCAAAACTCCTTTACTACTTTAAGTGTCTCATTTCCTAATATAATTCCCGCAGCATCACCCGACTTAATTCGACAACATTCCATTATCGTCGTTTCGTTTGCCATAACCAAATACAAAAATTTTCTAGATGACATTTATTTTACTATTTTGTAGAACGTATACTGCTATGGACATTTTGTGACAAGCTAGAACAGTAGACAATACCAGGATTCAACACGGATTTCCAGCCTTTGGTAAGCAATGAGCAACCAACTGCGTCATCCAGTGCCATTCATGGGCCTTTTCCAAGCTCTGCTTTCAGCTCCAGACATTCGACTAAATGGTGTCTTCTCTGGAACGCGTGTTATTATTAGTTACAGTGATACAGCTGATAGAACGTAACTGAAACCAATACTCATGGAAGGTGTTAAACAAAGACAAATATTTAAGTTCAAAGCTGGTTCTCATGAATTCCATCTCATACCGCAATGCACTTTCGAACTCTCGTGACAACCCCACGTTCAGCATTTGTGAGGTCGTCTTAGTGTTAGAGTTCCGCAGCTCAATCGCTGAAAAATGAGCCAAAAAGGGTCACTTTTTCCGTCCGTCTGTCTGTCTGTCTGTCCGACTACTAAAAACTCTTTTTCTCAGGCGACCGTCACCGCGTACGGAAATCAGCGGCCCATTATTTACGCGAATTACCTCTGACCTGTGTGTAGGCCTGTAATGCCATATACCTGCATAAACCTATCAAAAACTATCTGATCCCTGATAACGCAGAATCAGTGATGTATTTCGTTCCAAAGACGAACAAACAAGCTATTGAGCAGGTGGCGTAATGTTTGGGCTCATCAGCGTATGATATATTAGACGATGAGTAAAAACAACGTCCTAGATGCACAGTATGTACCAAGATGACAGAAGGCTAACGCGAGTTGTAGCTTTGAATCGACTACTGGCTATCGCAAACGCTAGCGATGGGACGACTGCGTTATGAAGCAGCCGGCAGCCTCTCGAGTTTACCGAAGGCCGCTGCCGGATATGCGCTAACTGTCAAAAGTCTACGTAGCGTTACGCGTTTGTTCATCTTTAATGGTTCCCACATGATTTTTCATGAGAGAAGTACACAGCTGACGTGTAGGCCTAAGACAGTCCAACTGTAGGTCTTAGTATGTCTACCTACTCGTACAGGTATCGTGTGAGTCGCAAGGCGATCGGGTTTATAAGTGATTGGCCGTGCATGGAGTTATTGTCTGGGGTGAACAGATTTTTTCTATAGCAAGCTAACGGGTGCGGTAAGTCAGATTTTTGAGAAGAGATAACCGTGGATTGACGTAGCTGCGAGAGTCGTTCCCCCCCGCACCCCTCCCCCTTTCCTCCCCTCCAGCCCAATGCCAGGTTCTTATGAATGGTCATAGTAGCTGTTAAGCCACTGAGTTGGAGAAAAACTGGCAAGGGTGATTTTTCCTAGATTTTTAGTGCTGCAGGCGATAACAGTGAATTGTGGTAAATTTAGGCTGTGGAAGGCACAGCTGGAGCGAAGTGTTCACGCGATTACAGTTATTGAATTTTGTGGTTATATCGGAGGCAAGGAATATAGAATAAAAAAGGTATGCCAGATTGGCTTAGTGCGCTCTCATTGGTCAGCGACTTGTTACGTCACCCGGCAGCCAGACGGCAGCAGTCTCCGTTTGTAGAATATGAGTGATTGCAAAATAATTGTTTTCACGTCTCTTCTCTTCTCATATAACCTAAAGTTTCACAGGGTTGAACACACTTCATGTTAATATTATATACAAGGTTTCCGAAAGAAATGCGTTAAATATTAGTAGTAATGATGATACACTCCTGGAAATTGAAATAAGAACACCGTGAATTCATTGTCCCAGGAAGGGGAAACTTTATTGACACATTCCTGGGGTCAGATACATCACATGATCACACTGACAGAACCACAGGCACATAGACACAGGCAACAGAGCATGCACAATGTCGCACTAGTACAGTGTATATCCACCTTTCGCAGCAATGCAGGCTGCTATTCTCCCATGGAGACGATCGTAGAGATGCTGGATGTAGTCCTGTGGAACGGCTTGCCATGCCATTTCCACCTGGCGCCTCAGTTGGACCAGCGTTCGTGCTGGACGTGCAGACCGCGTGAGACGACGCTTCATCCAGTCCCAAACATGCTCAATGGGGGACAGATCCGGAGATCTTGCTGGCCAGGGTAGTTGACTTACACCTTCTAGAGCACGTTGGGTGGCACGGGATACATGCGGACGTGCATTGTCCTGTTGGAACAGCAAGTTCCCTTGCCGGTCTAGGAATGGTAGAACGATGGGTTCGATGACGGTTTGGATGTACCGTGCACTATTCAGTGTCCCCTCGACGATCACCAGTGGTGTACGGCCAGTGTAGGAGATCGCTCCCCACACCATGATGCCGGGTGTTGGCCCTGTGTGCCTCGGTCGTATGCAGTCCTGATTGTGGCGCTCACCTGCACGGCGCCAAACACGCATACGACCATCATTGGCACCAAGGCAGAAGCGACTCTCATCGCTGAAGACGACACGTCTCCATTCGTCCCTCCATTCACGCCTGTCGCGACACCACTGGAGGCGGGCTGCACGATGTTGGGGCGTGAGCGGAAGACGGCCTAACGGTGCGCGGGACCGTAGCCCAGCTTCATGGAGACGGTTGCGAATGGTCCTCGCCGATACCCCAGGAGCAACAGTGTCCCTAATTTGCTGGGAAGTGGCGGTGCGGTCCCCTACGGCACTGCGTAGGATCCTACGGTCTTGGCGTGCATCCGTGCGTCGCTGCGGTCCGGTCCCAGGTCGACGGGCACGTGCACCTTCCGCCGTCCACTGGCGACAACATCGATGTACTGTGGAGACCTCACGCCCCACGTGTTGAGCAATTCGGCGGTACGTCCACCCGGCCTCCCGCATGCCCACTATACGCCCTCGCTCAAAGTCCGTCAACTGCACATACGGTTCACGTCCACGCTGTCGCGGCATGCTACCAGTGTTAAAGACTGCGATGGAGCTCCGTATGCCACGGCAAACTGGCTACACTGACGGCGGCGGTGCACAAATGCTGCGCAGCTAGCGCCATTCGACGGCCAACACCGCGGTTCCTGGTGTGTCCGCTGTGCCATGCGTGTGATCATTGCTTGTACAGCCCTCTCGCAGTGTCCGGAGCAAGTATGGTGGGTCTGACACACCGGTGTCAATGTGTTCTTTTTTCCATTTCCAGGAGTATATATCGCCACGCAAAACTAGTGGCCGATGTTCGCATCCGCATTCATGCTCGTGTTTTAGGCATTTGACGAAGGTAAATGTTTTACAATTGGGTTCTGCCTATTTTACACATGTTTTTGTAAGTAAAAAGATAGTAATCTTCGAACTTACCTTACAAAGCTGATGCAGAAGCTACGTCGAAGATGCTGAAGGCGACGCTGACCAGAGCTGATTCTTCCTTGCCGAATTCCGTTTCATTGCATCAATTTTGGCGCTTTTGTTTAAATGTCTAATCCATATAAAAGTTCTTGTTCTGACATATAATTGAACTATTCTGCTATTAAGTTCGGGAAATTTCGCACTTATATGATCTGCTAAGGTTGCCATCACTCTATTACAATGAGAGACATTTGATCCATGAAAAGCAGCAAATATAATTTCTAACTCACGTATTTTAGCAAACCAGTCAGTAGAGGGAGAAATGAGGCCCTGTTTTGAAATAATAGTAATCCAGTCTTGCTTCAGACTTAATTCTGTATCAACAACACACTGCCCTGCTGTATTTCCCAAAGAACTGTCAACGGTTTTGCACTTGAATGCTATATATCCTGCTAGATATTTTAAAGCATCATCATTCACGTCTTCACTGGTACACACTGAATCACTGAGATCGAAATCTAAGAGCAAGTTTTCGTCATCTGTAGCGACGTCAAATGATTTATCAGTAACTCAGATACATAAATCACTCGAGAGAAAGATTTTTCCTCAGTTTCATCAGCTGGTGTCGGGTAGTTTTCAGAAGCAGAATTCTCATTTCTGTCCTCTGAAGTCGAAGCACCGGAAGACAAAGGTATTTCACTTGAACTTCCAGTCAGTATCAATAAACGAATTCTGTTTTTCATCTCGAAAAGTGTGGGATTGTTGTGAAAGACACCAAGGCCACGGATTCTGGAAGAGAAATTTTCCAGACAATCTTGATTAAGTCTGGCTGTCAATATATAAGTAGCTCCGGAATCTTTCATGTCATTGTAAAGTCCAAAAAGTGAATTTATTGATATAATGAATCCCTTCTGAAACGGGAGAAGACTGTTTCTTTTTCCTATTCGCATATTAGAACACATTTCAAGAAGTCTTTTTAGAGAGTTTTCCTGACTTCTGATATTAAGCCCGTAACCACTTCTAATGGGAGCTTTCTCATCTTGAGGGTATCTCGAATTCAGCGCATCGAAAACATCGTTCACGAGCTCAATGAAGCTTCCTTCGCTGTCTTTATGCAGAACATACCTCACAGCTTGGGCAGTGCGCCGTGAAAATATCTGTGCAGTCCTTCGGACATTCTGACGATCACGTCCATTAACGTTAAGATGAACCTCCGATATGTGGTGACTGATCGAAAGATCACCTTTCTGATGTCGAAGAAGATCTTCTATAACCATTTTTGTAATCACTACCATCAGGCAAAGTGATTCCGTCATCAAGAAAATGATTTCTTAATAATTTAAGCAAATGTGGAACATCAAAAATAACCCAGACTTTTCTGCTATGATCAACAGGGTTTGAAAAGAATGTCTTGGATGTAGACACACCAAGTTGCTTCCACACATTCATATTTTTTGGTTCCATGTCACACGTAACAGCTACGATACGGAATCCTGTTGTTTCAACTTCTTTTATGACATTCTGCAACAAATCACTAGACATTGCAACATCAGAGTCATAATACACTGGCTGCTTCCACTGTGAAATCAAGCTGCGAACCATGACGACTTGGACATTGTTGTGTGGTCCGAGTACTGCATCGTCGGACGAATCGTAAGTCACACGACCGCCAATGCTCATCTCGTCGAAGCTTAGGACACCAATCGCCTCTAATGGTGTGAACATTTCTGACCTACCTTTAATTAATTCCAAAAATGGTTTCAAAATACCTGGTCGGCACTTGAACTCTTTCGTCCGTGTCTGGAGTGTTGACCTACAGGGAAAAGGATAATTCTTCCTCCTCAGATAGGCATATGCTTTAGGAGACAAAGCTCTCAATGTGAGAGCATTTGCAATGTCCTCTGATCACCACTTTGCTTGCTTCCTCTTCTTTAACAGGCAACGAATTTGTCCTGGTGTGAAACACTGAGAAAGTGTACTTCTCACCTCCGAGCATACACATTTGTGCTTCTTAGTGTGAGACACATTACGTTTTATAGATGTAGCTTGCTTTATAACTTCTTTCGTTGACTTAATTCTTTGTTCCAGTCGAACATTCTTAATCTTCAAACTAACCATTTCTTTCTTCAGTGCTTGAATTTCATGGTCTTTAAGTGTAATTAGCGGATCAGTAAAAACGTCTGTGTTGCTGGATTTGTCCAGCTTACTTTTCTTTGAAGATAAAGTTTTCAATGTCACAGCGACGTTCTCTCTCTGTTAGAACACTACCGGTAACATTCGCGGTGCTGGGACCTGGAACTTCGAATATATTTCCGTGCCAGTTTGGTATTTTTAGAGACGGAACAGCATTATCCTGTAGCAGTTTCCGTGTAGGTAGACCTAACAATTCATTCTGCAAGTGTCGTTTGTAATCGCTTTCACAAAAATGTTCAGTACAAACTCTTACATTATTAACATTAATTTTGTCCTCTCGTTTACAACGAGCAATCCATTTACGCTACAGTTCAACATTTTTTGGAAAACGATGATAAATTACGCCTTCAGTCTTACGTCCACTATTACTACATTCAGCAACTGCACAATACGACTTATTTGTAGATGTAATTCCAAGAACGAAGCTACAAGACTCACGGAACAATTCCTTTCCAACTGAACACTCGGCAGGACAAGAATTACACACAAACTAACGTGTAACACGAACTCACATGCACGCCTTCGATTGAAATACTGAGCGACACCGTTGTAAACAAACTGCAGTAGCTGCCAGGTGACGTCACAGCTCGAGATTCATCATGGCGGAGAAAAGAGTGGGAGGTCGCATTTGCTCTCCCGTGATCGGAGGTATCCGCTTTTTTGGTCCGCGACGTGTTGTTAGTGGCTTAGAACTCGTCCAGAGGTGACTGTTGTTTGCTGGTCCGTCAGTGGTGTGTCTGAAGTGCATCGAGCGAGGTAACAATTTAGTGTGTTTTGGTGAATTTTGAGCCCTAACACATATGGCGGACGTAATTTGGCTTATTAGTTTGAATTGGCCCACAAACAGTTAGATAGGTCGTACCCTTAACCGGTGTTTAGTGCACAACGTAGTAAAGTGGGATCATTAACGAACCACACGTACTAAACTGAAGCTTGCAGAATGAAAAGTGACGATTGGTCTATTTTCAAATAGGGAGTTGTAGCGGGTGGCGTCACGCCAACACCAGAAGAGGCAGAGTTTTGCTCTGATTGTTAACTGAGAGGGTAAAAGAGGCGGTGGCATTTAGGAGTTCTATTTCTGTTCATTGTGTTATTACCTGTTTGTGGGGTATTAGTTTGTCGCTGGCAATCGATCACTTCCGTCGAGAAAATTGTACTGAAATACATTAAAAGGTTAAAATAAAATGATACTAATGTGTTCTGAATCATAGTTATTGTAGATAGTTGTGGCAGTTCCGAATTCATTTCCATAGAATTTGGATCAAATGTTCTGGGATGATGTAGATAAAGTCTGCTAGAAAGAGACTCAATATTTGTAGGATTTGCCTAAATTTGGTATACTAATCACAATCAGTAATTGAATTTGCTAAAAGATAAGGTTCTTATACAGTAATTTGCAACTGCCAAAGAAAGCAAAGTTAAGACTTTCACTTTGAACGTATAATAGCAATTACTGTTTGGTTGTAAATTAGGGTTTTAATGAAACTAAATGCGTAGTAGGAAATGTGGCTCGGTTAGTTAACATGAAAGATAGAGAAAAAGGTAATAGAAAGTGAACGAGATTAGTATTCTGAGAATTTGTTTTGAGTAAATAACAGTTGGTAACGAAGTTTAACAGTAATAACGCATTGTAGTTGTCATTCAAAACTCGTGTCGTCCTTGCTATACATTAGACCAACTTACAAACTATCTAAAGTTGTGATTACAACGTGGTGTTTAAACGGGAAAGGAATTAGGAAGCAAAAGATATTCACATTTATCTATTACGTTTAACTGCTTCCCAGAAAAGAAAAAAAGAAAGAGAGAGATTTACTGATAGTTCGTAGTTGTTGCTATACTTCATTACAGATGAGTAATGTCTCAGTTGCAACATTCAAAGTTATTGCTGCTTGACCCGAGGAATAATATCGCAGTGAACAAATGACAGTGATTTATTACGAGGCATAAGAAGAATTCTTCAAGGCATCGTTTTAGAATTATATTTCGCCTAAGCTAATGCGAGGTCAAGATTTTTACGAGTTAATTAGAATTTTTCAGGACACATATTAATTGCGAGAAGGATTTCTATATCAGGTGAGTTTCCAGTACGAGACATTAAGCTCTAATGTGTCTTGCTGAGTGATGTAAGATTCCGAGTTTCCGAAAATCTAAAAGATATTCATAGATATATATTACGTTTAACTACTTCTCAGGTAAGAAAAAAGAGAGAGATTTACTGGTAATTCATAGCTATTGCTATATCTAATTACAGATGAGTAATATAGTAATATCTCAGTAGCAACATTCAGATATACTGCTATTTGACACGAGGAATTTTATCGCAGTGAATAAATGATAGCGATTTATTACGATGCATTAGAAGAATTCTTAAAGGTATCATTCTAGGACTATACTTCCCCTAAGCTAATGCGAGGTTAAGATTTTTACGAGTTAATTAGAATTTTTCAGGACACACATTCAATGGGATTAGGATTTCTATGCCAGTTGAGTTTCCAGTAAGAGGCATTAAGCTCTAATATGTCTTGCTGAGTGAGTAATATGCTGAGTTTCCGAAAGTCTATGTCTTATTAAATGGTGCACAGAAATGGTACTTAGCCGTACTGTTTGTGAAGTTCAATAAAAAAATGTTTGTCGTTGTGTAGGCTGGTGTCGCACCTTGTTCCATTAATTCGACTTTGTATAATCATTAGGCTCAAAACACCCCCGGATATATCTGAGACTAGTTTTGCGTTACAAATAAATAACATCTACTTCAGTACAAACACTGTACGTTTAATCATTGCTGCTGTGACGGACGGCAAGGGTATTTGGGTGTTGGCGCAGCAGGAAGTCCAATAGAAGGCACTGTGACGTTAGTACAGTGACTCACTCTGTTTTTGCTACACAAAAGTAAAGAGTACTTAGGTTAACACGCCGCCACAATACGACGTCTGCTGAGATAGTTGGGTTGTTTGGGGGAAGAGACCAAACAGCGAGGTCATCGGCCTCATCGGATTAGGGAAGGATGGGGAAGGAAGTCGGCCGTGCCCTTTCATCAAAGGAACCATCCCGGCGTTCGCCTGGAGCGATTTAGGGAAATCACGGAAAACCTAAATCAGGATGCCCGGACGCAGGATTGAACCGTCGTCCTCCCGAACGCTGCGATAGAACATGCTTGGGACCAGCTCGGGTGTTAGATCCGTCCGAGTGTCAATACCCAGGATATCAACGACCAATTACAACTGTTGTGGGCCAGCTAGTCTCACGAGAGGATACAAGGGCTTTTATGTTGCCCTTACTTACCGAATCAATGCGTGCATCCTTGCTGGAAGGGGTACAACATTATACTAACAAGCGGGCTCATAGTGCCAAGTTCTTTGTGAATTTGGTTTGAATTTGTAGTTACTGAAAAAACATCACATACCCTCTCAATCCGTCAAGTTTCATTTCGTTTCCTTCTCTCCTTCTGGATAGTTGACTTCTGTTGTCCTGCAGTGAATTAGGGGATGTGACAGACGCTACGAGCTATCGCCGGTGCCTGGTAAATGCAGAGGAATAACTGCTGCTGGGAAACCTTTCGGTCCGTAAGGTTGTGGACCACGAAAATCTTATGTTCCTAACGTTTTGTCCAGAATTATCTTCGGAGACGTTGCTCCTCCGTTTGAGCCTTGCCTCCGAAGATGTCCAGCGCAGTACCAGACGAAACATTAGGAACAGAAAGGTTTCATTGATCACGAACTTTATACCGCGATAGGTTTACCAACGGTAGTCACCCGGCCGTGAAAGCCATCTTCCTATCGTCAGAGGAGTGAGCTGAGATCACTGTCGATAGGCCTATGTAGAGCAGTTAATGTGGTATTCACACCCCCCCCCCCCCCATTTATTGAGTGACGCAGCTTCCCACTTAACAGGTGACCAAGGCTGACCAGAGGGAAGTAAGCGGCCGAATACGACGCAGTTTGATAGATGCCTTGAGTCGAGCTACGCCGCGTGCTCGGACAGCGCATTTGCTTGCGAAAGCAAGGGATCCACCTGATAGTCCTCTCCTGCACACAATTTTAGCATGGAACAAAATATTTAACAACCTCTTGTTTGAATAAGACATTTGAGTTTACTTCGTTTGTACAACCAAGAGGAAGCAGAAATCCTGCATATAGCATTGTATTTTGAACGTAAAATTTCCGTTGCTGTTTGGAATATTATTGGAAAGGCGGTAGAAACTATATCTGCACAAGGTGAGGGAGTCAAGCGGGAAGATTAAAAAAAAGCACAAATTGAAGGTTTAAGCATTTTATTGACGTGACTCTAGTGTACGCGAGTGGAAATTAATAGTTTACCTAGAATTTTTGGAATATGGTATCACTTAGATGATGTCCTTGTTTTTGTACAAACTGTCGAAGTCCTATAGTTTTTTGCACTACCACCTCTTTTCCTTGTGTAGTGATACCAGTGGCCTCAAGGTATCTCACCCAAAGGTTGATAGCGCTGGAAGATGGCGTGGGAGCCTGTGGGGATAAACTCTCTACGGAAAGCGCGTTAACTCCAGCAATCCTATCCGAGTGTTTGCAGTATGACCACACAATATATACACATTTCACACCTGACCAGTGCTCCATCGGTACTAAAATCCCCAACACTGCAGCCAAGCATTCCTCAAATGTTGCTGTTTGACTACCTCGTCCTGCACTAATCTTTCTGCCAGTGTACAGGTGAGCCGGTAGAATGTGTGGAAAACAGATATTTTTAAAATTTTTATTCATCAGTCAGTGAAGTTTTCTTGTGGGCTGTGACAGGGCCTGAGCTAGTTGGCACTACATATCAGCCGGATATCAGATATCTCACGCCATGTGCACGTGATAGGAGAGGGAACTCCTCCCATAACGCTGACGAAGTAACGCTTCGCCTAAGCGTTACTGAAGCTGTAACGCGCCCAAGATAAGGATCAGTATAGCAAGCCAGCCAATCAAAGGCCGGGAATGGTCACGCGAGGCCCGGAACCGGGCTGAGGGAAGCGGTGGAATTTAGCCGTCAGCCTCTCATCACAGCCAGCTCTCGATCTCAACAGATCCCTCTTCCGAATCTCTCGAACTTGAGATGTCCACAAATTATACCAGTCGCCTCCATAGGGACGCTTGTATCCCTTAGGAGTAGGAAAAATCCTAACAAAGTGATCAGTTTCAATAGAAAACTTTTGCATTTGTCATTTACCTCTCCAATCACCCATAAATAGCCGTTCACCCATCCGCTCCTCACGAACTTCCTGTTGGTCAGCAAGTACGGTTCGCAGACCAGGTTCGTTGTAAAATACGAAGCACTGTAATTAAATTTTAGTAGGTGTTCTCAGTGTCGTTGCTGCATTCTCTTTTCGTCGAGAACGTTGAACACAACAAACCCATCACAAGACTTCGTGGTTATACATATAATCATATTTACACTGAAGAACCAAAGAAACTGGTACATCTTCCTAATATCGTGTAGGGCCCACTCCAGCACGCAGAAGTACCACAACACGACGTGTCATGGACTAGACTAATATCTTAAGTAGCGCTTGGGGGGATGAGGGGGGGGGGGGAGGGGGGAGGGGGGGGGGGAGACCGACTCTATGAATCTTAAGTGCTGTCCATAAATCCGTAGGAGTACGAGGTACGAGGGGGTGGAGATCTATTCTGAACAGCACGTTGCGGTGCATCCCAGATATGATCAATAATGTTCATCTCTGGGGAGTTTGGTGGCCAGCGGAAGTTTTTAAAAAGAGTGTCCCTGGAGTCACTCTGTAGCAATTTCGGATATGTGGGGTGTTGCATTGTCCTGCTGTAATTGCCCAAGTCCGTCGGAATGCACAATGGATATGAAAGGATGCCGGTGACCAGACAGGGTGCTTCCGTATGTGTCACCTGTCAGAGTCGTATCTAGACGTATCAGGGGTCCTATAACATTCCAAGTGCCTACGCCCCACACCATTACAGAGCCTCCACCAGCTTGAACAGTCTCACCTGCTGACATACAGGAGCCATGAATTCATGAGGTTGTCTCCATATCCGTACACGTCCATCAGCTCGATATTTGAAACGAGACTCGTCCGAGCAGGGAACGTGTTTCCAGTCATCAACAGTCCAATGTCGGTGTTGACGGGCCCAGGCGAAGCGTAAAGCTTTGTGTCGTGCAGTCATCAACGATACACCACTGGGCCTTCGGCTCCGAAGGCCCATATCGATGATGTTTCGTTGAATGGTTCGCACGCAGACACCTGTTGATGGCCCAGAACTGAAATCTGCAGCAATATGCGGGAGGGCTGCACTTCTGTCACGTTGAATGATTCTCTTCAGTCGTCGATGACTCTGTTCTTGCAGGATCTTTTCCCGGCCGCAGCGATATCGGAGAGTTGATGTTTTGGCGGATTCCTAACATTCACGGTACACTCGTGAAATGGTCGTACGGGAAAATCCCTAGCGTGGAGATACTGTGTCCCATCGCTCGTGCGCCGACTATACCACCAAGTTCCAACTCTCTTAAATCTTGGTAATCTGCCATTGTAGCAACAGTAACCGATCTAGCAACTGCGCCAGATACTTGTCTTATATAGGCGTTGCCGACTGCAGCGCCATTTTCTGCCTGCTTACGTATGTCGGTATTTGAATACGCATTCCTATACCAGTTTCTTTGGCGCTTCATTGTACACTCCTGGAAATGGAAAAAAGAACACATTGACACCGGTGTGTCAGACCCACCATACTTGCTCCGGACACTGCGAGAGGGCTGTACAAGCAATGATCACACGCACGGCACAGCGGACACACCAGTAACCGCGGTGTTGGCCGTCGAATGGCGCTAGCTGCGCAGCATTTGTGCACCGCCGCCGTCAGTGTCAGCCAGTTTGCCGTGGCATACGGAGCTCCATCGCAGTCTTTAACACTGGTAGCATGCCGCGACAGCGTGGACGTGAACCGTATGTGCAGTTGACGGACTTTGAGCGAGGGCGTATAGTGGGCATGCGGGAGGCCGGGTGGACGTACCGCCGAATTGCTCAACACGTGGGGCGTGAGGTCTCCACAGTACATCGATGTTGTCGCCAGTGGTCGGCGGAAGGTGCACGTGCCCGTCGACCTGGGACCGGACCGCAGCGACGCACGGATGCACGCCAAGACCGTAGGATCCTACGCAGTGCCGTAGGGGACCGCACCGCCACTTCCCAGCAAATTAGGGACACTGTTGCTCCTGGGGTATCGGCGAGGACCATTCGCAACCGTCTCCATGAAGCTGGGCTACGGTCCCGCATACCGTTAGGCCGTCTTCCGCTCACGCCCCAGCATCGTGCAGCCCGCCTCCAGTGGTGTCGCGAAAGGCGTGAATGGAGGGACGAATGGAGACGTGTCGTCTTCAGCGATGAGAGTCGCTTCTGCCTTGGTGCCAATGATGGTCGTATGCGTGTTTGGCGCCGTGCAGGTGAGCGCCACAATCAGGACTGCATACGACCGAGGCACACAGGGCCAACACCCGGCATCATGGTGTGGGGAGCGATCTCCTACAGTGGCCGTACACCACTGGTGGTCGTCGAGGGGACACTGAATAGTGCACGGTACATCCAAACCGTCATCGAACCCATCGTTCTACCATTCCTAGACCGGCAAGGGAAATTGCTGTTCCAACAGGACAATGCACGTCCGCATGTATCCCGTGCCACCCAACGTGCTCTAGAAGGTGTAAGTCAACTACCCTGGCCAGCAAGATCTGCGGATCTGTCCCCCATTGAGCATGTTTGGGACTGGATGAAGCGTCGTCTCACGCGGTCTGCATGTCCAGCACGAACGCTGGTCCAACTGAGGCGCCAGGTGGAAATGGCATGGCAAGCCGTTCCACAGGACTACATCCAGCATCTCTACGATCGTCTCCATGGGAGAATAGCAGCCTGCATTGCTGCGAAAGGTGGATATACACTGTACTAGTGCCGACATTGTGCATGCTCTGTTGCCTGTGTCTATGTGCCTGTGGTTCTGTCAGTGTGATCATGTGATGTATCTAACCGCAGGAATGTGTCAATAAAGTTTCCCCTTCCTGGGACAATGAATGCACGGTGTTCTTATTTCAAGTTCCAGGAGTGTATTTCACGTATGTACGAGTATAAATAATTTTCTGTCCTATGGCGGAAAGCTGCAAAAACATTAAGACGTAGAGTGTCTTTAAATGCGAACATTTTAGCTTAGGCTTTACCGTGATTGTTACTGATATCGAATGAAACAAGTTAAATGTTGCCAGTCACTGTTTATTTACATCCACAACGCGGTTCGAAGGTTAAAACTTCCTTCATCAGGTGAACTGACATGTATTAGTACGACATGTGTGTGTATTGTGTTACAGATTTGGGGTAACTTGTGGCACTGCCTAATGTAGAAACAAAAAACAGTATTTCAGAACGTGGTTTTGGGCAGGTTTTTGACTAAAAACAAAACGTATATGTAAATGTGAAAATAAATAAACGAAAACGAAATACCTCCAGAGGTCACAGTCTCCTTCATCTGTCGTGAAAAATCACATGTAAACTGCCATACTTTGTAAAAAAAGATGCTGTCTGGAAACTACTAGGCGCAGAGAGCATGTAGCAAAAGAGAAACAGTAACTCTAAGTACAATGAATATATAGGAAAACAACACTGTTATTACATAATAAGTTTTGAACGATAGTGGAGATCTTTGTCTTAATGAATACATGCGTTCGATTAAGTATTTCAATGAAGACGAATTTAGTCTAGTGGTTACAAACGCCACTTTACGGCACTGATGTGTGCTTGAGTTTGGCTCAAGTAATTTAGGACCACAGATGCGAAATGTCCTCATTGCAAGCAATTGCTTGCAAATCACACCTGTTGCTGGGCGACGGATGGCACACCTGCGGAAAGTACGGACGAGAATTCTTGCAGGAAGGCCGAATCTACTTCCTGTATTTACAGCTGCAACCGTATTTCGCAAGCCACTCTATGGGGCATGGCGGAGGCTAACTTGTACCACTACGAGGCATTTCCTTTCCTGTTCCATTGGCAAACAGAGCAAGAGAAAGACGACTGCCTACATACCTCCGTACAAGCCCTAATTTATCTTATATTCTTGGTTCTTACGGGGAATGTCTTTGGCGGTAAGAGAATCGTTCTGCTACGGGCTTCAAAAGCTGGTTCTCTAAATTTTTTCAATAGTGTTTCGCAAAGAGAACGTCATGTTCCCTCAGGGGGTTTCCATTTGAGTTCCCGAAGCATCTCAGCAACACTCGCGTGTTGTCCAAACCTACCGGTAACAAATACATCAGCCCGCCTCTGAACTGCTTCGACCTATCTTCCTTTTATCCGACATGGTGGGAATCCCAAACAGTCGAGCAGTTCTCAAGAATGGATTGCACTGATATCTTATAAGCGGTCTACTTTGTAGATGAACTACTCTTTCCCAGGATTATACCAATAAGCCGAGGTCGACAATTCCCTTCCCCTGCTATCGCCCTTTTGTGCTTATTCCATTCCAAATTGCCTTGCAACTTACGCCTAAATATTTAATCGACGACATTCTGTCAAGCGGCACACTTCCGGCACTGTATTCGTACATTATATGATTGTTTTTCGTCCTCATCTGCATACACTTACATTTTTTCTACATTTAGAGCAAGCCGTTATTCATCATACCAAACTAGAAATTTAGAAAGTCATCTTGTATACTCCTACAGCCACTCAACGGTGACTCCTTACCATACACCACAGCATCATCAGCAAACAGCCGCAGATTGCTGCTCACCTTTTCTGTCAGATCATTTGTGTATGAAGAGACTAAGAGCGGGCGCTCATCACGATACCCTTGTCTCTAATAAATACTCGCTGCCGAGGACAGAATTCTCGGTTCTCTTACTTAAGAAGTGTTCGAGCCACTCGCATATCAGGCGATTAAAAAAAAAAAAAAACGGTTACGCGTCAAAAAACCCGACTACAGTATGAGCAAGCCATATGCTGGAAATGGTGAAGTCGAGTTTCGTTAATGGTTCTCTTCATTCGGAAGCCAATCTCTAAGTGCGAAAGATTATGCTAAATGGAAACGGAAGCAAAAATAGTCCTTAAGAGTAGAAAAGTGCGTACTATAATTATTGTTAATATTATATTATTAAGGTTTCACTCTTTTACAGGTAATTCTCTGACAGATTAAAGCTGTGTGTCAAGGTGCAGCTCGGGCCTAGTCTTCTGCGGGCTTTCACCAACTCTGGCCTCCGTCAACTGTCTACGGTCTGAATCAAAGCTTCAATGTTACGGTGACTCTAGGCCTCTCTTCCAAATTCCACAAATGTTCACCCTTTGTACCGTTCTACTGTAACAAGACAATGACAAAAAGAATACGACGTAGAATATGCTAGCCGCAGGGAAGGATATATGTCGAGGATGACGGTGTGCCAACAAAAGTGCCGATTATGCTGGAAGGTTCTGGGAAGAGGTACTAGCAGTCTGCGGCACTGAGGAAAGGCAGAGATGGGGCTAGAGTGCCGCTCCGGTACACAGAATGATTATTAATTTCAAAGGAAGATACAGAGTAGTAAAACCTATCCTCCACTATAGTCTTTGTCACAAGAGTGATAGTCTAAGAAAGCTTGACAAAGAACGTCAACGAAATTTAAAGGAGTAGGAGAAAGTCGTTGAGATGTTACAGTCTTGAGCTGTGTCCTGTGAGTAAACAGTACGTGAAAGTATCAGTAGGCGAAAAGCAAAACTCTAAATTCTTGTTTTCCTATGGCTACAGTTTTAATTTGTTTACAGTTTCTTCATCTAATGAGCTTCTCAGATGACTGAACACCTTGCTCTATTTATGTGTCACGAACTAATAAAGGCAAGAAAAATTAGACTGAAATATACAATCCTCTCTCTGCCTTGCGTGCTGACCGCCAGACTTAAGAAGCAACAGTAGAATGAAGTCCATAAGTTATTCCTCCTTCGAGATCCATGAAACGACACTACGACTTCCTCTCCTATATCAAACTCTTTAACGCAGAGAAACACTTGCACCCAGCGTCTCAGTTATTCGTTGGCTGCCGGCCGGTGTGGCCGAGCGGTTCTAGGCGCTACAGTCTGGAACCGCACGACCGATACGGTCGCAGGTTCGAATCCTGCCTCGGGCATGGATGTGTCTGATGTCCATAGGGTAGTTAGGTTTAAGTAGTTCTAAGTTATAGGGGACTGATGACCTCAGCAGTTAAGTCCCATAGTGTTCAGAACCATTTGAACCGTTTTTGATATTCGTTGGCTATATTACTATCTCGGTCCTCTCCTATAGCTTGCATCTTCTACATTTCCCTGTAGTATCATGGAAGATACTCTTTGTTCTTTAAACAAATGTTCCGTCATTCTGTCCGTTCTTCCAGTCAAGTTTTCCACATATTCCTTTCAATCCCGGTTCTACGGAGAACTTGTTCACTTCCTATCACTTCAGTAGACTTAATTTTCAACACCCTTCTACGGTACCTCATCTCAAACGCTTCGATTCTCTTCTTTTCCAGTTTTCCTACAGTCCTTGATCCACTTCCATACAATGTTGCGCTTCAGAAATTTCTTCTTCAAGATTAGGCCTATGCATCATACTAGTATACTTCTTTTGCTCATGAATTCCCTCGCATTAGTCTGCTTTTATGCCCTCGTTGCGCCGTTGCCATATGTTATTTGGCTTCCAAGGTAGCAGAATTCATTCACTTGGCGTATTTCGTGCTCCCCAATTCCGATGTTAAGTTTAGCGCTCTTCGGTTTAGTCTAATTCGTAGTGTGTGATCGCTCGACTGATCACTCCTTTCAACAGGTCATGCAGTTCTTCCTCACTTCCACTGAAGATAGGGAAGTCATAAGCGAATGTTCTTATTGGCGTCCCTACACTCTGAATTTTAATCCTACTCCCGAAATTTTACTTCGTCATTACTTCTTCGGTGTGTACACTGAACCGTAAGTGTGAAAGACTACATCCCGGTCTTGTGCCTTTTCTAGTTCGAGCATTTCGTTTTTCGTCTTCCATTCATATTTTCCCTCTTGGTTCTTGTACATATTGTACATTAACAGTTTACACCTATCTTCCTCAGACTTTCTACTGTTTTACACCATTTTATTTTGCCAAACGCCTTCTCTAGGTCGATAAATCCTACTAAGAGGTCTCTATTTTTTTAAATTGTTGTTTCCATTTCCAAGCGTAACGTTAGAATTTCATCTCTCGTGCCTTTAGCATTCCGAAAGCCAAACTGATCGTCATCTAACAGATCTTCAATGTTCTTTTTCATTCTTCTGTATATTATTCTTTTTAGCAACTTCATTGTTTTTCATTAGTGTCACCGATTTGCGATGGTTTTCGCAATTATCTGCCCTTGTTGCCTTGTAAATTGAGTAGGTGATATTTTTTCGAAAGTTGGTCATATGCCTCCAGAGCAAGGAATTCTACAGATCAACTTGAAAAGACGTTTGGTTGCCACTGCTCTCAATGATTTTAGGAATTTCGAAATAATCTTGTTATTCCTATCGTTTTTTTAATCACAAGTTTTCCAAAGCAATGTTAAACTCTGACTCAAATACTGGATCCCCTTTGTCTTTAAAATCGATTCTCGTTTCTCCTTCCATCACGTTATCAGAAAATTCCTCCCTCTCATATAATGTTTTCTTTACACTCAACCACTCTCTTTTTCGCGTTGAACGGTTAATTTCTGTTGGACTCTTAATTTTGAAGCCTTTGCCTTTAATTTCACCATAGGTTGTTTTGAGTTTCTTATATGCTGAAGCTGTACTTCCAACGAAAATTTCTTTTTCGACTTCTTCACATTTTTCTTGTAGCGATTTCGCCTTGGCTTCCCTGCATTTGCTTTTTATTTCACTTCCAATTGACTTACATTGCTTCTCATGATTTTTCTATCATTTCCTTCTTTCGACGATCTATTGATTTCTTCTTTTATCCACGGTTTCATCGCAGTTTTGTTTGTTGTGCCTATGTTTGTTTGTTCAACTTCTATGATTTTCCATCTTAGATATGTCCATTCCTTTCCAGTTTACTGCCTTTTGTCGTATTCATTATTGCAGTATCTACAGCGTTAGAGAACTTCAAATGCACCTCATCGTGCCTCTGTATTTCAGTTTCCCATCTATTTCCACATAGACCCTTCCAACCGATTCTCTCACACTTCGGCCATTAGAAAATACTGATATGGTTATACACTGATGTGGTTATACACTGAGCTGACATAAGTCATGGGATACGTCTCAGTGTCTCGTCTGACTTCCTTTTGCCGTAGTGCAGCAACTCGAAGTGGCATGAACTCAACAAATCGTCGGAAGTCTCCTGCAGAAATATTGAGCCACGCTGCCTCCATAGCCGTCCATAACTGCGAAAGTGTTTCCGGTGCGGGATTTTGTGCCCATGAATGTTCGACGGGATTCATCTCGGTCTATCTGGGTAGCCCAATCATTCACTCGAATTGTCCAGAATGTTCTTCAAACCAATCGCGTACAGTTATGGCCCTGTGATATGGCGCATTGTCATCCATAAAAATTCCAGCGCTGTTTGGGAACATGAAGTCCATGAATGGCTGCAAATGGTCTCCAAGAAGCCGAGCATAACAATTTCCAGTCAGTGATAGGTTCAGTTGCACCAGAGGACCCAGTCCGTTCCATTTAAACACAGCTCACACCATTATGTAGTCACCACCAGCTTGCACAGTGTCTTGTTGACAACTACGGTTTATGACGCAGTGGGATCTAGCTACACTCGAACCCTGCCATCAGTTCTTGCCAACTGAAATCTGGACTCATCTGACTAGGCCATGGTTTTCCAGTCGTCTAGGATGCAACCGATATGGTCACGAGCCCAGGAGCCCAGGAGAGGCGCTACAGGCGATGTCCTGCATTTAGCAAAGGCACTCGTGGCGATCGTCTGCTAAAAATGGTTCAAATGGCTCTGAGCACTATGCGACTTGACTTCTGAGGTCATCAGTCGCCTAGAACTTAGAACTAATTAAACCTAACTAACCTAAGGACATCACACACATCCATGCCCGAGGCAGGATTCGAACCTGCGACCGTAGCGGTCGGTCGGCTCCAGACTGTAGCGCCTAGAACCGCACGGCCACTCCGGCCGGCCGATCGTCTGCTGCCATAGGCCATTAGCGCATAATTTCGCCGCACGTTCCTAACGGATACGTTCGTCGTACGTCCCACATTTAATTTCTGTGGGTATTTCACACAGTGCTGCTTGTCTGTTAGCACTGACTACTGTATGGAGACACCGCTGCTCTCGGTCGTTAAGTGCGGGCTGTCGGCCACTGCGTTGTCCGTGGTGAGAGTCAATGCCTGAAATTTGGTATTCTCTGCACACTGTAGATGCTGTGGATCTCGGAATACTGCATTCTCTAATGATTTCCGAAATGGAATGTCCCATGCGTCTAGCTCCAACTAGCATTCCACGTTCAAAGTCTGTTAATTCCCGTCGTGCGGTCATTGTCACGTCGTGAAACTTTTCCCATGAATCACCTGAGAACAAATGACAGCTCTACGTGTGCACTGTCATTTTATACCCTATGTATCCGATACTACCGCTATGCATGTCGCTATCTCATGTCTTTTGTCACCACAGTGTGTATCTGGTCTGGGTATGCCTTACCATCCGGTATCCGACCGCAGTCTCAGGCTGATGCTGACGTTATCCAGGCGGAAAACTCCCGCATGTCTTCCATGTATAGCTCCTCCTCCTGCTGTGTTTTTTGAACAGTGCATTCGCTATCACTAACTGAAAATTATTGGAAAACTCTCTTGGTCGTTCCCCGCTTTTGTACCTACTACCGATCCCGTGTTATCCCACAAGTCAGTTTTCTGTTCCTTCCCCTATTACAGCATTACATTCAACCATGATGCTCTTTACCCGTCAAACATAGGCAAATAATTTCTCTATCTCTTTATCATCTGCTTGTGACTTCGGCATATGTATCGGAACTATTGTTGTTGGTGTTGATCTGCTGTCATTTCTGATGAGAACAATCCTATCACTGAAATGTTCACAGTAACTCACTCTCTGACCTATCTTCCTGTTCATAACGAATGCTACTCTTATTATATCATTTTCTGCTGCTGTTGATATTACCTTATATTCGTCTGACCAGAAGATCTTATCTTCTTTCCATTTTACTCCACTGACTCCGCTGTATCTAGATATAGCCTTTGTATTTACCTTTTCAGATTTTCTAGCTTTCCTACCAGATTCAGATTTCTGACATTCAGTGTCCAGACTCCTAGAATGTTGCCCACCGTTGGTTATTCAATTCTGTTCTCCTCCCCCTCTGCTGCCCCCTCCCGAAGATCCGAATGGGTGACGAATCCAGAATCATTTGCCAATGGACAGATCATTGCGAAACTTTTTCAATAAAGGAAACATGTACTGTGGATACATATGGCGTGTCTTTAAAACATTAGTTTCGATTTTCTTCTGAATCTTCACACCATTGATAATTGTTGATTATTTGCAGGTTATTATAGGGATAGTTTCCCATACCAAGAGAAATTGGGTGCTCTGAACCTGTCTGCTCTTCGTTCCCTTTGACAATATCATTGCCAGACCGTGGTGGCTACTTACGCAAGAAATCTTAGCCCGACTTTATTGCTGCTTTCTATTAACAATTACGCAATGTCTCAGATCAAGCGCGGGGCTCAGGATGATTTGATTACTAGTAAAAGAAGTTATTATTATACACAGGTTGTACATGGCGTTACTCCTATCTACTCTGTGCAGTTTCGCTGAATTTATAAAAAATTGAATATCCAGTAATATATAAGGGGCGACCAAAACGTTTCAGTTCGAAGGCTGTTCAAGCCAGAATCGGTTTGCCACTCAGGCAAAAACGCCGGGAGCATTGAGGCAATCATCCCAGCGACGGACGTGATTAAAGATAGCCGTTTCGTAAAACTCCGTGTCCTGCTGCGTGAAGAAGTCCGTAATCTGCCTGCTGAACGTCCTTGGCCGACGTGAATCGTCCACCCTTCAAGGCCTTTTTTAAGGAACCGAAGGCGTGAGAACTGCATGGGGAGAGACCAGGACTATAGGGTGGGTGTTCGAGTGTCTCGCACTTGAGTTGACGCATCTTGTGCGTTACGACATTTGCGATATGGGACGAGCGTTATCATGAAGCAGCAGCACAGCTTGTGGCAGATTTCGGAAAAATGTTGCCTCACCCGCATTCAGGCAAACAGGCATCCGATTTGCTTTTTGGTCGGCATTCAACGCCCGGCGTATGCACTGGCGGCAGACCTTACGATAGCCTGTGTCGCACGCTACCGAAGCTGTTGCCGAGGTCCTTTGCTAACGCACGAATGTTTATGTGCTATCCACCCTAATCAAAAAATGGTTCAAATGGCTCTGAGCACTATGGGACTCAACTGCTGTGGTCATAAGTCACCTAGAACTTAGAACTACTTAAACCTAACTAACCTAAGGACATCACACACATCCATGCCCGAGGCAGGATTCGAACCTGCGACCGTAGCGGTCGTGCGGTTCCAGACTGTAGCGCCTTTAGGTAGTAGTAGTAGTAGAAGGGTTTTGAGGGCGCACGACAGGAAGGTCTTCAGTACCATAGTGAGACGGGTGTCAAGAAAAAAACTCCGAACAGTTACATCATACGGAACATAAAACACGGGGAACAATCATTGAAAAATATGTGCTCACCCACACCGAAGCTTGGGATGAAGCAGGGCGTCAGCAGGAAAACATGGACAATACAGGAAGAAAAAGGTAGAGGGAGCTAAAACAATGGAGCAGATGGAAGTGGCTGGCTGACCGCAAGGAAAAAAGGGAGGAGTCAGCCACTCTGCAATACACTAAAACCTCCAGCCTAATAGTTTAGGCCAGAGTCCAGACACATCACAAAACTTAAAAACCCTAGACAAACACGTCTCATCGTTAGCTAAAACATAGGGCAGATCCCCATCAACTTGTGCTTCTGCCCTTGCATCACGGTATAAAATGCAGTCTGTTAAAATGTGCCGGACAGAGATGTGCACACCACAAGCATCACAAAACGGAGGATCCTCCCGCCGTAATAAATAGCTATGTGTGAGAGGACAGTGCCCGATCCGAAGACGTGTGAGGGCCACCTCTTCCCGCCTGAGCAGCCGGCAGGAGGAACGCCACGGCCGAGTGGTTGACTTTACCGACCGCAGTTTATTGACCGTCACCGCCAGCCATTCGTCCTCCCACAACTCCATGCACTTCCTGTGGAGTGCAGCGATGACTGACTGCAAGGGGATGGGACACTGGACCACATCCTGCTCTCTGCAGGCCTCCTTGGCAGCCCGATCAGCCTGTTCATTGCCCCATATGCCGACATGACCAGGCACCCAGCTGAAGGATACCTCTTTACCCCGCCGTTGGAGCAAGTACAGTTGGTCATGTATCAGCTGGACCATCTCTTCAGTCGGGTACAGGTTCTGCAGCGACTGTAAGGCACTAAGAGAATCGGAGCAGAGAAGAAATCGATCGCCCCGAACACGATGCATCTGCTGCAGTGCCGTCAGGATCGCGTGGAGCTCCGCTGCGAAAACGGTATATTCAGCAGGGAGGCGAATCCGGGTAACATGATCAGGGAACACCACAGAACAGCCAAGGAAAGTCTCCTGTTTGGAGCCATCAGTATAAACGACAGTGAAACCATGATGCACATCTAAAATGTTAAAAAACAGAGATTGGAACGTAAAATTTGGTGTGCCAGCTTTCTTGAAATTAGTCAAATCTAAAATAAGTTTGGGTCTCCGGAGGAGCCAAGGTGGAGATCTGCTCCAACCGCGACGTAAAACATGAAGACCAGCCATAGCGCCTTTAACCGCTCGGCCACTCCGGCCGGCTATCCAGCCTAATCGCTTGATCAACTGCCCACTAGGTATTGTCCTTAATGGACGAGGGTGGCCTCCCATATCTACTGGCGTCTTGTGTCGGAACGGGACCAGCAGAGAAGATGGTGCACTATTCCACAACGGCGGTTTTCCACAGATTCGTAGTAGTTCACGGTTCTGCATTTACTTCACGCAACTCGGAAAGATACGAATGCCACAGTAATCCCTTTCCTAGAAGTCGGTGCTTACATACCCGCATCGGAGTCGTGCTACGTCGCATGTACGCTACAGCGTCGGCCTCAAACGGAAATATCTTGCCAATTGGACATTTGCGACAATGATGGAAGCTGAAGAAAAGTGGTTCAAATGGCTCTAAGCACTATGGGAGTTGACTGCTGAGATCATCAGTCCCCTAGAACTTAGAACTATTTAAACCTAACTAACCTAAGGACATCGCAAACATCTATGCCTGAGGCAGGATTCAAACTTGCCACCGTAGCGGTCACGCGGTTCCAGACTGTAGTGCCTAGAACCGCTCGCCCACCACGGCCGGCGCTGAAGAAATGATTTAATATTTGTGACAAGGCCGGGACTTGAATCTGGGTCGTCTTGCTTGCTAGGCAGGAATGCTAGCCAGTACACCAACACAACACTAGTAACATTTCAGAACGGACTACCCAAGTTCATTGCCTTCCCAACACAAACCTCCATTCATATCTTCTGCTTATTTTCCCCTTCTTAGATAGTTGGGGAGAACATCCATTCATGACCATTGTGCATTGCGACGGGCATTTCCAGCAGAATCTACATGTACATCTACATACGTACTCCGCAATCTACCATACGGTGCGTGGCGGAGGGTACCTCGTACCACAAGTAGCATCTTCTCTCCCTGTTCCGCTCCCAAACAGAACGAGGGAAAAATGACTGCCTATATGCCTCTGTACGAGCCCTAATCTCTCTTATCTTATCTTTCCGCGAAATGTAAGTTGGCGGCAGTAAAATTGTACTGCAGTCAGCCTCAAATGCTGGTTATCTAAATTTCCTCAGTAGCGATTCACGAAAAGAACGCCTCCTTTCCTCTAGAGACTCCCACCCGAGTTCCTGAAGCATTTCCGTAACACTCGCGTGATGATCAAACCTACCAGTAACAAATCTAGCAGCGCGCCTCTGAATTGCTTCTATGTCCTCCCTCAATCCGGCCTGATAGGGATCCCAAACGCTCGAGCAGTATTCAAGAATAGGTCGTGTTAGTGTTTTATAAGCGGTCTCCTTTACAGATGAACCACATCTTCCCAAAATTCTACCAATGAACCGAAGACGACTACCCGTCTTCCGCACAACTGCCATTACATGCTTGTCCCACTTCATATTGCTCTGCAGTGCTACGCCCAAATATTTATTCGACGTGACTGTGTCAAGCGCTACACTACTAATGGAATATTCAAACATTACAGGATTCTTTTTCCTATTCATCTGCATTAATTTACATTTATCTATATTTAGAGTTAGCTGCCATTCTTTACACCAATCACAAATCCTGTCCAAGTCATCTTGTATCCTCCTACAGTCACTCAACGACGACACCTTCCCGTACACCACAGTATCATCAGCAAACAGCCGCTCATTGCTATCCACACTATCCAAAAGATCGTTTATGTAGATAGAAAACAACAGCGGACCTACCACACTTCCCTGGGACACTCCAGATGATACCCTCACCTCCGATGAACACCCACCATCGAGGACAATGTACTGGTTTCTATTACGTAAGAAGTCATTATCGTAGATAAAGATGAGACTCAAATGTCTCAAGGAAAATTTTATTCTGTAAAAGAAATTGGACATTTGTCACGTCATCATCGTGGTATTCTAACTTTAACGGCCAGCAGAATGTTTACATTGGTCAAAGCTCATAAAGTCGTTCACAGTGACGGCACTGAGCAGACTGCATTCATGAAAATGTGTTCTGACTGTCGCGCACTACTCTGCTCCTGAGTACGTCACAATGGAAAAGCGGCTAGCTGCCGCATTGCTGGCGCTCGCCTCCTCCGCAGCAGGTGACAGTACCTGGGTGTCGGCCAACCTGGAGAGCTCGGGGTGCAGGTAGTAGGAGATGCCAGACAGCGCGCCCGGCAGCATGAGGCCGCGCACCAGCAGGATGGACAGCACCACGTACGGCAGCGTCGCCGTCGCCCACACCACCTTGCCTGCGAACACAGTGACGGCCGCTCACAGTAGGCGTCGCTGCAGCGAGTTACCTGCACCACAGCCTCCCTGTACAGTGTTTGATCAACACTATCCGCACACTCTTCTGTAAAGACCACTAGATGTCACGATCGGCGAACTCGCCAGTGTAAAAGGACGCATCGAGTATTGTGTTATGAGGTAGACCAGGATGGGAAGAAATCTATACTCGTATATCAGAATATCGATATTTCTCGGTGTTATATCGACATACGCAGACGAAACTTAAATTGTCGACCTATCTAGTAATTGATACTTTACACCAAATATCGAGAGCGATACTTTCACAATCTGTCTTCTCTTGATTCATAGGCACTGTAGTTCTCATCAACAAATTTCTTGCCTATTACAACTACCACCAATCTTTACAATCTGACAGCACTACAAACGACCACCAAATCTGAACGTGAATGTATCTGTACTGTCTATTCATGGAAGTTTGATACTTCTGTGTGTCATTTCGACCATTGCAAATGATAGTAAGGAAATCATCACTACCTGGTCCCAACTATGAGGGAAAATGTGCGATTCCAGAAACACTACAGCCTGCACACATGAGAATGTCATATGCTACAGCTATGATGACGTCGCTCTTGCTGATAATGGTAGTCTTGTCCATTATTACGCCTCCTACAGTGGGCCCTCAGGGGCGCTCAACCATGCCTGTCCCCTGATGGTTGGGGGCTCTCTTCCTGCTGCTTCCCTCACACTAGCTTTGGGAGCTATGGCTTCCCATCATTCAGGGATGCTGATCCCCATCCCCCAGGTGGAGATGCATCACCCTCATCTGGCTTCTCAGGCCAGGAAGAGCTCCCTTGGGACACTACCCTCCAAGGTTTCTACCAGCCTACAACTGGATACAAGCCAGGGAATGAAGGATCCACAGGCTGCAGGTCATAGGGATTCGTGAACTTCAATCTCTGAAATTCAGGGAAGCCCTTCCAGTTATTTAAATCTCTTAAGGAGAAGAAAGACAAAAAGAAGTCGTTCCAGATGAAGTAGGTTCTGGTGTTCCCCATGCTGCCAAGTCCCACATGTTCTGCTGAGGTGGCGATCCTGGTGGCTCCTGAGACTCCAGATCGCACCACACAATGTGTCTCAGAACTTATGTGTGTTGATACCATAACCTCTCAAGCAATGGCAGCAGATGACCCTGGGTCATACCCTGCCTCCTTGGTCCCTTTATGCCCACTCAGTGTATCAGTAGCATGACTCTCCATTGCAATTGTAGTAATTTTTTATACCACCTGGCTAAGCTATGACATCTCTTAATCTCTTCCCCTGCTTCTTGCACTGTCCTTCAGGAAATGTGGTTTCCAGCAATGTGGACCCCTGTCCATCATGGCAACTAGGGAACTGTGCCAACTACAAAAGGATGTAGGGTGGAGTTTGCACATATGTTCTGGACTCTGTATATAGCGAACTAG
This sequence comes from Schistocerca cancellata, assembly GCF_023864275.1. Classification (NCBI taxonomy): domain Eukaryota; kingdom Metazoa; phylum Arthropoda; class Insecta; order Orthoptera; family Acrididae; genus Schistocerca; species Schistocerca cancellata. Next base: position 246,869,997 of record NC_064632.1, read on the forward strand.
TGCATCTTGATACAACTTTGGAGGCTGGGGCTGTCTGGGTAAGGGCATTTTAGGATTTTACCATATGTAATGTTTATCTCTCTCTCAACTGTTAAGTGCCTCAGAATACAGCGTCTGAATTTTTTCTCAGCTCTCCCCATCTTTCCACCTTCCCCAATAACGCTTTATGGGATGGGACAAGATTGAAAACTTACTAGTAGATCTCGACCTCTGTTTCTTGAATACCGGTGCCCCCACACACTTCATTGTGGCACATGGAACTTATTCAGCCACTAATCTTTCTGTTTGCAGCGCTGGTCTTCTCCCATCCATTCACTGGAGAGTCCACAATTATCAATGCGGTAGTGACTACCTTCTGATCTTCGCGTCCCTCCCTCAGTGTCACTTTCCTGGGTGACCACCAAGATAGGCTCTCAACAATGACAACTGAGATGCTTTTCGCCCACTGTCTTCCTTAGCTCCCCAGTAGTTAGGGATATTGACATGGCAGTCCAGAGTGCAACAGCAGCCATTTTTTCGCCAATGAGCTTAGCGATCTCTTATTCTTCAGGGTCCCCCCATCAGAAGTTAGTACCTTAATGGACCTTGGAAATCGCTGAGGCCATTAGAGATCGCTGATGGGCTCTCAAATGCCATAAGTGGCATCCATCAAAGGAGCACCTTATTGCCTTTAAATGGCTCTGTGGCTGCGTCCACCATGAAATAAAATAACGGAAGCAATGGAAGGAACCATTGGACCATGTATGTCGCCTTTGCAAGTTTCGGTGAAGATACGACACCTATACTGACACTAGCCCCCTGTGGATGTACCTGGTATTTTCCTTGAATGATGCTGTCTTCACTGACCCAGATAATGTCACCGAACATTTTGCTTCACACTATGATCGAACCTCTGTGTCTGAGAACTATCAATCTGCCTTTCATGTCCTCAAACAGTGGATGGAGAGAATGCACTTACGTTTGACTACACACCACCTCGAGTCCTATAATGCTCCGTCAAGAAGTGGATTGTCAGTGTCATCTCTTTACCATCTTTAACCATATGTGGAAGATGAAACGGGGTAAGCAACTTCTAAAGATGGACAGCTATCGCCTAATTAGTCTCATCAATGTTCTCTGCTAGTTGCTCAAACGTGTGGTGAGCTGGTAGCTGTGCTGGCTCCTTGAGTATCGAGGCCTTCTTGCTCCACCCCACGCTTTTAGTCAAGACCGTTCCACTGCTGATAATTTGGTTTGCCTCGAGTGTGCCACCCAGACATCTTTTGACCAGTGTCAGAACATTATTGCTGTCTTCTTCGACCTACAAAAGGCTTATGGCATCTCGTGACGACACCACATCCTCGCTACCTTACAAGAGTAGGGTCTCCATGGCCCACTTTCGATTTTTGTCCAGAAGTGCTTGTCACACCATATTTTCTGGACTCAAGTTGTGGTCCCATAGGACCCTCTACTGAGTGTCTCTCTCTTTCTAGTGGTCATCAACAGTCTAGCAGCAGATGTGGGTCTTCAGTATCATCCTTCTTGTATTCTGACGATTTTTGCTTTCACTATTGGTCCTCTAATGTAGATGTCTCTGAATGTCAACTGCAGGGTGTCATTTACAAGGTGAAGTCATGGGTCCTCACCCACAGCTTCCAGTTTTCAGCCACCAAGACTCATGTTATGCACTTCTGTCGACGTCATACTGTTCATCCACAACCAGAACTTTACCTCAGCAACCAATTACTCAATGTGGTGGATAATTATCGTGTTTTGGGACTGTTCTCCGATGCCTGGTTGATGTGGCTTCCCATTTTCGCCAACTTAAGCACCTAAATACACTTCACTACCTCAGTAACACCATCTGTAGCGCAGACCATACTACCCTTCTGCAGCTTTACAAAGCCCTGATCCTGTCCCATCTTGGTTACGAGAGTCTGGCATATGGTTCAGCATCGTCCTCAGCATGCAATCACTGTACTCAATACCCCACTGTGGGGTCAGACTTGCAACAGGACCCTTTCTAACTAGCGTTTGAACAGCTTACTCATGGAGGTTGGGGTCCCACCACTATGGATCAGGCGCCAGCAATAGCAAATCATTTATGCTATAAATGTACAGCTCCCCTAAGCATCCGAACTACCATGTCCTTTCTCCTAGTAAGGAGATCCATCTCCCACAACAGAGGTACAGAACTGGGGTGACAACTGCAGTTTGACTACAATGTCTCTGCTCTGAAATCCAACTTCCCCCATTTTCAACTCTTATCAGGCAGAAATTTTGTACACCCCCATGGCATATACCCCAACATCAGATCTGTATCAATTTACCCTTTGGACTGAAGGATCCCGTTGATCCCATGGTTTTTCGCTGCCTTTTGCTGGCTGACCTTGCTGCACTATTGGGTTCGGAAGTGGTTCACACTAAAGGCTTAGTGGTTGCTGGATGAACTGGTTTTGTGTATACATATACAGGGTGCAGTGAATTGCTGCTGAATGGATGCAGTGTCTCAACTGCTAAGTTGGTGGTCATCAAACAAACCCATAGCCACGCTCATTCTTGTAGTGGTAAGAGCCTTCTACTCTCCAGTGACTCCCTGAGCAGCCTTCATGTTATAGACTAGCACTACCCTCATCATCTATTAGTCACAACTATTCAGGATATTCTTTCTGACCTCCATCAAGCTGGATGCTGGTCATATTTGTTTGGACCCCTGGAGACGTTGGGATCTCAGGGAATGAATATGCTGAGTAGTTGGCAAAGTTGGCTAGCAGGAGGCCAGTTTTAGAAATGGGGGTCCCAGAACTGGACCTTCAGCCAACTCTACACAATCATTTGCTGGAGGTCTGGAACTTGGAATGATTCACCCTGGACTCCCCAAAGGAAATGAGGGCAATAAAAAAATACATGATCATATGGCAGTCTTCCCTTGTGCTTCTTGCAGGGAATCAACTGTCCTTTGTTGGCTACACATTGGACACACTTGGCTGACCCATGGCCACATTCTTCGACGGAGGTCATACTTTACTGCCGATGTGATGCCTGCCTGACAATGACCTACATCCTACTAGACTCCCAATTTGGCTGCTTTGCGGCGATATCTTAATCTTACCGACATGCTGCTACCTCTAGTGCTAGCCGGCGATGCCAAGGCAGCTGATCTATTTTATGTTTTCCCTGCGAAGATGATTTCTGCTCGTCTCTGTGAGGTAGTTCTTTTGGTTTCATTGACTGCCTGAGGTGTTGGAGGGGCACCCCTCGGCTGCTCTCGCCCTGGGGACCAACAGAGGCTCATGGCTCTTGCTCCTTGATCTGGCCTGGCCCCTACCCTTCCCACTTTTTGTTCTCCTTATACTTTAATATTTGCGTTTTTAATGTTTTGTCTTTCCTGAAATGTTATCATCTTGGCCATGTTGCTCTTTTTATTGGGGTAACAGAGGACGAGGTGGTGCTGGTCAGCTGCAGAGGATACCTCTCCCACCACATACCATGCCCCAACGACCTCTAGCTGCGTTCTGGGCAGCGTGGGTTATCCACCTTAATCCTTCTCACTGCCCTCCTACAACTCCGTGCTTTTATCTCTGTTTTGTTGTATCTGGTTCCAGTTGGGCTTCCTGGGATTTGTCTTTTGTATTCTTCTTCTGAGGATTATTCCTTGCTCGATACGTACAGGATGAAGGTACTGATGACCTTGTAGTTTAATCAGTTTAACTATAAGAAAACCAATCAAACAATTAACTGGTGTCACTTTGATTCCTCTCATATGATGTTGTGTAGTGTTGCATTCTCTCTTACTTATCGCTAAGACAATCTTTTATTCTATTCATGTATGTTGGGTAAGGCCCATGTCCTCTAAGGAAATGGACTGTACCCCTCGAAGGTGTAATGTATTTTACTTGAAGTCTTTCCCTCATCCTGGGACGAAGACATAGACACGTCGTGTTGTTGTAGCTACACCCCCAGCCTTTCATAAATAAAACAACACAGCATAGGTAGATCTCAACAAGGGTCTCATGTTCTGGGATTTCTTTTGAACTTTTACGATATGTTGCAGAAGGTAGGTCCCCCACAGTACAAAACCTCTAACTGTCAAGAAAAATGAAGTATAAATACTTAACCCTAGGACGCCCAAGTCTTTTCTTCTAACTTCGATGCCCAAGGGGGAGGGTGGGTTCAGCGAATCCACAGGTATTAAATAAGTTTACTGACAAAAAATTACAACTTTCAATTTATGTATTTTAACTAAAGCATCGGTTTATTAATGTTGTTAATTGTTATAAATATTGGATTGAGTGAATAAATAATTGACATATTACAATACAAAATACAGATGTGTTCATATACAATAGACTGCTCTGAGTCCTCAACTTCAAGGCAAGAGACACACTTCACAATTTTTTCTGAATGTGTGTTACACACATGTTTATGACGCTGTCCACAATACTGTTTTGGTTTACTTAGATTGTTGTACTTCTGCTTCTTTGTTTTAGCTTCTCTTACACAAATATGGCACCGACCTTTCCCTACAGGAGGCTGACATGCTTCTGTTGTCACTTCTTTGATTTTCTTTTGTAGAATAGTCTCCATTGATTGAACAATTTGGTTAAATAACCCTCTTGCATTGACACTTCTTTCTTCTACCTGCAATTTCATTAGTTCCATCCCAGCTTGTAGAAGATAAAGTTTCCGTTTGTTGTGTTTCTTTTCATTCCATCTTGGATGTTGCTGGATGAATATGGTGGTTGCATTGATAGCACAAATGTCGATGAGAGAGTAAAATACAGATAGAGGCCATCTCTTTGTTCCCATCTTGCAGGTGTACATACGCGCCATTTGATCAATGGTATCAATTCCACCTTTAGTGGAATTATAATATGCATTTATCTCGGTTTTATTCTTCTCTCCTCCAACAGTGCCTTTATCTTGGTGCATTGCTGACAACATCAGTAAGTTTTTACTTGGTTTCGTTTTTGCTATATAGGGCACCAAAGTTACTGGTGGCTTACCTGTTGATGGGTCTGTGAACAAGAACATTGATGAATATAGCTCTCGATTTGACGTGTTCTTTATTATGTCTGGAATATGCTTCCTGTTTGACTGCAGAGTTCCTACTGTAGTAACTTTGAAGTCTTGGTATAACTCTTCCGCCAAATCCACCGATGTGTAGTATCAGTCTGTAGTAATATTTCGACCAGTATTTTTCACAGGTGCTACCAGACGTTTGACGACAGCTGCTGAAGCCCGTTCTTCTTTCGACAAATTCTGAACATTACCTGCATAGGGTTCCATATTCAAGACGTATCTGTCAACTGCATCGGACATCATGCGTATAAGGATGCCATACTTGCCCGGTTTATCCTTCATAAATACTTTGAAGGGGCAGCCCCCTCTAAACAAGTTGAGCATCTCATCAGTGATGTGGTGGACCCCTGATTTATACAGTAGTGGAAACCTATCATTCATTTTGTTGAAAACATCACGGATTGCTGTGAACTTGTCTGCTTCCCTTCTTAGCTGGCAGGTACTTTTGTCATCAAACCTTATGATTGCAATAAGTTCCTTGAAACGTTCTCTTGCCATAATACCCTTGTAAACTGGCTGACCCATTAGGTCTGACAAAAGATCGTGTACACTGACAGAATTGTCCTTATTTGCCCCCATAAGTATCAGGATTCCTATAAAGGCATACAATTCTTTCTCATAAGTCAAAGTAACTTTTCGCCTAACTGCCTCTTCATTTGAATGTTTTACTATAAAATCCATGATGTCAGGCGTAAGAAGTAACTTCAAGTAACTTCAAGGCTTCTCCTGGTGAATGGCTAACACCAGCTGGAGTTACTCCTGCCTGCTCTCTTACTATATTAGCAACAGACCTCCGAGGAATTCTAGGCTGTGTGGTTATGTACCTTCTTCCAGACTTGGCCACAATAACATCCTGCCTGAAGCTGCGCTATCTTCATCTTCTCTAACATTCACATCACTTTCCCTATCTGAGTCATACTCCATAACGCCATCCTCATATTCACTTTCACTCACCGAGTCAAAATCTTCATCTAAAATTTCATTCAGAACTCTTTCTAAAGACAAGTGATGTATTCTTTTAGTCATTTCTAAGTCTGGGTGTGAACAGTAGGGAACTGCACTAACTCACTGCAAGTTTGCAAGATAAATAACAGCTGACTGATATCAACAATCACTTCCTCTGAAAATAAACCGATTGTTGTGAATATCAAGAATACCAACCAACAAGAAACTAGCTTGCATTGTTGTAGAGATGAGAAATATGTAATCCTACTAAGGGTAATTTTCTATAGCATGAAAGCCTAATGGGGGGGATTGTTGGACCCATAATAAGTTTATTTATTTTTTCTTTCAAAGCAGGAATTTTCTATAAAATATATTGACACTAACGTTTCATAAAATAGCCAACAAACAATAACTCAAAGGGAATATGTAGTATGAAAGTTACTTGGGCAAAAGCAACGGACATAAAAAAATTGTAGGTTCAACGGAACCCCTCCCCCTAGAAGTCCTAGGGTTAATATGTTTACAGGCTAATATCTGAAACCTGCTGCCAACGTCCTTTACCCTGGACATAACAAGATAGCTACTCTGTGTGTTTTTTACTTCTTTTGAAACTGCAATGTTTATTCGGAGGAAAACTATGGAAAGTGCTACAACGGCTAATCTGAACTTAAAAATTAATCCGCCGATTAATGGGGAATATGGGGAATGTGGATGTAATTTTAGGTGAACATAATACCACTGTTCACGCGACACATGTTAACTTACTGATGTTTTAATTCAGATGCTGCACTCCATCAATCAGATACAGATGAATAGTGAAATTTTGACAAACTCGTTAAGTGGAATGAACAGTTGTGTGACCGGCAAGACTAATGCTCTTAAAGAGGAAATTACTTCTTCAAATGCAGCTTTGAAGACGGCGCTCAGTGAGAAAGTTGACACTCTAGCAACTAAAGTGCAAAAGTTAGAGAATAGAATCCCTAAGGTGGAAAACTGGATTTGAAACTGTCCAAAATAACTTGCTAGAAGAAACAGACGTTAGAGAAATACAGAAAGAACAAATAAATACTTTTGTAACAATGGATAACTAATTGTTTAGTTGTCACACGTAAAAAGACGTTGACTGTGGTGTCACCGCCAGACACCACACTTGCTAGGTGGTAGCTTTTAAATCGGCCGCGGTCCGCTAGTATACGACGGACCCGCGTGTCGCCACTGTCAGTGATGGCAGACCGAGCGCCGCCACACGGCAGGTCTAGAGACACTGACTAGCACTCGTCCCAGTTGTACAGCCGACGTTGCTAGCCATGGTTCACTGAGAATTACGCTCTCATTTGCCGAGACGATAGTTAGCATAGTCTTCAGCTACATTTGCTACGACCTAGCAAGGCGCCGTATTCAAGTGATATTGAGATTCTATTAATGTATCATCAAGAGCGATGTTCTACAAATGTGGATTAAAGTTAAGTATTCCAGAAGCTACGTACTTTTCTTTATAGCATTCATTACGTATCCTGTTTCAAACCTTACGCCAGCATGCGTGCGTTTAAGCGCGTGCCTTTTGGCTTCCTCTCATTGTGTCTAGGCTGTCTTGTCTAGACACAACATATTTGGCGACGAGTCTCAAAAAGGGTCTTCTTCTTCTTTCTACTTGCTTACTTTACTTGTGTCATGGCTTCGCCAAATTCTCCAGATTTACTGTCCTAATTTTATCGCTTGCAGAATCAGCAGACGCAGGCCTTATTGGATGTCCTTGGACTTCTCGTCCAGGGTCAACGTGCAATGCAAAACGATGCGGCGGCCGCCGCCGCTTCATCGCTACCGCAGCCACAACACGCAGTTGCACCACCTTTTCGTCCATTTCAAGCGGAAGTGGAAAGCTGGACGGAGTGGTCACGCCAATTTGGATTCCATCTCGCCGCCTACGGAATTCAAGGTAACGAGCGGCAGCCTCATCTCCTTTCTTGTGTAGGTGTGTCCACCTACCGTGTGATAGTGAAATTATTTCCCCAACGCGACGTAGCAACTCTGTCCTATGAAGAAATTTTGTCTGCTTTAGATGCCTATTTCAAGGAATCAGTCAATGTAGTTGCAAAAAGGTATACTTTTTTTCGTACCAAACGTACAGCCGGTCAGACTAATCGGGAGTGGGTTGCAACTTTGCAAGGCCTTACAAGGGATTGTGCTTTTGAGTGTGAATGTGGACTCCCTTATTCAGATACTATGGTGCATGATGCAATTGCACAGAATGTTCCTGATGTTCGCATAAAGGAACAGATTTTGAAAGTAGTCAATCCCTCCCTTCAACAAGTGACAGCCATATTGGATCGGCAAGACACACTTGACTTTGCTCAGGAATCATTTGAAACTTCGCCAGCCGTGTGTCACGTTAACCGGCCCGCCGGGCGAGCTGCACGGAACTGTAAACAGCCCTCGCACACGTCCGCGCAGCCACGTGTGCCGCACAAGCATGCAAATGCAGTGAAATCATGCCCGCGGTGTGCTACTAGACATTCGCATGAGAATTGCCCGTCACGCCAAGCTATTTGCTTTTTCTGTAATAAAAAAGGACATGTTCAAAGTGTTTGCCAGAAAAAGCTCCGATCGGACTCTCACAACCATTCCAGGCCCTCTGCCTCGCGCCGGAATCGAACCAAGAATACTCGGGTTCGTGAACCTTCGCCCATGGACATTCATGTAGTTAATTCCACTCCGCCCAGTGCTTCTCTCTCTAACAGTGACTGTGTTCGTCCCACAAACAGTGTGCGTCGAAGTCGACGGAAATCACGTCAAGTCGCAAGTGATTCTGTACCAGTGTCTGTTCACGTTGCACAAAACAGTCGCTTTTGTCGTCAGCAGGACGATAAACTTTTTGTAGACTTGGAAATTAATGGCAACGTGATACCATTCCAGCTCGATACCGGAGCTGCAGTTTCATTTGCTCAATAAAGACACGTACAAACAACTGGGCACACCTCCGTTGCGTGCCGCAAATGTTAAGTTACATAGTTATTCTGGACAGCATATCCCTGTGTTAGGACAGTGCAGCCTTCTTGCAACATACAAGGGACAAACAAAACTTATGTCTTTTTACGTCCTTCGTTCTTCTTCTGCAGTGAACTTGTTTGGTTTAGATTTATTTCAGTTGTTTAACTTGTCTATAGTCAATCAGGTCCTATCAGTGAACCAGACTGTGCCTTCAGCCAGTGTTTCTCGTCTATGTGAAGAATTTGCAGACATTTTTGCACCGGGCCTTGGTTGCGCTAAGAACTATAAAGCACATTTGGAACTAAAAGTAAACGCGCAACCAAAATTTTTCAGAGTGCGCAATGTTCCCGATGCATTGCGTGCTGAGGTCGCGAGAACATTATTTCAGGTCTTGCGACAAAATGGTCTTCGCTTGCGGAAGGACAAATGTGTGTTTTTTGCTCGTGATTTGCCATATCTGGGACATGTACTCAATGCCCAAGGCATACATCCCAGTCCAGAGCACCTCCGTGCCATACAAGACTTGCCTTCGCCGCAGGATTTGAAACAGCTACAGAGTGTGCTGGGTATAATAAATTATTACCGTCGCTATATCCCCCATGCCTCTTCCATTTTAGCACCGGTTCATCGCTTACGCCGTAAAGGTGTTCCTTTCGTCTGGTCGACGGAATGCGAACGCGCCTTTCGCCAGCTGAAATTGGTGTTGCTTTCTAATACTTGCCTTACGCCATTCGATCCCCAGAAACCCCTTTTGTTGATGGTAGATGCATCAGATTTCGGGATCGGTGCTGTGCTTGCGCACAAAGATGGTTCGCACGATCGCCCTATTGCCTTTGCGTCCAAATTGCTGTCGTCTGCGCAAAGAAATTATTCACCGATCGAGAAAGAAGCATTGGCTCTCGTATTTGGTGTTACCAAGTTTCATGATTTCTTGTATGGTCGTCACTTTACCATCATCACAGACCACAAACCTTTGACATCGCTTTTTCATCCGACCAAGCCTGTCCCTCCACGTACAGCACAGAAATTCATTCGCTGGTCTATTTTCCTCTCGCAGTACCGCTACAATATCTTGTATCGGTCCACTGCTAAGCACAGAAACGCCGATGCGTTGTCCCGTTTGCCTGTTGCTGAGGATAGAGAATTCGATTCTTCTGAACTTGCTTGCATGTTCATTGATGCGGACACCGATGACGTGGTCGAATCGTTTCCGATTGCTTTTCGTCGTGTAGCTGCAGCCACAGCTGCAGACCCTGTCCTTGCTACCGTTTTGCGTTTTGTTGCTACGCAATGGCCTTTGTCAAAGTCACGGATCGAGGATCCGTTGGTTCTGCGATTTTTTGCTCACAAGGAGAGACTTTTTGTACGACGTGGTGTTTTGCTGTTGCGTTCTGATAATGATCAGTCCAGGGTCGTGGTCCCACGTTCGTTACAGTCCTCTGTCTTACAGCTTCTCCACCAAGGACATTGGGGTATAGTGAGAACAAAACAACTTGCTCGTCAGCACTGTACTTGGTTCGGAATCGATGCTGCGATTACGAATATGTGCTCTTCTTGCATGGCGTGTGCCGAACACCAATCCACGCCACCGCGGAAATTCTTTGCATGGCCGAAAGCCACTTCCCCTTGGAAACGCTTACACATCGATTTTGCTGGTCCATTCTGGAATGCTCGATGGTTGGTTGTGGTAGATTCTTTCAGTAATTTTCCTTCTGTTGTCAAGATGTCTTCCACGACGTCATCTGCCACCATCCAAGCGTTATCCGCTATCTTTTGCATTGAAGGTCTTCCACAAACTATTGTTTCTGACAATGGCCCACAATTCATGTCCGCAGAATTTCAGTCATTCTGCAAGGCCAATGGTATTCAACATGTGACGTCCGCGCCTTTATCGCCACAGTCAAACGGTGCCGCTGAACGTTTGGTCCGGACTTTCAAGTCACAGATGTTGCAGTTGAAAGAGTCGCATTCTCGGGAGGACGCGTTATTGCTCTTCTTGTCTTCGTATCGCTCTCAGCCCCGAGATGGTCGCTCGCCGGCTGAGTTGTTGCACGGTCGCCCTCATCGAACCTTGATGTCTTTGCTGCATCCGCCGCATCAGGTTCCTGTGCTGCGGCAGCCACCTGCTTTTGCCTCAGGCGACGTTGTATACTATCGCAACTATCGCGGTTCACGGCGTTGGCTCGCAGGGCGCATTCTTTGCTGCCTCGCCCGCGCTATGTATCTGGTTTTGGGGGCCTCTGGTGAGGTGCGTCGGCATCTCAATCAGCTGCGCCTCTGTCGTCGCACGGGTTCTACCGCTCCCCGTCTGCTTTCAGCAACGGTGCCGTCCGGTCAGCGCCCTGGGGACCCATCTACTGGCTCGCCTCATCCCCAGGTGTTACCGACGCTGCCTTCCATTTTGCCCCATGGCGACGCGCCGCCGCCGCCGCCGCCTGTTCTCCCGCCGGCGACGCCCGCAGTGGACGCGTCGCTGCAACCGCCGGGCGCCTCCCTGGGTCACGCGCCGCCGATAGCTTCCCGTGACCAGTTGTCCTCCGCCATGGAACTCTTGCCCGCTCCGGACCATCTGTCGTCTTCGCCAGTCGGGTGCTGCGACTCGATGGAGGTCGACCCTTCGGCCCCTCCTGACTATCTACGGGCGCATACACCGCATGTTGGCGTGCACCCTGGACTAGGTTTTCAGGCGTTTCCTAGCTCCCTTCGGACCGAATGGCCGGGTGCGGGTGGCACAGCCTCGCCTGTTGTTAGGCTCCCCACCTCGTCGCATACGTCAACATGGGGTCCTCCCCACGACGGGCGGAAGCCTTATAACACAACTATCCGCCGATTTGCGGGGGAGGAATGTGGTGTCACCGCCAGACACCACACTTGCTAGGTGGTAGCTTTTAAATCGGCCGCGGTCCGCTAGTATACGACGGACCCGCGTGTCGCCACTGTCAGTGATGGCAGACCGAGCGCCGCCACACGGCAGGTCTAGAGACACTGACTAGCACTCGTCCCAGTTGTACAGCTGACGCTGCTAGCCATGGTTCACTGAGAATTACGCTCTCATTTGCCGAGAAGATAGTTAGCATAGCCTTCAGCTACATTTGCTACGACCTAGCAAGGCGCCGTATTCAAGTGATATTGAGATTCTATTAATGTATCATCAAGAGCGATGTTCTACAAATGTGGATTAAAGTTAAGTATTCCAGAAGCTACGTACTTTTCTTTATAGCACTCATTACGTATCCTGTTTCAGACCTCACGCCAGCCTGCGTGAGTTTAAGCGCGTGCCTTTCGGCTTCCTCTCATTGTGTCTAGGCTGTCTTGTCTAGACACAATATTGACCATACCGGAGCTTTTTTCTGTGAATGTAAGAGAACATGTAGCTGTTCAATAACCCAGCTCTGAAGCCAAATGGTCAGTATGGTTCGAGGAGCCGTAGGGAATGGACTTACTGTTTACGTCCCTGCTGCGGAGTGCACACTTGATGTGTGTCTACTTGCTTTGACCGTTTCTAGCGTCCTAGTGTTTTTATCATTTAGAATGGGTGACTCTTACAGAAAATTGACGCTGAAATTCAGTTTCAGGAGTGAATTGGCTCCGTCAGAATCTCTGGAAGCAGAATGTTTTCTCCAAGATGAAGTAAAGATCCCAAATGATGATCTTGTTAGTAGACACTTTTCCATTGTAGCGTGGTGTATGAAAAGCTTCTGAATGACGCAATTTGTGACAGAAACCTTCGACAGATAAAAAATGAGTTCAAATTCTGCCACTTGGATCAGAATGTGGGTGCTGTGGAGATCGACCACGCCGGGCTGGGATTGCGGATGATCCTAGTCTTTGAACTTCCTTTCGAAATGCTCGCAGACGAGGTGGTGTCTGCATTTCGTCCTTACAGGATGGTGCACAGACATGTTGCGGAGAAATGGGCTTATTTCAGCATATAATGGGGTGTGTCAGGCCCACATTACTTTCAGTAAACATGTCCTGTCCAGTATAAAAATTAGAGGATACAGAGTCATCATCATTTACGACAGACAACTGAAGACGTGCTCGGAGTGCGGTAAATAAGGCCACATGTGGTCAGAATGTCGGCAAAGGAGGATAGCAAAGTGCTATTACAGACCTACTCCCCTCGTGGCAGCACTCAAGAATTATGTCAGCACGCTAAGGCTCTGACAGCCCGTAACAACATTCCACAGATGACTTAAGCACTGCAGAGGAACCATGGAAATGAAGCAACTCCTACTACCATCACCGCCAATGGAAGCATTAAGGTTGACACCATGGTAGTGCCCACAGCAGTGTTGGTACCAGGTCACTGGGACTCTTTGCTACCATCCGACATGAAAGCCCAATCATAAACACCGATCGCTGAAGAAGCACAAGAGAAGGTGGAGGACATCACTTGATAACCATGTAACATAGTTACAAACACATAATGCTCCATCTCGCCCAGAGATAATGCACTGATAGATGCCATGGAAACAACATGCAACCTATTCCCACCCAATGGACCAGACGCTGTTGTACCCTTGTTAAAAGTGACACAATCTGACGATGATTGCAAGGATGGACAATGCTCCCCTGCCACTGCAGCGCCAACGTCGACGACGAACCCCTTAGAGGTGCTAATGGCTGATGCCTCCCACTGCCCATCTCTGTAGGTGGATGATATCGACGAATATACAGTGACTAAAGCTGTGCCAGTGGCCGAGGTCTCAGCAGTCCATGATTAAAAATTACTGGTGAAGTGGAAAAGATGCACGAATAGACACTGTAGAAGATGTGGAATCATCACATCCATGTACTGCAATGAGTGTCCCCGTACCTGCAAACCTGCACCAGGCCTACTGGATTGGTTCCATCAATCTCAACACCATTCGTTCGAAAGTGAAGCTTCAATGGCTGCGCGATATGCTATGAACTGTCAGATGAGGAAATTGTGCTTATGCCAGAAATCCGTTTGGAAATCTTTCCAGGGCGCGATTTGACATAGAGGCTGACGACGTGAGGTATTTTCCATTGGCCAGAGGGTTGGTGATAATCACACAAAATACACACATTGTAGATATACAGGGTGCGTCACCTAACGTTACCGCTGGATATATTTCGTAAACCACATCAAATACTGACGAACCGATTCCACAGACTGAACTTGAGGAGAGGGGCTAGTGTAATTGTTTAATACAAACCATACAAAAATGCACGGAAGTATGTTTTTAACACAAACCTACGTCTTTTTAAATGGAACCACGTTAGTTTTGTTAGCACATCTGAACATATAAACAAATACGTAATCAGTGCTGTTTGTTGCATTGTAAAATGTTAGTTACATCCGGAGATATTGTAACCCAAAATTGACGCTTGAAACCTCCGACGTTCAGTTGCGTGTTGTAACAAACACGGGCCACGGTCGGCGAGCAGCATCTGCAGGGACATGTCCCACTGGAAACGCGTCGACGTATGTGGTATCAGCATGATGGTGCACCTGCACATTCCGCAATTAACACTAGGCTGACCCTTGACAGGATGTTCGATGGGCGTTTCATATGACGTGGAGGACGCATAAATTGGCCAGCCCGTTCTCCTGATCTTACACCTCTGGACTTCTTTCTGTGGGGTACGTTAAAGGAGAATGTGTACCGTGATGTGCCTACAACAACAGAGGATATGAAACAACGTATTGTGGCAGCCTGCGGCGACATTACACCAGATGTACTGCGGCGTGTACGACATTCATTACGCCAGAGATTGCAATTGTGTTGGGGGGGGGGGGGGGGGTTGTTTTGGGGAAGGAGACCAGACAGCGAGGTCATCGGTCTCAACGGATTAGGGAAGGACGGGTAAGGAAGTCGGCCGTGCCCTTTGAAAGGAACCATCCCGGCATTTGCCTGGAGCGATTTAGGGAAATCACGGAAAACCTAAATGAGGATGGCCGGACGCGGGATTGAACCGTCGTCCTCCCGAATGCGAGTCCAGTGTCTAACCACTGCGCCACCTCGCTCGGTGCAAATGTGTGCAGCAAATGATGGCCACCACATTGAACATCTATTTGCCTGACATGTCGGGACACACTCTATTCCACTCCGTAATTGAAAACGGAAACCACGTGTGTACGTGTACCTCACCCCTCATGGTAATGTACATGTGCGTCAGTGAAAAAGATCAATAAAAAGGTGTTAGCATGTGGACGTAATGTGCTGTTCCAATCTCTTCTGTACCTAAGGTCCATCACCGTTCCCTTTGGATCCCTACGTAATTCGGTGCTCTCCGATACACACGTTCGGACAGCGGAGGAGTGGTACTCAAGCGTCAACTTTAGGTTGCAATATCTCTGGATGTAATCAACATTTTACAATGCAAGAAACGGCACTGATTACGTATTTGTTTATATGTTCAGATGTGCTAACAAAACGAACGGGGTTCCATTTAAAAAAACGTAGGTTTGTGTTAAAAAACATACTTCCGTGCATTTTTTATGGTTTGTATTAACCAATTACACTAGCCCCTCTCCTCACGTTCGGTCTGTGGAATCGATTCGTCAGTATTTGATGTGGTTTACGAAATATATCCAGCGGTAATGTTAGGTGACTCACCCTGTATATACCCCCTCTGGAATGGACATGAGATATGACCAGTCGCATTTCTATTCAGAGGAGATCAAGCCTCTCTTCCTTGGACCCTATGTCAACTGCATCCATAGTGGTGACTTCAATAACATTTTTCATCCAAAAGATCAGTCACCTAGTTACACCAAGCACCTAAAATTCGTCTGCTGGTGCAAGAACTATGTCTTCCACAGAATCGGGAAAGGATGCATGGCAACTGCCCAGAGGATACACATACGTCTACAGTCACTCTGTGAATCCCCTCAATCGCATTTATGTTCCCCAATCTGACGGCAGTGACGATGAACGCAGAAAGACAGTCGTTAGCCTTTTCCGATCATAGCGCATCTCTCTCCGTCGTCACAAGGTATGGAGGAGTCGTGGCTGCTGGAAAATGAAGGTGGAAAATGAAAATGTCGTCGACTTACAGCCGACACATGGACTGCCTGCAAAGATCGACAGCTGAGATATGCCTCCACGTTGAAACAGTGACTCGAATGCTCTAAATTGGCAATACAAAGTTCAATGATCCGATATGAAAGAGAAAAATCGTGCCTTTGATACCGCCATACGACGGAATATTACAGTACACTGCTCAAAGAACTCATGGTAAGCCCACCATTGCCTGACCGACAGAGGGAGATTCATCGCATCAAGGAGAAGATCATCTCACATATGTGGCACTGTCTCGAAGTCGTCGTGATGCGAGCATACTGTCAAGATTGGGTCAACAGTGAACCTCTGTCTATGCACCATATTCTTCGTGAATGGCAACAGCGATGCGGAACGATGATCCACGTTCTTGAAATGACAGATGGTCGCCGTTTGACTGCATAGGCACACATTGTGAATGCAATCGTTGACCACTGCTGACGATTATACCATAAGAGCAAAGTTATGGTACAGCTTTTGCTAAAGTGTCACAGTCGACATCAGATCCTCTCGATGGCCTGGCAGCAGAATAGCTTATGATGCCAATTACTCGCAAAGATGTAGAGGAAGCCATATGAAAGGGTGCAAGCAACAAATCTCCTGGTTTCGACAGTATGCCCTTGGAATTCTACCAGACTGTTGAAGACTTGATGGTACCTAGATAGTCGTCAATGTATCGGGAGTAGATGACACATAGTGTTCCACTGCCTCCATCCTTTGTTGAATGCCGGGTTATCCGGATCCTCAAGCTAAGAGGAGGAAGAGGGATTGAGCACTACCATCTGCTGACGTTGCTCAACAGCGACTTTAAGATCTTTACAAGGCTTCTGGCAGCGCTCCTTAAGAGTATTTTGCTCCCAATGTACATGGGAGGAGCTAATAATATGCAGACGGCGCTCAGTGACTGTCGGGGTGTGATAGCCCTCGCAGAAGCCTGTTGCTTCGAGGTGCCCTGATCACAGTGGACTTTGACCATGATTTTGACAGGATGGGCCCAGCTTGCGACCTCTCCACGGTGGCCCATTCAAAGTATTGATTAATGGGTGGTATGCCCCCACAGACTGTTTGGTTGACGCAGCGTACTGTAAGCAGCAGAATAGATACACATAATCGTACTTTGGCTTACTCCATGTTGGCAGACCACTTGCCTCCAGCTTGTACTACGATTCGTCTCAATATCCTGCAGAACCCGGTCCTCCAGACCTGGTGTGCACAGTCTGCCGCCTCCCGGACGACCCATGATCACACAAACGCCCAAAAAGGGTTTGAAATATTGTGTGATGTAGTTGATGTCTGTAAGGGTACTTGTTTTGGTATAGCGGTGCTACCTCTCGACCGTTTCCATCCTCTTGGCTGTACACAAATTCCATCTCGGTTTGCTCCGACACGAATACGGGACCATATTGCTGTTGAACAGGTGCATCAAACACACAGCCTGCAACACACAGGTAACACACAACATGTGGTCAGAGGAACTTTCATTCGTCAGCACCATCTACCGTGGCAACCATGCATTTACGGACACATGTTAGTAGGACCTTTTTTCTTCTATTTCGAGTCAGGAATTCGTCTCTGCAGTTTGTCAGTTTTATTAATGTTCAATCTGTACAGATAAACAAAAAACATTGTTATGGTAAAACATCTGTGCGACATCATTATTTAACTTTGATTTTCTTCTTCTTGCCCATAGCTTATATAATGTGTAGTAGATTGTGATAGAGGAGCATTGAAAAAATGGTAGGCGTTGCTGTCTTTAGTGTGCAGGGTTCTGGGTGTGTTTCCTGGTACCTCTTCAGATTTTTTCCTGTAATAGGGAGGTCTGGTACGGGATGCACTCAGCCCTTACGAGGCCAAATTAGGAGCTGCTACAGTAGAGAAGGAGTGATATCGTCAGGTAGTCGTTAACGGCTGGTGGGTCACACATCCCACGATCGCAGAGCAGCCTTTAATTAATAGATGTTCGTTCTGCTCATGGCCTTTTTGTAAATAAACAGTGAAGTATATCTAACTGGCAGTATTTACAGAATGAAGGCAACACACATTTAGTGTGGAGGGCTCGCCCCCTGCCATAAATGCTGTCGGAAACTAACGGGACACACTAAAGTGTAGGTTTGTGGTCCTAAATCGCCGCCATGGACTCTATGGACTCTTCTTTTTTTTCATCAGTCTTCTGACTGGTTTGATGTTTCATTCAGCTCACCTAGAATTCCTCTCCTGTGCTAACCTCTTCATCTCAGAGTTGCTGGATGTATTCCAATCTCTGTCTTCCTCTACGGTTTTTACCCTCTAAAGCTCCCTCTAGTACCATGGAAGTTATTTCTCGATGTCTTAGCAGATGTGCTATCGTTTTCCCCCCGTTTTCGTGTCAGTGTTTTCCACATATTCCTTTCCTCGCAGATTCTACGGAGAACATCCTTATTCCTTACCTTACCAGTCCAAATAATTTTCAACATTCTTCTGTAGTACCATATCTCAAATGCTTCGATTGTCTTCTCTTCCGGTTTTTCCACAGTCCACTACCATACAATGCTGTGCTCCAAACGTACATTCTCAAGAATTTGCCACGCGGCAGCTACGGTCACAGGTTCGAATCCTGCTTCGGGCATGGATGTGTGTGATGTCCTTAGGTTAGTTAGGATGAAGTAGTTCTAAGCCTAGGGGACTGATGACCTCAGATATTAACTCCGATAGTGCTTAGAGCCATTTTGAGCCAAGAATTTGTTTCTCAAATTAAGGCTTACGTTTGATTCTAGTAGACTAACGCCCTTTCTGCCAATGCTAGTCTGCTTTTGATGCCCTCCTTGCACTGTCCGTTATTGGTTATTTTGCTGCATATGTAGCAGAATTCCTTACGTTCATCTACTTCGTGATCACCAAACCTGATGCTAACTTTCTCGCCGTTCTTATCTCTGCTGCCTCTCATTGCTTCCGTCTGTTTCCGATTTACTCTCAGTCCACATTCTGTATTCATTAGACGGTTCATTCCATTCAGCAGATACTATAATTCTTCTTCACTTTCACTGAGGATAGCAATGTCATCAGAGAATCTTATCATTGATACCGTTTCGCCTTGAATTTTAGTTCCACTCTTTTATTTCCTTTATTGCTTCTTCCGTGTATAGATTGAACAAAAGCGGCTAAAGGCTACCTCCATGTCTCACACCCTTTTTAATCCGAGCACTTCGTCCTTTGTTTTCCATTGTTATTGTTTCCTCTTGGCTCTTGTGCGTACTGTAATTTACCCGCCTTTCCCTATAGCTTCAGCCTATTTTTCTCAGAATTTCAAACATCTTGCACCATTTGACATCGTCGAACGCTTTTTCTAGGTCGACATATCCTATCAACGGGTCTTGATTTTTCTTTAGTGTTGCTTCCATTATCAACTGAAACGTTAGAATCGCCTCTCTGGTACCTTTGCCTTTCCTAAAGCCAAACTGATCGTCATCTAACACATCCTCAGTTTTCTTTTCCATTCTTCTGCATATTTTTCTTGTCAGCAGCCTGGATGCATGAGCTGTTAAGCTGGTTGAGCGATAATTCTCGCACTTGTCAGCTCTTGCAATCTTGGGAATTGTGCGGATGATGTTTGTCCGATACTCATATCGTACATCGCCAGACTCATGTATTCTACACACCAACGTGAATAGTCGTTTTATTGCCATTTCTCGCAATGATTTTAGAAATTCTGACGGAATGTTTTCTATCCCTTCTGCCTTCTTGATCTTAAATCTTCCAAAGCTTTATGAAATTCTGATACTGGATCCCCTGTCTCTTCTATATCGACTCCTGTCTCTTCTTGTGCCACGTGATCAGACAAGTCTTTCTCATAAAGAACTTCAAAGTTCTCTCTCCACAGATCTGCTGTCTCCTCTGCTATTAACAGTGGATATGGTCTCCATAGGGCACTTTTACAGCAATAGGAGACATTACTACAACCTTTTAGGACAGCGATGAGTGGAGCGAGTGCTCTTACAGACCATGAACAGATTTCTGGTACACCTCTCTCCTCATCG
Source organism: Schistocerca cancellata (assembly GCF_023864275.1). Lineage (NCBI taxonomy): Eukaryota > Metazoa > Arthropoda > Insecta > Orthoptera > Acrididae > Schistocerca > Schistocerca cancellata. Next base: position 246,890,035 of record NC_064632.1, read on the forward strand.
GTGCCACGCGTCACAACATTTCTAGAGCGTCGTACATGACTGCCCGTGCCTCATCTTGTTTCCTGACTTTCGGAGACCGCTTTATTGAATGAGAGAATGTTTCATGTAACAGTCATCTTCACTTCGAATGATCTGGCTGCATCGTTTCTCTATTTTGTGTAACGTAGATGTAGTTGGTATGATCAGAGTCTTCGACAATCTGTTCTCTCTGCACCTTTTTGAATTTCCGACTGCTTCTAACAGCGATGTTAGTAAGGCTTGTCGCCTTAGCGCATGTTCTACTAACTTCTACCTTCATATCTCAGGAAGAATCTAAGCCAACGTGCTCTGTGGAAAAACAAACGAATATGAAAACTGGAGCTCTTGAGAAAAGGTGGCGACACTGTAAATGTTAAAATTAATTCGAAAAATAAATCAATAAAAGAAGCGACACTAGAGCAGATAAGGGCAAAAAGATCAAGACTCGCAAAAGTGTATCGATGAAAACAGGACTCGAACTAGTTTCCTCTGTTCCCAATCACATGGAAATTAGCTTACTGTACCGTCATCAGCTATGCAGCGTGGTGTGCTCGGGCAATAATACCGAGCGAGGTGGCGCAGTGGTTAGCACACTGGACTCGCATTCGGGAGGACGACGGTTCAATCCCGTCTCCGGCCATCCTGATTTAGGTTTTCCGTGATTTCCCTAAATCGCTTCAGGCAAATGCCAGGATGGATCCTTTGAAAGGGCACGGCCGATTTCCTTCCCCATCATTCCCTAACCCGAGCTTGCGCTCAGTCTCTAATGACCTCGTTGTCGATGGGACGTTAAACACTAAATCTCCTCTTCCTCCTCCTTCTCCTCGGGCAATAATGGTGTCTGCAGAAATCTTTTAAGAAACTGAAACAGTTTGCTTAACCAGAACGATTACATCACTAACAGGGACACCTGCAACCCAAAGTCCTGTACGAATCAGAAACGTATAAATAGCACCGACGTCCACAAATATATAAACAGTTTATGTCAAGTACCTCCTAGGCTGTGCGTAGACCATTTCTCTGGAATATCCAGGAGCACTAGTCCCACAAAGTTTGCAGAAGAAGTACGGAAGGAGATGCTAATGGAAGTGAAGCTATGAGGGCGGGTCGTGATTCACGCCTGGATAGCTCAGTCGTGAAAAGCAAGGTGCAGAGTTCAATCCCCGATCCAGCACAAAGTTTTAATCTGCCAGGAAACTCCAGAACAGTGCCCACTGTGCCACTTACCAAGACGCTCACGTAAGCAGTCTTGTGAAGCCAAATGTAAAAAGAAAGAGACCTTACTTAATTAAAATCTGGTTTACATTCATATGGAATATTGATTCCCTTGCTCGAAGTAACACTCTGGGGTATATAATTTTTTAATATTATATTTTATTTCCGTGTCTGCGTAGCTTTACATGCAAATTTGCCACAGAAAGAAAAATCGCAGAATAAAGACACAATAATAGCCAGAATCGTTGTATACTGCAGAAGAGTATCCCAGCATCTAATCTACAAGGGGCAGTCAAATGAAAACAGAAAACGCGTCACAATGATACCATGGAATGGATCCATTCAAACGTAGTCACCACACACGTTAAGACATTTATTCCATTGTGAGACGAGATGATTAGTTCCTTTCTCGTGGAACGTGGCTGGCTGCTGACTGATACACAACCACACCCAGTCTCGCACATCGACGCCAACACGTCTTTCTTCACGCCGCCAACAATGTGAAAATAGGACAGTGAACGACGTGGGCTGTATGGAGGATGTTTCAGTGTTTCCCAACCAAATCACTGAAGCATATTATTCCTTCGATTGGCAGTGTGGGGGGAGGCGTTATCGTGCAACTTCGACTGTAATGGCCTTCTGCTGGTCGTGTTCGTAGAGCACGGAACCGCATCCAGTGCGTATAGCTATGAAGCCACTTTGCTAAAACTGTGATGTGCCATACAGTCAAATCGCCCAGGAAAGCTGTCGGACAGATTCATCCTGTTGCACGATAATGTGCACCTCCACACGGCAAATCGGATGAAGGCAACGCTTCAGCAGTGTGTTGGGGAACACTGCAACATCTTCTGTACAGCTTGGATCTTTCACCGTGTGATTTTTATATCGTTGGTGTGCTGGTATAAGCTGTTGTCAGCACACCAGGCGGCACAGAGGTTGCGAGAAGATCGATAGTAATCGCAAACAAAGCACCTATCAGGAAAGAGGCCAAGAACTGACTCGCAGGCAACTGGCCGCCAACGCCCTCTCGACCGCCCGTATTTAGATCGCCTCCGCGGACAGGAGGGCCCTGTCAGACATCTAGTGAGTCAACGAATCGAGTCATCTGTCGCAGCCTAGTGGGAGCCACAGTCGCAATTAGCTCAGCCCCTAGCTCAGAGTCAGTCAGTACCTAGCGACCAGAGTAGTGTACGTAGCGGGACTTGTACGAGGGCAGTTCAATAAGTAATGCAACACTTTTTTTTCTGAAACAGGGGTTGTTTTATTCAGCATTGAAATACACCAGGTTATTCCCCAATCTTTTAGCTACACAACACTATTTTTCAACGTAATCTCCATTCAATGCTACGGCCTTACGCCAGCTTGAAATGAGGGCCTGTATGCCTGCACGGTACCATTCCACTGGTCGATGTCGGAGCCAACGTCGTACTGCATCAATAACTTCTTCATCATCCGCGTAGTGCCTCCCACGGATTGCGTCCTTCATTGGGCCAAACATATGGAAATCCGACGGTGCGAGATCGGGGCTGTAGGGTGCATGAGGAAGAACAGTCCACTGAAGTTTTGTGAGCTCCTCTCGGGTGCGAACACTTGTGTGAGGTCTTGCGTTGTCATGAAGAAGGAGAAGTTCGTTCAGATTTTTGTGCCTACGAACACGCTGAAGTCGTTTCTTCAATTTCTGAAGAGTAGCACAATACACTTTAGAGTTGATCGTTTGACCATGGGGAAGGACATCGAACAGAATAACCCCTTCAGCGTCCCAGAAGACTGTAACCATGACTTTACGGGCTGAGGGTATGGCTTTAAGCTTTTTCTTGTTAGGGGAGTGGGGGTGGCGCCACTCCATTGATTGCCGTTTTGTTTCAGGTTCGAAGTGATGAACCCATGTTTCATCGCCTGTAACAATCTTTGACAAGAAATGGTCACCCTCAGCCACATGACGAGCAAGCAATTCCGCACAGATGGTTCTCCTTTGCTCTTTATGGTGTTCGGTTAGACAACGAGGGACCCAGCGGGAACAAACCTTTGAATATCCCAACTGGTGGACAATTGTGACAGCACTACCAACAGAGATGTCAAGTTGAGCACTGAGTTGTTTGATGGTGATCCGTCGATCATCTCGAACGAGTGTGTTCGCACGCTCCGCCATTGCAGGAGTCACAGCTGTGCACGGCCGGCCCGCACGCGGGAGATCAGACAGTCTTGCTTGACCTTGCGGCGATGATGACACACGCTTTGCCCAACGACTCACCGTGCTTTTGTCCACTGCCAGATCACCGTAGACATTCTGCAAGCGCCTATGAATATCTGAGATGCCCTGGTTTTCCGCCAAAAGAAACTCGATCACTGCCCGTTGTTTGCAACGCACATCCGTTACAGACGCCATTTTAACAGCTCCGTACAGCGCTGCCACCTGTCGGAAGTCAATGAAACTATACGAGACGAAGCGGGAATGTTTGAAAATATTCCACAAGAAATTTCCGGTTTTTTCAACCAAAATTGGCCGAGAAATAAAGTGTGTTGCATTACTTATTGAACTGCCCTCGTACTTCACCAGCAGTGAGGCTAACGTGCACTATTACAGAGAGCTTGTGCTACAACACCTAGACTATCTTCAGTTAAGTAACTTTCTGTTCTTATGAATAAAGAACCCTGTTAACATATGCGTGCAGTTCTGTTATAGAAGAGGATACCGATCACCAAACAACATCCTCTCCTTGCTTCCCACGGTACAAGCCCACAGTAACAACGGTACGACACATAAAACTGGCAACGAGGATGGTATTCGAACCCACGCGTGCAAGGAACGGTTCAAAAATTGCAGCGCTGGGCTTTATTGCTTTCGCAGTATCAGTACAAAATTGTGTAAAGACCTGCGGTAAAAGCAGGGCAATGCAGACGTCCTATCTCGCCTTCCGATTGGTCTAGACTCTGTTTTTGAAGCATCTGCCACATTTTGTTGCCAAATCGATGCGAAGGACTGTGAATTGCTGGAATATTTTCCCTTGCACTACAGAAAAATTGCACAGGACATGGAATCAGACCCGAATCTCAAGGTTTTGTTGCATTAGATTTGCACTTCTTGGACAACGATTAGCATTCGATGAAAATTTGAGGGGCTCCTTTTTCGAAGAAGCGTTTTTACATAGGAAATGTCCTCCTTTGTGTCGGTGGCGCCTAGGTAGGATGGGAAGCTTCCGGCAACGAAGCCACTATCCGCGTTTCAGGAAGTATAACTTGCCCACTGCCTTTATCAGTAATTGGCAGTAACTGACGTTTAATATTTGGTTGATTTTTTTGTCTATAGCCGATGAGCCTTGTGCTTCTTTAGTGGTTAGTAGCGCTGTTCTGGCCATAACTATAAATAGTCGCTCGAAATACCGTATCCTTGGAAACATTAATATCTTCCTGTTTCAGAATAACGTATTAGTTCCTTTGAGGTTACAGTAAATACAGGAACTTCTCATCTGATAAGGAGTATCATTTGCATTTACAGTATTTGCTCCGTATCTTCCCGTCACGTCTTTAATAGCTGTATTACCCACTCTGACGTTCCAATCTCCACATACGTACTTCAAGCCCCTCTCATTTATTCAGTCATATACAACTGGATCTTTTCGTAATGATCTTCTTGAAAGTTCTTGGGTTTAATTTCTGATTATTATAATGGTAACATTCTTATTTGTGTGTTGTAGGCCACGTCCATTTTGACAGTTTTTAATTGACCAGTTTCGAATCTCGTACGAGGGGCGTTCAATAAGTAATGTAACACTTGTTTTTCTCGGACAGTTTCGACTGAAAAATGCAACATTTGTTGTGGGACATTACTTAATAATCCCGCTTCAGCTCCTATAGTTTCATGAACTTCCGATAGTCGGCGGCGCTATAAATAGGCTTCGAAGTGGCTTCTGTTAAGGATGTGCGTTCCAAGGAGAGAGCTGTCACTGCGTTTCTTTTGGCGGAAAACCAGAGCATCGGAGATACTCATAGCGCTTGCCGAATGTACACAGAGACCTGGCAGTGAACGAAAACGTGGTGAATCTATGGGCGATGCATTTGTCACCATCGCAACAAGGCCCCACGCAGGCGTGGCTCCTGGAGCGTTGGAACGTACGGAGACTCTCATTCAAATTGATCGACAGATCACAATCAAAAACCTCGCTGCTGAACTGGACATCTCTGTTGGTAGTGCTGACACACTCGTCCACCAGTTGGTGTTCTCAATGGTGTCTGCGTGGTGTGTTCCTTGCTGGGAACAGAAGACCACAAAGAGAATCCGTTTGACCCAATGAAAGATGCACTCTGCAGGACGTAGTATGCGGATGATAGGGTGGCTATTGATGCAACAAGACGTTGGTTCGGACGTGAACCGGTAGTGTAGTACCATGCAGTCATACAGGCCCTCCCAGTAAGGTGAGGTATTACAACTGCACTGAACAGAGATTCTGCTGAAAAATAAAGTTTGTTAGCCAGAAGATGGGAAACAATATGGTGTATTGGAATCCTGAATAAAACCAACCTGCTTTCAGAAAAAAATGTGCTGCATTACTAATTGAACATCACTGTACAAATAGGAACGAATTCGATTGCCTTAAACAGTCAGTAGTGAGACTGGAAATCATATTTAATTCTCCCGTGGGTATTCCACAAGGCGAGGACATTCTCCTGCCCTTACTTAAACAGAGTGACTCTCTACCAAGGAAAAAGCTATCAAACAGACACACTGTGAGACGAGGAGCTTACCTGAGGACTTGACGCCCTTGAAGAGCGAGAGGTAGAGCATCGTGTAGACGAGCAACAGGCACAGCACCAGCTGCCACTTGGGGTAGCCCATGGCGTGCAGCCCGTCACTCCACTGCATCTCCAGCACCGCGCGGCTGAGGGCAGACAACAGGCACAGGAACACCTGCTTAACTCCTGGCAATCCACTGTGATGTCCACGCAAAGACATGTCAATTTAGGTAAAACTTTGGTACATTATCTGATCAAAAGTGACCGGATACCCCTACGTAATTCTGCTAGACAAGCTCAAGTATTGTGGCATGAGTGGGACAGTGCACAAATGGTTTAATTCGTACCTAACTGGAAGAGTGCAGAAAGTTGAAATAAGGAGTTCTCATAATATGCAAAGATCAGCACATTCATCAAACTGGGGAACTATCAAGAATGGGGTTCCACAAGGGTCGGTCTTATGTCCTTTGTTGTTCTTAATATATATTAATGACTTGCCATTCTATATTCATGAAGAGGCAAAGTTAGTTCTCTTTGCTGATGATACAAGTATAATAATCACACCTGACAAACACGAATTAACTGATGAAATTGTCAATAATGTTATATTAACTTAATTATGTTGTTAAATTAAATTAATTATGTTATGTATTGGAAAATTTGACTCGTTCCACATCATTACGAAATATTGTATTCATGATCCAGGAAACTAGTATTAATCTAATCTAATCTAATCTAATTCGGAATTGACCTCTATATGTCATGACAGACGATGAACCCTATCATAAAGAAGTAACTATGAGGCATTGGCTTTTGGACAATAATATTCCTGCTCAGAGTGCCGACCTGAACCTAAGGAACACATCTGGGATAATTCAGAACGTTAACTTCGCTTCAGGCTCCAGCGTCCAACATCACTACCTTCTCAATTTTCAGCTGTTCAGCTACTGTTCGCTAGTTAATTATACGTTCCATACGTCATGTGAACGAATCTTTTGTCGAACAGATGTGGCACGAGTAAGTTTACAGAATGCGCTATGTGATCAAAAGTATCCGGACACCCCCCAAACTAGGTGCATTGTGCTGCCTCCTACTGCCAGGTACTCAATATCAGCAACCTCAGTAATCATTAGACATCGTGAGAGAGCAGAATGGGGCGCTCCGCGAAACACATGGTCTTCGAACGTGGTCAGGTGATAGGGTGTCACTTGTGTCATGCGTCTGTACGCGAGATTTCCACACTCACAAACATCTCTAAGTCCACTGTTTCCGATCTGATAGTGAAGTGGAAACGTGAAGGGACACATACAGCACAAAAGCGTACAGCCAGACCTCGTCTACTGACTGACAGAGACCGCCATCAGTTGAAGAGGGTCGAAATGTGAAATAGGCAGACATATATCCAGACCATCACACAGGAATCCCAAACTGCATCACGATTCACTGCAAGTACTACGACAGTTAGGTGGGAAGTGAGAAAACTTGGATTAGATGGTCGAGTGGCTGTTCATAAATCACACATCATGCTGGTAAATGCCAAACGACGCCTCGCTTGGTGTAAGGAGCGTAAACATTGAACGTTGAACAGTGGAAAAACGTTGTGTGGAGAGACGAATCACAGTACACAATGTGGCGACTCAATAGCAGGGTGTGGGTATGGCGAATGCCCGGTGAACGTCATCTGCGAGCGTGTGTAGTGCCAACAGTAAAATTCGGAGGCGGTGGTGTTATGGTGCGGTCGTGTTATTCATGGAGGGGGCTTGCATCCCTTGTTCTTTTGCGTGGCACTATCACAGCACAGACCTACATTGATGTTTTAAGCACCTTTTTGCTTCCCGCAATTTAAGACCAATTCAGGGATAGCGTTTGCATCTTTCAACACAGTGGAGCACCTGTTCATAATGCACGGCCCTGTAATGGGCTGACCAGGGCAGATTCCTGACCTAAATCCTATAGAACACTTCTTGGGATGTTTTGGAACGCCGACTTCGTGCCAGACCTCACCGACCGACATCGATACCTCTCCTCAGCGCAGCACTCCGTGAAAAATGGGTTGTGATTGCCTAAAAAACCTTTCAGCACATGATTGAGCTTACGCCTACGAGAGTGGAAGCTGTCATCAAGGCTAACGGTGGGCCAACACCGCACTGAATTCCAGCATTACTGATGGAGGGCACCACGAATTTGTAAGTCATTTGCAGCCAGGTGTCTGGATACTTTCGATCACACAGTGTATATAGAAATTCGTCAATGAAACAGAAGAAATTATCCAGGAGAAACGATTTTAAATTTGATTTCAACCTTGCTTTGCTACCTGTCAGACATTGAATGTTGTTGGATAAAATATCAAAATTTTTGCTGCTGCATATTGATCTCCTCTCTGAGCCACTGACAGCTTTAACAAGGGGTAATAAGGGTAATTTTCCTTCCAGTGTTGTAGGTATGTACATCACTGTTCTTCTCAAATTGTGATGAATTATTTATGACGAATTACATTAGCGGGAATATGTTTTGTGATGGCACGGTGAAAATGCCTAACTCCATGAAAAGGTACCTACGTGAAGTCCGTGGGTGAACACGACGTATTATTCTTACTGCTCGTTTTTGTGCAATCAATATTTCCTTTCTAAGTGATGACGTCCCCCAGAAATTATTCCGTACGTCATTACTGAGTGGAAATATGTAGAATATGTTGGGAGGTTGATACGTTAGTTTCCAAGATTAGTAATTATACGAAGAGCAAACGTACCTGAACTTCATTATTTAAGAAGCTTAGTAGTACACTTCTATCATTTCAAGTTTGCATCAATATGTACACCCAAAAATTGGATGCATTCTACCCTACTTACTGAGTCATGCTGATGTGCTACATCAGTTGATGGTATTACTCTATTTGTTGTAAAAATTGAAAGTAGTGTGTGTTTTTTTTTAATTTAGGGAGAGCCCATTTTCAGAGAACCACTTAATAATTGATCACAAAGTTTCATTTACTAACTCTCCTGTTCTTTCTCTCTGATGCGCTTTATTATAACACTAGTGATGTCTGTAAGAAATACATATATTGCTTGTCCAATGTTGTGTAGAATATCATCCGCATTTGTATGGAATAAGAGTGGATCCAAAATTGTTCCCCGTGGGGCTCCCTTTGCGATTTTTACCTTGTTCACTAACATTTGCTACCTTTCTAACATTGTCTGAATTTTTCAGGACAACATTTTGATTTCTTTTTGTCAAGTATGATTCAAACCAGTTGTGTGACAATCCACCAATTCCACAAAACGTGAGTTTTTCTAAGCGAGTGTCATGATCTACACAATTGAAGGACTGCCATTCCTCCACGGGCATTCAGACACCTCATTGAAAGTGTCCCCAATAGAGATAAAGCCATCATAAAGCCGAAGGTTGGACATAACCCATATTAATATCCACTAATAAGTGTAGAGATACTTTTGATCAGTGTAAGAGCAATCCAAATTTTGTCTGTATTCTAGTAAGATCACCACAGCTTCACAACAGCAGCAGTTACCAGGCTGCAGAAGCTGCAGCACTGTAGACAGCAACGTGATAGTATTTTATCAGTGCATACAGGTTATTTTCGTGTCGTCTTTTATGAACACCTGAGTTAGTGACACATTGTGCTTACATGTAACAAACCCCATAGCTCTGATGAGAACATGCCAGAGTGTCCACTAGATTTATAAAATTATACTAACCTGTTTTAACCTATGACCACATTAGACCTGTGGGCAACTCATGAAGAATGATAACAGCAGGATTTAATGCGTTCATGAGCGTGTAGACTAAATTCGAGATGTGTTAAGTAGGAATGAGATTAGACAATCTCGGTGCCAAGCAAGTTCTGCCTTGTTTCTGGTTTATTTATCTTAGTGCTATGACGCGATTTGGAACCGGTGGCATAATTCTTTGTGTAGCTGACTGCACAAACCTACATATATTAAGGGGATCGGAAAATAATGCACTTTTTAACAGCAAACTCAACCTGATAAACTGTTAATGAGATTTTATTTTTAACCAATATGGTAATAACCCTCGTTTGCCACAAACGTTTGCCATCTAGTGTGCATATCTTCAATGGTGGATAGTTAAAAATAGAGATGGCATTTTGACATAACCATATTTTAAGATTTTTTGACACTAAGCAAATGTTCTTGAATGGTCGTCCAAGGTTGGTTAGAAGTGTTTGACAGATCCCGAGTGTATAAATTTTCAATACTGTATCGATAAAAATCAACTGTTGCGTTTAATCCTAATGTATTTACGAAATTATAAGTTTCCAATACGCTGTGCTCTATACGGTCGATCCAGTGATGTCATTCCTCTGGGTACGTTATAGAATTTGTTGTGGCTGTCTGAACCATACCATTCTTCTAAAAGCCTGAAGTCAATTCCGTCTCTATTCTTAGAATTAATCTACCATATGTGTCCTATTAAGCCTTTGGCTATGGTATCATTGTGATTTCGAATGGTCCATCTTCCTTTGTGTAACAGAGGGTTGGTTGTGTTGAAACACTGTAAAATGTAATCTGATTTTTGTGTCTGCATTATTCTGGTAACTCAACAGTTGGATCTCAGTCCTCTACTGTAGTTTTGTATTTATTTCTCACAAATAAATAAAATACGAAAGAAGCGACCTAGAGTTTTATGCTAGCATTAGTTTGCTATCCCCAAAAGGTCGACAGACATACGTTTAATCGCAAACTACGTGCAATATTTAAACTTAAAACAGAAAATCTAGCAAAATAAGCCAATAATATCCACTCAAACTGCTCACAGTATTATGTTTCATCATTTAGACCCCTTAAAATCGAAAATATCAAAGGGGAATAACAACCCGTATTTGCCAGGAAACAGTAACACTTTCTCCAGAATGAGATTTTCACTCTGCAGCGGAGTGTGCGCTGATATGAAACTTCCTGGCAGATTAAAACTGTGTGCCCGACCGAGACTCGAACTCGGGACCTTTGCCTTTCGCGGGCAAGTGCTGTACCATCTGAGCTACCGAAACACGACTCACGCCCGGTCCTCACAGCTCTACTTCTGCCGGTATCTCGTCTCCTACCTTCCAAACTTTACAGATGCTCTCCTGCGAACCATGCAGAACTAGCACTCCTGAAAGAAAGGATATTGCGGAGACATGGCTTAGCCACAGCCTGGGGGATGTTTCCAGAATGAGATTTTCACTCTGCAGCGGAGTGTGTGCTGATATGAAACTTCCTGGCTGATTAAAACTGTGTGCCCGACCGAGACTCGAACGCGGGACCTTTGCCTTTCGCGGGCAAGTGCTCTACCATCTGAGCTACCGAAGCACGACTCACGCCCGGTCCTCACAGCTCTACAGGTCCCGAGTTCGAGTCTCGGTCGGGCACACAGTTTTAATCTGCCAGGAAGTTTCATATCAGCGCACACTCCGCTGCAGAGTGAAAATCTCATTCTGGAAACATCCCACAGGCTGTGGCTAAGCCATGTCTCCGCAATATCCTTTCTTTCAGGAGTGCTAGTTCTGCATGGTTCGCAGGAGAGCTTCTGTAAAGTTTGGAAGGTACCCCACAACAGGCCACTGCAATTCACCAACCCCATCCCAGGGTTATTGTGCGGTTCGGCCACCAGTGGAGCCAGGGAATGTCTCATACCACACAAGTGTAACTCCAAATGTTTGAGTGGTAGAGTAATTATGGTGTACGTGTTTGTGGGGACAATGTTTGCGCAGCAATCGTCGACATAGTGTAACTGAGGCGGAATAAGGAGAACCAGCGCGCATACGCCGATGCAGATGAAAAACCGTCTTAAAAACCATCCACAGGCTGGCCAGCACACCAGACCTCGACACTAATCCACCAAGCGGATTCGTGCCAGGGACCGGCACGCCTTCCCGCGGCTAGCCGGGCGGGTATGGTTGGTGTAGTGAACAATTACTGAAAAACTTCTAGCAACCGTTAAGTCAGTGAAGTTCGATGTTAGTACCACGACTGGAATCAGGACTAAAACTGAAACTAATGCGTAACTACATTAGCCAGACAGTAACACCAATTATATTTTTTTCCAGTGTGGACCTCGATGTACTGTCATCTCCTCCCATTAAATGGTGGTTTGCCTAGTGAACTACCACCGAAAAGCTTCTAAAAAGCGCTAGGTGATTGAAGTTAGATTTTCGGACCCACTGTTACTTCAACATTATTTGCAATAACAAATGCTGCCTCATCTCACAGGTAACACTGTCATCAAAATTAAGCTCATTTTACTTGAAATATGGTGACTTAATTGTGCAATACTGTAGCTAATAGTACATTTTGCTCACAAGTACCTAAGACTCCTTTTATAATCTATCATCACTCTTAACAAAAAAAAAAACTCAGATTGTTGATTTAAATCTGGAAATGCCTATAACTTCAAATATTTTTTTCTAGCAAAACGCTAAAATACGAAATACAATCAACTGGAGCAATATGGTACCATTTATTAGTGACAACTACAAAAACAACAAATATTTGTTAAGGCACACACTGCATGCAGTAGCTACATCACAAACACAACTCTCGCAAAATAAGCTAATAAAATCCTATCGAAAATGATCATATTATAAGTTCCACTGTTTTAGCCACCTGCAGTGCAGAACGGAAACTATCATGTGAGATGGCGCAAATAGGTCAGCAGCAATGCAGATATTATGCAGTTGCTATCAGCACTGGGTGGGAATGATGTGATTGGACAGTTGATGACAATGAAAGAGTTGGATTGGGAGAGCTAAATACATGTCGTGTAATTGACTTGGAAGCCTTCTAATTGGCCTATTTCCAAGAAAAGAGTGGGGCTCAGGAAGAGGGGAGGGAGGGAGGGAGGAGAAGGTAGGCTGAGGGCAGGCGGATGTGAGGGGGCAAGGGAGTGGGGAGGGGGAGATGACGGCAGCCAGTGGCTTAGGAAAGGGCGGCGTAGCTTAGGAGAGGGAAAGGGCATAATGACAAGCATTTGTCCTGTTCCGCCTTGCGTGTAGGCAACCAGTCATTCCAAGGTAAAATTTTGTGCAAAGTCGCTGTTGCATTCCTACTAGTACGTCTGCATGTTTTTTTAATCGTTACTTCTATTTAGCCAATATTCCTTAATAACCAACTTATTCTAAATTTACTGTAACTTTAAATATTAAGCAGTGTTATTTGTCGGTAGTTTCTTTGAAACGAGGTGAAACATACATTGAGGTGACAAAAGTCATGGAATACGCAGATGGTGACATGAAGTAGAAAAGAGCAGTGCACTGACAGAGTTGTCATTTGTTCTCAAGTGATTCATGTGGAAAGGTTTCCAACGTGATTATGGCCACACGACTGGAATTAATAGATTTTGAACAAGGAATGGTAGTTGGAGCCATACGCATAAGAGATTCGATTTCCGAAATCGTTAGGGAATTCAATATTCCGTGATTGATAGCGTCAAGACTGGGGCGAGAATGGCAAATGTCAGACATTATCTCTCATCACAGACAATACAGTGATCGACGGCCTTCACTTAACGATCGATAACAGTGGCGTCTGGGTAGAGTCGTCAGTGCTAACCGACTAGCAACACTGTGTGAAATAAATGCAGAAATCAATGTCCGACGTACGACGAATGTATCCATTAGGACATTATGGCGGACTATGACGTTAATGGGCTATGGCGGCAGACGTTAGATTTGGAGTGTCTCTGCTAACAGCGTGACATCGCCTACAGCACCTGTATTGATCTCATGACCATAAAAGTTGGACCCTAAATGACGGTAAAACTGTAGCCTGGTCAGATAAGCCCCGATATCAATTGATAAGAGCTGATGGTATGGACTGAGTGTGGCGAAGACCCCACGAAGCAATAGACCCAAGTTATCAACTAGGAACTGTGCGAACTGGTGCTGGTTCCATAATGATGTGGCCTGTTTTTACATCGAATGGACTGGACCCTCTTGTCCAACCGAACGGATCATTGACTGGGAATGGTTATGTTCGGCTACTTGGAGACCATTTGCAGCTATTTGTGGACTTCATGTAGCCAAAAGCCGATATAATTTTTACGGATGACAATGCACATGTCACCAGGGGCACAATTGTGCCCGATTAGTTTGAAGAACATTCTGGACAGCTCGATCGAATGATCTGGCCGCCACATGAATCCCATCAAACATTTATCAGACGTAATCTAGAGGTCAGTTTGTGTACAAAACCCTGCATCGACAACACTTTTGAAATCATGAATGAATGTAGAGGAAGCATGGCTGAGCCGGCCGTTGTGGCCGAGATGTTCTAGGCGCTTCCGTCCGGAACCGCGGGGCTGCTACGGTCGCAGGTTCGAATCCTGCCTCGGCGCAGTGGCCGTGCGGTTCTAGGCGCTACAGTCTGGAGCCGAGCGACCGCTACAGTCGCAGGTTCGAATCCTGCCTCGGGCATGGATGTGTGTGATGTCCTTAGGTTAGTTAGGTTTAGTTAGTTCTAAGTTCTAGGCGACTGATGACCTCAGAAGTTAAGTCGCATAGTGCTCAGAGCCATTTGAAACATTTGAACCTGCCTCGGCCATGGATCTGTGTGATGTCCTTAGGTTAGTTAGGTTTAAGTAGTTCTAAGTCTAGGGGACTGATGACCACAGATGTTAAGTCCCAGTGTACTCAGAGCCACTGGAACCATTTTTAAGCAGCATGGCTGAGTAGTTCTATAGGGGATTTGCAATGAATTGCTGAGTCCATGGCACATCGAGATGCTGCACTATGCTGGACAAAAGGAGGTCCGACAAGATATCAGGAGTTATCCAATGACTTTTCTCACGTCATTGTAAATTGCTCTGCGTATTAGACTGGATATCAGTGGAATTTTATTTGTGTTATATTTTTACACAAATTGAGTACAAGCTTGATTTCTGAAGCAGTTTAATTTACACTTATTTTTAAAGAAGTTACGTTTCTTGCATTCTGATCAAGGGGATCCACTGGTATGTCGAGAGATTGTAAAATACTTTGTTTTCAATACTTTATCGATGTTGGAATGCCGAAGTGGCCGTGCGGTTAGAGGCGCTGCAGTCTGGAACCGCAAGACCGCTACGGTCGCAGGTTCGAATCCTGCCTCGGGCATGGATGTTTGTGATGTCCTTAGGTTAGTTAGGTTTAACTAGTTCTAAGTTCTAGGGGACTAATGACCTCAGAAGTTGAGTCCCATAGTGCTCAGAGCCATTTGAACCATTTTTTTTGATGTTGGAATTTCATATTAGGCACTCCCTTTCGATATACAGGGTGGCGCACGAAATGTGTTACCAATTGTTTCTTTCACAATTTACGACGCACATTGGATATCCCGCTGGGATCTCTACAGCAGTACCAGCAGCGCTTGGAAAAACAAATGAGTTACGAAATGACGTGTAATTCATGATACTGCCGCTAGGAGACTAGTAAGCAGCAACGGCTGACAATGGAAGACTGACGACACAGCAACGATCGGCAATTGTGTTAGTTTTTCATGAAACGAAAAGCCTTGTAACTCAGAGGCGTTTTCGACAACAGTTTAACACACGATGGGTCCCTTGCAAGAAGACCATCCACAGGTTGTACGATAAATTTGTACAAGAAGGAACAGTACTGGAAGCGAAGCGACCTCGGCCTAAGCCTGTTTGTTCGCCGGAGAATATTGAAGCGGTACGAGTTGCTGTACAGAGAAGTCCCGGAAAATCGTGTTGAAAGGCAACAATGCAACTGGGAATATCCAGACGCTCCGTTCAACGCATTCTTAAAAGTGACCTCCATATGTACCCATACAAGATGACATTATAAGAAACTAACTATGATGAATTGGAACAAATGCATTGAGAAGCTATAAGAAAATGGTGGGGCCAAAAAAAGAATTTTGAAAGAGGATATGAACAAAAAAAGTAGAGATTTTTGAAAGTCAGATTGCGTTGCGCTAAAAATATTGTGTGTCAGTTTAAGCACAGTCATGTATAAATTGTTCTAAGGGGACGTTTCATATGGCGACCAGAACAATAAGAAGGGACTAATAACAGTAACTGCATATATAATTTTCTTTTCAAGTACTTGGTAATTTTTTGTAGAATTCGTTTTTGTGGTGCACCACTTTAATTACATAGACATTAAGATGTGAATATACATTTCCCTTATCTGCATTGTTGTTTTTACTGTAATATTTTTTCTGCTTGAGCTATGTCATGTTTAGGTATAAGTTACTGCTGTTTGCCAGGCATAGTGTTACTGAATTTGACTTTGTGTTACTCTGATAAGCCAGTTTACTACTGATTTATTTTTCTTGTTTGCTGCTCATTGCCTTATATTAGTTGTAATACTGGTGCTTGCTTTGCCAATTTGAATTTTTTTGTCATTGCTGTTCGTGTTAATTGTTTTTGCTGCTGCATTGCCTCGTCCCTTAGTTTAGCATCTGCGATCAGTAGATTTAAGTTAGCTTAAGAGGGGGTAGACTATATAAGAAACTAACTATGATGAATTGGAAGAAATGCATTGAGAAGCTATAAGAAAATGGTGGGGCCAAAAAAAGAATTTTGAAAGAGGATATGAACAAAAAAAGTAGAGATATTTGAAAGTCAGATTGCGTTGCGCTAAAAATATTGTGTGTCAGTTTAAGCACAGTCATGTATAAATTGTTCTAAGGGGACGTTTCAACCTGTGCACAGCTTACTGAAGAACGCAAGCAGCAGAGACTACTGTTTGCTCAGTGGGCAGCGGAGAGGGAAGAAACTCTCAACGATGTTTGGTTTTCAGACGAGGCGCATTTTCATTTAGACGGTGTGGTTAACAAACAAAATGTACGCTTTTGGACCACTGGAAACCCACAAGTGCTTCATGAACGACAGCATTATGCTCCGAGGATTACAGCGTGGGCAGCAATTTCCAGTCACGGACTTATTGGACCCTTTTTCTTTGAAGAAACTGTAAACAGCGAGCGTTATTTGAGCATGCTTTGCAATAGATTCATTCCACAGTTTCTTCCTACTGCCTGGCCCTTCAACACGCAGTGGTTCATGCAAGATGGAGCAAGGCCACATACTGCAAACACTGTGTTGGAGTTTTTACACGAGCATTTCGACATGTGGATCATTTCACTCAGTTTTCCAGGTCGCTTCAGTGACGGACAAAATTGGCCCCCCCCAATAGTCCGGACCTCAATCCATGTGACTTTTTTCTTTGGGGATACCTAAAGGAAAAAATTTTCCCGAAACGTCCACGTGATTTAAAGGAGCACAGAAGACTTATTCTTCAAGCTTGCAGTGAAATTACGGAATGCATGTCCCGTAGGGTAATCACTAACTTCAGTGTTCGTCTGAAGGAAGTTAGGAAACGAAATGGTGGACATATTGAGCATATGCTGAGTTAGAACAAATCTCCATGGACGGCTCTTCATTGTAGTATATGTTCCTTTCAGATTGTATTGACAATAAAGTTTATATTCAAAAACAAAATGGTAACACATTTCGTGCGCCACCCTGTACATATTTACAGTTGGGCTTCCCTCTGTCCCTCCCAGTCTGCTAGGATATTTGGCTGAAAAGAAAACGAAATTCTGCAACAACCCACCCTGCTATCTTAAGTTGGAAATGGAGGACATTAAAAAAATCCGAAACTGTCATCAAGACTAGTGTACGGTAGGCTAGGAGAGCACTCACTGGAAGTATTCGGAGGCTGGAGAGTGCGGCAGCCTGGCGACGGCGGCCGCGGCGGCTGCGGAGGCGGCGGTGGAGGCGTTGGCGGCGGCGGCGACGGCGGCGGCGGGGGCGGACGAGTTGGCGGCGGCGGCTGCGGCGGCGGCGGCGGCGGAGGCGGCCACCTGGGCGCGCGACCCCGCGCTGGAGTCCCAGCACCACTCGGTGTTCCACGAGTTGTTGCAGTGCAGCCACGGCAGCTCGGGCGCCGCGCTCGCCACCAGGAAGTACAGCGCCCAGCCGATGATGACGTTGTAGTAGAACGACACGTAGAACGCCACCAGCACCGCGCAGAAGCCCACGCCTGCCACACACCCACACACCTGAAC
The DNA here is from genome assembly GCF_023864275.1 of Schistocerca cancellata. Lineage (NCBI taxonomy): Eukaryota > Metazoa > Arthropoda > Insecta > Orthoptera > Acrididae > Schistocerca > Schistocerca cancellata. The sequence continues at coordinate 246,908,022 of NC_064632.1, forward strand.
TCTGCCGCTACAGTTACTTTCCTGCTACGTCACAATTAAGGTTTATTAGAGAACAAGGGTCGTTCAATAAGTAATGTCTCACATTTTTTAAAAAAGCCATTAATATACAGAGACAAAAGTCCTTGTTGGTGCTTCACATTTGGTGTTCTGTGCGCCGGTGAAGTTTCGAGCCGTTCTGGCAGATGGCAGAGCCGTAGTACACCGTCAAAAACGCAGTTCCAGAAGGCTTTTGATACCGTTCCTCACAAGCGACTATTAATCAAATTGCGTGCATATGGAGTATCGTCTCAGTTGTGTGACTGGATTCGTGATTTCCTCTCAGAGAGGTCACAGTTCGTAGTGATAGACGTTAAGTCATCGAGTAGAATTGAAGTGATATTCCGCAAGGTAGTGTCATAGGCCCTTTGCTGTTCCTGATTTACATAAATGATCTAGGCGATAATCTGAGCAGCCCCCTTAGATTCTTTGCAGATGACGCTGTAATTTGTCCGGCCATCCTCATTTAGGTTTTCCGTGATTTCCCTAAATCGCTCCAGGCGAATGCCGGGATGGTTCCTTTCAAAGGGCACGGCCGACTTCCTTCCCCGTCCTTCCATAATCCGATGAGACCGATGACCTCGCTGTCTGGTCTCCTTCCCCAAAACCAACCAACCAACCAACCAACGCTGTAATTTACCGTCTAGTAAAATCATCAATTGCAATTACAAAACGATCTCGAGAGAATTGGCACTAATCAAAGAAAAGTGCGATGTCATCCACATTGGTGCTAAAAGAAATCCGATAAATTTTGAATATACCATAAATCGCACAAATATAAGGGCTGTTAATTCGACTAAATACCTAGGAATTACAATTAGGAGCAACTTAAATTGGAAAGACCACATAGATAATATTGTGGGCGAGGCGAAACAAAGACTGCGCTTTGTTGGCTGTCGATGCGGCAAACCCACTAAAGAGACAGCCTACATTACACTTGTCCGTCCTCTGCTGGAATATTGCTGAGCTGTGTGGGATCCTTACCAGGTAGGATTGACGGAGGACATCGAAAAAGTGCAAAGAAGGGCAGCTCGTTTCGTGTTATCGCGCACCTACGTAGGGAGAAAAGATCATCATAATAAAATAAGAGAAATCAGAGCTCGAACGGAAAGATTTAGGTGTCCCTTTTTCCTACGCGCCATTCGAGAGTGTTATGGTAGAGAAGAAGTACGAAAATGGTTCGATGAACCCTCTGCCAGGCACTTTAGTGTGAATTGCAGAGTAACCATGTAGATGTAGATGTAGATGTACATACGACTCACGTTACAAGCATCGTGCTGTTATTGAATTCTTGTGCGGAGGAAAAGAAACGGTGGTGAACATCCATAAACATTTGTGTGCAGTGTATGGCGATGCTGCAGTTGATGGGAATAGAGTTGGACGATGGGTAAAGAAAGTTACAGTCCTAGGAAATGCAGAAACAGAGCTCCATGATTAGCCACGCTCGGGAGATCCTGTCACAGCTACTGTTCCAGACATGCTGAATCGTGCGGATGCCATTATTCGTGCCGACCGGCGTATCGCAACTCAACAATTGACTCTACAGTTATCGGTCAGCAATGGACGTGCGTCTGCAATGATCGAGGCTCTCGGATATTCAAAGAGGTGCTCATGACAGGTTCCACGAATGCGCACAGCGGACCACAAGGTTCAAAGGAAGACCATTTCATCTGAATTGTTGGAGCGTTTTGAGACCGATGGAGAGGCTTTCCTGCCACGGATCTTAACAGGTGGGTGCACCACTTTGCGCCAGAAACAAAAAGGCAGTCCATGGAGTAGCATCATCGCCATTCACCACAAAAGAAGAAATTCAAGACAACTCCCTCTGCCAGAAAAGTCATGGTGATAGTCTTCAGGGATTGTGATGGCGTCATTCTCACGGATGTGATACCAAGAGGGTTAACCATCAATTCAGACGCATATGTGAAGACTTTTCTCCGGCGTGTTCGATCGGACAAGATTCCAGCAGAAATCTTGCTCCAACACGATAATGCGCGCCCACAAACAAGTCTGAGAATCCGGGAACACATCGCCAAAGTGGGTTGGACATCATTGCTCATCCACCCTACAGTCCAGACCTGGCACCCTTTCTTTGGGCCGCTTGAAGATTCTCTTCGGGGAACACACTTTCAAGGTGACGAGTTTGTCAGTCACGCAGTGAAAACATGGCTACGCCTACAGGACAAGAGCTTTTACCAGCAGGGAATACATGCTTTTCCACAACGTTGGCGTACGGCTCTAGAACGTGATGGAGATTACGTAGAAAAGTAGGACATGACATGGACAAGACATGTTAACGTATATTTCACTATATTCGGACGCTTAACAGTAAATATGCGCCGAGAAAAAAATGTGGGGTATTACTTATTGGTCGACCCTCGTATTACGTCTCTACAGCAACGACGACTTACTTAAGTCAAGACCCCAACCGTTCCATGTATCTGTTTCCAAAATTCAGAGCTAACTTTCGAAGAAAAAAGTAGCATTAGAACTAGGAGACTCGAAAATGATAAGAAATTCTACAAACTGCAAGCTACATTTAACAAAGAATTATTTTCTATTTCTCGTGTGATGGGCCGCCCATATGGATGGGCTCATGACCCAGCCTGCAACACCATAGCTGGGTGAAGACGAACATTTTACAGTCTGACCATTCTTGCCAACAACAGCAAATGAGACAGTTCGTGAGTCCACAGGCAGAGCTCACAACCCACAGAAAGCTGAGTATAGGTCCAATTTCACAGCCCGACGGGTCCACCAATCTGCTTGCTGACTCGTCTCACTGTGTGTGGGCAACAGCGACTCTTTGGTGTTCTCTACGTGGCTGTATTGTGGGCTGGTAGGTGGTGGTCGATGGTAGCAGACAGAGGTCGAACCGACAGACCCGGAACACAGACCCAACCATGGACATTCATTCACCCAAGGATGAACAGGTCGGGGAGGGGGGGGGGGGGGGTGGGGCGTTGAGCGTGGCTTATAGTGAGTGAAGTATCTAGGGATAACCCTGGATGTGAAACAAACATGGACCCCTCATATAAAGAATATGTACTGGATATACATCAGTTTAATAACACCTACAATCACTTATGGGGCTACAGTATGGTGGAATGAAGCAGAATAAAAGATGGTTGCTAAGGAGCTCGACAAGGTGTAGAGATCAGCCTGCCATAATGGGCAATGTTAGCAATACACCAAATGTTCAGATGGAGACCATGCTGGACGTGCCCCCTTTACATCTTTGGGTTACAACGGAGGCAGCGAGAGGGGAATTCAGGTTAAGAGCTAGAAAAAGCTGGAAATCATTATTTTTGTGTGGTTTTCACGATATCCTAATGAATGTGGTAAATATAGGGACTGTCGGGGAAATATCAGCAGCCTACACAGTAACTCTCAGCTGCTTCAACAAACCTTCCAATGTAACAATTGGAAATAGCGAGCAATGGAAAAATAAACCACGATACCGTTCAGGTGACATAGTTTGGCACTGGGGCCGCGGTATACAAGATGCACTTTCACTACAGATCACAGTCTCTCTAGGGAAGCTGGCCACGGTATTCCAGGCAGAAGTACTGCTATCACGGTGTGCGGGGAGGTCAATCTACGCACGTGCTACAAGGATCGTGGCCTCCACGTTTATTCAGACAGCCAAGCAGCTCTGAAATGTTATCAACCTCTTCAACGAGATCAAAACATCGTCGCCGAATCCCAGGAATCCATTGAGAATCTAGGGGAAAGCAACAGGCTGTGCTGTGGGTCCCTAGTCACGTGGGTAATACAGGCAACGAACAAGCTGGAAGGCTGGCCAGGACAGGGACAACTACTGCAATTTTTGAACCGGAACCTGACATGACTATTACAAAGGTGCTTATAAAGTCTGAACTACATGGCTGTATCAAAAGGTAGCACATAAGACTTTGGACTAAGACCGAAAAACAGAAACATGGCGAGCTAATTTTTGTAACGTACTTACTACCCAGGCGGGGATGAACCACTAGGTGCTTTTAGGGACAGACAGAAATTCAGACATAAAGCCAAGAATCGCCAACAAAGAACAAACAAAACCTGAATAGCAAACCGGGAGAAATAGCCTCCAACAAGCGTGTCTCAGTATGTGGAAAGTAATGTCGGGAACTGGGATACATCACAAGTGACCTAGGAACGCGCGCACTTTACACATTGCCTACGCCGCCAGAGGGTCTTACCAACTCACGCAGAGTCCACGCCACCTGCCATGCGACCTTGAAACTAGTTGTCAGACGATAGTAAACTAATGATGCGGTATCCCTGTTTAAGGATTTCTGCAGTCCAGGCCTGAGCGGGAGGCCAATTAAACACACGTTAAGTTTAATGACTAGCCCGCCTACGTAACTGCATGACCAGCGTGGCTGACTGCCATACAGCGGCCCCGGTTCGCTTCCTGGTTATCGCAAGGAAGTTTTCGTTGGTGGGAGGACTGAAACAGGGTACGCTCAGCTCGTGATGCCTATTGAGGAGATACGTGACCGAGTGGTAGCAGCCCCAGGTCTACTAAGGTTGCAACGGCCATGAGAGCGATGGGCTGACCCCCAGTACTCTGTACCGCATCGCAATGACGTCAGTGTCAGAAGATGACACGGCGGTCGGTCGGTCCCAGTTGGCCCGTCTGTGGCCAAATCGACGGTGCTTATTACTATAAAGTTTTTAGCTTGCCAGAGGAACTTCAAGAAACCTTTATACGCGTTGGGAATAGACAAAGAAGCACCGAAGTGTAGTCAATGTAGTGAAGAGGATGAAACAGCACAACATTTAATGTTCCACTGCAAAATAATGGAGACCAAAAGACATAAAATTATTGAATCAATAAAGCCTGAAGGGACTGTGTCTAAAAATGGCATAGTAAAGGAAATATTACTTCAAGGTTACTGGCTGGCGTTACTAGAATGGCATGGAGAGATATGGCACACTAAACGTAGTTTCAGTGTGGGCAACAGGGCACTAAGTACACTGTTGTTTTACCTTCCTGATGAAATCACATTCATTCTTTTTGTTTATGTGAGACCTTTGCTTCGGTAAACTATAGTTCTTTTTTAGTTATCATCTCAGCGTGACAATTACAACCTACGTCCTAAATTATTTCTTGCTGGACGTATCCCAATCTCTGTCTTTCTCTACAGTTTTTACCCTTTACAGATCCCTCAAGTGCCACGGAAGCTATTCTCTAATGTCATAGAGGTGGTTCTGTCATCCTGTCCATTCCTCTTATCTGTGTTTTCCATTTATTTCTTTCCTCGCCGATTCTGTGGAGAACATCCTCATTCCTTACCTAATTAGTCCCCTGTTTTTCCGTAGCCTTATATTTCAAATGCTTCGATTCTCTTCTGTTCCAGTTTTTCTACAGCCCATGTTTCACTTCCATACAATGCTGTGCTCCAAACATACATTCTCAGAAATTTCTTCCTCAAACTTTCTTTTCGATAAACACTATTGAGGAAATCTAGAGAACCGACATCTGAAGCTGACTGCCGAACAATTCCGCTGCCGCCAACATACAGGGTGTTACAAAAAGGTACGGCCAAACATTCAGGAAACATTCCTCACGCACAAATAAAGAAAAGATGTTATGTGAACATGTGTCCGGAAACGCTTGATTTCCATGTTAGAGCTCATTTTAGTTTCGTCAGTATGTACTGTACTTCCTCGATTCACCGCCAGTTGGACCAATTGAAGGAAGGCAATGTTGACTTCGGTGCTTGTGTTGACATGTGACTCATTGCTCTACAGTACTAGCATCAAGCACATCAGTACGTAGCATCAACAGGTTAGTGTTCATCACGAACGTGGTTTTGCAGTCAGTGCAATGTTTAAAAATGCGGAGTTGGCAGATGCCCTTTGATGTATGGATTAGCACGGGGAAATAGCCGTGGCGCGGTACGTTTGTATCGAGACAGATTTCCAGAATGAAGGTGTCCCGACAGGAAGACGTTCGAAGCAATTGATCGGTGTCTTAGGGAGCACGGAACATTCCAGCCTATGACTCGCGACTGGGGAAGACCTAGAACGACGACGACACCTGCAATGGACGAGGCAATTCTTCGTGCAGTTGACGATAACCCTGATGTCAGCGTCAGAGAAGTTGCTGCTGTACAAGGTAACGTTGACCACGTCACTGTATGGAGAGTGCTACGGGAGAACCAGTTGTTTCCGTACCATGTACAGCGTGTGCAGGCACTATCAGCAACTGATTGGCCTCCACGGGTACACTTCTGCGAATGGTTCATCCAACAATGTGTCAATCCTCATTTCAGTGCAAATGTTCTCTTTACGGATGAGGCTTCATTCCAAGGTGATCAAATTGTAAATTTTCACAATCAACATGTGTGGGCTGACGAGAATCCGCACGCAATTGTGCAATCACGTTCAACACAGATTTACTGTGAACGTTTGGGCAGGCATTGTTGGTGATGTCTTGATTGGGCCCCATGTTCTTCCACCTACGCTCAATGGAGCACGTTATCATGATTTCATACGGGATACTCTACCTGTGCTGCTAGAACATGTGCCTTTACAAGTACGACACAACATGCGGTTCATGCACGATGGAGCTCCTGCACATTTCAGTCGAAGTGTTCTCAACGACAGATTCGGTGACCGATGGATTGGTAGAGGCGGACCAATTCCATGGCCTCCACGCTCTCTGACCTTAACCCTCTTGACTTTCATTTATGGGGGCATTTGAAAGCTCTTGTCTACGCAACCCCGGTACCAAATGTAGAGACTCTTCGTGCTCGTATTATGGGCGGCTGTGATACAATACGCCATTCTCCAGGGCTGCATCAGCGCATCAGGGATTCCATGCGACGGAGCTTGGATGCATGTATCCTCGCTAACGGAGGACATTTTGAACATTTCCTGTAACAAAGTGTTTGAAGTCACGCTGGTACGTTCTGTTTCTGTGTGTTTCCATTCCATGATTAATGTGATTTGAAGAGAAGTAATAAAATGTGCTCTAGCATGGAAAGTAAGCGTTTCCGGACACATGTCCACATAACATTTTTTTTTTTTGTGTGTGAGGAATGTTTCCTGAAAGTTTGGCCGTACTTTTTTGTAACACCCTGTATATCGCGCGTAAGAACCACGAAGATAGGATACGAGAACTTACCGCCCATACGGAGGTGTACAGACAGTCGTTTTTATGTCACTCTATTTGCGAGTGGAACAGGAGGGGAAATAGCAAGTAGTGGTACAGGGTAGTATCCGCATCGTACGGTGGCTTGCGGAATATCTATGTAGATGTAGATACAGAAGGCCTATGTTTGACACTAGTAGAGTTTTCTTGGTCAGGAATGCTCTTTTCATCAGTGCTAGTCTGGTTTTTCTGTCTCCGTGCTCCGCCCATCGTTGGTTATTTTGCTGTCACGCTAGCAGAATTCCTTAACCACGCCGACTTCATGATCCCCTATTCTGATCTTAAGTTCCTCGCAGTTCTCATTTCTGATGCTCCTCATTACAACACACATACGGGCTCGAATACTTCTACTGTCTGACAGGTCAACTGGTACCTTCTTAGTGCTCATGGGACCTCGCCAGGGCTGTCTGAACACGCAGTGGACAAATTGGTCTTTTCCTTTCCTTCTACCTGAGTCGGTAGGTTTGTCTGCCCATGACTTTGGGCATTTCGCCTGCAGCCACTTCATCATTCCTGCTGTGGGCTCCACCTACCCGTTAGGCCTGGGTTGTGCCAGACTTCACGCGATCCCAACATGCGCGCTGTGTGTGGGCTAATGCTCGACCTGTCTCGGATATGTTCGGTTCTTCTCGGAAGTGCTCGGTACAGTGCGACATCTTGCTGTCGGCACGGCATTCTTCAATTCGGCTTGATCGTATAAATGAGGCTCACAGGTCCGGTGGCTGTTTGCACATACAGAGCGATGTATAGTCACAAGCCTTTGAAAAGGAATGGGAATAACAGAAAAGAAGGATGAGAATTTTCAATTACACAGTCGCATAACCGACGGGTCCCTCAGATTCGGTATGGAACGACATTGAATCAGCATGCAGAAAGAATTTAATGGTTTAGTTGACTGTAAAAAGGAAAAAAATTACAACTACTTACAGACGGGGTTCAGTGTCCTGTATATCGAGAAGCACTTTGAGCTAAAATTGCAAGCATCGAGCATGTGATGAAACTGGTTGCACGAACAGTAAATTTTCTGAAATTGTACGAATTATTACACGATCAGTTTCAACAGCTTTCGGCGAAGATGAACGAAGAGTATGGAGACTTTACATACCACTGCAAAGTACGCTGGTTAATTCAAGAGGCATGCCCGCGACGATTTTTCGATTAAAAAACCACTATTGTTGAATTTATGAATGAAAAAGAAAGTAGGAAGGAAAATCACAACATCTGAAATGGATTGCAAACCTCGCCTTTTAAGTGGACAGACTATACATTGCTCACTATAAGACACAGAAAGCTGAGAAACTATTTGTTTCTAATTTGATGGGGGTGTATTTAAAAAGAAAATTGCCTGACAAAAAATACTGTCCATTTCCATAGTCTCACTGAAAAAAATGTTCAAATGTGTGTGAAATCTTATGGGACTTAACTGCTAAGGTCATCAGTCCCTAAGCTTACACACTACTTAACCTAAATTATCCTAAGGACAAACACACACACCCATGCCCGAGGGAGGACTCGAACCTCCGCCGGGACCAGCCACACAGTCCTTGACTGCAGCGCCTGAGACCGCTCGGCTAATCCCGCGCGGCAGTCTCACTGGCATCACAGAAAACACAAGATTTGAAGAATTAATTGCAGCCATGAAATAATTACAACGATAGTTTACTAAAGGTTTTGAGATCACCGCCAGTCTTACATTTGTTTTCGAGCTATTCAAGAGACCGTTTGCCATTTCAGTTGAAAGTACACCTGTGCGTCTGCAGTGTCGTTCCCATTTAAAAGTCAAATTCTCTTACGTTAAAACTGTTCAGGACGTCTGCATTACTTTCCTCGGGAAGGGGAATGGGTTGTAAACGTGATAACATACGTATTTCGATCAAAGTACGAATATGCCTGTCAAAGGCTTTTTTCGATTGAGAAAGTGAATAAGTCATTGTTATGTGCCAACCTGAGTGTACAAATTTATGAAATTGTCTGCATCTGTCTGTATGCCGACAGTTTGGCCAGATGAAAACTACATCACATCTTTAGTGTGCCAAAAGTAATTAGGTAATATTGAAAATTTGTTTTGTTTGTGATCTGTGCTGTTGAGAAATATGAAACATAAAACCAAGTTGTATTGTATTCAGTGCGACTGGGCTGCGGTCTGAATGCAGCGTGATTGCATTTTACCCATCTCTCCCCCCCCCCCCCCTAGACATTGCGGCATGGTGGCGGGGGAAATGTGCAACCATGCAACAGAGCTGTGACACTCATGCCATCGCATTTACACACCACCCTTTTAAACAGGCACACCGTAACCGCACATGCAATTTCATGTGTAGTGAGCGAAAATCTGGAAAGGGAGTTGCAGTTCAAGATTATCAGTGACATTGAAGTTCTGTCAGAGGCAGAAGTGAAACATGGGCAGAATTTCGCACAGACAAGCGGAGAATAGGAGCTGTTGAAACGCCGTTCTGCAGAAGAACGGTGTAAATTAGATAGGTAGACCGAATAACTAATGAAGAGGTACTGAATCGAATTGGGTAGGAAAGAAATTTATGGCACACCTGGACTAAGAGAAGAGATCAGCACACTTTGAGGCGTCAAGGAATAATGCGAAACTGGTAATGGAGGAAAGTGTGCAGGGATAAAACTGTAAAGGACAAACAAGGCTTGTCTGTAGTAAGCTGGCTGAAGGAGATGTAGGCTACATTAGTTATGCAGAGATGAAGAGAACTACACAGGATACGCTAACATGGAGATTTGCAGCAAACAAATGTTTGAACAGAAGACTACAACAGTAACATGGTCAAACAGTCAGCATCACATAGAGACGCCAATTGGATCCAGTATATCTGCCATTATGAACTTGGCTAAATGGGACAAGTAGATAATACGGCATTTGGAAAAAGGCAAAGTAAGAAATATAAAAGTAAAAACTAGACTGCTCGCGTAAAGGAATTGTTGTGGTGTATAAAGAGCCCATTTCATTTTTAGGCATGACTTATATCTTTACACTGTGAGAAGTTGTATAGAAATCGATTGACTCATTGGCAGTGATGGAACATTTTACTACAGATGTGTTCTTGCGATAAAAGCGATGATCGGAAACAATGACTTGATGTTAATAATGTGTGCTTTTCCGATTGATGATGATTGTCGTGATGGTGCGAGGAGCTCCAGGTAACTGCTGAACGTTGGACGGCAAAGGATGTGGAATGTATATGAGAGAAGGAATATTGTGGCATGTAGGAATTAGTAGATGGTAGAATTTCAGCTAGGCAAGAAGAGGATGGCCTGGAGTTTTCATCTGAGATGGAGGTGAATGGGGTAGCTTCCATGTGGTAGGCTGAATAGATATGAGGGATTATCTCATGACTTGCGAGAAGCAGGTGGCGACAATGGTACTGGTAAGGGATTTGGACTGTTTGGAGATAAAAGAAGATGTGATACGTGGATACATTCAAGTCAGTAAGCAAGCAATGAGGGAGATATAATGGTATGCTGACTCAAATTTACTGGAGGTCTTGATCTTGATGTTTGCTGAGATTCGAGAACTTCATCAGCCAGTGTACAATACGGCAGAGACGAGAACGAAAGAGCAAAAAATTGGCGTTCGAAGATTTGGAGGGGGTGATAAAATATGGGAGCAGGAGGCGTCCATGCAATATTTGCACCGGCGACAATGCAAAGCATGCCAGATTTCTATGTCTGGATGATGATCTTGGGACGTAATCTTTACTTTCGACCTATTAATGATTGTGGACTTGCTTTTGGATGGTTAGTAGGTAGTGTTTCATGTTAGTGTTTCATGGAGTGTTTGGTGGATTGTTAGGTGCAGGCCATGGGACTGGGATGCATGGGTAACTTCTCGTGTAATTTTTAAGTTTTTAGCCGCCCGGGATTAGCCGAACGGTCTGGGGCGCTGCAGTGACGGACTGTGCGGCTAGTCCCGGCGGAGGATCGAGTCCTCCCTCGGATATGGGTGTGTGTGTTTGTCATTAGGATAATTTAGGTTAAGTAGTGTGTAAGCATAGGGACTGATGACCTTAGCAGTTAAGTCCCATAAGATTTCACACACATTTGATCGTTTTTTAAAGTTTTTTCAGTGGTTAATGCGGCAGTGCCACAGGCTACAACAGAAGGTAAGATTGCTGAGGTGCTGTTAAAAGGTTGAAATAAATGGACGGCAAACAGAGCACTGACGTCAGTATGTCGGAATAGGTATGTGGGAGATTCGAGCCATTGGTTATGCCAGGAGTTAAAGTTGATTATGGGGCTGGTGGAATAGTTGGGATGAATGGATGGTAAGACGACGGCAAGGAGGTCACTGACAGCATAATGGAGGAAGTACACATGATCGAGAGGAACTAACGGATGCACCATGAGATAAAACTGTCGAGGTTCAGCTGGGGAAGGCGTTGAGAGAATGGAGGGTGTAATGGACAGCAAGGAGAGCGGTGAGGTTAACATAGTGAAATAGGTACAGTGAAGATGTGTTCTTGCATTTCACCAGGCAAAAAACGTATATAATGTAAACGGAAAGTACTGTTTGTAAAGCGTAACATGCAGCGTGCTAGCACGGAGACAGGAAGGTGAGCCAGGCTCAGACAGAATCCGCACGGTGGATTAACAGCCGTCGCTGGTACACCAATGCGTGGTTTTTAGGCGGTTTAGCACATTCGTTTAGGGAAATACTGGGCTGCTTCCCACTTTCCACTTCAGAAAATACGATACACAGACAATTAGAATACGATCACACACAGAACCAAATTGCCGTAATGCAGAGAGAGGTGGCGCATACGACTTGCCTCCTCCCCTCCTCTGACGACTGTGGGGAGAGGAAAGGCAATTGGCGACAAAGTTAAAAATTTGCTGAAACTTGAATGCAGCGGACCCTACAACTAGACAGGGTAAATACTGAAAAAAAGAAGAACAAGATATACAACTGCAGCGTCTCCAAACAAAAGAACAGGATATGAGGCTATGAATCCCAGTTCGATAATTTGTTTACACTATTTCATGATTTTTTTTCTTATGGAAACGTTTCATGGCAAAATGAAATCTGGAAACAAAACCGAAAAACAGTCAAATGCGAGTAAAAGATCTGTGCACTGAATCACGAAGATTGGCTAAAATTTACAGACGCGCGAAATTTGACACGGATTTCAGTGCGAGATTCCTTTAATAGGTTCCACAACGAAACTTTGTCTCGAAATTTGGTAGAAAATCCGAAGAAATTCTGGTCGTATGTAAAGTACACAACGGCAAGACGCAGTCAATACCTTCGCTGCGCAGTGCCGATTGTACTGTTACCGACGACTGTGCTGCTAAAGCAGAGTTATTGAACGCAGTTTTCCGAAATTCCTTCACCAGGGAAGACGAATGGAATATTCCAGAATTTGCAACACGAACAGCTGCTAGCGTGAGTTTCTTAGAAGCAGATACCTTAGGGGTTGCGAAGCAACTCAAATCGCTTGATACGGGCAAGTCTTCACGTCCAGATTGTATACCGATTAGGTTCCTTTCAGATTACGCTGATACAATAGCTCCCTACTTAGCAATCATATACAACCACTTGCTCACCGATAGATCTGTACCTACAGATTGGAAAATTGCGCAGGTCGCACCAGTGTTTAAGAAGGGTAGTAGGAGTAATCCTTCGAACTACAGACCTATATCATTGACATCGGTTTGCAGTAGGGTTTGGATTATATACTGTATTCAAACATTATGAATCACCTCGAAGGGAACGATCTATTGATACGTAATCAGCATGGTTTCAGAAAACATCGTTCTTGTGCATCCCAGAGTGCCCCGCAGAGCATCCCAGAGTGCCCCAGGGACCTAAAACACCAAGAAGAATCGCTTCTCGGCTTTTGACAAGATCGATGTGTAGTTGTACAATAAGCACGAAGTAATGGCCGCTATCGACAGGGGATCTCAAGTTGATTCCGCATTTCTAGATTTCCGGAAAGCTTTTGACACCGTTCCTCACAAGCGACTTCTAATCAAGCTGCGGGCCTACGGGGTATCGTTTCAGTTGTGCGACTGGATTCGTGATTTCCTGTCAGGAAGGTCGCAGTTCGTAGTAATAGACGGCAAATCATCGAGTAAAACTGTAGTGATATCAGGTGTTCCCCAGGGAAGCGTCCTGGGACCTCTGCTGTTCCTGATCTATATAAATGACCTGGGTGACAATCTGAGCAGTTCTCTTAGGTTGTTCGCAGATGATGCTGTAATTTACCGTCTAGTAAGGTCATCCGAAGACCAGTATCAGTTGCAAAGCGATTTAGAAAAGATCGCTGTATGGAGTGGCAGGTGGCAGTTGACGCTAAATAACGAAAAGTGTGAGGTGATCCATATGAGTTCCAAAAGAAATCCGTTGGAATTCTATTACTCGATAAATAGTACAATTATCAAGGCTGTCATTTCAACTAAGTACCTGGGTGTTAAAATTACGAACAACTTCAGTTGGAAAGACCACATAGACAATATTGTGGGGAAGGCAAGCCAAAGGTTGCGTTTCATTGGCAGGACACTTAGAAGATGCAACAAGTCCACTAAAGAGAGAGCTTACGCTACACTCGTTCGTCCTCTGTTAGAATATTGCTGCGCGGTGTGGGATCCTTACCAGGTGGGATTGACGGAGGACTTCGAAAGGGTGCAGAAAAGGGCAGCTCGTTTTGTATTATCACGTAATAGGGGAGAGAGTGTGGCAGATATGATACGCGAGTTGGGATGGAAGTCATTAAAGCAAAGACGTTTTCCGTTGCGGCGAGATCTATTTACGAAATTTCAGTCACCAACTTTCTCTTCCGAATGCGAAAATATTTTGTTGAGCCCAACCTACATAGGTAGGAATGATCATCGAAATAAAATAAGAGAAATAAGAGCGCGAACAGAAAGGTTTAGGTGTTCGTTTTCCCCGCGCGCTGTTCGGGAGTGGAATGGTAGAGAGATAGTATGATTGTGGTTCGATAAACCCTCTGCCAAGCACTTATATGTGAATTGCAGAGTAATCATATAGATGTCTCTTTTTGCTGTAAAAGACGTGGAATCAGAAGCCACTATCTCTCTCTGAGGGTTTGTTTCGTGTCGAAAGCAGTCACTATATCTGACAAAGTGAGATTAAGGTATGAAATTGTGTACTTAAATGTTAACATATGTATCGGATATTAATTCAGTTAGCATTTATAGAAACCTAGCATCCTCCATGTGATGATTTTAATTATTTCAGCATTTCTAGCATTTTCTAACGTCAGTTATAGACCATCGCTGGTGGACGACAATATTTCGTCATTGCGCGACAATTTCAAATTTATTTAAATATTGCTTTCCGGATTTTTCAGTTAGAGCACGAAACTATATAAAATTATTTCACTTAAGGGTGTGTATCAGAGCGTCAAGATACACTCCTGGAAATGGAAAAAAGAACACATTGACACCGGTGTGTCAGACCCACCATACTTGCTCCGGACACTGCGAGAGGGCTGTACAATCAATGATCACACGCACGGCACAGCGGACACACCAGGAACCGCAGTGTTGGCCGTCGAATGGCGCTAGCTGCGCAGCATTTGTGCACCGCCGCCGTCAGTGTCAGCCAGTTTGCCGTGGCATACGGAGCTCCATCGCAGTCTTTAACACTGGTAGCATGCCGCGACAGCGTGGACGTGAACCGTATGTGCAGTTGACGGACTTTGAGCGAGGGCGTATAGTGGGCATGCGGGAGGCCGGGTGGACATACCGCCGAATTGCTCAACACGTGGGGCGTGAGGTCTCCACAGTACATCGATGTTGTCGCCAGTGGTCGGCGGAAGGTGCACGTGCCCGTCGACCTGGGACCGGACCGCAGCGACGCACGGATGCACGCCAAGACCGTAGGATCCTACGCAGTGCCGTAGGTGACCGCACCGCCACTTCCCAGCAAATTAGGGACACTGTTGCTCCTGGGGTATCGGCGAGGACCATTCGCAACCGTCTCCATGAAGCTGGGCTACGGTCCCGCACACCGTTAGGCCGTCTTCCGCTCACGCCCCAACATCGTGCAGCCCGCCTCCAGTGGTGTCGCGACAGGCGTGAATGGAGGGACGAATGGAGACGTGTCGTCTTCAGCGATGAGAGTCGCTTCTGCCTTGGTGCCAATGATGGTCGTATGCGTGTTTGGCGCCGTGCAGGTGAGCGCCACAATCAGGACTGCATACGACCGAGGCACACAGGGCCAACACGCCCACATCATGGTGTGGGGAGCGATCTCCTACACTGGCCGCACACCACTGGTGATCGTCGAGGGGACACTGAATAGTGCACGGTACATCCAAACCGTCATCGAACCCATCGTTCTACCATTCCTAGACCGGCAAGGGAACTTGCTGTTCCAACAGGACAATGCACGTCCGCATGTATCCCGTGCCACCCAACGTGCTCTAGAAGGTGTAAGTCAACTACCCTGGCCAGCAAGATCTCCGGATCTGTCCCCCATTGAGCATGTTTGGGACTGGATGAAGCGTCGTCTCACGCGGTCTGCACGTCCAGCACGAACGCTGGTCCAACTGAGGCGCCAGGTGGAAATGGCATGGCAAGCCGTTCCACAGGACTACATCCAGCATCTCTACGATCGTCTCCATGGGAGAATAGCAGCCTGCATTGCTGCGAAAGGTGGATATACACTGTACTAGTGCCGACATTGTGCATGCTCTGTTGCCTGTGTCTATGTGCCTGTGGTTCTGTCAGTGTGATCATGTGATGTATCTGACCCCAGAAATGTGTCAATAAAGTTTCCCCTTCCTGGGACAATGAATTCACGATGTTCTTATTTCAATTTCCAGGAATGTATTTTTCAGGTTTCTCAGTCCTTACAGTTTTCCGTATCCAAGCTACGAACAGTAGCTTTGGCCTGCACTACTGACACGAATTTAAATAGTATATGAGTAATCACAGGGAGAGAGGTCCAGACTGTATGGAGGGTGGCCGAGAATCTCCCATTCGAATTTCTGCAGGAGTGCCGCGACCGTGTTGGCCGTATGAGGCTTTGCTTGTCATGCAGCAGGATGACCCCCTGGGTGAGATTGCCTGATTGTTTTGATTTGATCGTTTGGCGAAGGGTGGTCAAGGTTTGCGAGTAACGCTGGGCATTCACTGTTGTCCCATGCTGCAGGAAGTGAATCTGAAGGGGGCCATCTTGGTCCTCTTAAAAAGGGTTTGAGGGGCAAACGATTCACCTCGAACGACGACGTCCAGCTGTACGTCCGGAACTGGTTAACATCGCAGTCCCGGGAATTTTATGAGACAGCCATTCACCACCTTGTGTCACAGGGTGAATACTTCTAACATACAGGTACTGGTTTCTGTAATTACGCCTCTGGCTCGTTTGTTTTTGAACGCCCCTTGTATGTTCGGCCTGCGTAAATGGTAGAATTGATTTTCAAAGATAATATTCAGAGTAATATTCGCTTCTGCAGTTCTTACTTAGCTCATGTCCTACGGAAGTTAGACCACAACAGAAAGTTATTTTTCGTAAATATTAGGCAAGCTTGTAGTCAGGTTATTACTAAGCAGAGGCGTACGGCGAGAGAAAACAAAAGAGATGCGGACTTCGAATTTGTGTAAAATCAAGTATGTTAAATTAGAGGTGATCGCTTTCAAAATACAAGCTATTTGAGTGTGCACATCTCTGTACTAGTTTTTTGTAGAGTTGTAGAAGTACAATAGGCTACCGTTGACTATTGTAGTCTTCCTAGTAGCCTTGGTTAGTCAAGATCGTACTTGCGTCACCTGTACGTCAGCTGTCTCGCATATCTATCGGGCTTTACGTCACATCGATCGCTTTGTTTACGCCTGCGATCAGTGTCTATGGAAATTACGCGTATCAGCCTCGATAGCTGTGAGTACTTTCTCCCTTCGGGGACCGGATGTTGTGTTGTGTTAACGTTCGTACCGTCATAATTGGCATTCCACTATTGATATAGCTGTAGGGGAACTTCTTGAAAAACCGGAAGGTGTGAACCGACCAGAGACTGTGCGGGGGAGACATAAAAGGCCGCATTTATTTCTATGTAGTTATCTCCTGTCTTAAAAAATAAACAGTATTTGTAGCAAAGTCGAAACTGTCAATGATTAATTCAGGTTTCATCCGATAATTGTTTACTTGTAACGTGAAACAGAAGGATCCTGTAGTAAAAGTTTAAGAAAAAGCGATACAGATTTAATCATATGGCGCTAGAAAACGCAGTTTATGCAAAAAGAAGATAAAATTAAAAAGAACCACAAAACAAAAATATATCAAACGTCGCTGCAACACTTCGTCGAGTGTATATAAAATATGTTTCTGTTATTCGTAAACAACTTTTGCATTTATCACTAACAACAGGAAACTCTTGCCTTTGATCATGATGAGTACAAAGTAAGAACAATAATTATCAACATTTCTTTATATTTGTGGATGTACAGTTTTGTACTTGCACCAAGATTAATTGCTTTCATTACATAGAAGCGCTGAAGTTACGCGATCAACTAATTTATGCCACTTATAAAGTGCAATTTATATTCTGTAATGATTTAAAATACAAGATGGACTAATAATGAATAATGTGCGATTCTAATTATGCGCAAAAAAAAGAAAGTCGTCAGATCCCAGTTCTTCTCTTACACATTTATTTATGCTTCTTTCCCGACCAATGCTACCAGTACCACCGTTAATCCTACTACATACTACGTCGTTTATGTGCTGTACCAAAATTACCGAACCGTAGTTTTGGTAGAGCGCAACCTTAGTTCTTTCTATTGTCCAAATAATTATTGCCTTAGGAGCTCCGCCATTTCTGCCATTCATCAGTGTGCGTGAACACATCTGCGGTAAAATTTCTCGTGCCTTGTCTCCGCTACCACTACGCCACCAGCGTCTTGCCATTCCGTGCACTCGACACAATCCGTACCTATCACAACATCACGCCGTCACGCAGCACTCACAGCAGAAACTCAGGTCCAGCTCCGGAACATCTTTATAGTTTGTAATTTGCTTCACACCTGTACGGTACGGCAGCTTATTCAGATTACAACCTCTGCCTTTATTTCTGTACTGTGGGTGCCTACCACGTATGAGTGAGAACATCATACGAAGTATTTTTCCAAGCAAAACCAGGGATACTTCAGAGGTTTTCAATTGAATATCCGAAGTGAACATAATCTGGTAGTCTCTTGCATCGTAATTCATGAGAACTGACCATAGTCTTCCGCGCAGAGCCAGTCCAAGTCACTCAGTTCAAACTACACAGCCACTCATTGGAATATTGCTTACTGCCTATTAATTTGTAGAATTTATCTACTCCAGTATCAGGTAATTGTTTTTATTCGTATCTTAAGGTTTTTCATGGATTTTTGAAAAATTACTATCATTTCTCCCCGTCGCTCAGCTTCTGTGACGCACTCATTTCATACTGAACAACCACTATTTTTTTTTTTTTTGTGATGGACGACAATTCAGAATTGCATCACGTTAAATGCAACTTTTCTACAGAGAGTTTTAAATTACCATGTTTTGATATAAACTATATCTCCTGAAGTGTTTTCGACGTGTTTAAGAGTAATGTCCTCTTTCAACTTCGTGCCTCCGGCAATGATAAGAAATTTAATGTCTATCAATGCCTGTTCTTTTTTCACATGAACTTTTTGCCGCACATATTGGCTTCTATAGCAACGAGCAATGAAGTGACATTGAGAAACAGTGATATAGGGAAGAATGCAATAAATATCTTGTCAAGAAACTTGAAGAAAACCCTACTTACGCTGTTTTCGATATCGTATGTTTGTCAGTATTATTGAATCAAAGAGCCAGGATCCTGCGGAATCAACGAGAAGACAAGCTTTCTAATGACATTACCGAAGGAAAAAAACAAAAGAAATCTTATGATTTTCGAAGTGACTGCTACTGTTAACTATGAGATTCCTATAAAGACAATGAGCAACAAATCACGCGGAGACCATCGGCTTGCTACTACATAGGTGCTCTATAACGAATTTGGCATCGAGCTTGTCAAATCCCTGACAGTCGAGTACTTGTCTTCTCAAGCTCGCCTCGTAAAACTTTGTCCAAACGTGCGAGCAGTAAACGCGATTCGTTGATACATTCGCGGAGCGTTTTGTAGAAGAAAGAATAACTCTGGATGTGAACAAAGTACCAATTGCTGAGACAACACTATGCAGTTCTCACCCTGCAGCTTCTGACAGGTGTCTTGAGGTCGCACTGAAAAGACTTCAATAGAACTCCAGGTTGCGGAATGACTTAAAAACTATTATTTCCGTCGCTGCTTCCTGAAAGTACTACATACGCGTTCATTTTGATAGTACACGCCACCAATAATGTTGTCTGTGTATCACTCTCAATTGAGGTACAATTTATTGTTGCCTTTTTGCGTCAATAGGTACATGTAACTGGCATCACAGGTGAGGTGAAGAAATAACCACACTCTGTGATCATTTTCATACTAACACGGACTATTGAGCGTCTTCTGGGAATGGATATCTCTTACATATCTCTTCGCCAGTAGTGACGCGTTTATGATAACATTTCGAGAATGAATGTGACGCCATCAGTGGTATTTTCACGCGTCTCGAACAATTGTAATAAGAGGTATTTAGATAAGATTATATACTCTCAAAAACAACGTCTAGCAAGGTATAATTTTATGATTTCATTAAAAAAAAGGGTAACGGAAGATGACAGTTCAACCGAACTAGAAGCAGGAATACATTCATAAAGAATTATTTTTCATGGGAGGGTAATGACAATTACATAACTCATTACCCGAAGTACTAGAAGGGAAACAGAATTTACAACAAAGCAATTGAAAGTGGGTTGGGGCTGGAGAATGAGTAGCACTCCACTATATTTTCCTGTCTCGGGCCAAATATTTAACTATCTAATACAACCAACAACCTTTCTGCTTGACCTAATTTTTGGGCATTCAAGAATTTTCCACTCTGTTGCTTCTTGAAGCGCCATCTACACCATTTCTGGACGTCGCAAAAATGTCCCACTAATGCATCCCTTGGGGTGAGTTTCATACACATTTACTGCACAACTATTTACAGTATATCATACATTATCTTCCCACTGAACATAAAACATCTCTCTATGGTATCAAGCTTTAGAGATTTTCAGTTTTCTTTCCTATCTTCTCAGGATTCAATCGCATTTCTGTTCAATAACGTTTTACAAATGAACACTTTTCAGAGTTCATTACACAGTTTCAGTTCAGTGTTTGACAGTAGGAGAGCTGCTATGTTTAATAAAGCTTATTCACCTGCCACCTCCTTGTTTTGGTTTTGCAATCTTGTTTCTCAAATAGAAGCGTTCTTAGATTACTTCGTTTTTCTTCTGCTTCGACTACTATTTCTGCTGCTAGGGCTGTGTTAGCGTAATGAGACGACAAGCGTACCCAGGACTTTACAGCATACTCTATTCAATAATTTAACAGTTAATCACCCTACAAAATTCCGTAATCTGTTTGTTGTATCTGTTCCTGTTTGGTAATTATTTTTCTTCTTCCTTACTGTATCAATAATTCATAATAATCTACATTAAATATATAAAAATTTTCCTCTTGATTTATAACTTCGTGCCATCTTAAGCAATGGTATACACTTTTAATCATATCTCGTTAAATCTTCTCTGTTCAATTGATTGATATTTTACGGGTGGGGTCCTTCAGTGTGTGTGTGGGGTTTCTCGTTTTCTGTGCATTGTTTGTTCACGTACAACGTCAAAAAAGTTCCAGCTTTTTTTATATTACTCACTTGTTTTGATCCTAGCTTCTTCCTGTCAGACACGAATCGCTACATCGTAGCGTGAACTGGATTTGTGAGGAAAAATTCTATCTTTGTTTATCAACAGAATCTTCTGATAAGCCTGTCATTTACTAAGACAAGAAGAAAATTTAGGAGACATATAAATATTTGGTTTCATAAAATATGGCGAAAGTAGATATTCTGTTTCGCTTTGCGTAATTGATAGCAAACATTCGAAAATGAAACTGAGAAAGAATACTTCATAAAAGATGTATTCTGCTACATTTCCTAGGAATGTAATTCCATTCTTGTAACATCTGGTAATACTGTTTAGTCTCTTATTGCTTGAAACCGGTTCATTACAATGGTGACGTTTTTAAATAATGCGCATTGAACTCTGGTGGATGCGTGTCAGTTTCTTTCATCAATTACAAATGAGCCACGTTTCTTGAAGGCAAAGACACCAGTTCTCAATGGCTTGGCTGCCAAGTGAGGATGGCTATAGTTTAATGTCTTGTCGAACGGGGGCTATTGGAGAGAGTGCTCCATGTCGCCTGGACAAGAGTAGGAGCATGATATGGGCGTGGCTGCAGTGAAGGAACAGTCCTCGCATTTGCATTAAGTGATTTAGGGAAACCGGTCGGTAGGGCTTTGGGCGTCTTGCCTCCTTTGAAGGTGATTCGCGTCTCTTAACCACTGAACCACCTTACTATCGCTTGGTGCTATGGTTCGTTAGGACTGATTAAAAATAAAATTATATGGTGCTGAAGATAAGACGTTAGTACATTGGAGGCTTCACGAAACGCGGTCTTAGGTCAAGAGGTTAAAGCACAACTGTAATGTGTTTGTGTATTTGTTTAATCAAAGCAAAGGATAGAGAATTTCGACATTTCACAAAACGTATAATAGTTTATTATTTTAATGAATTTGAGGTTCTGTCTTTGTGCATCTAAGTAAATGCAGTTAATGTTTTTCTATATGCGCTTCACCACACTTTAACGAAGCATCTTCCATGGTAGTGTGTGTTATTATTTCATTATACAATATGTCTTTGTTTTTCTGATGATGAAGCTGTTCATCTGACTCTAGCAATATAAACACTTTTTATTATAGTACAACATCAACATATATTACTTACGTTGTGTTGAGTTGAAAAGTCTCTGACAAAATACAAACTGCACCTATCGAGCTGCACACAGACATAACCCCAAAATCAGTCATCTAATATTACTAGCAACAGAGAATTGACAGGTCAACAACATTGCAGATGTGTAATTGGTTGGTTTCCTACAGTCTTCATTAGATTTATCTATTAGCCATGCATATGTAAGAGTCAGAAACAAATTACTTCATATATGATGTGAAACTGAAAGTGCTTTTGTTTACAGTAACGTCTTTTGCGAGGTCTAGACACTGATTTTCATGTAAAGTGAAAATGGGGTTCTCTACATCTCGACTGTAGCTCTGCATTTATAAGTTGTTTAAAAAAATTGAAAAATTGCGCCACAAAAAATTCATGAGCAGGCTACTGGTATTGCTTCTATTATTGTTGAGCATCGGATATAAACTGAATTTGCGTTTGTTTTAGGAGTACTGGTAGTAAAATTAGGACTATCGGTATAAATCAACTGCAGCATTCAAGTCTAGAAATATATACTTGATTTGATCAAATATTTTAACTGAGTCGTCATACTGTTTTGCTCTTCTTCATTTTAATGAAACCTTGCTACCCACCTTGTGCTTTTTATTTTGGGGTTTTGTGCATCCCAATTTTAATTTGAACAGAAAAGGTGAAATTAAATGTATAAAACAAAAAACTGTTTTTGGGTGATACTCGAATTTATGCTACTACCGTGGTTATTTTGAGCAGTAGCTTGTAATAAGTTAGTTACGTACTACATTATAATAAAGGAAGAAAATAAAATATTTCAATTTCTCCATTATCTTCTGCATTTGTGTTAACTCCAGACTTTGCTATGCATTACGTTTTTCAGCTGTACATATTAAAATTACTCTAATGTCATACAGCTATCTTTCATTCATTAGACGTGGGTTAAATCGATAGACAAGAACATAATCACACTATTTATACAATAGAATTCACTTTCTAACGCTATGTATGAACTTCCTTTTAGCAGCGTATAGTAGATTCCAAAAAAACAATAGATGACGTGATCAAACTAATCTTTACTATTTGGAGGGGAAGCACTGCTCCCATGATTTATCTAATACTGTTACAGTTGTCTTGAAAAATTTTTCTCCTCATGGAACGTTATAATGTTCGTGCGCCAGTGCATCGTTCCTGCGAAACAGTCCACAATTTATAGTGTGACTGTATTTGATAATCCAACACCAGTCGAAGCTGTACTTTCTTGAGCTATGAAAGAGAATTTTGGCTAATTCATTAGATATCTACAAAAATTGATCTAAATCGGAGGACAAAAATTAGGTGCACATGCTATATAATGCTATGTACCAGGAAGTATCCCCATATATTCTTCCACAATGTGCCATTTTCTACTAGAAATAAGGTAGAAGCTGCTGTAGTGAAGACACTTTTGTAGGCAAACTAAAAGTATGTGAGCGAAATGCATCACACTCAGCTCACAAAACGTGTTTATATCACATCACAGACGTATGTGAAACAACACCACAGACAGACATGTAAACAGTATTCCTCAAGGGACTGGATAAAGTTTTAGGAGACAGAAAAAGAATAAACTTACTACAAATTAAATGTGACCATAACATACTGCTTAATGAGAAAACTAAAAACTTTTGCAATTATGCAGCCGTAAGGGGTTTAAATTTTTCCAAGATACTGATTTCATCACTAATATAAACAAATGAGGCTGTACAAAAGGACAAAACGATGGGTAATAAGTATTCAATTTTACAGTCGCTTTCAACCACATAGTAAACTTCCTCCATGCTATCACAATTTTAGATCAGATAACATCATTATAAAATCTATTATCAGGATGTAATTGAAGCACTTTTCCGACGCTTTTCAGTAGGCCTAAAATATTCCGCAGATGTGACAGTAACTGGTTAGAAGATATAATGAAAATTGTTATATTTTTATTTCAAGGACCATCTTCACACAGAAATATTATATGCTGATATCAAGAAGTTGAAGATACCGTTCCCCATAGATACAAATTTGTTTTTAAAAAGTATCTACTTACTCTCATCTACTGATAGATATATAACGAAAGGTCAATAAATACTCTCATTTTATAAACGCTTTTTAATTCTTTGGCCTACTGTAAGTAATGATATTTTATTGTACTAGTAAAAATTTATTTTTGTACATTTCTTGAATTTATTTTAGATTGTAATTTTTGCATTCAGGACTTTTGTTGCCCACATGATGTCCCTGCCTAATTCAGAATTCTTATTATTGTTAACAGAGAACTGCATGTGATATACTATTAAAATTTAAGTTATGAAGTTGTTTCTTAATATGTTTTGAACGCCCCATCCCCACCCTCCTCCCCCTGCATGAACCATGGACCCTGCCGTCGGTGGGAGACTTACGTGCCTCAACTTTACAGATAGCCGTACTGACAGCAGTTTCAACCACAACTGATTGGTATCTGTTGAACGTGGCGTTCCTGAAGAGCGGTAGCAGCCTTTTCAGTAGTTGCATGGGCAACAGCCTGCATGATTGACTGATCTGGCTTTTTAACATCAATCGAAATGGCCTTGCTGTGCTGGTACTGCAAACGGCTGAAAGCAAGTGGAAACTAAAACCGTAATTTTCCCCGAGGACATGCAGCTCTACTGTATGGTTAAATGATGATGGCATCCTCTTGGGTAAAATATTCGGAGGTAAAGTAATCTCCCTTTCGGATCTTCGGGCTGGAATTACTCAGGAGAAATCGTCGTCTGGAGAAGCAAATGGCGTTCTACGTATCGGAGCGTGCAATGTTAGAGCCCTTAATTGGACAGGTAGGTTAGAAAATTTAAAACGGGATGTGGATAAATTGAAGTCAGATACAGTAGGAATTAGTGAACTTCGGTGACAGAAGGAACAGGACATCTGGTCATGCGAATGCAGCGTTATAAATAGAAAACCAAGTAGGGGTAATGCAGGAGTGAGCTTATAACAAATAAGAAAACAGGAATGATGGTAAGCTACTATAGGCATCACAGTGAACGCATTATCGTAGCCAAGATAGACGAGAAGCTCACACCTATCACAGTAGTGCAAGTTTATATGCCAACTAGCTCCGAAAATGATGAAGAGATTGAATAAGTATGTTATGAGATAAAAGAAATCATTCAGATAGGTAAGGGGAAGAGATTGAAGAAGTGTTTCATGAGATAAAAGAAATCATTCAGATAGTTAAGAGAGGCGAAAGTTTAATTGTGATGTGGGACTGGAATTTGATATCAGGAAAAGGAAGAGAACGAAAAATAGTAGGTGCATATGGAGTGGCGGAAAGGAATGAAAGGAAGCCGCCATATAGAATTTTGCTCAGATCATAAATCAATCGTAACTAACATTTGGTTTAAGAATCCTGAAAGAAGGTTATATACGTGGAAAAGAACTGGAGTCACCAGAAGGTTTCAGATTGATTATATGATATTTTGGAACCAGATTTTAAATTTTAAGACTCTTGTAGGGGCTGAAGTGGGCTCTGACATGTAGATTAAAACTGAAGAAACTGCTAAGAGGTAGGAAGTTAAGGAGATGATAACCGAATAAGTTAAGAGAACCAGAGGGTGCTGAGAGTTTCAGAAGGACTAGAACAAGGGAGAGGAATACAATAAAAGACGAATGGATAGCTTTATGAGAAGAAATGGTGAAGCAGCAGAGGATCAAATAGGTAAAAAGATAAGGCCTAATAGAAGTCCTTGGATAATATGGGAGGTATTGAATTTAACCGATGAAAAGAGAAAATGTAATGATGCACCAAATGAAGCAGGCGAAAGGGAATACAAACGTGTAACAAACGAGATGAGCAGGAAGCGTAAAATGGAGAAGCACGCTTGGATAGGGGACAAAGGTAAGGATTTAGAAGCATATTTCGTTAAGATAAATACTGTCTGAAGGAAAATTAAAGAGGCCTTTGTAGAAAAGAGAAACAGGATTGTATGAAAAGCTCAGACGAAAAACCAGTCTTAAGCAAAGAAGGGAGAACTGAAAGGTGGAAGAAATAAATATTCTAGGGAGAGGAACTTCCTTACAAAAGAATGGAAAACCTGGTAGACACCGACCTCGAGGATGATCAGTTTGGAGTCCGGAGAAATTTAGAAACAAGCGAGGTAATACTGACCTTACGATTTGCCTTAGAAGATCGGTTAAGGAAAGGCAAACCTACGTTTATAGCGTTTGTTGAATTTGAGAAAGCTTTTGACAATGTTGGCTTCCATATCTTTGAAATCTTGAAGGTAACAGGGGTAAAATAAAGGGCGTGAAAGGCTGTGTACAACATTTTCAGAAACCAAACGGCAGTATTAAGAGTTGAGGTGCAGGAAAGGAAAGCAGTGGTTGAGAAGGGAGTGAGACAGGATACAATGTTATACAATCTGTACACTGAGCAAGCAGTAAAGGAGAGCAATTAAAAATTTGAAGTAGGAATTAAAGTTCAGGGAGAAGAAATAAAACCTTTGAGGTTCACTGATGACATTGTAATCCTGACAGAGACAATAAAGGATTTGGCAGACCAGCTGAACGGAATGGACAGTGTCTTGAAAGGAGGACATAAGATGAACATCAACCAAAGCAAAACAAGGATAACGGCATGTGGCCGAATTAAATCAGTTGATGCTAAGGAAGTCAGATTGGGAAACGAGGCATCTTCCAATGTCTCTTGGAAAATGTCTTTCCAACAATGATGTCAGAGATACTCCTTTGTGATACTGACAGGAAGATAGAGTCAATAATTAAATCACAGAAGACTAAGGACTCTCATGGATACGATGGAGTACTATTGAAGTACTGTGCTGCACCTATTAGCCCTGTACTTAGTCATATTTGTAATTATTCCTTTGAGAATGGTCAATTTCCTGAACGATTAAAGTAAAGCCGCTTTATAAAAAGGGAAAAACGAATAATATAGACAATTTTAGACCTATTTCTATGCTATTAGTGTTTCCTAAAGTTGTTGAAAAGCTTTGTAGGTAAGGATAAGTGATCATTTTATTTCAAATAATTTGCTATCAAATGTACAGTTCAGTTTTAGAAGTGGTTTAACAACTGAAAATGGTATATTATCTTTTCTCTGTGAGGTACTGGATGGATGAAACACAAGGTTTCGAACGATAGGCATCTTTTTTTATTTAAATAAGGCATTTGATTGTGTTGATCATAAAATATTACTCCAGAAGTTGGACCATTATGCAATATGGGGAGTAGCCCTCAAATGGTTCATCTTTTACTTTAAAAACGACACCAAAAGGTCATTATCCACAGTGTTGAGAATGGTTATGATGTGGGATGTGAATGGGGCACAGTTAAATGTAGGGTGTCCCAGGGATCAGTGCTGGGACCACTCCTGTTCCTTATTTTATATAAATGATGCGCCCTCTAGTATTACAGGTGTTTCTAAAATATTTCTGTTTGTTGACGACACTAGTTTTGTAGTAAAGGATGTTGGGTACAACGATGGCACTGTTTCAAGTAATGCAGTTCAAGACATAAATTCATGGTTTGTAGAAAATAAACAAACGCTCAATCACAGTAAGACTCAGTTTTTACTGTTTCTAACGAACAGTTCAACAGAATCCTACTTTTAATTTCATATTAGTGAAACTGAACAGTTCAAATTTCTAGGTGACCAGATAGATAGTAAACTGTCATGGAAAGCCCATGTCCAGGATCTTGTTGAAAGACTTAATGCTGCCATTTTTACTATTCGAGTGGTATCTGAAGTAAGTGATAATTCCACACGAAATGTAGTCTACTTTGCTATTTTCATTCACTTTTGACGTATGGTGTTATATTTTGGGACAACTATTCCTATTCTAAAAGGATATTTTTGGCTCAGAAACGGGTGGTTCGGGCAATAAGCGGTGCAAGTTCACGAACCTTTTTCGATCCCTGCTCATTAGTCTGTTTATTCTGACATTGGCCTCTCAGTATATAAATACTCTTTAGTGCCGTTTCTTGTTAATAATATCAGCTTATTCCCAAGAATTAGCAGCTATCACTCAGTTAATACTAGGCAGAAACACAGTCTACATTTGGATCGCACTTCCTAGACTCTTGTGCAGAAAGGTATACAATATATTGCTGCATTGATTTTCAATAAGCTACCACAAGAATTCGAAAACCTTAGCAGTAAACTACGCGCTTTCAAATCGAAACTGAAGAGTTTGCTCATGTGTCACTCCTATTCTGTCGAAGAGTTCCTTGAAAAATTAAGCTGATTCCTGCGTTATATTGTTGATCGCGTTTACAAAAACGTATGGCATGTCTTTTTTGGGTTCATAAACATTTTATTTTATCTGTTATTAATTTTATGTTGTAATTTCATGTACTGACAAAGTCCATGACCTTGAATATTTGCTTCTGAATTTGATCATACAGACCTAGACGTGTAAAATAAAGTAAAATAAAATTATAGAAAAATAAAAGTAGAAGATGAGTTTTGTTATTTGGGCAGTAAAAATAAGTGATGATGGCAGAAGTAGAGAGCGTATAAAATGTGGACTGGCAATGGCAAGAAAAGCGTTTCTGAAGAAGAGAAATTTGTTAATATCGAATATAGACTGAAGAGTTAGGAAGTCTTTTTTGAAAGCATTTGTATGGAGTGTAATCATGTATAGAAGTGAAACGTGGACGATAAACAATTTAGACAAGAAGAGAATAGAAGCTTTTGAAACGTTTTACTACAGTGGAATGCTGCAGGTTAGATGGGTAGATCACGTAACTAATGAGGAGCTACTGAATGGAATTGGGAAGAAGAGGAATCTGTGGCACAACTTGACTAGAAGAATGGGTCAGCTGATGGGACAAGTGCTGAGACATCAAGGGATCACCAATTTATTATTGGAGGGAAGTCTGAGGGGTAAAAATCGTAGAGGAAGACCAAGAGACGAATACACTAAGCAGATTCAAAAAGATGTAGGTTGCAGTGATTATTCAGAGATGTAGGGGCTTGCACAGGATTGAGTAGCATGGAGAGCTGCATCAAACCAGTCTTCTGCCTTAAGACCACAAGAACAGCAGCAGTGACAACAACAATGATAACAAAAAGAACATGTTTTGAACCTGGTCAGTCATTCATTAGTGTAGTAGAAGTGCCTAAATAGGAAGTTGATAAAAGTAAAGTAAATAACTCTTAAAAACTCTGCATTTTATTGATATATGAAAGAACTGAAGAACATGGCATCAAGAGGATTCCATAAGCATCTAAACAGGCTTAGTTCAATGAAAGATACTGTAAGATGTCGTGGTCTCCTGACCTCCATTGCTTACATATTCCGCCCTCAAAATCATATTCCGCACATCAGGACGCTTCATTCGAACCCAAACTCGATAAGATAAAGTCAGTGTTGTATGAATTCATGTAAACGATATGCAATTAACAAGTAAGCGCACCATGGTTGAAATACTCGAGGCTGGCGTACACACATATATTCCAGACACGACGGTCACCGAAGCTTTTAGTTCGGGTAAGAAACCACACAACGGGACGCCGGTCCCTACAGAAGACGACCCAGCCTATGTCAGCCGGTGATCGCCCGTGTAGCGGACAGCGTGGGCCCGAGTGAAAGGGGGCAACAACCCCGTGTTCAGCTTGAAAGCAAATTACGCTACATTGTGTGGGAGCGGCCAGCCTACGCATTCTTTACACATAGCACGCAGTTTCAGAGATTTTCAGAGGGAGACAGTAACGCCAAACGCCAATGCTACAGGTTTCTGGATTGGTCGCCTTAAACGAAACGTCATTCTCCCGGTTTAGAAGGGCAATGCTGATTGGCAGACGATATTTCTGACGCCTTGAGCTGAAGGAATAATGGAAGAGACCGAAAGATATACCCCTTCACGTCTGGCGTGGAGAGGCACCGTTCCGTTGTCGCTCTTGGAGCGAGGAACAAGTCTCTCCTCAGTACTTCACTGGGAGATCACCTCTGTCGAGAGCGAATCGAAGTGCTACTCTATACTGAGTCCTTGCAATTAAGTGTTGTTCACTGTGTTGGCCGACACACTTATTGTGCGGTGTGAATGGACAGAGTTATAGTTAAACGCCTGCAAGCGAATTTTGAGTGGCATCGCGGTGGACTAGTTATCTGACCGGTGTGCCACGCCAATAGTTAGACTAGGGGCGAATAGGAATCCTTGACTTCATCAAGGCTTAGGGAGAGTTTGATTGGTGAAGGTCAATCCAGATGGAACGAGAGTTATCTCATTTGTCAGCAGCGAGCGGCGCAGACAGCAGTCATCGCAGCTTACTGTATTGTGCGCTACAGCTATTGCGAGCCCCATATTTCCTCCACAACAGTACACTTCACTCCATTTCACACGCGACAGCCTCGACCATACCTAGCAACATTCTAAAGGATAATTATTCAAGTTGAGTAGGCGCGCCTCTCAGCCATTCTGCCAAGTCAACAACCATCTTAAACTTTGTATAGAAATTTCATTAGCGAATCCTATCCTTGAGAGGTAACTTCACATTCCGAAAAGAACCAGGATATAACTTGTTCAATTCATAACTAAAAGTGCCATTGTGATTTCTCAGAATTTTTGCAAAATAAATAATAACTTCCGTTAATTTCATGTTTTTCTTACACTAACTAGCACTACTCCAGTACCTAAGTATCCCACTAGTTACGTAAGAAATTTTGTGAATTTTTGTGTCAGTTCCTTACAGCGGACGACTCCAGAAGATATTTATTGCTGAACGTTTTTCAGGCATTTCTCTTTAGCACGTAAAGAGCGTCTGTCTGACTTCTGTAGTAGTGTGGGGGTGGAAATTGCATCTTGCAGGAGCCACAGGGTAAAGGGTACATCTCAGATTAATCCGTTGCGCAGGATAACAGAATAACAGATCAGCCCCACACCTCAGAGTACAAATAGCCGGGGTCTGTAAGTTTGGAATTTATTTCCGGTGGCAGTGAGATGACAGGCGTCACGTTAGCGTTGCAGTGTTGCTAAGTTATGCCGGATACTCGAACAGAGCCGACTGTTATGAATCATTTCTTTCGAGTGGTGCCTGCGGTACGGTGACTCAGTTATCCGCAGACGTTGCTTTATCGGCTCTGAAGGTAACGCCCGCTTCCGCTGATAGGGGCGTCCTCTGATCAGGAGATACGGCCCAAGATAAGCAGCGGCCCGTGCCAGGTGGTCCTCTATATTACGAGGTGAGGTGACTGACAGCAGCCACAGTCCAGCGACAGACCATCGCCTCGGCGCATCGGCCGACTTCATACTTTGTGAGTACCAGAACTCTCAATCTCAGTTATTCACCTCTTAACGTGAATCGAAAATAACGGTTAGATTATCATCTCACTAAGTTCGGCTCTCTAACACGCTTTCCGATGCACCTTGGATGCCTCATAATTTCACACAATACCTAATCCTAGCAGGTGATGACACCCTCCTCTTTTCCGACGGAAAAAAAATCACAAACACCAATGCCCTGTAGAGTAACCTTTGTGTGCTGTTTCAAATCTCGTCCAGTTATTCGCATCGCAACTAAGATCCATTATTAAATAATTTTGAAGCAGGAGGCGTGGGTGAAATCCACTGCACCGAAAGTGAAGGCTGTTACATTTGAAAAACCACCAGAAAGAATAAAATCAGATAAAAAAAAGTACCGGAATCAAAGGAGAAACACAACGGAGATATGTACGTTTGCATATCACAAACATGAATAATATCCTTACCGCTTTGTATCAAACGAGAAAGGGCGCCATAATGGATACAAAAATGTATAATTAAGTGGACCACAAAAAGAACAAATTTCTCATTTAATAATTAAGTTTGAGAATCATGGAATTTCTTGATGCCTTTCAAAATATCTGTAATGTGTTTCGTTGTAAACGAACCTCCCTACATTAACGTCTTACACTATATGTGTGCCTGACTTTAGGTAATATTCCGTATGTGCCAAGCCTGTGAACAGCAGACTACGCCATATCTCTCGGTAAACACGATATCTGCTTACAGACATACATCCGTGCGTCATCCAGCCACTTGTTATCGCCGACTTCCCGTCTAGGTTAATTCACCGATATATCTTAAGCATCATCTGTCGGATATTACATGTAATATAGAATAGTTAAAATTTTAGCCTGTAGACCTCATACATTCATACCTGTGTTATTTTCAAAAATTGTATACGTGTATAGTTATTTGTATTACTGTTCCATCCTTTGGTTTTAAAATATTGGGTTGGTGCATAAGTTCGTTTTTCATAAGTATAATAAACACAACAGATAGAAATATGGGAGACTTTAGTCATCAATAAAAGGTTCTCCTTCACTATTTAGAGCAGTCTGCCAATGCTGGGGCAGCCTTTCGATTCCGCGACTTTAGAAATCACGCGGTTTTCAGGCGAAGAACTCGTCCAGCCATGTTCGGAGTGCATTTTCATCGGGAAAGGAAGTTCGTTGAAGGTTTTCGGTAGAGAGCGGAAAAGGTGAAAATCTGAAGGCGCAAGGTCAGGTGAATAAGGTGGGTGCGGAATGACTTCCCAACTTAACTCCGGTTTTGTGTTCTTTGTCAGTGTAGCAGAAAGCGAGTGGGCGCTACCGTGGAGTAGCATTATTTCACGGAGTCTTCGTGGTCGTTGTCCTTTGACTGCGTCTGGAAGACGTCTCAGTTGTTGACAATAAATGTCAGCAGTGATGGTTACACCTCGGGGAAGCATTCGTAGTACACCGCAACGTCGCTGTCCCCACGAGATGAATAACATTATCTTTCGTTGATGCGCTCAGGTCTTTCTACGGGGAGATGCTGCTTTCATTATGTTAGCTTAAACACACAAGCCAATTGACGACGAACAAGCAGAAATGCACATATGGCCGCCCGCTGATTTTTGTGGTTTTGGCTTAGAGCATGCCGTACCTGTACACCCGATTTTTGAATCTCCACCATTGCATGCAAATGTCGCACGATGGTGGAATGGTCACAGTTCATCATATTTGCCAATTCTCGAGCACAGTGACGTGGAAGCGTTGTGAATCATTGCGCGTACACGCCCTTCATCAAACGGCGAAAGTTTTCCTGAACGTAGAGAGTCAGTAATGTCAAAACGGTCCTCCTTAAAACGAGTAGATATCATGTGCTCTGTGCATTATGCCCATACACGGCCCAAATGTTTCTGGATTCCTACGCTGCTGCCACTCCTCTATTGAACTCAAACAGAAAATGTCGGAAATGTTTCGATTTCTCCTCTTGGCACTCCATATTCTAGCGTCCACAGCTCCACTCACTATCTCCAAATGACCAAAGGACAATATGTAGACTCAAAGCGCAACAGCGTACTGCAAATAAAAAAATGACAGTCGATAAATAAACACATAGCAACTAGAGTACCAATTTGGAAAACAAAAATGTTTCGAACTTATGCACCAATCCAGTAGTTTTAACGATTTATCTGCACTCGGCTGCTGCTTAGACCGTCTTCAAGAGCCCCTGCTGACTACTCCTCTTACTTCCTATCGTCTGTATAGCTGGAACAGCTTCTCTTTCACTGATGTATCCGGAGCATTCCAACAAACATTTCATGGCCTTAACTGGCTGGCACGGTAGTCTTGTTAAACGTCGTAGTGGAGGTGGATTACCGTTACCTTCTCTGACCCGTTATGAAATGTCAGGTTGATCTCTGTACCGTGTGGATGAGTGCAAGGAGGGCACCTCTTACGTGGTACTGTTTGGGGCTGTCAGCCTGGTATACTTTCTCATATTCTACCAGTCTGTCCTCAGCACTCCGTTTGACTGCAAGGACTCGTGGTGTGTAACTTTTATACGTTTGTCAGCACATATTTTACTTATGATGATTTCAATATAGATATAATGACGAGTTATTATGCAATATTATTCATAATTACACTACAGTGTTAAGTAACTTGGCCAATTGCCAGAGAGGGATTTGCAGGGATCGGAGAAAGCAAACCAAGCCCTCAAAAAGACCGCCACGGGGTGTGGACATGCTTCTGTGGGGTGGGGGGTGGGGGAAGAGTGGGGAGGGAGGGAAGGGGCAAGCGACGCCTATATGCTGCAGTGCAGGCACCTTAATCTTTCCTTCATGCTGCACGACAGCGAAAGTCATGCATCGAGGTAAAAATCGCGTAATCAAAACTGTTATTGACTTACGTACAAGCAGAGTTCACAAAGATCCTAGTTGCAACAGTTATGTGCACTTGTCATATGGAAAAGAAGCAGTTTGAAACCGTGTGAGGTACATAATAGTATCACAACAGTACAACACTGCCAGCTGAGTAAAGTTGGTTGAAAAAAAAAAAAAAAAAAAAAAAAAAAAACGAGTACCGTTCGAAACCTTCCGAATTTTATCCACTCAGATCTATGGAGCTGAAACGCCAATTCGGTTAAACACTGAATGCATAGCTGCTAGTGCGTTATTTTAACATACTTTTTGTCTGTCTCTTGTAGTCAGCTGTGATCACTTGAGCGTGGGCTAAGGGCCGAAACTAGTTGTGTAAACAATTTTTGGTACAACTGGAGGTGTCATTCAATAAAACTAGTACTGACAACAGTGGGTTCCCCACGCCACGTGTCCCAAAAATTAATTTCCCGTTGAGATATAATCTTGGTACCATCCGTAGTTGATATTATCCTCTATTGACATCATTTCATCCCTTGAAATATGTTTCTGAGAGACATCATACAGATCTTCTCTATACCTTCGCTTTGATTACTGCCATGAAACTTGGCACCATCCGTAGTTAATGTTACCCTCTACTGACATCCCTTCATTCCTTGAAATATTTTTCTGAGAGATATCATACAGATCTTTTTATCTTCGCTTTGATTACTGTCATGAAATGTCAATTAGTCACATATTCAGGCAATGAGCGTTAGTAAACACTTCATTTGTATGTATCCGTAGGTCCCATACAATTATTAAAGATATTTAAAATCTGTCTTTGCAATTACAGAAATGAATATGCTCTTTTTAGTGGTTGCAAAGCGGATATCAAATACCTGTGCGACCAGGTAAATGAGCGTTGGCAAGAATGTGGGAACCACATCTTAGCTGTCGTTATTGTTCTGGGCGACGTCCTAGCTGGGTTGGTTCGCCGTTACTTACCCTGACCTGTTATGAAATTTCGAAGCTATCTCTGTAGCGCATGGATGAATGCACAGTGCGGGTATGTAACGTAGTATTGCGTATGGCTGTCAATGTAGTCACTAATCCATACTGTTTCATATTATCTTTATTCTGAGAAGCACCTTAAACCCGCCTATTATATGGCTGCTGTTGTTGCCGCTGCTTACGCCGATATCCGCACTTTAATTGGTAGGTTTTATCAACCAGCTCAATTCTTTCTTTTGCTTCGGTCATTTTCTGAAGCAGTTCACTAGTACGTGCTGTCGCAGAAGCTCTCACACATCTGTCTTTTACCCTACATTAACTACACAAGTAATCTTTGCTCAAGATACAGCTTATATCAAAATCATCTCTGGTTTCGTTGCTCTTTTCCCGAGATCATGCAAACCCTACAGTTTACTAAACAAATACTGGAAAATGATCTTAGCTTCAGAAGAAACGAACTACCATCAAACCAGCAGCCACGTATGTTGACAGAATCCACGTAAGATGCTCACCAACAGGGTTACAACATTTGAAAACCTACTTCCGCTCTACTGCACGTAACATGTCAACGGCTATGTGCTGAAGCACTGATCGTATGCTATTTATCAGATTGTGCAATTTAGTGCCTCATTGTGGAGCAAATACCAGTTACCACCGATGAAGTAGCTCCATCTTCTACATGGTGGTTACGTTGTTAGGACATGAATCGAAGAGATAATATGAATTGAAGGACACGCAGTCAGCTTACACCTCTCTGAAATTACCGAAGATATCGATATACCTCACACGGTCGAAACATCGCTAACAGCAGTGTCACGTGGACTCCTTACATTAGACACTGCACACATGTCCTGGATTTAATGATGGACATGGTGTATTCTGGTGCCTAGGAACCATATGCCACCACTTATTCCCACTTGACAGGTCAAGTGGGAAGTTTCTTCCACCACTAAAATCAAATTTCTCTGGGCAAGTGGTGGTGCAGGCGGTCATCCAATTTCTATTAACTGTGACGTTACTTAAGTGTGAGGTTACACACATTTGCGTAGATAATGCTGCTGATTATCAGTTCTGGAGTTCAGTCACTTTGTAATTAATACGTACGCAGTCATAGGGCAATACTCACGTCTGACAACTGCTTGCGTGCTAGAGAGTGTGGCACATCCTGATATTAAAAGCAAATGCAAAACTGCGAAAAAATTCTTTAGTATGGCTTATTATCTATGACGTTCAAACTTTATATCAGCCACAGGGGCCAGTTAAGTTGGACGCTGTGTGAAAATTATTATAGTCAAGAGCGTCGTACTTAACGTTACCATCCGCATAATTGCCACTGTACCACTGTATATGACTACTTACAGCTTCCGTCCATAAAATGTTTCTGCCACTCTGCAGGTTATTCATCTTATGTGTAAGGTACTTTTGGCGTATGTTTGATAATTAAATAGTATTTAGAGCTTCCGACTTTAACCATTTAGGTGGCCTTATTTTGTTTCAGGATTTAACTAGGTATCTGAAATATTACTTCCTTAGTGCAATGCTTTACTGTTTCATACATTGAAAACATACGACATTTTACTCAAAATACATTTCCTTCAGTCATCTGCAGGTCTCTTATGCTGCAGAAAGGCACAATATATAATTTATTATAGAAGACGGCAATGATTTTATTATTTATTATCTTTTTCAGAAGTGACTCCAAAGACCGTCATCTGGCAGTAAACTGAACAGAGCAATGGCAGCAACAGCGAAGCACAGGTGAGGGAACGTATTATATCAATTTTCTTAGGTGCCATGTGCTTAATTGGAACCTCGTTGATCATCACAATAAAAACACAATTTCCTAAGGACTTACCTACTAATGCTGTAGTATAGAAAACAATAAAATTAAATCAAATGACAATGCCAGTAAAAAATTAGTACATCTTTACAGAGGTTTCCAGTTCACTCAAAATTTATTATTGCAACAGTGCATATGGAGAACATGAAATGATTAAATTTACAGATGAATAATACTAGCGGTTCTGCAGTATAAGGTATCGCCCCGTGCTGAAACACCCGTATTACTGCGTGGTGCAGTCTCCATGGGTGGCAATGCAGCCGCTGTCCCTGGTATTCAGTCGGTATTCAGCCTGTTCGACCAGCTCATGTAGTTCTGTAAGAGTTCTTGGTCGACGAATCGCACGAGTCACTTCTCGTCCCATCATACACCACACGCGCTCGATAGGAGACAAGAGCGGAGATCATGCTGGCCAAAGACATTGCTGCATGCCTTACACAGCACATTGAGTTTCACGGGCAGTGTGTGGGCGAGCATTATCCTGTTGGAAAAACGCATCACTTCCCTTTGCAGGAACGGCGCTGGTTAGCACCCCCCCCCTCCCCCCCAGAAACACCAAAGGTGAACGAGAGTTGTAGCTTATATGACCCCAGACCATAAGGCGTGGGGTGGGGTGGGCTCAGAGTGTATTGGGCGAATGCACTCTGTGAGACAGTAGGCTCTAGATCTACGTCGTACACCTAATGGACCATCACTTGCGTGCAGGCAGAATCTGTTTCATAGCCGAAGACCACGGCGCACCATACCATCTCCAATTTGATCCTCTGGTGGCACCAGTTGAGCCATGCAGGTCGATGCTCCCGTGTGAGTTGAAGACAGGGTGCCTGTAGTCCCACTGCTAATAACCTATTCACAACAGTTCGTGTTGACACATCTGGGCTCACAAGCTCTCTTATCTGTGCTGTGGTAGCTGTACGGTCTGCCACTGCTGCCCTTAGAGTACGAGGATCGTGGTGGGCGTCTGTGCTGCGTGAGCATCCAGAACCTCCTCTGTGGGTGTGACAATATCCACGTGACCAATGATACCAGCGTCGTTACACAACTGACGCACGACGTCCAACTTGTGTGGGGGTTCTCCGAAAGGACCATCCAGCCACTGGGAAGACCACACTTTGACCTGTTTAAGACTCGGTCAGCTGACAGTAGAAAGCACAATTACATCTCCGTGGCATGGTTACCTGCTGGTTTCACACGTCTGCATCACATTGAGCCTTCTGGCTTCGAGGATTCCCTATTATAGGATAGACGCAGATGCCGCTCCGGTAGCTATAACACCACGGTATCTGTTGGCGGACGACGCTGAAACCATTATCAGTACATGTGCTATCGTTCAGGTGGCATATTACGTTATCGGATCAAAATCGACGCTGTCTCTCCGCGTGTGGTAAATTTTATTTCCGGCAGTGTATACACAACCGGCCATTAAAATTGCTATCCCACGAAGATGACGTGCTACAGACGCGAAATTTAACCGACAGGAAGAAGATGCTGTGATACGCAAATGATTACCTTGTCAGAGCATTCACACAAGGTTGGCGCCGGTGGCGACACCTGCAACGTGGTGACATGAGGAAAGTTTCCAACCGATTTCTCATACACAAACAGCAGTTGACCGGCGTTGCCTGGTGAAACGTTGTTGTGATGCCTCGTGTAAGGAGGAGAAATGCGTACCATCACGTTTCCGACTTTGATAAAGGTCGGATTGTAGCCTATCGCGATTGCGGTTTATCGTATCGCGACATTGCTGCTCGCGTTGGTCGAGATCCAATGGAAGTTAGCAGAATATGGAATCGGTGGGTTCAGGAGGGTAATACGGAACGCCGTGCTGGATCCCAACGGCCTCGTATCAATAGCAGTCGAGATGTCAGGCATCTTATCCGCATGGCTGTAACGGATCGTCCAGTCACGTCTCGATCCCTGAGTCAGCAGATGGGGACGTCTGAAAGACAACAACCATCTGCACGAACAGTTCGACGACGTTTGCTACTCTTGATGAACTGTGGTATCGTGTTGAAGCTGCATGCGCAGCTGTACCTGTACTCGCCATCCAAGCTCTTTTTGATTCAATGCCCATGGGTGTCAAGGCCGTCAAGGCATTTCTTCTTGGTGTAGCAATTTTAATGGCTAATAGTGTATTCAAGCATTCTGGATGAACGGTCAGAGTACCTCAATATTTGAAATTATTATTTCTCTGTTCTATAAATTATTTTAATCAGAACTATTCATATTTGCTAAAATTATGCATTTAACTAGACTTGAAGTAATCAAACTGGGATTCCATGTATCAAACTAGCGACA
This sequence comes from Schistocerca cancellata, assembly GCF_023864275.1. Taxonomy (NCBI): domain Eukaryota; kingdom Metazoa; phylum Arthropoda; class Insecta; order Orthoptera; family Acrididae; genus Schistocerca; species Schistocerca cancellata. Next base: position 246,947,368 of record NC_064632.1, read on the forward strand.
GCCACGCTTGATATTGTGTGTTGGTTATACAGTATCGCTGCCTTGCTTCCAGTTTCGTGAATGAGCTGGGCCACAGTCATACACTAAAGCCTGGGATGGTCCGCCGCGGCTCAGTGATTTTCCAGCAGTCTGGGGAACACCACACCCACACCCAGGACGTGGGCTGGGGGGTGCGGCCCATCACCATCGTCGTACCCACCAGCAGCAATCCGAGGCCCAGCGGGCGCATCATCCTCTTCAACCAGTGTTCGCCGCAGGGTTCACAGTCCGAATGTTGATGCGAATCACGATAGGCAGGGTTTCTCGACGAGCAGAAGCGACAGGAGATGCGATAATGCAGGCCACGTCTTGGGAGGACTGCCAGACTGATCAAGCTGAGCAGTGTGCTGTATAAGTTGAGACAACGCATTCATGTTCAAAGGCATGAGACTTCAAATATCCGTTTGGCTACCCAAATTCGATTTCCTTCCTTTTCCCCATACCACTCCTGGCGAATAAGTACGACTCTGCCTTTTTTCTCCCCCATCTTTCTCAAATGTTATCTTTTGCTCCGTCTACCATGGCCTCGACACTGAGGGGATGTTAAGTTTGCTGCTCACTTGTCTTTTATGGACTGGCTGTCACGATGCTTTCAAAAGCCCGATGTTCTGACCAACGAGAAGTTACCATTAAATACTTTTCTAACGAGAAGATTAAATAAAGACATGTAACATGTGGGCAAAAAAGAATCTCAAATTTGTGTTATTTCTATGTATTTGTTATTTATTTCGTCTCTTTTAAGTGCTATCTATTTAAAGTGTTAATGTGCTTACAATGGTTGTTTTCGTACTCAGAAGGGGAGAGTACGCCAGTCATATAAATCTGTTATACAATACTACTATATAATTCTTTTCTGTTGCCCTACAGACATTAAACATCATTAAATAGCACTAAATTGCAGCTGCAAATCTTTTTTGTTGTCTTTCTTGTCTTTTTCCTCTGTGTAAAAAGGTGTCCCTACTTACAGTATGTGTCATAACACCCAAAGTAAACCCTGACGCTGAAATCTGAAGCTGCTTTTCTAATAAAACATTAATCTGTTTGTACATCGCTGAGAACTAAGACCAGTGTGATATTTGTTTGGTTTTAGGTGGTATCCACCAATTCACCAGCCACAATTTGTATGTACATTTACATACGGCGCACTTTGGAAATTTAAGTGTTACAGAAACATACGTACATGGTTATATTTACAGATAGAAACATTCAAAAGAAAATGAAATTCGATATTGATGTCTGAGTCTTTTAGATAGATTCCTACTATCTGACAAACAATAAGTGTTATTCTAATGTAAACATTTAAAAGTAACCAAATTAAATATTGGTGTTACGGTCTTCTAGGTAGGTTTCTACAATGTGATTTATCCTTGTATTTTTCGCACATAATAGGGCAGTAATCGATGTAGGTAATGAAACCTTCAGCTAGGTCACCGTGCGAGCGCTTGCAGCCAAGACCATGTGAGCCTGTGTGTGTCTGTCGTCACAGAACACATTACCAGGTTGCTTCGTAGTTATCAGGGGTAAAAAGCTGAGAAAAAGACTTTGTCTGCAATTTATAAAGTAACGACACTAACAAGGGGGCCTTCGATACTAACCCTCGGTGACTTTCTTCAGACTTACGTGATTTTAACGGCAGTGCTTGGATTTCAATATCCTACAGATTTGAAGATTACAAGAGTTTTGAATACGGCTTAGCATAAAACATTTCTTTCACATTAATGTAGTCGTTGGTTTTCCTTGTTCATTTATTTAATTCTTATAAATGCACCACCATAAAGGTCTTTTAAGTGACCATTCACTTACTCTTCATTCTTTCTAAAGCATAACGATCAAAACATGCAAGCACTCACAGATGTTAAATATAGAATATAACAGAAATAAAGCTATGAGGCTTCCTCAGTATTCACTGCTTCTAGTGACAAATTGTTATCCTGATTCACTTGCATTACATTTTATTGAATTCCTTACTTATGAAGTATTGTTTTCAAGATACTAACAAGTTTTCCGTTATTATTGCTTCTAGTATATTTTTATAGAAATCAACTTCGATATAAAATTTGTATTTCTCGTTTGAACGTAAGTCCTCTTTTCTGCATCACATAATTAATAAAGCCGCCATAGAACTACATAATAATATCATTCTAATGTGTTGTGAAATAATCTCATCTGGTGCAATTAGTTCGACCACAGTGATGCACCTCCCTTTCCTTCCTTCACACCATTTCATAAGGTACTGTAACACCTGCACGAAAACCGACTAGTACTATGGCATGCAAACTGTCATTTGTTAGTACATGTATAATATCATTGGCCCGTATACTGCTGGCGACTATGTTTAAATGTTTTATACTTTACAGTGCTCGAAAATGTAATTTTTAAAGACGATTTTCCATTGTGCTGCTGTAGGAAATTGTTGTCCATGCACTGCTTCAAATAAGATAAGTAGGTAAAAGGTCGATGAGACCCAGTTCGTCATATCCCATTATAAGCGCCTAAGGTCATGTAAGGAACTGCGGTAGTTGAGAGGAGAATGAGGCAGGTATTCAATCTGAACATAAAGCAGCTAGTAATGGGAATTAAGGAGAAATTTATATAGGGCACTTTAAGGTTTGTGATGTCTTTATATTTCATTCAGGATGGTCAAATGACTTGGAAGATCAGTTGACTGGAATGGTCAGTGTCCTGGAAAGGGGTTAATGTACATAAATACATGTAATCTAGGTGATGCTGAGGGATTGGGATTATCGAATGAGACACTGAAAACAGTAAACGAGGTTTGCTATTTGTACAGCAGGGAAAAGTATGTTGATAAACGTAAAGAATGTATATATGTATAATGTAAGCTGGGAACTGCAACAAAAATTTTCCTCATAAAAAGAACAATAACGTCGAATATAATGTGTTAGCAGAGATTTTCTGTAATTGTCTGTTTGGAATGCAGGCTTGGATGGAAGTGAAATATTGACATTTAACATCACAGAAATAAGGAGGACAGAAGCTTTTGAAAATTGTGTTATGGAACAATGCTGAAGATTAAATGCATTTAGCGAGTAACAAATGAAGCAGTACTGAATCGAGCTGGGGAGGAAAAGAAATTGTGGCACAACTTCACTAGAAGAAGGGATTGCTCGAAAGGATACTTTCTGAGCCATCAAGGAATGATTTGTTTGCTAGTGTGAAAAAGGGACAGAGGGCACTGGCGCTGCATTCACCAAACAGACTTTGCGTCCAATATAAAAGTGGCTGGAAGAGAACACCCTAACACAGAAAAGAGTTGATTTTACTTAGGGGGCTTGTTAAGCATGCAGTAACTAATTATGTGGTATCACCTATCGGTACCACCCTACAGGTGTTGTGAAGTTGGTAATGGAATGGCCAGTTTCCATCTGATGCCGACAGCAGTCATGTGGGATCTGGCGGAACCAGTGGTCTGTGCCCGCTGAGCCATCTCGCCAGTGGCTCCGTATCACGAGCGCCCTCTGCCGTCAAGATATAGGATGGCTGGCGGCAGCTGCTCACCCCACTTGTGCTTGGAACCCTATCGCTACGACACCATCATTTATCTGTAGTACAGTGAGCCTTATCCTAGAGCTGGACTCTAATTCTTTCTGGGTTGTTTGTAATGAATCTTCTTACTCTTGGAGAAATACAGGTTAGGTAAATCTTCTATTTACTGTGTTAACTTGTTCGTTAATAATTTCCGCTCCTGTTGAACTTTCCTACGATGGCATTTGCCGAACACTCTCGACCATCTCTTCTTATTGCTGTGTATGAAGCAGTGCACAACAATCAGCTCCATCAAAGGGCAAAGTCGTTTTAGTGGAACTACTACGGAGGAATATTGGCAAAATAGATTGATACCCAAATAACAATAATTTATTAAAATCTTGATGTACTGTTTGAGTATAATAATGGAGTGCGACAGATTTGTTATCGTTCGTCAACCTTGAACATTCGTCCAGTTTCTGATTATAGTGTCGATGGTTAACTAAACTAGTAGAATGTCCAGTCGGGATCTGCTGGTGGTGAGAGCAGGTAAGTCATGGTGCTTTTTGGTTACACATACTCTGCGGTACTGTGGGACTCCGGTGACAGTGACAGATGAGTGGAGCTGTGCGCCCGCATAAGTTGTCCATTGGCGGACGGGCGTTCATTTGCGAACTGTTTGCGTGACGCCCTCTATGGTGTTGGACCGTAACTATAGCGGATGGATAGGACTATTTAAATGACGTATGGAGAAGGCATAACATAGTCCTTTATGTGCACCCTCTTTGGCGTCAGACCATAACTGTGTGTCGGCACACTGGAGACTGGTCTTGCCATGTGTCCCTCTGTTTGTGTAGTGCAGTGTACCGCCTCTATCGGCGGACACGGCATTGGCGGGGAAAAATGTAGGTCAAGCTTGAGTAGAGTAAGGGAAAAGGAAGGAAGATTGGGTTTTAACCTCCCGTCGACATTGAGGTCATCAGAGACGGAAAACAATTTTTTTTTAGTTTTTCCCCGTTGGTTCAAAGCGCCGCTGCAACCCTTATGAAGTTCTCGATCCACACTCTCCTGGAGAATAAAACTGGAAACTAGCATCTAATCAGACAGTCGACAAACTATCAAATCTCTGTTTTATGGAGGCGTGCTTACAGAAAGTAAAATGGAATACTATTTCATGAGGAAAGTGTAACCAGTCTGGTAAATTTCTAAGAAAGGTTGGTGGAAGTGCTGGTAATGCTTTTTTTCTAGGACCCGAAATGAAGAGAAACGTGTAGTTCTCAGTCAGGGTAAAATTACTACTAAACGAACCGTCTATGATGAAGTCATTAGAGATGGTGTTAGCGCGACGTGCTGTCTAGGATCTGGAAGAAAACGGGTACTGAGTCGTTATTTTTTCCAGCTGAAGATTCAGGTGCTCAGAGCAAACAACTTTCGGATTAATTTCAAAGCCAGTGTACTCGTATTTAACATTTGTATTTATGGATAAACGATATGAAACGTTGATGTACAAGCACTGATGTTAAAGCGAGCTCCGCTCGAGCAGTCTGCAGACAGGAAACCACTGAAACAATACTTTAAGTTATAACCGGACGTAACTACAGTCGTTCGACCGTGACTGTCTGTTCTTTGACTGACATGGGAGATGGCTCATCTGCACTACAACTTATGAAATACACTGAAAAGCCAAAGAAACTGGTACATCTGCCTAATATCGTGCAGGGCCACCGCGAGCACGCAGAAGTGCTGTAACACGATGTGGCATGGACTGTACTAATGGCTGACGTAGGGCTGGAGCGAATTGAGACCACGAACCCTGCAGGCTGTCCATAAATCCGTAAGACTACGAAGGGGTGGAGATCTCTTCTGAACAGCATGTTGCAAGGCATCCCAGATATGGTCAATAATGTTAATGTGTGGGGAGTTTGGTGGCCAGCAGAAGTGTTTAAACTAAGAAGAGTGTTTCTAGAGCCACTATGTAGCAATTCTGGACATGTGAGGTGTCGCATCGTACTTCTGGAGTTGCCCAACTCTTCCGGAATGCACAATGGACATGAATGGATGCAGGTGATCAGACAGGATGCTTACGTACATGTCACCTGTCAGAACATCCGGGGTCCCATATCACTCCAACTGCAAACGCCCCACATCATTACAGAGCCTCCACCAGCTTGGACAGTCCCCTGCTGACAACGTCCATGGATTCATGAGGTTGTATCCACACCCGTACACGTCCATCCGCTCGATACAATTTGAAACGAGACTCATCCAACCAGGAACATGTTTCCAGTTATCAACAGTCCAATATTGACGTTGACAGTCCAAGGCGAGGCGTAAAGCTTTTTGTCATGCAGTCATCAAGGGTACACGAGTGGGCCCTTGGCTCCGAAAGCCCATATCGATGATGTTTCGTTGAATGGTTCGCACGCTGACACTTGCCAATGGCCCAGTATTGAAATCTGGAGCAATTTGCGGAAGGGTTGCACTTCTGTCACGTTGAACGATTCTCTTCAGTCACCGCTGGTCGTCTCCTTGTAGGATCTGTTTCCGGTCGCTGCGATGTTGGAAATTTGATGTCTTAAAGGATTCCTGATATTCACGATACACTAGTTAAATGGTCGTACGGGAAAATCCTCACTTCATAGCTACCTCGGAGATGCTGTCCCATCGCTCGTGGGGCGACTATAACACCATGTTCAAACTCATTTAGATGTTGATAACCTGCCATTGTAGCAGCAGTAACCTATCTACCAACCAGGCACTTCTTCTCTTATACGGGGTGGTCCATTGATAGTGACCAGGCCAAATATCTCACGAAATAAGCCTCAAACGAAAAAACTACAAAGAACGAAACTCGTCTAGCTTGAAGGGGGAACCAGATGGCGCTACGGTTGGCCCGTTAGATGGCGTTCCCATAGGTCTAACGGATATCAACTGCATTTTCTAAAATAGGAATTTTTTGTTACATGTTCGTGTAGTAACAGTACGTAAAAAAATATGAATGTTTTAGTTTGACCACTTTTTCGCTTTGTGATAGATGGTGCCGTAATAGCCACAAACGTATAAGTACGTGGTATCACGTAACATTCCGCTAGTGCGGACGGTATTTGCTTCGTGATACATTACTCGTGTTAAAATGGACCGTTTACCAATTGCGGAAAAGGTCGATATCGTGTTGATGTATGGCTATTGTGATCAAAATGCCCAACGGGCGTGTGCTATGTATGCTGCTTGGTATTGTGGACGACATCATCCAAGAGTCCGGACCTTTCGCCGGATAGTTACGTTATTTAACGAAACAGGAAGTGTTCAGCCACATGTGAAACGTCAGTCACGACCTGCAACATATGATGATGCCCAAGTAGATATTTTTGCTGCTGTCGTGGCTAATCCGCACAGCAGTAGCAGACAATTCGCGCGAGAATCGGGAATCTCAAAAACGTCGGTGTTGAGAATACTACGTCAACATCGATTGCACCCTTACCAAATTTCTATGCACCAGGAATTGCATGGCGACGACTTTGAACTTTGTGTACAGTTCTGCCACTGGGCGCAAGAGAAATTACGGGACGATGACAGATTTTTGCACGCGTTCTATTTAGCGACGAAGCGTCATTCACCAACAGCGGTAACGTACACCGGCATAATATACAGTATTGGACAACGGAAAATCCACGATGGCTGCGACAAGTGGAACATCAGCGACCTTGGCAGTTTAATGTACGGTGCGGTATTATGAGAGGAAGGATAATTGGCCCCCATTTTATCGATGGCCATCTAAATGGTGCAATGTATGCTGATTTCCTACGTAATGTTCTACCGATGTTACTACAAGATGTTTCACTGCATGGCAGAATGGCGATGTACTTCCAACATGATGGATGTCTGGCACATAGCTCGCGTGTGGTTGAAGCGGTATTGAATAGCACATTTCATGACAGGTGGATTGGTTGTCGAAGCACCATACCATGGCCCGCACGTTCACCGGATCTGACGTCCCCGGATTTCTTTATTTGGGGAAAGCTGAAGGATATTTTCTATCGTGGTCCACCGACAACGCCTGACAACATGCGTCAGCGCAATGTCAATGCTTGTGCGACCATTACGGAAGGCGAACTACTCGCTGTTGAGAACAATGTCGTTACACGTATTGCCAAATGGGACATCATTTTGAGCATTTATTGCATTAATCTTACAGCTTCCTTTCAGGACACTGTCCATTCCGTTCAGAATTATTATATTTTAACAATCTCGATAAGTTCACAGAAGCTAACCTCGCAACTGAAGGCGAGCGAGTGGAATGGCTATATGTGGGGAGCGGTGAGGTGGTGTTGGGGGGGGGGGGGGGAGGGACAGAGCAAACAGTCAACATGGTATACGAGCGGAAGTAAAAATGGCTCTGAGCACTATGGGACTCAACATCTTAGGTCATAAGTCCCCTAGAACTTAGAACTACTTAAACCTAACTAACCTAAGGACATCACACACACCCATGCCCGAGGCAGGATTCGAACCTGCGGTCGTAGCAGTCCCGCGGTTCCGGACTGCTGCGCCAGAACCGCTAGACCACCGCGGCGCCGGCCGGAGTGGCCGAGCGGTTAAAGGCGCTACAGTCTGGAACCGCACGACCGCTACGGTCGCAGGTTTGAATCCTGCCTCGGGCATGGATGTGTGTGATGTCCTTAGGTTAGCTAGGTTTAACTAGTTCTACGTTCTAGGGGACTTTTGACCACAGCAGTTGAGTCCCATAGTGCTCAGAGCCATTTGAACCATTTTTGAACCACCGCGGCCGGCGGAGCGGAAGTACCCCAAGGCAATATCCCTGGGCCTCTCTTGTTTAATCGATGTTTAATCAATGACTTCCCAGCTACACAAAACACGATGGTAGCCATCTATGCGGATGAAACAGCTATCCTAGCGCAATGACTAGAAATCGCCAAATATTAATTCACGATTAATGTGCTATAACAGCGTGCGTTCTCAGAAATGATAAGTTCACATAGGTACATGTATCAGATTGGAACAACCAAAATAAGATGTTCAGACGCACCTACGTTCTGTATTTTAATTTAAAGAAACCTACCTGTTACCAACTGTTCGTCTAAAATTATGAGCCATATGTTTGTGACTATTACAGCTCCATCTATCACAAAGCGAAAAAAGTGGTCCAACTAAAACATTCATATTTCTTTACGTACTACACGAAAATGTAATAAAGAAATGGGGGTTCCTATATAAAAAAACGCAGTTTATATCCGTTTGACCTATGGCAGCGCCATCTAGCAGGCCAACGATAGCGCCATCTGCTTTCTTCTTCAAGCTAGACAAGTTTCGTTCTTTGTAGTTTTTTCGTTTGACGCTTATTTCGTGAGATATTTGGCCCGGTCACGATCAATGGACCACCCTGTATAGGCGTTGCCGACCGCATCGCCGCATTTTGCTTATTTACATATCTCTGTTTTTGTATAAGCATACCTATGCCAGTTTCTTTGGCGGTTTAGTGTATTAGTTCCCTTATTACTTCAATGATAAAAAGACTTACTTAAGTCGATGCAATTCTATTTAACAGGAGCGCTTGATAATCTACAACTGTAAGTGAGTATGGAAGCGTCACCTGATGCAATAATTAACAAATCGTTCTTTTTAAGTACGATGTTCAACATTTACAAAAGTATGTTTCCATCTGAAACTTGAGCAACTCTCTACACCTACTCGATGATGTTGACTGTTTCATCTGAGGTCATAGACTGGGTAGACCACGTACATGCTCGGCTCTATATTGACCTCCGTGTGAGGGTGCTACAGTGCTGAGAGAGAGCGCGTGTCTGTATGTCTTCTTCAGCCTCTCACATTCGTTGTTGTGGATTGCAGCGAGACACCTTTGATGTCTGTGGTATCGATGTGCATTGCCGACTTCGGTGTGGCGCCGTGATCTTTCGACGACAGCAAACTGTATCTGTTAATGAAAGGCGCAAAAGGAATTTGTGCGAAGTAGCTCATATTACTACTGTCTGAACTGAATGGGAACTCTACACACATCACCCAAAGATGTCAAAGGGCCTTTTGTACCCTGGATGCAAAGATTGATAACTGTTGATCTGAATGTCCGCCCCTGGTAGCTGAGTTGTCAGCGTGACGGAATGTCATACCTAACGGCCCGAGTTCGATTCCCGTCTGCGTCGCAGATTTTCTCCGCTCAGGGACTGGGTCTTGTGTTGTCCTTATCATCATCATTTCATCCCCACAGACACGCAAGCCGCCGAAGTGGCGTCTACTTGGAAGACTTGCACCAGGCGAACGATCTACCCGACGGGCGGCCCTAGCCACACGGCATTTCCATTTTTGATCTGAAGAAGACGCATACAAATATTTCAGTATAGATCTGGCAATGCCTAGACGTAATCTGTAGGATGTTTTGCACGCCTCAGTGACTGTGAGTCGAAATTGTATCTGTCTTCATTTTTGTGTAAACAATTTTAGACGTGACTGACAAGGGAACCTCCCCATCGCACCCCCCTCAGATTTAGTTATAAGCTGGCACAGTGGATAGGCCTTGAAAAACTAAACACAGATCAATCGAGAAAACAGGAAGAAGTTGTGTGGAACTATGAAAAAAATAAGAAAATATACAAACTGAATAGTTCATGCGAAAGATAGGCAACATCAAGGATAATGTGAGGTCAGGAGCGCCGTGGTCCCGTGGTTAGCGTGAGCAGCTGCGGAATGAGAGGTCCTGGGTCCAAGTCTTCCCTCATGTGAAAATTTTACTTGTTTATTATCGCAAAGCGATGATCTGTCCGTTCATTCATTGACGTCTCTGTTCACTAGAATAAGTTTAGCGTCTGTGTTTTGCGACCGCAGCGCAAAACCGTGCGATTAGTAGACGAAAGGACGTGCCTCACCAATGGGAACCGAAAACATTTGATAGCAAGGTCATAGGTCAACCAATTCCTCCACAGGAAAACACGTCTGATATATTCTATACGACACTGGTGACGGCATGGGCGTCACATGACAGGAGTATGTTGTCGACCCACCTAACCTGTACACGTAGCGAATGGGTAAAAAGATTCTTCTATCTTGCGTGATTTAGGTTTTCTTGTGGATGTGATAATCACTCCCAAAAAAGTGATGAAAACATAAGAGTTTGTCACATAAACTGCAACAAATGAACGCAACAGTTTCACAGTCGCACAGTTTTCCCTGTGATCTGTGAAAACATATGTTTTTAACGTTTTCAAATTTTTCCGCGTGTAGACCGTCAAATCCTGCATATGTCTAAGCAAATCTGAACATGTCCTGGAATTTTGGAGAGCGAAGTTGATTATGTGTGAGTGCCTGAACTTTGATAATTGTCTGAAAATAATAAAATTAAACTTTTCACTCGAGGGAATACTTGAACCCAGTACCTCTCATTCCGCAGCTGCTCACGCTAACCACGAGACCAAGGCGTTCCTGAGCTCACATTACCCTTGATGTTGCCTATGTTACACATGGACTACTCAGTTTGTATATTTTGCTTATTTTTTCATAGTTCCACACAACTTCTTCCTGTTTTCTCGATTGATCTGCGTTCAGTTTTTCAAGGCGTATCCACTGTGCTAACTTATAGCTAAATCTGAGGGGGGTGCGATGGGGAGGTTCCCTTGTGAGTTCAGTCGATAAGGAGAACATTGTTTTGTCGACTTGTTTATTCTTTCTTGTGGGAGGCGGAGGCAGTCGGGGGAATATCCAGAGCGTATTCTGGATTCTGCTAAAGACACAGTCTGTGGCGACTCGTGAGGTTCGCCTGATAGAATGGATAGCTGAAAGGCCAGAAACATTGTCCTACGCGAGACAGTCATAAAAGTTTTACTATCACTTCTTAAAACTGAAGTAACGTAATGAATTTCTTGTTCGTTTGCAGCTGTAGTCTTGGTACACGCTGACAGTACTGTCACAGTACCTTAGCAACCCACTAGAGTCAATATGTTACAGTTCTTACGTGGCCTGTGGTGAGAAAAGTAGATAACGCAGAAAGAAGTGGCGGGAAATCTCTCTGTGAAGTATCGGAATCGCAAGAAAAGTGAAGCAACCTTTTGTTTCCAGAATAATTATTGTTGTTATGGTCTTCAGTCCAGAGACTGGTTTGATGAAGCTCTCCATGCTACTCTATCCTGGGCAAGCTTCTTCATCTCCCAGTACCTACTGCAACCTATATCCTTCTGAATCTGTTTAGTGTATTCATCTCTTGGTCTCCCTCTTCGAATTTTACCCTCCACGCTGCCCTCCAATATTAAATTAGTGATCCTCTGATGCCTCAGAATATGTCCTATCAACCGATCCCTTCTTCTAGTCAAGCTGTGCCACAAATTTCTCTTCTCCCCAATTCTATTCAATACCTCCTCATTAGTTACGTGATCTACCCATCTAATCTTCAGTATTCTTCTGTAGCATCACATTTCGAAAGCTTCTATTCTCTTCTTGTCTAAACTATTCATCGTCCACGTTTCACTTCCATACATGGCTACACTCCATACAAATACTTCCATAAACGACTTCCTGACCCTTAAATCTATACTCGATGTTAACAAATTTCTCTTCTTCAGAAACGCTTTCCTTGCCATTGCCAGTCTAAATTTTATATCCTCTCTACTTCGACCATCATTAGTCATTTAGCTTCCCAAATAGCAAAACTCCTTTACTACTTTAAGTGTCTCATTTCCTAATCTAATTCCCTCAGCATCACCCGATTTAATTCGACTACATTCCATCATTCTCGTTTCGCTTTTGTTGATGTTCATCTTATATCCTACTTTCAAGACACTGTCCATTCCGTTCAGAATTATTATGTATTAACAATCACGATAAATTCACAGAAGCCAAACTCGCAACTGAAGGTGAGTGAGTGGATTGGCTATATGAGGGTAGGGGTGATGTGGGGGGTGGGGGGAACAGGGCAAACAGTCAACATGGTATACGAGCGGAAGTACCCCAAGGCAATATCCCAGAGTCCCTCTTGTTTAATCAATGTTTAATCAATGAGTTCGCAGCTACACAAAACACGACGGTAGACATCTATGCGGATGAAACAGCTATCCTAGCGCAATGACTGGAAATCACCAAATAATAATCCACGATTAAAGACAGCACTCAGAACTGCGTATCCTTGGTTGGAGCGATGGCGTGTTAAAGCAGATGTCGACAAGAGCAAGGCTGTTCTTTTAATACACAAATCGATATGTCTGCCCAAACATCAAAACTGCAGACAAATAACACTACGCACACGCACAATACGGTTCTGTAAGAAAGTGAGACACCTCGGTGTCTAACTGGACCAGAAACATGAGGATACCACACTGAATACGTGACCAACCGAGATAACGCTTTATCCTATGCTCAACAGGCAAAGCACACGGAATAGGTCCATGTACACAACACTAATTCGACCACTGATGACGTAAGCAGCTCCAGTCTGGGGATACGCGTCTCCAACATGCCTGCGCCGCCTGGAGGTTATACAGAACAAAGCACTACGTATCATAAGCAACGCACCACGATACACACGCACTGCAGTCCTTCACAGAGAATACTGCCTTGAGATTCTCACGGAGGTACTGAAAAAAAAACAAAAAAAAAAAAAACTCGGCACTTGGCTGTACAGTGAAACGAGATACTCGAACAATCCTTTCATCCCGAACCTGGTAAACTACGATCACAGTCATAGATGGAAACACAACCGTCCACAAACACTTCTAGTTCAGGACAATTAACCACCTACAGGTAGTACAAACACACAGATATGGCAACTACTGTTGAACCCCTGCAGCATAGCAAAACTGACTGGCATTGCCAGTTGTAAACTAGTTGACTGACCAACAACACCGGGAAGCCGTATTGCACACTAAACGCTACCAAAATCCGTACACAGTGACAAATTTATGTCAAATCGACCACTTATGCAGGGTGTTTAAAAAAAAAAACTTTACAACTTTGTATATTCATATAAATGAATTCGTAGTACCTACAGAGGTCAATTTCTAGAGAAATACATCAAGTTTTGTCACGCGTAGTCCCCTAGTGCCAAATCGCACCGTAAGGGGCGCTAGCGGCAGTTGCGTTAAAGTGGCTGCCTTCACTGGATCCGAGCGTGCTAGCCGTGTGGTTTGGTTTGAAGAATCGAAGACGGCGAAAACAGTTCAGCGTAATTTCTGTACCAAATACGTTAAAGATCCTCCTACTAGGCGTACAATTTATGAGTGGCATAAATGTTTTGTAGAAACAGGGTGCTCCGTAAGACATGGGGAATCATCAGGTCATCCAAGAACATCTGATGACGTCGTTGAGCGAATGAGACAACGTTTGTCAACGGTCCTACGAAATAGATCCGACTTGCATCTCGCGAACTGCAAATCCCACATACCAGTTTGGCGTGTGTTGAGAAACCGTTTGCATTTGAAACCGTACAGATTGACGATCGTACAAGCAATAAAAGACACTGATAAAATTGCTCGCAAGAATTTTTGTACGGATATGTGAAACCGATTACATGAGTATGAACATTTCTTGGACTCAATCATCTTTTCTGACGAGTCGACTTTTCACTTAAGTGGCAAGGTTAACATACACAACTGTAGGGTTTGGGGCAGTGAAAATCCACATCAAACATTGGAACATGTTCGTGATACACCTAAACTGAACGTTTTTGTGCATTGAGCAAGAAGAAAGTGTACGGCTCATTTTTTCCGTGAGAGAGCCATCAACGGGATAGTGTAACTGGCTATGTTACAGCAATGTTTGGTACCACAGATCGGTGAGGATGACCAAGAACGAAATGTTTACTTCATGCAAGATGGTGCACCACCCCAATACCTGGCTGACGTCTGGGATTTTCTCAGTGACCGCTTTCCAGGTCAATGGACTGGCCGTGGTGCGCCAACTGCGTGGCCCCACGTTCCCCAGACATGACACCACTCGATTTTTTTGTCGGGATTCATCAAGGATATTGTCTTTGTACCTCCTGTGCCGGCTTCTCTACCTGAACTTAGAGCAAGAATTTACGCCTCCACTGAGCATGTTACACCTGTAAAGCGACAGCTAGTCTGGGAAGAAATTGGCTTCCGGTGGAATGCATGCAGGATAACCAACGGAAGCCACATACAACATCTTTAGTTTAATGTAAAAGAACTTGATGTGTTTCCTTACAAAATAACACTGTATCTTTTTTCAATAAATTTATATGAATTTTTAACGTTGTTAAGTCCTTTTTGAAACAGCCTGTTTGTACAGGCTTGGCACGTTACAGGTACAGACGCTGCAGCTTAGCCGGGAGACTCATACGTGCGCAGCCCAGCAGTACCCTTCCTCGATAGGATTGACATTTTTTATGACGACGGAACCTACGACAAAGGTAGCGAGCATTGCACGATACCCAAAACAAAGAACAACCTCACCCTTTCATGATCGTCGCAGATAGCAAGAAAACCGGTATTGCTCTTACTATCCGACCAGACTATCGCAGAAGTTGTTTTCCCCTCTGCCCTTGAAAGCGTTACACTACGTTCGTTTTTTGTCCACTATCTCTGCTGTGGCCTTCTCCACCAGACATCACGGCGCCTAGAGTATCAGCAACCAAACTGACAGCCTGCAGCCGCGGGTTGCCCGACTCGCAGGCACAACGAAGCACTATACAGGGTGAGTCACCTAACATTACCGCTGGATATATTTCGTAAACCACATCAAATACTGACGAATCGATTCCACAGACCGAACGTGAGGAGAGGGGCTAGTGTAACTGGTTAATACAAACCATAAAAAAATGCACGGAAGTATGTTTTTTAACACAAACCTACGTTTTTTTAAATGGAACCACGTTAGTTTTGTTAGCACATCTGAACATATAATCAAATACGTAATCAGTGCCGCTTGTTTCATTGTAAAATGTTAATTACATCCGGAGATACTGTAACCTAAAGTTGACGCTTGAGTAGCACTCCTCCGCTGTTCGATCGTGTGTATCGGAGAGCACCGAATTACGTAGGGATCCAAAGGGAACGGTGATGGACCTTAGGTACAGAAGAGACTGGAACAGCACATTACGTCCACATGCTAACACCTTTTTATTGGTCTTTTTCACTGACGCACATGTACATTACCATGAGGGGTGAGGTACATGTACACATGTGGTTTGCGTTTTCAATTACGGAGTGGAATAGAGTGTGTCCCGACATGTCACGCCAATAGATGTTCAATGTGGTGGCCATCATTTGCTGCACACAATTGCAATCTCTGGCGTAATGAATGTCGTACACGCCGCAGTACATCTGGTGTAATGTCGCCGCAGGCTGCCACAATACGTTGTTTCATATCCTCTGGGGTTGTAGGCACATCACGGTACACATTCTCCTTTAACGTACTCCACAGAAAGAAGTCCAGAGGTGTAAGATCAGGAGAACAGGCTGGCCAATTTATGCGTCCTCCACGTCCTATGAAACGCCCGTCGAACATCCTGTCAAGGGTCAGTCTAGTGTTAATTGCGGAATGTACAGATGTACCATCATGCTGATACCACATACGTCGACGCGTTTCCAGTGGGACATTTTCGAGCAACGTTGGCAGATCATTCTGTAGAAACGCGATGTACGTTGCAGCTGTTTGGGCCCCTGCAATGAAGTGAGGACCAATGAGGTGGTCGCCAATGATTCCGCACCATACATTTACAGTCCACGGTCGCTGTCGCTCTACCTTTCTGAGCCAGCGAGGATTGTCCACGGACCAGTAATGCATGTTCCGTAGATTCACTGCCTCGTGGTTTGTGAAACCCGCTTCATCGGTAAACAGGTAGAACTGCAACGCATTCTCCGTTAATGCCTATTGACAGAATTGCACTCGATGATTAAAGTCATCACCACGTAATTGCTGATGTAGCGACACATGAAACGGGTGAAAGCGGTGACGATGCAGTATGCGCATGACACTACTTTGACTCAGTCCACCGGCTCTCGCAGTGTCCCGTGTACTCATGTGTGGGTTCATGGCAACAGCAGCTAACACACCAACTGCACCCGCTTCTTCTGTGACGGGCCTGTTACAGACCCGTTTGCGTGCTACGACCATACCTGTTGGATACAGCTGGCGGTAGATGTTTTGCAATGTGCGGCACGTTGGATGCTCTCTGTCCGGGTACCGTTCTGCATACACCCTGCAGGCTTCAGCTGCATTTCATCGACACTCGTCATAGATGAGTATCATCTCCGCCTTTTCAGAGTTCGAATACACCATGGTCACAGTTCCTACAACACTACACTATCACAGACGTCTGGTAACACGGTGTACTACAGTTGGTCTGCGTGCGGAGACGAATGCAGAATAACAATAGCAGCAAGCGCTACATGCGGACACTGCGACAGCTAGACCAAACCACAACAGTGCACTACAGCCTCACTCGTAAGCACGGTCGTCATCATAAACATGTCCCTGCAGATGCTGCTCGCCGAGCGTGGCCCGTGTTTGTTACAACACGCAACTGAACTGAACGTCGGAGGTTTCAAGCGTCAATTTTAGGTTACAGTATCTCCGGATGTAATTAACATTTTACAATGCAACAAACGGCACTGATTACGTATTTGTTTATATGTTCAGATGTGCTAACAAAACTAACGTGGTTCCATTTAAAAACACGTAGGTTTGTGTTAAAAAACATACTTCCGTGCATTTTTGTATGGTTTGTATTAAACAATTACACTAGCCCCTCTTCTCACGTTCGGTCTGTGGAATCGGTTCGTCAGTATTTGATGTGGTTTACGAAATATATCCAGCGGTAACGTTAGGTGTCTCACCCTGTATAACCGACAGGCAATATTGATGAACGGCCACAACAACAACCACAACAACAACACCATAGCAAAGACACCAGCGGCCACTACGGGTCGCTACCGGCCCACATAAACATAAGGAAGAGGTCGCTGCAGATCCCGGAACTATTTTCACACGTCAAACCACGTGATGGAAAATAGTTCCAAGGTACTCATCCGCCGAAGCGCTATAAAGGCCGGCGCTCGGTCCCACATCGGCTATTCATCAACCGCCAGCAGACATGGATAGCTGCCGCCCCGGCAGCCCGGCTTGGCTCTTCTTACTGATCTCTGGATTAGGCTTGGTATATCGGAGAAGTCTCTGGCGGAGACTAGTAGAAAATTATTTCAGTTTTTTTTATTTTACTCTTGTATGTAGTTGTGATTCGAAGACAGATCACTGTTTTGTGTTGGTGTTATACTTGGAGAATTTATTTTGGTTAATTGAACAGTCCAACAAATTGTTTTCGGACTTTGATCGTTAGTTTCTTCTGCTTACGCAGACATATCAATCTCCTCAATGCGACTGCATTAGTGGGTAACCTCGTCCACTTGTACGGACAACATGGCGGCCCCACATCTCGTGAAGTTCTCCATTAGTAACTAACAAATATGGAGGTGACAGTATATCTTTTGAGATGTTAACCATGTCAGCGTGGAGGAGCTCCACCCTTAATAAAAAAAATAGTGAAAAATTTAAAAAGCGGTCATGGATTATCTTTCAACGTCTTGCTTTACAATTTTGAACGTTAAAAATATAGCCTTGCGTTGGATTCAGAGACTGATCACATCCATTCACACAGCCCACAGAACCGACTCAACAGCAGTAATGTAAGAGGCCAATCCAGATGACTTCTTTAGTCGCCTAATCATGGTGGACGAGTGCTGGGTGTATCACAATGACCCTAGATCAAAGGAACAAAGCAATCAGTGGAAACATGTGGATTCAGCACGCCCTAACATCATCGGGCAAGCACGTCTAGGGGCAAACCTTCGACGTAGCATACTACCGAAATCCGCTGACAAGGTTTCGCGAGGTTGTCAAGACGAAACCGTACAATGGAGTGTTTTCGCTCCACGGCTACGCCTTCGTTCATTATGCACAGAACACAGTGACACTTGTTCCTCCTTTGAGTTGTCAAATTTTGCCTCACAGCCTCTATTCGCCTGAAACGGCAACTGGTGAATTTCGCCTCTTTCCTCGGATGAAAAACCGCTATGCAACAGCCATTTCCAGAATGACAAAGACGTGACCTTCGAGGTGGAACGTTTCTGGAACAGACAACATGCTTTATACAAGTGAGGCCTCCGCCATCCATGGTTGGGGAAAAAGTATCTGAGTGAAGGATGAATATGTGAAGACGTTCTGTCGCCATCATCTATTTCTATGGTCACAGTTTCATTGGTTTTCAATGCAGCAATTAAAACTTCATGAATAGGCCTCATACAGTTACCTGCTTTTCATAACAATGCACAAACCAACACAACAGCAGCCACGATAAGAAAACTTGATGAGGTTGTACATAAGATGGTTTCCTGCCTACCACATTCTTCCCACCAAGTGAATGTGCAGAAAGTTCCGTTTCGTGGGAAGAAATTTTGTTCTCATGAGGAAATGATCGTATCTGTGACACAATACAAATTGTTTGAAAAACATTCATCCTATTTCACAAGAATACAACTTCTGCATGAATTACGATAGAAACTTGAATGAACTGAAGATTACGAATTGAACTAAAAACGACAAATTTCAAAAGAATCTTTCTGTTTTATATGTATGCACATACGGCTGTGGGGTACTTTTTGCAAATACGTTTGGGATCAAAGTTTTCATTCATCTATACCTGTCTATACTAATCATAAGTTAATGAAACTGTCGTGACTGCCTGTCTATTTGAACACGCTTCTTCATAATTGGTAGATGAATTTTCGTGGACCTTTGACAGGTAACTTCAGCATAACTTGGAGCACGGTACAGGCTTTATTTAATCGAAACTGGATCACAGAAAAATATGTAGCAATTGAAAGGTTTATCCATACTAACATTATAAATGCAAAAGTACCTCTGCATGTTACGTTTTCACGGCTAACCCACTGAACCAGTTTCGATTAAATTTGCTATGGAGATAGCTTGAACCCTGAGGAAGAACAAAGGCTACTTTAGAAAGTCTGTAGTCCAAGATACTTATTGATTTGAAGAACATTATGCGAATTAGGGAAATGTATTTACTTCAGAAAAAGCTATTTACTAATTGACTTTTGATCTTTATAATTTTGTGGAAATACCTTTATTGGTTGATATACCTTCCAGGTTAGCCGAGAGCGCTAATGCGCTGCTTCCTGGACTCTGGTAGGCGCTCCAGCACCACTGTTTCATGGTTTACACTAGATGCAGACAGGTGTGATACACTGGTTCCGTCCCGTTGGGGGGGGGGGGGTTATGGGGTGGCGGCAGGAGGGGCATCCGGCCACCCCTTTCAATTAATCATGTCAAATCAGATTGTAACAATGCCAACCCTGTGAAAACTGCGGCACAAGGCACAAGTAAAAGGAAAGAAGAAAGACTTTTATTGATTGACATGTGGTACGTGATATGACTCAGTCATAAATGAAATGCTTATATAATCTTCAGTGTGTTTAATCCATACTTCCATACTATTTGTTGCATAATTTACATGGTGAATAGTGTATAGCTACTTCAGTAGCTGTTGAATGATGTACACGTTGTATAATGTATAGCTACTTCAGTAGCACAATGCATAGATGTATGCTCCTGCCTATGCTCATCTGTACATGCTGTTCAGCAGCGTTGCAGTGCATGCCACCACATTTTGCATTGGGACAGCTAGGGACGGGGTGAAAACTGGATGCGAATTACGAACAGTGCTTATAGGACAAGGCAAACATGTGAGGGTAGCTGATGTTGTTGCACAGTAGCTTATTCTCACTCATCATAACAAAGCTACTGCTACGTGAGTGCAGCCGCATGTAGCAGTTAGTGTTTCATAAATGTTCAATGTGATCTCCACTGGAGACACAATAAACATCAAGACGAAGTCAGGCTCGTCCCATACGTTGGCCTGCATGTCTGGAGTCACTACATTCACAAATGTTGCTGTGCCACGTCGCTGTTCACTCGAAGTTGTTGGAAGGTGGGGCACGTAGATGGAGTCTTTTACTAAATCTCTCAAAGCGTGAGATCAAGTGACCTTGGAGGTGACTGGTCGAATTCAACACCCTCACATAGATCTGTCGGGCTGTAGGGGGTGCTATCGACAATGTTCTACTATCGACGCACCTCGGGTTGCACAGTTGTGATTGAATTGCACCTGTTGAAGTGGAGAACACAAAAGTCTTTTGTTACTGTAATATCGCCGTCTGCGACAAACTCGCTGCTTGCAATTGGCGAGCCGGCCGGTGTGGCTGTGCGCTTCTAGGCGCTTCAGTTTGGAACCGCGTGACCGCTACGGTCGCAGGTTCGAATCCTGCCTCGGGCATGGATGTGTGTGATGTCCTTAGGTTAGTTAGTTAGGTTTAAGTAGTTCTAAGTTCTAGGGGACTGATGACCACAGATGTTAAGTCCCACAGTGCTCAGAGCCGTTTGAACCATTTTGCAATTGGCGGCAAGGGCAACTTGAGATTCGATGCGTAAGCTGAAATGTAAACTAAGATTCGACCTTCATTCACGTAGCGGATACAGCCATGTGAATGTGGATGAATCTTTTTTAAACATCCTGTGTTAATAACGTACTGTAAAGGCCCCGTTTCAGTTGGTGTTTTTTAAAAAAAATTTTCTGAATTGGGAAAAAAGCTTGCAACTAATCATCTCGTTTGCATAGCATCTGCAGTACACAAAACGAATTCCTACAAACTGCATTAGGTGTTCTGCTTTCAGCTGCAAAGACGGATAAGATTAGTGATTATCCAAACTGTTAGTTATAGCTGTTTGTGCGGGGAACAAGATTCCTTTGAATTCACTCTGTGCACTGGAATGTTTGTCCCTATGCTGTATTGATATACAGTACCGGAAACTGGGACCTTTTAACGCTCAATGTGTGAGTGGAATTCGTGGTGTGAATAATGACTTGCATTTTTCGTTTCCGGTTAATATCTGTGATTCCATGAGATTGTTCAGAAGCTTTCCTGCGAGAGGATACCGGGAAGAATAAGTGAGTTTACGAATTCTGTTGGGAAGTTTACGTTTCTGACTTTCTTCATCTTCTTTCGGCCGGGGTGGCCGAGCGGTTCTAGGCGCTACAGTCTCGGACTGCGAGACCGCTATGGTCGCAGGTTCGAATCTTGCCGCGGGCAAGGATGTGTATGAAGTCCTTAGGTTAGGTAGGTTTAATTAGTTCTAAGTTTTAGGGGACTGATGACCTCAGAAGTTAAGTCTCATAGTGCTCAGAGCCATTTGAATCATTTTTGTGACACTGGACGTAAATAGTTCTTCTTTCCCAGCATCATATCTTGTATTCGCTGACTTGTTTGTTGAATTCCGTAATTTTTTGTTGTTGTAAAAGCGTTCGCGCTCACAACTATTCTTTGTTTACATAGTTTCTTTCAAATAACCGGACACACTTTTTCGATCTCATTTTACTACGTTGCACAACTCACCAGTAAAGACGATTTTGTCGGAATGCAAATCAGCATGATACGCAACGTTTCTGAGTTTTATTCCAGGGTATTCGAGAACATTCTAGAACATACGAATACGTTCGTTAACCTATGAGAATATTTGTAAAGGCTTTTGAACTCTATTGGACAATCTCGAAGTTTTCGCTTGGCGAATAATAATAATAATTATTATTATAATAATAATAACCAGTGACACGAAAGAAACAGAAAATGTCCTGGTGACACCACTGTGTGATGGCGACAACTTCATACACTGTAGTGCAAAATGTACGATGTGTTTCTCAATTCTTATTACAGGCTTCCATGGGTTGCAGAGGAGACTCGGTAAATAAATTTTAGATAAGAGTCGTAGTCCGGAAATGTACCGGTTGGGTGTGACAGAAGTTTGAAGATCGGAATACTTACAAATCTCTCACTTCTAGGTACGCCTGCAGCGCAGATACTGCGGTATGTTGCGCTTTCTACAGGAGCTCATGGTACGGGCAATATTTCGAGTACTAATCGCTAAGTTCCCTTCTGCGTGACGAAAGACGTCCTCTCCAAAGTAGAGAGTGCGACACCTCCCAGAAACACCTCACTCAACACTCCAAGCAGCGCACGTACCAGCTCCTCGTAGCCGCTGTTGAAGTAGGACGAAATTGGTGTCTGATCTGCCCCCGCTTCTCAGTTTGTGTATTCCACGAAGCGGGAGACTTAAGTGATCCGATCTCCAACCTTACTTACATTCAAACGGTACTTGTCTAGACATGGGTTCCTTATGAAAACGTTAATTACTAAGTTCCCTTTACAACCCACGGAAGCCTCTAATATGAAGCGCCAAAGAAACTGATATAGGCATGTGTATTCAAATACAGAGATATGTAAACAGGTAGAATACGGCGCTGAGGTCGACAACACCTATACAGGGTGTTACAAAAAGGTACGGCCAAACTTTCAGGAAACATTTCTCACACACAAAGAAAGAAAACATGCCATGGGGACATGTGTCCGGAAACGCTTACTTTCCATGTTAGAGCTCATTTTATTACTTCTCTTCAAATCACATTAATCATGGAATGGAAACATACAGCAACAGAACGCACCAGCGTGAATTCAAACACTTTGTTACAGGAAATGTTCAAAATGTCCTCCGTTAGCGAGGATACATGCATCCACCCTCCGTCGCATAGAATCCCCGATGCGCTGATGCAGCCCTGGAGAATGGCGTATTGTATCACAGCCGTCCACAATATGAGCACGAAGAGTCTCTACATTTGGTACCGGGGTTGCATAGACAAGAGCTTTCAAATGCCCCCATATATGAAAGTCAAGAGGGTTGAGGTCAGGAGAGCGTGGAGGCCATGGAATTGGTCCGCCTATACCAATCCATCGGTCAGCGAATCTGTTTTTGAGAAGCGTAAGAACACTTCGACTGAAATATGCAGCAGTTCCACCGTGCATGAACCACATGTTGTGTCGTACTTGTAAAGGCACATGTTCTAACAGCACAGGTAGAGTATCGCGTATGAAATCATGATAACGTGCTCCATTGAGCGTAGGTGGAAGAACATGGGGCCCAATCAAGACATCACCAACAATGCCTGCCCAAACGTTCACAGTAAATCTGTGTTGATGACGTGATTGCACAATTGCGTGCGGATTCTCGTCAGCCCACACATGTTTACACAAATTTACAATTTGATCACGTTGGAATGAAGCCTCATCCGTAAAGAGAACATTTGCACTGAAATGAGGATTGACACATTGTTGGATGAACCATTCGCAGAAGTGTACCCGTGGAGGCCAATCAGCTGCTGATAGTGCCTGCACACGCTGTACATGGTACGGAAACAACTGGTTCTCCCGTAGCACTTTCCATACAGTGACGTGGTCAACGTTACCTTGTACAGCAGCAACTTCTCTGACGCTGACATTAGGGTTATCGTCAACTGCACGAAGAATTGCCTCGTCCATTGCAGGTGTCGTCGTCGTTCTAGGTCTTCCCCAGTCGCGAGTCATAGGCTGGAATGTTCCGTGCTCCCTAAGACGCCGATCAATTGCTTCGAACGTCTTCCTGTCGGGACACCTTCGTTCTGGAAATCTGTCTCGATACAAAACGTACCGCACCACAGCTATTGCCCGTGCTAACCCACACATCAAATGGTCATCTGCCAACTCCTCATTTGTAAACATTGCACTGACTGCAAAACCACGTTCGTGATGAACACTAACCTGTTGATGCTACGTACTGATATGCTTGGTGCTAGTACTGTAGAGCAATGAGTCGCATGTCAACACAAGCACCGAAGTCAACATTACCTTCCTTCAATTGGCTGTGAATCGATTAAATACAGTACATACTGACGAAACTAATATGAGCTCTAACATGGAAATTAAGCGTTTCCGGACACATGTCAATATAACATCTTTTCTTTATTTCTGTGTGAGGAATGTTTCCTGAAAGTTTGGCCGTACCTTTTTGTAACACCCTGTATAAGACAACATATGTCTGGCCCAGTTGTTAGATCGGTTACTGCTGCTACAATGGCAGGTTATCACGATTTAAGTGAGTTTGAAAGTGGTGTTATACTTGGCGCACGAGCGATGGGACACAGCATCTCCACGGTAGCGATGAAGTGGGGATTTTCCTGTACCCCTATTCCACGAGAGTACCGTGAATATCAGGAATCCGGTAAAACATCAAATCTCTGACATCGCTGCGGTCTGAAAAAGATCCTGCAAGAATGGGACCGACGATGATTGAAGAGAATCATCCAACGTGACAGAAGCGCAACCATACGGCAAACTGTTTCAGATTTCAATGCTGGGCCAGCAACAAGTGTCAGTGTGCGAACCATTGAACAAAACAAAACCGATGTGGGCTTTCGGAGAAGAAGGCCCACTCGTGTACCCCTGATGACTGCACGACACAAAGCTTTACGCCTCACCTGGGCTCGTCAACAGCGACATTGGACTGTTTATGACTGGAAACATGTTGCCTGGTCGGACGTGTCTCGTTTGAAGCCGCGCCGTGTAGCGAAGCTGTCCGAGGCGCCTTGCCACGGTTCGCGCGGTTACCCTGTCGGAAGTTCGAGTCTTCCCTCGGGCATGGGTGTGTGTGTTGCCCTTAGTGTAAGTTAGTTTGATTAAATAGTGTGTACGCCTAGCGACGTATGACCTCAGCAGTTTGGTCCCATACGAACTTACAACAAATTTCCAAAAAATTTCTCATTTCAAATTGTATCGAGCAGATGGACGTGTACGGGTATGGAGACAACCCCATGAATCCATGGACCTTCCATGTCAGCAGGGAACTGTTCAAGCTGGTGGAGGCTCTGTAATGGTGTGGAGCTTGTGCAGTTTGAGTGACTCGGCACCCCTGATACGTCTAGCTACGACTCTGACATGTGTCACGTACGTAAGCATCCTGTCTGATCACCTGCATCCATTCATATCCATTGTGCATTCCGACGGACGTGGGCAATTACAGTAGGAGAATGCGAGACTCCACATGTCCAGAATTGCAATAGAGTGGCTCCAGGAATATTCTTCCGAGTTTAAACACTTCCGCTGGCCGCCAATCTCCCCTAACATGAACTTTATTGAGCATATCTGGGATATTGAGTATATCTGGGATGCCTTGCAACGTGCTGTTCAGAAGAGATCTCCACCCTCTCGTACTGTTACTGATTTATGGACAGCCCTGCAGGATTCATGGTCTCAATTCCCTCCAGCACTACTTCAGACATTAGTCGAGTCCATGGCTCGTTGTGTTGCGGCATTTCTGCGTTCTCGCGTAGGTCTTGCACGATATTAGGGATGTGTACCTGTTTCTTTCGCCCTCCAATATATATGGCTTGACTTTTTAAAATCACGAGTTTGTGGTACTGTGACCTTCCGTGGGGAGTTTTTAAAAGTTAGACTTCTTAAAATGCTATTTCAATGAATATCTGATCATTTTAGAAGTGTTAATACAACATCTATTTTACATCGCATGAAGTGCAGCAAAGGTTCTTTCGCGCCACACTCAAAATCTGTTGTACTGACTTTTCCTCATCAGAATTACTGGTACTGCGTACCGGAGCGTACCGTCACAAATCAACACTCTGTATATAGTTATACCAGATGTCTCTCTTAAGAGACGTCAGGAGCACTTCCTCTGGTGTTTCGGCAGATGTTTCCAGTTTCGTGTGTAGCTGCTGTCAGCCCAAACAGCTACTGCTCATTGTATAATTTATGCGAAAACCAGTGTCAACAAGTGGTATCGGTTTATTTCATGTAACAAAGAAAATGATTTTTTAAGCAGAATTTTGCGAGCCCAATCGATAGAGCGGTCCCAAATCAATCTATATTCGTTTTATCGATACGTGTTAACAGGGACATTTGAACACAAGTAATGAGCGGTACGCCAGCAGCAGACCTTGCGCAGCTCACCCTGTCTCGTGTGCAGCCCTGCCCTGCGATGTCTGCCACCGCTAAGCAACAGTCTACTCAGGCACTGCTAGAGTACCGGCCATTCGTCGGGTTTTAATGTCCCTGTTACTACATATCACTAAAACGAATGTCGAAATAGACTAATTTCGGACCGCTCTGTAGAATGACAGCAAAAACTTCCACTTTAAAGATAAGTTTGTTTGTAACGGGAAACAAACTGCCGCTTTGTGTTGACGCTGGTTGTGACATAAAACAAATGTTGAGCAGTATTTGTCTGGTCCGATTCCAGTTACGTACTGAAAAAGCGATGTTCTACGTATCTGCTGAAACACCAGATGCAGTGCACCTGATGACTTTTAGGTGAACATGCTGTATATACCGGCTGATTATAATTAAATTGACAGTGTTCTGGGTACTACAGTACAGGCTGCATAGATCAACGGACGCTGAAACAACTTAGGTATGTTCATTAGTGATCGCGCTCGCGGAGTTGTTGTTGTTGTGGTCTTCAGTCCCGAGACTGGTTTGATGCAGCTCTCCATGATACTCTATCCTGTGCGAGGTTCTTCATCTCCCAGTACCTAATGAAACCTACATCCTTCCGAATCTGTTTAGTGTATTCATCTCTTGGCCTCCCTCTACGATTTTTACCCTCCACGCTGCCCTCCAATGCTAAATTGGTGATCCCTTGATGCCTCATAATATGCCCTACCAACCGATCCCTTCTTCTAGTCAAGTTGTGCCACAAACTTCTCTTCTCCCCAATTCTATCCAATACCTCCTCATTAGTTATGTGATCTACCCATCTAATCTTCAGCATTCTTCTGTAGCACCACATTTCGAAAGCTTCTATTTTCTTCTTGTCTAAACTATTTATCGTCCACGTTTCACTTCCATACATGGCTACACTTCATAAAAATACTTTCAGAAACGACTTCCTGACACTTAAATCTATACTCAATGTTAGCAAATTTCTCTTCCTCAGAAACGCTTTCCTTCCCTATTGGCAGTCTACATTTTATATCCTCTCTACTTCAACTATGATTAGTTATTTAGCTCCCCAAATAGCAAAACCCATTTACTGCTTTAAGCGTATCATTTCCTAATCTAATTCCCTCCGCATCACCCGACTTAATTCGACTACATTCCATTATCCTCGTTTTGCTTTTGTTGATGTTCATCTTATATCTTCCTTTCAAGACACTGTCCATTCCGTTCAACTGCTCTTCCAGGTCCTTTGCTGTCTCTGACAGAATTACAATGTCATCGGCGAACCTCAAAGTTTTTATTTCTTCTCCATGGATTTTAATACCTACTCCGAACTTTTCTCTCGTTTCCTTTACTGCTTGCTCAATATACGGATTGAATAGCATCGGGGAGAGGCTACAACCCTGTCTCACTCCCTTCCCACCCCTGCTTCCCTCTACTCTTATAACTGCTACCTGGTTTCTGTACAAATTCTAAATAGCCTTTCGTTCCCTGTATTTTACCCCTGCCACCTTCAGAACTTGAAAGAGTGTATTCCAGTCGACATTGTCAAAAGCTTTCTCTAAGGCTACAAATGCTAGAAATGTAGGTTTGCCTTTCCTTAATCTATTTGCTGAGATAAGTCGTAGGGTCAGTATTGCCTCACGTGTTCCAACATTTCTACGGAATCCAAACTGATCTTCCCCGAGGTCGGCTCCTACCAGTTTTTTCATTCGTCTGTAAAGAATTCGTGTTAGTATTTTGCAGCCGTGGCTTATTAAACTGATACTTCGGTTATTTTCACATCTGTCAACACCTGCTTTCTTTGGGATTGGAATTATTATATTCTTCTTGAAGTCTGAGGGTATTTCGCCTGTCTCATAGATCTTGCTCACTAGATGGTAGAGTTTTGTTAGGCCTGGCTCTCCCAAGGCTGTCAGTAGTTCTAATGGAATGTTGTATACTCGCGGGGCCTTGTTCCGACTTAGGTCTTTCAGTGCTCTGTCAAACTCTTCACGCAGTGTCATATCTCCTATTTCATCTTCATCTACATTCTCTTCCGTTTCTATAATATTGTCCTCAAGAACATCGCCCTTGTATAGACCCTCTATATACTCCTTCCACCTTTCTGCTTTCCCTTCTTTGCTTTTTCTTCAGCATACTCCACGAGCTTCTAAGCAATGTAGCTCGCGGAGTATGCTGAAGAAAATAATAGCTCTACTTTTTGTCACCAGATGAAAATATAGCAGTGAAACCTTGTCAGGGGGAGAGGCAGAAGTCTTAATGTGGTTTATTATTTAATTTTTTTTAAAAAAAGCGTTAAAAGTTTTTACCTTTAATAAAAAAATTTTATTCAAGAAAATATGGCACTTTAAGCAGCACGAATATGAAAATTTTCCCGTTCTGTCATCACTATCCTGTTTGGCCCTTGGCGTCGCGTGGTTGATTTCTTTTGTGAATGGACTGTTAGTGTAAAGGATTAAGAAGGCTGAAGTTTTTTGTGCGAAACGAAATGGCTATCAAGAGAATGGGCTGTGCAGTAATGGTAAAATTCTTTTATCAGAAAGGCAGCAGGAGCAGGTCTACATTGCGTGAATATCGCTGACAGAATCAGCTGAAAAGAGCCTCCATGTCAAAAAATGGGCTGAAAAATATGATCAAGAAATTTGAAAAAGAGGTGAATTGGGTGGTGCAGCAAGGAGAGAGAGGCGGTCCATTCCCAAAGCAGGTGTTGATGAAGTTTCTGTAATTATAGCCTCGAATTCTGACGCCAGTGTTGTGTCATGGGAATTGTCTCTTCGCTGGTCAAAAATTTTAAAAGACTTTGCGGCGCATTTTACACTAGTATCGCTACAAGATTCAGGATGTGCGCCAAATGAATCCCCGGGATAGGCTACAACACCGTGACATTGACCTTCGTTCATTGGCATGCATGGAAATTGATGACATGTGGCTGGGGAATATTCTTTGGAGGGGCGGGGCACATTTTGCTATTTACAGTGCCGTGAACGCACAGAACTGTCACATATGGGACTCTATTCCACCACATGATGTGCAGGAACATTCACCGTACTCAGCTAATGTGTCTGTGCGGTGTGGTTTCACAAGCTTCTTCATTCTCGGTGCGTTTTTCTTCAAGAAAATGACACCTCGCGGGCTTGTTAGGTGTACTGTACGTCTGCAGGTTACGAGGACTTTCTTGGGCAACACGTGATCCGAGCTATGCAAGAACTGAACTGTGTCCACACTACTATTTTCGTGAAAGACGGGGTGACACCACACGTCGCTTGCAAGGTGAAAGATGTGCTTCGATAAACCTTCGGTAGCGACCGCATCATCGCTAGACCATTTCAAGATGTGTGGTATTCCGCTTCCCCTGCCTTAAACCTATATGACTACTGGTTTGGGGGTTACATCGGATATGCGGCAAGCAACTGTCGACAGTGTCGTGTTACAGATGCAGCGGTTGTTCAGTCGGGAGGCCATATTTAACGTATGTTATAATTTGTGACCATATCCTAAAAAAACATGCCAGAACCACCATTATCCTCTGTTTGATCATTCTTTCCCTTTTCCTACACCCGCATCACGCTGTGACTGAGTACAGCACCATATTTTCACCTGGTAGCACAAAGTGGAACTATTATTTTTTCAACATACTCCGCGAGCGCAACGATTAATGAACATACCTGCAATGTTTCAGGGTCCTGCGATATATACATGCCGGAGCGCAACACTCGGAACACCGGCAGTTTAGTTACAACTATCCGTTACACAGGGTGTTTCTGTAAGAGTGTGCAGAACAATTTGAGGACCGGAGCAGACAACTTAAGGAGATAATAGGAATAAAATCACATTACTGTGTACTTTTCTATTTACGTTAGTTAACTGCAAATACCATCATTGATATAACTGACGTACCATTTGTACTGTATCTTACAAAATGTGCTGAAACTGACGGCCATCAGCCACAGTGCAAGCATGATATCGGCGAACAAGATCCTTGTAAGTAGGCTATGTTTATGTTTTCTTATTGGCAACGTTACGTAGCGCTCTGTATGAAAATTACTGGCTGTGCTGTGTGCAGTCTGTGGCTAGTTTGCATTGTTGTCTGCCATTGTAGTGTTGGGCAGCTGGATGTGAACAGCGCGTAGCGTTGCGCAGTTGGAGGTGAGCCGCCAGCAGTGGTAGATGTGGGGAGAGAGATGGCGGAGTTTAGAAATTTGTTATACTGGATATTATGACTATTAAGGTAAATACATTGTTTGTTCTCTATTAAAATCTTTCATTTGCTAACTATGCCTATCAGTAGTTAGTGCCTTCTGTAGTTTGAATCTTTTATTTAGCTGGCAGTAGTGGCGCTCGCTGTATTGCAGTAGCTTGAGTAACGAAGATTTGGACCCTGTGTTTCCTTTTGTATTATTCTGCTATGTGTTTATGTACCCTTGTGTATTTGTCTTTTTCCTGTCTTTATGTGTTTATCTGATAAGATTTATGTTGTAGAATTTTTCTGGTACTAAGCTACATTCACTAATGACGAGGAATACTGTTATCCTCAAATATAATTTGCATTTATAATATGTAATTTTCTTTGTAAAGATGTTTACACATTATTAATTCTGTTCTGTTTCAATTCTCATGTGTTTCGAAAACTATTCTCATTATTTTATTTATTTACTTATGTCATAATTCCTGTAACACTGATGTATATGTTAGTTCGATTCTTTTGTAAAGCCTGTACTTCAAATGTTATCTGTATTGTTATGTTTTTAATGATGTATTTTGTACCTTTCTTATTGTATTCTTATGTTATAAAATTGTAATTGACACCAGTTCATCAAATTAAGTAACTTGTAAGCATTCATTTCACTGCACACATTTCAGTTGGTCATAGTATATGGACAATATGTGAGAAGTAGGGACTGTTAGTGTTTGCACATGTGTTAATAATTCTGCAAGGGACTGGATAACAGCATTGCTGGTTCTAAGGACAATTCCAAAAACTTTGTGAGTGCACAAGTGGTGGTTATGGACTTGCTATATTATCCGCAAGACTCTTCAATGGTGATTGTGCACCTGCACAGTCACAACAGATGGCTGCTGGCCATCTCTACAAGGACTACAGTGGGTCTGCATCTTTGATGACCCACCAATACCATTATTTCTACAAGGACTACAGTGGGTCTGCACCTCTGGTGGCCCACCAATACCGTAATCTCTACCAGGACTACAGTGGTCTGCTCTGGGATGACCTACCTACCAATATTCTTCAAAACTTCGACTGACTCTGCTGTGGGTTTGCTCTGTTGTGGCCCATTACCTGTCTGCATGTCAAGAGTCAGCACTGTCTTTCCGTTGGAAGGACAACACTACTTTTTCAAGACTGCATGGAAATCCACTACTTCTGTGTGCAGTTTCTTTTACTAATGAGACTTTGTGAAAAAAAAACTGTAATTACTATTATGATGAATGATCAGGACTATCTTTATGGACTGTGAGAAAATTTTAGCTTTTGACCAACATTCTATCAATAAGTGTGTGCATTTGATATCTTTGTTATTGTAATTATGAAAAATTTTATCAAATAATTATTGGCCACTGCCCAAAACAATTTGTAAAATTTTTTGTGGGGAGCATGGGGGCTATGTAAGTAGGCTATGTTTATGTTTTCTTATTGGCAACGTTACGTAGCGCTCTGTATGAAAATTACTGGCTGTGCTGTGTGCAGTCTGTGGCTAGTTTGCATTGTTGTCTGCCATTGTAGTGTTGGGCAGCTGGATGTGAACAGCGCGTAGCGTTGCGCAGTTGGAGGTGAGCCGCCAGCAGTGGTGGATGTGGGGAGAGAGATGGCGGAGTTTTGAAATTTGTTGTACTGGATATTATGACTATTAAGGTAAATACATTGTTTGTTCTCTATTAAAATCTTTCATTTGCTAACTATACCTATCAGTAGTTAGTGCCTTCTGTAGTTTGAATCTTTTATTTAGCTGGCAGTAGTGGCGCTCGCTGTATTGCAGTAGCTTGAGTAACGAAGATTTTTGGTGAGGTAAGTGGTTTGTGAAAGGTACAGGTTAATGTTAGTTAGGGCCATTCCTTTTTAGGGATTTCTGAAAGTCAGATTGCGTTGCGCTAAAAAAATATTGTGTGTCAGTTTAAGCACAGTCTTGTACAATTTTTCTAAGGGGACGTTTCATCCTGACGCACCCTGACAAACATCCCTGGTATGTTTAGAATCACATCACAGGCAGCTACAATTATAGAGACTAATTCTATCTCCATATCCCCTGGGGTCTCATACACAAGTGACTTTAGTTATCCCCACAGGAAATGATGAAGGGGATTCAAGTCGTGTGACCTCACAGGCCATGGAATCGGACCTCTCCTTCCAATTCAGCGATCGGGAAATACTGTACCGGTACTGCTCCACTGTACTGTACTGTATGTCTCTGAATAACACTGAGTAATAAATGGATCTGTCGTTGGTTCATAGCACGTTCTGTCATGGCACAATGTAAATACGATACAAAAGAGCCACCTTATGGACAATTAAAGTAAACAAAACCTGCATCGTCAGTTCCTGGCAATAAGGCTCGTTCTCCTTGCTTCCTTGTATGAAACAAAGAATGTGCATGTATGTGATTCTTGAGTTTCTCCCGGCGTATTTGATAATCAAAATATCCACGGGTATGCTGCCGGTCTATAGTGTCCAACGGGCACTATAGACCGGCAGCATACCCGTGGATATTTTAATGTGCATGTAAATAAAGAGCACAGAACGTGTAAACTTGTACGCATGTTAGTTGTAAATAAGCTGGAAAACAGTAATGTTAGACAAAGTGGTAGGCAAGTTTACTTCCAAATCTTCTTAAGGGGAGATTTACTATCTTTGGCCCGGAAAAAGCATGTTCTTTGAGAATTTTTTTCTCGGGATGTGTTATAGATATCAAGGTCACATTTGGTCAAAATGTATATTGATATTTTCTCTACAAACTGGAATTTTTTAGGCCGGAAATGTCGAAGAGCAAAGGCGGAAGTGCCGTCGGAACGAAACAAAATTTCGATGTAGACCTCCCCGCGCAGTATGTCACAGATCAGCCGGCTCGTCTGAAATCAAAATTGAGTTCACGTTAACGAAGTATATAACATTCTTTAGGAGTTGTTTCTCGCTACGTTATCTGGACCATAGGAAACAAAATGGCGGATATTTGAAAAAACAGGGTTTTTTTCATAGATTTTTCGATTTCGTCGGCCAAGTAAAAATATTTGTAGTTGATGGATCGGAATAAAAGTGGTTTAACTCCTAGACAATTTAGTTAGCTTCGTCGGAAACAAAGAATCATGCCAATCGGTTCAGTAGATTTGAACTTACCGTACCTCGCAATAAAAAAAGTAATTTCGAGAAAAACGCGATGTAAGTTTTGACTACACATAAATGCAATATGTTCAATCTGCTATTCCGGGTCCACAAACTAGTCTTTCCTCTTCCTCATAGAGTTCGTTCTGTTCGATCTGGGCCATCCTGCGCTGCTCCAGAGCCGCTCGTGCGGCCGGTGACAAGTGGTTTTCGGCCGCTTGAATCCGGTGGTCGTCCGAATGCTTGGCGAACTGCGTCGAATGGAATCCCAGGGTGACGTCCATCGTTGTCATGGTCTTCAGAATTGCTGAACACCCTTCGTTGAAGCTGCTCACTGCCAGAAACGTTGCAGTCTCCACAGTCTTCGCACCAGAATGGAAATTCTTGGGGGCTAACTTCCAAACACATGCGTTCAAACTTTCATTTGAATTTTGTGTGTTTCCTCCCAAGAACCGGTACAATAACTCGTCCTCTGAAAGGGCCTTCGTAGATCGGATGAATCACTTTTTGAAATTCTTTGGAGAGCGGCTGGTCGTGTTGATATTCGTCCAAATGTCCGGTAGCCTCTGCATTGCGCCACTTCCATCAACTAGTTTCCTCAGCCGGACAATTTTGGTGTTGTGGGTGGTCATCCGTCGAACACTTGTGGAAATACGTTGCCCAACTGCCTTCTTCATCCGTTCCACCGAATTGGAATGCCGCCGGATTGCCAAACCTTGATCACTTTATCAGTTTTAGTCATGGGCAAGCACATAGAATAATTTTTCGCTGCTACAAAGCCGAAATTCCCGAAAGAACTGGTGCATGAAAAAGTCCGATTTCAGGCAGGTGCATGTTTTTGTTCAACCGCGAATAACAAACATTTCCGTTCCGTATTCGGAAAAACCGTTTCAGGGGTGGATTCTAAACACTTTTATGGATTCAAAAATGTAATTTAAAAAAGTCGATATTTTTAACCAAAAGACAGTAAACCTCCCCTTAAGCTGGCTTCTCCGACCCCAGATTCCCTACCTCAAATTGTTCAGTGGAACATTCTCTATGTCCTGTTACATTTTTACACGCTCTTGCGGAAGCACCCAATTCATGTTACAGGCTTCTAGAGTTTTACTTAGAGATCCCTGTCCGCAAACGTCATACAATGACGCTACAGAGCGTCAAAATTATAGGCAACTGCGCCGTAAATGGATGTATACACAGGGCCATTACGTGATGGTGAAGAAGGCTAAATGTATCAATCTGAGGTAAGGGCCCCTGCACTAGAAACGAACGAATCGAACGTTATAGGGGAAAACCGTTCTAATACATCTGTCAGTGGAATACATTTACCGGTACTGTTTTTGTAAGACTACAGGGTATGCAACTTTCAGGGAATAATGTCCAGTAAACATGGGCTCTATAATGCATACCTAAGGAGCTGTGAGCACTTGTTAATACTCACTGTTTTCTGTTCCCATTGGAGAGGCACGTCCTTTCGTCTACTAATCGCACGGTTTTACACTAAACCAGTACCAGTACATGTATTCGACCGCCAGAGGTATGAGAACGGTTTTCGGTTATAACTATCTACTCGTTATTTTCGGTACAGGAACCCTTACTTCGAACTGATACATGTATCCTTCTCCATCATCCTTGAATGTTTGTCGCAGCACCACGGAATCACCTTGCAGGTACATACATTTACAGGCGCCGGCGTCTGTAACTTGGATGAAGCGTCGCTGGATGAAGTTTCCGGACATGGGTTCGTTTGGGAAACTTGATCTACTAACAAGGGAACCTCCCCATAGTACCGCCCTCAGCTTTAGTTATAAATTGGCACAGTGGATAGGCCTTGAAAAACTGAACACAGATCAATCGAGAAAACAGAAAGAAGTTGTGTGGAACTATGAAAAAAACAAGCAAAATATACAAACTGAGTAGTCCATGCGCAAGACAGGCAACATCAAGGATAGTGTGAGCTCAGGAGCGCCGTGGTCCCGTGGTTAGCGTGAGAAGCTGCAGAACGACAGGTCCGTGGTCCAAGTCTTCCCTCGAGTAAAAAGTTTACTTCTTTTATTTTCGAAAGTTATGATCTGTCCGTTCGTTCATTGACGTCTCTGTTCACTGTAATAAGTTTAGTGTAAAACCGTGCGATTAGTAGACGAAAGGACGTGCCTCTCCAATGGGAACAGAAAACATTTGATCGCAAGGTCATAGTTCAACCGATTCCTCCACAGGAAAACACGTCTGATATATTCTATACGACACTGGTGATGGCATGTGCGTCACATGACAGGAATATGTTATCGACCCACCTAACTTGTACACTTGTCGAATGGGTAAAAAGATTCTTCTATCTTGCCCGATTTAGGTTTTCTTGTGGATGTGATAATCACTCCCAAAAAGTGATGAAAACATAAGAGTTTGTCACATAAACTGCAACAAATGCATGCAACACAGTAGCACAGTTTTCCCTGTGCTCTGTCAAAACACATGTTTTTAACGTTTTCAAATTTTTCCGTGTGTAGACCGTCAAATCCTGCATATGTCCAAGCAAATCTGAACATGTCCTGGAATTTTGGAGAGCGAAGTTGATTATGTGTGAGTGCCTGAAGTTTGATAATTGTCTGAAAATAAAAAATTAAACTTTTTACTCGAGGGAAGACTTGAACCAAGGATCTCTCTTTCTGCAGCTGCTCTCGCTAACCACGGGACCACGGCGCTCTTAAGCTCACACTGTCCTTGATGTTGCCTATGTTGTGCATGGACTACTCAGTTTGTGTATTTTGCTTACTTTTTTTCATAGTTCCACACAACTTCTTCCTGTTTCCTCGATTGATCTGTGTTCAGTTTTTCAAGACCTATCCACTGTGCCAACTTATAACTAAATCTTAGGGGGGTGCGATGGGGAGGTTCCCTTGTAAGTCCCATCTACAACCTCTGAAGGTGTGTACCATGAATTGTGATACGCCCTGTATATCTACATCGAGGATCATTGAGTGGATGTTATGTATTATTTTGATGCAAGTGGTATATCAGTATCAGGCACCGATCGATCTGTTGGTAGGATTGGCTGTTGTGTGACGTCCATGTCATGACTGCCTTTGTGAGCGGTAGGCCTACTTGAATTACGTATAAGGAAACGGTCAGGCCTACTGGGGAACGCCTACCTGCAATAACTGCAACTGATAGGTACTGTGCATGCACAACAAAGGTCCTGAATGGTCTTCCATCTGAAGTGTATCTCTTCGGAACTGTAACTAAAGCGTCTCACAGTAGTTCTGTCGCTCTGTTGCCCCCTCCCCCCCTCCCCAAATATCCTCCTGCAGCGTGTTGCCAAATTAGTCCTGGATCAAGTGTGCAATAGTGGAAGGAGACTTTATTGCGTTTTTAAGAGACAGATTAATCTCTTCTGTTACTTCCCGCCTCTGAGTTTATAAGGTGAGCTGAGCTCGCTCCTGAGGCCGTTTCTGGATCGGTGCTTCGACCGAGCCGTCGGAGGGACGGGGACAATAATGAGAACGCTGAGGAGGAACGGCGGGATTTATTGCCCCGGGCAATCAAGCGGCGGGGCCTGGCTTGTTAGCGGTGTCTCCTGAGGTAATCTGGCCGGCGTGCAACCTGGCCGCAGGCGCTGCTAATCCCGTAACGACCGGCCCGGAGGAACACGCGGCGTTTGCCTACGTCGACTAAATCTCGACCGTGTCATCCGTAGCCCCTTCCCATTTTCTGCTCGTCATAACAGGCGATGCAGTAGGAGCGATTATGGCGTTTAGATATGAAAGTGTTTCAGCAGGCTCTGAGGAGCCATCACAGTTTCCTTCTTAGCTTTGAATGCCACTGCCAGTAGCCAGTAGCCTTGCACCAATACGCTTTCTGATAAATAAATAAAGAACAAAAGTAACTTCTATGCACTAAACTTTACAACAAATATTCTATTACCTAATGATTCAATAAGGTGTCATGCTGTCATCGTTCAATGCGTTTTGTGTGGAGGAAATGATGATATTATGTTTAAGTGAAAATACTGATAATTTAAATTTACTATACATTTTAAACAAATAAAGTTACAGAGTTGATATTGTAGCCTCCCCACAGATAAATAATGTGTATAATAACCTCCCAACAAAAAAAATATAAGTATATAATTCACATTCAGCGTATCCACCCACAGATAAATTTTCTAACCTTGGAACAATAAAATGTGACTAATCTCCTAATAAAACAATGTGACTCATAGATAACCTTTCAATAATTGTCTGTGAATTTAAACTGGTAAATTTTGAACGTCAGCAGTGCCGCGTCATGGCCCTGAAAGATCATACTGAATAAATTGAAAATTCTTACCTCAATGAAGTCGCCGGATGACGCATATATATCTGCTCCTATAAGAAATTTTTTTGGCACAGCCCAGTGCAATGCTGGCCGATGGATTCGTCATGTATGAAAAGAAACAACTGATTTTTCTTTACAATAATTGGGATGACCATGGATTAGAGAAATTAGTAAATTCTTTAAATTGAGATGAATGATTGTCAAAAGTTACTTTTTATGAGAAAGATTATTACTAAGAGATTTTTTAAAAACGTTTACATGGGACTTGATATAACAATTCCACATATGCGCGAGGCTGCTTTTACCTTATACTACAGTGCTCAGGCACCGCCATCGCTCCACACGACCGGCCCAGGCAACTCCATACACCAGACAGCTAGCAACTACTTACTCCTACTGCTACAGAAACTGCTCTTACTGCATACAACACTGCTCTCTGGACTGAGATTCTCTTATAGCCTACATATCGCAGGCAGCGCGTGACGAATCCATCGAAATTACATCTGCTCGAGTGCGCTAGCAAACAAATTCCTTAATCATGGACCTCTTACAATATTTACAACATTTGCCATTTTAATGATGCGCTTCTATATGAAATGTCGATCGTTATGATCGATCAAAGCGTTCAGATTTTAGCATTCAGGTTTTTATTTACAAAACTATTATAGATGTAGCAGAGGTTAAAATTCCGCTTGAGTTGTAAATTACTTCATTTTCACACGACCGGTTTCGGACTGTTATAAGCCCATCCTCAGGTGTCGTAGCTGTGCTGTGGTCCCCGAGCGCCGCGTGTACCAGGCGCGGTGTGCTGCCTATGAGCGCAGAACAGGGACTCACTCAGAACGGTGCCTTCACAGGCAGCACACCGCGCCTGGTACACGCGGCGCTCGGGGACCACAGCACAGCTACGACACCTGAGGATGGGCTTATAACAGTCCGAAACCGGTCGTGTGAAAATGAAGTAATTTACAACTCAAGCGGAATTTTAACCTCTGCTACATCTATAATAGTTTAAGATTCACTGTTTAAGTGAAATTAACAAGTCTTGTAAAAAAAAACCTGAATGTTAAAATCTGAACGCTTTGATCGATCATAACGATCGACATTTCATATAGAAGCGCATCATTAAAATGACAAATGTTGTAAATATCAACTCTGTAACTTTATTTGTTTAAAAGGTATAGTAAATTTAAATTGTCAGTATTTTCAGTTAAACATAAGATCATCATTTCCTCCACACAAAACACATTGAACGATGACAGCATGACACCTTATTGAATCATTAGGTAATAGAATATTTATTGTAAGGTTTAGTGCATAATAGTTACTCTTGTTCTTTATTTATTTATTTATCAGAAAGTACAGTGGTTCATGGTGTGGGTTCCTGTAGTCATGTCCTAGTTCATGAACCACGGGCAACGTATGAGTGGCCAAGTAAGTGGTCCCGACAGTCGGGATACGAGTTACTTTGGAATAAGGCTGGGCATTTCGGACATATTCTGAGTCGTGGTCACCTTTGTGCTCATACGGCAAAGACTACCAAATCCACCGGTTAGTCCCTCAGCCGTTACGGGTAAAATCCAATGGGACTCGGGGCAAGTAAGGCTAGCAACCTGCTTCCCTGTTACTCTAAATATGATGCTGGCAATAATCAGAGCAAAATGCCTCGGGCCTTTGGAGGTGACGGAGTCCCACCTCTAACTGACAAACCAGGGACTCCTAAGATACGACTTGGCAAACAAATGGTAATGAGATGGGGAGCTATTAATATCAATGGGGGCTACTCTGGGAAGAAGGTAGAGCTGGTAGAGGCTGCAAGTAAGATGGAGCTGGACGTTTTAGCTGTTAGTGACATTCGGGTAAGGGGTGAGAAAGAAGAGGAAGTGGGAGAATACAAAGTCTACCTGTCAGGAGTCCAAGCAGGAATAGCACAATGGGGTGTAGGGTTTTACATCGGGAAAGAAATGGAACCCAGCGTAGTTGCAATAAGGTATGTAAACGAACGACTGATGCGGATAGATTTGACAGTGTCTAGCAAGAAAATTAGGATTGTGTCAGTATATTCGCATTGTGAAGGGACAGATCAAGATAAGATGGATAGTTTTTATGAGGCACTCAGTGATGTAGTTGTTAGAGTAAAGGACAAGGACTGTGTTCTGCTCATGGGTGATTTTAACGCCAGAATTGGAAATCGAACAGAAGGGTATGAAAAGGTTATGGGTAAATTTGGAGAGGATATGGAGGCCAACAGGAACAGGAAACAACTCTTGGATTTCTGTGCCAGTATGGGCTTAGTAATCACAAACTCCTTTTTTAAACATAAGAACATTCACCGGTATACTTGGGAAGGCAGGGGAACTAGATCTGTCATTGACTATATAATAACAGATCAGGAATTCAGGAAGGCTGTGAGGGACACACGTGTATTCAGGGGATTCTTTGATGACACTGATCATTATTTAATCTGCAGTGAAATTGGGATTGTGAGGCCGAAAGTGCAGGAGGTCAGGTCCATATGTAGGAGGATAAGAGTGGAGAAACTTCAGGATAGGGAAATCAGGCACAAGTACATAACAGCGATCTCAGAAAGGTACCAGTTAGTTGAATGTAGTCAATTACAGTCATTGGAAAAGGAATGGACAAGGTACAGGGACACAGTACTAGAAGTGGCTAAAGAATGTCTTGGAAAAGTAGTGTGTAAAAGTATGATGAAGCAAACAGCTTGGTGGAATGATACAGTCAAGGCAGCCTGTAAAAGGAAAAAGAAGGCGTATCAAAAATGGCTACATACGAACCCAGGTAGACAGAGAAAGTTATGTTGAAGAAAGAAACAAAGCCAAACAGATAATTTCAGCATCCAAGAAGAAATCGTGGGAAGACTTTGGAAACAGGTTGGAGACTATGGGTCAAGCTGCTGGAAAACCATTCTGGAGTGTAATTAGCAGTCTTCGAAAGGGAGGTAAGAAGGAAATGACAAGTATTTTGGACAGGTCAGGAAAACTGCTGGTGAATCCTGTGGATGCCTTGGGCAGATGGAGGGAATATTTTGAAGAGTTGCTCAATGTAGGTGAAAATGCGATCAGTAATGTTTCGGATTTCGAGGTAGAATGGGATAGGAATGATGATGGAAATAGGATCACATTTGAGGAAGTGGAAAAAATGGTCAATAGATTGCAGTGCAATAAAGCGGCTGGGGTGGATGAAATTAAGTCGGAACTCTTCAAATACAGTGGAATCTCAGGTCTTAAATGGCTATACAGGATAATTGAAATGGCCTGGGAGTCGGGACAGGTTCCATCAGACTGGACAAAAGCAGTAATCACACCAATCTTTAAACATGGAAACAGAAAAGATTGTAACAACTACAGAGGTATCTCTTTAATCAGCGTTGTGGGTAAAATCTTCGCAGGTATTGTTGAAAGGAAAGTGCGAGTATTAGTTGAGGACCAATTGGATGAACATCAGTGTGGGTTTAGGCCTCTTAGAGGTTGTCAGGACCAGATCTTTAGCTTACGGCAAATAATGGAGAAGTGTTATGAGTGGAACAGGGAATTGTATCTATGCTTTATAGATCTAGAAAAGGCATATGACCGGGTTCCTAGGAGGAAGTTATTGTCTGTTCTACAAGATTATGGAATAGGAAGCAAACTTTTGCAAGGTCTTTACATGGATAATGAATATTCCCCTGCATCCCAGTCACTGTTACATGGCCAGCGAGACAATAAATTTACCATTACAAAGCCAGCAACGTTTCAAATGGTTCAAATGGCTCTAAACACTATGGGACTTACCATCTGGGGTGATCAGTTCCCTAGACTTAGAACTACTTAAACCTAACTAACCTAAGGACATCACACACATCCATGCCCGAGGCAGGATTAGAACCTGCGACCGTAGCGGTCAATCGGTTCCAGACTGAAGCGCCTAGAACCGCACGGCCACACCGACCGGCTATGCATAGTGCTCAGAGACATTTGTTTCTTTATTTATAACATGAAAGTGGTCAAGCTTTGGTTATTTAAATATGTTAAAATGTAGGATAATGTAGAATAAGCTGTAGCCAGAATGAGATTTTCACTCTACAGCTTAGTGTGCGCTGATATGGAACTTCCTGGCAGATTAAAACTGTCTGCCGGACCGAGACTCGAACTCGGGACCATTCCCTTTCGCGAGCAAGTGCTATACCATCTGAGCCACCCAAGCACGACTCACAAAGTTTCCTCACAGCTTTAATTCCTCTAGTACCTCGTCTCCTACCTTCCTAACTTCACAGAAGCTCTCCTACGAAACTTGCAGAACTAGCACTCCTGGAAGAAAGGATATTGCGAAGACGTGGCTTAGCCACAGCCTAGGGGATGTTCCCAGAATGAGATTTTCACTCTGCAGCGCAGTGTGCGCTGATATGAAACTACTCCCTTCGCTACCCAAAGCTTCAAAATTAGTATATTTCATGCAGATGGTACCCTACAGCTGGTAAATATTTGAAGAAAGTCATACGT
Organism: Schistocerca cancellata; assembly: GCF_023864275.1. Lineage (NCBI taxonomy): Eukaryota > Metazoa > Arthropoda > Insecta > Orthoptera > Acrididae > Schistocerca > Schistocerca cancellata. Next base: position 246,989,901 of record NC_064632.1, read on the forward strand.
GAAATCTACTAAAAATTACTGACGAAATACACTGAGGTGACAAAAGTCGTGTCATTCTAATGTCGCGTCGGACCACCATTTGCCCGGCGTAGTGCAGCAACTCGACGTGGCATAGACTCAACAAGTCGTTGGACGTGCCCTGCAGAAATATTGAGCAATGCTTCCTCTATAACCAGCCATAATTGCGAAAGTGTTACAGGTGCAGGATTTTGTGTACGAACTGCCGTCTTGATTTATGTCCCATAACTGCTAAATGGGATTCATGTCGGGCGATCTGTGTGGCCAAATCATTCTCTCGAATTGTCCAAAACGTTCATCAAACCGATCGCGAACAACTGTGGCCCGCTGCCATGGCGCATTGTCATCCATACAAATTCCATCATTGTTTGGGAACGTGACGTCCATGAATAACGGAAAATGGTCTCCAAGTAGCCGAGCATAAACATTTCGAGTGAATGATCGGTTCAGCTGGACCAAAGGACCCATTATGGAGGCATCACCAGTTTTCACAGTGGCTTGTTGACAACTCAGTTCCACGGGTTCGTGGGGTCTGCACCACAGTCGAAATCTTCCATCATCTATTGCCAACTGGCTACGGTTTTCCAGTCTTCTAAGGTCCAACTCACACGGTCATGAGACCAGTACAGGCGCTGCAGGTCATGTCGTGCTGTTAGCAAAGACACTCGGGCTAGCTGTCTGCTGCCACAGCCTATTAACGCCAAGTTTCGCCGCACTGTTCTAATGGATCCTTTCGTCATACGTCTCACTTTGATTCCTGCGGTTATTGACGCATTGTTCTTGACTGTTAGCATGACAACTCTACGCTAACGCCGCTGTTCTCGTTATTAAGAGAAGGCCGTCGGTCGCTGCGTTGTCTGGGGTGAGAGGAATGGCTAAAATTTGGTATTTTCGGCACACTCCTGGCATTGAGGATCTCGGGATATCGAATTCCATAACGATTTTCGAAATGGCATGTCTCATGCGTCTAGCTGTATCATTCCGCGTTCAAAGTTTGTTAGTTTCTGTCGTGCAGCCATAATCACCTTTTAACACAAATCATTAGATTACAAATGACCCACCAGTGCACTGCCGTTTTCTATTTATACCTTACGTATGCGAGATTATCACCCCCCCCCACACACACACATAAAATATATATATTGTTACGGTCTTCAGTCCAGAGACTGGTTTGATGCAGCTCTCCATGCCTCCAGGCTACTCTATCCTGTGCAAGCTTCTTCATCTCAGAGTAACTACTGCAACTTACATCCATCTGAATCTGCTTAGTGTATTCATCTCTTGGTCTCCCTCTACGACATTTACCCTCACACTTCCCTCCAGTACTAAATTGGTGATCCCTTTATGCCTCAGAACGTGTACTACCAACCGATCCCTTCTTTTAATCAAGTTGTACCTTAAATTCTTCTCCGCAATTCTATTCAGTACCTCGTCATTAGTTATGTAATCTAGCCGTCTAATCTTCAGCATTCTTCTGTAGGACCACATCTCGAAAGCTTCTATTCTCTTCTTGTCTACACTATTTATCGTCCATGTTTCACTTCCATACATGGCTACACTCCGTACAGTACTTTCAGAAAAGACTTGCTGACACTTAAATCTAAACTCGATATTCAGAAACGCTTTCCTTGCCATAGCCAGTCTACATTTTATATCCTCTCCACTTCGTCCATCACCAGTTATTTTGTTGCCAAAATGGCAAATCTCATCTACTACTTTAAGTGTCTCATTTCCTAATCTAATTCCCTCAGCATCACCTGACTTAATTCGACTACATTCCATTATCCTCGTTTTGCTTTTGTTGATGTTCATCTTATATCCTCCTTTCAAGATACTGTCCATTCCGTTGAACTGCTCGTCCAGGTCCTTTGCTGTCTCTGCCAGAATTACAATGTCATCGGCAAACACCAAAGTTTTCATTTCTTCTCCATGGATTTTAATTCATACTTCAAATTTTTCTTTTGTTTCTGTGGTGTGCGTACTATAAGACCTTCGGTACACACACCATCAGATTATTTGGCTTGTCGCTCTAACGAAGTAGCCGAGTTTCAGCAATATGTCTCGTGGTCTTATTGTGGCGTGTTTATCTTCTGCTGTTAGGTCAGATGATAGAAAGGCCACTTGCACGCTTAGAGTAGCAGATTGACGGTGATCAACTTTTAACAGAACTTGATTAATTTTCACACACATTAAAATAATAACAAGCATAAAATTACTTAACTTGATTCTGGATGCTATTTACAATTGACAATCTGAAGTTCCTTTGGTCTTGTATGTTAATCTTATTCTCACATATCTCTGATGCTTGACAAAGTTTCTATTCATTTATCTTCATGGCTATGTACGGAATATGGTAATCTTATTAGGCGCAGACTGAAACTTGACTATAGACTGGTACATACAAATGCAGACTAACTAATCGGAGGTCTGTATACACCTCAAGCGTTCAGGTATCACTGCGCGAGTGTGATCCGCGAGGAGAAAAAGTTCTATGCTAGCAGCAATATCATTGGCTGCGTAACATATTAGCATGCAGATTGGCAGAAGCAGAATTTGGTCTGTCTCTAAGACAGCGCCATCTCGTAGTGCGGAGACGGACGAGCGCTGCGCCTGCGCTGTTGTGCTTAGCGGGGCGCGCTCTAGTGGGAAAGTTGTGTACGCGCTGCCTATATATATATATATATATATATATATATATATATATATATATATATATATTACAGGGTATTACAAATGATTGAAGCGATTTCACAGCTCTACAATAACTTTATTATTTGAGATATTTTCACAATGCTTTGCACACACATACAAAAACTCAAAAAGTTTTTTTAGGCATTCACAAATGTTCGATATGTGCCCCTTTAGTGATTCGGCAGACATCAAGCCGATAATCAAGTTCCTCCCACACTCGGCGCAGCATGTCCCCATCAATGAGCTCGAAAGCATCGTTGATGCGAGCTCGCAGTTCTGGCACGTTTCTTGGTAGAGCAGGTTTAAACACTGAATCTTTCACATAACCCCACAGAAAGAAATCGCATGGGGTTAAGTCGGGAGAGCGTGGAGGCCATGACATGAATTGCTGATCATGATCTCCACCACAACCGATCCAACGGTTTTACAATCTCCTGTTTAAGAAATGCCGAACATCATGATGGCCGGCCGCGGTGGTCTAGCGGTTCTGGCGCTGCAGTCCGGAACCGCGGGACTGCTACGGTCGCAGGTTCGAATCCTGCCTCGGGCATGGGTGTATGTGATGTCCTTAGGTTAGTTAGGTTTAAGTAGTTCTAAGTTCTAGGGGACTTATGACCTAAGATGTTGAGTCCCATAGTTCTCAGAGCCATTTGAACCATTTGAACATCATGATGGAAGTGCGGTGGAGCACCATCCTGTTGAAAGATGAAGTCAGCGCTGTCGGTCTCCAGTTGTGGCATGAGCCAATTTTCCAGCATGTCCAGATACACGTGTCTTGTAACGTTTCTTTCGCAGAAGAAAAAGGGGCCGTAAACTTTAAACCGTGAGATCGCACAAAACACGTTAACTTTTGGTGAATTGCGAATTTGCTGCACGAATGCGTGAGGACTCTCTACCGCCCAGATTCGCACATTGTGTCTGTTCACTTCACCATTAAGAAAAAATGTTGCTTCATCACTGAAAACAAGTTTCGCATCCTCTTCCATGAGCTGTTGCAACCGCGCCGAAAATTCAAAGCGTTTGACTTTGTCATCGGGTGTCAGGGCTTGTAGCAGTTGTAAACGGTAAGGCTTCTGCTTTAGCCTTTTCCGTAAGATTTTCCAAACCGTCGGCTGTGGTACGTTTAGCTCCCTGCTTGCATTATTCGTCGACTTACGCGGGCTACGCGTGAAACTTGCCCGCACGCGTTCAACCGTTTCTTCGCTCACTGCAGGCCGACCCATTGATTTCCCCTTACAGAGGCGTCCAGAAGCTTTAAAATGCGCATACTATCGCCGAATGGAGTTAGCAGTTAGAGGATCTTTGTTGAACTTCGTCCTGAAGTGTCGTTGCACTGATATGACTGACTGATGTGAGTGCATTTCAAGCACGACATACGCTTTCTCGGCTCCTGTCGCCATTTTGTCTCACTGCGCTCTCGAGCGCTCTGGCGGCAGAAACCTGAAGTGAGGCTTCAGCCGAAGAAAACTTTATGAGTTTTTCTACGTATCTGTAGTGTGTCGTGACCATATGTCAATGAATGGAGCTACAGTGAATTTATGAAATCGTTTCAATCATTTGTAATAGCCCTGTATATATATATATATATATATATATATATTTATTTGTGTGTGTGTGCATATCGCTATCCCATGATTTTCTTTACCTCAGTGTAAATCTTTAGTCACTACCACTTTCGATCAACCGATCATCATCAGATATTGGAAGAATACTCTGCGTGACAAAAAGGAGTGAAGTGCCCAGAAAACATGGGCGGATGTCATTCTAAGTTTAAACGCGTACACTCTATCGGCAGATATCAAAATTATTAGAATAGCAGTTCTCTATGACAAGTGGAATGGTCAACAGAGTGCATTAGTTTTCGTGTCAAGTTTCGTTAGCAGGCCTCATACAGTATATCAGCGGCACGAATAGCGTCAGATTTTGAGTGACACGTGAAGGACACGTAGATGACCACTGTCCGTGACTGTGGCGGCTACCTGGTAAGAGATTCCGTTTCTACAAAGTTTTGGACGGGCACAACGGTGTTACCTTTGACGCCATGGCTTCAAGTCACGGCTGGTTGTGACTGAAGGGACTTTGATGGCACAACAGTACGACAGGGACATCCTGCGTCCCGAAGCGTTACCTCTCGTGCGGCTGTATCATGGTGACAATTTTTAACAGGACAATGCTCGTCCACCCCTAGCACGTGCCTCTATGAACCGTCGGCGCGACGTTGAGGCACTCCCGTGGCCAGGAAGATCGCCAGGTCTGTCCCCGACAGAATATATGTGGGACCATCTAGGACACCAACTCCATCCCAGTGCTAGTATCTTGGATACAAAGGACCAGTCACAACACTTGTGAGCCACATGGCCTCGGGAGATGATACAATAGGTTTACGGGATTCTTCTGGGAGTCAGTGCATGTATCCACGCCAAAATGAGTGCAACGTCTTATTGGTAAGTGGGCTCATTCTGCTAAGTTCTTTGCAGTGACTCAAGTTATTTTGTAATGACTGGAATACGAGGGCCATTCAATACGTAATGCAACACTTTTTTCTGAAGGTAGGTTAGTTTTATTCAAGCTTGTAATACATCATATTATTCCCCACTCTTCTGGCTACAAAACCATATTTTTTCAAGATAATTTCCATTCAATGCGATGGCATCACGCCATTTTACCGAGAGGGTCTTTATGCCCACATGGTACTACTCTGTTAACAGATGTCGCCGACGACGTCTTGCTGCATCAGTAACCTGCCCATCATTCACTCACTGCTTCTCGCGGAGTCCATCCTTCAGTGGGCCAAACAGATGGAAGTCGGAATGCACGAGATACGGGCTGTAGCGTGGATGAAGAGTCCCAGAAGATCGTCGCCATGACTCTGCCGGCTCAGTGTGCGGCTTTGAACTTTTTGTCGGGGGAGAGGTGGTGTGGCACCATTCCATGGATCTCCGTTTTGTTTTCGGTTCGAAGTGATGAACTCATGTTTCATAGCCTATGACGATGTTCGACAAAAATTGAAAAATTCTACCATCAGCGTCGTAACGCGCAAGCAACTCCCCCCACTGATGGTCTTTCGTTGATCTTTATGATCCTTTGTCAGGCGTGGAGGAACCCAGAGAGTACACACCTTTGAGTACCCCAACTGGTGGACGAGTGTGTCAGCACCACCATAGACATTTAGTTCTGCAGGGAGGCGTCTGATTGAGATCTGTCAATCACCTCGAATGAGAGTTCAAAAATGTTCAAATGTGTGTGAAATCTTATGGGACTTAACTGCTAAGGTCATCAGTTCCGAAGCTTATACATTACTTAACCTAAATTATCCTAAGGACAAACACAGACACCCATGCCCGAGGGAGGACTCGAACCTCCGTCGGGACCAGCCGTACAGTCCATGACTGCAGCGCCTTAGACCGCTCGGCTAATCCCGCGCGGCTCGAATGAGAGTCTCCACAATACTCACTCCTCCACTAAAAATTCACCGAATCCAGGTATTGATGGTTCTGGTTACGCAAGCATCGATGTCTCTTTTTCCATGTATAGAGTGCACAGGGGCCTGAAGATGGTATTAATGAGATGCCTAAACTGGTCGTGGCAATAAAATAAAAATAAGGCTGTTTGGTGGGTTTTCTTTGGTAAATATGGTTCAAATGGCTCTGAGCACTATGGGACTTAACATCTATGGTCATCAGTCCCCTAGAACTTAGAACTACTTAAACCTAACTAACCTAAGGACAGCACACAACACCCAGCCATCACGAGGCAGAGAAAATCCCTGACCCCGCCGGGAATCGAACCCGGGAACCCGGGCGTGGGAAGCGGGAACGCTACCGCACGACCACGAGATGCGGGCTTTGGTAAATATCTGATCGGTCGCTGTCCCATATCCACTATAAAGCAACAGAGGTCGAATGATAGTGTCCGCACTTCCAACACCGCAAGAGTCACAGCTGTGTCCGTCCAGCCGGAACGCGGGGGACCGGACAGGTCTGTGCAACCTTGTTACTATAATGACAGACGCCTCGTACCAAACGACTCATCGTGCTTTTGTTCACCGCTAGCCCTCCGTACAAGTTCCGCAAGTGCCTGTGAATACCTGCGATCCTCTGGTTTTCCGTTAAAAGAAACCCAATGACAGCTCTCTGCTTGGAACGCAACTTAGTTACAGATGCCATTTTGAAGGCTTCTTATATCGCCGCCATCTGTCGGAACGTCATGAAACTATAGGGCTGATGCGGGAATATTCCATGATGACTCACAACAGATTACTCATATTTTCAACGGAAACTGGCTGCGAAGAAAATGTGTTGCATTTCTTATTAAACTCCCTATTTAACACCTCGCTCCATTTCATCTCCTGATGTTTCATTTAGTTTCCTCGTTCCCTTCCTGAATGCACATGATAGGTAAAGCAAAATAATTTTGTTCAAAAAGGTGGTCACTGTGTTTCCCAAAAGCATTATGCCAAGTCTGTGTATATTATTGCGTATGTGTTACGTTACACACCACTCCATCTTTATGTCACTAGTCGAAGCCGACGTCCAGTAATGGTAGCTTTAGTTCTGTACCTGAGACAAGGCATTAATCCAGTCGCCTAAAATGACGAAGTGTAGTCGCATAAAGTTGCTATGGCATTTCAATCGTATGGAGAGCTCAGCTCCCAAATGTGCGCTTCACTGTACCAATGCACGGAGTTCAGTTTCTAGCTAATAGATAGCTCTTAAATCTATTCCGAAACAAAGCACACCCCACAGTTACATCTAACATGGGTACTCTGCAAATCACGCTCAAGTGCCTGGCAGAGGGTTCGCCGAAAGACCTTCACAACAATTCTTTATTATTCCAATCTCGAACAGTGCCCGGAAAAAACGAACACCTGTATCTCTCCGTGCGAGCTCTGATTTCCATTATTTTGTTATGATAATCGTTTCTCCCTACCAGGTCGGCGTCAGCAAAATATTTTCGCATTCGGACAAGAAAGTTGGTGATTGAAATTTCGAGAGAAGATCCCGTCGCAACAAAAACGCCCTTGCTTTAAGGACGTCTACTTTAAATCCTGTATCACGTCCGTGGCACACTCTCCTCTATTTTGGGATAATACAAAACATGTTGAATAGTGGGCTCCATGTGGTTCCCAGTCGTCCAGCGACCGTAAACCATAAAATTACCAAATATGCAACAACCAGTCGCAAAATCATGTTTTATTTATTCATTTTTGCAAATCTATTTCAACTGATTGGCTGTTAATCAGTTGAAATCGATTTGCAAAAGTGAATAAATAAAACATGATTTTGCTACTGGTTGCTGCATATTTGGTAACTTTAATACAAAACATGCTGCTCTTCTTTGAAGTTTCTCGATTTACTCCGTCAACCCTATCTGGTAAGGATCCCTGACCGCGCAGCAGTACTCCAAAAGAGGACGGACAAGCGTAGTGTGGGCAGTCTCTTTAGTAGATCTGTTATATTTTCTAAGTGTTCTGCCAACAAAACGCAGTCTTTGGTTTGCCTTCCCCACAGCATTTTCTGTGTGTTGTTTCCAGTTGTTCGCAACTGTAATTCCTAAGTATTTAGCTGAATTTACGGAGTTTAGATTTGACTGATTTATCGTGCATCACTTGGTAGCTGATCTCAGCAAACATCCAAGTTGGCGAAAAGAGTAGTTCGCACTCATAACGAGGACAGTTTACAGTAACTGCTAGAGAGTGCACAGTTACTTGAATACCCTGTTCGCAGTCGACCATCAACGAGTGCCGCCACTATGAGACTTCAGGCAAAACCAAGGGCTCATTTTTCAATGCACATAACACCAACTGAGAGTAAAAAGAATGTCACAAAAAAGTATGCTGTGTGCTACTCAAGAAAAAAAAAAGAAGTGAAATTGTATGAAAGAGCAAAAACTGTGCAGTTTTGAGGTCTACCGCATCCACCGATCATACCTGCTAGTATTTAAAACCGTCATGTTAGTTGATATGTTTTATATCTGATTTCACAACAACCAGTAGGGTATTTAAATACTACGTCACTGAAGTAATAACACTATTTTCATAGTCGTCGCAGAGATTTTAAAGCTTTCTGCAGTTTTGAACAGATCTTGAAACGTTCGCCGGCCGCTGTGGCCGAGTTGTTCTAGGGGCTTCAGCCCGGAACCGCACTGCTGCTACAGTCTCAGGTTCGAATCCTGCCTCGGGAATGGATGTGTGTGATGTCCTTAGGTTAGTTAGGTTTAAGTAATTCTAAGTCTAGGGAACTGATCACCCCAGATGGTAAGTCCCATAGTGTTTAGAGCCATTTGAACCATTTGAAACGTTGCTGGCTTTGTAATGGTAAATTTATTGTCTCGCTGGCCATGTAACAGTGACTGGGATGCAGGGGAATATTCATTAAGGCCAGAGCGGTTAGGATACTGTAGTTTTAGTATTACACTGGGTGATGATAGTTAAACTCCTGGTACTTACAGAGGTCAAATGTGGTCTATAATCATCGTATGGCACCGAAACGTGGTAGTTATGCTAATGTGTTAATGCGGAAGCTATTTTTACAGCAAAAAATTAGTTCCAATTTTAGCCACCAGGTGCAAATCAGGCGCTGTACAGCGCCTGGTACTGAACACTCTGTGTCAACGCCAGTTAATGATCAAATCAACATTACGTCTTTCTCACTTGTTTGACCAATTCTGCCCACGTCCCGTTCCTTATCCATTTAGTAACCCATTACCTATCAAAATATTTCTACACGTCTTTCTTGCATTCCCGCGTCAGATCTACACCTGGTGGTCAAAATTGGAACTATTTTTTTCCAGCGTAAATCAGTTCCGCATTAACGAATTACAATATCTACCACGTTTCGCTGCCATACGATAATTACAGCCCACATTTTAACCATTGCAAATACGTAGGTTGGAACTTAAATAGTGCAAACACTGCTGTGGAGACACTATGCAACGGAATCTACTATTGTCGCTGATAGCACACGTTGTTGACATATCTACATTCCCTCCGAGAAAATGGACTCGCCCGTCCACGTCACCGGCGTGCGCACAATCGAGGGAACACAGTCACTTGTGAGCGAGCGGTCTAACGTAACGGTGTCACTATGTTTTCGAAACAGAAACAGCTGAGTTAGATCAAGATTGAATGTACCAGAGATCGTACAGCACGACAGTGTCATCAAGGTCTTCAAGAGGCTTACGGGAAATCGACACTGCCGTACAGAACAGTGACACGTTCGGTAAAAGCCTTAAACGACGGTCGGAAAACTGTGACAGACAAGCATCGGGCAGGTCGTCGTAGCGTCTCTGAAGAAGAAGTGCACGCTGTTGTCCCGTTAGTGGACAGTGGTCGACGCCATACGATTCGTGAGCTCGCCCACGAAACCGGATTAGCGCAGACGACTGTGCTTCGCATCCTGAAGGAACGTCTGGGTATGCGAAAACTTGCATCACGATGGGTTCCTTATGAATTGACGGTAATGCAGATATGGATGCGTTACTACGCTGCTCAGAGGCACTTGGAGCGCTATGAGCGCGAAGGAGAGGCTTTCTTACGCCGTATCGTAACACTGGATGAGACATAGGCCACATAGTACGAGCCAAAACTGAAACGCCAATCGAACGAATGGCGTCATTATGGGTGGCCGCGAATGTCGGAAGTGTGTCAGAGCCCCAGCATGGTGAAAGTTATGGTGATTCTCGTGTACGACTGCGATGATGTTATCCTAACGCATTACGTTCCTCTACGGCAGACCGTCAATGCACAATATTACTGTTCATTTCTGGAGCATCACCTGCAACCAGCTTTGCGAAAGAAGCGGCGACACTTTCTGCGCAACCCACCCATCATTTTGCACGACAATGCGCGGGCGCATACAGCGCAAGAGGTGGCTGCTCTGTTCGGTCGGTGGGACTGAAAGTACTGTACAATTCACTATACTCCCCGGACTTAAGTCCTTGTGACTTTGATATGATTCCGAAGATGTCGGAACCACTTCGTGGCATTCGCTTCAGGACTGTTCTAGATATTCGACAGGCAGAAGACCGCTCCATTCGCACCATCAACAGAACAGGCTCTACTAACGGTATACTACACATTCCACGTCGCTGACAACGGGTTCTACACAACGCTGGTGACCAATTTTGAAGGACAGTAACAGGTGCAAACATGTAACTCTTTTGTATCGGCTGTGAATAAACAGTTGCCACTATTTAAGTTCCAAGCCTCGTAGGCAATTTCAGCTGCCCTTGAAGACAATCAGAGTGTACCACCAATCTGTATTAGCATCCATTAGAATTTGGTGCTAGTGTTTGGGCTCATAGATTGCAACTAGTGAAGTCAGCCTCAATAGTGAGAAGAGTTCAACGAGGGGGCCTACTAAGATTAACGGGCGCCTACTGCACTACCACGATGATGCTTTGTTAGTAACTCTAGGAATATACCCACTGGACTTGGAAATTAAAAAAAAAAGGGGGAGCCTTTCACTGGTTAAAAAAAGACAATCAAATGCAAGTACGAAGGGTGCTTGGAACTGAGGCCAATACGAAAAATACAATAAAAGGTCGCATGTTACAGCTGTGGAAAAATAGATAAGACACTTCACGCACAGGTAGGAGAACACACGAATTTCTTCCTAACATCAGGGAGACAATGAAAATGAGATTTCTTAACCCATCTAGTGGATTGACACAGTAACTGACTGGTCATGGTCCTTATACCACGTATCTCTACAAAATCGGAAGACAGATGAATAACAGCTATGCCTGCGGCAGTGTGGGCACACCAGAACACACATTGTGGGACCGTACCCAATGTGAAGAGGTCGCTGGTAGTGGATCACACGTGTTAAGGATATTGGATCCCAAAGCAGCATTAAGGGGCACATCTTGGACGATACTGCAGCTGCAGTACCTAGGAAGGCCAAGGAAGACGTCACGAAGGATTAAACCTTAAGTCAGCATGCTGCCATCCAGGTTGGACAACACATTATGTAGATGGAGAGCAGATAACTATGGTTTGAGGCCCACTGAGTGAGATATCCCAAGAATGTGTATTGCCTTGGTTCAGGTGATCATGGAAGTGTGGCCTTTAAGATGTAAACTTTAAGATGATTGGAACTGCCTGCTACAGTGGAAACGCTGATGACGTGCTGCCGCCGCGCGGGATTAGCCGAGCGGTCTGAGGCGCTGCAGTCAGGGACTGTGCGGCTGATCCTGGCGGAGGTTAGAGTCCTCCCTTGGGCATGGGTGTTTGTGTTTGTCCTTAGGATAATTTAGGTTAAGTAGTGTGTAAGCTTAGGGAATGGTGGTCTAGTCGGAGCACGAAAGTGGGACATAGCATCTCCGAGGTAGCGATGAAGTGTGGATTTTTCCCGCACGACCATTTCACGGGTGTACCGTGGATATCAGGAATACGCTAAAACATCAAATCTCCGACATCGCTGTGGCCGGAAAAAGCTCCTGTAAGAACGGGACCAACGACGATTGAAGAGAGTCGTTCAACGTGACAGAAGTGCAACCCTTCCGCAAATAGCTGCAGATTTCAATACTAGACCATCAACAAGTGTCAGTGTGCGATCCATTCAACGTAACATCATCGATATGGGCTTTCGGAGCAGTGGGGCCACTCGCATACTCTTGATGAGTGCACGACACAAAGCTTTACGCCTCACCTGGGCCCGTCAACACCGTCATTGGACTGTTGATGGCTATAAGCATGTTGCGTGGTCGAACGAGCCTCGTTTCAAATTGTATCGAGCAGATGGACGTGTGCGGGTATGGAGACAACCTCATGAATCCATGGACCCTGCATGTCAGCAGGGAACTGTTCAAGCTGGTGGAGCGTTTGTAATGGTGTGGGGAGTGTGCAGCTGGAGTGATATGGGACCCCTGATACTTCTAGATACGACCTTGACAGGTGAAACGTACGTAAGCATCCTGTCTGAACACCTGCGTCCATTCACGTCGATTGTGCTTTCTGACTGACTTGGGGAATTCCAGAAGGAAAATGCGACACCCCACATGTCCAGAATTGCTACAACGTGGCTCCAGGAACACTCTTCTGAGTTTAAGCGCTTCCGCTGGCCAACAGAACCCACAGTCATGAAAATTACTGAGCATATCTGGGATGCCTTGCAACGTGCTGTTCAGAAGAGACCTCGACCCCCTCGCACTCTTGCGGATTCATGATGTCAGTTCCCTCCAGCACTACGTCAGACATTAGTCGAGTTCATGCCACATCGTGTTGCGGCACTTCTTCGTGCTCACGGGGACCTACACGATATTAGGCAGGTGTACTGTACTCTTCAGTTTAGGTTGGTAGCTGGATAATTGGTTAAGCCTGTGGTAGACAGAAAACATGTTCCGAAATTGTACTAAATGCTTTCTCTGAGAATTACTTTGAACAATTAGTTTATAAGCCCATACGAATTGTAAATGGTTGCGAAAACACACTTGATCTCTTAGCCACAAATAATCCTGATCTAATAGAGAGCGTCATGACGGATACAGGGATTAGTGAACACAAGGTCATTGTAGCGAGGCTCAAAACCATATCAACCAAAACCACTAAAAATAAACGCAAAATATATCTTTTTAAAACAACAGATGAAAATTCCCTTGAGGCCTTCCTAAGAGAGAGTCTCCATTCCTTCCAAGCTAATTATGGAAGTGTAGACTAGATATGGCTCAAACTCAAAGATACAGTATCGACAGCATAGATATATTCATACCGCATAAATTAATAAGAGACGAGACTGATCCACCATGGTACACAAAACACGTGAGAACACTGTTGCAGAAGCAACGAAAAAAGCATGCCACATTCAGAAGAACGCAAAATCCCCAAGAATGGCTAAGTTTCACGGACGCTCGAAATTTAGTGCGGACGGCAATGCGAGATGCTCTATTAGTCTCCACGATGAAACATTGTCTCAAAGTATAGTAGAAAGCCAAAAGAGATTCTGGTCGTATGTAGAGAATACCAGTGGCAAAAAAAGTCACTGCGCAATAGCGATAGAAATGTTACCGATGATGGTGTCACTAAAGTGGAGTTACTAAATACAGTAGTTCTAAGTTATAGGGGACTGATCACCTTAGATGTTAAGTCCCATAGTGCTCAGAGCCATTTGAACCATTTTGTGCGGATTAGCCGCGACAGCAGCTAAAACACCTACTTGGGCATCATCATTTGTTGCAGGTCGTGGCTGACGTTTCACATGTGGCTGAACACTTCCTGTTTCCTTAAATAACGTAACTATGCGGCGAACGGTCCAGACAGTTGAATGATGTCGTCCAGGCTACCGAGCAGCATACATAGCACACGCCCGTTGGGCATTTTGATCACAAGAGCCATACATCAACACGATATCGAACTTTTCCGCAATTGGTAAACGGTCCATTTTAACACTGGTAATGTATCACGAAGCAAATATCGTCCGCACTGGCGGAATGTTACGTGATACCACGTACTTATACGTTTGTGGCTATTACAACGCCATCTATCACAAAGCGGAAAAAGGGCTCCAACTAAAACATTCATATTTCTTTACGTACTACACTAATATGTAATAAAAATGGGGGTTCCTATTTTAATAAACGCAGTTGATATCCGTTTGATCTCTGGCAGCGTCATCTAGCCGGCCAACCATAGCGCCATCTGCTTTCCCCCTTCAAGCTAGACGAGTTTCGTTCATTGTAGTTTTTTCATTTGATGCTTATTTCATGAAATACTTGGCCCGGTCACTATCAATGGAACACCCTTTATATATATATACTTGAGAATCAGAAATAAATAATTAATTGATAATTTATTACTATCTAATGAGTTGTGATTTGTATGGCCTATCATAGCTTTTCATATAAGAGGCTGTAATTAAGAAGAATAAATATAAAGAATTACAGCCCACGCTGGACCTCTGTGAGAAGCTGTACTTTAATTCCAACCATCCAGTACAGTACTGAGAGTTGTTTTCCTTTTTGAAGAGAGTTACAACGGTAGTTCCGCTGTCTTTCCATTGGTCTGCGTCGCTGTCGGCGGAGAGTTTGGACGTCGAAGCAGGCCGTCGGAAATGAGACGTGGAATGACCTTCATAAACGCGGCGTTCCGGCGTCCGGCACGTCGTCATGCAAATGCCGCATGCCGGGGCATCGGCAGAGTCGCCCGAGCCGGCAGCACGGAATTAGCGGCGCCGGGAGTTCTGGGGGTCCGGCGGGAGGGAAATGCGTAAAGGGGAGGAGCCGCGAGGACCACGCCTCGCGCTGTCTTCCACCGGCAGAATACTGGACAACGGGAAAAACCGAGAACACAGTTGGACATATTAAGGACCTAATGGACAGGTACTTAAAATGTACAGGGACGATAGGTAGGCGGGGCCGAACATAACACACTGAATTGCCAAAGAAAATGGTATAGCGATGCGTATTCAAATACAGATAGATGTAAACACGCACAATACGGCGTTGCGGTCGGCAACGCCTATGTAAGACTACAACTGTCTGGTGCAGTTTTTAGGTCGGGTGCTGCTGTTACAATGGCAAGTTATCAAGATTTAAGTGAGTTTGAAAGTGGTGTAATATTCTGCGTACGAGGGATGGAACTCGGCGTCTCCGAGGTAGCGATGAAGTGGGGATTTTCCCGTACGACTATTTCACGAGTACACCGTGAACACGTGAGGCAATACTGACCCTACGACTTATCTTAGAAGAAAGATTAAGGAAAGGCATACCTACGTTTCTAGCATTTGTAGACTTAGAGAAAGCCTTCGACAATGTTGACTGGAATACTCTCTTACAAATTCTAAAGGTGGCAGGTGTAAAATAAAGGGAGCCAAAGGCTATTTACAGTTTATACAGAAATCATATGGCAGTTAGAAGAGTCGAGGGAAATGAAAGGGAAGCAGTATTTCGGAAGGGAGTGAGACAGGGTTGTAGCCTCTCCCCTATGCTATTCAATCCGTATATTGAGCAAAAAGTAAAGGAAACAAAAGAAAAATTCGGAGTAGCTATTAAAATCTACGGAGAAGAAATAAAAACTTTGAGGTTCGCCGATGACATTGTAATTCTGTCAGAGACAGCAAAGGACTTGGAAGAGCAGTTGAACGGAATGGACAGTGTCTTGAAAGGAGGATATAAGATGAACACCAACAAAAGCAAAACGAGGATAATGGAATGTAGTCGAATTAAGTCGGGTGATGCTGAGAGAATCAGATTAGGAAATGAGACACTTAAAGTAGTAAAGGAGTTTTGCTATTTGGGGAGCAAAATAACTGATGATGGTCGAAGTAGAGTAGATATAAAATGTAGACTGGCAATGGCAAGGAAAGCGTTTCTGAAGAAGAAAATTTGTTAATATTGAGTATAGATTTAAGTGTCAGGAAGTCGTTTCTGAAAGTATTTGTATGGAGTACAGCCATATATGGAAGTGAAACATGGACGATCAATAGTTTGGACAAGAAGAGAATAGAAGCTTTCGAAATGTGATGCTACAGAAGAATGCTGAAGATCAGATGGGTAGATCACATAACTAATGAGGAGGTATTGAATAGAATTGGGGAGAAGAGGAGTTTGTGGCACAACTTGACTAGAAGTAGGGATCGGTTGGTAGGACATGTTCTGAGGCATCAAGGGATCACCAGTTTAGTATTGGGGGGTAAAAATCGTAGAGGAATACACTAAGCAGATTCAGAAGGATGTAGGTTGCAGTAGGTACTGGGAGATGAAGAAGCTTGCACAGGATAGAGTAGCATGGAGAGCTGCATCAAACCAGTCTCTGGACTGAAGACCACAAAAACAACAACCGTGAAAATCAGGAATCCGGTAAAACATCAAATCTCATACACCGCTGCGGCTGGGAAAAGATACTGCAAGAACGGGACCAGCGGCGACTGACGAGAATCGCTCAACGTGACAGAAGTGTAACCCTTCCGCAAATTGCTGCAGACATCAATGCTGGGCCATCAACAAGTGTCAGCATGCGAACCATTCAGCGAAACATCATCGATATGGGCTTTCGCAGCCAAAGTCCCACTCTTATACTCTTGATGGCTGCACAACGAAAAGCTTTATGCCTCGCCTGGGACCGTCAACACCGACATTGGACTGTTGGTGACTTGGAAACTTGTTGCCTGGTCGGACGCTTCTCGTTCCAAATGGACGTGTACGGGTATGGAGACAACCTCATAAATCCTTGGACTCAGCGGGTCAGCAGGGGATTGTTCAGTTTGGTGGAGGCTCTTTAAAGGTGTGGGGCGTGTGCTGTTGCAGTGATATGGGACTCCTGATATGTCTAGATACGACTCTGACTGGTAAGGAGGTAAGCATCCTTTCTGAACACCTGGCTCCATTCATGTCCATAGTGTATTCCACCGGCTTGGGCAATTCAAGCATGACAATCCGACACCGAACACGTCTAGAATTGCTACAGAGTGGCTCCAGACACTCTCTTCTGTGTTTAACCACATCCGCTGGCCACCAAACTCCCAAGACAAGAACATTATTGCGCATTTGTGGGTTCCGTTGCAACGTACTGTTAAGGAGAGATCGCCCGCCCTCTTCCCCGACCCCCCTCTACCCGCTCGTACGCTTACGGATTTATGGAAAGCCGTGCAGGATTCGTGGTGTCAGTTCCTTCCAGTACTACTTCGAACATTAATCGAGTCCATGCCATGTCATGTTGCGGCACTTCTGCTTGATTGCGGGGCTCTACACGATATTATGCAGGTGTACCAGGTTCCTTGGCTCTTAAGTGCAAAACCATAGCCAGAACAAAGTATTACTGGCATAATTTGGCGGTCAGCTTGGACTGGAACGGCGGCAACACAGCGGCGGAGAGAATTTTAGGGAAGTCTGTCTCACTGTAAAGGAGACCGCGTGTAGAACAATAACGCGACCCACTCCTGAATGTTTGGGGAACACACCGGGTTACATTTAACTTACCTGGGACGTATTGGAAGAAGACGAGTGTTGCTTTTGTCCCGCACATAATATACTCAGCACTGAAAAATAACCGCTGACTAAAGAAGGAGCGCGAGAGAAAGAACGGTTTGAACAAATGAGAGAATAGCACCATGTGGCGTGACTTCCAAATTGAAAACGTTCAGTTTGTCATCGCTTTTTATAAACGGAATTTAATGGACCCGTTTTTTGCCGATCGTGTGACAGTTATTGGCTGCTCTGATACTTGCTTTGGATCGCATGCTGCCCGCGGCCACGTCTTGGACGTTACTAGATTCAAGAAAGGCACCGAAGGAATTCAGACGCGGGTTGCTACATTTGTTACCGGTAAGGTACAGCAACATACGCGTATTATGGAGATCCTTCGTGAACTCAGATGGGAATCATTGGAGGAAAGAGACGTTCTTTTTGTGGATCAGTACTGAGAAAATATATGGAAATGGAATTTGAAGCTGATGATTCTGCTGTCACCGATGTACATTTCGCGTAAGGATAATTAAGGTAAGAGAAATTATGGCTCGTATCGAGGATTATAGCCAGTCATTCTTCCCTCGCTCAATTCACAAGTGTTGGGAGTATGTATGTATGTGTATGTGTATATATATGCATGTACGTGTGTCTGTATGCGGAAGAAGAGAGCAGAAGCTTTTGTAATGTGGAGGTGCAGAGGAATATTGAAAATCAGGTGGGTAGATGGAATAACTCATGGAGAGATACTGAATGGAACTGGGGAAAAACGAAATTCGAGGCACAACTTGAGTAAAAAAAAGGATCGCTTGGTAGGACACATTGTGAGGCAACAAGGAATTGTCACTTTGGTAAAGGAAGGAGGTGCGTATGTATTGAGGGAGGAGGGGTACAATTTTAAAAGGGACCAATGCTCGAATACAGAAGGAAGAGTCAAATATATGTTGGCTGGAGTAGTTAACCATAGATGAAGACGCTTGCGCAGGATAGATTGATGGGAGATCTGCATCAAACCAGTCTTCGGACTCAAGACAACAACACTAACAACGGTACCACAGAACGGTGGCATCTCACGGAAAGTAGCTAACATTCTGAAGCCATTTCACATAAGAGTTTCAAGAGACGCAAAGTACATCACGATGTGATAAATAATTCTAATAAATGTTTCTAATAAATGTGAGGCACCTATATGTACACCCATACTCTACAAAGTAGTGTAATGTACATGGCAGAGGGTATTCTCGATTGTAACAGTTACTATGGCTTCTTACTGTTTCATTCACGTATAGAACGCGGAAAGAAGTGCTCAGACGCATCTGGGAGCGCTGCACTTGGTGTAATATTCACGATCCGTGTAGGAGTGATATACAGGGTGAGTAACTATTCCCATCAAGTATGATCGGAGCTGAAACGTTTGTGGGACAAAAGTTGCATGGAACAACGGGGGTCAATATATGACGTTGGTTTCTTGTTGCTAGGTGGAGTCGCGTCAGAAATATAAAGGTCAACTTTGTTTTCTTTAAATGCGATGGTACTTATTCCCTGATAGCGGCTGTCGAGACTAATCCAATGATCTGTAAACGTAAGGTCTTTTATGGCCAAAGAAGGTCACAAAGGTGGCATGGACTTCCATTTACAGAAGGTGTTCGAAGTGATGACCATTGGTATCAATGCAGTGCTGCAATCTATGGATTGAGTGGTATTCCTTATCACTTCGGCACTTATCGAAGTACATGCTCTGACAATTCTCTCTCACATATCTCCAGGTGTAGTTGGAACGTCTTTATAAAAAATGTCTTTTACGAATCCCCACAAGAAAAAATCCAGATGCGTCAAGTCTGGCGAACGATCCGGCCACGACACGTCTCCTACGCGTCCAATCCAAAGATTTGGGAATTGTCTCTGCAACGCATTTCTAGCCATCAGCGAAAAATGTGCCGGATATCCATCGTGTTGATACCGCATTCTTTTCCTTCTTTCTAAAAGTATTTCTTCCAAAAACAGACCTAATGTTTCTTGCAGGAATGTGGTGTACTTCCTACCATTAAAATTTCCTTCGATGAAATAGGGGCCTGTAATTCTGTCGTCCAGAATCCCACACCATCAATTCACCGACCACAGATTTTGGTGTGAAACCTGCCGCAACCAACATGGATTTCCAGTTGCCCAGTAATGCTTGTTATGCGAATCAACATTTCCATGGTTCGTGAATGTAACCTCGTCAGTAAATAAAATCAAATTAATAAATGTGTCATCCATCTGGATCTGAAGATGAGCCCATCGACAGAATTCAGTGCGACGCATAAAATCCGTACCAGTTAATTCTTGCTGGAGACTGATATGGTAAGGATAATGTACATAGCGATGCAGAACATAAACAACGCTACTCTACCTCATGCCAGATTACATTGCGATCTGACGCTAACTAACACAAGGATCTCGAACCACAGTGGCAAGAGTACCAATTTCCTTTTCATCGTTGGTAACTTTCCTTTGCCGGATATGATTCCGACGTGTTAAAGATCCAGTTGTTCTCAATTTATCATACACATATTTAAATGTACGACGTGTAGCGTGAGTACATTGAGGATATCTTTCAGCGTATAAGTCTCTAGCTTTCACTGAATTTCGTTGGCATCCTCCGTAAATGGGAAACATATGACCTGGAAGAGCAGCTGAACGGAATGGACAGTATCTTGAAAGGAGGATATAAAATGAACATCAACAAAAGCAAAATGAGGATAATGGAATGTAGTGGAATAAAATCGGGTGATGCTGCGGGAATTAGATTAGGAAATGAGACACTTAAAGTAGTAAAGGAGTTTTGCTATTTGGGGAGCAAAATAACTGATAGTGGCCGAAGTAGAGAGGATATAAACTGCAGACTGGCAATGGCAAGGAAAGCGTTTCTGAAGAAGTGAAATTTGTTAACATCAAGTATAGATTTAAGTGTAAGGAAGTCGTTTCTGAAAGTATTTGTATGGAGTGTAGCCATGTATGGAAGTGAAACGTGGACGATAAATAGTTTGGACAAGCGGAAAATAGAAGCTTTCGAAGTATGGTGCTACAGAAGAATGCTGAAGATTAGATGGGTAGATCACATAACTAATGAGGAGGTATTGAATAGGATTAGAGAGAAGAGAAATTTGTAGCAAATCTTGACTAGAAGAAGGGGTTGGTTGGTATATATTCTGAGGCATCAAGGGATCACCAGTTTAGTATTCGAGGGCAGCGTGGAGTGTAAAAATCGTAGAGGGAGACCAAGAGATGAATACACTATACAGATTCAGAAGGATGTAGGTTGCAGTAGGTACTGGGAGATGAAGAAGCTTGCCCAGAATAGAGTAGCATGGAGAGCTTCATCAAACCAGTCTCTGGACTGAAGACCACAACAAAAACAACAGATGCCTTTTCTAAATCGATTTGCAATTTGTTTCGATCTTCTTATGACTTTACTAGACGATAAACAACAGCATAATCTGCAAACAACGTTAGATGGATACTCAGATTGCCTCCTTAATCGTTTATATAGGTAAGGAACAGCTGTGGGCCCAGAGAGTAGCATGGAGAGCTTCATCAAACCAGTCTCTGGACTGAAGACCACAACAAAAACAACAGATGCCTTTTCTAAATCGATTTGCAATTTGTTTCGATCTTCTTATGACTTTACTAGACGATAAACAACAGCATAATCTGCAAACAACGTTAGATGGATACTCAGATTGCCTCCTTAATCGTTTATATAGGTAAGGAACAGCTGTGGGCCTATAACACTATCTTGGAGACCACCAGAAATAATCTGTGTTTTACTCGATGACTTTCCGTCTATTGCTGCGTTCTGTGGCCTCCCTAACAGGAAATCACGAATCCAGTCACGTAACTGAGGCGATGTCCCACAAACACGCCATTTGTTTACAAGTCGCTTGTAAGGTAGAATGTCAACTTTCGATAGTAAACGTGGATGTAGTGCTGATTCAAATGTTTTTCAGATGCAAAGAGGTCCTACATATACCTAACGCACTTCGAACATGGCTTTCCAGATGTTATATGAGAAAATTGAGAGCTTCCGGAATCCATGCTGGTTTGCATGGAAGATGTGATTCTGTTGAAATACGTCATATCGTTTAAGTTCATGGTCTAAGATATAGTAACAAATGGGTTCCATGCGTATTGGGCAGTAGTTTTGTGGATTATATTCAATTCGTTGTGAGCGTTAAGAAATTTTTTGTCATTTCCTCTGTTATACGGTCATATTCAGCTTTGTTATCTGGTTGTTCTATTGTTAATGTAATTAAATCATATGATCATCCATTTTTACTATTCTGTTTCTTATACTGTTTCCGTATTATGGCCAGAGGAAACAGCAAACAATTTCATAGTACTAAAGTGAAAATAGGCTTTCGCATTCACAACTAATTGGACAGAATCCTCCAGAACAGGTAGGAACTTTCGTACAGATCTGAGAGAGAGCTTTAATATCAGTGCAAATAATAAATCTTCTTTCAGTAGTCACTTACATAACAGTAAAATAGTAATAAAAATAATACATTATAAGTGTTACAAATACTTAATAAGGCGAGGCTTATGAATATTTACAAAGAAATCGAAATCTATGCTGCCTTTAACAAACAGCCAGAATCTGTGCTGAATGAACAAACCTGTTTAAAAAAATAAAAATTTCTTATAAAACTTCAAGCAGGTTGTATATTGAAGACTAAAACGTATTTGATGGGTTTGCGCATGATATGTTAAATGTGTTTAACCCCTCTCCCCACGTCCTCTTCCCCTCTGTCGTTTATCCTCTTTCAGATTCACAAGTAACTACCCATGTCCATACAAATACGTTATGGATTTCATTATTTGCCAACCCCATTTATAATTTTTTAGGATGAATTGTAGACGAGATTTTCGGCTTGTATATGATACACTAGTCCGTAACTTTGTTCTTACAGGTAATTTTAGGTTCACTTTAAGTCCATAAGGGTAGCAGTCTGGATGATATCCTCTACTTATTTTAATTATATTGTGAATAATGCTGCACTTACGTGTCTTATGTTTTATAAATGATTTAATCATGGTTACATTTTATACCAGTGTTTATTAGTTATAATTTAGCTTGAGAACATGTCAAGTACCATGGTATACTAAACTGGGGCCCGCCGGAGTGGCCGTGCGGTTCTAGGCGCTACAGTCTGGAACAGAGCGACCGCTACGGTCGCAGGTTCGAATCATGCCTCGGGCATGGATGTGTGTGATGTCCTTAGGTTAGTTAGGTTTAATTAGTTCTAAGTTCTAGGCGACTGATGACCTGAGAAGTTAAGTCGCATAGTGCTCAGAGCCACTAAACTGGGAATATACATTTCTTTTGTACATGGTGCCTATTATTTCAGTAATCCTTTGACATATCATTCGATTTCTAACAGATACGTCTCAGTGACTTGGTGCATTGTCATATTTTATACGCCGATCTGATGGAACAATATAAAAAAAAATGGTTCAAATGGCTCTGAGCACTATGGGACTTAAAATCTATGGTCATCAGTCCCCTAGAACTTAGAACTACTTAAACCTAACTAACCTAAGGACATCACACAACACCCAGTCATCACGAGTCAGAGAAAATCACTGGCCCCGCAGGGAATCGAACCCGGGAACCCGAGCGTGGGAAGCGAGAACGCTACAGCACGACCACGAGTTGCGGACGGAACAATATCAACAGGTGTGTTGACCACTAGTGATTGTATACCAGTAGTGAAAAAGACAGGTTTTATAAATATTATTTAATATATAATTATTATATGCCTTGCATTTCCGTGTTTTGTGAATGCGTTTACGATTTGTTTACGTGTCACTAGTACCTAACTTTTCATTTCCAGTTGCGTCCTTCACATTCTTCGTAAACAACGAGATGTACATTATTTTAGTTTCAGTTATAGGCTCCTTTTCCAATTATACTACACTGAGAAGTAACAGCAATACGTATAAATGTAAAGCTTGTATTATATACATTTATGTATTTCGTGGTGCTGATGTGTTCCTATACCGAAGGTATATGTATTGCATTTTAGACAAAGTTGTAGTGTCTATTTCTATCTGTTCCCTATCTTATCCTCGACAAAACTAAGACTCTGTACATAATTTCATCCCCATGCTATGCCGGTCATATAAATGCCGCTTATAAATACTGATCGTCCCTTAAAATCCATACGTGGTACCTTCGGTATGCATAAATATTTTTTATAATGTATGTTTTCGTATAAACCACTTTGACTTTGTAACAAGTTTCATTATATATATATATATATATATATATATATATATATATATATATATATATATATACAGGGTGAGTCACCTAACATCTCCGCTGGATATATTTCGTAAACCACATCAAATACTGACGAATCGATTCCACAGACCGAACGTGAGGAGAGGGCCTAGTGTAATTGGTTAATACAAACCATAAAAAAATGCACGGAAGTATGTTTTTTAACACAAACCTACGTTTTTTTAAATGGAACCCCGTTAGTTTTGTTAGCACATCTGAACATATAAACAAATACTTAATCAGTGCCGTTTGTTGCATTGTAAAATGTTAATTACATCCGGAGATATTGTAACCTAAAGTTGACGCTTGAGTACCACTCCTCCGCTGTTCGATCGTGTGTATCGGAGAGCACCGAATTACGTAGGAATCCAAAGGGAACGGTAATGGACCTTAGGTACAGAAGATACTGGAACAGCACATTACGTCCACATGCTAACACCTTTTTATTGGTCTTTTTCACTGACGCACATGTACATTATCATGAGGGGTGAGGTACACGTACACACGTGGTTTCCGTTTTCATTTACGGAATGGAATAGAGTGTGTCCCGACATGTCAGGCCAATAGATGTTCAATGTGGTCTTGGTCATCAAATTCGCATGTTCTGAACTGCATGGAAATTAGCAGGGGCGCTATCAGGCGCCAGCTCCGAGCCCATAAACCCACTGGTCCGTAATTTTGGGGAATTGCGTGACCTGTGCGTAGCCGTCTGGTGTCACATACCTCCGGTCACCTACTGAGGCTTGTCGCATACATGTGGCGCAGACTTGTTATGGTACTGCGTTGCAAAGGTAAACACGCTGTTAAGCACGGCCGGCCGATGTGGCCGAGCGGTTCCAGGCGCTTCAGTCCGGAACCGCGCGACAGCTACGGTCGCAGGTTCGAATTCTGCCTAGGGCAAGTATGTGTGATGTCCTTAGGTTAGTTAGGTTTAAGTAGTTTTAAGTTCTAGGGGACTGATGACCTCAGATGTTAAGTCCCATAGAGCTCAGAGCCTTTTGAACCATTTGTTAAGCACGTAGTAAATTTCTTTTATCTAATCATGTGGTGTCAGAAGTCACGAGATAGCGTGATGCACATACACAGATGGGTAGTAGTATCGCGTACACAAGGTATAAATGTGCAGTGCACTGGCAGAGCTGTCGTCTGCACTCAGGTCATTCATGTGAAAAGCTGTCAGACGTGATTATGGCCGCACGACGGGAATTAACAGGCTTTGAACGCGGAATGGCAGTTAGAGCTGGACGCAGTGGAGGCCCCATTTCGGGAATCGTTAGGGAATTCAGCATTCCGAGATCAGCAACGTCGAGAGTGTGCCAAGAATGTCAAGTTGCAGGTATCACGTCTCATCACGGACAACGCAGCGGCCGACGACAGAGAGCTGCGGCTTTTGCCTAGAGTTGTCACTGCTGACAGACAAGCAAAACTGCGTGTGGGACGTACGGCGAACGCATCAGTTAGGACAGGGCGATGAAATATGGCGTTTATGGGCCATGGCAGCAGGCGACCGACGTGACTGCATTTGTTAACAGCACGACACTGCCTGAAGAGCCTCTTTTGGTCTCATGACCAGATCAGTTGGACCCTGGAGGACTGGAGAACCGTGACCTGGTCAGGTGAGTCCCAATTTCAGTTGGTAAGAGGTGATGGTAGGGTTCGACTGTGGCGAAGTCAACACGAAGCTACGGACCCAAGTTGTGAACAAGTCGCTGTACAAGCTGGTGGTGGCTCCATAATGGTGTGGGCTGAGTTTACATGGAATGGACTGGATCCTCTGGTCGAACTGAACCGATCATTGGCTGGAAATGTTTATGTTTGGCTACCTTGAGACCATCTGCAGCAATTCGTGGACTTCATGTTCGCAATCATGTAGCTGGGGCACTATTGTTTATTATTGGTTTCAAGAACTTCTGAACGATTCGAGAGAATAATTTTGACACCCAGATCGTCCAACGTGAATCCCATCGAACTTTTATGGGACCTAATCGAGAGGTCAATTCGTGCATAAAATTCTGCACCGCCAACACTTTCGCAATATATGGACGACTATAGAGGCAGCATGGATCAGTATTTCTACAGGGGACTTCCAACGAATTGTTCAGCAAGTGCCACGTAGAGCTGCTCATTACGCCGGGCAAAAGGGAGGTCCGACACGACATTAGGAGGTGTCCCAAGACTTTTGTCACCTGAGTGTTGGCAGCACGAGGGTGAGATTAATAGGTTGGACAGCGAATCTTTGGTACTGGTACAAAATTTCATTCGCCACCTCTTGCATAATGGCTTACGGGCTATGAGAGTGGATAGAGGCGAACGCGTAAAAAGTGCATCCGTCATGCCAGACCACTTTACACGGTCTAACCCAAGGTCACCAAGCCCATACTGCAGGACGAGGAATGGTTACGTGGACTCGCACTTATTGAGAAGATGCATTATTCTCTCTGAATGGTAGGCAAGTCATTGCATGGCTCTGTCAGATTCCATTGTATCTACATTATTCACCATTTCAGAGACATATTTTATACAGCTTTTTATAATTAAGCTTTCACCGAGCGAGGTGGCGCAATGGTTAGACACTGGACTCGCATTCGGGAGGACGACGGTTCAATCCCGCGTCCGGCCATCCTGATTTAGGTTTTCCGTGATTTCCCTAAATCGATCCAGGCAAATGCCGGGATGGTTCCTTTGAAAGGACACGGCCGACTTCCTTCCCCATCCTTCCCTAATCCGATGAAACCGATGACCTCGCTGTCTGGTCTCCTTCTCCAAAACCGAATTAAGCTTTTGCTACTTTAAATAATCTCCATGAAAAAACGAATGATCGTAAGACAATGAATCTTCATGGATACATTTGTAAGGACATGCAGAAGAGAAATAGCGAATAAATCATTGGAAGAAACACATTTTAGGTTCCACATGAGAGAGTAATATTTGTTCAGGACCCATCAATTTTGCGTTCCGGGTTACACGTTGCTGAGTCTGACGATCATGAGCTTCCACGGAAACCTGGAGTGGCACTAGACACTGCTCTACTGCTGGACGAAACAGGGGTGGACCATGGAATAGTTCAAATGGCTCTAAGCACTATGGGACTGAACATCTGTGATCATCAGTCCCCTAGAACTTAGAACTACTTCAACCTAACTAACCTAAGGAACCCACACTCACCCATGCCCGAGGCAGGATTCGAACCTGCGACCGTAGCAGCAGCGAGGTTCCGGACGGAAGCTCCTAGAACCGCTCGGCCACAGATGGCGGCTACCATGGAATCCCCAGCTGTCGTGACACAGCTGGTGCTCTCCTTGAAGATAACACACTACGTCCAGCGTTCTCAGCCATGGCAACAGTAACTTCTGTAACAATTTGTGGCACAATGGGCTGTCGGTCTCTCCCAGGAGCAATTCTCAAATCGCCAATTAATTCGAACTTCCAAATCATGTTCTTCAACCCCGACGCGGAAAGAGGATCTCTCTGTATTCCTTTAAGGGTCGATACTCGTGAAGAGCAGCAGTGTTTTTGATGTTGTTTCCATAAAACAGCTTCGCTACAAAAGCCCTTCCCACTTGTCTAGCCCCTTTTTAACTGTCTGCAGCTTTAACATACACTGATGCCTGTGTTTAAACCCTGCTTAACCGTAACAATATCGGTGCCCAACGGCAAGTCATGACACCAACACAGCTAAAAACGCAAATCCTGCAGTACACAGTCTGAAAATCATTTCTACGATGTTGGGTACCCATAATATAAATAAACTAACGCTTATAAATTAAGGATAACTGCAGAATGTGGGGCCATACGACATGGCACTACAGAAAACTGGAGCTAATAGCATAGGCACAATGGGAAGGCACACGACACAGATCTGTAAGTCCACGGTATTGGTGATACGTTGAGAAAACCGTCCAGAACCACATGTGCTACAAAACGCTACTGTTTCCTGCGCATGTATCCCGACATCAATATGGGGTATGATCACCATGCACACGTACACAGGATGCACAACGGGTTGACATACACTGGATCAGGTGGTCGAGCATCTGCTGGGGTATAGCCTCCCATTCTTGCACCAGTGACTGTCGGAGCTCCTGAAGTGTCTTAGGAATTTGAAGACGTCCAGCGAAACGTCGACCGAGAGCATCCCAGACGTGCTCGATGGGGTTTAGGTCTGGAGAACATGCAAGCCACTCCATTCGCCTGATATCTCGTATTTAAAGGTACTCCTCCACGATGGCAGCTCGGTGGGGCCGTGCGTTATCATCCATCAGGAGGAACGTGGGACCCACTGCACCCCTGAAAAGGCGGACATACTGGTGCAAAATGACGTCCCGATACACCTGACCTGTTACAGTTCCTCTGTCAAAGACATACGGGGGTGTACGTGCACCAATCGTAATCCCACCCCACACCATCAAACCACGACCTCCATACATGTGGTTCCTTTCAAGGACATTAAGGGGTTGGTATCTGGTTCCTGGTTCATGCCAGATGAAACCCCGGCTAGAATCACTGTTCAGACTGTACCTGGACTCGTCCTTGAACATAACCTGGGACCACTGTTCCAATGACCATGTACTGTGTTCTTGATACCAGGCTTTACAGGCTATCCTGTGACCAGGGGTCAATGGAATGCGCCTTGCAGGTATCTGGGCGAATAAACCACGTCAGTTCAGTCGTCTGTAGACTGTGCGTCTGGAGACAACTGTTCCAGTGGCTGCGGTAAGGTCCCGAGCAAGGCTGCCTGCAGTACCCCGAGGCCGTCTGCGGGCACTGATGGTGAGATATCGGACTTCTTATGGTGTTGTACACTGTGGACGTACCATACTGTAGCGCCTGGACACGTTTCCTGTCTGCTGAAATCGTTGCCATAATCTTGAGATCACACTTTGTGTCACACGGAGGGCCCGTGCTACGACCTGCTGTGATTGCCCATCCTCCAGTCGCCCTAGTATTCTAGCCCCGTAACGTCATCAATATGTGTTCTTTGAGCCATTTCAACACACAGTCACCATTAGCACGTCTGGAAACGTCTGGACACTTACTCGCTGCACCGTACTATGACATGCACCAACATATCTCTGCGTATGTGGACTGCATCCAGCGCCACCGTACGACGGCCGCAGGTCAAATGCACCGCATGGTCACACCCCGAGGTGATTTAAACCCGCAAACCCGCAAACCCACCAGAGCGTTGTATCACCGTGTATCAACATTATCCTTAATTTATGAGCATGAGTATAGTTTTCTGACTACACTGGCTCAAGTAGCTTAAGTTTAACCATAACCACCCTGCATTTTTCCTGAGCACTAGATAAGAAATTGTGGTAACGCAGTTCTAATACATGCCAGACTTAAATGTCAGTAAATGTCAGACGTTCACCGTATTACATGCCTCCATCACAATCACCCCGCATCTCTATCACATTCCTCCATAGAGATGGAAGGTATCGTACATTGTCAGTGCATCCATCTCTGACGGTGTCTCTCAAGGACAGCCCTATGGCACGGATGATGTCTTCTCTTGTGTTGAAGAGCGTGCCACGAAGAGGTTCCTTTATTTTGGCGAACAGGCCGTGATTGCACGGTCTCATATCGGGTGAATACGGTGGATGTTCCAGCATTTCCCACTCCCGCGTATTCAGGAGCTCCTACACGGGTTCCACCGTGTAGCTTCGTGCACTGTATGGAAGTGTGACGCGATGCAGTGCCAGAAGGTACATTTTTGTGCCCTCAGAGCACGTGCCACTTCAGCCTTGTTCCAAGTACGGTGTTTGTGTTTCCTAAACACACTGTCAGGACGCTTGAACTGGCCTCCTGCACTTTCAGACAGTACACGCAGCAACTGGCCCAAACACAGCCCTCGTCACTCGCTGCACTACTTCAGCTGAGCTTATGGTATCAGCAACAGAAAGAGCGCATGCCGTGTGACGCTCATACTTCATGTTACGCCAATTGTGATGTTACAATTTAATATGAACAATTTCACTACTGAAATGACTGTTTGAAACTGTGCGATGTATGTAAGAATCAAAGATGCTATAATATTGCAGAGATATATCAACAATATTATCGTCTCTGATTTATATATAATTTTTGTTTTTATCTTGAATGTTAATTTTCTGACTATTGTTCTTGGCACTATTGTACCCGTTAAGATTTTCTAGAAACTACTACATATCAATAGATATTTTGCGTAGTAACAGAAGATATCGTGCAGGGCTCCCGCTAGCAGACAGAAGTGCCGCAAAACGACGTGGAATGGCCTCGAGTAATGTCTGAAGTTGTGCCAGAGGGAACTGACACCATGAATCCTGTAGGACTGTCCATAAATCCATAAGAGTACGAGGTGGTGGCGATCTCTCCTGAACAGCACGTTACAAGGCATCCCAGATATGGTCTGGGGAGTTTGGTGGCCAGTGGCAGTGGTTAAACTCAGAAGAGTGTTCCTGGAGCCACTCTATAGCAACTCTGGACGTGTGGGGTCTCGCATTGTGCTGCTAGAGTTGCCCAAGTTCGTCGGAATGCACAATGGACATGAATAGATGCAGGTGATCGGACAGGATGCTTGCCGGCCGCGGTGGCCGTGCGGTTCTGGCGCTGCAGTCCGGAACCGCGGGACTGCTACGGTCGCAGGTTCGAATTCTGCCTCGGGCATGGGTGTGTGTGATGTCCTTAGGTTAGTTAGGTTTAAGTAGTTCTAAGTTCTAGGGGCTTATGACCTAAGATGTTGAGTCCCATAGTGCTCAGAGCCATTTGAACCATTTTAGACAGGATGCTTGCGTACGCGTAACCTGTCAGAGTCGTATCCTGACGTATCAGGAGTCCCACATCACTCCAACTGCACACGCCCCACACCATTACAAACACTCGACCAGCTTGAACAGTCCCCTGCTGACATGCAGGGTCCATGGATTCTTGAGGTTGCCTCCTTAACTGTCCGCGGCCACCCGCTCGGTACAGTTTGGAACGAGACTCCTCCGACCGGGCAACATGTTTCCAGTCCTCGACAGTCCAATTTCGGAGTTGACGGCCCCAGGACAGACGGCTTTTTTGTCGTGCAGTCATCAAGGGTACACGAGTGGGCCATCGGCTCTTGAGCCCATATCGACAATTAGAAGGAAGGTCAGCTACCTTCCTTCTAATTTATCGTATATGGTCGTTGTGCACACAGCACTCCATGGAGTCGCCAATCAACATATCGACAATGCTTCGTTAAATGGTTCGCACGCTGACACGTGTTGATGGCCCAGCACTGAAATCTGCAGCAATTTGCGGAAGGATTGCACATCTGTCACGTTGAACGATTCTCTTCAGTCGTCGTTGGTCCCGCTCTTGAAGGATCAGCTTCCGGCCGCAGCGATGACGGAGATTTGATGTTTTACCGGATTCCTGATGTTCACGGTACACTCGTGAAATGGTCGTACGGAAAAATCCCCACTCCATCGCTACCTCGGAGATGCTGTGTCCCATCACTCGTGCGCCGAGTATAACACAATGTTCAAACTCACTTAAATCTTGTTAAGCTGTCATTGTAACGGTAGTAACCGATCTAACAATTTCGCCAGACGCTTGTTGTCTCGTATAGGCGTTGCCGACCGCAGCGTCGTTTTCTGCCTGTTTACGTATCTCTGTATTTGAATACGTATGCCTATAACAGTTTCTTTGGCGATTCAGTGAGACTCGAAATTAATTACTCTTTTAGAATTACATTGTCACAAATATCTACAGAGTTTCAGATATCTACGTTGGCGTGCATTTGGAGAGAAGCTGGAGACATGATGAACGAATCTGCAGTCACATGGAGATTTTTTACAGACTCTATAACTCGCTATTAAATAGCATTAATAGCGTTTTACCAAGATTTCGTCACTCAATGTATTACGTAATCGACGAGTTTAGTGAACAGTACATCACTTGAATGCCAACAGTCCAAATAATATTCCAAAACAAAATAAAAAAACAACATAAAACGCTACAGCATATAAAATTATATAACACAATTGTCGTATCGGCCAGCGCACAGCAGCCGTCAACTTGGCGCGGCGTGCTACAACACGCGCGGCACACAGTGAGTACCGCTGGCGCTGCACACGATGTCAACAACTGGCGCAGGTGAACGCGTCGTCGCGGGGTTAGCGGCAGCGTACACATCACTATCGATACGGATTACCCTGGCGGCGCTGCCCTTTCCACCAGAGTGAGCAACCGTATAAGGGCGCCATCTACCAACACTCTGATTGGCCGGACCTGCGGATTTAAGCGAGCTCCCTGAGCCCGTTTAACCAGTTCAACATTCGCCGATGACTGTGTTACTACCCGGCTGCTGGATTCACGACGACCGAACCGTACTGGCCGGCCGCGGTGGTCTAGCGGTTATAGGCGCTCAGTCCGGAACCGCGGGACTGCTACGGTCGCAGGTTCGAGTCCTGCCTCGGGCATGGATGTGTGTGATGTCCTTAGGTTGGTTGGGTTTGATTAGTTCTAAGTTCTATGCGACTGATGACCTCAGAAGTTAAGTCGCACAGTGCTCAGAGCCATTTGAACCGTACTGTGGCCTCTCTGGCTGGAAACTTGCGACGGGTCGGTATCGACTGGTTGGCAGTGGTTTGGACTTGTATTCTCTACTAGTGACTCTGATTTCTCCTCGGCGCTACAGCCAGCGAAGTGTTGTGTAGTCGAACTTAAGTTTTGTTTTGAGTGACAGAAGGTCAAATAAATCTGGTTATCACGGAATATTTGTTGTGTTATTGTGCGGACATAACACAACAGAAACGGCGACGAAGGAGGTCGAACCAACGACGTTGGAAGCTCTTATTGTGCAACTGATAGATCAACAAGCCGTAAATCAACAACAGCTGATGAGCAAGTTGGAACCAATACATACCAGTATCGCCCTCAACTAGCAGAAGCAGCAGATCCCTGCTTCTCTGTCTTTCGACGAGTCGCTGGAAGAATGGGTCTCCTACGAAACCAGACTGCGGGAACATTTCCAAGCGTTTCAGGTATGCGACGCCATTTTAATGGAATCGCTTTTCCTGTCTTGGTCCAAACCTACAGTATACCGGCTTCGCTCACGACTCCTTCGGAACTCTCCTCCAAGAACATGTGTGACTTGCTAACGCAGTTTTATCAACGTCATTCTCATGTCATTACGTCCCGAGTTCAGTTTTACCAATGCAAGAAACAGCCTAATCAGTCTCATAGGGAGTGGGCAGCGGAACTACAGGGCCTCAATCGGAAATGTCGTTTCGTTACCCCCCCCCCCCCCCCAGAACAATGATTTCTATGCCGAGGAAATGATTCGAGACATGATTATACGTGGTGCCCCTATAAGGAATTCCGAAACAATGCTTTACAACTGGAAAACCCAACACTCGATAAGGTCCTAGAATTAGCCCAAACGTTTGAAGTGTCCAGTGCCGCAGGAAAACGGTTAGAAACTTGGGCCGACATCGTCGCAGTACATACTCCCGTTTGCGGCCGCGAGACCGAGGAACTGCAACGCCATTTCCGCACGGAAGACGCAATAGATGTTAATGCTGTTCAGAAAGGCCGACCTCCTCCACGATCACGTCGCTCGGTACAAAAAACTTTCTATAAGCGGCCGCCCCGGAAACTGCCTTCCTGCCGTGACTGTTTCAAACGAAATGAGCGAGAGGACTGCCCTGACAGGTGGGCCTACTGTACAAACTGTTCACTTAATGGCCATCTCGCCACCGTCTGTCGGGCAGCAAATAAGCGGCAAAACCGATATATGGCGGAACAACCGATGGACGTAAACGTGGTAGCTTCCAT
The DNA here is from genome assembly GCF_023864275.1 of Schistocerca cancellata. Lineage (NCBI taxonomy): Eukaryota > Metazoa > Arthropoda > Insecta > Orthoptera > Acrididae > Schistocerca > Schistocerca cancellata. Next base: position 247,023,628 of record NC_064632.1, read on the forward strand.
TGAATTCCAAGACCCAGCGAACAAACTGTACATAGACGTCAGCATTCGTAATCATCCGATAAAATTACAAGTGGATACAGGGAATGCCGTTGGTCTGTTGAATTCAAAAACGTATGCTCGCCTCGGCGCCCCACCTCTGCAGGAACCCACCAGGCGGCTGGTAGCTTATAATAAGATGAACATTCCACTTCGAGGCCAAGTCGACCTGCAAACTATCGTGGTGTGACGCGCACCCTAACTTTTCTCATTGCACACAGCGATTCTACTGCCAACCTGTTTGGACTGGATGCGTTCAGAGCTTTTGAATTCTCTATAAAAGACTCGGTTAACTTGACCTCCGATGAAGTACCTTAGGAAGCATTGGACGACCTATGCACAGAATTTCAGGAATTATTGAAGCCAGAATTGGGAACAGCGAAGAACTTAGAAGCTCACATCACCTTGAAAACTAATGCGCGGCCCCGATTTTTTCACGCTCGTCCAGTGCACTACGCACTACGCACTGAAGTGCACGAAGAACTCGACCGTCTCACTTCCATGGGGGTTTTAGAACCAATTTCATACAGTTCCTGGGTGACGCCCTTAGTCGTCGTCAAGAAGCCTTCTGCGAAAATCACATTGTCTGGTGATTTCAAAGTGACCATAAATGCTCGGACAGAGATCGACACGTATCCCCTGCTTCGCCCAGAATAATTGCTAACCAAACTCCAAGTTGGTAAATATTTTTCCAAAAGTGACTTGGCAGAAGCATATCTACAATTGCCTTTGGATTCAGCATCACAGGATTTTATGGCCATTAACACGCCTCATGGGCTGTATCGACTTAAACGCCTCATGTATGGTATCGCCAGCGCCTCAGCTATTTACCAGCGGTTCCTCGAACAACTGGTCGCTGGTATTGACGGCTGTATCAACTATCTGGACGATATCATTGTGACGGGACGCACACCGGCAGACCACCTACGCAAACTCCGCCACCTGTTTCAAGTATTATACGAAGCTGGTCTTCGCTGCCGTAAAGAGAAATGCTGTTTTTTTCCAGCGGGAAATTGAATACCTCGGACACTGTGTCTCCCAGGGCGGCGTCCAACCTTTGGACCAACACATCAAGGCTATCCTTCAGCTTCCAAGACCGTCAACGCTCACTCAACTCCGCTAATTTTTAGGAAAAATTGCGTACTACGGGAAGTTTATACCGGATGCAGCAACCAAAACTGCACCGCTCTCTCATCTATGCAAAAAGAACGACCCTTTTATCTGGTCACCCGCTTGTGAACAGGCTTTCCAGTCCCTAAAAAGTGACCTTCTCACGGCTCCTTGTCTGGCAGGGTTTGAGCCGGAGAGACAGGTAGTGTTAGCAACAGATGCATCGGACTTCGGCATTGGTGCTGTCTTGGCTCACAAATATCCTTATGGTTCCGAGCGTTCTGTCGCATATGCTTCGAAAACTCTCACAAACGCTCAACGCGGATATTCACAAATTGAAAAAGAGGCATTGGCGATTATTTTCGTCCTCAAGAAATTTCACGTTTTCTTGTACGGAATCATGTTCCACCTAATTACCGACCACAAACCCTTAATAGCCCTTTTCAATCCGGCATCTAAAGTTCCGGACAGGACTGCGCATCGCCTGCAATGGTGGGCGCTGTTTCTAGCTCGCTACAATTTTCAATCCACTACCGCAAAACCTTAGAACATGCCAACGCCGATGCCCTGTCGCGACTTCCTTGTAGCGCAGATCATGATTTCGACTCTGAAGAATTACTTTGCTTTCAGATCAATGAGGAGGCACAGGCTGCGGTGGATGCTTTTCCTATCACCAGTTCCATGGTTGCAACGGTCACAGGCACCGATGTGGACCTTCAACTAGTCCGCAGCTTGATCATCAGAGGTTGGCCAGTGTGGGCACCTCCAGACTCTTCGCCTGCTTTCCGCCAATTTTTCTCTGTGAAACATCGGCTGCTCCTAACTGATGGAGTGATTTTGCTGGCATCGGACGATGGTCATCCGCGGGTTGTGATTCCCAAATCCCTCCACCTGCAGGTGTTGAAATTACTTCATGTTGGCCACTGGGACATAACAAGAACCAAACTCCTTGCTCGTCGTTTTGTCTACTGGCCGGGACTAACCACCGCCATCGAAGATTTGGTACGCACCTGCCCCGACTGCCAGGAACAGAAGGCGGCGCCACAGCAGACGTTCACCTCTTGGCCACCCTGCTCCCGGCCTTGGGAACGCGTGCACGCCGATTTTACGGGACCTTTTTCCAACGAAATGTTTTTGGTACTCGTCGACGCTTACTCCAAGTTTCCGTTTGTGGTCCGATGCAGCCCCACGTCCACCTCTGTCACTCTCGCGGCAATGGAGAAGATTTTCGCCATTGAAGGCCTGCCGGAAATACTTGTGACAGACAATGGCCCACAATTCCGCAGCCATGAGTTCTCAGACTTTTGCCTCCATCATGGCATCCGCTATGTTCCGACACCACCGTTTCACCCGCAATCTAATGGGGAGGCGGAAGGCATGGTGCGAACCTTTAAGCAACAGATGAAGAAGTACGTGACGGAGCACAATACCGCTAACGTACTAACGCTGTTTCTTAGTTCTTATAGATCCACACCCATGGGCGACAAGAGCCCAGCGGAGATGCTCCACGGCCGGCTGCCTTGGACACTGCTGAATCTCCTGCTGCCTGCCCCGAAGCCTGTGCCACCACCGCAGATGCCACGCTTCCGCCCCGGCACACCTGTCTGGGCCCGGGGGTTCGGCAACCAACCTAACTGGGTGGCGGGCCACATCTTACAACAACGTGGAAGGAAAGTCTTCAAGGTTCAGCTCCAGGACCGGGAGGTGATGCGGCACTCTAATCGACTCCGTCTCCGGTCCATGCACAGACCGCGGACGTCAAACAGTGGGAACTCCGCACGGCTGTGTCCCATCCACCTCGCCCGCCTTCACCTAAATCTGATCTCTTAGTTCCAGCGGGCGGCCTTCAGACGACCTCGGAGAGTGAATTGCTGTCGCGGACATCCATTGCGCAGCCCCCAACCACTCCGCTGCTCTGCACGTCTCCGCGGCAAACACCCACCACCATTGACGGGCTCGTTTTGGCAGCGCTTGGGTGGCCTCGACCGCATCCAACACAGCCTCACGGCGGCGGGGGAAGCCGAGGCCAGCCGGCCACCACATCCCCCTGCAGTCGACCGGCTCCTACACCGCCCTTCGCTGGACCTGCCCGCATACAGCAGGAAGATCCTCCACATAAGTCTCTTCCATCCTCTGACGAGAAAATGCCATTACACCCACCTTGTTCCTTCCTTCATCCCCGACAAACACGAGTCCCTCGACACAAAAAAGGTCATTTCCGACCCTATTCCAGAACCCGCCCACATAGCTCTGATGAGGAGCCAATGGATGTGTCATTCATACATTCTCGCTGTTTTACAGCTTCTCAAGGGGGGGAGGAGTGTCGTATCGGCCGCCGCACAGCAGTCGTCAACTCGGCGCGGTGCTACAACACGCGCGGCACACAGCGAATACCGCTGGCGCCGCACACGATGTCAAGAACTGGCGCCAGTGAACGCGTCGTCGCGGGGTTAGCGGCAGCGTACACACCACTATCGATACGGAGTACCCTGGCGGCGCTGCCCTTGCCACCAGAGTGAGTAACCGTATAAGGGCGCCATCTACCAACACTCTGATTGGCCGGACCTGCGGATTTAAGCGAGCTCCCTGAGCCGTTTAACCAGTTCAACCTTCGCCGATGACTGTGTTACTGCCCGGTTGCTGGATTCACGACGACCGGACCGTACTGTGGCCTCCTTGGCTGGAACTTACGACGCGTCGGTATCGACTGGTTGGCAGTGGTTTGGACTTGTATTCTCTACTAGTGACTCTGATTTCTCCTTGGCGCTACAGCCAGCGAAGTGTTGTGTAGTCAAACTTAAGTTTTGTTTTGAGTGACAGAAGGTCAAATAAATTTGGTTATCACGGAATATTTGTTGTGTTATAGTGCGGACATAAGAACAATGTTGCCACTATTTTTTTATCCAACCCAAGTATTACTGTGATTTATTTCCATTCTCGGTCAGTCTGTTTTGCTCTTTTGTGCTATATAGTGCTGTATAGTGCACTTCTCATCTTGAAGAGTCATGTTCTTTCACACGGGATATAGTGTATTAAAATATGTATGTATCATACTGACAGGTTTCAGATAGATTATATAATGGTAAGACAGAGATTTAGGAACCAGGTATTAAATTGTAAGACATTTCCTGGGGCAGATGTAGATTCTGACCACAATCTATTGCTTATGAACTGCAGATTGAAACTGAAGAAACTGCAAAAAGGTGGGAATTTAAGGAGATGGGACCTGGATAAACTGAAAGAACCAGAGGTTGTAGAGAGTTTCAGGGAGAGCATTAGGGAACAATTGACAGGAATGGGGGAAAGAAAAACAGTAGAAAAGAATGGGTAGCTTTGAGGGATGAAGTAGTGATGGCAGCAGAGGATCAAGCAGGTAAAAAGACGAGGGCTTGTAGAAATCCTTGGGTAACAGAAGAAATATTCAATTTAGTTGATGAAAGGAGAAAATATAAAAATGCTGTAAATGAAGCAGGCAAAAAGGAATACAAACATCTCAAAAATGAGATCGACAGGAAGTGCAAAATGGCTAAGCAGGGATGGCTAGAAGACAAATGTAAGAATGTAGAGGCTTATCTCACTAGGGTAAGATAGATACTGCCTACAGGAAAATTAAAGAGACCTTTGGAGGTAAGAGAACCACTTGTATGAACATCAAGAGCTCAGATGGCAACCCAGTTCTAAGCAAAGAAGGGAAAGCAGAAAGGTGGAAGGAGTATACAGAGGGTTTATACAAGGGCGATGTACTTGAGGACAATATTATGGAAATGGAAGAGGATGTAGATGAAGATGAAATGGGAGATACGATACTGCGTGAAGAGTTTGACAGAGCACTGAAAGACCTGAGTCGAAACAAGGCCCCGGGAGTAGACAACATTCCATTAGAACTACTGATGGCCTCAGGAGAGCCAGTCATGACAAAACTCTACCATCTGGTGAGCACGATGTATGAGACGGGCGAAATACCCTCAGACTTTAAGAAGAATATAATAATTCCAATCCCAAAGAAAGCAGGTGTTGACAGATGTGAAAGTTACCGAACTATCAGTTTAATAAGTCACAGCTGCAAAATACTAACGCGAATTCCTTACAGACGAATGGAAAAACTGGTAGAAACCGACCTCGGGGAAGATCAGTTTGGATTCCGTAGAAATGTTGGAACACGTGAGGCAATACTGACCGTACGACTTATCTTGGAAGAAAGATTAAGAAAAGGCAAACCTACGTTTCTAGCATTTGTAGACTTAGAGAAAGCTTTTGACAATGTTGACTGGAATACTCTCTTTCAAATTCTGAAGGTGGCAGGGGTAAAATACAGGGAGCGAAAGGCTATTTACAATTTGTACAGAAACCAGATGGCAGTTATAAGAGTCGAGGGGCATGAAAGGGAAGCAGTGGTTGGGAAAGGAGTGAGACAGGGTTGTAGCCTCTCCCCGATGTTATTCAATCTGTATATTGAGCAAGCAGTAAAGGAAACAAAAGAAAAATTCGGAGTAGGTATTAAAATTCATGGAGAAGAAGTAAAAACTTTGAGGTTCGCCGATGACATTGTAATTCTGTCAGAGACAGCAAAGGACTTGGAAGAGCAGTTGAACGGAATGGACAGTGTCTTGAAAGGAGGATATAAGATGAACATCAACAAAAGCAAAACGAGGATAATGGAATGTAGTCAAATTAAGTCGGGTGATGCTGAGGGAATTAGATTAGGAAATGAGACACTTAAAGTAGTAAAGGAGTTTTGCTTTTTAGGGAGTAAAATAACCGATGATGGTCGAAGTAGAGAGGATATAAAATGTAGACTGGCAATGGCAAGGAAAGCGTTTCTCAAGAAGAGAAATTTGTTAACATCGAGTATAGATTTAGGTGTCAGGAAGTCGTTTCTGAAAGTATTTGTATGGAGTGTAGCCATGTATGGAAGTGAGACATGGACGATAACTAGTTTGGACAAGAAGAGAATAGAAGCTTTCGAAATGTGGTGCTACAGAAGAATGCTGAAGATAAGGTGGGTAGATCACGTAACTAATGAGGAGGTATTGAATAGGATTGGGGAGAAGAGAAGTTTGTGGCACAACTTGACTAGAAGAAGGGATCGGTTGGTAGGACATGTTCTGAGGCATCGAGGGATCACAAATTTAGCATTGGAGGGCAGCGTGGAGGGTAAAAATCGTAGAGGGAGACTAAGAGATCAATACACTAAGCAGATTCAGAAGGATGTAGGTTGCAGTAGGTACTGGGAGATGAAGAAGCTTGCACAGGATAGAGTAGCATGGAGAGCTGCATCAAACCAGTCTCAGGGCTGAAGACCACAACAACAACATCAATTGTCAATCAAAGTTGTTACAACGTGCATACAGCTCATGAAGGTTGAAAAATTCACATAACAAACATTTCACTTTCAACTGTACATCTCTATATGGTATGTAAATGTATCAAAACTCGCAAAGCACATGATAAAAAGTGAAGACAGTAATGTATCAGATCAGAAAAAAAGATATTCTTTTGTTCGCAAACGTGGGGAAGAACGATGGATCTCGAAGTATTTTAAAACCAAATCTGTGTACTTGTTCTATAGCAAAGACCGAAGCGTAACCAGGATGTGATAATGCAAATAATATTTAATCTCATTTGCTGTCACTGAGTAAACTAGCCACTCGTCCTAAAATGTGACTGTCCTACAAGCATATTTGCAAAAGAAACGCAAATTAACTGTTTGTAAAATAAATTATTAATTACCCTAAGGTTGTCTTGCATATTGTAAGAGACAGAATTGTTTTGAATGACAGAAACAGCTGGAAGGACATTTCGAGTCTATGGGATGGACTGCTCCTTGGTCCAGAATAACAGCAGAGTCCTCTGTTCTCTAGTGGTCATCATAGGTAGTTGGTATGCACGCAGCAACAGGAAAAAATTGCACGTCAACGGAATAGTTACGTTTTCGTATGAAATAAAAAAGTACGTAGATAAAAACATTGAATCGATGTTCATTGCGTTTTTGTTTAATTGGTACTGCTTGAGTTGACCTGGTCTGTTGTGACTTTATTATGGTGAGAGGTATATCACGAAGTGTATTACTGAACTGTAATGTATGAAAGACAAAAATTTGGAAATTTGTGGTTAGTTCCTATGGGACCAAACTGCTAAGGTCATCGGTCCCTAGGCTTACACAATACTTAATCTAACTTAAACTAGGTTGTGCTAAGGACAACACACACACGCATGTCCAAGGGAGGACTCGAACCTCCGACGGGTAATAGCCGCGCGAACCGTGGCAATGCCCTTTAAACACCTCGGCTACCCCGTGCGGCTACGAAAGACAAACTCACATGTGTCCACATAACATCTTTGGAAGATACTAAGACTGTTTATACGGTCAGTTTAAGGACTTTAAGATATTGCGAAAAAAATGTAGTCATAGGTAACGCCTAGACGGAGCGAAATACGTTATTTGCGAGGTCACAGTGATGATACCAAATAGGAATCGTTTTCGTTACTTTTTTTATCGACTTGAGTTTTTATTTGGTAAGCATAGCCCACATAGTGGGTCATAATATGTTATACTTTTTCCCATTACGGACTGTAAATTTTCCAAAAAATTATACGGCATTTCGCAGCCGAATTTAAACGAAAATTTCAGTGTTTTTGGTAGAACGTAAATTACGTAATATATCCCCTTTAATATTTTTTCGAAGAAACTTAATGGAATTTTGTAACTAGATTAAGACTGAGTGTAAGAGTTCTTTTAGTGCAGTGGCTATTTCTATGGTAAATGAGTTTGCTTTTGCAAGGCACGAAGTGTTGCCACTCGTAACCGTAACGACCGAAATTTTATGCTAGAAAGCGCTGACTTTACTCTATAGGGAAATTCATTAATTAAAAGGGAAATAAAATTAAAGTCTTCTATGGCAGCACTATTTCACAAATGCAACAAGTAGGAAAGAAATTTGTGGGTACTGCTTCTGTATGGGACATCTTTTACATAAATTCTGGAGGCAAGTGCTACTCTGAGATGAAGAGGTTGGCACAAGAGGGGAATTCGTGGCGGGCCGAATCAAAGCAGTCAGAAGACTGATGACCCGTAATAGAAAGGAAAATAATGTCAATACATTATATAAAAAATGTGATTCTTGAGTTTCTCCCGGCGTATTTGATAATCAAAATATCCACGGGTGTGCTGCCGGTCTATAGTGTCCAATGGGCACAATATTTCGGCGATCATACATGTCGCCATCATCAGGTGAACTGACGGACAGAGTTCCTGTGAACGTGCCGGCACGGAGATCCGTATGCTATGGCTGCTCAGAGGGAACTGGGTTCGGTCGCGGCGGCGGCCAATTTAAATACCCTCCACCCGCGGCGCGCTACCTCCGCCGTCCGCGTTGGGGTGGAGGGTATTTAAATCGGCCGCCGCCCAGTTCCCTCTGAGCAGCCATAGCGTACGGATCTCCGTGCCGGCACGTTCACAGGAGCTCAGTCCGTCAGTTCACCTGATGATGGCGACATGTATGATTGCCGAAATATTGTGCCCGTTGGACACTATAGACCGGCAGCACACCCGTGGATATTTTGATTATATAAAAAATGTTTTTGAGTCAACAGACTTCTGACTGGATTGATACGGACCGCCACCAACTCTTTTCTTGTTCTAAACTCTTCATTCCCTCATGTCTTAACAGATCTCCTATCATCCTATCTCTTCTTGTTAGTGTTTTTCATATGTTCTTTTCTTCGATGATTCTGCGAAGAATCTCCTCATTTCTTATTAGTCCACCTATCTCAGGCATCTCTGCCGATAGAGAACAATGCTGATGCACGCACAAATGTGTCGGAGGACACCTGTCTTCGTACATTGTTGATCGTGGAGCTCCTTAGGAAACCACCCCTACGTGTACATATACTGATCCAACGACAACGTCAGTTACGATTGCAGCGGGCACGGGACCTCGGGATTCGATCATCGATCAGTGGAAACATGTCAGCTCTTCGGGTGAATCACATATTTGCTACACTAGGTCGACGGTGGTCTCCAGAAACGCCGTCATCGATGAGAACGGCGGCTCGAAACGTGCAGCGAGCCACGGACGCAGGCTGGTGGGAGCAGTATTATGCTGTGGGAGACAGTCTCCTGGGCTTGCATTTGACCTGTGGCAGTAATCTGAGACACGCTGGCCTTATGTAAATCTTACCGAACCATCTGGGTCGCTATCGGGCGCCATCACAGATTACGGAAATCAGCGGCCAGTTATTACGCGAATTACATGACCTGTGAGTAAATATCTGATGCCGCATACCTCCATAAATCTACCTAAAATTTGTCCGATCCGTGATACTCAGAGTCGGTCATGTATTTCGTTCCAAAATCCGTCAAATAATCTACTAAGCAGTTGGTCATAATGTTTTGGCTCATCACTGTGTATTACTATGCTCCAGACGTACATTATAAGAAATTTCTACCTCAGATTAAGGCTTATGTTTGACACTATTGCCTTCTTTGCTTGTGTTAGTCTGTTTCTTGTGACCTCCTTGCTTCATCCACCATGGGTTATTTTGCTTCCAAAATAGGAAAATTTCTTCATTTCTACTTCATGATCACGCATTTTCATGTTAAGATACACCCTAATCTCATTTCTGCAACTTCTCATTACTCTTGTCTTCTCCTATTTCTCTCAACCTATACGCCTTGCTCATTAGACTGTTCATTCCGTCCAACAGACCCTGTAATTCTTCTTCACCTTCGTGAAAGATAGCAGTGTCATCAATATGGTTTTACCCCGAATTTTAATCCCACTTTGCAATCGATCTTTCATTTTAGTCATTGCTTCATCGATTTACAGATTAAACAGTAGGGGCGAAAGACTGCATCCCTGTCTTACACTCTTTTCAATCCGTGCACTTCATTCTTGGTGTTCCATTCTTATTGATCCCTCTTTGTTCATGTTCGTACTGTATATCAGCCATCTTTCCCTAGAGTTAACTCCTATTTTTTTCAGAATTCTTGCACCATCCCACACTGTCGAATGCTTTTTACCGTGAACGTCATTCTGTTTTTTTGAAAGTCATGTTTTCTTTATCAACTTCAACATCAGAACTGCTTCTCTGGTGCGTTACCTTTCCTAAAGACAAACTGATCGCTATATAATAAATCCTCGATTTCCTTTCCGTTCTTCTGTATATTATTCACATCAGCAACTAGGATGCATGGGCCGTTGAGCTGACTGTGCGATAGTTCTCGCACTTAGCTATCCCAGCTATTTCATAATGATGTTTTTCCGAAAGTCTAACGGCATGTCAGCAGACTTGTAGATTCTACACATCAACATGAATACTCTCATGGGTGTCACTACCTCCAACGATTTAATAAATTCCGAAGGTATGTTATCTGTCCGTTCTACCTTATTTGATCTCAAGTCTTCCAGAGCGTTATTAAACTCAGACTCTAATATCGCGTACCCCCACTCTTCCAAATCGACTCTCGTTTCTTCCTGAATCACACCATGAGACGCGTTATCCCCTCAAGGAGGCCTTCAGTGCTCTCTTTCCACCTAAGCACTCTGTCCTCTATGCTTAATAGTGGGAATCCGATTGCACTCTTGAAGCTGAGGCCCTTGCGTTTAGTGTCACCGGAACTTGTTTTGACTTTTCTATATGCCGAATCAGTTCTTTCGACAACCATTTCTCTTTCGATTTGTTCAATTTTTTATTTCAGTCGTTTCGCCTTGACTTTCCTGCATTTCCTAATTATTTTATTCCTGAGTGACTTGTATTAGTATGCTCTCAATTCCCTTGAACATTTTTGTATTTCCTTCTTTCGTCGATCATCTGAAGTTTTCCTTCTGCTACCAAAGGTTTCTTCACAATTATCTACCTTGTACATATGTTTGTCTGTCCACCTTCTGTCATTGCCCTTTTCTTTCCGCAAGTGGCAAAAGGCAAGGTTTCAGTTCCGTTACATTTCAAATTGTTTTACAGTGATGGTCGCATATGTGTTATACGCCACCGTGGTGATTGCAATTTGGCAACCATCGCTGCTGAGTGGCGTAGCAGACAATCACCAAAAGTTTATTTTCAGGAATCGCGTAATACATGTGGTACCGAGTTCTACTTACTAAGAACAATATGCTCAGCAACCGCTACACAAATAGGCTTTCAGTCCTCGTAGTCTTACCTTTCACGTGCCATATGTCAGTAGGACAATGCTCGGTCACATATAACAAGAAATGAACAAACCTTCTTTGAACAAAGACGGGAAGCATTTTTTACCTGGTATGCAGATTTTTTTCGCATGTCCTCTATGATAACGTCAAGGCTTTAGTTTGATCGGTAAATTGTTCCTCAGGGTACAGCAAAAACCATTACAGATGCTTCGTGGCCTCCCATACAAACCTTGTAGTAGACCTCTCTCAGGTTCATATCCTGACTCTCTTTGATTCAATGTTACGGCGTTTAGACGTCGTTTTTGCAGTACGTTGTGGTTCGGCAAGACACTGAATTTTCAGTCAGAGATCATACAATTCTTTAATCCTTTCCACTCTGATATAAAGTTTGTTGGAGTTACGTTTATTCCTGTTGGGTTTTTTGTACATGATGGTTTGAGAATGTTGTTGTTGTGGTCTTCAATACGAAGATGTCACTCTATCCTCTATCCTCTGCGAGCCTCTTCATCTCCATATAACTACTACAACCTACATCTTTCTGAATCTGTTTACTGTATTCATCTCTCCGTCTCGCTCTACGATTTTCACCACCCACACTTCCCTCCAGTACTAAGTTGGTGATCCCTTAATGACTTAGAATGTTTCCTATCAACCGATCCCTTCTTTTCGTCAAGCTGTGCCACAGATTTCTTGTCTCCCCAATTCTGTTCAGTACTTCCTAATTAGCTACGTGATCTACGCATGTAATTTTCAGCATTCTTCTGCAGCGCCACATTTCAAAAGCTTCTATTCTCTTCTTGTCTAAAGTGTTTATCGTCCATGTTTCACTTCCATACTTGGCAACATTCCAGATGAATACCTTCAGAAAAGACTTCCTAACACTTAAATCTACATTCGTAACAAATTTCTCTCCTTAGAAATGCTTTTCTTGCCATTGCCAATCTACATTTTATATCCCCTCTACTTCGTCCATCAATTATTTTGCTGCCCAAACAGCAAAATTCATCTACTACTTTAAATGTCTCGTTTCCTGATTTAATTCCTTTAGCATCACCTGATTTAATTCGACTAAATTCTATATCTTTGTTTTGCTTTTCTTGATATTCATCTTATATCTTCCTTTCAAGACACTCTCCAGTCTGTTCAACTGCTTTTCCAAGTCCTTTGCTGTCTCTGACAGAACTACAGTGTCATCGAAAACCTCAAAGTTTTGATTTCTTCTCCCTGAACTTTAGTTCCTACTCCAAATTTTTCCTTGGTTTTCTTTACTGCTTGGTCAGCATACATATTGAGTAACATCGGGGATAAGCTACAACCTTCTCTCACTCTCTTCTCAACCACTGTTTCCATTTCATGCCCCTCAACTGATATAAATGCCGTCTGGTTTCTGTACTAATTGCAAATATCCTTTCGCTCCCTGTATTTTACCCCTGCTATCTTCAAGATTTCAAAGAGAGTCGAAGTAAGCATTGTCAAAAGCTTTCTCTAAGTCTACAAATACTATAAACGTTGCTTTCTTTAACCTGTCTTCTAAGATAAGTCGTAGGGTCAGTATTGCCTCGCATCTTCCTACGTTTCTCCTGAATCCAAGCTGAGAATAACGTAGCTGTTTTCATGGATATCGGTGAAGGGAAAACTGTAACTGGTCACACTTCTTGAGTGAATAATTCATTTCTCCGTATTTAGTGTCGGGGATAGATCCACCATCACACAGCTGCGAGGATTTGTGGTACATATTTCATATTTGTTTTGCCTTGTACGTTGCAACATAGACACCTGTTTCATAGATATATAACATCCTGAACAATGAGCTAGCTCATCTACAAAGTAAAACCTTCCCTGAAAATAAAAAGGTGAATTTGGTACGAGGAATCCCCGCAGCCATCTGGATATAGTCCTAAGCGAGAAACCAGTTTAATAACTCATTCAGGAAGTGTTGCTGGTTGTAGTTTCTTTCTTCAGTGTTATTAAACTGTTGATATTGTTACTTTCACAGACGCCAGTTATTATCAGGAAAAATGAACTGTTGAGCCGGACATGGCGGTAACAAACTTCGTCCCGTGCACAGGGAGAGCCCCACACGAATTAACTCTTTGGAGGACGGGCGTCATTGTAACCTACCGCACGTGTAAACACTTTGAAAGGCCGACGGGCACTGGGGCTAACCACATATTTTTCTTAGTTTACCATTCAGGGGTGGTACTTCTCTCAGTTAAGCCACTAACTGTTGACTAAAGTTCACCAGATGCGACGGGAATCACACTGCTGTACGTCTGCCGTGTATTTACGACGCGAGCTGATATTTCAGGCATTGTTGGTGTGGTTCGTGGAAATGTCGTGCATTCCTCTCCGTAGCTCTTCTTTATACGTTTATTTTTGGTACTAATTGCTCATATTTATACTAGGGCTGTCCAGAAAGTAAGTTACGATTGATCGCGAAATGAAAATCACAGTGAAAATCAGAAATGTTTCATTTGTAACAGTTAGCTACACATTTCAGCTACTTCTCTACGTAGTCGCCGTTCTGACTCAGACATTCGTCGTAGCGTTGTACCAACTTTCCAATAGCCTCATCATACAGTGTTTTCCGCCAATTCTCTACGCTGGCCTAAAGCTCGTTGTCTGTGCCAAAATGTTGTCTTCATAGCCAGCGGTTCGTTTGAGCAGAGATGAAACTCAGTGGGAGACAATTACGGGCTGTATTGTGGGTAACCAAACATTTCCAGTTGAAACGATGCAGGAACATCTTCATTGCCCCTGCAGAATGAGGCTGAGAATTGTCTTGAAGAAGAAACCGCACGACAGTTATGTAATGTTGGTTGCATAGCTTCAGGGGAAAATTCTCACCAGGCCCTCGTACTTGGCGGGAGACACTATTTTCTATAACATCTTTACGTGCTCACTAAGAGCTCAGGAATGAAAAGAGCGACATAATTCTACCTAGCGTCATACTAGAGACACTGCCCAACACATCTTTGCAAAGCTTTATCGGATTTTCATAGTCGTTTCCATTTCACGACCGATCGTAACTTACTTTCTGGACAGCCCTCGTATGTTGACCTTCCCTTAATCTAAATGTAATATTACTTTTTATTCTAATAGAATTTTCTGTACTTCAAAGACGGATTTATATCTGGTTTAAAGCGCTATTATCACCCTTCTTCTCAATTTAGTACGTCTCGCCAGAAAAGAATGAAAGAGGAAGAATTTGATGAAATTCCTTCTAGTGACAACGGTATTGACAGTGATGAAAGTGATGACAGTGACGCGACGTTCACTTTCGTCGAGAGGTGTAAAAATGTTTGCAGGCTTCAAAACTAGTTTCAGTGGCTGCTACTTCATCCTCTGCATACAAAAATAATTTTTAATCTATCAAGGCACACAACTCATACGTAGAGGGAAGTATTCGCCACGAAAGCAGTATACATCAGCCTATTCGCTCATCATCTAGAAGATGTGCAGTTTGCAGTTCAAGAGAAACCCTGGTCCGAACTATGTGGATGTGTCAACTGTGCAAAGTACCTTTCTACACGAGAGAAGGCAAGAACTGTTTCAAGAGATACCATGAAAAGTAAAAGTAAGTTTTACCGAAGCTGAATCAACAACTATCGAACTTGTGTACTGTAATGCGGTGATGGTTATCTGCGGTGACCACATTTGATACTAATATTTTCTTGTTGTTGAGGTGAATTTTTGCAAATCTACTGTAGAGAACACATCACAGTAATAAAAGTAAAGTGTTACAAGTGGATCAAATTTTAAACATGTAAATTATTGTTCATGCCCCTGTAGGGCAAATCTTTCTGGCGTTTACCTGCCTTTCAAAGAGTTAATAGCTGTGAAAGCATGGAAAGTGACTGCAGAAAAGTCTTCGCGAGCAGCCAGGACGGTGTACTGTTACGTAATTTATTGATGATTGGATTTACTGGTGATAAAAGAGAAGCGAGTGACATCAGTTAACGTATGGCTCATATGGCGCGGTAATGAGTCACTGGAGCGAGTCATAAGAACGAATGTTGCCTGGCGATCTACAGGTATGCGAAACATACATCCAGGTGAAAAACTGAGAATTTTATTTATTAAATATTGATTGTTAAGATCCACTTTTGGCTTAATAAATGCTAGGGATACCAAGGGGCCATTACAGATTCAATACTGCAATAAAGCTATGCGGTAAATCAAGAAAGTTGGCAAACAAATGAATATCATTCAGCTAAAGATCACATGTGAATAGCTACGAATTTATACGAAGACTGCGCAAGATTTCTAAAGTGCGCGAATCTCGCCATTCGACGATAGAAAGTAATATGGGTCTGTTCTCTGTAGTAGTCGTCTTAAACATGCCCTCGAATTTTAGTTATTTTTTGTGATAAATTGCTTCGACTACTTCACTGTAAGCTGTTGTGATCGTTAATAAATGCACCACTACGGCATCCGGGGACACATTTCACATATACTAGTGGGACTCTAGTATTATAGACACAAACGTCGGCTGCTTGTATCTCCGAATGGTTCCAGTGTGTTTCCAGTACTAATTTGAGGAACTACACCAACTACTTCAGGAACAAGCAGGAGAAAGTTCTAAGCGCCGAATCATTAAGGTAAGACTTATGCAGTCTCGAGTAGATAGGTATGACCAGTTGTACTGTGCATCACCTATACCGCTTTCTACGGACAAGTGGCTAAACTGAGAAACATTCATGTATATTGCGTAAAAGGAGGATATTTTGCAAATTTCTTCCGTATAGATTGCAGTAGACATGTAAAGATGAAGAGACTTATACAGAACAGACTAGCTTACAAAACTGGATGAAACAACTCTTCAGGATTAAGACCAAAGCCAACAACGATAATAACACGGAAACATAGACTTAGCGAACACTTCAGAGCTTTCGTTACACAGAAATGGACTTCAAGGCACACAAAGGAAACACCAGTAACCCCTCCCCTCCACCCCTTATTCTTTAACGAATCTGAATCACTTACATAAAACAGCTTCAACGCTTAATTACTTTACAAGTGAGTTAGAGTGTTAAATATCTGACACTAAAATTGTAAGCTAGAAGATGCTCATAAAACATTTGAAATGTGTTAAGAGCTTTGTGGGTAGTCGCTAAGTGCCCTCATGTTGAAACACTGGATAAGTATAGTCTGAAAAATGTGCGCTCTGTTTTAAGCAAAAGCTTGTTTTTTTTTTCATGAATACCAATGTTTATGACGTCATATCTGTTAAACGATGTTTCGTACAATGATGTAATTTTGCAGGTACATTGAGAGATATACAGGGTGTCCCATTTATGTTGACCACCCTAAATAGCTATTTGTCCAGGTGCAAGTTACAAAATGTTTCAAGCAAATGATCTTTAGCCCTCAGGGGGACATCCATCAGCATGATTTCCTTCGTTGTAGCTTTGTTTTTTACAAAGATATGTACAGCGGTATGACTTTTTTAAATGACACTCTGTATTTTTTATTCGGTAATTCATTTCCTTTCCTAAAGACCTATTCAAAAAATGTATCACAGTGTACCAGTCAGTGAAACAAAACGTTATTAATTAATTGACTTTGAGCCCGGGATCACAAACTCGTCCACTTCCTGGAGTTGTCAGAAAACAAATGAAAACCGAGTAAAAACATAACACAAAATTGACTTAGACTCTCCTGTGCCCTGGAGTAGAACATTCAAAGGTGCTCAAAGTGGTGACCCCCGACACCGATACACTGGTGCACTCATTGAATGAAAGGATTATTTACTGCTTCCAGTGTTGCCTGCTGAAGAGAATTACAAGCAAGCACGATATGTTCCCGCATGTCCTCTGGAGTTGTTGGAATATCGCGATAGATCGTCTTTAATGCATCCCCAAAGAAAAATGTCCAGAGGATTTAAATCAGGAGACCTAGCAGGCCAAATAACAGTTCCTCTTCGACCAATCTATCTGGCAGGATACCTTTGGTTCAGAACACGACGTGCACGCAAGGCATTATGTACAGGATATCCATCGTGTAATACCAAGCATCCCACACCAGACGTTAACTCTACATTGACGCTGATGTTCCACCTGTCTAAGCCATCTTGGGTTGTCGCTGGACCAATAATGCATGTTTCTTGTATTTATCTGTCCTTTGTTTGAGAAGGAACATTCATTAGTAAACATTGGAAAAGTACGGGTTCGCTAGGATTTGCTGCTGTGCCCACTGACAGACCTGTACACGATTCTGGAAATCATTCCCATGCAATTCTTGATGTTAGTGTACATGGTAAGGGTGGAACCGGTGACAGTGTAAGAATAAGATGTACACTGGTTTTAGGAATGCCAATCTCGTGTTCGAGCTATCGTGTGCTCACATGTGGATTCATAGCAACTGAAGTGAGAATAGTAACTTCGGCAGCTTCGTCTGTGCGAGTGCTGCGACGATTGCGTTGTCGTGGGTTGTAACTTCCCGTTTCTTGAAGCGCCGCAACAAGGCGAGAAAACATCCGTCGGGAAGGTGGGTTCTTGTCAGCATATCGCTCTCTGTACAGTCCGCTGCCTGCGTAGCATTTCACCTACCTTCAACAACAACAACAACAACAACAACAACAATAAAAGAAACGATATGTCGATGCAGTTTGTAGGAAGGACAGCTTTTACTGTATGCCTACTCTACACAACAGTATTTAAAAGGACTAAACTACTGTACTAAATGTACCCGCACATTAGAAAACAGTATTGAAGTTACTGTTCTGCTAACATATATTCCCCATAGATGAGTAGCATTTCCACCTTCTCTTCGTTGGTGTACAATCTACTCAACTCTTCAACGGGTGTGCATTCTACGTATGTTTACATCTTTCCTCTGTCAACGTCAGCACGTGGATGTGTTCCATTACCCCGAGTACCTGCACTAACAAGGGGAGACCACTGCGTTTGGAATGCGGATTTCTGCAAACTTCGTACACTCGTAGTACTCCACGAGGACAACAAAATGTGTAAGCAGTAGCGTGTACTTCTCAAGCGTTATTGAGAAAATCGCAAGATAATTTCGGTCGTCAAATATATACACCTGTACGTGGCTATTTTTTACCATTCATAACTACCGACTAGTAAACGACCAAACGCATAAACTGATACTGAAAATGTATGCTTGTCCGTGTCTTCAAAATTGTTCGTATTTAATCGAAAGAGAACGAGAAATTGCTTCTCGTGAAGACGCTATTAAAATACACTCGATACTGCATGACCAATGATGAGCGCCGATATTTAAGGAAATGCTGCATGGTTTTCTTCCAAATTATCGGCTGAAAGAGAGGTTTTTGAAAATGTTAGCGAGGTTTGTTTTTCCACGGAAAACCTCAAAAGATCTTGCGTGTGCGGAAAAATAGCATTTATTCAATGCAGCTGGTGCCGTTTAACTTTGTTTTTCATGTTTTTACGAAAAATACCATCCCGCAACTTGTAATGTCGAAAGCGACGATTTTGTACATCTTTCGAAAGCCGTCTGTGCCGGTCAAAACTTGGAGGTAAAAAGTCGTTTCGGGCTTCTTACAGGTGTAATGGATTTCTCAAATCACGGACAAGCATAAATTTTCAGTATCACTTTATGCGTTTGGCCGTTTACTAGTCGGTAGTTATGAATATTATATTATTTGTGATAATAAAAATTTGTAGACTGCCAAATAACATTGTAAATTTAATAAAGGTTCATCTGATTACACGTATTTTTCCAATTACATCAACTGTAATATAAATAGTGAAGAAAATGACTGTGTTATAAAAAAACTGACGAGAGGGACTCGATCTAGCGACCCACGGATTACGGGGCTTGAACGCTAACAGCTCGGCTGCCGGCGCTTCATGGTAAAAAATGGCCACGTACAGGTGTATATATTTGACGACCGAAATTATCTTACGATTTTCTCAATAACGCTTGAGAAGTACGCGTTACTGCTTACACATTTTGTTGTCCTCGTGGAGAACTACGAGTGTACGAAGTTTGCAGTAAATCCGCGTTCCAAACGTCGTGGCCTCCCCTTGTAAGGGCTGTAAGGGCTGGGAGCGTCAACGTCAATTTTGTGTTATGCAATTAATAACTTTGTGTTTCACTGAATGGTACACTGTAATACATTTTTGAATAAGTCTTTAGAAGAGGAAATTAATAATCGAATAAAAAATACAGTGTGTCATTTAAAAAAGTCATACCGTTGTTCATATAAAAAACAAAGCTTCAACGAAGGCAATCATGCTGATTGATGTCCCCCTGACGGCTAAAGAACATTTGATTGAAACATTTTGTAATTTGCATCTGGACAAAAAGTTATTTAGGGTGGTCAAGATAAATGGGAGACCCTGTATGTGGATGCTGTCTACAAAACCCTTTTGCGAATAGACTCAGAAGTAAAGCAGCAGTAACATTAAACGTCTTGTCTGATGCTTAAGTTCTGCTCCATGAACACCGAAAATCTAGTAAGTGATAAACCTTCCTCGTTTGCATCATTTTGTAGGAGGTGCCAGCGAGCACTAGTTTTGTAAATGTTGGAGGTTATGTGTAAACTCTGTTGCAAGTCGCTAAGTGCTCTGAATCTCAAATACTGGGTGAATATATTACCGTAGGTTACCGTAGGCTACCATAAGTATGCGTAGGCTACTATAATTTTACTTGTAGCGTTGGTCAGTTAAGGTCATAGCCGTGTTACCTGAACATTAGGTGTGTTGCGTACCTGTAAGGCGTTACCTTCTAACGACTGCTTTCCTTGCGTATCCAGTCAGTGTGTTACTAGATTCTTCTGAAAACCGGAACCGGTTAACTGTTTTGAAAATGAGTGAGGATATATAAAGGGCCACGAAGCTCACGGAACATTTTTGTCCTACATAGTTATCTTCCTATCTGTTACTTAAAAATAAACAGTATTTATAGGAAAACTGAACTTTTCAACGTTCAATTCAAATTTTGTTGGAAAATTGTTGATTTGTAAAGTGAAACAGAGTGATACTGTAGTAAAAGTAAAGAAACCTACACAGATCTATCACGTAGCAAAGAGAACGCAATTTCTTCAACAAAACATAGAATTAAAAAAGGAAAAATAATCTGCAGAACAAAAAAGTGTAAAAAGTTGCCTCAGTGCTTCGTCTAACATATATAAAATGTATTTTTGTTATTCATAAACAACTTTCGCATTTACCAATAATACAGAAAACTCTTGCCTTTCACCATGCTGAAGAACTTTCTATTGAACACAAAATTACAGCGATAATTGCACATATTTTTTATGTTTGTGCATGTAAACTGAACTGGCATCAAAAGTAACTGCCTTGGTTACATAAAAGCACAGAAATTACGTGATCAACTATTATTTATTATTTATAACATGCAATTTGTATTCTGTAAGGATACTAAATTCCGCAATGGACTGCCGCTGAATGACGAGTGGCTTTAATTATGTGCAAAACAAACAAGAAATCAAAGAGAAATCGTCGGTTCCCAATTTCTCTCTTACACATTCATTTATGTTTCTCTTCCTACCAGTGCTACCAATACTACCGCTGATCCTACCATTTACTAAATCATTTACGTAATGTAACGAAATTATCGAACCGTAGTTTTGGTAGAGCGCAATTCTACTTCTGAGTGATCTACGCGACCTGAGCTATGATGGTTCAAGACACTTGCATAATTTCTAACTTGTTTCACTGTGTTAAGCCTTTAACATAAGATTTATACCTCTTAATGAAGACATTATGACAACATTTTAAATTTTTAAATCCGGTCAATAACTATATGAAATATTGAGTAACGACTTTTTGTTGCTCCTGGAAGCAGTGAGACAGGCATCCTGCAACTAGGATTACGCACCGTGCAGACGTTCAGTAACACAGATATGCGAACGACACCAATTGGGCGTAAACACGATGGTGATGCCATCGTGGCCAAGTCTTCAGTTCACTTTGCCGTATATTGCCTACTGCAATATGGAACATTTCCTATGTTTTGTTATCAGTATCGGAGCGAGTGGAGGAGGTTACGTTCTGTAGGTTTCAGCTGAATTCTGGATTCCCTCAAATGAGATAAAGAGATTAGTGAAATGAGCTTTATGTCTGCGGAATGAAACATTAACGACTGCATTTTTATGGCTCTTCTCCTGCTAATTCTGCCGAGAGAGATAACGTATCTTTTGTCAAAGCGCACAACAAATGGGGATTTACTTCGTTTCTCGCAGTTATCGTCATTTCCTAAAGGTTTTACGGCTTACGCTGGCTGAGGAGGGGATAAACTACAACTATGCGAATCCTGTTGTATGCTTTAAATAAGTCATAAAATTATCAGTAGCAGACAGTAAGTTTCAAAGTCAAATTGTTAAAGTGAAAAGGAATAAATATGGCGCTCATAATTCTCTCCATTGTGTGCTTGTCTATTTCGTTACTAATCTTTACTCGTAAGAACAGAAAACATTACTGTCGAGACGTTAGCTTAAATATTCAACTGCAACTTCTTGCGCCTTACATTATACTGGTTTACACTTAGAAATATAACATGGTTTGCCGTAAAAGAATCACCATAGTATTATCATAACTGTGGTACTTGAGGTAGAAGTGTCAATCAAACGGAGCCCCTAGCAACAGGGAACTATAGAGTCACCAAGTAATTAGTCAAACGCAATTGTAGAGAACTGAACATTTGAAAGTGTTAGTTGTAACATTGCGAAGAGGTTTAGTCACTTGTTTGATCAGTTTTTAAGTAAACGTAACGCCTAAGGTCTTAATTACGATGTCATGTCGGTTCGAAAGAAATAATTTTGAAGAAAAGTGTTCTGTGACTCGAATTATTCTTTCGGAAAGTTTACAACAGTCAGTAATAGATGAACAATCGATAAGGCAGGAGTTGTGGAGTTGCTTGAAACCTACGAGTTTTCTTTTCTTTTCTTTTTTTTTTTTTTTGTAGAAAAGGAACTATTTTTCGTGTCAGGGTGACCATCATAGCTTTCTGTTCGCAACCAAAGAGAATTACCGAATGCCAAATAACTCTCAAGGTATCAACCGTGTGATGTCTATGGTACGTGGGAAGGTTCAAACTATTCGAAAGGACACGTCTCGTCACACGATGTTGGCTATCGGACCTCAAGAACCCAATGTACTTGAAGAAGAGAAATGGGCGATGGTTGTTAATAGAAGAAAGAGGAAACAGAGAAAATAGGCGCCGCGGCTGTAACGGCCACCCGTCCGCGATGAAGTGTATTGATCTTGGGAACAGATGTTGGGGAAATTGATTTTTGCTTCCAGATACGTTTAGATGAACATGTTTTACAAACAATTAAGGTGTGGGTAGATTGTTTTTAAAGTAATTGTAGATTGGTAGTCCTAAAAACATAAGCTGACTTGTTCAATACAACACACACTCTCAAGATTTAGAAAGAAAGAAACTTCCGTGCTACAGAGTTCTGTTGATAAACTTTTAGTCAAGACAAAGATAAAGATTATAGTCGTAAGTGCAGACAAGGACGATATTGTGAATACTTGGAGATAGACTTGGTATAAGATGCCTCTTGCAAGAATTGTTTGCGACCAACACTAGCTTGATGACAATTGACTATCACTTATTTGTAGTGTCTGTACACCTACCACGACCTGCTGTAATCGTCCACTACCTGGTAATAACGCAGTAACGAAAACCAGAAGAAGTCCGTTCACCAATGTTGAGCGTTTGTCCAAGTGCCGTGAGGATTCATCTAGGAAACTAACCCTGGTATCATAAACCGAATGGGTAATAATTTTATCCCGCATTAATTTACAGCGCGAATATCTTAATTTATAAATATATTGTGAAGTATTACATGTAGGTCTGTGATGTTCTGAAATGGGCAAGAACAAATTTTAGAGTGGCTCAAAGAAAGTGATTCATGGCATGTACAAACAATTATAACTTTACAGTCCATACCTGCAATTGACGAATAACGTCCTTTTATATGCTCAGATGCAAATACTAGACTATTCCATGTTTGCAAGTTAAGAAATAACAACTGTACAATTATTTCCCGAATGTGGGGATGGTTTGCTGAAATAAACCGAACATCGCAACAGCTGTCGTAGACGGAGCATTAGGAAGAGCTACGCTTCACATGCCGCAGTCATTAAACCCGAAAAATCATTCGTTCAACAAAATTTTCGCATCACACGTCAGACATTGGCGTTTCTGATAAGCACTAGTTCAATAAAGATTTCGCTTACTTTTTCGAATCAAAAGCCCAGAGCCAGCTTTTTTTTTTTTTTTTTTTTTTTTTTACAATACTTTGCACTGTTTTTCGAATCGCCGATGCAGTCCCGGAGAAAATGATCGCCAAATCAGTGTAGTAACGATATTTAGATATATTAGAACAAATAAGCCCTCGATCACAAATATTAAGTCAAAATTGACCAGGTTTCGACGCTACTATGAGCGTCGTCTTCAGAATTAGACTAACTGTTCTAAAACATATTAAGTATATAATACATTAATAAAATTAAAGTTTGGCGACGTCGCCTTTCCGGCTTAGTTCTTTTTTAATATGTGACTTGGAAGTACTGCATCTTTTCCAGTCAGTACAAACTTTAATTTTATTAATGTATTATATACTTAATATGTTTTAGAACAGTTGGTCTAATTCTGAAGACGACGCTCATAGTAGCGTCGAAACCTGTTCAATTTTGACTTAATATTTGTGACCGAGGGTTTATTTGTTCTAATATAGTTCTGACACGGTCACTGCACCTTAGCAGCTATGTTCAAAATGATATTTAGATAAATAAATCTGTAGTTCGTTGATTACGCCTAGGAAATGTTCCATAGAGGACGAAGATGGTGAACTTTAGTACATTTATTGTTTGCGCTTACAACATACCTTGATTATAAGAAATTTTGTTGTAAGAAATACAATTTAATCACACTAAAATTTTATTTATTGCTTACAGTGCTTGTCAGAGATTACTACTGTAGTGGACTGACAAGACAGCCAGTCCACAGTAACGGGTAACCGAAAGGCACGCGTTTACACACGCCGGCTGGCGTTAGGTCTGAAACAGGATACGTAATGAATGCTATAAAGAAAAGTACGTAGCTTCTGGAATACTTAACTTTAATCCATCATTTGTATACAGCATTCTTGATGATACAAGTGAGACTCTTTAGATACATGCAATGTAATGCTAATGACGCCTTGCTAGGTCGTAGCCATGGACTTAGCTGAAGGCTATTCTAACTATCTCTCGGCAAATGAGAGAAAGGCTTCGTCAGTGTAGTCGCTAGCAAAGTCGTCGTACAACTGGGGCGAGTGCTAGTCAGTCTCTCAAGACCTGCCGTGTGGTGGCGCTCGGTCTGCGATCACTGACAGTGGCGACACGCGGGTCCGACATGTACTAATGGACCGCGGCCGATTTAAAGCTACCACCTAGCAAGTGTGGTGTCTGGCGGTGACACCACAACTACATTATCTGATACAAATTGGTGGAATAACACATTCCTTTTCCTAAGAAAAAACACGTTGAAAATGCACAGTTACAGGTGATTTGATACGAAAAGTGAGTAGACTATACGCTACTCTCCAATGAGGAGCAATAAACGAGATTGTCAGTCGCTCTAGAGGGCAATGCACATTTAATCTTCATGGACGTGTGAAAACAAGTAAAAAAATTTATTACATAAAAGTAATGGATATTAGAATATCTAATATATACTTTGTATGTTGTAACCAGACGAAAATACATTCCTCTAGCCACAATTGATTGCTCAGTGAGGCGACACACTGAACAAGAACACATGAAATATTAGTTCAATTTATTACATAAATGAATAACAGATTTGCTTAACTTTCACACTGCTGTTTGTCACAGGACTGCTTGATCAGTTGCAACATTAAAGCATCACTTGGTATCCAGACTAACAAACTGTTCTCTTGCGGCACAGTGTTGTACATTTAAATGAACAAGTCCATCAGAAACTTTAGGTATCACTTTGTTCCTCTGCTGTGATGCTGACTACTTCAAAAGTCACGGACCGGGGCAGAGCTCTTGCTAGCTCGGCACTATATTGACCTCAGCGTGAGGGCGCTGCAGTGCTGAGAGGGGTAGGCGTGCTCTGCAGGAGTGCAACGCATACGTCACTGAAGATTGCAGCGAGCTGTCGCTAATGTCTATGGCCAACTTTGATGTGGCAATGCGATCACTGTTCGGTAACACATTCTGCAACACCAGTAGCTGCATTTTGTATTAACAATGAAATAAGTGACTACAGTTAAGTAAATGTTTGGAGACTTTACGAAAATATTTGGATAAATTGCTAAAATTGATCTATCTGTGGAAGTCCGCCTATTCTTTCGCCAAGCGATCTCCAAATTTTATTTTTGTGGGTATAATACCAGTTGCTCTTGCAACACGAAGTTTGTCCCATCGTTTTCTAGGAGCGGGACAAAACTTTTTCTCTCATTTTTGCCTATGTGAAATGAATCGCAGTCACTGCAACTGAGATTTTACTTGCACCCCGCTTTGTTATAGTCGTTGTGGAAGCTGCAGCGTACGACAAGCGATGCTTGAGTTTGTAGCCTGAGGAGTAGGGAGACCATTATACAGCTGATTAAATATGCAAAGTGGTCAGGAGAATCCTGGAAACAGTAACAAAACAATGAAAAGAATATCAAGATCCTCAGAAATAAGGAAATAATGATTTATGCTAATTTCACCAATCAAGAAAAAGTACAAAAGTTGAGAAACTGTCCAAATCTCATACTTGATTCTATTACCATGCGGAGTGTACCATTTTAACAGCACTTCGTATATTTATTTAAAACATGCTTATTCATATGCTTACATGATGGTCATTCATAGGTTAGTGACTGAAATCTTTTATTCAAGATTTCCTGTATTATGGAAGGAATTGTCAAGTACAAACAACTTTTTTGTTCTTATAATAGGAGAACAATTTTTTTTCTGGTTTGTTAGGTTATGGAAATATCATGAAAATACACTGAAGAGCCACAGAAGCTGGTACACCAGCCTCGTATTGTGTAACGTAGGGACCCCACGAGCAAGCAGAAGTGCCGCAACACGACATGGCATGGACTCGACTAAGGTCTGAAGTAGTGCTGGAGGGAACTGACACGATGAATCCTCCAGGGCTGTCCATAAATCCGTAAAACTACGAGGTGGTGGAGATCTCTTCTGAACAGCACGTTGCAAGGCATCCCACAGACGCTCAATGATGTTCATGTCTGGGGAGTTTGGTGGCCGGCGCAAGTGTTTAAACTCAGAAGAGTGTTCCTGGAGCCACTCTGTAGCAATTCTGGACGTATGGGGTGTCGCATTGTCCTGCTGGAATTGCCCAAGTCCATCGGAATGCACAATGGACATGAATAGATGCAGGTTATCACACAAGAAGCTTACGTACGTGTCACCTGTCAGAGTCGTATCTAGACATATCAGGGGTCCCATATCGCTCCAACTGCACACGCCCGGCACCAGTACAGAGCCTCCATCTGCTTGAACAGTCACCTGCTGACATGAAGTGTCCATGGATTCATGAGGTTGTGTCAATACCCGTACACGACCATCTACTCAATACAATTTGAAACGAGACTCGTTTAACCAGGCAACATGTTTCCGGCCATCAACAGCGCACCTGCGGTGTTGACGGACTCAGGCGAGGCGTAAAGCTTTGTGTGGTGCAGTGATCAAGAGCACACGAGTGGGCCTGAAATGTCTCTTGCAGCTGTCTCTCCGCGATATTTTTAGAAATTTTATAAATTATATAACTTAGTACATATCTCGAAGTATCTCTTCTTCTCTTACCGATTCCTAAACTTTAATATACGATGATTATCAATGCAAAGTAGTTTCAAGCCCTATTATTCCTTGGAGCGTCCATTTACTCCATGGAATAGCTTCTCTGCTATCTATGTTTTCTCTTATGAAAAGAATGACAGAGATCTTGCCGATTAGCCGTAAAAGAACGAAGATGTATATGTATGTATTGTTGAGCTAGTCGCCATCTTCATGAGATTCTGTATGAGAAGGAATTTAATACATGAACTAAATTAAAGTAAGTGTGTTCGCGTATTATTTAACTGATTATTATTGACAGTGTCTGCTTACTACGCTGTGTTGCACGTAATCAGTGGGGAACGTCTGATTTACACTGGACGAACCTGCCGTTTTGTATACTCAAGATATCCAGTTTATTACTTCCAATAAATAGGCTAACACGGTCTTACCAGCAGATCTCCGGTCTTCCCCATGTGATCGCCGAAGGTTAATAATTATTACAAATGTCTTCAGGAGATCGACTGACAATTTTCGTCACACTGAGACTTCGAAATTGCTTCACTGCCTTATGGAATTTAAGTTAAGCTCAATTTAATCAGGATAGAACAGTATTGAACTGTTTGAATGTGATAAGCCTGCTTTGTGAATGAAAATTCCCTTAATATACGCATGATTTTTAGTATCCTGATCAGTGAAGCTTAATTAGGCCGGTGTGAGAGAGGTTTTTAAATTTTAGATCCCACAAAAAATATTAAAGGTTTTCGGCTCCGAAAGCCCATACCGATGATATTTCATTGAATGGTTCGCACCCTGACACTTGTTGATGGCCCAGGATTGAAATCTGCATCAGTTTGTGGAAGGGTTGCACATCTGTAACGTTGAACGATTCTCTTCTGTCGTCGTTGGTCCAGTTCTTACAAGATTTTTTTCGGGCCGTAGTGATGTCGGAGATATGATGTTTTACGGGATTCCTGATATTCGCGATACACTCGCTAAATGGCCGCACGGAAAAATCCCCACTCATCCATCGCTCGTGCGCCTACTATATCACCACGCTCAAATTCACTTAAATCTTGATAACCTCCCACTGTAACAGCAGCAAGGGATCTAAGAACTGCGCCAGACCCTTGTTGTCTTATCTAGGAGTTGCCGACCGCAGTGCCGTATTCTGCCTGTTTACATATCTTTGTATTTGAATACGCGTGCCTATACCAGTTTCTTTGGCGCTTCAGTGTAATTTCTTCTGTCGACTATGATAATTCTTCTGAGAGCGAACAGACAGTAGTAAATTTCTTTAAGAAGTCAAGATAGTCTCGACGCCTCGTCTTGCAAAGTAACAACCAAATATGGGCTTTTGCCTTCAGTGTTACCACGCACTTCAGACGGTAAACCAAAATAATATAACGATGATTCAGGGCGCTTTTCACTCTCTACATTCAGTCAACAAGGTTTAATTCAGCATTATTAAGCCTATTTTTGCACACAGCAAGTTGTTGCTTCCAGCGAAACTGAGTGCCTTGTTTTGACACTTCCGTCCAGGGTGTAACTGTGAGATCAAATTCACGCAGAATGTAGGCGTAAACAAGCATTGACGTCAAAGCGTAATAGAGGCTGCGTACAGCGTGTGTGTGTGTGTGTGTGTGTGTGTGTGTATGTGTGTGTGTACGTATCACGCAGTTTCCAGTGGCGTAAGCCGTGTTCTAGTCTTTCTCTTGGCGGCTCCCGTGCTTCACTGACGCACTACCGTTTAACTCTGACACACAGCGTGACGCGAAAGCTGTCCTCGAAAACATTGCGACAACAGAATTATGGTTCAGTCTACTCGCAAAGCACAACCATCCATCCGCTTTCACACATCTGTTGCGTGTAACAAGTACTAGGTAAATAACAAATAATTTAATGATAATGAACAGTAAACCGCTTGCGTATCTTAACGCGCACCGCGCTACCCTACGAGACCGGGAAGTGAACTAGACGCGGATAGGCTCCAGTGGACAACATGAATGTGGTTTGCTGGTGCTTCCACAAGCTCGTCGCTCTTGGGCAAATGCTGGGCTGGTCTCAACCCTGCGCCTTGGGAAAACACGGTACACAAACAGCTAAAAGAAGATTACATTTTCCGCGTTGGCTGTGTTGTGATCACAGTCATTTATTGTCACATAAGAAGCTTATTTTGAGGACGTGTCTTCTCATGTACTTGCTCAAGTGCTTGCAATTTTACAATGACACCTTGTTTGGACGTATACAACATACGTTCGTTATTTATATATGTCTCTGCAGGCGTAGTTCACCCGCAACAGAACAACGTTCCATACTCGTTAACCAATTGACTAACAAATTTCTTCGCGTGCCCATTACTAACATCCAGAAGGCTTTACTCAGTCTCTGACATCTATTAACTCCATATTCACTATGTACACCGCCTCCCTCACTAATGACAGTCGTACCATTCCAAAGTGTCTTAATACAAAGTTAACATCTCGAAGCATTAAAAAAATACTTCCTTGCACACATATACATAAACAAACGAGTGCACAGATACACACACACACACACACACACACACACACACACAAAGAGAGAGAGAGAGAGAGAGAGAGAGAGAGAGAGGAAGATAGATAGATAGAGAGAAAGAGAGAGAGAACGGAAATGAACAGTCTTCATATTTATATCATTTAGTGCGTTAGGTCAGCAACACTTATTCGTAAATATCAACGAAAAAGCCAAAGAGTTAACACAAAAATACGACAGAATCACTCAGCGCTCTCGAAAGAAAGCCGTGCGGGATTAGCCGAGCGGTCTGGGGCACTGCAGTCATAGACTGGGCGGCTGGTCCTGGCGGAGGTTCGAGTCCTCCCTCGGGCATGGGTGTGTGTGTTTGTCCTTAGGATAATTTAGGTTAAGTAGTGTGTAAGCTTAGGGACTGATGACCTTAGCAGTTAAGTCCCATAAGATTTCACACACATTTGAATTTTTTTTTTTTCCATCGAAAGAAAAATCTGTGACAGACCACTATTGGTTTTCTGCAGCAGTTAGCTGACGAAATGTAAACATCTATCGGCATTTTACAACTGAAGTGACAGTGCCACCTCGAACCTATGATTAGATGAGAGAAAACGTAAATTTCGAACAGGAAAACTAATAACTATAAAAATCCCTAATCTACAGGTATCGGATATAAAAACAAAACTGTGTCGTCCGAGATGAAAGACATTGAAGACATCTTAATGTAAATGACGAAACGCATCTGGAATATAAATATGAATGGTGTCCCAGGAGGACGGGTCTGTGTTCAGGGATATGACAGCAAAAAAGTGTAGTTAATATGGACTCTAAAATGCATACATCCAGAGCTATGAGGACTCCATCTTCGATCCTGCGAAATAGATCTCTTCTGCTGCAAGCTTTTTGCTTTCTGTACCTTGGGAGGAGATTGTGCGGACAAAAACAAAAAACACTGTCAGGTACGCATGGGCTCTAAAACGCATACCTCAAACCCTATGACTGCTTGTTCACTAGAAGAGATACTTTCACAGTAGTGAAGATGAACAAGTGTTCATGAGGGCATGCACCTTACAGCCTATGTTTACTGGACTTTTTTTTCATGTTTTGATCCATTCTACCACACCTCGGAATATGGAAAGTAAAGAGCTTGCAGTAGAAGAAATGTATCTCACAGTAGGGAAGATGGAGTGCCCATAGCTTTTAAGGTATACGCTTTGGAACCCACATTTACTAGACTTTTGTGCTTCGAAAACTTGCCCCTGTCATATCTGAGAATTGACCATTAGTCGTGGGACACCCTGAACACAGGGTGACATTTTTCCACCATGTACAAACTTTAGGGATTGATCGAGGAGAGGATACGGAACATAAAAAGGCCTAATGAACACATGTCCGGAAATGCATGGTTTCCAAGCTAGAGACCATTTATTCACTCATAGACTGCGGTCTAATACGAGCTGTACCATACAACTACAGTTACAGTATGTGTTGAAAATTTGTTTCCATGTGCCTCAACGCATGTGTAGGCGCAGTAGCAGGTTCTGCCTCACACGTTCACATCGGCCAGGCTGCATCCGAACAGTGTCAAAGGCAGCATGAATACGCTACGCCAGTGTCTCCACATCTGGAATGGGCTCTGCATCCACGATTCTTTTGAGATGGGCCCATAACCAGAAATTGCGCGGGTTGAGATCCTGTGAACGAGCAGGCCATGCAAATGGACCTTATCGTCCGATCCATCGACCATGGAGGACACGTTTGAGATGCGTCCGGACGTTAACGGCGAAGTAGGCTGGAGCACCATCACGTAACAGCCACATAATCCTTCGAACCATAAGTGGCATTCTCCCAGCAGGGGAGGCAAAATCACCCACAAGAAACCCCGATAGTTCCGGCCTGTTAGGCGATGTAGACGGAAGGCTGGTCCCAAAATACGGTCGCCAGTTTCCCCCACACATTCCGGCTGCACCAATGCTGATGTTTCACTATCACAACACTCTCATGAAAGTTGAAGACACCACTTCGCGTAAAGATGCTCGTCTGTGAATAGGATGAATGACACAGATCCCGAAATCGCGGTTGCCTGGTGAAGAAACCAGAGACAAGCCTGTTCCTGATGTGGAAAGTCTGCCGCTAGTAAGGCCTGCACGCGCTGTAAGTGGTAAGGGTAGTAAGAATTGTCCACACGGTCGTCTGCCTTACCCTATACTGGCGGGCCAACTGCCTGGTACTGATACGGCGGTCACCTTCCACAGCGTTAATCACATTTTCCTTTAAATCTGGTGACCGATAATTTCGGTTACGTCCTTCATGATTTTCTGCTTCCTGAAACGACCCTGTCTCAGACAAACGGCAAAATACTGTTGCAAACATTGAACGCTGTGGCTGTTGCCGGCGGGAATAGGTCTCCTGATACAACCTTGCTGCCCTCCGTCCGTTGTCATTTGCCTTTCCGGTTGTAAGTAGGCTGCTCAGGTTTTTATGTTGGTAACGCCATGTAGCGCTCTGTATGAAAATCACTGGCTGTGCTGTGTGCAGTCTGTGGCTAGTTTGCATTGTTGTCTGCCACTGTAGTGTTGGGCAGCTGGATGTGAACAGCGCGTAGCGTTGCGCAGTTGGAGGTGAGCCGCCAGCAGTGGTGGATGTGGGGAGAGAGATGGCGGAGTTTTGATATTTGTAATACTGGATATCATGAACTGCTATATACATTATGACTTTTGAACACTATTGAGGTAAATACATTGTTTGTTCTCTATCAAAACCTTTCATTTGCTAACTATGCCTATCAGTAGTTAGTGCCTTCCGTAGTTTGAATCTTTTATTTAGCTGGCAGTAGTGGCGCTCGCTGTATTGCAGTAGTTCAAGTAATGAAGATTTTTGTGAGGTAAGTGATTTGTGAAAGGTATAGGTTAATGTTAGTAAGGGTCAATATTTTGTAGGGATTTTTGAAAGTCAGATTGCGTTGCGCTAAAAAAATATTGTGTGTCAGTTTAAGCACAGTCCTGTATAATTGTTCAAAGGGGACGTCTCATATGTCGACCCTTAGCCAAGGATACCTCACTGGAATCTTCTGATTTTTTCTTGTAGTTTGTGTAATTAGTGTAGCTTTTGTTTATTGCTAGCGCGTAATTATAGAGAGAATCTCCTTTGTAGTTGTAGTCTTTCATTGTTGTACAGTAAAACAGTTGTGGCATGCATGTAGATTTGCACCAAGTATTTCGCAGCTGCGCTTGCAATTAACTACATATTATTTTCAGTGCTATGTTAATGTGTTCTCTTATTTTTGCTCTTCAAATTGTGTTTTTCTGTGTTGTCGTGTGAAATATTGTGACAATAATGGCGTGTGAAAAACGTAATACTAGGCTCCAAAGTAAACTGAGAAATGACAGTGAAGACGAAAGCAGTGTGTAAACGCCACCATGTAATGAATTATCTAATATTCAAAGTAGTAATTTGGTAACTGTGCATAGGGAAATGGAGCGGGCGTCAAATAATGGTGTAGACAGTGAAACAGGTAGTGAACAGGGAAGCATTATCGATCAATCGGTCGGCAACAGCTCGCCTCAGGAATCGGGAATGACAGAACACAATATTGCAAATACTGTAGACTCAGGTTTTGGGTTCTCACCGTTTTCTCAAATGAGTCAAGACACATTTTCCGCTTGTCAAAATGTGAATGTTGCCGGTGCAAATTCACTGCCGAAAAGCACTGAGGAACATGTTTCAGACACCAGTGCATTGTTATTACAATTAATGCAACAAATGCGACAAAAGCTTCAAAAGTTAGTCACAATGGAACAAAATCTTCAAAAGTTAGACAGAATGGAACAACACCAGAGACAAACACAGCAACAGTTAGACACAATGGAACAAAATCTTCAAAAGTTAGGCACAGTGGAACAAAATCTTAAAAAGTTAGACACAGTGGAACAAAATCTTAAGAAGTTAGACACAATGGAACAAAATCTTCAAAAGATAGACACCACACTTGAATAAACACGTGAAGATTTAACTACTGAGTTACATAAAATCGAATCGAAATGTCAAAAAGTCTGTAATGACGTAAAAACACAAATTTGTGAGCATTTCCAACCTATTTTTTCGCATCATGAAAATGCATTACAGAATCACGAAGCAGCCATAAAAGAACTGCAAACTATTGTTCATGAAAATCACGACACCTTGCAAGCTAAAATTGACTCAGTTTCATCTACCGATTCGGTTATGCAACTTGCAAAAACTCAGGAAAACTTAAAGGACACAGTAGATACGATTTCAACACAAATGGACACTCTGAAACTTGGTTTAGAAAAACACACCGAGGAAATAAGTACACTATCGGAGAAAGTAGCCGAACTTTCGGATCAGTTCACTAACTTACCTGCAAAGGTAGATGCTGATCTGAATGACACAAGACCTGTAGCCATCACTGACACAGAAGAGTATGAACAAATTAAGAAATTCAAACAAAATCAGAATCAAATTAATATGCAATACAAAAGAGAAATCCGGGAAGTACAAGATCAGTTGGCACAAGTAATACAAGAAATACATATTTCAGAGGACACTCGCGCTCCAACATGGGAAGAGGAACTTAGAAATACGGGAAAGTCACAAAATAATAACACAGGGCATTTCGGAAATTATGAAATAAATTGGCAAGGTGCACCGAATTTTGAGATGGAACCGCCGACACGACGTAACAATGACTGATATGCTACTCGCCGACACGATGATTTTGACTATAAGCTGTTCATTACTACACGTAAATTCAAAACGTTTAAGAATTCTGCCAACAACATTCATCCACAAGCGTGGCTCCATCAATTCTCTCATTGTTTTCCTCCCAACTGGTCATTGGAGCACAGGTTAGAATTTATGTGTGGGTACTTAGAGAATGAACCAGCTGTAAGAATGCGATCGGTCATTCACGAATGCCACAGTGAAGGAGAATTTTACCATGCCTTCCTCTCAGCCTATTGGTCTCAAGCCACACAAGACCGAGTAAAACATGGCATCATAATGATGAAACATTTCGAACAATCTGAATTTTCCAGTCTTGTGAAATATTTTGAAGACATGTTGCACAAGAATCAGTACCTGTCAGAACTCATCCGCATTTGCTTAATCAAATTGCCTGAACATTCACGACATATCATTTTGGCAGGACGTTGCAAAGACGACATTGAAGCTTTTCCGGGACTCTTACAAGAATTAGAAATTGACACTGACAATTGCGGAACGCAAAAACAGGAACACAACAATTACAGGTCACATCCGTCGCAATTCTGCGATGAAAGAAATAATAACTGGACGCGACAAGGCTGTTCTCACAACACAAATCATGACCAAGATAGACACCACCCGTATGACAACCGTTGGCGGAGCAGTAATAATTACAGGGAAAGATCACCTCTCCACGGTAATGACTATCACAGAGACAATCAGAGATACAGACAATATGGGAACCAAAATAATTATTATCAAGGGAGACAGAATAACTTTAGATGCAACGGTCTAGCGCGCAGTTGTGATTCAGGGAGAAATTCTCCACCACGTGACCGACAAGAAAGAAACTATGAAATCTACCGACATGACGACAGACGATATGATTGTAACGACAGAATTGAATTGCATCAGAACTGGCGGGAGTCAAACAGAGCAGAGCCCTGTCGACAAGGTCAATTTGTAGAAGTTAGACCTCCAAATTCCAGTAACGACGCGTGACAACAAAGACGCAGGCAATGACTCGCACCGCAGGCAGACTCGAGCTCCGGCTGGCTCCGAGAAAAATAACATAGACGCTAACCTTGAGAAAAATTCCAGTATTCTTTACCGACGTATACCACATTATAATTGCGTTAAAGTTGAAACTCTGCATACTAGGAAGAGCAAAGGGTTACACCACATTTCACATGTAAAACCTTTTATTGGGAGATAATCTGCTTTTTAACTTAGTCTTTGCTATAAAATTTTTCACTTCACGTTACTAGTATGCTTTGTCAGACTTAGAATCTGCTAATATGCAACAATGTTTGAAGTTAAATATCCAGTCAAGAACCAAGAGAACTTATTTCAACAGAAATTATAAATGCATTGTTATAGTGAACAAATGACACAATGTTGTTATTTGTACATTATTGCTTGTTAGTTGCACGATTACATAACGACTATAAGGCTCACATACTTAGAACATTTGCCAGTACTGCTAATGAGATTTTAATGCAACATTTTGGTTTCCTTGAAAATAGATTCTGGATTTTAAAGTACTTTCTGTGAGAGACCAGATGACACAGTGGTTAGTTTATGTGACAGCTGCATGATTTTATCACGACGCTACTAATGAAGAATTTTTCAAATAATATGTTATTTATTTTGTATATGATGTTATTTACTTTGTAAAGATGTTTAGACATTATTTATTCTGTTTTGTTTTAATGCTCATGTGTAAAGTTGATGTTTCAAAAGTTATTCTGATCTTTTATGTATGTACTCATGTCATAACTCTTGTAACACTGATGTATATGTTATTTCAATTCTTTTGTAAAGCCTATACTACAAATTTTATCTGTATTGTTATGTTCTTTAATGATGTATTTTGTACCTTTATAATTGTATTCTTATGTTGTAAATTTATAATAATATAGACACCAGTTCTTCAAATTAAGTTACATTTCACTGCACACGTTTCTGTTGGTCATAGTAATGCACAATATGTGAGAAGTTGGCACTGTTAGTGTTTGGACGTGTGTTAATAATTCAGCAAGGGACTGGATAACAGCATTGCTGGTTCTAAGGACAATTCCACATACTTTGTGAGTGCACAAGTGGTGGTTATGGACTTGCTATATTCTCCGCAAGACTCTTAGATGGTGATTGTGCAACAGATGGCTGCTGGCCATCTCTACAAGGACTGCACCTTTGATGACCCACCAATAACATTATTTCTACAAGGACTGCAGTGGGTCTGCACCTTTGATGACCCACCAATACCATTATTTCTACAAGGACTGCAGTGGGTCTGCACCTCTGGTGGCCCACCAACACCGTAATCTCTACCAGGACTACAATGGGTCTGCTCTGTGATGACCTACCTACCAATATTCTTCAAAACGTCGAATGACTCTGCTGTGGGTTTGTTCTGTTGTGGCCCATTACCTGTCAGCATGTCAAGAGTCAGCACTGTCTTTCCGTTGGAAGGGCAACACTACTTCTTCAAGATGGCATGGAAATCCACTACTTCCGTGTGCATTCTCTTTTACTACTCAGACTTTGAGAAAAAAAAAACACTGTAGTTTTACTGTGATGAATGATCAGGACTGTATTTATGGGACTGTGCGAAAATTTTAGCTTTTGACCAACATTGTATCAATACGTGTGTGCATGTGATATCTTTGTTATTGTAATTATGAAAAATTTTATCAAATCATTATTGGCCCCTGCCAAAAACAATCTGTAAAATTTTTTGTGGGGAGCGTGGGGGCTATGTAACGTAGGCTGTTCAGGTTTTTATATTGGTAACGCCATGTAGCGCTCTGTATGAAAATCACTGGCTGTGCTGTGTGCAGTCTGTGGCTAGTTTGCATTGTTGTCTGCCACTGTAGTGTTGGGCAGCTGGATGTGAACAGCGCGTAGCGTTGCGCAGTTGGAGGTGAGCCGCCAGCAGTGGTGGATGTGGGGAGAGAGATGGCGGAGTTTTGAAATTTGTAGCACTGGATATCTTGAACTGCTATATACATTATGACTTTTGAACGCTATTGAGGTAAATACATTGTTTGTTCTCTATCAAAACCTTTCATTTTCTAACTATGCCTATCAGTAGTTAGTGCCTTCCGTAGTTTGAATCTTTTATTTAGCTGGCAGTAGTGGCGCTCGCTGTATTGCAGTAGTTCGAGTAATGAAGATTTTTGTGAGGTAAGTGATTTGTGAAAGGTATAGGTTAATGTTAGTAAGGGCCATTCTTTTGTAGGGATTTTTGAAAGTCAGATTGCGTTGCGCTAAAAAATATTGTGTGTCAGTTTAAGCACAGTCCTGTATAATTGTTCAAAGGGGACGTTTCACGGTAATTAAAGACAATGTCAGCAAGCTCTCGATTCGATTACGGAACAATTGTGTACAACGCTGTATCACATCCCCTACAAGGTAAGTCAGCAAGAAAAGTCAATCGGACACAATATTACCAATTACTATGGCAGGAGAGGGCGTTAGGGCATGATGTACGAGGAACAATACCACCATCTAGGAGGAAACTTTGCATACCATACTGTAACTGTGGCTGCACGCTACAGCACGTACTATACCGCAGTCTCTGTAACAAAGTATGAGTGAATAAATGGTCTCTAGCATGGAAACCATGCATTTCCGGACGTAAGTTCATTAAACCTTATTTTGTTCCGTATCCTCTCATCGATCAGTCCCTAGAGTCTGCACACGGTGGAAAAAATCACGCTGTATATATTGCAACAAGAAAAAGGCGTTTGAAATTGTAGGATGAATAACACTACTGTTGCTGTGGCACACGATAGAAGTCATTACATATTGCACAGAATATTGTGCTACATGGGATGATTTAATTTCGGGTGTATTATAGGACCACTACTTTTCACATTATGTGTAAATGGCCTAATCGGCAACCCTGGGAATTCCATGGGTTTTTAACGGATGATGCTGACAGAGAAGTCGCAACGCTACAAAATTATATCGAATTGTAGTAAGCTTTCAGAGGATAGACGCTCGATGCAGGGATATGTTGACCTTCGACATAAAAGAACTTACCGTGTTGCGTACGAATAGGCAGAAAGGTTCTTATTTAGGTTTACGCAGCTGCAGGACAACCATTGGAAGGAACCATACCCATTAAATACATGGGAATATGGGTACAGAGCGACTTAAAATAGGAAGACCACACAGAGCTAATAGCGGGTGAGGCAAATGCCAAACTGAAATTCATTGGAAGAAACCTCAGGTAATGTACTCAGTTCACGAAGAAGGTGACGTACAAAAACTTCGTTTGAGCGATACTGAATATTGCTCGTTAGTCTGACATCCATACCAGGTAGGACTGATAGAGAAAACAGGGGAGATCGAAAGGAGAGCAGCGCGTTTCGACGCAGATTCTTTTATTTAATAAGCGCAAAAGCATCAAGAAGATTCTCACAGATACAAGAGAGGCGCTGTGAGTCATAATATGGTTTAATGTTAAAATTCCGAGGAATATACAACTAGAAGAATGCATCGCTCGTATACCAGTACAATTACAGGGATATGAGCTTACGCGGAGCCTGGGTAACTGTAGATCTTTCCGCATACCATTCGTTTTTGGATCGGAAATTGGGGAAGTGACAGCGGTACATGAGCTACCCACTAAAGAGCTCCATAAAGGTGTCTAGCGGAGTATGGAAATACACAGAAGAGCCAAAGAAACAGGTACACTTGCCTAATATCGTGTAGGGCCTCCGCGAGTACGCGGAAGTGCCGCAACACGACGTGGGATGGGCTCGACTAATGTCTGGAGTAGTGCTGGAGGGAACTGACACCACGAATCCTGTGTGGCTGTCCATAAATCCGTAAGAGTACCAGGATGGAAATCACTTCTGAAGAGCACGTTGCAAGGCATCCCAGATATGCTTAATAATGTTCTTGTCTGGGGAGTTTGGTGCCCAGTAGAAGTGTTTAAACTCAGAAGAGTGGAGCCATTCTGTAACTATTCTGGGCGTGTGGGGTGTCGCATTGTTCTGTTGGAATTTCCAAAGTCTATCGGAATGAACAATGGAAATGAATGGATGCAGGTGATCAGACAGGATGCTTACGTACGTGTCACCTGTCAGGGTCGTATACAGACGTATCAGGGTTCCCATATCACTCCAAATGCATACGCCCCACACCATTACAGAATCTCCACCAGCTTGAACAGTTCCCTGCTAACATGCATGGTCCATGGATTCATGAGTTTGTCTTCATACTCATACATGCTCATTCGCTTGATACAATTTGAAACGAAACTCGTCCGACCATGCAACACGTTTCCAGTCATCAACAGTCCAATGTCGGTGTGGACGGGCCGAGGCGAGGCGTAAAGCTTCGTGTCGTGCAGTCATAAAGGGTACACGAGTGGGCCTTGGCTCCGAAAGCCCATATCGATGATGTTTCGTTGAATGGTTTGCACACTGCCACTTGTTGATGGCCCAGCACTGAAATCTGTAGCAAATTGCGGTAGGCTTGCACTTCTGTCAGGTTGAACGATTCTATCAGTCGACGTTGTTACCTTCCTGGCAGGATTTTTTCTGGCCGCAGCGATGTCGGATATTTGATGTTTTACCAGATTCCTGATATTCACGGTACACTCTTGAAATGGTCGTACGGGAAAATCCCCACTTCATCGCTACCTGGGAGATGCTGCGTCCCATCGCTCGTGCGCCGACTATAACACCACGTTCAGACTCACTTAAATTTTGATAAACAGCCCTTGTAGCAGAGGTAATGAGTCTAACAACTGCGCCAGACCTTTGTTGTCTTATATAGGCATTGCCGATCGCAGCGCCGTGTTTCGCCAATTTACTTATCTATGTTCAAAATGGTTCAAATGGCTCTGAGCACTATGGGACTTAACTTCTGAGGTCATCAGTCCCATAGAGCTTAGAACTACTTAAATCTAACTAACCTAAGGACATCACACACATCCATGCCCGAGGCAGGATTCGAACATGCGACCGTAGCGGGCGCTCGGTTCCAGACTGTAGCGCCTAGAACTCCGGCCGGCCTTATCTATGTATTTGAGTATGCATGCCTGTATCACTTTCTTTGGCACTTCAGTGTACGTGTGGATGTAGATGTTCGACGAGGTGTTACAGAACATTATGTTAGGACGTGGTTTATTCACATCGATACGACACGTTACCAATCAGACGGGGGAACTTCCTCTGCCGTCCTTTTTTCTTAGTCATTCGCCGGATGTTATCCAAATCCTACTGTGCGCCCTCTAGTACGGCGGTATTTATTCCTTGATGTCTTATCAGGTGTTCTGACATTCTTTCCCGTCTTCTCGTCAGTGTCTTCCATTTATCTCTTTCTTTGAGGAAGCTGTGGAGAACCTCCTTGTTTGTTATTTGTATTCTCCAGATTCTTCTGTAGCACCAAATATCAAATGCTTCGATTCTCTCCTGTTTAGGTTTCCTCACGGTCCATGATTCACAACCATACAATGGTGTGCTCGAGACATACATTCATAGAAATTTCTTCATGAATTTAAGACCCATGTTTGCTACTGGTAGAGATCTCAAGGCCAGGAATTTCGTCTCTGCCGGTTCTAGTCTGATTTTATGTGTTCTTAGGTTTGGCCGTACATCAGACCAACTATCAAGACTTACTTTGTCCTCATGTACCTAGAACCATCGTAATTTTCCTTTCTTTTTTTCCTGAAGCGTAGTTTATAACTTAATAGGAAAGAGTTATGAATGAATATCCTGAAATATTATAAATAAGATTCTAAAATTTATTTTTCTTTGATATGTAACTGCATTGCCATGCTTTCACTAGACAATGGAGATGCGTTCTGTGAACAATGTGATGAAACAGACACGCGAGAAGGTAATACACAGAGCTACGAAAGTCATGGGATACAGACTGCACAAAACAGTTGACGGTAGTATCGTGTACACAAGGAATAGGAGGGCAGTGAACTGGGGGAGCTGTCATTTATATTTAGTTGATTCGTGTGAAAAGATGTCCGACGTGATTATGTCCGCTTGACGGGAATTAACAGACATTGAATGCGGAATGGTATTTAGAGCTAGACGAATGGAACATTCAATTTCGGAATTCGTTAGGGAATTCAAT
The DNA here is from genome assembly GCF_023864275.1 of Schistocerca cancellata. Taxonomy (NCBI): domain Eukaryota; kingdom Metazoa; phylum Arthropoda; class Insecta; order Orthoptera; family Acrididae; genus Schistocerca; species Schistocerca cancellata. The sequence continues at coordinate 247,065,023 of NC_064632.1, forward strand.
ACTGCGAGTTCAACAGTATCAAGAATGTGACCAGAATACCAAATTCCAGTCATTATCGCTCACCACGGACAACGCAGCGGCCGTCAGCTTTCATATAATGACCGAGAATATCGGTGTTTGCGTAGAGTTGTCAGTGCTAACAGACAAGTAACAGAAATCAAACTGAGACGTACGACGAACGCATCCGTTAGGACAGTGAGGTGAAATTGGGCGTTAATGAGCTACGGTAGCAGACGACCTACGCAAGAGCCCTTGCTAACAGCACGATATCGCCAGCAGCGCCTCTCCTGGGCTCTTGACCATATCGGTTGGACCCTCGACCACTGGCCTGGTCAGTTGAGTCCCTATTTTATTTGGTAAGAAAATGGCTCCGAGCACTATGCGACTTAACTTCTGTGGTCATCAGTCGCCTAGAACTTAGAACTAGTTAAACCTAATTAACCTAAGGACATCACACACATCCATGCCCGAGGCAGGATTCGAACCTGCGACCGTAGCGGTCACGCGGTTCCAGACTGAAGCGCCTTTAACCGCACGGCCACACCGGCCGGCTATTTGGTAAGAGATGACGGTTCTAGTGTGGCACAGATCCCACAAGGGCATTGACCCAAGTTGTCAACAAGGCACTTGTGCTTAGGTGCGTCAACAAGGCACTGTGTAAGCTGGTTGTTCAAAAATGGCTCTGAGCACTATAGGACTTAACATCTAAGGTCATCAGTCACCTAGAACTTAGAACTACTTAAACCTAACTAACCTAAGGACAACACACAACACCCAGTCATCACGAGGCAGAGATAATCCCTGACCCCGCCGGGAATCAACCCGGGAACCAGGGCGTGGGAAGCGAGAACGCTACCGCACGACCACGAGCTGCGGACGCTGGTGGTTCAAAAAACGGTTCTAAGCACTATGGGACTTAACATCGGAGGTCATCAGTCCCCTAGACTTAAAACTACTTAAACCTAACAAACGTAAGGACATCTCGCACATCCATGCCCGAGGCAGGATTCGAACTTGCGACCGTAGTAGCAGTGCGGTTCCGGACTGAAGCGCCTAAAAGCGCTCGGCCACAGCGGCCGCCTGAGCTGTTGGTGGTTCCAGAATTGTGTGGGTTCTGTTTACACCAAATGGACTGCATCATCTTGTCCAACTGAACTGATCATTGACTGGAAATTACTATGTTCGGGTACTTGGAGACCATTTGCAACCATTCATGTACTTCATGTTCCCAAACAAATATGGAATTTTTATGGATGGCAATGCGCCATGCGACTGGGCCACAGTTGCTCGCGTTTACCTTGAAGAGCATTTTGGAAAATTCGAGTGAATGATTTGGCCACCAAGATATACATGAAATCCATTGAACACATTTGGCGCATAATCGAGAGCTCAGTTCGTGCACAAAATCGTGCACTGACAACACTTTCGCAATTATTAACAGCTATGGAAACAGCATGGCTCAGTATTTCCTCACGGGACTTCCAAACACTTTTTCGGTCTATGTCACGTCGAGTTGTTTCATTGCACCGGGAAAAAGGAAGCCCGACAGAATATTAGGACGTATCTCATCAAGTTTTCGCATCAGTGTAGCAATTACCAGAAGGCTGGAGCAGATGAAGCAGAGAGAATTAAACTTGGAAGCGGAGTTTTCGATTTCACGCAGAACAATGATAGGCTCAAGGAATTTTTATAAAAGGGAGATATTGGTTTATTCTAAAAAAAATACACTTAAGAAAGTAGTGTTAAGGACTGTGGCATAATTTTCTTTGTTGTGGACGTTTACCGAGCGAGGTGGCGCAGTGGTCGCACACTGGACTCGCATTCGGGAGGACGACGGTTCAAAAACATGATTCAAACGGCTCTGAGCACAATGGGAGTTAATTAACATTTGAGGTCATCAGTCCCCTAGAACTTACTTAAACCTAACTAACCTAAGGACATCACACACGTCCATGCCCGACGCAGGATTCGAACCTGCGACGGTAGCGGTCGCGCGGTTCCAGACTGAAGCGCCTAGAACCGCTCGGCCACTACGGCCGGCGACGATGGTTCAATACTGCGTCCGTTCATCCTGATTTAGGTTTTCCGTGATTTCCCTAAATCGCTCCAGGCAAATGCTGGGATGGTTCCTTTGAAAGGGCACGGCCGAATTCCTTCCCCATCCTTCCCTAATCCGACGAGACCGATGACCTTGCTGTTTGGTCTCTTCCACCAAACAACCAAACCCAACCTTGTGGACGTTAAAAGACTAAAACATTGTATATTAACAAAAAGATAGAAGGTAACTGAGCCGTGTGGCACGATCAGCGATATTCCCTCCGCTGGTGTAGGTCATCTTTCCGGTGCTGTGTGCAGAGCGCGCGTTGGCGCCACCTACTGGGCCGATCGGGGAGCGAGGGGTAAGCTCTAGCAAGTAGCGAGGATTTTGCTTTGGGACGCTAAACAGTAACGTCGTTTGACAAGTCTGGCGGACAGTACAGGCGCCGTGCGAGGCAGCAGGAAGAGCACATCTAACAGGGGCTGTTTACCGGGGGGCCGGCGCTTAGGAAATACGGCCGGCGTGGAACCAGTCACGTTACTGGGAAGCCGCAGGTGTATTTAACTTCATGCATATCTCCTGGCACCGGGATCTGCGGCGGCTGGCTTCGTCGAACAAGCAAGAGGGTAAGGGCCCAGCTTGTGCAGTAAATTGTGGCCGGAATCGACTACTGGGTTCAGCGCTGTTGACTTCATTTTCTTGGCCGGCCGTTGCTGCTCCTACTGAGTGTGTCCTCGAATGTGTTAATTTCAACTTTCTTAGTACGCAAGGTTCTAGTGAGAGCTGTAAGTGATGTGATGATTAACATTTTCTAGGGCCTGGAGTGCTGATACATTCTGTTTGTAGACTGCTATTGTCAGTTTTAACTGCCATTGAAAACAGTGTGGCTGGTCCTTGTCTAAGTGCCGCCTGGTTATTGTATTTGTATCACACGACATAGTTAAGCTGCCCAATTGCTATAGATACACATTGATAAAATTTTCCTTGGATGTATTTTGTTGCGAATTGCAATAACATTACTGTTACGTTTCTATCTGAAGTGATACTGTGTCTGAGAGACACGTGTCTAACTCTAATTGAGCACTTTCATAAATTCTTACAAGTTACTGAGAGGCCAGTTGTTACTGTGTGTTTAAATAGTTTGAAATTGATTCTATTAATGAAAGTACAAGAATTCCTTCAATTACAGTATGTGGATATGAGAATTAATTCTGATTAATCACAAATTTAAGTGTGGCTATTTGCTGTAAGTCGCCATGTGTTTTGCATTGGAGGGGGGGGGAGGGGGGGATGGGGGGAGGGACGACGGCCGTCTCGATATACCGTTAGCCTGCACGCTAGTTACTTGCATTTGATTTCGTTTTATCGGTACTTCTGCTGTTTGACTGGGGTAGCAGGTGCGGGGTCATGGGTTGCGCCCAGCTTGTGCTGTTGTGTATTTTCCGCCCCCTTTGCCCGTGCATGCCGGCTGGCCATGTATCTAGTTCACTCGTGGCTTAATGTATAATTGGCCTTACACACATAAGATAATAGATTTGTACTGCTTAGCTCATGTTCATTAATAGGTTGATTAATTCTACAGATGATGTGCTGTAATGAATTATTGTGTTTCTAGTTACTTAAGGCAGATGTTGGTCCGTTGTAGATACCCACTAGTTCTGGGATTTTTCGTGCCTATTCGTGACCGTTTCTGCTCCCGTTTGGGGGTCCACGCCGAGACTGTATTGGAAACAGCTGAATGGGCGTGCGTCCGCTACTGGGTGTAGTTTATTGAATCCCACGAGGTTGCTTAGTAACATGAAATTTTGTATTCTATATCCTACATTGTAGGGTGCCTGCCATTTAAATAACGTGGTTGTGTGCCATGGTATCTGTTGTGTACATAGTTCCACGTAGTCAGCGCATACACAACTTTCCCACTAGAGCGCGCCCCGCTAAGCACAACAGCGCAGGCGCAGCGCTCCTCTGTCTCCGCACTATGAGATGGCGCTGCCTTAGAGACGGACCAAATTCTGCTTCTGCCGATCCGCGTATTAATATGTAAAGCAGCCAAAGAGATTGCTGCTAACGTAGAACCTTTTCTCCTCATGGATCACACTCGAACAGTGATATCTGAACGTGCGAGGTATTATAACGAGTGTACAGACCTCCAATTAGTCAGTCTGCATTTGTCTGCATTAATCTGTAGCAGTCTGCATTAGTCTGTACCAGTCTGCATTAGTCTGTACCAGTCCGCATTAGTCTGTACCAGTCCACATTAGTCTGTACCAGTCTATTGTCAAGTTTCAGTCTGCGCCTAATAAGATTACCATATTCCTGTACATAGCCAAGAAGATAAATGAATAGACACTTTGTCAAGTATCAGAGATATGTGAGAATAAGATTAACGTACCAAGACCAAAGGAACTTCAGATTGTCAATTGTAAACAGCACCCAGAATCAAGTTATGTAATGTCTATGCTTTTTAATATTTTAATAAATGCATGTGAAATATAATCAAGTTCTGTTTAAAGTTGGTCACCGTAAATCTGCTACTCTAAGCGTGCAAGTGGCATTTCTATCGTCTGACCTAACGGCAGAAGATAAACACGCCACGATAGGACCACGAGACATATTGCTGACACTCGCCTACTTCGTTAGAGCGACAAGTCAACTAATCTGATGGTGTGTGTACCGAAGGTCTTACAGTACGCACGTCACAGTATCTGATTTGTTGTGGCCTGTACTCTGAATTACTTTTGGTAATACCAATCACAGCAGTAACGAAAGACTACATTTCCTTGTTAAATTTTAGTAAATTGTTCTTTAGCTTGATCATCGTTTTTGAGTAAATAATTTTTAACTAATTTCACTAAATGTGTAATAGGTCATAAGTGACGTGGTTTATGAGTGTTTAAATTTTGAAGTAACCTAAATGGTAATTTTAAAAAATGTGTTGATGGTTTTATTTGTTATTTGTCTTGTTTAAACGTGCCAAATAAACGTTCAGTGCAGCTGTCGATGGTGATTGGCTCATGTGTCACTTGAGTCAGTCCTGCCACCCCACAGCCTATTGTGCTGAGATTGTGTCGCTGTGTAAAAGTTGAATTCCATGCTGTGCAGACACATCAGTAACGTCTTACAAAATTCAAAAAATTTATATTCTTCTCAGCAATATTCTTTAAATAATATTCAGTAATTTTTGTTTTAATACAAGTTCATCTAGTAATCAATGTATCTAGTAAACTGAAACGTTTTACATTCATTTTATTACATCTGGAAACATTGAACAGCTTTCAAACAAGTGCACCAGTCCGATGAATCATCTTATGTACGATCATTGAACAGTCCCCTGTAGTACATCTGCTTACGCAGTACAGGTGGGCTGTGAATAAAGTGCAAACACACTACTTTATTGAACGTTCGGCTGTGCTATCGGTACGCATGCAACGACTTGCTTACCAATATGTTTCCAAAACACTGCGCATGAAAAGGGATTTTCCCGGGACTCATACCTCGGGTTCTACAGGCGACGGAAAGACTGGGTCAAATGTGTTGGGTAGCTCATGGGCTAGAACCATTTGTACACCCAGACAGATCGTCTTAGTGTCACTATCTTACAGTACAGGATAGAAGTATGAATACTACACGATTCCTTCAGCTTAAGCAAATGGAGCAAATCGGTTCGTTCTTTTTGTTTGATGTGGTCCACTACAGGCGTCAAGGGGCTTACGGAGGCATGCTTAGTTCATAGCAGGTTCCTCATAAACTCTGAGAAAAGTGTTTTTTACCATTTCTTTGTGTCAAAACAGCACTGCAGATTCCAAGCTGCCTATACACAGAAAATAGCACTTGAAGTCCGGTGTGAAGTGGAAACGTAGTTTATTAGGTTCAAATGGTTCAAATGGCTCTGAGCACTATGGGACTCAACATCTTAGGTCATAAGTCCCCTAGAACTTAGAACTACTTAAACCTAACTAACCTAAGGACATCACACACACCCATGCCCGAGGCAGGATTCGAACCTGCGACCGTAGCAGTCCCGCGGTTCCGGACTGCAGCGCCAGAACCGCTAGACCACCGCGGCCGGCGTTTATAAAGTGATGTAGAACATGGAAATATGTTGTAATGTGTCTTCGTTGCCATCTCAAGGGTTCTGAGTACTTCCTGCTGTGGTGCTGAAGCTCATGCAAATCTTTTTGCACATAAATTCCCTTCTGAGATGTAAAATTAGTTTTGCGTTATTTCAACTTCACATAAGAAAACTACCAAAATTTTACTCATCAATGCGTTCCTTTCCAAATGAGTGTCATGCCCTGTTGCAGCAGGGAAAAGGAGGAATCAAAGGTAAAATGATCCTATCGGAGCACAAAAAAGTGGGAATTATGTTCCCTTTTATTTAAAAGACTCAGACAGAAGTGGTGTACCAGGTGTCTCAATTTTCTTTCTACAGCACATTTAAAAATTTTCCCAAAAATTATGGCATGCAAAAATATTTGCGGTTTTGTGTGGTGAGAGAGAAGGAGACAGTGAAAGTGGAAAATATGTAGTAAAAAGTAATAAATACTGGAAGATAGTAGACAGTGGTTGTGCTATAGCAAGAGCGAAGGAGACAATGACAGTGTGAGAGAAACAGATGGACACAATGACAGTGGAACATAGTTGATAGTGATAGAGCAGTGCTGGGAAGAGAGTGAAGGTGACAGTTCCAGTGGGAGAGGATTAAAGAGAAGGAGAAAGTGGATGTGGTGAGAGCCACTGATAATGAGAAACAGAGTCTATGGCAATGCCAACGAGAAAGGGAGAGATAGTGACAGTGAGAAAAGACAGCAGTAGTTGGAAGGAATGAATAAGATAGTAGCAATAAGAGAGAGAGCATGGAGACTGTCAGTGAGAGAAGACACTAACAGTAGGACAGAACGAAGGAGACTGTGGCTGTGACGCAGTGACAGTTAGAAAGACACAAAGAGATAACGACTAAAAATTGGGCTGAACGAGTGAATGAGAATGGGCAAGTGGTTCTGGATGGGCATGAGCGGCTTACAGCGATGGGCTAATGAATGGTTTTGATTGAATCAGAGTTAGGCGAGCTTGTGGGAGTTAGAGGTGAGTTGCACGAATAGGTTTGCATGCCAAATTCTTAAAGGTGCTGAGAAAGGTAGAATGAGGCAGCTGATACCAAACATTTCAGTCAGTCTTTTAAATAAAGAGGAACATATTCGCATTTTTTGTGCTCCGTTAACAGACTTTCCCTCTGGTTTGAATATTAATTAAAAAGGTCGCTGTGTCCCCATCGGGCCATGCCTAAGTTTGCTAAAAGAAATGTAGCTTGTAGGTGCAACACTTAAACTTACTACTAAAATTATCAGCTGCCTCTGTCACAGAGCAGCAGATCACCTCTCACTCATACCTCTCACCACTGTCCCCGTGTGGTATCGGTCGGTGGTCAGGCCGTGCTGACACTCAGTGGCCTTGCTGTCCACTCACTTCATCTCTCGCTAGACCGAGATCTGTGGTGACTTTTACACTACTAATTGACGGTTTCTTGAAGGAAACATTTCATTTAGGTACTATATCGTTGGCAATTCCGCTCAACCTTGCAGTAAAGCTTAATTTCAAGTCGCCTTTTGGGAGATGTTTCACTCCCTATCGGTTCTCATATAGTGTTTCGACGACCGAGTGAGAGGACACTGAGGTAACAAACTGGACTCGTATTTGGCAGAATTACATTGCAAATCCACATTTAAGTTTCCTTGGGTCTCCCAAAATTTTCGGAATCCTTCACCAACCCGAGATCTTCTCCGTATCTAAGAAACTCTTAGTCAACCAGATGTTTATGACCATCCTCTATTCCTCAATTTATCGATTGGTCTTCTGTAATTTCTTCTACTTGTGTTGGTGCTAACCCATACCAGTTACCTATGGCCATAAAACAAAACAAAAAATACTCTTTTCATTACTTGGAATCATTTGTCCAAAACTTATTTTGATATCTGGAATGGTTGTTGAGATAAAATGGATATTACGAATAGTCCACGCTCTTTTTGATCTATGCATGTGTGTGTGCACTGCATCTACATCTATATGGCTACTCTGTATTTAACAGTTAAGTGCTTAGTAGAGGGTTCACACTAAATCTCTATTATTCCACTCTCCAACAGTGCGAGGGGAAAGACGAGAACTTGTATCTGTCCGTGAAAGCTCTGATTTTCCTTATTTTATTATGATGATCATTTCTCTCGATGTATTGCGGCGTTGACAGAATATTTTCATATCCGCAGGAGAAATTTGGTGATTGAAATTTCGTGAGAAGATCCCGCCGCTTCAAGAAACGACCTTACGCCTTTGTTTTAATAATGTCCACCCCAAATCTTGTATCATGTCCATAACACTCAGTTCCCCATTTTTTCTCGATAATAGAAAACGTGCTGCCCTTATTTGAACTTTCTCGATATACTCCGTTAGTCCTGTGTACACTCATGCTCATAAATCAAGGATAATGGTGATACATGGTGAAACAACGCTCTGGCGGCCGGTTTGATGGTTTAAAGCACCTCTGGGTATGACCATGTGGTGCATTTGACCTGCGGTCGTCGCACGGTGGCGCCGGCATGAGTCCACATACGCAGAGGTGTGTAGGTGGATGTCAGTGTACGGTGCAGCGAGTAAGTGTGCAGAAGTTTTCAGACGTGCTAATGGAGACTGTGTATTGACAATGGCTCAAAGAACACATATTGATGACGTTATGAGGGGTAGAATACTAGGGCGACTGGAGGCTGGTCAAACACAGCAGGTTGTAGCATGGACCCACCGTGTGCCACAAAGTGTGCTCACAAGATTATGGCAACGATCCCAGCAGGCAGGAAACGTGTCCAGAAGCTACAGTACGGGACGTACACATTGTACAATACGACAAGAATACCGATATCTCACCATCAGTGCACGCAGACGGCCACGGAGTACTGCAGGTAGCCTCTCTCGGGACCTTACTGCAGCCAATGGAACAGTTGTCTCCAGACACATAGTCTACAGACGACTGAACAGACATGGTTTATTCGGCCAGAGACCTGCGAGGTGCATTCCACTGACCCCTGGTCACAGGAGAGCCCGTAAAGCCTTGTTTCAAGAACACAGTACATGGTCATTGGAACAGTGGTCCCAGGTTATGTTCAAGGACGAGTCCAGGTACAGTCTGAACAGTGATTCTCGCCGGGTTTTCATCTGGCATGAACCAGGAACCAGATACCAATCCCTTAATGTCCTTGAGAGGGACCTGTATCGAGGTCGTGGTTTGATGGTGTGGGGTGGGATTATGATTGGTGCACGTACACCCCTGCATGTCTTAACAGAGGTGCTGTAACTGGTCAGGTGCATCGGGACGTCATTTTGCACCAGTATGTCTGCCCTTTCAGGGGTGCAGTGGGTCCCACCTTCCTCCTGACGGATGATAACGCACGGCCCCACCGAGCTGCCATCGTGGAGGAGTACCTTGAAATACGAGATAACAGGCGAATGGAGTGGCCCGGCAGTCACTGGTGCAAGAATGGGAGGCTATACCCCAGCAGCTGCTCGACCGCCTGATCCAGAGTATGCCAACCCGTTGTGCGGCCTGTGTACGTGTGCATGGTGATCATACGCCGTATTGATGTCGGGGTACATGCGCAGGAAACAGTAGCGTTTTGTAGCACATGTGTTTCTGGACGCTTTTCTCAACTTATCACCAATACCGTGGACTTACAGATCTGTGTCGTGTGTCTTCCCATTGTGCCTATGCTATTAGCGCCAGTTTTGTGGAGAACCACGTTGTGTGGCACCACATTCTGCAATTATCCTTAATTTATAAGCATGAGTGTAGTAAGGGTCCCACACCGCGAAGCAGTACTGCAAAAGAGGACGCACAAGCGTAGTGTAAACTGTCTCTTTAGTAGATCCTTTGCATCTTTTAAATGTTCCGCCCAAAAAACGCCTTGTTTCGTTCGCTTTACCCGCAACACTCTTTATGTATTCTTTCCGATTCCAGATGTTTGTAATGGTAATTCGTGGGTATTTAGTTGAAATTACGGTCTCTATATTTGATTGATTTGTCATGTAACCGAAATTGAACGGATTCCTTTTTGCACTTATGTGGATGACCTCACAGGTTTCGTTATTTACGGTCAATTGCCAATTCTATCTCCATACAGATATCTTATCTAAATCTTTTTGCAGTTGGTTTTGATCTTCTGATGACTTTACTAGACAATAAATGACAGCATCCTTTTGCAAACAATCTAATCGTTTATATAGACAAGAAACAGCAGAGGACCTATAACACAACTTTGTGGAACGCCGGAAATCAATTCTGTTTTACTCGATGACTTTACGTCATTTACTACCTCTCTGACAGGAAATAGCGTATCCAGTCACATAATTGAGACGGTATTCCATAAGCATGTAATTTGATTAAAAGCAGCTTCTGAGGTACTACTTAAATCAATTATCTGAAGATTAGAGGTACTTACAGATCTGCAGAAAAATGTAAAGGCAAATTCCATGTCTTAGCTACGTCTCATACACAGCAATGTGTGATCTAACATACATCCAATAAAACGTCATAGAGACTCGAATTTTTCATTGTAGTCTATTAGAATTTCGTCATTGGGTTACTAACCTCGAAATATCACAGTATCCATCATAATTAACGAAAAGGCACGCCGTTCGCCACAGAGTTTTGAAATGTTGCAAGATGCATTTTTTCCGAATAGTTACTTTAAAATCGTCTGAGAAAGGGTGCAGACAAGTTGGTGTGTGTGGACTGTTGTTCCCGCAATGTAGCGATTCGGCCACCAGCCGTGCCAAAACGGGAAAAACGAGTGTCCTGTCCATTTTGGCTAGCCAGCCGACTCCTGCCTCCCGTCATCGATGCTGCAACCTGGCCACGACTGTGTGCCGTTCCGTTAGGTAACGCTGCGGTATTCTTCGTGCTGCTTCACGTGGGTCCACGCTGGCATCCAGCACACGTGTAACCTGCTTCCTTTCTGTGCACATCATGACGCTTCACACAGTGGTTATTTTGCACGTGAAACGTCTTGCACATAAGGTGTGTCAGAGGCGATTAATAATCTGTATAAGAGTTGTAGGTTAGCTCGCCGGCACTCACCCTTGAAGAGCGGGCAGATCCTCCAGACGCTGATGGGCCCCTGGCGGTTGTACTGGCCCAGGATGAGCTCCATGTAGAAGAGCGGGACGGCGCCGAACACCAGCATCAGCGAGTACGGCACCAGGAACGCCCCTGTGGCAAGCAGCCGGCAAACTGTCACACTTGCTGGAAAGTACACTGTACACAAAAAATTGGGGATACAGCGAGGCGAATGTCAGTCTCACATCGTCGACGCCGTGATATAAGGAGTGCTTAAGAATGTGAAAACCATAAAAAGATCCTGTAAACGTGTGTCTGGAAATAAGTACCTTTCGAGATACGGACTATTTCACTTGCATTGAGGATCATAAATACTCGGTCGTATAGGCTTTTTTTCTGGTGAAGTTCACTTCTCGTTTCATAATGGTTGCAGCAGAAATTTGAGCAGCACAACAAACTATTATAAATCGGTTAGTTCCAAGACAGCTCCGAGATAGACTACATGTAGTGCGTATTTCACTGACCACAAACCATCACCGTTTGCAACTTCGGTGGTGTCAAGCGAGAGCTCATTGGAGGGCAGGGTGTTTTCTAATGAAAGCTGGTTCTGTTTCGGTGCCCAATGACGGCTGTGTGTTCGTTAAGAGGCCAGTTGAGGGCTTGAAACCGACTTGGACCTTCTAACAATACCATCACTTGCAAAGTAGGTTAGAAATCAGACTAATAATGTTGCTCACGCAGCATATGTTTGCTTTATCGGGCAACAACAAAGTTATTGACTGTGGATGGTATCGTCAGAATGGAAATAATGAAGTCACTGTAAAAAAGTGATTAATTTTTTCACTTATCTTGAATGGATTCCCACGTAGATTTCGTCGAAGTTGTTATGGCTGATCTTTTTGATTCTAGGGCGATTCCACTTTGACTGCTAGAAGGTCCAGATCTGTATTTTAGCAACATTTGAAGACCTGACAAATGCGTTTTTCAGGAAATTCTTAATGATCAAACAATCCCAGATCAGAACAATGGTATGGTAGAAACAATTTTTGACCTGGTGTTCACGACCCACATTTTTATTATACTTCTTGTAAATTCACATATACTTCTTCTTAACTGTCGCATATCAAGAAAACAGTTTTGTATCAATCTTCATATATTTAATTTCCACTTTAACAAAACACAAGACTTGACTGTTCTTTTACAAAGCAAAATAACAACTTCTGCAAAGTGAAACAGTCTGCTCTGAGCGCATTCACGCCAAAACTGTTATAAGTAAGTCAAAGATTATGACAGTCTCACAGAAATGAATACACACAAGAACCATATCACTGTAATATATCGATACATCGGAGTACCTATACATTAATAAAACCAAATGTGAATATTGTCACAAAAATATGTCTGTCACTTCGCAGAAAAGTAGTACGATATTACTGGTATCGAGAACTGGGGTTGGAGTGCCGTAATGATCACGTAAATAAAGAACCATTACAACCTACACCTGGAGTTATGTTCTGGGGTGCGATTTCATTTGACATCAGGAGCACTCTCGTGGTTAGCCCTCGCGCCGCGACCTCAAATTTCTTCGTCAGTCTGGTGATTCGATTGGTGTGCTGCCATTCATGAACGGCAATGCAGAGGGTGTTTTCCAACTGGATAACGCTCGTCCACATAGCACTGTCGTTCTTAACATGCTCTACAGAATGTCGACATGTTGCCTTGTCCTGCACGATCAACAGATCAGGCTCCAATCGAGCACATATGGGATATCATCGGACGACTACTTCAGCACCGTGCGCAACGAGCATTAATCGTTCCTGTATTGACCGACCAAGTGCAACAGGCATTGAACTCCGTCCCACAAACTCACATCTGGCATCTGTACGACACAATACATGCACGTTTGCATGCTTTGAACCAGCATTTCCTACACGAACCTGTGATCTTGCAGTGATAATCACTTAAATACACTACTGGCCATTGAAATTGCTACACCAAGAAGAAATGCAGATGATAAACGGGTATTCATTGGACAAATATATTATACTAGAACTGACATGTGATTACATTTTCACACAATTTGGATGCATAGATCCTGAGAAATCAGTACGCAGAACTACCACCTCTGGCCATAATAATGGCCTTGATATGCCTGGGCATTGAGTCAAACAGAGCTTGGATGGCGTGTACAGGTACAGCTGCTCAGGCAGCTTCAACACGATACCACAGTTCATCAAGAGCAGTAACTGGCGTATTGTGACGAGCCAGTTGCTCGGCCACCATTGCCCAGACGTTTTCAATTGGTGAGATATCTGGAGAATGTGCTGGTCAGGGCAGCAGTCGAACATTTTCTGTATCCAGAAAGGCCCGTACAGGACCTGCAACATGCGGTCGTGCATTATCGTGCTGAAATGTAGGGTTTCGCAGGGGTCGAAAGAAGGGTAGAGCCACGGGTCGTAACACATCTGAAATGTAACGTCCACTGTTCAAAGTGGCGTGAATGCGAACAAGAGGTGGCCGAGACGTGTATCAAATGGCACTCCATACCATCACGCCGGGTGATACGCCAGTATGGCGATGACGAATACACGCTTCCAATGTGCGTCCACCGCGAAGTCACCAAACACAGATGCGACCATCATGATGCTGTAAACAGAACCTGGATTCTTCCTGGCAGATTAAAACTGTGTGCCCGACCGAGACTCGAACTCGGGACCTTTGCCTTTCGCGGGCAAGTGCTCTACCACTGAGCTACCGAAGCACGACTCACGCCCGGTACTCACAGCTTTACTTCTGCCAGTACCTCGTCTCCTACCTTCCAAACTTTACAGAAGCTCTCCTGCGAACCTTGCAGAACTAGCACTCCTGAAAGAAAGGATATTGCGGAGACATGGCTTAGCCACAGCCTGGGGGATGTTTCCAGAATGAGATTTTCACTCTGCAGCGGAGTGTGCGCTGATATGAAACTTCCTGGCAGATTAAAACTGTGTGCCCGACCGAGACTCGAACTCGGGACCTTTGCCTTTCGCGGGCAAGTGCTCTACCACTGAGCTACCGAAGCACGACTCGGTAGCTCAGTGGTAGAGCACTTGCCCGCGAAAGGCAAAGGTCCCGAGTTCGAGTCTCGGTCGGGCACACAGTTTTAATCTGCCAGGAAGTTTCATATCAGCGCACACTCCGCTGCAGAGTGAAAATCTCATTCTAGAACCTGGATTCATTCGAAAAAATCACGTTTTGCCATTCGTGCACCCAGGTTCGTCGTTGAGTACACCATCGCAGGCGCCCCTGTCTGTGAAGCAGCGTCAAGGGTAACCGCAGCTATGGTCTCCGAGCTCATAGTCCATGCTGTTGCAAACGTCGTCTAACTGTTCCTGCAGATGGATGTTCCTGAACCCACCGATTCTATATTCTGCTAACAGTCATTGGATCTCGACCAACGCGAGCAGCAATGTCGCGATACGATAAACCGCAATCGCGATAGGCTACAATCCGACCTTTATCAAAGTCGGAAACGTGATGGTACACATTTCTCCTCCTTACACGTGGCATCACAACAACGTTTTACCAGGCAACGCCGGTCAACTGCTGTTTGTGTATGAGAAATCGGTTGGAAACTTTCCTCATGTAGGTGTCGCCACCGGCGCCAACCTTGTGTGAATGCTCTGAAAAGCTAATCATTTGCATATCACAGCATCTTTTTCCTGTCGGTTAAATTTCGCGTCTGTAGCACATCATCTTCGTGGTGTAGCAGTTTTAATGGCCAGTAGTGTATGTTATCTAAGCAAATGTATTCCAGAAATTTCATTACACTAAACTAATTATTTTCTGGTGCTGCGATTTGTTTTCCGTCAGTGTATGCGTGTCTGAGCTTGCTTCACTGACTTTGGTGGCGATGTCAGTCTCAGTATTTATAGATGTTACATACTCCGCCATTGTGTATGTACAGTATTGAGCGTTAAGGACAGATAGTACATTGCTCACATTTTGTACACTGCTGACGCGGAATAATAAATTAACACAATAATGACACATACGCAGGCAGATGTCCTCGAGCTATCGTTGAAAGAAGACATCCACCTCATATGAAAGAGCATTACCACAATGATAAAGTCCAATAGTATGCCCTTCTCGTTCATTTCACTTTAATCCTTTGAATTTAAGCCTATGGCGGTGGTTAAAAGCATTGCTGCATACCTTTTCCATCTAAAACAGTAATACGTTACAGAAACGTGTGTCCTATCCACATGAAATATTTGAGGGCAGCGAAAGTGTAACAGAAATTCTCGGGAAATCTAATTGACAGTCCTTAGAAGAAACATGACAGTTCTCACGAATCCCTATTGAGTAAATTTACAGAACCTTTGTTCATGAAGGTGATGAGAACATTATGTTGCGACCAACATATATCTCACGTATGGTTCATGAGAATGAGCTGGGAGATATTCGAGTGGCATACGAACAGCCATTTTTACCTCGCTCCGTACGTGAATGGAATAGGAAAGAAGATCTAGAATATCGGTACGACGTTCGTTCCACCACATGTTTTACAAGTGCTTACGGAGTATGTACACTCCTGGAAATTGAAATAAGAACACCGTGAATTCATTGTCCCAGGAAGGGGAAACTTTATTGACACATTTCTGGGGTCAGGTACATCACATGATCACACTGACAGAACCACAGGCACATAGACACAGGCAACAGAGCATGCACAATGTCGGCACTAGTACAGTGTATATCCACCTTTCGCAGCAATGCAGGCTGCTATTCTCCCATGGAGACGATCGTAGAGATGCTGGATGTAGTCCTGTGGAACGGCTTGCCATGCCATTTCCACCTGGCGCCTCAGTTGGACCAGCGTTCGTGCTGGACGTGCAGACCGCGTGAGACGACGCTTCATCCAGTCCCAAACATGCTCAATGGGGGACAGATCCGGAGATCTTGCTGGCCAGGGTAGTTGACTTACACCTTCTAGAGACGGTTGGGTGGCACGGGATACATGCGGACGTGCATTGTCCTGTTGGAACAGCAAGTTCCCTTGCCTGTCTAGGAATGGTAGAACGATGGGTTCGATGACGGTTTGGATGTACCGTGCACTATTCAGTGTCCCCTCGACGATCACCAGTGGTGTACGGCCAGTGTAGGAGATCGCTCCCCACACCATGATGCCGGGTGTTGGCCCTGTGTGCCTCGGTCGTATGCATTCCTGATTGTGGCGCTCACCTGCACGGCGCCAAACACGCATACGACCATCATTGGCACCAAGGCAGAAGCGACTCTCATCGCTGAAGACGACACGTCTCCATTCGTCCCTCCATTCACGCCTGTCGCGACACCACTGGAGGCGGGCTGCACGATGTTGGGGCGTGAGCGGAAGACGGCCTAACGGTGTGCGGGACCGTAGCCCAGCTTCATGGAGAGGGTTGCGAATGGTCCTCGCCGATTCCCCAGGAGCAACAGTGCCCCTAATTTGCTGGGAAGTGGCGGTGCGGCCCCCTACGGCACTGCGTAGGATCCTACGGTCTTGGCGTGCATCCGTACGTCGCTGCGGTCCGGTCCCAGGTCGACGGGCACGTGCACCTTCCGCCGACCACTGGTGACAACATCGATGTACTGTGGAGACCTCACGCCCCACGTGTTGAGCAATTCGGCGGTACGTCCACCCGGCCTCCCGCATGCTCACTATATGCCCTCGCTCAAAGTCCGTCAACTGCACATACGGTTCACGTCCACGCTGTCGCGGCATGCTACCAGTGTTAAAGACTGCGATGGAGCTCCGTATGGCACGGCAAACTGGCTGACACTGACGGCGGCGGTGCACAAATGCTGCGCAGCTAGCGCCATTCAACGGCCAACACCGCGGTTCCTGGTGTGTCCGCTGTGCCGTGCGTGTGATCATTGCTTGTACAGCCCTCTCGCAGTGTCCGGAGCAAGTATGGTGGGTCTGACACACCGGTGTCAATGTGTTCTTTTTTCCATTTCCAGGAGTGTATATAGACGTAGATATAGCCAGGTCTGTTCGTATAAGAGGTTATTCCTTGAAGTCTGCAGGACTATGAACACGGCCTGTAAGTAGTAACAATAATGTCGTAGGCTCAACGTTTTGGTGCATGTTTTTCAATTTGACAAAACTTCGGAGGCTTGGGTGTCCTAAGCCAACAGCACCCTGCGTCCCAGCCGGTTACCTATCGAAGTATTAACCGGACCTGATGTTGCTTTACTTCGGTGATTGCGAGAGAACCGGTGTATACAATGTGGCAAGACCATTGGTGTTCTATAGGCGGCTATCTTAGACACAAGGGCCACTATCTCAACAACTTTTTGTTTTAGAATATAGGTTAACAGGCGTTTGTTTCTGAAGAAAGGAAGGAAGGAAGAAAGGAAGGAACGTTTAACGCTCCGTCGACAACGACGTCATCTACGGTTGACCTTCCATCAGTGGCTCAAGACGCTCCATTAGTCTTAGTCCCTCCACAATCTACAGCAGTGAAGATCCTGCTCCACCTGATCTGTCTCCACCACCACCAGCAGTAGCAGAGGCAAGCAGAAGAAGCACAAGAACCAGGAAAGGCTCAATTCTACAGGGGTTTTGGTACCAAGCCTCAGTTCCAGGACTAATTTAAGTCAAAAATCTGCAGGTACACTGTCTGTAATCTCTAATTTCAGTTTACAACAAAACAATGACGTCAGAACAAAGTGTTTAGGAAGAGACAAACTTTGAATTTTTCATCAGAATAAAATGGATTTAAGAAACAAACTGGACCAGTTGTCTGTTTGCATTAATGACAATGGTGCAATAAAAATGCATGTTATGTTTTACTGACCTTCATTTGACGGAAAGGATTGAAATGGTGGTACTATGTAAGTACAACCTAGCAGCTCATTATACTATAAATACAATGGATAAAGGTGGAGTAATAATATATGTTAAAAATAATATAGTGTACAAGCTGTAGATATAAAAAATCATTGTTTCGATCAACTTTTGAGGTTTCTTGCATTGAACTCCACGTTAACCCTCTACCTGTAATTACTGTTTACTGAACACACTCAGGAAAGATTAGTGTATTCTTCACGCAAACAGAATCACTTTTAACTCGAACTTTTTCAGAAAACAAAGAAATAATCATGCTTGACGTTTTAAATGTAAATTTCCTTAGCTGTAGTAATCATAGAACAGATTTCAAGAATGTAATGAGCTCTTTTAATCTGAGAACAGTCGCAAGGGTGACTTAGAACTGCGTAAGTCTGATCGACAATATTTTTGTAGACAATAACAAAATTGATAACATATGTGTAACACGAACTTTGAATGGTCTTTCTGACCATGATGAGCAGTTGTTAAAATGTAATATGTAAGCCCAGCTAACAATAGTTTTACTACTAGAGCTTTTACACTAATTAATACTGAGAATCTGGAAGCTTTTAGTAGACATTTGTAGCAGTTGGAATGGGACACAGTATATCACGCTAAAGATGACAATGATAAATTTAACACATTCCTGAATGAATTCGCTACCATTTTTGAAGCTGTATTTCCAAGAGAATTTCAAAAAACAGCAGTCTGAGTGCTTATAGGAGAATAGCTCACTAAGGGAATCAAACCATCCTGTACAACAAAGAGGATGCTTTGCCTTACTCAGAAATTCTAACAAACCTCAGGATTGTGAGCACTACAAATTATGCTGTAACATCCTAAAGAGTGTCTTTAAGAAGTCCAGGAGCATGTTTATTAAATCTGAAATTAACAATTCAATTAATAAAATAAAAACTGTTTGGAAGGGTTCAAAAGAGATAGGAAAAATTACAGAAGACACAGACAATATCGACGTGTGTCATAATGGAAGCATAGAAGATGAAGGTGATATCGTTGAAAATATCTTCAGTAACCATTTTTGACAGTAGATGACCACATTGGTTGTAAAGAGTCTAGAGTCGAAGCCATGAGCCTTCTACAGAAACAAGTGCAGAACAAAATTAGTCAATGCGTGTACCCTAAATTACAACCGAATAGATTGTGAAGGTAATGAGGCAAATGAAAAATAAAAATTTCAAAAAACTGGTTCAAATAGCTCTGAGCACTAAGGGACTTAACTTCTGAGGTCATCAGTCCCCTAGAACTTAGAACTACTTAAACCTAACTAACCTAAGGACATCACACACATACCCGAGGCAGGATTCGAATCTGCGACCTTAGCGGCCGCGTGACTACAGACTGTCACGCCTAGAACCGCTCGGTCACTCCGACCGGCTAAAAATTTCACTGGTTGTGGATAACATATCTATCAAAGTACTGAAGTACTCCTGAAAATTTATTCAAGAAGTTCTCTGTCACATATTTAATGAGTCCGTAAATCAAAGTACTGTCCCTAAGAGACTCGAATACAAAACTGTGGAACCACTGTTCAAAAAGGGTGATAAACTTGATGTTTCCAACTACTCGCCAATTCCACTGTTAGGAAGTTTCTCTAAAAACCTAGAGAAACAAATGTTCAAAAGAATCATGGATCATATAATAAAAATGAAACCCTTATTAAAAATCAGTTTGGATTCCAAAAGGGTACTTCAACTGAAGATTCCATTTTCTCATTTGTCAACCAATTCTTTGAATCCATAAACAATAAAATGTCACCAGTTGGAATCTTCTGTGATATTTCTAAAGCATTCGACTGTGTAGATTGCAAAATTCTACTTACGACGGCTGAGCACTATGGATTAATTGGTAAATGAAGAATGTGGCTCGATTCATATCTAAATGACAGAAGGCAGAAAAGGTAGCATTGAACAATTCTGTACTGGCACCTGCCTGGTCTGACAGGTTCACAGTAAAATGTGGAGTGCCACAGGGCTTGGCGGTTGGTCCCTTACTTTTCCTCATCTTCATCAGTGATCTGCCATGCTATATAACACAAACCACACTTCACCATTTTTGCTGATGACACAACCATAATACCTGAGAAAACACCCAACTGCAGTCTAGAAAACACTGAGACCACTGCGTTCAAAGATGCTCTAGATTGGTTCGTTCTAAATGGTCTGTTACTCAATGTTAGAAAGACTCAGTTCATTCAGTTTCAAGCAGCAAATAAAAAACAGGAAAACAATGAAATAAAATGTGGTGACAGAGAAATGTTGAAAGTAGAGTTTTACAAATTCCTGGGATTACGCATAAACCCAATCTAAACTGGTCAGTTCACATCAACGACCTACATGAAAGACGCAGCGTGTGCCATTCGCTCAATTTTATCTGTTTGTTACTCGTAAACAATTAAAGATGCATACATAGGATACTTCCATTCGCTTATGACACAAGGCATCATATTTTGGGACAACCACTCGCAAGCAAACAAAATCCTTATTCCACACAAAAGAATATCAGACTTCTGCCTAGAGTGGACCCCATATGCTCTTGCAGGAACTTATTCAAGCAAATCGCGATTCTCACCATGACACCTCAGTATATTTTTTCACCAATATGCGTTGTGAACAATGATCATACAATTTATAAAACAAACAGTGAATATCATGGAACTTTTGAATGGAGCTATAACGTTGTTTCTAACCAGTCCATTAACCGTACTGTACTGTGCAATCAAATCTGCATCGCTGCATTAAACCGGGTGACCCGTGGAAAACATTCGCACTTTTATGTTTTAAATAAGGACAGTATTTGGAGTAAGTGTAATCGCTGGGATAAGGGTAGCCGTGGGAATGCCGCCTTTCTCTCTGAGCAGGTGTCTGAGATGCAGCCATGCTGTTTTAGCACCGCTTCTCACTAACGGCTTCTAATGTTCTTTTTTTTAGCATTGCAAATTTGTTATTTATTGTCTGACATTAGTATTTACACCGCCTTATTGTTGACAAAAGTTAATAATTGAGGAGAAAATACAAACACAAAATAAAAGGTGCAATGAAATGTAATTTACTGCTCATAACAATATCTGACTGTCATCAGTTGCTTGTAATTTCTAAGTTCCGACTATAATATTTACATTTACCTGTTGCTGAAGAGAAGTTTATTGAGAAATACGAATATAAAATACAAAGTAGCAAATAATGCGAAATGTGTAGGTTATAATGTAGTTTTCGTTTCTTATCTGGCAAATCACTAAGGCTATAATAATTTATAGTTGTACTTTGAGATATTAATTGCATTTCGTACTTTATGTAAGCACATTAGGCCATAGTAGCAATAGATAAATCAAAATTCAAGGCCACAATGACAATGTCGTTTCGGAACGCATATACATTTAGAAAAGTTAACTTGTAAGACGAGCAGATGTAATGGACTACCACCCTGGTCACTGTTATTACGTATGACAATGCTGTATACAATTTGAAAACAAATAAAATGGTATTTGCAATAATATAATATGAAATGAGAATCTATTATTCGAATTCAATAAGTTAGCTCCGTAAAATATAGATGTGAAGCTGGGAATTCATGATGCCCTTTTGTTTGTGATAGTTAGTCTGTTTTATACTAAAATTTTCCACAAATATTAAGTTTCAGCACAAAATCGGTAGGCAATGTCAGAAGCCGGTTAAAAAATCTTTCTAACGGTAACTCATTCATCCGTGTACGATACGTATGCATTGAGAAAAAGGGATGTACACTTGAGAAATAATACACATGATTTCGAACATAAATATCAACCATTAGAACACAAAGGTTCACACTTACACCGTGAATGAAATGGGAATCAAAAGCGCCGGTTCTTAACTGCAACAAACTTGATACGTGTCGACTGCAGCACAATCTACCACGAATGGGAAATGACGGTTTGAGTACACTATACGTATTTTATGGAACAGAATTCGAGTATGCAATAAAAATGTGTATCCCATTAGAATGGTTAGGAGGTGGCCACTTGTGGCACAAAGAGCTATCCCCTTTACTAATATTAAATTTTCGCCTAGAACATTTTTTTCATACGATTTTCCGTTTTCGAGATATTTAGTTGTCTCTGGTTAAAACAAAACCTCGCATATTACTTGTTAGGCAGAGTTACTAAGACTGTAATGGACCATAAGGCATTGTCTTTTCTTCATGAAAGTGAATTACATTAGAGCCACTTTGGTAGATGGGGGCTTGCCTTAAAAGAGTGCTGGATTAGTGTTACTTACCGAGTAGTCCCATCACACTCTCCTAGGCAGCCCTGACGATACCCTTAATCAGAGACAAGCGTATTCTCAGGAGTGCCCTAGGGAAATTTGATAGGACCACTATTATTTTCTGTGTGTGTAAATCATATTTCGGACAGGGTGTGCAGCATCTGCGGTTGTTTGCTTACGATGCTGTGTTGTATAGTACGGTGTCGAAGTTGAGTTACTGTAGGAGGATACAAGATAACTTAGACAAAATTTCTAGTTGATGCGATCAATGGCAGCTAGTTCTCGGTGTAGAAAAACGTAAGTTAATGCAGGTGAGTAGGAAAAACAAACCTGTAATGTTCAGATAAAGCATTAGTACTGTTCTCGTTTAAACAACTGGGTCTATTGTTGTAAAGCAGCGTGAAATGAACGAGCATTTGAGGATTGTGGTAGGGTAGGTGAGAGGTCGACTTCGGTTTATTGGGAGAATTAAAAAAAAAAGTGTGGTTCATTTGTAAAGTAGATCGCACATAGCGCGCTCAGTGCGACCTATTCTTGAGTACTGCTCGAGTGTTTGGGACCCGTACCAGGTCGGATTAAAGGAAGACATCGAAGCAATTCAGAGGTGGGCTGCTAGATTTGTTACCGGTAGGTTCGAACAACACGCAAGTATCACGGAGATGCTTCGGGAATTCAAATGGAAACCTATGGAAGGAAGGCGATGTTCTTTTAAAGGAAATTTAGAG
Organism: Schistocerca cancellata; assembly: GCF_023864275.1. Taxonomy (NCBI): domain Eukaryota; kingdom Metazoa; phylum Arthropoda; class Insecta; order Orthoptera; family Acrididae; genus Schistocerca; species Schistocerca cancellata. The sequence goes on from NC_064632.1 coordinate 247,087,998, forward strand.
AAAGTTTAGAGAACCTGCATTTCAAACTGACTGCAGAATTATTGCTCTGCCGTCAACATACATTTCGCGTAAAGGTCACGAAGATAAGATATGAGGAATTAGGACTCGCTCTGTTTGCGGATGGAACCGGAAAGGTAATGGCCAGTAGTAATGCAGGGTGCCCTCCGCCACGCAACTTACGGTGGGCCTCGGAGTATGGATGTAGATGTAGAAGACACCGTACCAGATGCACTTGCAAGAATATCACTGGGTGTAGAAACTATCGATGTAAGTAGTCTACAAGGAAAAGAATTGAGTTTTAAGTTGATAAAAGGAATACCGTACGAATCAAACATTATGATATTACTTAAGAATAATTGAATGGAACGAAACGAGATTCCGACACTGAAGAATGTTAAAGTGATGTAAGGCTGTGTAGGGGAAGAGAAATAGAAGAAGTACTATTTAATTCATAAATACATTCCTTATGGCGTAAGACTGGATCAACACAAGATTATTCACTGAGTATTCCATAGCATAAAATTGAAACGCCGCTGTGGTATACACGTTTGAGTAATGACTTTAACGACTCTTTTAGCACAGATAAATTTTTAGAGAAGCTCAAAAGGGAGTATGTATCTTTTGGAAAAAGTAGAAAGATTCGTAAGACTGATACACGCATGATGTACACCAGAAAGCCAAGACGGAAACTGTTACAGTAAGAGTCTATCCACCCAGTAAAATGAAAATGTTTCAGTGTCCATAGCTTTGCTCAGTCCTCTGCCGTTATCGCATGCACATTTTACGCAGCTCATAAGTGGTATTAGAAGTGTGTTCGAAGTATGTGAATTTCTAACTGCTAAGAAGAGTAAATAGCAAGATGATGTCGGCAAAACCATTACTACACATGATGTTGTTAAAAATGTAGAGCCATTACTTCACAAGCGTATGCTAGTCTAAGCAGGTTCTAACTGTCAACAGTTCACGTTTATTTTGAGTGAGTAAAAAGAAGTGCCACCAAGGAACATAGAAGAGAATTACAAAGCAAGTGAACTGCATGTGCCGATCACGTTGCTACAACAAACGCAGTTGATGGAAGGATCATAGAGTAATGTGAATGTTTGTTAAACACTGCAACAGGATTCGCATTGTACGTAATTCAGCTTAATGAGGCACCTGTAAACATATTTTCTAGGATTTAAAACTAATTCTTCAGCCACAAATCGAACATGAGAAGATAAATAACTTCGAGGATGGAAGTTGAGTGAGAAGGCCCGACAGAGGGAGGAATGCTCTGATAGGATACTGCAATCATTAAATATGAAGTAGGTGACGTGTAAATTAAAATTCATATTCGTTCGAGCAAGGTAAGCGAAGAGAGTTTCATCATGAGGACAAGGGTCGATGTCATATTGTAGGCATCGAGTGTCCGAGTACTTTGCGGCTGGAGCCAATGAAATCTGGTAAACGTGAGGACAAACACCACATGCAGAACGTTAAGCGTGAACAGGCGCAGTGACTACTACGTTCTTGGATTATAGCTGCTAGACAGCGTTGTACAAATCTGCAGTATATGTGACTGTGCAGTTAGCTAGTTTTTGTGCACTGACAGTTCTGAATAGAATGTAGGATTATATTAAATTTTGTATGACCATTTCAGTAAAAAATTCTGTTTGTGTTTTAATGTCTATGGATTGTGGACAGTCAAGTAGTATAGGGCACTTCATTGAGGTGACAAAAGTCTCCTAATGTCGTGCTGGACCTTCTTTTGCCCGGCGTAGTCCGGCAACTCGACTTGGCACGGACTCAGCAAGTCGTTGGAACATTGAGCCCTGCTGCCTCTATAGCCGTCCATAATTGTTAAGTGTTGCCGGTGCAGAACTTTGTACACGAAATTACCTTTCGATTATATCCGATAAATGTTCGATGGGTGGCCAAACCATTCGCTTTAATTGTCCACAATGTTCTTCAAACCAATTCCGAAAAATAATGACCTGAAAACATGGCGCATCCTTGTTTGTGAAGTCCATGACTGCCTGCAAATGGCCTCCAAGTAGCCGAATGTAACCATTTCCACCCAATAATCGGTTCAGTTGGACCAGAGAACCGCCATCTGCATATGCGCAAGTCGCTATACCATTACTTTTCCCACCTTAGTGTATATTATGTGCAGTTCATTGATTTTTTTGTGTGCTAGGTAAACCCTATATTTTATGTATATATTTTGGTAGGAAGATCCAGATAGCTGGAGCTCTTTCATTTTGTAACTAATGTCTCATAATATGTATATTTGGAAGTTAATGTACTGCCTGAATGACTGACTCGCTGACTTGTCATATCCCAGCCCAAACCGCTAACGTTTGGAGAGGGTGTGCATTTTATATTGTAGGCATTGTTGAAGAAAGGATTTTTCGAAATTCCAACCCTAAGAGGGTGAAATAGTGGATGAAGAGTTTCTTTAAAAAAGTCAGTATTAAGGTAATTTTCAGCTAGACCTACAAAAATTGGTATTTGTTTCTTGGTCAGAAATAAAGAAATACGTGTATCAGCATTTTTGGAAATTTAACCCAATGGGATGAAATAGCAGGCGAAATTAAAAAAAAATATATATCAATATTAACGAATTACCAAAGTATTATTGAAGCTACATCTGCGAAACTTGGTATTTCACTTCCCGGTTACAAATACGAAAATACGTGTTGGAGTGTTTTTGGGAACTGAACCAACAAGAGGTGAAATAAGGGATGAGATTTTTAATGAAAGTATTTTATTATGAAAGCATTTTTAAAGCTAAGTCTACGAAAACGTAAATTTGGCTCCTCAGAAATAAAAAAATACGTTTTTCAGTGTTTTTGGAAATTCAACGCCCATGGGGGTGAAACGGGGATGAAAGTTTTTGTGGAAATATTTCATTGTTGAGGCATTTTTGATGCTAAATCTATGAAAATATGTATTTGGCTTCTGTATTAGAAATAAAACATATGCTTGTCACTTCGAAACTCAACCCCTAAGATGGTGAAATAGGGGGTGAAACGTTTTATAAAAATATTTAATTGCGAAAGCATTTTGAAAGCTAAATCTTTGGAAATTGCTGATATACTTTTTGGTTAGGGGCGAAAAAATACGGGTTTCACTGTTTTTGAAAATTAAATCTCTAAGGGGTGAAATAAGGGTAGACTGATTAACTAGCTCATAATCGCCCAGCCCAAACCGCTAAGGATAGAAAATTGAAGTTTGGAGAGGGTGTGATTCTTATACTGTAGGCATCTTTTAAGAAGGGATTGTCTGAAATTCCACTCCTAAGAGGGTGAAACGGGGGATGAAAGGCTTTTTGAAAGTATGTCGCTGTTAAGGGAATTTTGTAGCTAGAAATACGAAAACTGGTGTTTAGTCACTCAATTAGAAAAAAAAAAGTATTTCGGCATTTTTGTAAGTTCAGCCACTAAGTGGTAAAATAGTGGGTGAAAGTTTTTTTGAATATAAATAATTACTAAAGAATTAGTAATGGATTCTGAAGGCTACATCTATGACAACTGGCATTTGACTTCTCGGTTAGAAATAAAAAAAACATGTTTCAGTGTTCCTGGAAATTCTACCCCCAAGCGAGTGCAGTAGGCGACGAAAACGTTTAAGAAAATATTTCGTTATATTAAAAAATTTTAGAGGTAAATTTATGAAAACTGGTATTTCACGTCTCGGTTAGCTAACAGCATCGCTTTTTGGTGAGAAGAACATTCGGAAAAGACTATGCTCATATGACCTTAATTAGCATGAAAAGCTTAGAAGTTGTTGCAATTTGTAAACAACATCAAAATTCGATTAAATAAAAACAAAAAAAATCTCTGCAGGCCATGTAGCCTACGCGAGCGAAGCAGCAGTCGCTAAACTAGTACACTTATACAATGGGTGGTACTTCTCTAATGTAGAGATTAATTAATACTAAATTTTGTCTAGTTACGTAAATCTGCGATATGCACAGGCTCATTTGACGACTTTCTTAGGCTATATAGTTTCGTTTGTCACTGATAAAAATTATTTGAATTGACTGTAAGGACTACTACCGCTAAACTTTATGCTTATTACATGATATGTAGGCTGGGAATAGGCCAGTTCTGGCAGCACACTGTTAACGATTGTTTCGTGTACGTCACGGACGGCTTCCGCGGGCGGAGGTGTCGATCTGATGAGACCGTCACTTGTTTTAACAGCGACCGCTTAATCTGAATCTACGGCCGCGCGGCGCCACCACAGACCAGACCCTCCCCCCGTTCCCATGCAAACGAGCGCTCAGTGGTGCAGGGCTGTGAGAGGTGAAGATTTTACTTCTGCGGACGGCCAAGAGCTGTTGTGTGTAGAGTGATAAATTCTTTCTTAGGCACCAGCTGCAATGTATAGCGTAACAGCATACTTTGTAACGTGTATGTAACTGTACTTTCTTTTCCAGGGATTGAAATAGTATTGCATTTTGTTATACGTGATTTATTTTATTACTGATGTAAAAACAGGTTAATATTGTAATGATGATTTTCTTGTGACGGGTTGCACTGTCGGTACATTGACATAAGTATGTGAATTGTCTTGAGATGGATTTTAATTTCTTAGTTTCGTATTTCTTTTGCCTAATTTGCATGGTATGCCATTGTGGCTGTTACCCAGCTGTTCATATTTGAGGAAATTTATTTCTTATTATCTGCAATTCTCTTCTAGAATCCGAAAAATTTCTGTGCGTTAATGGATAGGTACTGTTTACATTACTGCGTATCCTACTATAGTTTCGATAGTCGATAGTCGTGAGTTAGCTTCCGCGGTGTGTACCAGGTGCAGTGCCGACGTAGAGACACCATAATACTAACTGAGGTATTTTTAAGAAGTGATTAAAATCTTTACAGATTATCTTATGTCAGTACGTAAGTGTTGATGGCTCGTTATCAGCAAGTTATTTGACAGGTGAAACTTCCGAACTCATGTGTCGTGATGGGTGACAGCAATCAGCCGCATCTATACGGTTGGTGGGGACCAACAGCGTGGACTTGTTAAAATTCGACTGGGCATTAAAAGTGAAAGAGAGAGGTTTTAGTAAATTCCACGAGCAGAGGTACCTTTCGTTCAGATATCGTGCCTCAGAATGACCACTCAGCACATCGCGAACGGTCTCGCGTACGCTCTTAAATCAATGGGTAGTCACGATAAATTGATCTTAATTACAAGAACTGTGCCGCCTGTCGAATGCAGAACAAGAGACGTTCTCCTGAGTCACCGGACTTCCGAATGGTTTGATACGGTCCTCCACGAATTCCTCTCCTGTGACAACCCTTTCATCTCAGAGTATCAATTACGATTTATGTCCTCAATTATTTGCTGGGTGTCTTCCAACCTCTGTCTTCCTCTACAGTTTTTGTCCTCTACAGCTCCCTCTATCATGGAAGTCAATCCCTTAACAGTTGTCGTATAATCATGTTTCTTTTCTTTGTCAGTGTTTTCCGCATATCCTATTTCTTGCTGATTCTGCGGAGAGCCTCCTCATTCTTTACCTTTAGTCAGTCCACCTAATTTTCAACATTCTCCTCTAGCACCACATATCAATTGCTTCTATTCATTTCTCTTCCAGTTTTACCACAATTCATCTTTCACTGCCATGCAATGGTGTGCTCTAAATGTGTATTCTCAGAAATTTGCTCCTGAACTTAAGGCATATGTTTGATAGTAGTAGACTTCCCTTGCCCGGGAATGCCCTTTTTCCCAGTGCTAGTCTGCTTTTTTTGTCCTTCTGTTTCGTGATCATGAGTCCTGATGTTAACTTTCTATCTGTTATCATTTGTGCCGCTTCTCATTATTTTCGTCTTTCTTCTTTCTTCAGTCCATTTTCTGTTCATTAGACTGTTCATTCCATTCAACAATCCTGTAATTTTTCTTTATTTTCAGCGAATGTTATCTTTGATATCCTTTCTCCTTGAATTTTAATCCCACTCTTGAACTTTTCTTTTATTTCCGTCTTTGCGGTTTCGATGCGTAGATTGAACAGTAGGGGCGAATGACTGCGTCCCTGTTTTATACTTTTTTCGTTCTTGGTCCTCCTACTTTATTGTTCCCCCTTGGTTGTTGTACACATTGCATATTACACTTATTTTTCCACAGCTCACCCCGATTTTCCTCAGAATTTCAAACATCTTGCACCTTTTGACATTGTTGAACGCTTTTTCCTGTTCCACAAAGACAATGAACGTTTCTCGATTTTTCATCAATCTTGCTTCCATTATCAACCGCGATTTCAGAACTACCTCTATCTCTCTGATACCTTTACCTTCCCTAAAGCCAAACTGATAGTCAACTAACGGATTCTCAATTTTCTTTTCCATTCTTCTGTGCATTATTCTTGTCAGCAGCTTGGATGCATGAGCTGTTAAGCTGATTCTGCTATAATTCTCTAACTTGGTGGCTCTTACAATACTCGCAGCTGCGTGGATGGTGTTTTTACGAAAATTGGATGGTACATCAACAGTCTTTGTTCCCACTTCCCCCAATCAGTTTAGAAATTCTGATGAAACGTTGTGTATGTCTTCTGCCTTATTTGACCGTAAGTCGTCCGAAGGTATTTTAAATTCATATTCTAATGTTGACTCCCCTATCTCTTCTATGTCGACTCCCGTTTCTTCTTCTATCATTTCAACAGGCACGTCGCCCGCATCATAGAGGCTTCACTGTATTCTTTCCACCTATCCGCTCTCTCCGCTGCATTTAATAGTGAAATTCCCATTGCACTCTTAATGTTATTGCCTTTTGTTTTAATTTCATGGAAGGTTAAGTTATCTGTATGTAGTCATTTCTATTTCCAACGGTTCACACTTCTCATGCATCCATTTCGCCTTAGCCTTCCTGAACTTCTTACTTATTTCATTCCTAAGTGACTGGTATTTCTGTTTTCCTGAATTTCCCTGAATATTTTTGTACTTTCTTCTTTCGTCCATTAAATAAAGTATTTCTTCTGTTACTCGTGGTTTCTCGCTTCTTCACGTTACCTTCCTTGTACCTACGGTTACTTTTCCAGCTTCTGCTATTGCCCTTTCACCCATTCCTCTCTAAATGAACTGTCTGATGATCTACTCATTACCATAATATCTATAACCTCAAAGAATTTCAGGCATGTCTCTTCATTCCTTAGCACTTCCATATCCCACTTCTTTGCGTATTGATTCTTCCTGACTAGTCTCTTAAACTTCAGCCTATGCTTCATCATTACCAAATTGTGATCTGAGTTTATAGCAGCTGCTGGGTACAAGTTACAATCCAGTAATGATTACGGAGCATCTTCTTGACCGTGATGTGGTGTAACTGGCGTCTTCCCGAATCTCCCTGCCTTCTCCAAGTACATCTCCTCGTCTTGTGATTCTTGAAGGGATTACTCGCTATTAGTAACTAATAGTTATTGCAGAACTCAATTTGTCTCTCTCCTCTCTCATTCCTAGCGCTAAGCCTATATTATCCCGTAACTCATTCTTCTACGTCCTTCCATACAACCACATGCCAGTCCCCCATGACTATTAGACTTTCATCTCCCTTTACATACTGCATTACCTCTTCCGTATCCTCACACACTTTCTCTAGCTCTTCATACTCTGCTTGCGATGTCGGCCTGTGTACCTGTAGAACTGTTGTTAGTGTTGGTTTGCTGATAAGAACAACCCTACCACAGAAGTGTTTACAGTAACTCACACGTGACTAGAAAGTGAATCTCTGTGGGAATTTGATTATAGTACCCTAACAGTGTGTTTTATTACGGCGACGATGGGCTTTTTTTACTTATAACTATGTGGCTGACGTTGCAGCTAATATGACTAATATAAACAAAATCCCCCCATAAACCAAGGACCTTGCCGTTAGTGGGGAGGCTTGCGTGCCTCAGCGATACAGATAGCTGTACCGTAGGTGCAACCACAACGGAGGGGTATCTGTTGAGAGGCCAGACAACCGTGTGGTTCCTGAAGAGGGGCAGCAGCCTTTTCAGTAGTTGCAGGGACAACAGTCTGGATGATTGACTGATCTGGCCTTGTAACACTAACCGAAACGGCCTTGCTGTGCTGGTACTGCGAACGGCTGAAAGCAAGGGGAAACTACAGCCGTAATTTTTCCCGAGGGCATGCAGACTTACTGTATGGTTAAATGATGATGGCGTCCTCTTGGGTAAAATATTCTGGAGATAAAATAGTCCCCTATTCGGGTCTCTGGGCGGGGACTACTCAGGAGGACGTTACCAGGAGAAAGAAAACTGGCGTTCTATGGATCGGAGCGTGGAATGTCAGATCTCATAAACGGACAGGTAGGTTAGAAAATTTAAAAAGGGAAATGGATAGGTTAAAGTTAGATATAGTGGGAATTAGTGAAGTTCGGTGGCAGGAGGAACAAGACTTCAGGTCATGTGAATACAAAGTTATAAATACAAAATCAAATAGGGGAAATGCAGGAGCAGGTTTAATAATGAATGGAACAATAGGAATGCGGGTAAGCTACTACAAACAGCATAGTGAACGCATTATTGTGGCCAACCTAGACACGAAGCCCATTCCTGCTACAGTAGTACAAGTTTATATGCCAACCAGCTCTGCAGATGATGAAGAAATTGATGAAATGTATGATGAAATAAAAGAAATTATTCAAGTAGTGAAGGGAGACGAAAATTTAATAGTCATGGGTGACTGGAATTCGAGAGTAGGAAAAGGGAGAGAAGGAAACACAGTAGGTGAATATGGATTGGGGCTAAAAAATGAAAGAGGAAGCTGCCTGGTGGAATTTTGCACAGAGCATAACTTAATCGTAGCTAACACTTGGTTCAAGAATCATAAAAGAAGGTTGTATATATGGAAGAAGCCTGGAGATACTAAAAGGTATCAGATAGATTATATAATGGTAAGACAGAGATTTAGGTTTTAAATTGTAAGACATTTCCAGGGGCAGACGTGGACTCAGACCACAATCTATTGGTTATGAACTGTAGATAAAAACTGAAGAAACTGCAAAAAGGTGGGAATTTAAGGAGATGGGACCCGGATAAACTGACAGAACCAGAGGTTGTAGAGAGTTTCATGCAGAGCATAAGGGAACAACTGACCAGAATGGGGGAAAGAAATACAGCAGAAGAAGAACGGGTAGCTCTGAGAGATGAAATAGTGAAGGCAGAAGAGGATTAAGTAGATAAAAAGACGATGGTTGGTAGAAATCCTTGGGTAACAGAAGATGTATTGAAGTAAATTGATGAAAGGAGAAAATATAAAAATGCAGTAAACGAAGCAGGCAAAAAGGAATACAAACGTCTCAAAAATGAGATTGACAGGAAGTGCCAAATGGTTAAGCAGGGATGGCTAGAGGACAACTGTAAGGATGTAGAGGCATATATCACTAGGGGTAAGATAGATACTGCCTACAGGAAAATTAAAGAGGCCTTTGGAGAAGACAGAACCACTTGTATGAATATCAAGAGCTCAGATGGGAACCCGATTCTAAGCAAAGAAGGGAAAGCAGAAAGGTGGAAGGAGTATATAAGAGGGTCTATACAAGGGCGATGTTCTTGAGGACAATATTATGGAAATGGAAGAGGATGTAGATGAAGATGAAATGGGGGATATGATAAAGTGTGAATAGTTTGACGGACCACTGGAAGACCTAAGTAGAAATAAGGCCCCGGGAGTAGACAACATTCCATTAGAACTACTGACAACCTTGGGAGAGCCAGCCCTGACAAAACTCTACCATCTGGTGAGCAAGATTTATGAGACAGGTGAAATACCCTCAGACGTCAAGAAGAATATAATAATTCTAATCCCAAAGAAAGCAGGTGTTGACAGAAGTGAAAATTACCCAACTATCACTTTAACAAGTCACGGATGCAAAATACTAACACGAATTCTTTACAAACGAATGGAAAAACTGATAGAAGTCGACCTCGGGGAAGATCAGTATGGATTCCATAGAAATGTTGGAACACGTGAGGGGATACTGAACCTACGACTTATCTTAGAAGATAGGTTGAGGAAAGGCAAACCTACGTTTCTAGCATTTGTAGACTCAGAGAAAGCTTTTGACACTGTTGACTGGAATACTCTCTTTCCAATTCTGAAAGTGGCGGGGGTAAAACACAGGGAGCGAAAGCCTATTTACAATTTGTACAGAAAGCAGATGGCAGTTATAAGAGTCGAGGGACGTGAAAGGGAAGCAGTGGTTGGGAAGGGAGTGAGACAGGGTTGTAGCCTCTCCCCGATGCTATTCAATCTGTATATTGAGCAACCAGTAAAGGAAACGAAAGAAGAATTTGGAGTAGAAATAGAAACTTTGAGGTTCGCCGATGACATTGTAATTCTGTCAGACAGCAAACGACCTGGAAGAGCAGTTGAATGGAATGGAAATTATCTTCAAAGGAGGTTATAAGATGAACATCAACAAAAGCAAAACGAGGATAAATGGAATGTAGTCAAATTAAATCGGGTGATGTGAGGGAATTAGATTAGGAAATGAGACACTTAAAGTAGTAAATGAGTTTTGCTATTTGGGGAGAAAAATAACTGACGATGGTCGAAGTAGAGAGGATATAAAATGTAGACTGGCAATGGCAAGGAAACTTTTTGTGAAGAAGAGAAATTTGTTAACATCGAGTAGTATAGATTTATGTATCAGGAAGTCTTTTGTAAAAGTATTTGTTTGGAGTGTAGCCATGTATGGAAGTGAAACGTGGACGATAAATACTTTAGACAAGAAGAGAATAGAAGCTTTCGAAATGTGGTGCTACAGAAGAATGCTGAAGATTAGATGGGTAGATCACATAACTAATGAGGAGGTATTGAATAGAATTAGGGAGAAGAGAAATTTGTGGCACAACTTGACTAGAAGAAGGGATCGGTTGTAGGACATATTCTTAGGCATCAAGAGATCACCAATTTAGTACTGGAGGGCAGCGTGGAGGGTAAAAATCGTAGAGGGAGACAAAGAGGTGAATACACTAAGCTGATTCAGAAGGATGTAGGTTGCAGTAGTACTGGGAGATGAAGAAGCTTGCAACGGATAGAGCAGCATGTAGAGCTGCATCAAACCAATCTCTGGACTGAAGACCACAACAATAACAACCAAAATTCGTTGTGAACAGTGCAGCTCAAGTACCAATATTTGTGGGTAAAATATAATACAATATTCGCCAGTTGCTCGTGTTCATCGTACGGATGTTCCCATAACCTGCTACCATCTAATGATCAATGGAGGATTTTAGCCTTAGCTGGTAGTGAGAGTAGTAAGAGTGTAAGCGTATTGTCATATCGCTGGCTTAGTTGTGGAGTACCTTTGTGGGCAGCCGCGTCTGTAGTGAGTCGAGCACGGGACACGAAATGGTTATGTTGTGTGGTGTGTAGCTCTGCATGTAGAAGCATTGTTAGTGTTCAGATTGAAGTGTTGCTACAAGTGCTATTACAGTAAAGTGATGACATATGGAAATGAGTCAGAGAAAGTGCGTCAAGAAGTAATTGAAAATAACCAGTGGCGTTAATAACGTTTTTATGTATCCTCTCGTTGCGTGTCGCATAGCATCGATCATCCGCGCCGTGTTCGGCCTCCCAGAATGAATAAATGTTAATCAGTAATACTATTTACCACAAAAAGGTGCAATCAAGTGCCAGTGATTTGTAGCGAGTGTGAGAACGTGCGTTCGATCATCGCGTTCCGCATCATCAACAATCAGCCGCGACGCGACGGTTACGCGCGCGCTCGTACAAGTGAGATCTGAGAACTGAAAAATTAACTTCACGAACAGTGTTATATCATTACTAGTGACAAGGAGGACTATTACCAGGTATCTGTATGTGTGACGAGCGTAAGAACTTCCGTTCGATCATTCGGCTTGCGCATCATCAACAATCACCCGTGTCGTGTCGGTTACGCGTACGCTCGTCTGAATTATATTTTTGGACTGTTAATCATCAAGATTGTTAATTGGGATAAATACTTACGATTTAGAGTGTAAACAGTGCAACCTGTGGTTTCCATATCGCCTCAGAATATAGATGTTCATACCAGACATAGGACAATGTTGTGTTTAAACGTTGAGTGGCTCCCCTAAACCCGCTTGCATTTTTTTGATAGATAATTTCAAAAAAAAAAAAAATGGTTCAAATGGCTCTGAGCACTATGGGACTCAACATCTTAGGTCATAAGTCCCCTAGAACTTAGAACTACTTAAACCTAACTAACCTAAGGACATCACACACACCCATGCCCGAGGCAGGATTCGAACCTGCGACCGTAGCAGTCCCGCGGTTCCGGACTGCAGCGCCAGAACCGCTAGACCACCGCGGCCGGCATAGATAATTTCAGGCAAGCCAACAGCCAGCAGCAGTGTGGAGCTGAACAGTACGACCACCGCGGGATTACCAGGTACGTGGTGTGGACAGGGCGCACGGTCAAGAAAAGCAACAGTCCGAAGCGACGAAGACAGTTTAAATGTACAACCCCCCACCCATTCGTACTCCGGGCGTGTTACAAGACGACAACCGCCGTGGTGAACTAGGTGTGTGATTCAGGCACGTGGTCGTAAAACGTCTATTCCACATGCTTATGTTGTGCGTAACCTTTTGCAGCAATTGAATGGGATAAATTATTTACTGTAACTCGCGGGCCAGTTGCAATCGACAGCGAAAATTTCGTCTTTCGGATTCGACTAACATACATTCTTTGAAATCATTAACGCAGAATTTTTATATTCCAAGTTGGTAGCCTATTTTTTATTTTTGTACTGATGAAGGGGATGTGTCGTAGTTGGTTTTGTTGTGATGCATTTTTGAGAGAGATAACTTAGAGTTAATGCCACCTCCACTGGCGAAAGTGGCGGCGGTTCGTCTGTGTTCTTGCAATGAGGCGGAATAGATTTCTTACCAGACCACTAGAGTCTGCCGATGTCAGGGTCATTCTGAGATTTACGATGCCAGGGTCAATTTTACTCGTACTTTCCGTGGGATCTGTGACGTGCTGTGGGAGCCAGAGTCTTTTATCGCGACGTCTATTGGCTTCGCTCTTTGTTGGTATCCCGAGTAAGACTTCACGAACCCCGTTATTCAGCTAGGCTGGTACCTAAACTGTGAGCCACGATAAGCGCGAAATGTGACGGATAGGATTTGCTGTGAATAAAACCGAGGATAAAGGGTTTATTGCAATACGTCGGCTGGTTAACTATGTTCGACGAGAGTTTACGGCCTCTAGTTTGGAAGAATTGACATGATGCCCGGGGGTTCTCTTTCTTCACGATGTATCAACAACCATGACTGGGACCGAAGTATTACGCTGCAAGGATAATCTCAACCGAGCTCACATTTTATTTACGGGCCGAGGCAGCTCACTATCTTTTGCAACGTGAAATGTATAGGTTATCTGTTTGCGCCCAGGCGAGCTCACAGCTACTGACCAACCTATTTTCATAGACGTATTAACCACAGCAATCTAGACATAACATATTTTTCAAAATGACACTTTAAAAATTTAATTGAGTTACATTTCGGTCAATAGAAATTAATGACTTCTTTGGAGTCACTGAATGAAAAACGTAAATAGTAATAAAAATAGTATTCAAAATTATCTAGCTAAAGGTCAAGATACACCTTTGAAGCAGCGATAACTTTCCCATACGCGGGTATAAAGTAACATATGAACCGCAACAGGTTAGCATTTGATCAGGATTGCCAATATGCTGAAGTGTTTTAAGGAAATATTTTGATGTGGAGAGAAGGACAGGGCTCTAGTGGCTCACAGCCTAAATTCGATTTCCTGTATTCCTCTGCTCCTATACTGAATTTTTTAGCATTTGCGAAATGAAGACTTTCAACCTGAAAAAATATTCGGTGCATGGGAATGTGTTATGCAATGTAATATCGTGCTCTGAAGTATCCGAATGACTAGAATTGCGTTCCGCCTCATAGATATGCAACCTACATAACGTAACAGTCTTGCAGATCCTCCGCTCCCTTTTCATTCCAGTCGTTTGACTTTCAGATTGACTACTACAAGGTACCTCTAGAGAAAACTACTCTGTGTGGTTGTCAGTCCACATGCAAGTTAATTCCACAATACTGCAAATAATCAGAAAACACATTATCAGAAATGACACAGTCTTGTAAACACAGATTTGTTACAAAATGAAAGTTACAACTTGAAATTTTAGACGAAAATTTTTGTACTGGTCTGAGACCTGGGACACCAATCCAGAAACCATTGTCCCTGTTAACTGGTCATCAAAGACCTTAGATATGATTTCAGTTACAAGTAACAACGTATGCGCTTTTTTTTTCAACTTGAACCGACGTGGCGTAAAGTTTTGTGTTGGAGTGTGATCCTAACCGATGACCTAATCGCATCATTAACTAATAACAAGAAAACGTTAGATATCTCGATTTTTCACCAATACCGAGATGATTGACATTGGAATGACGAGAAAAAATACTTTGTCTTATGGGGATTCAAACTGGGCACCTATCGTAGTCGTTTTCTACCATGAATAAATGTTAAATATCGGTTTGTTTCACCGGTAGCGAGATATGCACAACTCTGATCAAGAAATAACGTAATGAAAAGTTTTATTCTGACCTGGAGTCGAAATCAGTATATATAACTGCTATCTATTATATACGAAAGGAAGTTGACTACCGAATTGTTCTACCCCATGAAAATTTCTGTGCCTGACTGGCAACCGAAACAGTCACAAATCGTGCCAACGCACTGTTAGTCATTAAAAGTCATAATTGTTTTGGACCTGTTGTTCGATGTGCACATGGTACAACTTGAAATGATTCGATGAAAACTTTTGCGCAAGACCAGGATTCGAACCCAGATATGCGACTTTCGTGGGGACCTGGAGCACTTTGGAACCTTGGGGAAACAACCAAAGTATGGAAGTGTATCGTCTCAGAAGGGCAAAACTACTTAAAGGGGAGATCCGAGTTCCAGTCTCAGCGCAGCACCAATATTTTCGTCATCTCTTCAAAGGCAATAAATAAGTAGCCTGTCACTTTACATGAGGACTGGGACATAAAGAAATAAATTACCCGTCTAAGAGAGCTTACTACTGGCAGAACATCAACTTGCCGCCACTTCCGCATCTATGGTGGCCCCCCCAGTAGCTAGCGAAGGATGTGGGACCCTGGTGTAAACCTACGTTGCTGAACTGAAATTTCCAGAGGTGAGAAAAGTTTGTTCGCGCTCGCTAAAAACGGTTGCTTGATGTGTGATTCAAACTTTACCTTGAGCATATGAAGCGCCAAAGAAACTGGAACAGGTAAGCGTATTCAAATACAGAGATATATATAAACAGGTAGAATACGGCGCTGCGGTCGGAAATGTCTATATAAGACAACAAGTGTCTGGCGCAGTTGCTAGATCTGTTACTGCTGCTACAATGGCAGCAAACGGCGCACTAGCGATGGGACACAGCATCTCCGAGGTAGTGATGAAGGGAGGATCTACCTGTACGGCCATTTCAAGAGCGCACCGTGAATATCAGGAATCCAGTAAAACATCAAATCTCCGACATCGCTACGGCGGGAAAAAGATCTTGAAAGAATGTGACCAACGACGAATGAAGAGAATCGTTAAACGTGACAGAAGTGCTACCCCTCTTCAAATTGCTGCAGATTTCAGTGCTGGGCCATCAACAAGTGTCAGCGTGCGAACCATTCAACGAAACATCATCGATATGGGCTTTCGGAGCCGAATCCCACTCATGTATCCTTGATGACTGCACGACACAAGGCTTTACGCCTCGCCTGGGCCCGTCAACACCGACATTGGACTGTTGATGACTGGAAACTTGTTGCCTGGTCGGACGAGTCTTTTTTCTAACTGTATCTACCGGATGGACGCGTACGTGTGTGGAGAAAACATAATGAATACATGGGCCCTGTATTTCAGCAGGGGACTTTTCAAGCTGGTGGAGGCTCTGTAATGGTGTGGGGCGTGTGAAGCTGGAGTGATGTGGGACCCCTGATACGTCTAGATACCACTCTGATAGGTGACATGCACGTAAGAATCCTGTCCGAGCACCTGCATCCATTCATGTTCATTGTGTATTCCGACGGACTTGGGCAATTCCAGCAGGACAATGCGACAGCCCACATATCCAGAATTGCTACAGAGTGGCTCTAGGAACACTCTTCAGAGATTCAATACTTCCACTGGTCACCAAACATTGAGCATATCTGGGCTGCCTTTCAATGTGCCGTTCTCCACCCCCCTCGTACTCTTACGGATTTATGGACAGCCCTGCAGGATTCATGGTGTCAGTTCCCTCCAGCACTACTTCAGACATTACTTTGAGTCCATGCCACGTCGTGCTGCGGCACTTCTGCGTACTCGCGGAGGCCCTACACGATATTAGGCAGGTATACCAGTTTCTTTGGCTCTTCAGGGTAGAATCATTCCAACAGACAGTTGAAATACACAAAGAGTTGACTTGTGATTTCGTCATAACGACAGATGCTCCACCTTGGGCGAGAGTTCTGATTCTGTAGAGCTTGATTATAGCCTTTCAAAAGACACGTTTCCTAGTTGATCCGCATTGATATTCACTAGCTTCCTTGGCTACCCGATGCGTACTTTTGACTTGATTTTGAAACCACTGAAATAAAATCATTTACAGCCAACTGCAGGAAGTGGCATAATAGCAGTACGCAGAACTTTCTGGAGGTAGATTTACTTTCCACTTGAGCTTTTGTGATGGCATATATATTTATGGCTTGGTAATAAATCTGGTCCAGTTTAAGTGCAAATGCCTGATATCGAGCACACTATCTTTTTTAACTTGTTAAATTGCATTTCGTCTCATACAATATCCAGGTAAGGACGTAGTGGCTTTTTGTTATGGAGCATCTTATGTGAAGAATATTGATGTATCTTATTCACCTGGGAAACATTTATCTGATAAAAGTAGTTTTGTGCATAAGTTCATGGAGATTTTCTCTGGCATGTTGTCACATAGGCTGCTGTATGTATATTTGTCAACTGTCATTTTCCATTTGACGTAAATGTTTCGTGTGGAGCCTTAGTGAACGTTGCACACTTAAAGAGTGTGAGAGCTGGTGTTTGGGTGTAAGAAAACGAAGTTTGAAAAGGGGAAAAAGTCTAACATTTGTGACCTTCAGTTTTCTTTGATTTAATAGGGTGTCGCAAACAGCGGAGGCATCTGAAAACATTTGAACGGTCTGACGCAGAAAATAAATAGTTTTCTGTTTTCAAGCAGGGTCGCTTCTTTGGTTATTGTTCGCCGCATTAAAGAATACCAACGGCTTTGATGAACGACATCTTTACAGTTAACTGATATGGTACTTCCGATTACTGAGTTATGTGATGAACTGAGGGGCACTTATATTCAACAGGTGGACGGAGCGAGGTGCCACAGTGGTTAGCACACTGGGCTCGCAATCGGGAGGACGACGGTTCAAGCCCGCGTCCGGCCATCCTGATCTAGGGTATCCGTCATTTCCCTAAATTGTTTCAGGCAAATGCCGAGATGGTTCCTCTGAAAGGGCACGGTCGATTCCCTTCCCAATCCTTCCCTAATCCGATGCGACCGATGACCTCGGAGTTTAGAACTTCCCTCAAATCACCCAGGCAACCAAGTGCTTCGGGTTGCACAAAAGGGATGCTCTGTGCGAAGAACTGGGTCTATGGTGTGTGTGTGTGTGTGTGTGTGTGTGTGTGTGTGTGTGTGTGTGTCTGTCCATCGGAGGTGGCATCTGAGATATTTTTGATCGTAGCGAGAAAAAAGAAAGGAAATTGCAAGAAGTGTTACCGCTAAGCAGGAACGACAGTGTACACTCTGTCCCGTCGACAGCTCCGTTATTAGAGATGGACCTCACGATCGGATTACGAAATGCTGGGTAAGAAAAGTGACCACCCCTTTTCCACAGGAACCATCCCATTATTTGCCTGCAGCGGTTTAAGGAAATCACGGAAAATCTAAACCTGAAAGCACAGATAGGGATTTGAAGCGTCATGCTCCTGAATGCGGGTACAGTGTGATAGCCACTGCACCACCTTGTTCTTCGGTTTCACAAAAGGACTTATCGAGGAACCTGGCTTGAACGGAGTCCTTACTGCACTTATCATCTCATCTAGTGATATGAAATGTTTATCTTCCTCGCTCTTTATCGAATAAGCACTAAGCACATTCCTTTGGTCGAAAATCCACTTTGAATTTGGATTGACGACATTCTTATCTCAGAACCAGTAACATTCTACAGGCGTGGAATACAAAAACTACCTGAAGTATTATGTGACTATTTTAGTTAACATGAGAGAACATATTGTTGATGATTAATTTTCTCTTACGTTTTTCTGTCATACTTGTGGGGCATGCGATACCGGCAGTGTGACAGCAGGATAGTGACACGACATAGAGATACGATTTCTACACTATTTAGTGGTAAACACTATGTACGTGACTTGTGCAATGGTTATGAACGTACGGAACATGCTGCTGTCACTGCCTCTTGGGTAAGCGAACGTATTTTTCCTCTGGTCGGAGATTTTACGCCACCGCATACTTAACCGGGCGCTCCTGTATATATAGAGCGTCAACCACAGATAACACCGTCTTGTACCGTTCCATTGTTGTTTTACAATTGCGGGTCCGTACCTATTCCTTCGTTATTCCTTCAGCTAACACAGTTATAAGTTGTGTCGTCATATGTCCAAGTGAGCAGCTGTAATACAAATAAACAGGAGCTAGGCGAGGAAAACTTGCGATCTGTGTCCTAGACTCCGAGCTAGCCGCACAATGCCACAATGAAGCAGTTTTCCACGAGATAATTACTAATCGAATAAGCGTTTGGCTGGAATGTGATACAACTGCGCTGTTTAATGTTCAGAGTAGGTTATTACTCTGGGGTAACACTTGTACACGAGAACAGAGTGATACAATGAAAGGTTATTTTATTATTGTTTAATTAAACTATGATTTAGCTCGTGTAATATAAGTTTACTTTATCGTTGTTTAATTATACTAAAATTAAACTGTGATTTTGCTCATACACGTTTACCTTGGTAACATAACGACAGCTATTATTTACATGTGTAAAAAGTACGCCACGCACCTGCTCGTGTTATGAAAATCGTAGCGCCCGCTCGAGGGTAAATAAACCACGAAGAAGCGCTATAAAGTATGCACTGTTCTAATACAAACGGATTACAACCTATCACGACATGTATAAAACAAAAACAAATAATAGTATCTGTAATACGAGCCTGCACAAAACATCATCCATTAGTAAGATATTACAGACTTCTGACACCGACGTGATCTGCCTCTACGTGAAGTCCCGTGTACTAGCCAAGAAGCATTTTGACATTACCACAAAAATATTTAAGATTGGCAGTTGGAGTAGACCCAAAAAGAAATGCAATCAATGCCTCACATAATCAATCGAATTAAGTGTTCATATAAAACTAAAAAGTATTTCGGTATCAGGAGAAAAGTGTAAGTTTTAACAGGGGTGCGAAACTTCAGTTCGTTACATTTTTCACCTTAGAGCTAGGGATGGTAAAACGAGAGTGTGATAACTTTTAAGATGGAGAAGTTAGCATTTCCTTATGGATTTTCGATCTGAATGCTTATGGTCTGATAAGAGAAGAAGATGGAAAAGTTAGTATTTCCTTATGGATTTTCGTTCTGAATGCTTATAGTCTGATAAGAGAAGAAGTAAAATACAGTGAGATCAGAGCCTAGAACTAATGCATCTAACCCGTTCACAAAGTGGCTGCGTTGCTGTTTAGCTAGTGACCTGGTACTGCCTCCAATATGCTGTCATTTTCGTGGTGATTGATAACATACATAATTTGCTATGTTAAATATGTGATTATTAGGGTGGCCCTACTCTTCAGTAGCTGTTGAAATTTTTCTTGTTTTGTTTTATGCATACTGGAAACTAGAAATCTCATTATTTAGACACAATTCAATAGTGGCCATTTTTTGCCTCATTAAAACCCACAGTTAATATCAGATATGGAAGGAATTGCTCAACTATATGTTCATTGCATCGACATCCCAGGACCCCACACACTTCACAGGTGCTCCATCCAGGTTGGTAAATAAATTATTGACATTATCTATCGTTTCTTTATCTGAGTGTAAATTCCTGTTGGAACTAAGACCCTTCGGTTAAGAACTGTTGCTGCAAGACTTAATACTGACAGCAGCTTTAGTAATAGTTAAACAAAATCCTTGGGTAACAAATGATATGCTGAATTGAAATGACAGATCACTAAACCGCATTAGTCGATAGAAGGCATTTGGTGTAGACGACATTCCCTCAAAATTATTACTATTCTCTGGAGGAAATACCATGAAAAAACTATTATAACTGGTATGCAAGTTATATAATACAGTCTAAATGCCCTCAGACTTCAGGGAGAACGTAAGGTTACAGCTGCAGTTGCCTGACAGTTGAGAATATTACTGAACTATTGGTCTAATAAGTAGCAAAATGGTTGCAAAATTCTGAATTATTTACAGAAGTATCGAAAAACTAGTATAAGCCGAGCTCAGAAAAGATAGGTTTGGATTCCGGGGAAATATAGGAACACGTGAGGCGACACTGGCCCTATCTTAGAAAATATGTTTGAAAATGGCAAACTTACGTTTCTAGCATTCGTCGATTTTTAGAGAACATTTGACAATGTTGACGAGAAGACACAATGAAATCCTGAAGGTAGCAGGGATAAATTCGAGGAAGGTAAGGTTTTTAACAACTTGTATAAAAACTAGACGGTAGCTGTGGGACATGAAGTATAGCAATAGTTGAGAAGAGAGGGAGAGAGAATGTTGTAGTCTGTTCCAGCGTTATTCAATCTGTGCATTGAGCAACCAGCAGAACGTACCAAGGAGAAGTTAAGAAAGAAAATTAAAAGTTCAGAGAAAATAAATAAAAACACTTAAGTTTGCCATTGGGAATGATAATGTAATGTAGTTGAATTGTGAAGAAAATAAATTTATGTCACAGAATCACTAAAAGTGGGGACCGTTTTGATAGGACACGTTCTGAGGCATCAGAAAGTCGTCAATTTGGTAATGGCGGCAGGTGTGTGTGTGTGTGTGTGTGTGTGTGTGTGTGTGTGTGTGTGTGTGTGTGTGTGTAGGGGATGTGAGTAAGTACAAATCTTCGAATAAAATGAATAGGTTCAAGCGAATACGGGTTGTAGTAGTTATGTAGAGATATGGAGAATACATATGTTGGATTAGCTGAGAGAACTGCTTCAAATTGATCTTTGGATTGAAGAAAACAAAACCAGGAAGAACATATGCATAATTCTCTAATGAAGACTTTTTTCCTCCCATATTCTGAATAATTTGATGCAGTTCGTCATGACTTCCTCTCCTGCGCCAATCACGTTACCTGCGCTAAACGTTTTCAGTTATATGATTCATGTATTCTAATATCTGTCTTCATCTACAGATGTCATCTAAGGCTCTCTTTAGTACAATATATGTTTTTTCCTGTTATCTTAACAGTCTAATGAGTACAGAATATGGATTTAGAGTAAATCGAAGAAAGACGAAAGTAATGAGAAGTAACAGAAATGAGACCAGATAGAAACTTAACATCAGGATTGTCACGAAGCAGATGATGTTAAGGAATTCTACTACACAGGCAGGACGTACGTTGCGAGTGCTACTCTGAGATGAAGAGGTTGGCACAGGAGAGATGATGTTAAGGAATTCTACTACACAGGCAGGACGTACGTTGCGAGTGCTACTCTGAGATGAAGAGGTTGGCACAGGAGAGGAATTCGTGGAGTGGCCGCATCAAACCAGTCAGAAGACTGAGGACTCAAAAAAGAATCTTAACATGTTTCGTATTTTATCCGTCCTCAGCAACGTCTAACAACCCTATCACAACAAAGGTCAAAATTTTAACAACGATTGTGGTGTTGCTCACGCTGCTAAATACTGCATTTTCGGGCAACATCAGTCATATTATGTGGCAGGTGTCATTAGAGCACAGTTAATAGTCATTACATGTAATAATGAAAAAACTAGGCACTGATCTTTTTGCGTTTCCCACGAAGGTCTCGTATTATTATGGCTCAATCGTTGAAAATCTAGGTGATTATGATTCCAAGCTCGGATGCAAAGAGGCCTAGGTTTTATTCTGCTATATTCAAAAGTTTTGTAGATGCGCTTCACAAACTATTCTTGAAGCTTACACTTTTATTCAAAACATCTTCCTCACAGTCACTGTTAAAGTTTACATTTTATAAGCTGACGACAATATTCGTCTTTCCAACATGACGTCCACGACTTGACTTTCTCAATGTCCGACTCTCTAACAAGTTAACAACTAACTACCTATCGCTTACGCCCCCAAAAATCAGAGTTACAAGTACGTCAAAGATCATAGTGACAAAAGAAAGAATACACATAGGAATAATATCATTGCAATATAAACCTATCGATGCATCACAAATGAAATCAAATCTGAATGTTGTCTCAGAAATATGTCAACTACTTTGCAGAAACACAGTAGAATATAGCTGGTATCGAGAGGTTCAGGTGAGGTGCCGTAATGGTTGCGTAATTCAAGTACCATTACAAACTGTAGTCGTATATAACGAAATAATAAGCAACCAGTTGCTTAAAAGAAATTTAATTTGTTTATCGGTTTCAGTGCTTCTTCAGAAGGTCCTTGGTAGGCATAACCTTCCGAAGAAGGGCAATAAGTTCCCGAAACCGGTAAACAAATAAAATTTCTTTTTGCAACTGGTTGTTTATTATTTCATTATATCTTCACATGTGTTAGGTTGCTCTCTTTTAACTAGTACTTTTAATGTAGTCAGTTTGTCGTCGTTTCTGCTGCGAACCTCCTCATTTCTTATCTTATCAGTCAGTTTGTTTTCAACACTCTTCTGTAAACACACACCGCAAACGAATCGACTCTCTCCTTTTTCGGTTTTCAAATGACATTGCAACAACCATAAAAATTGTCGAAGGTGGAAGTTCCTATATAAAAGTCATACAACAAATCATTGCAATTGTTAGAATGCTTTAGGCATTTGTCTAGTATGATAAAACATAGAGGAGCGACCAACATCTCGACTTTCGATTGTTTTTCTGAGCTTTCGTAATGAGGCGGTAACTCATCAAGTCGAGGTAGTTCACCGTAATTGAAATGTAGCCGGGAAGGCGTCAACAAAAATATACTAACGAGATCGTTCACGCAGTACAATTCTGAACAGTGAAACATAAGTGGCAGTGAACTGACTACTTATCAAATTGCAAGACACACAACATGTGCAGTGACCACCATGTCACTTGAGTGGCAGAAGATAAAATTTGTTAAGCAAATTATCTATGGGATTAACACAACTGGAGTAACCAACGAATTACCGAAGAAGGCGAGAAGGTGCGAAGAAGAGCTTTGCAGACGTCTGCAACCATTTCTGATTGTCACCCGATACAAAATTGTCTCGGCGACTCTCACAAGGCTGAAAACACTTCTCACACAACAGTTCAGAACTCGTTCTGCGTGTCGGCAGCAGATGAAATGAAATTAAAATTAGCGTCAGGGAGTGAGTCATATTCAGCCACAAGTAAAGTACAACTGAAGGTAGCAATCTGTTGTAATAATTACACTTTGATAACTCTCGTATGAAATTTCTGATAGCCTATAAGCTTCGCTAGTACGAAACAATCAGGACCTAGTTGAAGAGCAAACATCTCCAATTGCAAAACGCTGCGTAGCAATTCCACCCCACTTAAGGTGTGGCATCGGGGTTCTCAAATTTATAATTTGATTCCAGTAAGGTTGTTCCACACAGAATCTATACCCAATCTCGTATTTAACATTGGGAAATATCTGTGTTAACCATCAATATGCCAGTGGCAAAATAGTGCAGACAGTACCGGCTCGCTAGCTAAGTGACAACACAGTCGCTTTGTGAAAGGGAATATGCATTAGCTCTAGGTTCTAAACTCGCTGGAGACATAGACAACTTGTCTGCTCTTTACTTATCCTCTTACAGGGATGTAAGCTTCCAGATCGAAAACCAGCAAGGAAATCTTAACTTCTACGTCTTAAGTCTTGTTGTAATCTCAGTTTACTAACCCCTAGCACTAAAGGTGAAAAATTTAACAAATTGTGGTTTTGCACTCCTGTTAAACTTACATTTTTCTACTTACACCCTCATATTTTATTAGTTTTC
The DNA here is from genome assembly GCF_023864275.1 of Schistocerca cancellata. Lineage (NCBI taxonomy): Eukaryota > Metazoa > Arthropoda > Insecta > Orthoptera > Acrididae > Schistocerca > Schistocerca cancellata. The sequence continues at coordinate 247,112,187 of NC_064632.1, forward strand.
GTGAGCACACAGTTCGACTGACTACGTGAGGCATGGAATAGTTGTTTTTTATATCTGTTCTAACGGCCAGTGGTAATCCCAGAATGCTTCTTGGGTATGACGCAAGACTTCACCCAGACACAGATCATGTGAGGGTTAAAAGTGCGTAATATCTTGCTAATGGGTGATGTTCCGTGCGGACCCGTATTAAAAATACTATTTGTTGTTTGTTTTATTAAGTTAGACTTTTATTGTAAGGGTACTGTGGTAAGTTTAATTCGTTTGTATTAGAACAGTGCTTATTTTTATAACGCTTCTGATTAGTTTATTAAATATAACAGAACAATATAAGAGAGAAATTACTCATCATCAATTTATTCCTTGCATTAACTGAAACAGTCATATGATGCTCAGGCAATTTTGGATTCTATGCCTGTAGAAAGCTACTGCCTCGGAGATAAGGATGTCGTCAATCCAAGTTTAAAACGCATTTTCGTCCACAAAGAAATATTCTCGAAGGTTTTCCTATAAGAAGCGAGAAAAGTTAACGTTTGTGGGCGCTAAGGTAGGGATTCCTTTCCGGTCAAATTCCTTGATAGATTCTCTTTTAAAATAAGCAGCTTTTAGTAGGGTGTTTTCGTATAGTAGCAACACTAGTTACAGGTTCCATGGTCGCTTTTCTTATCCTACGACCACAAGACGCCTCATTTATTTTTTTCTTTTCCTTTTTTATTTTTGCAACGGATGCCACCCACGTTGGATGTGCTCCAGGTATGCAGTTCTTAACACAAACAAATAGTTTAATAATTTGTGCCACCAGCTGCACAACGCTACATTTTGGGATCTTACACTGGCCTTGGCTTCAGATATTTTTTCAGTGCCAATCATTATTTTCATTTAATGAAATTAACACGACGTGGTTCATTTATCTGTCCGAGCATACTGTTTCAGGTTTTCTGTTATTTCCTTAAAGCGACAGGCAAATGCTGAAATAATTCCTCTGAAAAGACACAGTCGATTTCCTTCCCCATGATAACTTTTTATTCACCTCTAATGATCTTGCAGTCGACATGACGTTTAACCTTAAGCTTCCTTTCTTTCTCTTTTCCCCAACATTACCCACTGAATGCAAGTGTTTCACAAAGGTTAAATGGTCACAGTTCATCACAATAGCCAGTAATCCGTAGAAACCTCATTCATCAAAACACCTTCGTCTTCTTGAATGTAGCTAATAATTTGCTTCGAAAAGATCTGTATTGTAACGAGAAAACTATTTTCTGATGTAATTTATTTCACTTAATTATACCATACATGGCGTAAATGTTTCCAGCTTCTTACGCTGCCTACAACCTACTGTTAAATTTAAAGTATCACAAATGCTAGATTTTTTACGTCCCACGGTTCATTTACTAGCGCTTAAACAACATTCCTCATAACCTTTAAATGTGCAACATTCGCTAAGTCGCCTTAAGAACAACTAAGAACCTAAAATAAAAAATGATAATTGATAAAGACACTGATGAGGCAAAACATTGTGACGACCTCCTTAATAGCTTGTTTTCCGTCTTTGGAACGAAATACATCACTGAATCTGTGTATTAGGAATCCGGCAGTTGTTGATAGGTTTGTGGAGGTATGTGGCATTACATGTCTACGTACAGGTCATGTAATGGGAGTGAATAACGGGGCGCTGATTTGCGTATACGGTGACAGCGCCAAATAGCGACCGAGATTTGCTTCATAGGATTTATATCAGACGAATTTTGTCACAGAGACATCAAGGTGAGGTCACTGTAATGCCCCTCAAATCAGTGTAGCACGGTTCTGCCTCCGAGACACGGACAGTTATACTGCTGAAAGATAACATCGCCGTCGGGCAGACATCAAGCGTGAAGGGATGCAGATGGTTCGCAGCTGTGAGCGTGTCTTCGATTTCGATTACTACCACAGATTCCACGCAAGCGCAGAAACGTGTCTCCCACAGCATAACACTGCTCCCACAGCATAACACTGCTCCCACCGGTCGGCGGCGTCCGTGGCGCCCGGCACATTGCGAGCCGCCGTTCTCCTCAATGATTGCGTTTGGGGAGACGACACTCGACCTCGTACAGCAAAAATTCACCCAATGAGCAGACACGTTTTCATTGATCGACATTCCAATCTCGATGGTCTCGTGCCCACTGCAATCGTAATTGATGATATCGTTGGGTCAACGTGTGAAGACGTAGCGGTGGCATTCTGCAAAGCTCCACGTCCAACAAAATACTTTGAACCGCGGGCTCCGAAACACTTGTGGGTGCACCAGCGTTGTGCTGTGTTGGCACGGATGCCGCGGATCACCATCTATCGTACGTTACAGAGCAGACAAGTCTCCGAACCCCACGTTCTACGGCGAATCGTGGACGTCCAACCATTTAGCGCCTATTGATACTTTCACTGTCCTATCTCTTTCGGAGACGCTAACGACAGTAGCATCTGAACATTCTACCAGCTTCGCGGTATTCGCGATAAAAGTTCAAAGGTTCTGCCAAATAATAATCTGCCCTTTGTTAAAATAGCTTATCTCAATGGATGGAAAGCCACCAGGCGGCATCCAACGTCGCGGTGTCAGTGGTCATAATGTTTTGGCTTATCAGTGTATTTCGTACTATTTAGGTACCGGTGTGACAACGTGACAGACGAAATCTCCACTAACTTATGCATCAAACTACATCGTTCAGATAAATTTTGCCCTGGAGAATAACATACATGAATATTTTTCTTGTGCCTAACAGTTATATGAGATGAAACGCTATTTTAAAAAAGTAAAGAAAACAATGTGCTCCATGTCCGGAGTTTGCATTTAGACTGCAAAAGATTTATGAATAGACGACAAACGTATACGCCACCATAGGAGCTCAAGTGGATAGCAGCTCTCCCTGCAGAAATTTCTGCGTCCTGGCGTGTTGTCAGTTCGTGTGGACAGCCATTAAGTGATTTTATTTTAGTGATTACAAAATCAACTCAAAAGCACGAAATGGGTAGCAAGGTGTATAGATAGTGAAATCTGAATAGTGATGAGAACGAACAGGCAAATTAGTTTTGAGCAGGCTGTAATCAACTTCCAGGGAATCAGAATTCTTATCCAGTATGGAGTATAGCTCGTTGTGACAAAATCATACACAAAACCTCTGTGTATTTAAGTGATCTGTCGGAATTTTTTCTAGCTTAGTATGCTCTAGGTTTTCTGGGTGTTGGGGACATGTCCACAGCTTAGAAAACCCCTCCAAAAACTTGTTCGCCAAATTAATTTATCAGTTTTTCGACTTTTAGGGTTTACTTTAAACGTAACTATTTTTTAAATTCACATTTCTGATACTCCGAATTCTGTGTCTGTTTGACACTACTCTATATTCACAACGAATTATTTGGAAAAATTTTGCTTTAGGACACGCACAGATATCTGTATACGTTTCATCCATAAATTTGTCATCAGTGCCTGTCGTTAACCCCAGAGAGCTGGGCAGTATCACAGTGTCTGTAATTTTCATAACATTAGAGCTGTAGGCTAGTTTGGAAAACTGGTTAGAATCTTCATCAGGTTACCTTCCATTCAGAAGGCTGTTGCACGCAGCGACTGTGATATTGACTTGTAAATAACAGATTTCAGCTATCAGTCGTCCTTTTTAATTTTTTTTAGCAGATCTAGATTTTAGCTAGAAACTAACCATTCTCAATGCACTATCATTTTTGATCAGTGCATGTAATGTAAAACAGTAGTATTCAATGAACTGCGGATGAAGCCTGATAAACAGGCATTACATGCATTCATTGATCAAAAATGATAGTGCATTGAGAAGGGCTTGTTTCTAGTTGAAATCTAGACCTGCCAATGAAATTTAAAAAGGACGACTGATAGCTGAAATCTATTATTTGCAGGTGGTTAGAATCTGTATGTATCTACGTGTACGCACTTTGAAATTAGGTGTCAGTAGCAAAAGGCAGCAGTAAAAGACAGATGAACGCCAGTAAAGGTAATGATATAGGAGCTGAAATAGAAACATGTATAACAAATGGGAAACAGCGTTAAACATTTTGTGAGGTTAAAACGCAAAATAAATCAAACATTATAAAATCAACTCTTAACTTTGCACCGGACTAGCAATATGTACGGCATAAAAATAATTTTTTTACTGTTGTGATAGGTAAAGCAGGAGACCTTGGATCACTACACGAATAATTGATCACCAGGTTGTCACCACTTGAGCGCCAGCGTTAAGACAGTCACGATTTAACACGATACTCTACATTAAATTTTCCTCTGATATCCTGATTGATAGGCCAAACATAAATCACCTTATAAAATATTTGTAAATAAAATGAACTTTTGTGATTAGTGACTTAATGCGGTGGTATGTCCTCAGACAAAAATTTCCGTCTAACATTAATTAAGACTTCCAGGATCCAACTCAGCGCAACTTTAACACAGACAATTTCACCAAGATTCTAGCCATAAAACTGTCTCAGAGACTAAGATGAAAAACATCCACGGCGAAGAGCTTCGTCCGACAAGGTAAATGAGGAGAGAAGAACCAAGGCTGAGCAGAAACAGTAAAAAGAGCACGGCGAATTGCACGAACTTCCTAGCAACCAGGAAAACCACAGAACACGAAGTACAAAACACGAAGTTCACCAACACATCAAGGACATCATCGACCAAATGAGGAGTGACTGCCAGACAAACAACTCCACAATTTCTGTGAATGTAAGCTTTCGCAACGTATAACGTTGGAGATAAGCTCTCGGATTTCCAGTCGTCTGGTTAACAGTGCCGTCCGGCTGGGAACTCTAGAGCTTTTCATCAACACCTGAATTCTTTACCGATCTATCAAATCGCAGGTAGCTCCACAATCGGTGTAAGCAAGTCACCTCCAGGAATCAGATAGAAAACTGAAACCTAATAACCAGGATTGCAGTAGGAGACTATTCCAACAAACTCCTAACCTCAGAGGAAATCGTGAAGAACCTACGCTCTCCTCGCACAACTGTTACTAACGTGGATAGCTCTCCTTCCTCCCCCCCCCCTCCTCCCACACACACACTAAAAAGGAAACGTAATGGTTTATTTCTGAACTCAAACCCAACACAGGAGAAGTGGTAGGTGGTATTATCGTGGAGCTGTGGAAATGCCGCAGCAGTGTAATGCAAATGTGCTATCTAATTTTTTCACTGTATCCTGTAAATATCGTCTGATTATTTTTCCTGTAGATTTTGAAATGTCACCCATGATTGAAGATGAATATGGTTTGTAATTAATGCAAATATTGTTAAACCAATGTAGGATACCTTTGTAATGTAATGCGTATTATCGTTACACCGGGTCAGTGCCAATATGAAAAGTTAGATAAATTTTTTGTTGCGTGTCAAGGAGTAAAGTGAAATAGTAGCACTAATTCTTTACGTAGTGGTGTGACGTCAGCATCCTAGTGTTAGGCATGTGATGGTGTGGATGTGCGAGTTGTGTTGGAGTGAAAAGTAAGGTCCATGAGAGACCATATTACAGTACGAAGTGCGAGGCATAACGGTTGCGAAAAGTGTGGACAGATATGCCGGGAGGTTATAATTGAACCGAGTGTGTTCCAAATGCTGCAGTGAGGGTTGTACACATTGCAGGACGCTGAAAAATTTTAGTTATGTTCATTAACTGGTGCGCTAGTGGAATACGCTGAAAAGATAACAGGTGAAAAAATAACAGTTTCACTTTCTGTCACCAGGTAAAAATATGGCCGTGTAAGTAGTCAGAATGTGAAAAGTTTCCTGTTTTGATATCAGTTCGTTGTTTGTCACTCGGCGACATATGCTGATTTCTTTTGTGAAGTGACTCTGTGTAAAGTGGTAAGAAGGTTGAAGTTTTCCATATGATACGCAACGGCTGTTGAGAAGAATGGCTATTGAGAAGTCGTTTTATCAGAATGACAGAAATAGCAGCGCTGGAAATACCACCAAAAGAAACAGAGACGAAGAAGCTCCTTGTCAATAAATGGGCTAAAGAATATGCTTAAGAAGTTTGAATAACGTGTGAATTAAGTGGTGCAGCAAGCGGAGGGAGGTGACCCATTCCCACGGAAGTTGTTGATGTGGTCACTGTAACTATAGCCGACCGTGCAGCACACGCTTGAACTTCAGCAATCAGTGCTCGAGCTGTATCGTGGGAATTGTCTCTCCCATTGTTAACAGTTCAAAAGATTTGGCAGCGCATTTTACACTGTTTCCCTACAAGATTCAGAATGTCCACAAAATGAAGCTCCTAGATAGGCTACACGGCTTGACTTTGACTTTCGTTTTTTAGGAACACTTGGAAATGGATGCGGTCAGGGAATATTATTTGGACGGATATCGAATATTCAACCCCGCACGGTGCCGTGAATGCACAGAACTGTCGCATGTTGAGTTCTACTCCGCCACATGTTGTGCAGGAACAATCACTGAACTCATCTTAAGCGACTGCGTGGTGTGGTTTCGCCAGCTCCTTCATTGTTGGGGCACTTTTCGTCGAGAAGGTGATGCCCCACGACCCTTTTAGGTGTACAGTGACATCTGTGCCCTCGTAAGGACCTCTTTGTGCAACACGTGATTCCAAATTTGTAAGAACACAACTGGGTCCACACCACTATTTTCATGGAAAATGTGGCGACATCACATATCGCTTGCCAGGTAAAGAGTTGCCTCAAGAAATATTCAGTAACGACCACATCATCTCTGGTCAATTTTAAGATGTGTAACATTCCAGATCCGCTGACCTAAATCCATGTGCCTTCTGGTCGTGGTGATTTATGAAAAGTCGTGTCTATCAGATTATGTCTGGAATCTTCCTGATCTGAAGAATAACGTAAGACGACACAGCGGTCTGATCACACCAGCTATCCTGCAAGCATATGTCAAATCATGTCGTGTTACGGATGCAACAAGTTGCTGAGTAGGTAGACCATACTGAACACATGTAGTAACTTATGACCATATCCTAATAAACGTGTCGGAACCAACATTATCATGGGTTTGATTGCTCCTTCCCTTTCTCTGCACCCACACCACGTTGACAGCTTAGAGTGCCATTTGTTCACATAGAGTTAGAAAGTGGAACTATTATTTATTTCGGCATAGTGCACGTGCGTACCCATTAATGAACATACCTACGATGTTTCGACGTCCTGCGATGTGTACAGCCCGCGATGCACCACTCGGAAAACCATCAATTTAATTGTAAGCACCTGTAATAGGGCTCCAGGACCATCAATATCCTGCCCCATAATTGGCCATCGCTAAAGTAAGGGCGCCCATAGTAAATGGAGTAAAAAGAACATTGTCACAGACATCGAAGTCAAAGTCTCGACACCTCTGACAGACTGCAAGACTGTTAATTTTCGTTCGGATCAGAAATATTGTGAAAAATACCCAGTGACACTGAGTGAACTTTTAAATAATAATAATAGTTACTTGTTAAAATTTTACCTTCCTCATCTCACCTTTCACCTATGTCTTTGTGACATTGACTAGAGTCCTGTACATTTATTATTACAGAAAAACTGAGCAACATCGATTTGTAAAAGAGAATCTTGTACGCTTTCCCCCACTAATCGTTTATTAACTTCGGAAACGATTGCCTTAAAATTTTCTGATACGGTTAGGCTTATGCGATGGTGGTCAATATATTCGCATAGCTGATTAGTCAAGGGTGAGGGGGGGGGGGAGGGTACGTTACGATATGTACATAAGGAGCCAATAAGGAGAGTTTATGACATCGTAGTGATCTCGGGGACAGAAAGACTTCCACATGATTGGACCTCTGTAATCATCTACCCGCTATTCAAGAAGGCAGACGGATCAGGCATTAACAACTATATATAAGATATTTCCCAAAGCGTTACTCACAAAAGTGGAGAGTATCAAGCCATATTCAGAAGATCAGGATTACAGCATGTACAGAACAGGTACTGAACCTCAAAAAAAGTACTCATGAGCCTCACTTTGTCGTAATCCGAAAGGCCTACGAAACGGTAGACAGATAATCCCTTTTCCAGATATTAAACGAAATAGGCCTAGGCAACAAGACACTGAACCGTGTGGAAGTGACGCGTACTTATACGACATCCATAGAAAAATTCAGAGGAGAGTTGTCAAGGAACTTCAAGATCAGAACTGAAGACGACAAGATGGTCAACTCAAAATCTCCTCAACTGCATGATGGAAAAAAATTATTCGTGGATGGTCGAAGACATTAATGGATGACTCTGGATTGATAATTGGTTACAAAAAGAACAAGTTAGTAGTCAACTGTCTAGTCTTCGCACATGGCCACACGTTTTTAGCATAGTGTAGGAGAAATTACTTAGCAACTCTCCTACTTAACACATATAAAAGCTAAGGTTCGATTTAAGCTCACTATCAACAAGACTATATCACAAATATCAGAGGTACAGGCGACATGATTCCATAGGGTGATACAGTAACACATAAAACTCTTTCAGATATCTAGAAGAATAGATAAGCCCGAAAATCAATGGCGACTTGACCCTGAACAATATATGCACCAAACTGGAGAGAGTCTATCATCTCTGTAAGCACTCCGCCTTCAGGCCACAAGTGGCCCATCGGGACCACCCGACCGCAGTGTCATCCCCAGCTGAGGATGTGGAGAGGAGGGGCGTGTGGTCAGCACACCGCTCCCCCAGTCGTTATGATGGTTTTGTTTGACCGGAGCCGCTACTGTTCGGTCGAGTAGCCCCTCATTGGCATCACAACCCGAAAAATGGCAACAGCGCATGGCGGCCCGGATGGTCACCCATCCAAGTGCCGGCCACGCCCAACAGTGCTTAACTTCGGCGATCTGACGGGAACCGGTGTATCCACTGTGGCAAGGCTGTTGCCCTATCATCTCTGTAAGAACATTCGCAATTCTAAATCTCTTTCCCTCAAGATAAAACTCAGACTCTACAACACCGCGTGGTCAGACCTTCGGAAGTGTAGGTTCCGGGATGCCTAGACGTGATAAGAAAGGGACAAAGTGTCGCTATCTTTTCAAAAAATCATAACTAGGAAACTATTAGAGATAAAGATGGTGGTTTGTTGTAAAACGTTTAGCTGCTCTGAGAAATTTTTACGTTTGTGATTTGGCACATCTCTGTCTTGGAGTGTATCAAAATGGTGACAGACTAGGAGAAGGCGCAATATATCATCTCGTGTGCAGAATCCAAATCTGTGACAGCGGTACAGAGATATTATCGACGCCACTGTGGAATGGCACAACTGGCGAAAATAAGCACAACGAGATGGTTAAAAAAACTAAAGAGGAGGCTATTTTACAGACCTTCCTTGATGTGGACAGGCCCCCACCCCCTTTTGTCTCAGTCAAGTGTTCACTGGGTATAAACCGCATTTCAACGCAGCACCCAGAAGTCAACTCGTCGTGCATCAAGAGAATTGCAGAAGCAAAATCAGCTGTCCATAAAGTGACACTTAAGTGGTTATACCTCCCTGTGCACTAAGTGCAAATGGTCCGAGCACTGCAGCCAAACTATCGTCCCCTGCGGTACGCATTCGCGTGTCCCATACTGGCCTCCATAGGTGCTGACAGAGACACTAAAAAGCACCTGTTCTCAGACTAAGTAACTTCCCACGTTTCTTGACTTGTGAATCGTCACAACATTAAGATTTAGCGCTCAGAAAACCCACACAATATACTTGAACACATCCGTGATCGCCTGAAGAGAGAACGATAACGGGATATGTTTACCTGGACATGATGCTCGAACAGTTCCCGCTACAGCCTATCGAGCAGGTACATCCATCTATCGTCTTCCAGCATAACGGTGCATATTCTCGTTCAACTTTGAACATGTGGGATGAGCTGAATGACACATTTCCTGTAACGTGGTGATTGGAGATGGTACAATCGCGTGCCCCCCCCCCCCCCGCCCCCGCCTCACACCATACCTCGGGCGTCACTCCATTAGGCTTATTTTTGAGGGGTTACGTTAAAAAGGAGAGAAGGAAACGTCGTAGGTGAATATGGATTGGGGGCAAGAAATGAAAGAGGAAGCCACCTGGTACAATTTTGCACAGACAATAACTTAGTCATAGCTAACACTTGGTTCAAGGATCATGAAAAAAAAGCCTAGAGATACTAGAAGGTATCAGATAGATTATGTAATGGTAAGGTTTTAAATTGTAAGACATTTCCAAGGGCAGAAGTGGACTCTGACCACAATCTTTTGGTTATGAACTGTATATTAAAACTGAAAAAACTGCAAAAAGGTGGGAATTTAAGGAGATGGGATCTGGATAAACTGACTAAACCAGAGGTTGTACAGAGTTTCCGGGAGAGCATAAGGGAACAATTGACAGGAATGGGGAAAAGAAATATAGTAGAAGAAGAATGGGTAGTTTTGAGGGATGAAGTAGTGAAGGCAACAGAGGATCAAGTAGGTAAAAAGAAGAGGACTAGTAGAAGTCCTTGGGTAACGGAAGAAATATTGAATTTAATTGATGAAAGGAGAAAATATAAAAATGCAGTACATTAAGCAGGCAAAAAGGAATACAAACGTCTCAAAAATGAGACCGACAGCAAATGCAAAATGACTAAGCGGGGATGGCTAGAGGACAAATGTAAGGATGTAGAGGCTTATCTCACGAGGAGTAAGATAGATACTACCTACAGGAAAATTAAACAGACCTTTGGAGAAAAGAGAACTACTTGTATGAATATCAAGAGCTCAGATGGAATCCCAGTTCTAAGCAAAAAAGGGAAAGCAGAAAGGTGGAAGGAGTATATAGAGGGTCTGTACAAGGGTGATGTACTTAAGGGCAATATTATGGAAATGGAAGAGGATGTAGATGAAGATGAAATGGGAGATATGATACTGCGTGAAGAGTTTGACAGAGCACTGAAGGCCTAAGCCGAAACAAGGCACCGGGAGTAGACAACATCCCATTAGCCTTGGGAGAGCCAGTCCTGACAAAACTCTACCATCTGGTGAGCAAGATGTATGAGACAGGCGAAATACCCTCAGACTTCAAGAAGAATATAATAATTCCAATCCCAAAGAAAGCAAGTGTTGACAGATGTGAAAATTACCGAACTATCAGTTTAATAAGCCACGGCTGCATAATACTAACGCGAATTCTTTATAGACGAATGGAAAAATTGGTAGAAGCCGACCTCGGGGAAGAGCAGGTTGGATTCCGTAGCAATGTTGGAACACGTGAAGCAATACTGACCCTACGACTTATCTTAGAAAATTGATTAAGGAAAGGCAAACCCACGTTTTTAGCATTTGTAGACTTAGAGAAAGCTTTTGACTATGCTGACTGGAACACTCTCTTCAAATTCTGAAGGTGGCAGGGGTAAAATATAGGAGGCGAAAGGCTATTTACAATTTGTACAGAAACGAGATGGCAGTTATAAGAGTCGAGGGACATGAAAGGGAAGCAGTGGTTGGGAAGGGAGTGAGACAGGGTTGTTGCGTCTCCCTGATGTTATTCAATCTGTATATTGAGCATGCAGTAAAAGAAACAAAAGAAAAATTCGGAGTAGGTATTGAAATCCATGGAGAAGAAATAAAAACTTTGAGGTTCGCTGATGACATTGTAATTATGTCATAGACAGCAAAGGACTTGGAAGAGCAGTTGAACGTAATGGACAGTGTCTTGAAAGGAGGATATAAGATGAACATTAACAAAAGCAAAACGAGGATAATGGAATGTAGCCGAATTAAGTCGGATGATGCTGAGGGAATTAGATTAGGAAGTGAGACGCTTAAAGCAGTAAAGGAGTTTTGCTATTTGGGGAGCAAAATAACTGATGATGGTCGAAGTAGAGAGGATATAAAACGTAGACTGGCAATGGGAAGGAAATTTGTTAACATCGAGTATAGATTTAAGTGTCAGTAAGTCGTCTCTGAAAGTATTTGTATGGAGTGTAGTGATGTGTGGAAGTGAAACATGGGCGATAAATAGTTTGGACAAGAAGAGAATAGAAGCTTTTGAAATACGTTGCTAGAGAAGCGTGCTGAAGATTAGAGGGGTAGATCACATAACTAATAGTGAACAGAATTAAGGTGAATATGTATTGAACAGAATTGGGGAGAAGGGCAGTTTGTGGCACAACTGACTAGAAGCAGGGATCGGTTGGTAGGACATGTTCTGAGGCATCAAGGGATCACCAATTTAGTATTGGAGGGGAGCGTGGAGGGTAAAAATCGTAGAGGGAGACCAAGAGATGAATACACTAAGCACATTCAGAAGGATGTAGGTTGCAGTAGGTACTGCGAGATGAAGAAGCTTGCACAGGATAGAGTAGCATGGAGAGCTGCATCAAACCAGTCTCAGGACTGAAGACCACCACAACAAGGTTTGCTGCACTTATAATTTTCTCGTATGTTTTCTTCTATTGTAAATAATTCGCCTTTACTGTACTGGCGCAAAGATGATTGAGAGCACTGTAGGAGTAGTGAATAAGGTCCTTGACTCCGTTTAGTTTTATCTGTGGTTGACTTGTTACTCAATAATGCAGCAATAGGAGATTCTTATTTGAGGCATAGTAACCCGCAGTTGAGTTTTCTTAGAGAATGAGATCTGTTATTGTGAAACTGGTAGAACCTATCTGGAATACTTTATTATGTAGATGGAAATTCATTTAATACTTTCTCGTTATTTATGTCAATAGAGAAGATTTTGGAGCAATTTTAAAGGTATGTTTTTAATGAGAGAGTTTTGTAATTGTTAGTCTTCTTACGTTGTGCTGTGTTTTCCTTAGTAATCAGAGTTAGATTTCTCAAAAGCGATTTTCTTTTAAAGTAAGACCCATCTCCGTGATTTATAGCACAGCTTTCAAATTTTATCGTGTGTGCTTTTCACCTTAAGCCACGTGAAGCAAAAGACTGTTTTTGATAAAAAGGTTTTAGAGTAGACTATTTTCCTGTAGCTGCTGCATCTGCTGATTTGTATTTGCTTCCGAGAACATCAGTACTTGAGACATTAAAACAGCACGCTGAGCAAGAAGCTAATCACTTTTATTTCAGGAGAGATCTCACCTTACATTCTTGTTCAAATAGTATGTAGTCAGTATTGTCAGGAGTCGTGCTAGCAAGTACATTAATTTTTAGTGAAGTGTATTGGTCAGCTATTTGCTTCCGAGTATTTTTGTGTATATTGCACTCCGTATCATTCATCGTTCATAATGTGCTTCGGTACTGAATTTTAGTCATATAGTTTTCACTGAAAACACAATTAGTTTTCTTTTGCATTTAATTAGATTCATTTTCTTTATTTCAGATTTTCATTATCGTAAAGTTTAAAGTTTTATTTCACGACGCTGTTTACATGCGCAGCACAGGCTCAACCAACAATGAGTCATTGAATACGACACCTAAAGTACACGTTACGTGGAGGAGAAAGCTTTCCGAAACCAATATATTCAGTTCTCTGACAAACGGGAAAATTTTTATAGAAAGTTTACCCTACATGACTACTCCGTAGATCACAATTAACAGCCTAGTAGAGTATTCACAGAGCAACCTTCAAGCTATTTCTCTACCTTCCCAATTTCGAACGGAGCGCTGGTTAAACGAACACTTAAATCTTTCCGTGTGTAGTCCGATTTCTCTGATTTTTTTGAAATGATCATTTCTCCCTATGTAGGTGGGTGCTAACAAAATATTTTCGCATTCTCGCGAAAAAAAGAAATTATGGCATTGTTGGCCGTGAGGCCCTTTTCGAGGAAGTTCGACCACCGTGTCGTATTTCAGATGACGTCACATTGGACGACTTGCGCTTCGGAGATGATGATGATGACAGCACAACACTCAGTCCACGGGCGGAGAAAATCTCCACTCGGCCGGGAATCGAACTCAGGCCAGTTGCACGGCAGGCAAAGAGGTTACTCAGCTAAGCAGTCGGACACATTCCTAAGCAAAAGTGTGCGACTAAACTTCGTGGAAAGATCCTGGTGCAACGGAAAGCGGCTTTGTTTTAATGAATGCCACTCCATCTCGTGTATCATATGCGTGACAGTCTCTCCCCTATTTCGCGATAATACAAAATGATACAAATCTATGAAGGAATCAGAACTGTTGATGCTGGAATGCTGGGAAGAACTCGAATATCGCCTCCATGTCCTACGAATGGGGCACATGCTGAAATTCTGGCACAACAGAAAAAACTTTGACAGACGCTATACTTTATATAACAAAAGACAATGCTCTGTCTCTAATAGTTTCCATATTATGATTTTTTGAAATGATAGCGGGACATTATGGACATGACGTAGAACTAAAGAACAGAAAAATTCTGAGAAAGACGATGGTTCCGATAAAAGAACACAAAAAGGAGGACAATAGGAGACTCACGTCAAAATTTCTCAGCACTGTCTAAAGAGGAAAAACGATTTATGCCAAGTGGATAAAGCAAGTCAGGAGAGACGTAGAGCACCTAGAAATTGACCACAACTATATTCAGAACAGGACCAGCAAAAAAAGTTAATCAGAACATGACGTTCTCTCCTGGCACTAACAGAAGTAAAAGTGCGTCTGGAAATTGCAATGAAATGGACCCATGTAGAGAAAACACCCATAGCGCCAGGATGGGAGCATACTGGACTAAGAGGAGATCTCGCCATAACTAAAGAGTTAGTGGGTCACTGCATATCTTGACTAAATGTAGCAATAACAATAAAATAGTCGCTTTCAACTGTAACAACATACTGTGTTTATGAATCACAAACTATAGTAGGTCTGCTACACTATCAACACAAAATGGTGACAAATTTAAGTAAACTAATTGTCTTTACAGGATGGACAAAGCAAAAATGGGCCAAAAAGTGTTTCGTGCGTCTTAAGGTAGTCAACCCAGCTTACATCACCTACCTTGGGACCAGATGGTGTTCATATATATGAACATCACAAAAAGGGAGGTCTTCAACTAATGAAGTAAAACTTAGTGGCGACAGCATGAAAGATTTGAAATATTACTCTGTGAAGGGAACACAAATAATGGTATCTTGCAAAAGATTGCATTACCTAAACCAGTTCTGTTTACCAGCATGACAATCTCGGAAGAGTAACAAATTTAACAGGTGGTTTTTTTCGGTGAAAGTTTATCAGGAGAAATAATGTAAGTAAGTGTGACTATCTTGTATGCCAAATGATACATCATTCAATCAGAAGCACCATAACCAAGACTACATGGATATTCGTCAATTTGCAAACTTTTTGGGCAGATGTTTCAACGGAGCACAGATTGGGAAATGGACAAATGGATATCAAATTGATCAGAGTAACGTCTAGTTTCGGAAAGAAAGTAATTGCTTGTGTGTAAACTGGGTAATTAATAAATACTTAATTAGTGAATTGAGAGAAAGTTACAGAATTGATTTTTGTTCGAATCCGCATAGGCAAACGAAGAGTGGGAAGTGGACAAATGAGGTATCGGAGGGTCCATTGTGAATTATAGGTTTGTAAAAAAAAGTAATTACTTGAAAATAATCAGGGTAATTAATGAAAGCTTAAGTAGCGATTTGAGGGAAAATTGAAATATTTCATAAACAGGTACTTTTAGCTACGTAAATGGAGTGTCAAATATATATTTCATGCTTTCTGAATAAAACTTGAAAATAAAAACAAGTTTTGAAGAAAATGATTGGTCTAAAAGTAAAGAAACAGATCAGAGATATATTAGACGTATTTCTGAATGATGCTGCGAAACATGGACACCAAATATCCGCTAGTACTTTTTAAAATTCTAGCTTCATTCAAAGGTGTGTCAGACGTCTCTTTGATCTATTTTGTTTTCCACTTTCAGACAAATAATTTTACAAAAATTTGAAAGTTTTATTTTCAAAAAATTTGTTTCATCTCTATGTTCTTATCATGAACATGTGCTATTTTATAGTCAATTTAACGAAGGTTCGAGCGTATGGAATAAGTTCACAGATATGTGAGTTGTTCGAAGACTTATTAAGTAACAGAACCCGGTATGTTGTCGTCAATGGCAAGCGTTCGTCAGAGACAAGAGTTTCGTCAGGAGAGCCCCAGGCAAGTGTGATAGAACCGCTGTTGTTCTCTGTATACATAAATGATGTGGTGAAGGGGGTGGGCAGCAATCTGCAATTGTTTGCTGATGATGCTACGGTGTACGGTAAGGTGTCGAAGTTGAGTGACTGTAGGAAGATACAAGACGACTTAGACAAAATTTCCAGTTGGTGAGATGAATGGTAGCTAGTCCTAAATGTGTAAAAATGTAAGTTAATATGGATTATCCGGAAGATCAAACCTGTAACGTTCGGGTACAGTGTTACAAGTGCCCTGCTTGACAATGTCGAGTCACTTACGTTGCAAAGCGATACGAGGCGGAACGAGCATGTGAGAACTGTGGTAGGGAAGGTGAATGATCGACTTCGGTTTATTGGGAGAATTTTGGGAAAGAGTGGTTCATATGTAAAGGAGATTGGATATAGGACGCTGATGCGACCATTCTTGAGTGCTGCTGGAGGGTTTGGGATCCGTACCAGGTCGGATTGAAGGAAGACATCAAAGAAATTCCGAGGCGGGCTGCTGCAATTGTCACTGCTAGGTTCGAACAAAACGTAAGTGTTACGGAGATGCTTCGAGAACTCAAAGGGGGATGCCTGGAGGAAAGGCGACGTTGTTTTCGCGAAACACTATTGAGAAAATTGAGAGAACCCGCATTTGAAACTGACTGCCGAACGATTCTACTGCTGCCAACACTCATTGCGCCTAAGGACCACGAAGATAAAATGCGAGAAAGGAGGGCTCATACGGAGGCATATAGGCAGATTTTTCGTTGCTCTATTTGCAACAGGAAAGGAAATGACAAGTAGTGGTAGTAGGGACCCTACGGCACGCACCGTACGGTGTCTTGAGGAATATATATGTAGCTGTAGATGTAGATTACATTGTTTTGTCAAGCAAAGCTTTTGTTTCCCCCCCCCCCCCCCCCTTCCTTTTCTAAACACGCAATATTCCGTGCTGTTGTTACGCCCTTATCGGGCACACTCGTGGAGAATGGTTAATTTTGCGTCGAATGAGGAGGCTAGTCGATCGCGAGACAGCTTATGAGAACGGGGAATACGGATAGGATGGCGAGAGTGTTGTATGTATCGCTTCTAGCCAGAAATTGTCCTGAGACGAGGGAGGTTTCGCAACAGGAGAGAGTGATTAGTTAGCCGGTGATAATCACCTTAGTAAATACCGAGACGGCTGTGCCATGGGACGGAAGCGTCTCGCCGTCTTCGCTGCCGGCGACGCCGGACGCCAGAAAAGAGCGGACGGAGTCCAGGGGCGTCCAAATTGTGGGCCGTTTGCATGCCGATGGGTGATGGGCGCACGTATGGGGTCGTTCCGGGGCGCCGGAATGGCCTATTACTGCCGCCTTCCGGGGGCTGACGGGGTGAAAGCGAGCCGGCCTTCATTATCGCCCGCGCCGCCTCCATTCACTGGACAAATGCGTCCGGCTCGTGATTCCGGCCTGCCTTGGCGCCGCAGCGGGCTACGAGCTCTGCAGTTACGGGCACAACCTGTGTGTACTAGGAGCGGCCAAAGCTGTCGTAACGAGACACACCGGTGTGGCGAAATAAGCGCTGTATCGTTTGAAAGATACAGAGGCGACCTAGTGTGCCGTGACTTACCCCGCTCACTGCTAGTAGCGCCACGTCACCGTAACGCGTCTGTGCGTAGCTCACAAGTATTGTGCCATAATTTATGAATGAAATTAAAAATTAGAGTAGCTTTAACAAACTTTGTCAACATATGCTTCAGTAAATTAACGTTTAAACTGTCAAATCAGATGACTATCTCTCCAAAATACACGATTTTAAATAAAAAAACAAGTTGCGCTAAATAATAAAGCAAGAAAGCAAAAAACTGTTCAGAATGTGCAAATGTATGCCGAAATCAATTGTTACAAGTATCAACTTGATCGAAACAAAATTTTAGTCTGAATCCACGCTTTTACGAAAGACAAGTGGTACTAAATAATAAAGCTGGAAAGCAAAAAAAAAAAAAGGAAAAAAAATGTATGAAGCCTCAGTTCGATATAAAAACAGTGTGTGACCCCATTAAACTGCCTCTAATAGTTTCCGAGTAATTTACTGAAAACTAAATCTGGAACGAAGAGGTCCTTGAATCTTCCTGGCAGATTAAAACTGTGTGCCGGACCGAGACTCGAACTGGGGGCTCGGTCGAGCACTTGCCCGCGAAAGGCGAAGGTCCCCCGAGTTCGAGTCTCGGTCCGGCGCACAGTTTCAATCTGCCAGGAAGTTTCATATCAGCGCACACTCCGCTGCAGAGTGAAAATCTTATTCTAAAGAGGTCCTTATTTGTTATACATTAAGTATCATTTATATTAATGATAGAAAGTTTTGATTACAGCACCTGATGAAACCTATTAAAAATAGAGCTATAACAAGGTTTAAGACTTTGATGTAAGTAACAATCAATACAAAGTTTCTTAAAGCTGTAGTTCAGAGGTCATATTTTACTGTCAGTTCCGTTCTAAAAATTCTAGACGGCAAAGTTTAAATGCAGGCGAGCTAAAACTTTTTCTGTGATTATAGCTACCTTAATTCTATTCATACAAAAATTACGAAGATTCTAAATTGATACACAACAGTTCTATACAATATTATGTGTGCGAAAGCGGCCATTTACAGGCTGCTACCGGGGCATAGAGCGGATGACGGCAGGTGGTCTCTTGGCCGTCCGCTGCGCCCGTATATAAATATAGCCTGAGATGCACTCACTTAACTTCACTTCGCACCCAGGTACCATACGGTCTGCGTCAGCAAATCACTGGCTCACGCGCTGCCTCGGGTGACGTGACAGCTAGGCTGCCACTAAACGTATGTTTTTGGCTCCAATAGGAAGTGAACTCGCGAGGACTGCACACCGTCCTAGATCACTTAGATTTCACGGAAGTAACTGTTAGTGTGTCGCCCATAATGTTAACAAAACCGCCTGGCAAGTGGTGGCTTTATTTTCCAATTCTGTGGCGGGCAACTAACTTTGGTTATCAGAAGTGAGGGCGAAAGATCATTTAATGGGAACTTACCGTAGAGGTCGCCTCTGAACTGGTCTTAGTGCTTTTTATAATAGAGATATTATATTTATTATTAGTATTATCATTATAAATAATATTACTAAGCTGTGCCTGTGAAAGTTTGTCAAATATATATCTTTGAACTAGAACTCAAAATTTTCATTTATAATCATAATTCCCGATCCCGCTGAGTAAACAGAGAATATAAATATTTCTTTGTTCAAAATGTTCAAATGTGTGTGAAATCTTATGGGACTTAACTGGTAAGGTCATCAGTCTCTAAGCTTACACACTACTTAACCTAAATTATCCTAAGGACAAACACACACACCCATGCCCGAGGGAGGACTCGAACCTCCGCCGGGATCAGCCGCACAGTCCATGACTGCAGCGCCATAGACCGCACGGCTAATCGCGCACGACAATATTTCTTTCAGTGGGCAAGACAAGAATGTCGACTTGCAGACTGGAAACTACGGTCAGTATGTTCTCCATCGCTTTCTGGCTGACTACAGAATTTTGAGCATCTCGTAAAAGAGAGCGCCGCCGCCCCTCACCGGGAGGGGCCGGCACCCAAATGAGAATGGGAAGTAACGTGTACACCGATGAACCAAAGCACTATTGACCACCTGTTTAGTAACGTGTTGTTCCGCTTTTCAAACGCTGTACAGCAGAGGTCCTGTAAGGCATGGATTAGACATGTCCTTAACAGGATTCCAGAAGTATTCGGCATCATTTGTCTACGCGCAGGCCAAGCAAATCCCGCAAATTAAGGGATGGTGGTTTCCGGGCACACAGCTGGCTCCCAGTATGTGTTCCAGCTGGTACAAATCAGGCACATTTGCTGGTCGTGACATCAGTGTGAGTTCACTATAATGCCCCTCAATGCACTGTAGCAGGATTCTGCTGGAAGATGTCATCGCCTTAGAGTGAGACTCCAGGTATGAAGAGATGCAGGTGGTCTGCATTAATGTTCACGTAGTTTACTGCTATCTCGATGCTTTGGATTACCATAAAAGATTCCATGGAAGCGCAACACAAAGTACGCCACAGCACAATTCTGCCCACACCGGTCCGCATATGTGGCGCGGTGCATGTTTTGCGCAGCCATTCCCCTGGACGACGGCGTGTAAGGACCAAACCAAAACCTGGTGTAACAAGAAATACGATCCATTCGACAGGTTACACATCTCTATCGATCCACGGTGAAAACTCAGCGATGCTGTGCCCACTGCAATCATAGCTGACGATGTCGTTAGGTCAACACAGGATGACCTAGGCGGTCACGTGATGTGGAGCTCCATGTTCAATGGAAATGGAAATGACCGTTTGGCGTCATTGGCCGGGAGGCCCCGTACAGGGCAGGTCCGGCCACCTTGGTGCAGGTCTTATTACATTCGACGCCACATTGGGCGACCTGCGCGCCGGATGGGGATGAAATGATGATGAAGACAACACAAGACCCAGTCCCTGAGCTGAGAAAATCACCGACCCAGCCGGGAATCGAACCCGGGTCCATAGGACGGCAATACGTCACGCTGACCACTCAGCTATCGGGGCAGACTCCATGTTCAATAATGTGCTCCGATAAACTTATGCCTGCACAAGTTTTGCACTCTTTCGTAACTCTACCACAGATCGCTGCCTATCCTGGATTATACAGTGGGGGATCGTCCGACCTCTGCGTTTTGTCGTGAGACGTGGTCGTCCAATACCGTACGGCCTACTCGTTATTTCACCATCCTTCAACCACATTCCATAGGTGCTCAGAATAGTACGCCAACAGGAGACCAGCTTCGCCGTTTCAGAGATTCTCATTTCCAGCCGCTGCACCACATTAATGTGCTCTTTGTCAAAACCGCTTGGATCAGTGGCTTTCCACATTTTCGGCCCGTACCTTCGTCTCTCTTCGACTTGCATTCTCTTATTACCGCGTCACGTCCCGCAGCACCACCACGAGGCATCCAACATCGTGGAGGGCAGTGGTCATAATTTTTTTGGCTCAGAAGTATAAATGCACCTCTATACAAAATACACTCCTGGAAATAGAAATAAGAACACCGTGAATTCATTGTCCCAGGAAGCGGAAACTTTATTGACACATTCCTCGGGTCAGATACATCACATGATCACACTGACAGAACCACAGGCACATAGACACAGGCAACAGAGCATGCACAATGTCGGCACTAGTACAGTGTATATCCACCTTTCGCAGCAATGCAGGCTGCTATTCTCCCATGGAGACGATCGTAGAGATGCTGGATGTAGTCCTGTGGAACGGCTTGCCATGCCATTTCCACCTGGCGCCTCAGGTGGACCAGCGTTCGTGCTGGACGTGCAGACCGCGTGAGACGACGCTTCATCCAGTCCCAAACATGCTCAATGGGGGACAGACCCGGAGATCTTGCTGGCCAGGGTAGTTGACTTACACCTTCTAGAGCACGTTGGGTGGCACGGGATACATGCGGACGTGCATTGTCCTGTTGGAACAGCAAGTTCCCTTGCCGGTCTAGGAATGGTAGAACGATGGGTTCGATGACGGTTTGGATGTACCGTGCACTATTCAGTGTCCCCTCGACGATCACCAGTGGTGTACGGCCAGTGTAGGAGATCGCTCCCCACACCATGATGCCGGGTGTTGGCCCTGTGTGCCTCGGTCGTATGCAGTTCTGATTGTGGCGCTCACCTGCACGGCGCCAAACACGCATACGACCATCATTGGCACCAAGGCAGAAGCGACTCTCATCGCTGAAGACGACACGTCTCCATTCGTCCCTCCATTCCCGCCTGTCGCGACACCACTGGAGGCGGGCTGCACGATGTTGGGGCGTGAGCGGAAGACGGCCTAACGGTGTGCGGGACCGTAGCCCAGCTTCATGGAGACGGTTGCGAATGGTCCTCGCCGATACCCCAGGAGCAACAGTGTCCCTAATTTGCTGGGAAGTGGCGGTGCGGTCCCATACGGCACTGCGTAGGATCCTACGGTCTTGGCGTGCATCCGTGCGTCGCTGCGGTCCGGTCCCAGGTCGACGGGCACGTGCACCTTCCGCCGACCACTGGCGACAACATCGATGTACTGTGGAGACCTCACGCCCCACGTGTTGAGCAATTCGGCGGTACGTCCACCCGGCCTCCCGTATGCCCACTATACGCCCTCGCTCAAAGTCCGTCAACTGCACATACGGTTCACGTCCACGCTGTCGCGGCATGCTACCAGTGTTAAAGACTGCGATGGAGCTCCGTATGCCACGGCAAACTGGCTGACACTGACGGCGGCGGTGCACAAATGCTGCGCAGCTAGCGCCATTCGACGGCCAACACCGCGGTTCCTGGTGTGTCCGCTGTGCCGTGCGTGTGATCATTGCTTGTACAGCCCTCTCGCAGTGTCCGGAGCAAGTATGGTGGGTCTGACACACCGGTGTCAATGTGTTCTTTTTTCCATTTCCAGGAGTATAGAAAGGTTTTTCTCTCTGCCTGTCTTATTTTTCTCGTCAGTCTTCTAACTGGTTTGCTGCGACCCGCCATAAATTCCTCGCCGGCCGAAGTGGCCGAGCGGTTCTAGGCGCTGCAGTCTGGAACCGCGCGACCGCTACGGTCGCAGGTTCGAATCCTGCCTCGGGCATGGATGTGTGTGATGTCCTTAGGTTAGTTAGGTTTAAGTAGTTCTAAGTTCTAGGGGACTGATGACCTCGGATGTTAAGTTCCATAGTGCTCAGAGCCATTTGAACCATTTGCACCATAAATACCTCTTCTCTGACCTCTTCATGTACGAGTACACTTCATGCACGCAGAGAAGGACACTCGTATGCGCAGAAGAGGAGATGCAAGAGAGCGGAAGAGGTATTGCAGTGTAGCGGACGAGCGATGGCGTTACCGGCGGCACGAGCATACATACAGGAAAGTAAGTGGGTTTACCTGAGTTTCTCCTGGAGTATACAACTTTCAAATAACTTCCGGGAATTGGAGTCGGCGCCTCTGAAACCCGCCTGTTTCTTTAGATATGTTGACGATACCTTTGTTGTTTTGCCTCATGGTAGGGTGAATTTGAATGCCTTTCTAGAACATCTGAACTCGATCCACCCGAACATTCGTTTTACGATGGTGGTGGAAGAGGATGGTTGCCTTCCCTTTCTTGACGTGTTGGTTAGGAGGAAGGATGATGGATCATTGGGACATGCAGTCTACAAGAAACGTACACCGACTTGTACTTACAGGCTAATAGTTGTCACCAGCCGGCTCAGCGTGAAGGGGTACTTCGTACCTTGGTACACAGGGCACATGTCATTTCCGACGCTGAGATATTTTCAGCTGAGCTGTCCCATCTTGAAGTTACGTTTCGTCAAAATGGTTATAGTGATAGATTGAACGTGCGTTGCGCTATCGACCAACTGTACATCGGGTGATTGATGATAATTCTGAGTCGACACTTAAGTCTACTGCCTTTTTGCCTTACGTAGGAAACACTTCCAACAAGATCGGTTGTATTTTACGTAAATACGATGTGAAACGTGTTTTCCGACCTCCATCTAAAATTAGAGTGCTTTTGAGTTCTGTTAAGGATGATCATGGTCTGCGTAAGGCGGTTGTATATCGCATCTCTTGTAGCTGCGGCATGGCATATATTGGTCAAACTATCAGGACCGTGGAGGACCGATATAATGAGCATAAACGGCACACACGATTACAGCAGCCGAGTAGATCTGCTATTGCCGAAAATTGCTTCAATACTGATCACCCCATGTTGTATAATAACACCGAGATATTGGCATGTACGTCCAGCTATTGGGACAGTGTTGTTAAGGACGCAGTTGAAATTAAATTAGCGAGCAACCTCGTTAACAGGGATGGAGGTTTTTTTTTAAACTGTTTGGAATCCGGCTCTTTCCCTTGTCAAGAAACAGAGGGACAGAGTCAATGCTACCTCACCTGCGAGTTCATAGTCTATCGATAACTCTGACTTTGGTCATCTGTGGTGGCACTAGCGTTCAGTGTGTGTGTTATCTTTCCTGCATCAGTCCGACAACCGCGGTTTTAAATTTTCATGTAGGCCTACGTCGCCTGTCCGTTGCAGTTTGCCTTGAAAATGGCGGGGTGTTCTCCCGCCGAAATATCGGGGGTCGCTGAAAGTATTACCTCGCAGAATTCCCGGAAGTTATTTGTAAGTCAGTTTATTTTACTTGCATAGCCACGTGAAACGTACAGTTTGGCCGTAAACAGTAGCTTCACTATTAAGAAGACGTTCACAGATTCTTAACTGCAGACGCATCTGCACATTACAAACAACACAGTGCAGCGTATGACTTAACACTATGGATCTTTCCTCTATTTTATCAAAAACTGACACGTCAATAACCGTGGCTGTGATACTATAAGGTTTACAATTGAAACAGCGACCAGCCATAAGTATAGTTCCACAAGGTATATTTGGATCAAAGCATGGCCGGTTTCGGATATTTTTACAAATCCACCTTCAGATGGTTGCTACATATTTCGTTGGGGCTTCGTTTTGTATTCGTCAACAGTTTGCTGTACAGGATAGACAGAAAAATTATCTGTCGATCTTAGTGTAGCAAACCAATAACGGATACAAAAAGAGGCCCCAGCAAGAAAACAACGAAACGTGTAACAACCATCTGAGGATGGATTTGTCAGAAATCCGAAACCGGTCATAGTTTGATCCAAATATATCTTGTTGCACCACACTTGTGGCAGGTTGCTGTTTCAGCTGTAAACCTCATGGATTTTTGACTGTCACTATTTCCATACACCAAACACATTTAGAAAATGCTCCATCCTACGTTTTTTTCTTTTTCAGTAGCCGTGCCTGTTTCACTTTCATTGGTGGTGACAGCTGACTCACTGTCACCTTCACTTGCGGAGTCACTGCTGTTTCCATCTGTATCACTATTCTAGTCTGTACCACTACCCATATTTGTGATCATCTCCAGCGCTTGGCTCAGCAACTCCACTTGAAATATGGCGCTCTTCAGTTTTCTTTACGTGCTTGCAGGGTTTATTGCAGTTTTCTTTCAGTATGGAAGTAATTTTTTCATATATAAGTCTTGATATCGTGCCAATTCTGAATGTCACATTACGTTCAGGTACTGTGTTCTTGTCTCTTGCCCACAGTCAGCCCTAAAGGATTCATTTCTGGGTTGTATGGAGGAAGTCGTAACACTATTTTATAATTGATATGACCTGTTTTGTTCATTCTGATGAATGTATACTACTGGGATATCAGCATGTCCTCGCGATAAGAAATTTCGTTTTCTGTTAAGCCGGTCATCGTTTCTCTCCATCGCGGAGTTTGATGTTGGAGCACTTGTCAGTTGCTTATTGTAGTAAGGGGCTTTATCTATATGAGGACAGAATGAGGTAGTATTTATCTTTCCCTGAGCCACTTTTCATAATTTCAGAAGTCCATGTCGTTGAGATAATCCCCTGTTTTCTGGCCAGTTATAAACCTTACGTAGGCATTCGATACAAAAACCGTCTTCCCCGCCAGCATTGTTGATGATAATTCTGCTTCCTTTCGAAAAAGGTTTCAACAGACCCTGTGACAAATTTCCACTTCATCCGTACGACGCTCGTGACAAGCGTGAACATGTCTTGCTCATATACATACTCTCGGATAACTTTTAGGTAAGCTATTCGTTTTGTCCTCCATAGCTTTGTTCCGTAAGAACCTCCAACATCTTCTTCCAGACCAATATTAGAGTGTGAAGAGTTTTTACGAAGTACGTTTATACTTCCTTAAAAAATTATTAAATTCTATAACTGTTTACGAATATCCTTCAAAGCGGGTCTCCTATTATCTATCTAAGCTGGCGTTACAAGATCTTATAGGCTTTTCCTTGTGTGATGCTGAAAATGTCGAGGATTCAACAAGTTGGTCTCTCTTGATTCTCCGAAAGGAAGGGAACGACACAACAGCTGCTTCGGGCACTTATTTCGATTAGATTTCAGTTTCAATGGAGCACCTAACACAGCTTCTTTCTTCATGAAGTGTTAGACATTTGGAACCATTTCGCGTTTCTGACTAAGAAGTTGTCCTTGCTTTGTTCAAATGTTCAAATGTGTGTGAACTCCTAAGGGACCAAACTGCTTAGGTCATCGGTCCCTAGACTTACACACTACTTAAACTAACTTAAACTAACTATGCTAAGAACAACACACACACCAATGCCTGAGGGAGTACACGAACCTCCGGCGGGAGGGGCCGCGCAGTCCGTGACATGACGCCTCAAACCGCGCGACCACTCCGCGCGGCAGTTGCTTTGTACTGGTGGCATCTTCAGCTTAGAGTCTTTACTAGTGGGGCACTCCGCCTCACTCAATGGTAACACATCCGACGCTGGCGATAAATTGAACGGGGTCTGCTTCGCATTGTGTTCACGGTGTTCCCGTCTGTTTGCATTAACTGTAGCACATGAACCCATTGTCAGCAATTATTAGTTGGATACATTCCAGTCTGTGTCTTCCCTTTCACTTTTTGTCCTCTAGAGCGACCCTGTGTCATGGAAGCTATTAGCGCATGTCCTGTCACCCTGTTTCTTTTCCTTGTCGCCGTTTCTCACACGTTCCTCATTTTATCGAGTGTACGGAGTTCCTTCTCAATGCTTACCGTAATCGTCCACCTAATTTCAACCTAATTTTCTAAATCCTGTGACGCCACCACATCTGAAATGCTTTCTTTTCCGGTTTTCCCACAGTCGACTATCTCAGAAATTAAGGCCGATGCTTGATACTAGAAAAACTTATTTTGGCCACGACTTTCTGTGTCTTACTTACTTCGCCCGTCATTATTTTTCGCATAAGTAGCAGAAATCCTTCAATTCGTCTTCCTCGTGGTTCCCAGATTTGATATTTAGTTTACCATTGATATCATTTCGGCTACTCTTCAATACTTTCTTCTTTCTTCGGTTTGCTCTCCATCCATATTTTGTACGCACTGGGCCAGGGCTGGCCACGGCGTGCCAAACTTCACACGTGCAACGTGTATGGACCGCGTGCCAACCAAGACCTTGTCTGTCACTTGCCTTTGCTCGGTCCTCCTAGGAAGTATCCGTAACAGTGCAACATTTCGTTGAATGTTTCGGTGTGGGATTTCTCGGTCAGCGCAACTCTTCAGTTCGGCTGAATCGCGGTGTCAGCGCTGTTTAGCATTCCTTTTTTGTTCGCAGTATAAAGGACGTTCACAGGTCCAGTGGCAAGGCAGTCTCGCGATATATCATCACATCCGTTTAAAAATGATTGGGAATGACAGAAGAGATGGATGAGAATTCTCAGTACCTATTACGAAGTCTCATAATCGACGGGTACTGCAAAATTTCTACGAAATGACATTATAATACCACGCGGAAGGAATTTAAAGTTTTAGTTGGCAGTTACAGAGCAAAAAATTACAACAATGGACAGTGGGTATTCATTGTTCTGTAATCAAGAGGCACTTCTTGTTAAATTTGCAAGCATAGAGCACGTGATGCAACTGGTAGTACGAATATTAAATTTTTTGAAGTCCAGCGTCAGTTGCAAAAGTTTTCGATGGAACTGAACGAACAGATGGCGACTTAATATATTATTGTAAAGTACGTTGGTTAAGTCAAGGAACATGCCTGGAACGATTTTTCGATTTAATACTCGCTATTGTCGAATTTACCTTAGGAGTGAGGAGGTTCTGCGCAGGATCGGAATACGTGGAAAACACTGATAAGGAGAAGGGACGTCTGTTAAGACATGAGGGAATAACTTCCATGGTACTAAAGGGAGCTGTAGAGGGCAAAAACTGTAGAGGAAGACAGAGATTGGAATACATCCAGCAAATAATTGAGGACATAGGTTGCAAGTGCTATTCTGAGATGAAGAGGTTAGCACAGGAGAGGAACTCGTGAACTCCTGGCGGGTTGCATTAACCCAGTCAGAAGAGTGCCCCCCCCCCCCCCCCAAAAAAAAAAAAAATCGAATTTATGAAGGTAAAAGGAGTACAGCAACTAGAATTATAACATCCGGAATATATTGCAGACGTCGAATTTTAAGTGGACTTGACTGCATACTGTCCACAGTAAGGGGAGAAACATTTTTTTTCTGATTTGATGGGGATGCATTTAAAAAGGAAATAGCGTTTTTAGAAGGGAGACGTTCTGACAAACACAGTCCATTTCTCTAAGGCCACTGCCATTAAAGAAAATATGAGGTTTGAAGAATTCATTACAGTCTTGAAAGAATTACAAAGACAGTTCCCTAAATATTTCGAGGACACTGCCAAACTCACTACTGTTTTCGAGGCCGTTTGCTATTTGAGTTGAAAGTGGCTTGTGCACCCGCAGATTTAACTGATTGATCTGCAAGGTAATTCCCGTTTAAAGACAAATCCCTTTAAGGCTAAAAGTGTCCAGGACGTCTACATTAGTTTCCTCAGGTGGAGTTTCCACGTCTCAATAAAGAGGCTGCACAAGTGCTTCAATATTTCGACAAACATAAGTGTGTGAAAGCCTTTTTTTGATTATGAAACTAAATAAGTCACGTTTACCCGGCAACTCGAGTGTGAAAATATGTGAAAATGTCTGCGTCTTTCGTATAAGGACAATTTGTCCCAAATAAAAATTATATTATTTCTTCAGAGCGCCATAAATAATTAAATAATATCGAAAATTTGTTTCGTTTATTATTTATGTTGTAGAAAAATAGGGAGTATTAAACCAATTCGTGTGCAGTACGACTGTATTGCCATTTAAACGCAGTGCGTTCGCAGTTTCCCTCTCTCCCCACTCCTCGGACAGCGTGACATGGTGGTACTGAGGCCGAGCGCTACGGTACTTGGACCAGGGCATGACTCCCATGCCAGATCTTGGCCCCCTTGCACCAGACTTTCCATTCCTTTCAACAAGTCATACAATTATTCTTCATTTTTACCGAGGATAGCATCCACCAGTGAATGTTATCACTGATGTCCTTCCACCATGCGTTTTAATTCCACTCTTGAAGCTTTCTTTTATTTCCTTCATTGCCTCTTGGATGCGCTGGACGGTGAAGACACTGACTGACAGAGTTGTTGGATGCCCTCCTGAGGGATATCGTATCGAATTCCGTCCAACTGACGCGTTAGATCGTCAAAATCCCGAGCTGGTTGGAGGACCCTGACCATAATGCACCAAATGTTCTGAACTGAGGAGAGATCCGGGGACCTTGCTGGCAAAGGCAGGATTTAGCACCATAAAGACAAGCAGTAGAAACTCTAGCCATGTATGACCGGGCATTATATTGCTGAAATGTAAGTGCAGGATGGCTTGGCATGAAGGGCAGTAAAACGGGGCATAGAATGTCGTCGACGTACTGCTGTGCTGTATGTGTGCCGTTGATGACAACCAGAGGGGTCCTCCTATGAAAAGAAATGGCACGCCAGATAATCACTCCTGAATGTCGGGCCGTATGGAGAGTGACAGTCAGGTTGTCCGGGCGTCTCCAGACACGCCTTCGCTGGTCATCTGGGCTCAGTTCTAAGTGGGACTCATCACTGAAGACAATTCTACTCCATTAATCAGATTCTAGGGCGAAGACGTATCATCACTGAAGACAATTCTACTCCAGTAATCAGATTCTAGGGCGAAGACGTATCTGGGGACGCACCAGACGCCGGTGGGATACCAACCTGATTGTCGCCTCCCCATATGGCCCGACAAACAGGAGAGATGGTCTGCGAAGCCGTACAGGGTGTTTCCGTAAGAGCGCGCAAAAATTTAACAGGACATAGAGGATGCTCCACTGAACAATTTGAGGTTGGGAACCTGGGGCCAGAGTAGCCAACTTAAGGAGATATGGAAGTAAACTTTGTCTACCGATTTGTGTAGCACAACTGTTTTCCAAATTATTTACAACTAACATGCGTAGAAGTTTACACGTTCTGTGCTGTTTATTCACATGTGCGTTCTTTATTTCTTGCAAGGAAACAAGGAGGACGAGCTTGATAACTAGGAATTCATTTTGCAGGCTTTGTCTACTTTACTTGTCCGTAAAGTGGCTCTGTTGTATCGTATGTACACTATCCCATCACAGAACGTGCTACGAATCAACGACAGACCCATTCATTACTCAGTGCTATTCAGAGACGTACAGTACAGTGCAATGGAGCAGTACCGGTACAGTTTCGCAGAACTCACTGACATGCGCCTTGTGTGTGGGGAAGTACGTTGTAATCCTGTCGCTGAAGAAAGGCTGTACAGGCATCATCCGGCATTGTGGGCGACAGTCTCACTGGGCCATATCTTCTACCTGTCCGTTTGAATGGCCATCTGTACTAGAGGTTCGTGCAAAGGGCTCCACCTGAGCTATTGGAGAACGTACCCTTGGCTGTTCCTGGGAGGATGTAGATACAACATGACGCCTCACTTCAGTATGGATGTCCGCAATCATCTCAGTGCTGTACTTCCTGGGCTCTTGATTGGAAGGGGAGGTTCTGTTCGATGGCCTACGAGGTAACCTGACGTGAACCTCCTTGATCATTTCCTATGACGATGTCTAAAGTCAATTGTGTGAGACCCCAGTGGATACAGAGATGGAATTAGTTGCCAGAACTGCCTGTGATGTGATTCGAAACACACAGTAGTGTGATTTTATTCCTATTATCTTCTTGAGCTGGCTTCTCCAAACCCAGGTTCCCTACCTCAGATTGCCGGCCGGGGTGGCCGAGAGGTTCTAGGCGCTACAGTCTGGAACCGCGCGACCGCTACGGACGTAGGTTCGAATCCTGCCCCTGGCATGGAAGTGTATGATGTCCTTAGGTTAGTTAGGTTTAATTAGTTCTAAGTTCTAGGGGACTGATGACCACAGAAGTTAAGTCCCATAGTGCTCAGAGCCATTTGAACCATCTGAACCTACCTCAGATTATTCAGTAGAGCATCCTTTTGTCCTGTTAAATTTTTGCACACTCTTACAGAAACACCCTGCATAGCTACTACAAAAAGAGCGGTAATATAAACGACAAGAAGAACATAAGGGCAACCGTAGAAGGAAAAAAAACGTGTCGGCCAGTTGTTGAGGAACGCGCCTTGCACTCCGGAGAACATCTGATGTGATTTTGTAAGAAATTCGTCCGACCACAGCATAATAACGGGGAACGTTTTAGTAAGTGTGACATCTGCTACAGTAAAGTTTATAATTTGGACGTTACGAGCACCACAAGGGAGGATACTGAGCCGTGCATGGCTCGTGTTCATCCCATTAATTGATTGTCATCTTCTATTACTGTAGCGCCGTTTTCATATTCCATTTAGTGGCGTCACTAACTTCCTGCCTTACTTGCCCGTGAGTGGCAGCAGCAGCAGCACGTATCGATAAGCGCACTGTCGTACCATCTCTGGAGCGACCGATAGTACTTCCAGGTCGTCGTGTAGTTGTCGTGTAGTCAGTGAGTGGGAGACGACCAGAAGTGCAGTCGCGACGAAGCACCATTCGCGGACGGACCAGCAGTCCAGTCGGTTGGTTGGTGTGGAGCAGCAAGCTAGCCACCGTCGTGAGGAGTCAGGCTGGAGCTGCTGGCGGCGTGCACGTGCGGTTGGAGTGGGAGGTGCAGTTTGCGAGTGCTAC
This sequence comes from Schistocerca cancellata, assembly GCF_023864275.1. Classification (NCBI taxonomy): domain Eukaryota; kingdom Metazoa; phylum Arthropoda; class Insecta; order Orthoptera; family Acrididae; genus Schistocerca; species Schistocerca cancellata. Next base: position 247,143,837 of record NC_064632.1, read on the forward strand.
GAAGTTCGTCTCCCACCGATCTTGGACGTGAAAGTTGAGTCCCCACTTAACTTACTATCGAGCCTCAACTGTTTACATTTCTTCGTTTGCTCCTGGTTATCGCTTTTGGGACATTCCCGTGAGCAACAATGTGTGTGTGTGTTTAAGTCGGCTAAGATTCCAGCCGTCTTCATGTGAAATTTATATCCTGTTATGGAAGTTTACCAGCGGTATCTTCTGCCTTGTAGTCGTTGACGTTCCAGTTACCTGCCCTGGTCGTTAACGTAATTTTAGGCAGTGTATTTTCCTCATCGTGTTGTCGATGTTCAGTGCGGCGTGTAGTTCGACAGCTGAGGTGTTGCTGGTCGTTGTGGGCGCCAATATTCTGTGTGTCGTTGTATTGAAATCTTGTAGTCGTTCTGCTGGTTGCGTGGAGCGGAACTGATTTGGTTGATTGGTCGGTCGGCTGTCATATTAATGTAGAAATTTGGGGAACGCTCTTAGATTCCTTGAATACGTCTGTACGTTTAACGATATGGTGAAAACTGCCATTATTTTATACGGCCCATCACCATTTCACCTCAGTCTTCATCACACAGTAGCACTTTCACCCTATATCCCTAATTACTTGTTGTATAGTCTAACGTCTGTCTCCTCATACAGTATTTGCTCTCTACGTGTCACTTTGGTACCTGCAAGTTAATTCCTGATTTCTGATGTTTTATTATCCTGTCCCTCCTAGTCACAGCTTTCCACATGCTCCTCTCCTCGCCAATCCCCGGAGTATCCTCATTTCGTATCTTACCAGTCCATTTTTCAAGCATCATTCTTTAACATGACAGCCCAAATGTTTCAACTTTCTCGTCTTAATGCGCTGTAACATAGGTTAAATGTTACACGCAACTTTCTGTATGACTGCTTTTAATTTACCATCGAAGATCATCGTGGTAAAGCGTTCAATGTCTGTCCAATTCCCTCCCTGGGTATCCCATACCGACAGACAGTGCCAAAGACTCTGTTTACTTATTTGCTGTGTAGTGTAGGCTTTATTTCCAAGAACCACACGGATTCTGCTTGCAGCGGCTCGTAGGGGGGATTGCTGGATCAAGGTGACAGACATCATAATATTTTCTATATGTTTAGTTCGAATTTAAGATGTTTTTGACACGTTCCGCGAAGAGCACGGAATTGTCTGTTACAAAATCATCGGATCTGAGAAGACCAGAGAAGAAACTGAAAATGTTTGAAATCAGTAACGCAGAAAAATATTAAAAGTTTTGGAGAAAGAGCGAAAGGAAGAACTTGTACGGGGAGGCAAAAATAATTTCCAAAACGGGGAAGCGACATCAGCAACGCACGCTACGACCTTCACTTGTTTCACTTTCCAACACGCTACCTCTGTGAATCCCACCGTCTGACAATGCCTTGGAAGTCTGCAGCTAAAGATTGTTACGGCAGCTCACACATCCAACGCTTTAACTGCGGGAATGACCTCAGTGCCTTCAAAATGCTGCCCACCCTATGGTTTTCAAGAGGTCCAAAGAGATGAAAGCCACTGGAGACCAAGTCGGAGCAATGATGTAGATGTTCCAAGCGTTCGCAATGAAATGTTTGCTGTAACACCTTTGTTTTGCTGTGTCGGCAGATGTTGTTATCCAGAATAATCGCACGCGCTGTCCAGAGTCCAGATGGGACATGGTAGGTGCAATGTATGAAGAGTTAAATAACAGACCGTGGTATTAACAGTCCCACCATGAGGATGCACTGGAAATTCTACAAGGTGACCACGACGCTTCTAGATTGTGATTCTTTCTCGTCCTTTCCTCAATTCCTGTTTGCAACTGAACACAGTTTCCCGTGAAATACAGTTCTCAACAAGCGTGGGGCGCTTTCTTTTTGCTCATATCCTTGGCCCCAGAAATCGGACAACAGTGCGCTTTACTTGTCAGCTATGCTCCTGTAGAGAATGTGGCATCTTGGTTTGGTTGCAGTGCACTACCTGTTGACCGTGGAATATTGCTTATCGATTTTCTTCCACCCGAGATACGATGCCACTTTTTAAAACACACAAGAGCGAAATTTGAAACAATATGTTGTATTAATGCGTTCGCGACCTGTTTAGTGACCAACCCCCATACTAAATAAAATGGATTGTCGTATATGTCTTCAGAAAATAATTGTCGGTAGGAGGGCTACGACAGCAGAAAGATTAAGCCTGGGACTGGATGGTGCAGTACAAAAAAGTAGAGGCAGGTAAATAAATTATGCATTAAAAATAATGTGTTCCTCCTCCCTCCCCTTTCTCTCCCTGCCCCACTCTCTCTCATTCTTACCTCCCTTTATTCATCTCTACCCCCTGCATCTCATTTCCAACCCTTTCTCCGTTCTCCTACTTTTGTACTGACTGTACGCTTAAGTACTAGTCTGTAAGCAACATCTTCACACTCCCTCTCCATTTAATAATGAAATACTAGACAACTCCTTCATCCCACTCACATGTTTAAATAAATACATACGAACATAAATAAAAGGGCAGTACAAATATCGCTAAACACATAGCAGGGAACCGGCCGAAGTGGCCGAGCGGTTCAAGGAGCTTCAGTCTGGAACCGCGCGACCGCTACGGTCGCAGGTTCGAATCCTGCCTCGGGCATAAATGTATGTGATGTCCTTAGGTTAGTTAGGTTTAAGTAGTTCTGAGTTCTAGAGGACTGATGACCTCAGATGTTAAGTCCCATAGTGCTCAGAGCCATTTGAACCATTTTGAAAAGAGCAGAGAATTTTCCTTAAAGAATGTGAGACCCGAAGCTACCACATATTTTGGGAACATTACATACACATATTCACTTTTTGCCATGATACGTCAATAAAAATTAGTGGTGCAATGATTTGTAGTGTTTTACGTCAAAAAGTGTGCGGTGCTGCAAGCCGAAGTGAAACTAGGTCTTAACGATCCGCACAAAATTCAGGAATATCTGCAAAATCTGCATGGAGACGATACACACAGAAGAAAGTGAAAATCATACGAAAATGCAATCGACAGTTCAGTACATATTTAACAGCGTATTAAGATGTAATAAGTGTCGTACTCGTCGGATCTGGTGGGACTCTCACAGTCAAAAGGCTGCATTGTGACGAAGACATGTTCTCATGTCAGATTGTCTCATGTTCCGACAGAATGTAACTTTTGCAGTGTTACTTGAAAATGGCCATCAGGCCGAAATTGCAATCGTAATAACAAATATTTTATACAATCAACGGCGACTATGATGTCTTTTAAAAATACTACCTCAGATTATTTTGGAACGAACTATTTTTAGACCTAGGAAAACCCAAAAGTGTGAGTATATTTGATTGCAGACCACTGATGATCCTTCAAAGCAGGGTGTAGTCAACGTATTTACCTTCCGCTCTCTTTCGTGTCTTTGTTAGTAGTAAAATTTTCTAACCACCTACCAGTTCCAGAGCAATTGTGATTTATAAAGCAGGGAAGTGACTTTACTGCATAAAATGTGTAAGGCAGGGTTACCAGTTACTTACCAAATAATTTACGTCAAAATTTTATGAAAACCTAATGAAAATGTTTTTAAAATCTTTTCCGCCTGCCTTCTACCATGGGAGCTGAAACTCCTACCAGCGGGCGGCAGGGACCACGTTGACTGAAGTTGTTTTAAACGAACGAAGTGAAACGCTTTTGGTAGAATAAATACAATTTTAGTATTTCAAAATCGTATTTAAAACACGTAAAAACAGAGGAGTAAGAACATATATCAGCAATATATTGTGGGTATTTAACATGAAAGTTACACAGAAAGACTTCCTAAGCTAATATAAGAATACAGAGAAAAATTACGAAGGTACACTGGACGAGTTCGGAAAATATATAAGCAGCTCTCTAGATGAAGATGGGACTATCATTTTCTCTACACCTCAGGCAAGAAACAAGAAGGAGATGAAGAAGAAAATTATGTCGACTGTGATTCCTAACTACAGGGTGACAACTATTGAACTATTTGAATAAACGTAACTAAGGGGTACACAAAAAATGGTTCAAATGGCTCTGAGCACTATGGGACTTAACAGATATGGTCATCAGTCCCCTAGAACTTAGAACTACTTAAACCTAACTAACCTAAGGACATCACACAACACCCAGTCATCACGAGGCAGAGAAAATCCCTGACCCCGCCGGGAATCGAACCCGGGCGTGGGAAGCGAGAACGCTACCGCACGACCACGAGCTGCGGACAAGGGGTACACACATTTTATTCAACATATAAACGTCACTACAGATATTCGGATTTAGGTTATGACATGTTCGATATGCCTACCATCAGTGGTCGTGATGCAGCGCAGACCAATGAAATTCTTCATGACCCGCTGAAGTGTCGGAACATCGAATCTGTCGATGACTTCCTGAATAGCTGTTTACAGCTCAGAAATGGTTTTGGAGTTATTGCTGTACATGTTGTCCTTAATATAGCCTCACAAAAAGGAGTCGTTTGTGTTAAGATCCGGAGAATATGGCGTCCAATCGAGGTTCATGCCAGTGGCCTCTGGATACCCCAGAGCCAGAATGCGGTCCCTAAAGTGCTCCTCCAGGACGTCAGACACTTCCCTGCTTTGGAAGGCTTTTGACACTGTACCATACAAGCGGCTTGTAGAGAAATTGCGTGCTTATGGAATATCGTCTCAGTTATGCCACTGGATTTGTGATTTCCTGTCAGAGAGGTCACAGTTCGTAGTAATTAACAGAAAGTAATCGAGTAAAACAGAAGTGATTTGTGGCGTTACCCAAGGTAGTGTTATAGTCCCTTTGCTGTTCCTTATCTATCTAAACGATATGGGAGGCTGTTTGCGGATGACGCTGTCGTTTATCGACTAATAACGTCATCAGAAGATCAAAACAAATTGCAAAACGATTTAGAAAAGATATCTGAATGGTGCGAAAATTGGCAGTTAATACTAAATAACGAAAAGTGTGAGGTCATCAAAATGAGTGCTAAAACGAATTCGTTAATCTTCGGTTACACGATAATTCAGTCAAATCTAAAGGCCGTAAATTCAGCTAAATACCTAGCAATAACAATAACGAATAACTTAAATTGGAAGGAACACACAGAAAATGTTGTGGAGGAGGGTAACCAAAGGCTGCGTTTTATTGGCAGGACACTTGGGAAATGTAACGGAATTACCAAGGAGACTGCCTACACTACGATCGTCCGTCCTCTTTTAGAATACTGCTGTGCGGTGTGGGATCCTCACCGGGTAGGACTGACGGAGTACATCGGAAAAGTTCAAAGAAGGGCAGCGCGTTTTGTATTATCCCCATGCCATCCCGGCATTTGCGTGGAGCAACTTACGGAAATCACGGAAAACCTAAATCAGAATGGCCGGATGCAGGTTTGAATCGTCGTCCTCCCGAATGCGAGTCCAGTGTGTTAACCACTGCGCCACCTCGCTCGGTCTGAAATTAGGGTCACTTTGAATAAGAGGATGAAATCGTCCTCCAAAACCTTCACGTAGCATTCGTTAGTTACCATACCATCAAGGAATATGGCACCGATTATTCCGTAACTGGATATTGCGCACCACACTGACACCCGTTGAAGGCGAAGAGACTTCTCAATCGCGAAATGCGGGTTCTCTGCCCCCCAAATGCAGCAGCTTTGTTTATTGACGAACCCACCCAAACGAAATTGGGCTAAAACAAACCCTACGCATGCTAATTCCCTTCACGCCCCGCTGCCAACCGTGAATTTTGAACGTCCTAACCCAAACCGTTCAAGTGTTATGACGATTTTATTTCGTATAGTTCAACAATTACCACCCTGCAAGACCTGAGTCATTATAGATGTGTGACAATGTCCACAGCCTACCAAAGCCATCCAATGTTGTGTTCGTCGAATTGACGTCGCACTGTTTCTAATTTTGCGGTCTACTTCTTTAAAGACATTACCACCTTTTTAATTCAAATTACTGAGTCTCCGAGCTCCGTATCTACTTCATATTCTCGACGAACTGTGTGGAAAAATTTCGCTTTTTGGTACAAACACTTATTTGTTTTCGTCTCATCATCAGGGTGATGATGGTGATATTTTCTTTGTGGTGCCATCAACTACGCGGTTATCAGCGCCCGTACAAAGTCCCTATCTTTTTACAGTCCAGACTCGCCACTTTCACGAATAATGATGAAATGATACGGACAATACAAGAACCCAGTCCCCGAGCGGAGAAAATTCCCGACCCAGTCGAGAATCGAACACAGGACACGCCGTGATCCAGAGGCAGCAACGCTAGCCACTAGACCACGAGGTGCGAAACATTCTCAAGAGATTCAACATAGTTGTCATCAGGGAGAGCATATCTTAGGGCATAGAATTCTGACAGAGTATTACAGTTTTTGAAATGGACATAACATTAGGTCTAAAAGCTATGTTATCAAACTAGTTAATATTATTATAGTTACTTTTCTAAAGTGTATCCAGTAGCATCAGATCGATGGAGATATTTGTAAATCTTGGCTTGAGAAGAAAAAAATACACTACTGGCCATTAAATTTGCTACAACACGAAGATGACGTGCTACAGACGCGAAATTTAACCGACAGGAAGAAGATGTTGTGATATGCAAATGATTAGCTTTTCAAAGCATTCATACAAGGTTGGCGCCGGTGGCATGCTGACATGAGGAAAGGTCCCAACCGATTTCTCATACACAAACAGCAGTTGACCGGCGTTGCCTGGTGAAACGTTGTCGTGATGCCTCGTGTAAGGAGGAGAAATGCGTACCATCACGTTTCCCACTTTGATAAAGGTCGGATTGTAGCCTATCACGATTGCGGTTTATCGTATCGCGAAATTTCTGCTCGCGTTGGTCGAGATCCGATGACTGTTAGCACAATATGGAATCGGTGGGTTCAGGAGGGTAACACGGAACGCCGTGCTGGATCCCAACGGCCTCGTATCACTAGCAGTCGAGATGACAGGCATCTTATCCAAATGGCTGTAACGGATCGCGCAGCCACGTCTCGATCCCTGAGTCAACAGATGGGGACGTTTACAAGACAAACTATCTGCACGAACAGTTCGACGACGCTTGCAGCAGCATGGACTATCAGCTCGGAGACCATGGCTGCGGTTATCCTTGACGCTGCATCAGAGACAGGAGCGCCTACGATGGTGTACTCGACGATGAACCTGGGTGGACGAATTGCAAAACATCATTTTTTCGGATGAATCCAGGTTCTGTTTACAGCATCATGATGGTCGCATCCGTGTTCGGCGACATCGCGGGGAACGCACATTGGAAGCGTGTATTCGTTGTCGCCATACTGGCTTATCAACCGGCGTGATTGTAAGGGTGCCACTGGTTATACCTCTCGGTCACTTCTTGTTCGCATTGACGGCACTTTGAACAATGGACGTTACATTTCATATGTGTTACTACCCGTGGCTCTACCCTTCATTCGATCCATGCGAAACCATACATATCAGCAGTATAATGGACGACCGCATGTTGCAGGTCCTGTACGGGCCTTTCTGGATACAGAAAATGTTCCACTGCTGCCCTGGCCAGCACATTCTCCAGATCTCTCACCAACTGAAAACGTCTGGTCATAGGTGGCCGAGCAACTGGCTCGTCACAATACGCCAGTCACTACTCTTCATGAACTGTGGTATCGTGTTGAAGCTACATGGGCAGCTGCACCTGTACATGCCATCCAAGCTCTGTTTGACACAATGCCCAGACGTATCAAGGCCGTTATTACGGCCAGAGGTGGTTATTCTGGTTACTGATTTCTCAGGATCTATGCACCCAAATTGCGTGAAAATGTAATCACATGTCAGTTCTAGTATAATATATTTGTCCAAATAATACTCGTTTATCATCTGCATTTCTTGTTGGTGTAGCACTTTTAATGGCCAGTGGTGTAGAAGATAACGTGATGACAGTGGATGAGGTCACGTCAAAAATTGATGACGAAGGAGCAAAGTGAACGTGAGTGATCCCTAAGCTAGAGCGTCGCCGATGCACTTACCGCCGCCGTTCCTGTAGCAGAGGTAGGGGAAGCGCCACACGTTGGCGAGGTCGACGGCGAAGCCGATGATGGAGAGCAGGAAGTCGGCGTTGGAGGACCAGGACTCGCGCGCGTCCGCCCCACTGCCGCCGGCGGCGGCGGCGTCCGTGGCGGCCACCGCTCCCGCCGCCGCGCCGCCCCCGCCGCCTCCGCCGCCCCCGCCGTCGCCGGCGCTGGACGGGCACAACGCGACGCCCACGACGACCGGGCCCTTCTCGGCGTCCTCCAGCTGGACCTGCAGGTCTCCTGTGGACACCACCGCTGGAGTCACCACACCGACCGCGCATCCTGTGTGGCCAGCTTCAAAGAAAGTCAGGTGCGCCCCTGCGCCCGTGACCGGAAGCCTCTTCACTAGGTAGCAACTACAGCGCCATCCGAACAGGGCGCATAAAGGAACAATGAAATTTGCTTTATTGAAATGGTGGTTCGAGTATGGTAGTGTTGTAGCTATACTGAGAAAATAAATGCACCTCCATCGTGGTCTCAGCAGCGTGGGACAGCGGCTGGTCGATCAAATGTAATAACACTGTACCAAAAGCCATTATTCTGATTTTTTTTATCAGGCAACTAGTTTCAAAGTTCCAGGCGTCTCACATGAATGGCCCCAAGTATCACTCGTCCATGTTCTAACCCCGCCTCTGGTTGATAATAAGTGAATGCTATGTTTGCATTGTGTGTGCAATTCCACTTAGCGGGATAATGCAGTTTGAAGCCGACCCGTAAGGAAACATGCCGTTACTCACCAAGAGTTTGGACTTCAGAAGAATAGCTGCCATCAATGTTCCTAAAATATTCCCGTGTGATAGGAAGGTACCTCTATCTTAGAATAGACAACAACTGTTCCCTGTAATTGTATTTATTTGTATCACTTTTGCACGTTTTGGGTCATTACGATGCACAAGAGCAATCTCAGGTATCGCCTGTTTAGACAAGGGGATTCTGGTATTAAATTTCTCAAATTACATAAAATATAAAAGATCAATAACATCACAAAATTCAGGATAGTTAACTATTTTAACTGAGAGAGAGACTCTCTGGTGGAACACTATCCTAATGTCGAGCAGAACAATGTTATCCGTCTATCAAATTTTATTTCTTCCCCCACAAATTTTAACCAAAGATAGCCATCGAGCCCACGAAGGAAATACGTTAATTTCGGAAAATATCACATGGAGGACAGATCTCCCTACATTGAGGTTCGTAACACTGGAATAAAAACTGGCTTATTACACGACATTTACATATAATGGTGTGTTGCGTTCTTTACCTTGTGTTGCACAGCGTCTTCGGCTTGTCTGCTGCCGTGTGTCGTCGGATCTGTAAATCTATCAAAATCCTATACCTGTCCTACGTTTTCGTGAAGCGAAAAACGTTACGTTACTTCACCCTAGTCTGCTTTTAATGGCTAAGCACACGCGCAAGGCTTCCACGCCGTGTGTTTCTCTCCCCTCGCTGTTCTCGCAAGAATTTCACTACACTCCTGGAAATGGAAAAAAGAACACATTGACACCGGTGTGTCAGACCCACCATACTTGCTCCGGACACTGCGAGAGGGCTGTACAAGCAATGATCACACGCACGGCACAGCGGACCCACCAGGAACCGCGGTGTTGGCGCTAGCTGAGCAGCATTTGTGCACCGCCGCCGTCAGTGTCAGCCAGTTTGCCGTGGCATACGGAGCTCCATCGCAGTCTTTAACACTGGTAGCATGCCGCGACAGCGTGGACGTGAACCGTATGTGCAGTTGACGGACTTTGAGCGAGGGCGTATAGTGGGCATGCGGGAGGCCGGGTGGACGTACCGCCGAATTGCTCAACACGTGGGGCGTGAGGTCTCCACAGTACATCGATGTTGTCGCCAGTGGTCGGCGGAAAGTGCACGTGCCCGTCGACCTGGGACCGGACCGCAGCGACGCACGGATGCACGCCAAGACCTTAGGATCCTACGCAGTGCCGTAGGGGACCGCACCGCCACTTCCCAGCAAATTAGGGACACTGTTGCTCCTGGGGTATCGGCGAGGACCATTCGCAACCGTCTCCATGAAGCTGGGCTACGGTCCCGCACACCGTTAGACCGTCTTCCGCTCACGCCCCAACATCGTGCAGCCCGCCTCCAGTGGTGTCGCGACAGGCGTGAATGGAGGGACGAATGGAGACGTGTCGTCTTCAGCGATGAGAGTCGCTTCTGCCTTGGTGCCAATGATGGTCGTATGCGTGTTTGGCGCCGTGCAGGTGAGCGCCACAATCAGGACTGCATACGACCGAGGCACACAGGGCCAACACCCGGCATCATGGTGTGGGGAGCGATCTCCTACACTGGCCGTACACCACTGGTGATCGTCGAGGGGACACTGAATAGTGCACGGTACATCCAAACCGTCATCGAACCCATCGTTCTACCATTCCTAGACCGGCAAGGGAACTTGCTGTTCCAACAGGACAATGCACGTCCGCATGTATCCCGTGCCACCCAACGTGCTCTAGAAGGTGTAAGTCAACTACCCTGGCCAGCAAGATCTCCGGATCTGTCCCCCACTGAGCATGTTTGGGACTGGATGAAGCGTCGTCTCACGCGGTCTGCACGTCCAGCACGAACGCTGGTCCAACTGAGGCGCCAGGTGGAAATGGCATGGCAAGCCGTTCCACAGGACTACATCCAGCATCTCTACGATCGTCTCCATGGGAGAATAGCAGCCTGCATTGCTGCGAAAGGTGGATATACACTGTACTAGTGCCGACATTGTGCATGCTCTGTTGCCTGTGTCTATGTGCCTGTGGTTCTGTCAGTGTGATCATGTGATGTATCTGACCCCAGGAATGTGTCAATAAAGTTTCCCCTTCCTGGAACAATGAATTCACGGTGTTCTTATTTCAATTTCCAGGAGTGTATATTGGCTCTCTTCGTTCTCCGCTCAGGAGATTTACGAAAAGAATTCAGTCAGCTCTTGACTGAATTTTGGTGCCGGGTGAACAAAGTGTTGGCACCAGTATATCTCCTTTCCCTGTTGTTACGTCAGAGAGAGATACCCTCCGACGACACTCGACGACGTCTCAATGGAAAGTGCCTGTCGCGCTGGGCAGTTTCGCGTCTCCTCAGCCTAGCTTCCCATCCCTCCCATTACACTGGATGGAACAGCCAATGGCAGTCACTCTTTGATTTATAGTAGCCATGAGTGCCCAATCAGAAAATGGCTTAATAAGTACAGTGTCGTATCATTGGCGGTCTTTCAGGTGAACAGCCAGGCTCGTTACCCCTCTTATTAACACTCCATCATCCACAAGAGTGGTAAGTTACGTCCTCACGCGCCGTTCAAGTGATACACTGATCCGTCCCCAGTTCTCTGGTATGCCCGTCATCTGCCCTTCACCTTGACTAGGCTGCAGCTCTACAGAGCATTGTGTCACAGCGTGGCTAACTAAAACTGGCTTCTCCTCCAGTGATTCTTCCACCCTATTTCTATCTAACTTTAACATGCAAATTTACGTAAGGGAATTATTCTCATCACTCTCGATATCACGTGTATCAAATTCCAAACAAGTGAAATATACACACAAAAACCAGTCCCATGCTGCGAAACCAGTGTCTTGCAACACTATAAACTACACGCAAAACTGAGGCACCCGACCTGTAAGGTGTCCAAAATCCCAACACCTTACAGTGTATAACAATATTTGTGTCTTGTCTTATAGTTAAGCGAGTAGTACTTAGTGTCATTCATGCGACAGGCCTGAAGATGACGCTATTGGGACGTCGAAATCGGTTGCCTAATAAAACAATTTAAAAATTGATACAGTATTATTTCCCTACAATGTGAGAAGCTCGAACTGTATAGCAAATCTATATTATGTCAGATGCCACGGATGATTGTGCCCTACGGAAGGCTCTGGCAGATATCGAGGGAGAAGATATTAGCTACCTGTCTAAGGAACTGAAATTAATGGACAACGCGGAATTGTCGCGAAGTGCCCTTCGAGGTTCTGTATGGGAATTCTACGAAAGTTTTGGTCCTATAAATGTTCCACAGAAACAAAAGTAACTTCGGGTGTGTCCACAAGAAGAGGAATGAGTCATCCAATGTTTTTATTGTGCATAATCTGTTTGTCAAACACGATCAACAGCACTATAATGTTTACCGGCGATGTTACCTTTCGCGTCGGGATCTTTAGCTGGTGTTTGATTAACGATTTTTATGGTGTTTCGCTCTCGAGAGTGGGTGGCATTGTCAAAATTCACCCTCCAATGTTAGTGGTGGACTGGAGTCGAGCGCACGAGCGGAAGTTTTATTAGCACACTGCCTGAACATTGACTGACAAAGCAAGTGAAGCACCCAGAAGTGGAGAACGAAGCAGAATGAAACTTCACGGCTTGAGAGTGCGAGTGATGATATTTCACTGATGACAGAATGGTGTCACATTTGCAAACAGCTTGGCAATAGGAGCCCACTTGTCAGTATGACGTTGTACCCTCTCTGGCCTGGATTCCCGCACTGATTCTGTTGGGAAGGGGTCATAACGTTGTTGTATCCTCTCCTGGGGCGGCCTGACCCACACCTGTTGTCACTGGCCCCTGAAGTCCTGGACACTGGCACTAGGACGGAATTGACGTCCAAGATGGTCCCACACATGTTCTACCGGGGATAAATCTGGGGATCTTGCTGGCCAGGGGAGTACCTCAACACTATTCAGTTTATAGGGACACGTGCAATGTGTGCACGAGCATTGTCCTGCTGAAAAATGGTACCGTGATACTGTCACGCGAAAGGTAACACTTGAAGACGCAGGATTTCCGAGATGTACCACTGTGCCATCACAGTTCCCTCAGTTACTACCAGCCGTGACGACAGGAGTAACATCGTTGTGTCTCTCCAGAACATTGGAAGAATGCGACCTCTCCCCAGTCCGCCGCCATACTAACCTACGATGGACATCCAAGTGGTGCAGAACCGCGACTTGTTGATGGACGCAATGCGACCTTATTCATCAGTAGTCCACGTTTCCCAGTCACGGCTTCAAGCGCAGCTGTTTGTGTTGTGTAGTTAAAGTCAGCCTATGCATGGGAAGGTAATTCCTAGTTTGGCTGCTGCGAGGCTCCAAGGGTGAGGGATGATGCAGAATGTTGCAGAGCGTCTGTTATTACTTATTCTCGGATGACAGACGCAGATCTGGAGCGATGTGCGTGGTGCACAGTAGGGCAATGGTACCTTGTGGTGGTCAGACGTGGCCGACCAGAACCTTGACGATCATGCAGTCCAACATCGGCTCACTGTCACACCCGAATGCCCCAAAAGTCTAGATATGGCACGAGTCGACCAGCTAGCCAAGTAGAGACCCAAAATGAGGCCCCTTTCAAAAAATATGTTAAGTGCTGATAACGCTGTCTCAGACGGGAACGTGGTTTCTCCGTTTCCTTCAGTGACCACTCAAAATCTTATGCTGTTCATGCTCTTCATGTACCCTACCAGGCCCAGTAACAACGGCAGACATGGACAACACCAACTGTATGTCTGAAACACGAAGAAGGAACAGGATGATAAAAAGTGTGTCAAGACATGAGGGTTAACTTTCATGGTACCAGAGGAAAAGGGCAATATTGTAGGGAAAGACTGAGACTGGGAAATATCCAAAAAATAATCAACGACCTGTCGTGTAAATGTTTCTATGAGATGAAGAAGTTGGCACAGGAGAGAACATTGTGGTGGGCCGCATAAAGTCAGTCAGAAGACTTATTAAAAAAATAAAATCCTGAAATACGTCCCTTCCTTAAGCATTTTCAAAAAAAATTAATAAAATCCTCCAGTCCTGATATACACACAAAACGCCTCATGGAAATTCCCTGTGTTCCTTTTGGCAAACCCGATAGCCACACAAACCAGTTCTCATTATGTCCCCCACATTCTGTACCGTGATCGTAGGGATACATCGACTGTACAGGAGAAGCGGTGCAGAACAAACATAGTTTCCGCTCCTCCCTTGAAATTAGAAACACTCATTTGAAACTAATGATTTTGGCCCATATTATCTTGTTTAATATTCACAGAATTTCCATCCAAACCAGTTCACCTAAACATCCATGGAGCCCTGGTACATTATCGTAAACATAAAGTTGAAAATTCAACATCCCATTCTCAGTTTTCCAAATGCCAAAATTGTATTATACATAACGTCCACCGGACCACAGACTGAAAAAGTCCTCCCAACTACCCTCACTGTAAATTCACGCACTTTCTTAACCACTTCTACTACCTACAACTCGCCACCCCTACAACATGCGCCCAACTCGCAACCCCTATAACATGTGCCACCTTAATTAGGACAGAAATACACAGAGTAATTATCCAACCTATTGACACCACCTTTTACCCGCCAAATCACCCTCCTCCCATCCTCTCTGATGAATAGATATAAGATTCCAGACAACTATCCTAAGTACCAACCCACATGAAAACCGTATATCTTCCAAGATATCTGCCACGCTACCTACTCCCACAAACACGATTATTTCAACCACCTTAACATTTGTATCTAAGTTCTCACCTCTGACCTTATGCTATTCTGAATATATGCACTCCATACCAAAAGACAAACCACTGTTAAACCTCACCCCTTCCGAAGTCTGTACCTTCATCTTCATGGAAACTTTCCGTCAAGCGTATCAAATCAATGAAGTTACCTCTACATCCTACACGGTACTGGTAACTTACTTCTCGTGACGCATGCAGCAATGTTGTCATTGGCTACCAGTAGATCATCCCTGTTTAATCCATATCCTAATGTGTACCATTTTCTTCCACATATTGACGAGTACCCGTTCTGTTTGTATCTAATTTTATAATCACCTTATGACTTCCTTTCCAATTGCATAACTAGCAAAGATATAAACCCACATAACCATTTAGAATTGCAGCAACTGCATCGGTTTACTGGCACCCTCAAAGATGGCATAGTACTAATCCCACCATAAACTCACACTCAATACATCTTACTATCAATTACTGTGTTGTATCCCCTACACAACACCTTACAGCTAAAAATTCACTTTCGACTTCAATCCAAAACTAATCCAAGATTACACCCATACTAACTAGATTGCTTGTCGTGAGCCCACAGACACCCAAATCAAAAGTCATCCATTAAACTTTGAACATTCTGATGTCATCGCTCATACCACCTTCTTCCAACAACAGACTTGTCAGATACAGTACATCCCAAACAAACCCATCTACCTTCAGCGCCTCACATTTTTTTCCAGGAAACCAGGGACCATAAGTCTCGTTCTGTACGTAGTGTTGCACAGTAATCACGCTTTACTCGACAACCTAAGCAATACTAGCCGTAGCTTTACGGTACCTTATGACTGATATTTTTATTGTTCTTTGTTTCCCATAGTCCATGAATGGATCGACACTACTCTCCCACTTCTTCCTGGTAGGCTGCAATACGTAGACCCTACTGCCTGATAAGCACTAAATATCGCGAAAAATCAGTTAAACACGTCAGTTTTTATCTTTTCGTCAAGAAAATCCCTATTGTAACTTTAAAACATCTAAAAGAATCCTTATTTTACTGTATGAGCCGCTTTCTAGATGAACTTTAAACCTCGTTTATCATTTTAAATATTTTTGGCTGGAGAGTGAATGTAACTGTTATCACTGACAATTTATTATTATTGAAATAAAAATTAAGAAAAAAATCTAAAATGAGTTAATATTCTACTAACTTGCAAACTAAATATATTGTTTTTCATTATGAAGAACGAATCAGGAAGCCTGACATATTGCTGAAAGACTAAAAGAAAAAATTCCACTGTTTTTAGAAAGATCAGTGAAGAATCACATGGAAATATGGAAACTGAATGCACTACGAAAATCAAGATTGAAATGAAAGTCTTCTATCTACAAGTCATGTGACTTATTTAATGAGAAGTTATCGGAACAACACTTGGGACTGAATGTGCAACAGGAGCTTCAGTATGTATAATTAGAGTCATTACGTTACACAGGGATTGATCAAAAATATGGAAACAACCTGAGAAATGCATAATTGAACATAAATGCTGATTCTGGCTAAGCCTGCAGGTTGCGCTGTTGTGTTTGACCACTCATGGAATGTTCTCAATACGTTGCAAGTGTCCATAGTGATTATAACAGAGTTTCGTGTATCTGTGAGTGCATTACGCCGGAGATAAGTGAATTGGAATTTGGGAAAATGATTGGTGGTCATATGGTGGATACTTCCATAGCTAAGGTAGCCAATGTGTCTGGTGTATAAAGAGGCACTGTATCCAATATTTATACCTCATACAGGGAAAGTGGAAAAACATCATCCGTTAATCATAACGCAGACGAAAGTACGGGGCATATTCCGAAAGTAAGGTCCGATCGGTCGCGAAATGGAAACCATAGCGATAAAGCTTTGCATAGGTGTGTTGGACAGTGTCTCTAGTATGCCCGTTGACCGCTTCACGTCTGTCTTTTCAGTTCTGAGCGCACAGTGAGCAAGTAAAGATGCCGAGAAAACAGTGTCTCCACCAAGTACGAGTGCCTGTGAAAGATTTCGCCTGGTTTGAAGCAACCCACTCAACATAACTGTCTTGCATTTCCCTCTTCAAGACAGTTCTCCGCCGCACTCTGCAGGACTTTGAGGACACCTCTACAGCGTTTTCGATGGGAAGTGTTTGATCGCCCTCAATACAGCTCGGGCTTTGCTCCCTTTGATTTTCATCTCTGCTGACATGAACCTCTGGCTCTGAAGTCATTGTTTTGGCACAGACAACGAACAGTAGATCAGGCGTAGAGAATCGGCGAAAAGTGCAGGCGGCTGCCTTCTAGGACAAGGATATTGGAAAGATGGTACAACGCTACGACAAATGTCTCAGACGGAGCGGCGACTATGTAGAGAGTTGCTGGAAGGTTTGGGTAACTTGCAAATAAAACACTTGATTTTCACTGTGGGTTCCATTCGCCGACCGATCGGACCTTACTTTCGGTATACGCCTCGTATGTGTTGTCGTGATTGATCAGTGATGGTAATAGACGGTCATTGAAAATGGTTGTGATGAAAAATAAGCGGCAGACAGGTGTAATATTCACTGCAGAGCTGAATATCGCACTCGCGAACTGTATCAGCACCGAAACATCACGAAGAGATCTCCATAAGCAGGAAAGTACAAGGCGAGCTGGAAATCCAAAACCACTTATCAGTGATGAAAATACACGTATCAGGAAAACATAATGCCGAAGCCATAAAACGTGGAGTGGGGAGCAGTGGAGAAAGCAATTTGGTTGGATGAGTATTCTTTCAGACTGTTTCCAACGGTGATTATTTGGACAGACGTATTAAGATATTCCAAGGGCCTCATGGTTACTCTGAAATTTCGCACAACTGCCAAGGATTATGTGACAATTTTGGCTGATAGTGTCTATCCCAGGTAAAACGTTTGTTCTCCAATAATGATGCTGTGTTTCAAGACGACACGGCCCATGTTCACAAAGCTCGCATCGTTCAGGATGGTTTTCGGAGCACGAGAATGAGTTATCGCATCTTCCCTGACCACCACAGTCACCAGAGCTCAGTATTATTGAGACTTTGTGGTTTATTTTGGAGGGAACGGTGCGTGATCGCTATCCGCCTCCGTCATCGTTATCTGAACTTACCACTTATTATTATTTATTTAGCGTATGTGGTTTTCAGGTACAAATGGTTTCATGTTCAATTACATACAGACACATAAAGATAAAAGCAACATACATTATAACACATAAATAATGTCTCGTCTTATTGACATTCAATTAAGGATAAAGTAGGCATACACAGGTTCTTACAATAAGGTATCTTGTCATAGATAAGATAAAATTATCATATAGAAATTGTCGCTATAAGGTCATTCAGCAATCACATATATGGAATCTATACAGTCTCTTTAAAGTTCTATGTCTAGGTTTTCCATCGACTCGACGGCTGCAGGGGAGGCTGCATAAAGTACTCGAATGGATCCTTTAAACACAAGTTTAGGGCATTCCTGAATGATGTGCTGGATCGTTTGCTCTGGATGTCCACAATCGCACTGTGGTGAATCTCGTATGCCCCATCTACAGAGCATCTCGCCACTTCTGCCATGACCAGTTCTGAGTCTATTGAGTATACCCAAGTTCTTCTTGGCAGATCTGTACCAGGTAGGTTTCCACCAGGTGAGTTCTTGTATAGTCCGGTCTGAGACCATTCATTTTTCCATGAACCCATAGCATCGTAAGACGTAGCCATAAGGTTTTGAGCTGTTCTCCATGGTGGTCTTCTACACTCCTGGAAATTGAAATAAGAACACCGTGAATTCATTGTCCCAGGAAGGGGAAACTTTATTGACACATTCCTGGTGTCAGATACATCACATGATCACACTGACAGAACCACAGGCACATAGACACAGGCAACAGAGCATGCACAATGTCGGCACTAGTACAGTGTATATCCAACTTTCGCAGCAATGCAGGCTGCTATTCTCCCATGGAGACTATCGTAGAGATGCTGGATGTAGTCCTGTGGAACGGCTTGCCATGCCATTTCCACCTGGCGCCTCAGTTGGACCAGCGTTCGTGCTGGACGTGCAGACCGCGTGAGACGACGCTTCATCCAGTCCCAAACATGCTCAGTGGGGGACAGATCCGGAGATCTTGCTGGCCAGGGTAGTTGACTTACACCTTCTAGAGCACGTTGGGTGGCACGGGATACATGCGGACGTGCATTGTCCTGTTGGAACAGCAAGTTCCCTTGCTGGTCTAGGAATGGTAGAACGATGGGTTCGATGACGGTTTGGATGTACCGTGCACTATTCAGTGTCCCCTCGACGATCACCAGTGGTGTACGGCCAGTGTAGGAGATCGCTCCCCACACCATGATGCCGGGTGTTGGCCCTGTGTGCCTCGGTCGTATGCAGTCCTGATTGTGGCGCTCACCTGCACGGCGCCAAACACGCATACGACCATCACTGGCACCAAGGCAGAAGCGACTCTCATCGCTGAAGACGACACGTCTCCATTCGTCCCTCCATTCACGCCTGTCGCGACACCACTGGAGGCAGGCTGCACGGTGTTGGGGCGTGAGCGGAAGACGGCCTAACGGTGTGCGGGACCGTAGCCCAGCTTCATGGAGACGGTTGCGAATGGCCCTCGCCGATACCCCAGGAGCAACAGTGTCCCTAATTTGCTGGGAAGTGGCGGTGCGGTCCCGTACGGCACTGCGTAGGATCCTACGGTCTTGGCGTGCATCCGTGCGTCGCTGCGGTCCGGTCCCAGGTCGACGGGCACGTGCACCTTCCGCCGACCACTGGCGACAACATCGATGTACTGTGGAGACCTCACGCCCCACGTGTTGAGCAATTCGGCGGTACGTCCACCCGGCCTCCCGCATGCCCAGTATACGCCCTCGCTCAAAGTCCGTCAACTGCACATACGGTTCACGTCCACGCTGTCGCGGCATGCTACCTGTGTTAAAGACTGCGATGGAGCTCCGTATGCCACGGCAAACTGGCTGACACTGACGGCGGCGGTGCACAAATGCTGCGCAGCTAGCGCCATTCGACGGCCAACACCGCGGTTCCTGGTGTGTCCGCTGTGCCGTGCGTGTGATCATTGCTTGTACAGCCCTCTCGCAGTGTCCGGAGCAAGTATGGTGGGTCTGACACACCGGTGTCAATGTGTTCTTTTTTCCATTTCCAGGAGTGTAGATCTTCGTCGGGAAAGATTTGGGGCAATGTCCTGATGGATTGGGAGGTTGGTATTGGAGGAGACTTTACGCCATTCATTAACTAAGGCGGATTGCCGCCTAAGATGTGGTGGAGCTATACTGCAGAGAACAGGAAGTCAAGGTAGTGGGGTGGATCTAATGGTCCCAGTTATGGTTCTCATGGTATTGTTTAGCTGAGTATCCACTTTAGACGTGTGGCTGCTGTTAAGCCAAACAGAGCTGCAATATTCCGCAACAGAGTATACCAGCGCTACAGAAGAAATCTTCAGAGTATGTACATCGGCTCCCCAGCTAGTATTGGCGAGCTTTTGAATAATATTATTTCTTGTACGTATCTTAGCAGCAGTATCTATTAGTTGTGGTTTGAATGTAAGCGATCTATCCAATTTAATACCAAGATACACTCCTGGAAATGGAAAAAAGAACACATTGACACCGGTGTGTCAGACCCACCATACTTGCTCCGGACACTGCGAGAGGGCTGTACAAGCAATGATCACACGCACGGCACAGCGGACACACCAGGAACCGCGGTGTTGGCCGTCGAATGGCGCTAGCTGCGCAGCATTTGTGCACCGCCGCCGTCAGTGTCAGCCAGTTTGCCGTGGCATACGGAGCTCCATCGCAGTCTTTAACACTGGTAGCATGCCGCGACAGCGTGGACGTGAACCGTATGTGCAGTTGACGGACTTTGAGCGAGGGCGTATAGTGGGCATGCGGGAGGCCGGGTGGACGTACCGCCGAATTGCTCAACACGTGGGGCGTGAGGTCTCCACAGTACATCGATGTTGTCGCCAGTGGTCGACGGAAGGTGCACGTGCCCGTCGACCTGGGACCGGACCGCAGCGACGCACGGATGCACGCCAAGACCGTAGGATCCTACGCAGTGCCGTAGGGGACCGCACCGCCACTTCCCAGCAAATTAGGGACACTGTTGCTCCTGGGGTATCGGCGAGGACCATTCGCAACCGTCACCATGAAGCTGGGCTACGGTCCCGCACACCGTTAGGCCGTCTTCCGCTCACGCCCCAACATCGTGCAGCCCGCCTCCAGTGGTGTCGTGACAGGCGTGAATGGAGGGACGAATGGAGACGTGTCGTCTTCAGCGATGAGAGTCGCTTCTGCCTTGGTGCCAATGATGGTCGTATGCGTGTTTGGCGCCGTGCAGGTGAGCGCCACAATCAGGACTGCATACGACCGAGGCACACAGGGCCAACACCCGGCATCATGGTGTGGGGAGCGATCTCCTACACTGGCCGTACACCACTGGTGATTGTCGAGGGGACACTGAATAGTGCACGGTACATCCAAACCGTCATCGAACCCATCGTTCTACCATTCCTAGACCGGCAAGGGAACTTGCTGTTCTAACAGGACAATGCACGTCCGCATGTATCCCGTGCCACCCAACGTGCTCTAGAAGGTGTAAGTCAACTACCCTGGCCAGCAAGATCTCCGGATCTGTCCCCCATTGAGCATGTTTGGGACTGGATGAAGCGTCGTCTCACGCGGTCTGCACGTCCAGCACGAACGCTGGTCCAACTGAGGCGCCAGGTGGAAATGGCATGGCAAGCCGTTCCACAGGACTACATCCAGCATCTCTACGATCGTCTCCATGGGAGAATAGCAGCCTGCATTGCTGCGAAAGGTGGATATACACTGTACTAGTGCCGACATTGTGCATGCTCTGTTGCCTGTGTCTATGTGCCTGTGGTTCTGTCAGTGTGATCATGTGATGTATCTGACCCCAGGAATGTGTCAATAAAGTTTCCCCTTCCTGGGACAATGAATTCACGGTGTTCTTATTTCAATTTCCAGGAGTGTATTTTGGGTTTGGGTTATGCTTTAACTTTCTACCAGCAAAGGTAACGTCAAGGGATTGGGTTGCCTGTTGGTTGTTTAAATGAAACACTGTACCTTCTGACTTTATTGGGTTAGGAATTAATCTCCAAGATCTGAAATATTTACACATTACTCCGAGGTCTTGGTTGAGGGAGTTTTCACACTGTTCAAAACTTTCATGTTGCACAGCCAGGGCCATGTCATCTGCATAACAGAACTTCCACGCACTTGTTGTTGGTATGTCGCTTATGTACACATTGAAAAGTAATGTTGCCAATACAGAACCTTGTGGTAAGCTGTTGTTTGAAACAATGGTTCGACTCTTCTTTCCTTCTAGATGAACTTCAAGGGTTCTATTACTGAGCATATCATTTAGTAATTTGTGCAAGGTCTGGCAAGGGAAACTTACCACTACTTTGCAGGGAGCATGGAATAAGATTTCCCTGAATGTCATACAGTACTTGCTGTCATCCATTTCAAGACATCTGTGTGCCACCGTGATAGGCATAGAAATGTGTTATGTTTTTGGCGTATCCTTATTTCTGTCGACCCCCTGTATTTTGTGGTCGAATGATGGAACATTGGGTAATTACACTTGGAATATTATTCAAGATGTAAATGATATATTCTTTTACCGATAAATCATCTGTCACATGATTACTGGGGCACTACAGCCGTAGATATCATGGCACTATATTATTTGCTTAATAGTAGCTCTTTGTGGTACCGAAGTGCACATTCGTTATACATTGCTTACACAAGCAAAACGAGCTGTTATGTGTGTGCACGGACTTGTAGATGATACCAGTCCAGTCTCCTGACAGCTTCTGATTTGGTTGCTGTGTTCCACTGGGGGGAGGATTGGAGGCAAATCTGAAATAATGCTGCGACCTATGTGCCACTTCTGAAGTGTCAGTTTGGAACAGTATTCTTATTGGTTTTAGTTCTCTGAAATGTTGAAAATATTGCATCATATCTATAAAATTATACGATATTCATTGTAGATGGGAAACGAGATAATGTATTTATCGCAGTCATCATCCCTTAATAGTTTTAACTTATTTGCATTGGAATCAAATCTGTATTACAGTGTTTTGATGTCAATTACATTGTTTACAGACATCACAGTCATGCTAAATATCAATGAAGATACTGTATTTTTGACATTTGCTTACTAAAAAGTGCATGAGGAACAATTTTAAGTAGTGAGTGGGTTACATGCTGGTGGTGAACATACACTGCAATAGATAATTGTGGAAAGAACAATGTATGTACAGATTAATAATTAGAAAAAAATCTAAAAAAGTAGCAAACAGTGACGGTGTTTAGGAATAAGCACACTACATAATTTTTAGATTAGACTACTGCTTATTCAAACAAAAAATATTTTTTGTTAATATTCTAAAACTTACTGGAGACTTGTTAGTTTATTTTCAACTGTGCGTGCGCTGTGAGGTTGACGAAAGGCTAAATAACTACAGGATGAGCATAAATACATCAGTATAGTCAATGTTTTTCGATGCTACCAATATAAAAGAGCGACTTGAAAGTTACAGAAGGAATGGAACTTTGTGAACGAACTGCCATCCGATGTTAAGCAATATTTGAACGTTAAAGTAGCTCGCTTGGGCTTGTAGTTTGATTTGAGGCCTTATTGACCGAGGTGGTCATTGTCACCAACACAGGTACAAAGCAGTCAATGTGTGTCGGGACTCACCCATGTGACTAGACAGTGGTATATCATAATGTAGATCGTGGTATACCTAACGTGGTACTGTTTTTACTAATGCTTCTTTTTTTGCATTGGGATGTGATTATTGTGAAGAATCGGACGAAAGTGTTTTGATAAAAGTATACTGTATTCACTAATAAAGGGAAGATATTGCTGTTCACAGTGTTTCTCTACATACGAACATGAAATATTGCCAAGACATTTGTGACTGTATCCCTGATAAACATCACGAATCTAAACTGGGCAACTTGTGTGCAAACGTGTTTACCTACAGTACGACGTAAGTACTTATAAACTTTATTGAAGTTCTAATGGAGCTCTAGATAGGAAAAAAATACTGAGCTTCGTTTATTATCTCCGAAGGTTTTCCAGAATATAGAAAAAAGATACTGAACTTATTCGTACAATAATGAACAATAGTGACTTACGGTTCCAGTCTATGTACCACGCTGGAGGACATTATTGAATATAAAAATGCACCACGCATGTTTATTTCGTAATGCGTAGGTATAGGCAGTATATCATACATACACCGACGTAGTGCGACAGGCACTTTTAACGGAAAAGAAGCCTAACTGCATTGCATAAACAGAAAGTAAAAAATAAGAATCACCTTTTTAACACCATTTTGCAAAATACACATTGTAGTAAGTAAGTGTACGTCACACGTCATTGTTCGCACAGAACGTGGGACAGTTATTCAGATGGTATCAGTGACATAGACGGAATATATCATGTAATGAAATTCTAAATTCATGTACTATTTGTAGCGTATAAGGAATGTTCAGCTGCAAAGTGTGGGGAAGTTTCCTCAGCTTGTTTAGGTGCAGCAAGGGCGGCTGTTGAATCCAGCAAGGAAATATTTGAGATTCATTTTTTACCTATTTCTTTGGTCATTCACAGTTATAAGTTTGTATTCTTCTCATACGCCATTAATTTTAAAGGCAGTTTTATAAATTATAATAAATTACGTTTTCGGATAAGACAACAGAAAGTACAAGCCTCTAGATGTTTAATATGTTTACAAGGTAGCAATGGAATATATGAAGATCAGTTGATGGATGGGGCAAATGCCGGATAAAATCATTGTTCAAACTTTGCAGTCACAGTTAAATTTGAGTTACTGTAATTCCCGGCATTCGTTTTAAACTGTCGGAAACCCAGTTTAAGAACGCTGATTTTAAGAATACATGTTTCGTAGATTTACTGGCAATTCAGAAAAAGACAATGAAGTGTAATTGCTAGTTATAGGTTTTTCCGTTGTAAGTTGGACTATTATTTTATTATTTGGTGTGAATTACGTGAAATGATATGAGAGGCGTTGTGTTGACTAATTGACCTGTGCGTTAATCCTCGCTCTCCCGCCCAACTGAAAGTGATGGGTTTCGCAGCTCAGATCTAGCAACAGCTTTATGTTATCCTGCCGTCCATGGACAGCGATTGTAAGCCGCGCATCAATGTTTTACAGAGCTTCGAATCCGAAACAGAACCAATCAGCGAAAATACACACCATTCTCGCTGCAGTGGTTCGTTCGGCACTTGTTAACATATCGGTGATTCAGCCATCTGGAATCGCTGAATAGGCTGACAGAACTGAAAACGCCGCCGTTAGGAATTCTGGAAATGCAAGCCATTGACATATCAATGTGTCAGGCTCATTTCGGTACAATCTACCACACACGCTGAAATTTGGCGAATAAAGAGCTCATGAAACAGATGTTTCGACGTGAAAACAGTAAATCTGGAAAACACATACTACAGTCTTTATACCAGGTACATAATGTTGCTTCAGTCATCACTTGATCTAGCATGCGACATATGTGTCACTATACTATGAAGTCCTATCGACAGTGAAGTCGATACAGGTCTACGCTAAAATCTACATAAAAATGAGCATCGCCCAGTCAGTTAGCTACAAGTGGATTCATTCCTTAGGTTCAGAGGGCCAAAAACACTAACAATTTTAGGTCTAATATTCAGTTGAATGCCTACGGCACTAAAAAAGTCATACGAAAATAACATAAACGAAACCCAAAAGTAATGAAAAAGCAGCTATTTACGTGAAACAAGAACATAAATTAACCATGCTACATGTTGCACTACATGTCGATAGGCGAAGCACTGGACTTGCCGTAATTTGATGGTTCAAATGGCTCTGAGCACTATGGGACTTAACATATAAGGTCATCAGTCCCCTAGAACTTAGAACTACTTAAACCTAACCTAAGGACATCACACACATCCATGCCCGAGGCAGGATTCGAACCTGTGACCGTAGCAGTCGCGGGGTTCCGGACTTGCGCGCCTAGAACCGCACGGCCACCGCGGCCGGCGCCGTAATTTGAATTAACAAGTTAGCGTTATTGCCGTATTGTGACGCATGTTGTAAACTCTAGCTTCTTAAGTGAAACGTTTATTGCAAACATAACAGTTACTGCGGGAGAAGGGAATAGTTTAATGTAATAATGTTGTAAAATGAACTGTGATCCACTGTTCTCAGCAAAATCAGTGGAAACATTTCGAATCTGTTTAAGTACCTACAGATTGTGCTTTAGAACTAGTTTCCCCTGTCTTGTTCTATTCCGGATTCTATATTCTTCTTCAACAGAAGAAATTCTTAAATTCAGAGAATGTTCCTTGTGTAAGAGAGCTTAATGTGCATTGTCGA
This sequence comes from Schistocerca cancellata, assembly GCF_023864275.1. NCBI lineage: Eukaryota > Metazoa > Arthropoda > Insecta > Orthoptera > Acrididae > Schistocerca > Schistocerca cancellata. Next base: position 247,169,876 of record NC_064632.1, read on the forward strand.
TGGAGCAACTGATGCTTGATATTCCACTTATAACTGTGAAAATTTAGGACTAACGCTGTATTTATCAGAGTAAAAAAAGATAACTACACGCAGCTGAAGGTATAGCTTCGCTTCAAGATTCAATATACAGGGTGGTCAGAAAATTTGTGAAATGCTTGTAGGGATGTTACAGGGCAGGCTGTACTGAGACATAAATGTTAAGAAAGAAATTCGATACGTTGCTCCGTTTCCGAGTTATTTAGCATAGAATTTAGCCAATCGGGGCGTCGCGCGCACACATTCAAGCGGCCTGCCAGGGGCGGTGTTGCCCATCGAGTGCTTTGTCTCATTAGCTGAAACTTGAATTTACGCGCGTGACGATCTGATTGGCTAACTTCAATGCTAAATAACTCGGAAACGGATCAACGTATCGAATTTCTTTCTTAACATTTATGTCTTAGTACAACCTGCCCTGTAACATCCCTACAAGCATTTCACACATTTTCTGACCACCTTGTATACGCCGAAAAAGAGACTGAAGAAGTTAACATAGTTGCGCAAGGGAAACTCTTACCATAACAATATCTCCCCCGACCCACTTATTTCAGAGCCTTCATCTGATGAATCTTTGCTCTTTATCGACTTGATGCTTTGTTTCATGTCACAATGTCTATGTTAAAGTGCCTTATTTATCTGTCGCTCACGTAACATTTATTTATTTATTTATTTGTTGGTTTGGTCTAATAAGGACAACATGAAATAACTTTTGTATTGGTTCTTCCCTCCTTTCTTTCTTTCAGTAATATTTCATTCTTTCTCTACGTTTATTCTTCTTTCTTCTATCCATATTGCACCTGTCTTTTTTTTTCTCCTGGAAGACCTTGAAACCCTTAACTTTTGCTCTAAGTGTTTCTCCTTCTCCTATTTCTTCCTCTATTATTTCCATTTCCCTCACATCTTCTGTCAAAGAAGTTAAAATTCTTTTTGTTATCCTGTTTTCATCTAGCTTTTTTAGGTGTCCATAGAATGCAAATCGTCGCTTCCTCATCGTGTCTGATATTTGCTTTTTTTTCATAAACTTGTTTATTACTTCTTAATTTCCATTTCCCATTCTCATATTTGCTCCCAAGATTTTCTTGACTATTTTCCTTTCCTTTTTTTCTATTTCACCTGATTGTTTGGCTGTATTTAACGAAAGGCATTCTGATACATGAAAGCATCCTGGTTTAATGACAGTACTGTAGTGCCGAAGTTTTGCATTTATGGAAATAGATTTCTTGGTATACAGGTTCTTTTTTAGTTGAAAAGCCAACTCCATTTTCCTTGCCCTTGCTAGGTTAGCTTCTTTGTCTAAAGCATTTGGTTGTGTTATTTCACCTAGATGTTTAATCTTGTAGCATTCTTTATTCTGCCATAATCAGTTTCTATTTTTTTGTTTTTATGGAGTCGGTCTAACGTGTAACTGAGTCATGATTTAAAATACTGCAGCGTTTGGGTCAATCTTGAAAGTAACCTTATCGCAAAGAAGGTATCCGTCAGTGTAGTTCTCACAGTCGTTTTTGTAGACCTATAGCGACATTGGATTCGTAGAATACATAACCTGCGATCACATCCCTAAACCACGAAATATTTTAGAGCGTTAAAAGATAATTACACCTTCCATCTAGGGTATCGTAAGATCATTTAGACAGCGACTTCGAAAAGTAATCTACACGCGTCGTCCCACGCTAGGACCATTGCGTTACAAGAATAGCACATTGTCAGAAGAAAATGCATGTCCCACCCTTGTTGCAGGCACATTACTACTGTGGTACGGATAACAAAACCATCGCAGTGTGTGGGAGATATGGGGCGCTAGCCGGAAACGTAATCCAAAGCTGAACTGCCCGGCAACACTACGATTCCTGTGGGCAAAACGTCTAAACTGTGCACAGATTTACCGTGAAATTCTGGTGTTATGTGGACCAAAAGCTATTTCTCATGCAGCCGTAGTGAAACGGAGCGAAGAATTTGACCAAGCCGTTAGAGTCGTAGGGGATGCTAATCGAGAAAGAACGCTTTCGATGACGACCACAGAGGAAGAACTTCTGAGAAGAAGGAGATTTTTCCAACTACAACACGTTCATACTACTGTTCTCGAATGGCTCCGTAACCGAGGAACTGGTTTCTATCGTCCATGAATTGAAAGACTGGCAGAAAGTTTGGACTGTTGGTTACAGTGACTTGGTGACTATGTTAAAAAACAATGTCACGTATCTTTGACACTTTGAAGTGTAGCGTATCTTTCAACAGAAATTATTTGGCCTGCCATAATAATGTGAAACTTATTCTTTTTAACTTCTCTCGTATTTCACACGATCAGCTGATTTCTGTGCCGTGGCCTTGCCGCAGTGGTAACACAGGCTCCCATCAGATCACCAAACATAAGCGCGGTCGGGATGGGCTAGGAATTGGGTGTCAAGTACTATTGGTAATTAGGGTCCACTCAGCCCTTTTGAGGCCAATTGAGGAGCTACTTGATTGAAAAGTAGCGGCTATGGTCATAAAAACTGACAACGGCCGGGAGATCTGTATGCTGACCACATGCCGCTCCCCGTATCCGCATCCGGTGACGCCTGTGGGTTGAGGATAACACGGGGGCCGGTACCGTTAGGCATTCATGGCCTGTTCGGGCAGAGTTTAGTTCAGTTAGCTGATATTTGTGATACGCCATTTTGGACTGCGTACTCATTTGCTCATGATCTTACACAGTCAAGTTGCGGGGGTGCACACAATGTATGTCTTTTATTTACACAGGGTGACAGTGTAAAAATTACGACGGTATCAGCAAGCAGTCGAAAATGGGACACCTCGGAAATCAGTTGAACGTTTGAAATAAATGACTATGATCACAGTCTAGCCACTGTGGGAAATGGACTTATCTTTCAATTAATTAGTGCCTTTGGACTATACACTGTCTGGTCAAAAGTATACTACCTAATGCGAAATTCAGTAGTAGATATCAGAGAGGTGAACCCACTAGTGTAAAAGGAGGCGGCAAATACTCGTTATTAGACAAGCAGCAGAAACAAGAGAATGAGTCGATCAAGAGTGACTTCGAACCTGAGTAAACCGTCAGTGACATGGCACCCTTCCAAAGCTGTCCAAGTCGCCTATTAGTGATGAGATTCTCAAGTGAAATCGCGAAGGAAAAGCCATAGCTAAACCGAGATCGGCCATACATCGAGTACTGACGAACAGGCACAGTCAAGTATCACGGATGGTGAAAACAGAAATCGCAAAAAATCAACGAAAGGAAGCACGCGTGAGTTCCAAAGTGCTGCCAGCAGTACAGGAAGCACAATAACGGTGCGTTCGGAATGGAAAATTGTTGGACAGAACGGTTGAGCAGCTACTCATAGCTGCATATTTCTGTAGTCAGTGGAAAACGCTTGAATTGGTGTAAAGTGAGACGCCACTGGGCAGTGGATGACTGGGAAAGAGTGATCTGGAGTGATGACTCACGTCATACCATGTGGTAACTAGACGGAAGGGGTTGGCTTTAGCGAATATCTGGAGAAAGTTAGTTGTCATCATTTGGAGTGCCAACAAAGTACGGTGGAGGTAATGTTACGCTGTGGGGTGTTTTTGTTGTTGTTAGGATGTGGTTCACTTATTACACTTAAGAAGACGCTAAATGAGGAAAGTTATGAAGATATCTTAAGGTAGTGTGTACTGCGTAGAGTAGAGGAACATTTCGGAGACAGTATTGTTCGTTTAAACATGACAATGCACCCTCTCGTCGAGCAGCGTCTGTGAGGCAGTGGTTTGTAGACAGTAACATTCCTAAAATGCACTGTCCTGCCTACAGTCCTGGCTGGAACACTAAGCAACACAGCTGGGTGAGTTAAGACTGCCCATTTCGCTCCAGTCTCCAGCGTCCGTATCACCACCTTCCCTGGTTCTCTTTTTTTTTTTTTTTACCACCCATCCTTTTTTTTTATTCCACAAAAACAGTAACAAAAATGGCTAGCTTACAATGAAATGACATAAAAAAGGTGACAGATAATTGCTGGTTTCGGCTCTTGAGAAGGAATGTTCTGCCATTCCTCCACAGACACTCGAACACCGCATTAAAAGTGTCCACAGTAGAATTTATTTATTTAACACAGTTGTGGCCGCGTGTAAATTGTTACATTCTACCTGAGGATGACCGATTTCGATTTGCTACAGAGATCGTCATCAGACCTACATTGCTTTGTGATAGCAGGAATCCCTAGCGAGGAGCAGGCCCATTCGTGCTGACTTTGAGAACACTACTACCCCAAGGAATGTAGATCTGATGATGATCTCTATAGTAGATCGAAACCAGTAACCCGCAAATAAAAAGTAACAACTTATAGGCGACTACGACTGTGTTTAATAAATAAATTATAATACAGGATGTTTCAAAAAGGACTTTACAACTTTAAAAATTCATAAAAACTTATTGAAAGAAGTTATGGAGCTGGGTTTAGTGTTATTTTGTAGAGAAACACATCAAGGTTTTTACCTTAAACTAAAGATGTTGTTATGTGGCTTCCGTTGATTATCCTGCACACATCCAATCGGAAGTCAGTTTCTTCCCGAACTCGCTGTAGCACTGCTTGTACGATCGTCACTCTGAACGGTGTCAAATGCAAACCGTTTCTCAACACACTTCAAACAGTCGTATGTGGGATATTCACTTCGCCAGATGTACGCTGAGTCGATTTCATAGTGCTCTTGACAGAACGTCGTCTTATTCTTTCAACGACGCCGTCAGATGTGGTTGGACCACCTGATGATTTCCAATGTCTCACCGAGGACGCTGTTTCTACTAAACATTTATGCCACTCATAAACTGTAGGCCTACTAGGAGGATCTTCAGCGTACTTGGTACGGAAATTACGCTCAAGTGTTGACGCTAATTTCGATTCCTGTAACCAAAACACGCAGCTAGCACGCTCGGTTCCAGTGAAGGCAGCCATTTTAACGCAACTGCCGCTAGCGCTCCTTACGGTGCGATTCGGTACTAGTGAACTAAGCGAGGAAAAAACTGATGTGTTTCCCTACAAATTGACACTACAATCACCTCTGTAGGTACTACGAATTAAATTATATAAATTTTCGAAGTTGTAAAGTCCTTTTCGAAACACCCTGTATTATTAGATCGGTGTTTCCTGGAACAACGTTCAAAAAAATATTAAGTCCACAGTAGAGTTCAAGACGTTATAAAGGCGACGTGTCGATTCACCCCATATTAATGTCCACTAATAGGCGTCCCTATATTGTTGATCAGTGTATGTCCTAATGAGTGTGAGAAACTATCGAGCAACTAATATTACGGCTGGCTGATATACCAGACCAACATTTATTTGGTCGGGCACACGAATTCGATCAGAGCCTATACTATCAGTTTTGCTTGTCGTAGGCTGCGCTACAATGTCCAGTGCTTCGCTGTGCAGGTAAGCGGTAGTGCTGGTCTAGAAGCAGCGGCGGGTTGTCGGGGTGTGGTGCGGGTGGCGGGTGCAGAGTGCAGGGGCCACTAGGACTTACTCTTGCGCGTCAGGACACAGGCGGTGGTGTTGTGACCGCAGCTCGCCCGAGACTGGCGCGGCCCTGTGCAGAATGCAGCGGTCAGAAACAGCAGCAGCGGCGGCAGCGGCAGCAGCAGCAGCAGCAGCGCCCTCCCACTCTGTACGAAGTGAATCACAACAGGAGACGTCGCCCCCTCACAGCGTAGTGCTGCCAGCCGAGGATCACTCCCAAACATTTGTATCCAGCGACTCTCAGCTGACACACGTGCTAAATTATTTTTCTTCGTATATCCATAATTGAAACGGACGACTTGGGACGTCAGCTAGTATAATATCTGTTAAAAAATGAGAAAATTCCTCCAGCTGAATTAAGGTGTTGGTTTTATTGGCAACTAATTTTGATGTTGTTACAACATCATCTTCAGGCCCTAAATACAACATACCGTACATAAACAACCAATGCAACAACAGTAATTTATGAGTTATTATGTAAAACAATTCTATTATAACCATATTATATAATGGATAACTTTATGAAACTAATTATATTTTTGGTCATTTCCGTTAAAATGCCATCACTCTGGACATTAGCCATTTACGTGGCATCACTAAACACAAATGAAGCTGTATATGCACAATCGTTTTATTATAGGTTAATATCAGGTATTAAAAATGGGAGTATATAAAAGCTTAAGCGAAAAGCCGTTATTCTAATGGATAATAATACAGGCGTGGAACATTGAATTTTTTTATAAAAAGGAGAACATACGCATTGCCATTCAGACATATGTTAGGTAAACTTCATTGTTTACTAGTAGTGAACGGTGGGCAAGGTAGACTAGAGTTACGCTTGTAAAATTCTGCACTGTCGTCATACTAAAGTAACAGTGGCGTAATTTACTTAGACAACTTCGTTCCTAACACCACCAAAGCAGTGGTACGGGATAGAAAAAAAAAATGGTGTGAAACCCAGTTGATAGAAGGTAGTCAATAGTGTAAAATACATGCTAATCAATGTAAAGAACTATTCATTCCAATAAAAGTATAAGTTAACATGTTGCTGAAATAATTTCTATGTCGGTGTCTCATAGAAGGCTATGACCAGGGTCTAAAATAATCAATTCCTGTAAGTTTACATGGTCAAAAGTACGATCAGATACATGACAATGCTATAAATAGCAGCAATCGAGGTAATGTCAGTTGAAATAAACGGTCGTATATGTAACCTATTTGTTGTTCCTCTCTTAAATACACACAAACACAGTCACTCAGTAAAACACAAGATGTGTAACTCTGGTATTAAGTATGTGATCTCGTCGAGTGTCAATTCAAGTTAATTACGATCAATGATGCGCTTAATCTCTATTTACTATGGGGAAATAGTCTACTGGATCAATCACTACTACAGCATGGGGACTCATTCATTTTACTTATCTTTATAATTCAGTTGTTGTGTAGAATTGGTAGTTAAAGCATATCGGCTACCCTCTGATTTACGAGATACGAGCATGAAAGTTGGAAGCACAATTATTTTGACTATAAGACCAATTTACTGATTAAGATAAACTTAAAATTAGATGTTGTAACAACCTCGAAACTAGTTGCCAATAAAACCAACACCTTAATAAAGCTGGAGGAATTTCATCATTTTTAACATAAATTATTTTTCTGTCTGTGAAGCAACGCGCAGCATGAGGCAGTGTGCTAGCAAAGATTCTTACATATAGGCGAACAGCAAAAGATTAATTGAGAATGGGGAAGGAAGTCGGCCGTGCCCTTTCAAAGGAACTGCCCCGGCATTTGCCTGGAGCGATTTAGGGAAAACACGGGAAACATAAATCAGGATGGCCGGACACGGGCTTGAACCGTCGTCCTCCAGAATGCGACTCCAGTGTCCACATAAAAAACTTTTACTGCCTAGACCACAATTTACATTGGGCAATTTTGAGTTTTTATGTGTCTTGTTAGGGTGTTTGGGCTTGTTAATGTTACTTTTAATTTTCACCCTGCACACGCTTTGTAAGGCTGACTATTTTATATGCAGTGATGGATCATTCCGCTGCAGTCCTGTCCCTGGAACACCTGCCAATTCTTGTTACCGTTGCAGATACTTTTCTCACTATAATATCTGTTGTACAATTACATATAGTGGGCGTTTTATGCAGTTTTTACTTATGCAACTGGCGATTTTCCTTCTTATTACCTGCACATTGCGACATTGTGGCTCACAACCTGGATCGTTCTCGATGATTCTTTTAACAGCGTACTGTCCTAGTCTTGTGGCGCCATAATGCGAATGCATGTCATTTACATGACTGTTGCTAATGATGATGTATTTCAAAGCATATTCAACTCGTTTTTACAGTTTGAGCGATCTGAAGGTGATTGTTGAAAGCAACCGAAACCAAAAACCGAGTTCTAATTGTATAATGTAAATTGAGGTTGTAACGGGACATCCCCATCTACCACTACTTTTCCTCAACAGTAGTTGTCGATACCAGCATTATTTTTCGAATTTTGAACAGCTCAGTATTATCTCAGTTGCTTTCCTGAAAACTTCCATATAATTTTATACACAATACGTCACATTTCAAGCTAAAATTTATGAAGAGTACTAGTTCTGAATGTACAGTTAAAATAATTTTTTTAGAAACATTTGAAATTACGTATTGTTGGCACAATTAAAATTTCAATTATTAATTGCGCAATACTGCACAGTTTACTATGCTTTTTGCTGGATTCAGTTATGGAATAATAATCGAAATTAATATAATGCAACATAAAGTAGTAGAATTTCATTTGTGAAGAAAAATTGTAAACCATTTGGAATATTGTTATTTCCGCAGTCTGGGAGTCAAAAATCAAAAGACCGTATGATATACTAAAATGTGGGAAAATATATTTACAACAACAGTTTTCAGATTTATTTAGTTCAAACCAACCGTGAGGATCTGATGTGACATTTAAATCTTCAAGACTCAGACCACTAGACAAGAAGAACTCGAACCAACTCATATGACAAGCTAAGTAAACTAGAAAGATTATTGTAATCTTCTTAAAAAAATTTGTTCAATAAATTACTTTAAACCGCTGTCTCCTTCCTGGACGTATCAGGTTTTGGGATTAATTAAAGAGTGCAGTCGATGTGTTGTCTTTTGCTTCAGACACTGGAAATACTGGTACGGTAATAAACTGGAAGTTGGCTATTTTATTTGCAACTTTCATAATTCAATTATTTCGCGTATTAGTTAACACAGACTTACTGCAAAGATACAGTTCTACACCTAATTATCGGTTGCTGCCAACGTAGTTTGGAGCAGCCTACAACACGTTTAGGAAGACCTCTTCGGTTTCCGCTTTAGCAGAGCAGTCAGGTGACAGTCCAGCTTGCGTCGAACACTGGGAAGTTGTTCTGGCGTGCTTAGCGTGAGGTCTTGTTTTCAGTCTGATGAAGCGGTTGTCTGTCTGCAACTCTACAGTGTAGTAAAATACAATCTGGCTGTTTGCAATATGACACTGGTAATCAATCACAATGGTCACGTCGTTCACGCACAATTATATTCTTGGTTCGTACCGCAAAGTTTAAGGTGGAGGATATCACTGAAAACGAACAGTGAAGACGTGTCTGGAGGTGCCCTTGACTGCGGTGGGTTACCAACCCGACTGTCGCTTGACAACGAGGACTGATGGTCTGGGGTGGCATTTCATTTCACAGCAGGACCCCTTTGGTTGTCCTCCGCTGCACCCGTACAGCGCAGCGGTGCATCGACGATATTCTGTACAAAGTTTTGTTGTCTTTCGTGGCAAGCCATCCTGCGCTTACATTTCAGCAAGATAACGCCCGCCCGCATACGGTGAGAGTTCCTGGTGCTTCTCTGCGTGCGTGCCAAACTCTATATGGCCAGAAAGGTTGCCGGATGGCTCGCCAATTGTGTATGTTTGGAGCTTTATGGGAAGGCCACCCGAACCAGATCGGAACTTTGACGATCTAACGTGCCAGTTGGACAGAATTTGGCACGAGATCAATTCCAAGTCGAATAACTGCTTGCATAAGGGCCAGAGGTGGATCAACGCATCATCAGCTTGCTCAGTTTGTGAAGATCTCTCGAATAAATCATCCACTCTTTCAGAAATTGTAATCACTTGTTGGAGTGTGCATGTAAATCCCGTCTTCCGATTTCGGTCCCATTCTGAAAATTCGTTCGAGGTGCGTTTCTTTTGTTTTTTGTCTTGGAGTGTATATAAACGTCCGGCATATCCGATTTTTGTTACGCTTTTCAGCGGTGTAGCAGAAAACGAACAGTTGAGTCCCGTTCCAAGCTAATGATTTATGAGCAAGGAATAATGTAAGGATGAAACAGGAGATACAACCGAAGTACCATTCTTATGTCTGTGTCCTACGGTTACTGTTACTGTTTGATGAAGACTTTTTGACGGAAGACTGTCTTAGGATGAAGACTCAGATTTAACAGGACTCAGCACTTAGTTTCCATCATAACTGCCAAACTACACTGAAGCACCAAGGAAACTGATAAATGCATGCGTATTCAAATATAGAGATATGTAAACAGACAGAATACGGCGCTGCGGTCGGCAACACCTATATAATACAAATGTGTGGCGCAGTTCTTAGATCGGTTACTGCTGCTACAATGGCACGTTATGAAGAACTAAGTGAATTACAAAGTAGTCTTATAGTCGGCGGACAAGCGATGGGACACAGCATCTTCGAGGTAGTGATGAAGTGGACATGTTCCCGTGCGACCATGTCACAAGTTTACCATGAATATCAGGAATTGGGTAAAACATTAAATCTTCGACATCGCTGGGGGCTGAAAAAGATCCTGCAAGGACGGGACCGACGACGACTGAAGATAATCGTTCAAAATTACATAAGTGCAACCCTTCTGCAAATTGCTGCAGATTTGAGTGCTGGGCCATCAACAAGTGTCAGCGTGCTAACCATTCAATGAAACATCATCGATATATGCTTTCGGAGCCCGAGGCCCCACACGTGTACCTTTGATGGCTGCACGACACAAAGCTTTACGCCTCGGCTCGGCCCGTCAACAATGGCATTGGAGTGTTGCTAACTGGAAACAGGTTGTCTGGTCGGATGAGTTTCGTTTCATATTGGATCGACCGGATGGACGTGCACGGATATGGAGACAATGTCATGAATCCATCGACCCTGCATGTCAGCAAGGAACTCTTCAAGCTGACGGGGGCTCTGTAATTATGTGAGGCGTGTGCAGTTGGAGTGATATGGAACCCCTGATACGTCTAGATACGACTCCGACAATTGACACGTACATGTCTGATCACCTGCATCCATTCATGTTCATTGTGCATTCCCAATGATAAGGCAATTCCAGCAGGAGAGTGCGACACCCCACACGTCCACAACTGCTACGGAGTGGCCCCAGGAACACTCTTCTGCGTCTGAACCCTTCTGCTCGCTACCAAACTCACAAGACATGGACATCATTGAGCACATCTGGGATGCTTTTGCAACGTGCTATTCAGAGGAGATCTCCACTTCCTCGTACTCTTACGGATTTAAGGACAGCGCTGCAGGCTTCATTGTCTCCGTTCCCTTTAGGACTACTTCAGACGTTAGTCAAGTCCATGCCACGTCGTGTTGCGGCACTTCTGCGTGTTCGCGGGTGCCCTACACGATATTAGGGAAGTGTACCAGTTTCTTTTGGATCTTCAGTGTATAAGGTTTTTTACTGCCTTTTTTTTTTTTTTTGCTTAAACACGTTTACTGTTGATCTTGCCAAAAACTTTCTGCAACTGATCACTAATAACTGCTGAAAACACCCAGATTGGTAGTCCGAATTTAAGGGAAAATTATCTGGCTGAAATAACTCCGAGTTTTGGATCGGGCAACCGCACTCGTGACTATGTATGAGCTATAGTGAACATTGCAAGTGCTGAAATAAGCAGCATCGGTAGCAGCAGTAGTTGGACGTGCCGAGCTGAAATTAGTTTCGAGGCTTGCAGCGGATGTTTAGCGCTACCCTAGTTGCCGAGGGTTATCTTCAGGCCGGCGTCTCCGGATGTATCCGGTCCGCATCGCCGGCCCGAACCCAACTTGTCACGTCGGAAACTGCCGCTACAACTCTTTCCGACGCTCGGCCGGAGGTCGTTAGCAAGCGGCTATCAGACGCCCTGATCTACAGACCTTAATTAGGGTAATAAACACTTCGTATCTCAGAGCCCACACCACAACATGGGCTCGTGATTTACCACACACTTTTTATTACCGTCACTCTTTCCAATTTTTTTTCGCAGCTACTGCTGCGTGCAGCGCTCGGGTGCGTAGGGGTGAGTCGAGAGGGAAGAAAAACAAGCTTGAATTAATTATAGGGTGGAAAAATGCTCGCACTTTGCACCGGACAACCCCCGACTGCACTAGTCGCCTTCTTGTTGAATCGCTTGTTACTGTGGCGGCGCGGATAAAAGGAAAAGGGGCGGTGAAAAAAGAAGAGAAACGCTCTAGGGGCGGGTTAATTGCTGGTCCGAGCTGGTAGGTTGATTCATTAGGACGACGGAACGGGCTCTGCGTTTTTCCGGAACACAAGTGCTGCCCGCCCCCGTTTGCGCAGTTCGCTGTGAAATTAAAATGTCCGTGGTGGGCCCTCGTGGTAAGGACGCACTTGACGGCGAGGTTGCTGGATTACGTGCGTAAATACTGCACATCTCGTCACCCTGATTGAAGGCTTCCTTTGTTAGCGTCATGGGCGAATTAAAATGCCCACTAACTATGCTGTTGTTACATTCTTTCTTCATTTTCATCAGAGATATTGCTCGGATGGAATTACATTTGGTTAAAAAAGCAAGTTTGAACACTTCGTATTTTCAATTCTTTTTATTCCTGTCTCGATTTCAAACATACTGTACAAGAAGTACTATAAACCAATAATAATTTCGTCCCTAAAAGATGCATTTTGAGGTCTGCGACTGATAACTAAACACAAATAAAATGTGTACTCATCTGGGCTCGCTGCATCATATACAGGGTGAAGCGAAATTCGCGCGCTCGGGCTTCGCAGTGCAACTCCTCACTTGCTAGCGATAAAAAAGAAAAAAAATGTCTCTCACAAAATTTCGTCCGGTGAGTGCATCCGGCAGAAAAAGGAGGTTAAAGAGTGGCAATCTGGCAAAACTGTAACCACATGTGTGGTAACTACCTGAGTCAGCACACAGTCCTTGTGCTGTACAGTTGGTGCAGTGAAGAGAGCTTGAGTTAGCATACAGCAAGGTCGATCGTTCGATCCTGGGTTGAGGCCTATGTTTTCTATTTGGTAAATGTAGTGCAGGTGGTACAGTATCTGGCATCTTATTCGCCAACAGCGATTGCAGCGGGTCCTCTAGAAAACACTTGCACTTACATACTACAATTGTAGAAATTGAAGATTGATCAGCTTTAAAAGAAGCCCTTTTCATGTCATGGAATTTCACAGTTACCTCGTCCACTAGATGCGAAATCTGTTTTCCTTGTATCCTCTTCAAATGGTCTCAGAAATCAGTAGCAACTATAATTTTTGCATCGTTCAGATCCATACATTTCGTTAGGGCCGTACGTTACCAACAGGACTACCAATGTGCTTTGCGAATAATGTACAAACTCTGTTACTATTTGTACGTGTTATCACCATGATCCCATGCCTTTCAAGACTGAGTCCGGTAACCACATGCTGTTTAGTAAGTATTTCAATCATTGTTATTATTATTTCATTATTATTCTATCGATGGGATTGTGGAAACATCACGTCTGTTACCGTCAGAGACACAGTGTAATTCGAAACAGACATTTCACAATTAGCGATGTCGGTATGAATCATGCCGAACAGTGTCTGTCAAAGGGGTAATGCGCATTGTATAGAACAGGAGCATCTTTAGCGTCTCAAAATTAATATTGTTTTTGTCCTGTGACAGGTCATTTGCTTCAAGTGTCAATTTAGGTTACATGTGACGTAAGAAACGCCGTATATTATAGTATGAAATGTCAGAATGAAATTATCAAATTAAAAAAATGCGCCCCAACCCAGGATCGAACCCACGACCTCCTGCATGCTAACCAAAAATTCTGGTCTCTGCACCAACTGCGTAGCACAACTAACATATTCTGATAAAGCTAATTACCTTACATGTAGTTCTAGCGTTGCCAGATTGCCACTCTTTAACGTCATTTTTCTGCCGGGTGCACTCACCGGATGAAATTTTGCTATAGACATTTTTTTTCGTTGGCATGTGAGGAGTCGCGCTGCGAAGCCCGAGTGCGCGGATTTTGCTTAACCCTGTATGTCATAAAAGGACGGATTTATATTGCGATAGCAAAAACGCTGCTGTGTTTGATGATAGTGTTTATTACCTACTATAGCCCTATTTAGGAGTGATTGCCGTCTTCAGATGACCTGTTTTGGTATAATTTTTCAAACTTTCTAAGTAGATAATTTAACCGATCATAGAATTATGTTTTGCTACGTACACCAGGTGTTCTTGATATCCATATGATATCGATGGCCGGCCGCGGTGGTCTAGCGGTTCTAGGCGCTCAGTCCGGAACAGCGCGACTGCTGCGGTCGCAGGTTCGAATCCTGCCTCGGGCATGGATGTGAGTGGTGTCCTTAGGTTGGTTAGGTTTAATTAGTTCTAAGTTCTAGGCGACTGATGACCTCAGAAGTTAAGTCGCATAGTGCTCAGAGCCATTTGAACCATTTTTTTTTTTTTTTTGATATCGATGTTTCAATTGCTGTCATGTTGCAACAAAATTAAAAGTAAGCACTGGAAAGCATGCATTTCCGAAAACAACATTTGGAAATTGTCAGAATCCTTGAGCACCACAACACCATCTGGCATAACAAATTAAATAAAAACAATAAGATTAAATTAAATACGGTCGTAGGACCGCATAAATAAACATACAAGTTACATAATACAGCTGATAAGAAGATCGATATGACAGAGAGTACGAAACAAGCAAATAGCCTGTAACCATGCAACATAGTTGAATCAACTGTCACTACAGCTGTCACGGAGCGTCATTACAAAATAAACTTTCGTAGTTCGACAACTATATAAATAATTGCTCCAGCAGAAGATTTAGTATCTGTTATACATTGATCAGCCCGAACATGAAGACCTCCTACCTAATAGCCGGTATGCCACCTTGGCACGGATAACGGCGGCAAAGCGTCATTGCACGGAAGCAGAGAGGCCTTGGTAGATCGTTGGAGGGAAATGGTACCATTATGCACCACACAAGTCACCTAATTCCCGTAAATTCCGAGGAGTGGGGCGATCAGCTCTGACGTCGCGTTCAATCGCATCCCAGATGTGTTCGATCGGGTTCAGATCTAGCGAGTTTGGGGGACAGCATATCCATTGGAACCCGACACGGTTTTATTCGAACCACTCTATCACACACCTGGCCTTGTGTTGTTGTTGTGGTCATCAGTCCTGAGACTGGTTTGATGCAGCTCTCCATGCTACTCTATCCTGTGCAAGCTTCTTCATCTCCCAGTACCTACTGCAATCTACATGCTTCTGAATCTGCTTAGTGTATTCATCTCTTGGCCTCCCTCTACGATTTTTACCCTCCACGCTGCCCTCCAATACTAAATTGGTGATCCCTTGATGCCTCAACGCATGTCCTACCAACCGATCCCTTCTTCTAGTCAAGTTGTTCCACAAACTTATCTTCTCTAATTCTATTCAATACCTCCTCATTAGTTATGTGGTCTACCCATCTAATCTTCAGCATTCTTCTGTAGCACCACATTTCGAAAGCTTCTATTCTCTTCTTGTCCAAACCATTTATCATCCATGTTTCACTTCCATACATGGCTACACTCCATACAAATACTTTCAGAAACGACTTCCTGACACTTAAATCTATACTAGATGTTAATAAATTTCTCTTCTTCAGAAACGCTTTCCTTGCCATTGCCAGTCTACATTTTATATCCTCTCTACTTCGACCATCATCAGTTATTTTGCTCCCCAAATAGCAAAATTCCTTTACTACTTTAAGTGTCTCATTTCCTAATCTAATTCCCTCTGCATCACCCGACTTAATTCGACTACATTCCATTATTCTCGTTTTGCTTTTGTTGATGTTCGTCTTATATGCTCCTTTCAAGACACTATCCATTCCATTCAACTGCTCTTCCAAGTCCTTTGCTGTCTCTGACAGAATTACAATGTCATCGGCGAACCTCAAAGTTTTTATTTCTTCTCCATGGATTTTAATACCTACTCCGAATTTTTCTTTTGTTTCCTTCACTGCTTGCTCAATATACAGATTGAATAGCATCGGGGAGAGGCTACAACCCTGTCTCACTCCCTTCCCAACCACTGCTTCCCTTTCATGTCCCTCGACTCTTATAACTGCCATCTGCTTTCTGTACAAATTGTAAATAGCCTTTCGCTCCCTGTATTTTACCCCTGCCACCTTCAGAATTTGAAAGAGCGTATTCCAGTCAAACTTGTCAAAAGCTTTCTCTAAGTCTACAAATTCTAGAAACGTAGGTTTGCCTTTCTTTAATCTAGCTTCTAAGGTAAGTCGTAGGGTCAGTATTGCCTCACGTGGCCTTGTGACATGGAGCATTATCTTCTTGAAAAATGCCACTGCCACCGGGAAACGTGACGTCATGAGGGGGTGCACATGGTGAGAAACCAGTGTACGATACTCCTTGGACGTCAAGGTGCCTTGCACGATCTCCACGGAACCCACTGATGTCAACGTGAACGTTCCCCAGGGCATAATGGAGCCGCCGCCAGCTTGTCTCCGTCCCACACTACAGATGTCAAGGAGCTGTTCCCCTGGAAGTAGACGGATTCGCATCCTCCCGTCGACATAGTGAAGAAGCTGTCGGGATTCATCAGACCAAGCGCCCCTTTGCCACTGGGCCTACGTCCAGTGCCGTTGGTCACGTGCCCATTTCAGTCGCAGTTGCCGATGTCGTGGCGCTAACATTGGGACTCCGTGGGTCGACGGCTGCGGAGGCTGATCGTAAGGCGTGCTTCGTGCACTGTGTGTTCAGACACACTTGTACTGTGCCCGGCATTAATGTCTGATGTTAGTTCCGCCACAGTTCACCGCATATCCTTTTTTACCAGTCTGTCCAGCCGACGACATCTGCCATCTGTAATGAAGGATGGCCGCCGAACCGAACGTGGTTTCATCTTGGTTTCGCCACGTCTTGGAGACACTCGCCACAGCATTCCTCGAACTCCTAATAAGTCGTGCAGTTACAGAAATGTTCGTGCCGAGCCTCCGGGCCATCACAATCTGTCCTCGGCCAAACTCGTATACATCAAGCGCCTTTCCCAGTCTACACACGGACAGAACGATAACTGATACTATATGCACTGTGAGTGTGTCTGACTAGCAGTCATTCCTCGCAAGATGACGTTGCCATCACCCGGACGGCTTCCTATCGACAGAAGGTCGAAGTTCATAATGTTCTGGCTAACCAATATAGCTACAACAGCAGCAAAGGAGCAAACTTACACAATGATGGGACAGCAACTGAGACATCGATGTCGTATTGAGATCAAGACCACCTGATATACGTAGCAAATCACAGTTCTATAACAGGTTCAACTATCTACGTAAAAATTTGAAATATCAATTTTCCACAGATAACATGAAGATGGAAATCACGGTGAAATCGGCATATAGTAATGAACAATATCATCGAACACAGCAGCGTCTTTGGTCTCATAATATAACAAATAATAATTTGATCCGTTACTTACGTGTTTATTGTGCCAGAACAGGTTTCAGTGATTCACTCTGTAACACTACAGCGCAGTATGTCACACTATGCTACAATGTTTCTTCTGTATTTTTCAATGCGGTCCTTTGTTTTGAACGCAAATATTTCCGTTATTTATTTGCATATAATCAACTGCTATATTGTGATATTGTTACGTGTAACTACTGAAAATTATTTTATCTACATGATGTTTCAAAAAGAAGGACCTGATTTCGAAGTTCCATATTTATTGATAAAAATATACTACAAACATCTTGAGATAATTGATAAAATACTCACAAAATCTTAAAGTTTTAGTTATGCTGTTGCAAATGCTCTGTGTGTCCACCAGCAGCAGAACGAACAACATCTAGACGATAGCTAGACTTCTCTTAAACTTTATACAATGTATCTGCTTTGACAGAAGTTATGGCGGGTGCTTTCTGTTATTCACTTCTTCTATGCCAAGAGGTAAAGGGGAGATGAACACACTTTTCTTCACGTCTCCCCACAGCAAAGAGTCGCATGGGGTCATGTCTGGGGACCTTGGAGGCCAGGATGCAGGGTAGTGTCTCGCGGTCCACTGCGCCGTGTCCAGCTTTGAGACAGTGTGTCATTGAGAAACTGGCGTACTTTGGGGAGCCAGCGTGGAAAATGAAGTCATCGGAGGCCTTCTGAAGTTGTGGGAAAAGCGAGTTCTGCAGCATTTGAAGATACATCACTCCAGTCACTATGTTTCTTCAAATATAAAGGGACCGTACACTTTTTCACGACAAACGGCACAAAAAACTTTGACTTTAGATAAGTCTCTTTCGTATTCACAACGTCATGAGGGCTGTGGAGTCACCACAAGGGCACGTTACGTCGGTTTATTCTACCGCTGATATGACATGTTGCTTCGTCGCTGAAAATTAACAGCGTTAAAAATGTATCGTCTTCCATGTCCTCTAGCAAAGCATTGGTGGAGTGAACCTGTTTCCGTTTATCAGCAACCCGATGAGCTTGCACTAATTGCATGGTTTGCAGACCAAATGGCGCCTTGACACTCGCCAGACAATCGTATGATGCACTAGCAGTTCTGATTGCGCTGAGCGTAGACTTTCGTGGACTCCGCTCAAACGATTTCCGAATTGGGAGGTCGACCTGGACTCTCACCTTCGCACAAGCGTCCTGTGTCTTCAAATTGGCGGTATCGACGACGAATGTTTTTGGGTGCAGGCGGATCAATGACATAACGCCGGCGAAAAGCGCATTGGATCGAAATCACTGACTTTCTATTTGCATACTGCAGTACACAAAACACTTTCTGTAGAGCGGATGCCATCTTACTTCTGACTGATTGAAAACTGAGAAGATACATTGACTGACATCTAATAGAGATTTTCTAAAACTCTAGGTGAAGCCCATTCAAGAAACACGCATTTCCTTGCCGGCACATCCAAAATCAAATGGCTCTGAGTACTATGGGACTTAACTGCTGTGGTCATCAGTCCCCTAGAACTTAGAACTACTTAAACCTAACTACCCTAAGGACATCACACACATCCATGCCCGAAGCAGGATTCGAACCTGAGACTGTAGCGGTCGGGCAGTTCCAGACTGTAGCACCTAGAACCGCTCGGCCACTCCGGCAGACCGGCACGTCCCATGTTTCGTAATTATTACCCATCCTATTTGAAAGTATTTTGTAAAGTAGACACACTGGCCATGTCAAGGACGTTGCATTGTATAAAATATAAGATAGAGACCGAACGTTACTACAGTCTGTGGAGTACGAGATAGCAGAGAGAGAGAGCAGAAAGAGAGTCAGGAGCTAGCTGCGAAAGGGGTCCCGTCGCTGTGTAGCTGCGAGAAAAAGTCCGCGCTAATGAATGTGGATGTCGACGGCCTAATGGCAATGCATGTGACAAGGCTCCGTGGCTGTGATTGGAGTGTAGTTTTATGGGTCACGATACAGTGTTAATTAACGAAGAGCCTTCAAGAGAAAGTACGTTGCGGCTAATGAAGTAGAAATTTACGCCAATCTAAAAAAAAAAAAAAAAGAGAGAGAGAGAGAGAGAGAGAGAGAGAGAGAGAGAGAGAGAGAAAAAGACGATCAATGAGTAATGCACACAAAGAAACACTAGTTTCCTGGACATCTGCCGCTCTGTTATTGACAGTTCGCTTAAGAGGTACTCCGCAAGTTCGTAACTGTATACGTAGGTTGGTTGGTTGTTTTGGGGAAGGAGACCAGACAGCTAGGTCATCGGTCTTCATCGGATTAGGGAAGGATGGGGAAGGAAGTCGGCCGTGCCCTTTGAAAGGAACCATCCCGGCATTTGCCTGGAGCGATTTAGGGAAATCACAGAAAACCTAAATCAGGATGGCCGGACGCAGGATTGAACCGTCGTCCTCCCGAATGCGAGTCCAGTGTATAACCACTGCGCCACCTCGCTCGATGTATACGTAGTGTGACCATTATTGAGCTAAATGAAATAAAATCGTCGTAACATCTGAACCGTTTGCTTTAGGACGTTGAAACTGTACGGTTGTCGATGGGGCTTGATGG
Source organism: Schistocerca cancellata (assembly GCF_023864275.1). Taxonomy (NCBI): domain Eukaryota; kingdom Metazoa; phylum Arthropoda; class Insecta; order Orthoptera; family Acrididae; genus Schistocerca; species Schistocerca cancellata. The sequence goes on from NC_064632.1 coordinate 247,189,711, forward strand.
GAATTAGTATGCGCTGTATGGTTTGGTCTAGCGACGAAGCCCACTTTCATTTGGATGGGTTCGTCAATAAGGAAAATTGGCCCATTTGGGGGACTGAGAATCCGTATTTCACGATAGAAGTCTCCTCACCCTCAACGGGCGTCTGTGTGGTGTGCAACGACCAGTCACGGAATAATCGGTGCGATATTCCTTGGTGGCATGGTTACTATCGAATGTTACGTGAAGGTTTTGGAAGATGATTTCATCTCTATTATCCAAAGTGACCCTGATTTCAACAAAATGTGGTTCATGCAAGACGGAGCTTGACCTCATCGAAGCGGGAGAATGATGTCCTGGAGGAGCACTTTGGGAACCGCATTCAGGAGATCATCGACAACATCTATGTTCGAACACTTCCGCGGGTCGTGCAAGATTTCGCAATTCGTCTGCGCCACATCATCGTCAATGACGGGAGGCATATCTAACATGTCGTATCATAAGGCCGAATATGTGTAGTGACGTTTATATGTTGAATAAAGTGTGTGCATGTCGCAGTTTGCAATTAATTTACATTATTTTCGTATAACTATACTGTCTTCCTCTACATGTTTGTAACATGTTTTTGTAAGCAGTCCACGATACGTCCAAGTTACACTAGCGCCCTCTACTGCTCCTTGTCTTGTGTTTTCTGCTCTTGGACGATGGAAGACGTAACCTTAGGGCTGGCTTTTTACACTTTTATCAAACCTTAAATTACTTTTCGTCTTTTATTCGTAAAGCATACACTCTGAAATTTCTAACATGTCGAATTATAACCTCTTTACCGCTAAACCATGCCAATACCTGTAATGTATCAAACTGGACAGATTTTGGTATCGTGACACCGCCCTCTTTTCTTACGATGCCATAACTCACGCAAAATTTTAAATGCACTAGATTTACTTTTTATCAATTGACATTGTTTCCGTATGTCACAATATAAGTTATATAATCTTTCTTACACCACGTTACAGAGAAATACATCCGGCGCCAACACGACGGCAAACAGTAAACGAATTTCTGTTCCCTTCCTAGGAAATGTATTCCATGGAATAAAACGGCTATTTTCGAATAATTAAAAATGTGATGTAACCTTATCCAGCGAAAAGGCTTAGAGAAAAACCTTGTGCATACAATAAATTATGTCAATGATCCATTTTCTAATTCAGGTGTTTACAAAATGATTTTTAACAATTACCCCTGTTACTCTATAGGTCAAACTGGCAGCGCATCAACATAAGGTATAAAGAATATTTACTGGAAAAGAAGGGCGTTAATGTGCACCCTTCTACATTTGCTGAACATTTATCCAGTACTAATCATCCCCTTAAAGATCCGGGTGAAAACATTATTTTGTGTAAGGAGGATAAAGGGCGGAAATTGTCATTCATTCTCATAAAATTTATATTTTTCTTGTAAAATGTTTCTGCTCTTCCTGTTTATCCTCCTTTTCATTGTTGCAATTATTTTTAAATTAATTGTAATTAATTAAATTAAACTTTATCAGTCGCTGCATGGCACCAGTCACATGGGGGCCTTTCACTGCCTTTTAACTCCGTGTACATGTTAATGGGAAGACTTTTACTATTAGCCCAGCTCAAATGAAAATGTTGTTTAAAGAGTTATATTTGGGTTTACTAATGGTCATACATACCATGTTACATTACATGAGCTTCTTCGCTCTGAAATTTCACGTCGCCAATACGTGATTTTACGTGTAATTAATTTGTGTTTATTACATTTTTATCAAGTGGCTATGCGCATCCTTTACACCTTGATAATTCTTTGCAACTATGATGTTTGAAATTTCCTCAATAGGTCCATGTACTTCTGAGACAGTATTGGAAATGGCGAAACCATGGCTGTTGATAAACCTTTATACCTGCAACTGGTTGCCTAGTTTTCTCAGGCCCTTCATTTTTCTGGTACTTACCCTGTACATAAGTGAAACTTGTTTTTCATTTCCTATTCTGTAAAATATTTATATAGCCATCATATATGTATTATTAACAGCAGTTTCACGTCGACTTGAAAATGGCGTGCTGTAAAGGCCGAATACGGTGGAGGACTTAATAATGCTCTTCCTAGCAAATGCTGAGTTTTACATTCGATTTACCTGGTACCGATTTCATGTAATCGGCCACTTTCATATCGTTTCATAGTATTACCCTAAAACATGACAATCTACATATTCATCACTGATATTCGAATCTGATACTATCGGGTTATTTCATTTTTTATGGGAATTGTCTTGCATTTATTCACATTTATAGAAATCCGTTGTTCATTACAGCAAGTGGAACTGTTATTAAACTCTTTTTTCATTGCCGTGTGGAGTAGAGGCACGGTTTATGGCGCCTTGTCACGGTTCGCGTGGCTCCCCCTGTTGGAAGTTCGAGTCCTCCCTCGGGCATGGGTGTCTGTGTTGCTTTAGCTTAAGTTAGGAACTTATCACAAATTTAAAAAAAATCTTTTTCCATTTCCTTATGACTGACCAACGATAACAGGGTCCTGTAGGCAATGGCACCGTCAGTGAACAATATTGGCTCATTTCGTGAAAAGCAAAGATTTTGTTACGTCTGTAACAATTCCTGTTCCTCTGGTTAGTGGCAGATCAGAGAAGCTCGCTGTATATTGTTCATAAACAGTTCTATCTGTTTTTTTTTATTTTCATGTTATTACTTCAGTGTAAACTATATAAATATTACGCTGTAACCATGTAATGATCCTGTGATGTTGATACTACCTGATCAATCGTTTTCGTATATTGTGATAATTAGATCTCCATCTACATACACACCTCAAAAGCCACCGTACGGTACACTGCACACGATACATTGCACCTATTACACTCCGTTGAGGAACACGATGCTACTTCAGAGGCATAAACTGTTCCCTGGAAATTTTTCAAAAATTTCTGTATTTTTGACCGAAAAAGCAATCTGTCTCTGTCACGACAATAAACAGCTTATTTGAAATAGTATTTCGCTCGTTCATCGTCTGGTTGTCAGCTCTGAAAATTATGCACTTTACAGTAAAGTGTGGAGAGATTAAAGGGGGTTTCTGCCGTTCGGTGAAGAGCCGGGGGCGGCAACCTATTGCCTCGGCGCACCCCCTGTTTCGGCCGCTGCTGCTGCCGGCACCCCCACGCCGCAGCTGTCCCCGCTGCCGAATCCATTATCGGAAGCCGATCGTCGCTGAATGTTTAAATGGTGCTTATTGACACAGAATCCGCTTGTCGGGCGTCCTCTTCATTACCGCCGAGAACAAATACACCTGCGCAAACAGCGCGGAGCGCCGGGCACCGGCAGGCGCATTGTTCTCCACTGTCGCGTCCTCTCTCCTCTGCTACTCATGCGGGCTACGAAACGCGGAATTCCTCCAGGACCACGGACCTAACAGCGAGCGGAGAGCTGCGCCTCTTCCTTTTAATTGCTGTGCCGCCGAGTATCTTCGTCCTTTCCCCGTATTCCATCGAAATTATTCGTTTCTTAAGGGAGGACGTTGATGAAATTGACCAAAAATGTCAATTTTCGATTTACTTTTTATCTGTCAGTAAAACTCATGGACAATAAGTTCCCAGAGTTTCAATACTGAAATCGCATCCGAAGTGCCTGAAAATTAATTAAGAGTGTGACGCGGCCTCCCTTCCACGCCCACGTTTTGAAGCAGCACTTCAATACCAGCTCAGTGAACAACGATTCTGTGTATTACTTTGAACGAAACGCGTGCGGTATACATCTAGAAGGCCGAGATACATACTCTTTGGTTTTATAGATCATCTTTGACCGATCCAGCGCTTCCCATAAAGTGTGTTCAAGGCAAAAAGCAAAATCCAAATGAGTCTCTAAATTTACTCATATGGAAACGATGCCCTTAAAACACATTTGCATCTGCTACCGTTGTCAGAATTGCAACTTATGAGGCAGTTATTGTATTTAATGATGGGAACGTCGGGAGGATGAAGGTATTAGAAAGAATGGGCTTCAAGATAGGAAATTTTACTGAAAACATCCTAAGAAAAATAGATTTACATCGCATCTCTGCTACTGAAGTCAGTTGAAGCCCTGGTAAAGAAAAGGACAACAAGAAACCAGAAGAGAGGCTTTGAAGGGAAAGACGACCCAGAGTACAAATGTGATGGCTTCTGAAGAAGTGACATAAGGAAATAAGTTAGGTTGAACTTTAAATTGTATTTCCTGAAAAATTTGTTTTTTAATTTTTATGTACCTTTTCTTCAGATTCTATGCATGCTAGAATTATTAAATGTTGTACACAAATTTCTGTATACATAATAAAGTTGTCTCAAGAGCAAATTTTGAAATTCTGATTGCAAGTTGATATATGGGGCAAAGTGCTTGGAATTTTGCATGAATTTAAAATTGTACCTGTGAAATTATAATTAAAAAATTACGAAAGTTCTCCTATTTGACCTATTCCAAAAACCTCATGAGAGAAGCTTACAACATATAAAGAGATGAAACAGAGAAATTTTTGTAGAAATCTCTCAATACTTCCTGAGAAACAGGCTTATACATTATCTTTTGAAAATAAAACTTCAAATTTCATTAAAAAAAGTTGAATATATTAATCAAAGGATTTTATACGTAAATGTGTTACTTTCATAGAAAGCGTGGTACAAAATTTCATTGTCATATCTCCAAAACTGTGGATTTAGTGCATTTTGGAAATAGTGTGTGTTTTTCATCAACGTCCGCCCTTAAAGACAGAATACAGGGTTAGCCGTTGTATAGTAATTTCTTACGGAAGAACATAGGCATCCACAAGGAAGAGAAAAAGGGGGCACATTATTAACAACATTTAATAATAATTAAATGATCATGAATGATTGCGTTTTGTATGTAGATAAAAGAAGGGTTGATCCTACAATTACTCTCAGGAATTACGGCAACTAAAATTTCCGTGATTTTTATAGTTCGTCACTCAAAAATATTATAGCAAGTACTATGGTGCGTTACTCTACTTCGATACAGTCATTCAGACTTCGTACGCCTTTACTTTCACAAAGCTAAGTGTCAGTGCCGTTCTAATATTCAATTTAAAGTTCCTTTGTATAGTCCACAGATCCTATTATCGGTTATTCGGCATGTAATAGTGTTTAATACTGAGCGCAACTTTTTCTCGCGCACACAATTCCTCAGATATTCCTAGTCTGTGATCTTACGGCAAAAGTCTGCCCCGTATAAATTAATTATAGTCACTTTTCTTGCAATTTAACAGAAGTGCCCTGATCTCTTCCATAGCACGCCGCAGCTACGTAGACTTATTCACAGCGCAGAAAAGAAAACAAGAGAACTAAAAATACCCGCACATGGTTTATATAGCAGAATTTAGAAACAAAAATAGCCGCGTTGTTCCCTCTTTGACTTTTAGGAGTGGTCAATTGTTATAACTCGGGAGCCCGCATTGTGAAAGGAGAGATTGGTATCACATACGCGTCTCACAGAAATGAAAAAAACCAAATAAACAGGTTTGGACTATATTACAACAAATGAATTCAAGAGTCAAGCCTTCCAAAATGGAATGCAACTTCAAAAACATTAGAAACGTTTGACAGACCACAGAGAAATTGTGTGATAGTGAAACTGATGAATTCATTTGTCGTAGCCAATGTGACAAACTATTATGTTTTCAGCATTTCCTTGGGAGTGATCACATTCACATTCATACGAACACCAATATCGCAGAAGGAGGCGTACCTCAATCAGTCGCACAAATCAGATGAGTCGATAAGAGATTCCTATTATATGTCAGTAATGCTGTTTATGACAGATGAGACCTGTTTTGCCGCCCGTGTGACCGAGCGGTTCTAGGCGCTTCAGTCTGGAAGCACGCGACCGCTACGGTCGCTGGTTCGAATCCTGCCTCGGGCATGGGTGTGTGTGATGTCCTTAGGCTAGTTAGGTTTGAGTAGTTCTAAGTTCTAGGGGACTGATAACCTCAGATGTTAAGTCCCATAGTGCTCAGAGCCATTTGAACCATTTCTTTTTTTTTTTTTTTTTTTTTTTTTTTTTTTTTTTTTTAGACCTGTTTACCGGTGGAGGATTCAGTTGATTTGTCGCTTTGACATCAAAAGTTTGCGGTTCCCATTCGAAAACCACTTCCTTGCGGCTGTTAATAGAGTAATTGTGCAGAATCAAATGTCATTATAGGTCCCTACCTTACAACTCGCTGTTGCAAACGGACATGACACTACGACACAGACGCAAATTCGAATAAAGCGGAAAAAAAAGAAAATTGGGACGAGGTAGGTTTGTACACGGCTCGTCTGTTTGGTAGTCCAACACCGTACCCACTTAACCACGACGCCATATCGCTATCTGGTTGCCCTATATTCTATTTCTTGCTCTTGGACCGTTCACTGTTTCCATTTTACTTTTTTCCGCAGTTCAGTACACTGCTTTAATGCTTGATGTGTGTTCAGTTTTTAACGGACTGTCTACTGAGCCCTCTTACCACTAAACCTGGGGCAGGTTGCAGACAGCTCAGCTCCTACAGTTCGCGCTATGCAAGACCGCAACCTCGGGACTCAAGAGGTGAGGCCAGCAGAGGCCACGAACAGCGCTCCGGCCAGACCTACACGCCGACGATAGAGGTCATCGACAAACCGCACCTCTTCGTGCATCCACTGTGTCACGTGCTGAAAATAGGCTAGTATCCACGCGTGAGACGGCTGTTTGGACCAGCGCGCGAGTTCCGGGCAGCAGTTCTGTCGCATCCAGCAACCTGAAGTTCTCCACTACGCCGCTCCAAGGACTGGGCCATCAACTCCTGGACAGCACACCGACTCCTCAGCCGGGTTTCTAAGGTATCAGCGACGTGCTCGTTGAGACTTGGTATAACTGTGCTGTTGTTCTTCTAGCTGACGAGATAGTGTCAGACTGGAAGTGGCTCTCAATACTTCTTCAGCGACGTACACCATAAGCCTTGTTGGCGTTTATTCTTCTTGACTGAAGCTTGGATTGGGGCTTTGGTTTTAAACCTGAAAGGAGAAACTTACTTTTTTCCTTTTTAACCTGAAGTTATTAGGACTTAAGAAATCTGCTCAGTAAAGTTCGTGTGACTACAGAAACTTAATACACTGTTTTTAACGTAAAGCTCTTGAGACACATTGTGTTCACTGAAGCGCGCGTAGTTTTTTCAAGTATCGTAGAACTTATTTATTTACATTGTGATTCTGGAAGTCTAAGTGACTCCATTATTTACGAACAATCATTTATTTTGTTTCACTTACTGAAGGACTAGCATCAATTTTCTTTCAGTTGTTGAAGAACCTACCAATCTTTTGTTTCTTATGGAGAATATTGCTGTGGAAATTGTGTTCAATAAACTTTTCTTTGTTCACTATACCTGGGCTCTTTACTTCTGCCCACCGGCGGTGGACACATCATCTACGAGGGTTGGAACTTAAATAGTGGCAACTATTTATTCACAACCGATACAAAAGAGTTGCATATTTGCACCTGTTGCTGTCCTTCAAAGTAGTCACCAGCATTGTGTAGAACCCGTTGCCACCAATGTGGAAGGCGTAGTATACCGTTAGCAGAGCCTTTTCTGTTGTTGGTGTGAATGGAGCGGTCTAAAGTTATGGTGATTCTCGTGTACGACTGCGATGGTGTTATCCTAACGCATTACGTTCCTCCACGGCAAACCGTCAATGCACACCTTTCGAGAGAAGCGGCGAAACTTTCTGGGCAACCCACCCATCATTTTGCACGACAATGCGCGGGCACATACAGCGCAAGCTGTGGCTGCTCTGTTCGGTGGATGGGACTGGGAAGTACTGTACCATCCACCATACTTCCCGGACTTAAGTCCTTCTGACTTTGATTCCGAAGGTGAAGGAACCACTTTGTGGCATTCGCTTCAGAACTGTTCCAGAGATTCGACAGGTAGTAGACCGCTCCATTAGCACCATCAACTCTGCTAACGGTATACTACGCCTTCCACATCGCTGGCAACGGGTTCTACACAACACTGGTGACTACTTTGCAGGACCGTAACAGGTGCAAGTATGTAACTCTTTTGTATCGGTTGTGAATGAATAGTTGCCACTATTAAGTTCCAAACCTCATAGTTTGTAATTTGTTTGTTAATAAATGGACAATTGGTTACCATTAAGAGTGGTTAACACCGCTGCCATCAGCTGGATCCATTTCCGATTTCCAGTACCTTCTCAAATTTTTTGTGACTGAGGAGATCAGGAATGGGGTCCATTCAGCCTAGTGAGGCCAAATGAGGAGCTGCTTTAGTAAAGAAACGGCGCCACCATCACGATTTGTCTACTGGCGGTAATGGCTGGAGGGAATGACGACATATTGATCACATTGTGCGGAAACAAGCGCTGTGTCGTTGTGATAGATACAGAGGCGAGCGAGTGTGCGGGACGTACCTCAGATCACTGCTACTAGGGCTGCGTCGTCATAACGCTCCTGTGCGAAGGACACAAAGTACTGTGGCATAGTCTAACAGTGAAATTAAAAATTGAAATAGCTTTTCCTAACTTTGTCAATATATGCTACAGGACATTCATGTTAAAATTGTTAAATCGCAGAATGACCAGACGAATAAGTTTGCTAAATATGTTATTTTTAAGAAAAACATTAGTGGCACTAAATAATGCAGCTAGAAAGCTAAAAAATGTTCAGAAAGAGCAAATGTATGTCACAATCAAAAGTTAAAAGTTTCAACTTGATCGGTGGAATAATTTAGCCAAAATTAGCGTTTTTACGAAAATTTGAAGCCGCTAAATATTGGACTCAGAAAGATGAAAATTCGGATATAGCCTCAGTTTGTTATAAAAAACATTAACTATGTGAAGCCATCAAACTACCTCTAATAGTTTTCAAGTAAATTACTAAAAAACAATATTTGGTACAGGAAAGTCCTAATTGATGATAGAGTAAGAATCATTTGTATTTTTGTTAGGAAGTTGTAATTACAGAAAAAGATTACATTAAGAAAATAATACATATGTACCAAGTTTCAACTTTAGTGTAAATAACAACCAATACAAGGACTCTTAAAGAGGTAGTTCAGAGGTCATGTTCAACTCTCCGTTCCGTTCTGGAACTATTAGCCAACAATGTTTGAATGCAGTCAATCTAAAACTTTTTCAATAACTAAAGCCAACTTAGCTCCATTCATATAAAAATTATGAAGACTGTAAATTATTACACAACAGAGATATTAATTAATACGTGTCCGAGAAAGGGGCCATGTAGATGCTGCTACTTGTAGCTAGGGCTGTTGATAGCAGATGTTCCGTTCGGTGGTTCGCTGCGCCTATATATGTAGGATGAGTCACTAACTATTGTCACCAATAATAACTCCGAAAGTATGATAGGAGCTGAAAAGTTTGTGGGACAAGAGTTGCATGGAACAGTGGGGGCCACAATATGACGATGGTTTTTTGTTACTTCGTGGGGTCGCTTCGGAGATATGAAGATCAACTTTCTTTTTTTAAATGGGATGCTATAGTTTGGTACATATTTTCTGACAGCGGCTATCGAGACGAATCCAATGATGTGCGACGGTAAGGTCTTTGAAGGTCAACGAAGGCCACAAAGTTGGCATAAACGTCCATTTACAGAGGTGTTAGAAGTGATGATCATTGGTGTCAATGCAGTGCTGCAATCTATGGATTGAGTGGTATTCCTTATCACATCGGCACTTATCGTAGCACATGTTCTAACAATTCTCTCTCAAATATCTTCAGGTGTAGTTCTACGTCTTTACAAACGTCTTTTACGAATCCCCACAAGAAAACAGCCAGAGGCGTCAAGTCTGGCGAAAGAGCCGGCCACGACACATCTCCTCCGCGTCCAATCCAACGATCTGGGGATTGTCTCTGCAACTCATTTCTAGCCTTCAACGAAAAATGTGACGGACACCCATCATGTTGATCACATTCTGTTCCTTGTTCCTAAAAATTTTTCTTCCAATAACAGATCTAATGTTTCTTGCAGGAATGTGATGTACTTCCTACCATTAAGATTTCGTTCGATGAAATACGGTCCTATAATTCTGTCGTCCAGAATCCCACACCATACATTCACCGAGCACGGTTTTCGGTGTGCAACTTGCCGCAGCCAACATGGATTTTCAGTTGCCCAGTAATACATGTTATACAAATTAAAATTTCCATATTTCGTGAATGTAACCTCGCAGTAAATAAAATAAAATTAATAAATGTGTCACCCCTTGAAGCTGAAATTCAGCCCATCGGCAAAATTCAATGCGATGCATTCAATCCCTACCGTTTAATTCTTGGTGGAGACTGATATGGTAAGGATGATATTTATGGCGGTGCAGAACACGAACAACACTACTCTCGCTCATGCCAGATTCTCTTGGGATTTCAAGTGAACTAACACAAGGATCTGGAACCACAGGGCAAGAGTACCAATTGCCGTTCCTCGTTCGTAACTTTCCTTTGCCGGATATGTTTCCGTTCGTTAAAGATCCAGTGGTTCTCAGTTTATCATATACATATTTAAATGTACGACGTGGAGGGTGAGTACGTTGAGGATATCTTTCAGCGTATAAGTCTCTAGCTCTCACTGAATTTCGTTGGCAATCTCCGTAAATGAGAAGCATATCGACTTGTTTCTTCGAAGGAATACATCATTCACATTCGCTTGATTCGACGATACTATTCTTACCTTTCCTACTAGTGTTGTACTGCGAATCCGTGGAAAGGTGTTTTCATGTCAATGGCACATTAGATGGATACGCCGTATTAGGCGAATATTTACTATCTGCACAATATACGAGAGAGAATTGTCAGAGCATGTGCTTCGATAAGTGCCGATATGATACGAATACCAGCCAATCTATGATCAGAAGATTGCATCACTGCATTGATACCAATGGTCATCACTTCGAACACCTTCTGTAAATGGATGTTGATGCCCCTTTGTGACCTTCGCTGACCTTACTGTTACACATCACAGGATTCGTCTCGATAGTCGCTGTCAGAAAATAAGTACCAAACTATAGCATCCCATTTAAAGAAAACAAAGTTGACCTTCATATCTCAGAAGCGACCCCACCTAGCAACAAAAAACCGTCATATTTTTGCCCCCGTTGTCCCATGCAAAATTTGTCCCACAAACTTTTCAGCTACTATCATACTTTCAGAGCTATTATTGGTGGCAATAGTTAGTGACTCACCCTTTACAGAAACGGGCAGAGTGGCAGAGACGGAGTCACTTCACACTGAGCCGTCAATCTGTCCGCGTCAGTCAAACGTCCGGCAAGCGCTCTGCCCCTGATGACGTCAGAGATAGGCAGCGACCAAAAAGCATGTTTTCGGTAAAAGTAAGAAGTGAACTTGCGACGACTTACGCCGTCCCGAATCGCTTAGATTTCACTGAAGTAACTGTTTGTGTTGCGCCTGTAATATTGACAAATCCGCGTTGCAAACAGTGAGATTTCTGTGGCGAGCGTTTTCACTCTGATGATTAGATGTCAGGACAAAGACCGTTTTACCTGGTCGCCTCTGAACTGCTAACAGTGCTGTTTATGATAGGGACGTTAGTATCATTATCAGGAATGTTATTACGTTCGTGCGTATGAACTTTTACTGAATATATTAATCAGTTAGAACTCAAAACCTTTATTTATAGTCGTAGTTCCTGGCCCCACCGAGTAAGTAGCTAGTAGCAACATTTTCTTTTGATGAGCAAAAGAAGAATGTGGACTTGCTGACTGGAAATTATGGTCCGTATTTTCTCCATCGTTTTATCGCTGTCCGCAAAAGTTTTCAGGCTCTTGTAAATACGGCGACGAATAAAAAGATAAAATACACTCGCCGCCCCACGACGCGCCTCGCTGTCATAGGTCACTCCTTGTACTGCCTTGTAGGGAGCAGTCGGCTAATTGGAGCAGACGTAACGCCTAATCCGCGAGTTGTGTTTACGTTTAATACAGTTCTGGTGCATTATCAGCAATGATTCTCCACGATTTTATGAGATCACAGACCGGTGGTACGTTCACCTTGTAGTGATCCTGGTTCCCGAAAAGACAGTGCCTGGAGTAGAACAGATAGCTCGAGGAAGTTTTTGGCTTTGAAGTGTTCAATAACAGTACCTGACATTGTTAGGGATTCCGTGGAATGCCATGGTGAGTTTGTTTAGCTGTGTGTTACCTGCGTTTTGAAACTGTATGTTCACTGTTTACTGACAGGCAATTGCGGACGCTCACAGTGATTTTGATTACCTTTTCCTCTCCCGGTTCTACTTGTTTGTGGGAAGAGCACGGGACACATTCGTCTTGCTACTCTTGTTTCTTAAAGTGCCTAATTATGGACTGATAAAGACGCATTATCGTTAGCACACAGTGATTTTTACTATCTTTTCCTCTCTCAGTTCTGCTTGCTTGTGGGAAGGCCATGGGGCTGATTCGTCTTGGTACTGTTGTTTCTTAAATAGCCAAATTTTGTATTTAGTATCACTGAAAGACCTGAGTCGAAACAAGGCCCCCGGAGTAGACAACATTCCATTGGAACTACTGACGGCCTTGGGAGAGCCAGTCCTGACAAAACGCTACCATCTGGTGAGCAAGATGTATGAAACAGGCGAAATACCCTCAGACTTCAAGAAGAATATAATAATTCCAATCCCCAAGAAAGCAGGTGCTGCCAGATGTGAAAATTACCGAACAATCAGTTTAATAAGCCACAGCTGCAAAATACTAACACGAATTCTTTACAGACGAATGGAAAAAAAGGTAGAAGCCGACCTTGGGGAAGATCAGTTTGGATTCCGTAGAAATATTGGAACACGTGAGGCAATACTGACCTTACGACTTATCTTAGAAGAAAGATTAAGGAAAGGCAAACCTATGTCTCTAGCATTTGTAGACTTAGAGAAAGCTTTTGACAATGTTGACTGGAATACTCCATTCAAATTCTAAAGGTGGCAGGGGTAAAATACAGGGAGCGAAAGGCTATTTACAATTTGTACAGAAACCAGGTGGCAGTTATAAGAGTCGAGGGACATGAAAGGGAAGCAGTGGTTGGGAAGGGAGTAAGACAGGGTTGTAGCCTATCCCCGATGTTATTCAATCTGTATATTGAACAAGCAGTAAAGGAAACAAAAGAAAAATTCGGAGTAGGTATTAAAATCCATGGAGAAGAAATAAAAACTTTGAGGTTCGCCGATGACATTGTAATTCTGTCAGAGACAGCAAAGGACTTGGAAGAGCAGTTGAATGGAATGGATGGTGTCTTGAAGGGAGGATATAAGATGAACAACAACAAAAGCAAAACGAGGATAACGGAATGTAGTCGAATTGAGTCGGGTGATGTTGAGGGTATTAGATTAGGAAATGAGAGGATATAAAATGTAGACTGGCAATGGCAAGGAAAGCGTTTCTGAAGAAGAGAAATTTGTTAACATCGAGTATAGATTTAAGTGCCAGGAAGTCATTTCTGAAAGTATTTGTATGGAGTGTAGCCATGTATGGAAGTGAAACATGGACGGTAAATAGTTTGGACACGAAGAGAATAGAAGCTTTCGAAATGTGGTGCTACAGAAGAATGCTGAAGATTAGATGGGTAGATCACATAACTAATGAGGAAGTATTGAATAGGATTGGGGAGAAGAGAAGTTTGTGGCACAACTTGATCAGAAGAAGGGATCGGTTGGTAGGACATGTTCTGAGGCATCAAGGGATCACCAATTTAGTATTGGAGGGCAGCGTGGAGGATAAAAGTCGTAGGGGGAGACCAAGAGATGAATACACTAAGCAGATTCAGAAGGATGTAGGTTGCAGTAGGTACTGGGAGATGAAGTAGCTTGCACACGATAGAGTAGCATGGAGAGCTGCATCAAACCAGTCTCAGGACTGAAGACCACAACAACAAACAACATCACGCCAACTTTCTTGATTGATGTTTAACTGTGTGAACGCCTGCTAGAAGATTACTTTCTAATGTTATTCATAATGTTGGACGACCTGTCAGTGTGCAAGGGGGAAGCTTTTTGATTAGTGTAATAATTAGCTCAAGCCAGCAATTCTATGTACGTTCTTGTTTCAAAAAATGGTTCAAATGGCTCTGAGCACTATGGGACTTAACTTCTGAGGTCATCAGCCCCCTAGAACTTAGAACTACTTAAATTTAACTAACCTAAGGACATCACACACGTCCATGTCAGAGGCAGGATTCGAACCTGCGACAGTAGCGGTCGCGCGCTTCCAGACTGAAGCGCCTAGAACTGCTCGGCCACATCGGCCGGCGTACGTTCTTGTTTATTGCATACTGTATTTATTCTGTGTAATTTAAGTTTTAATTCTGATACTATCCTATGGCCCTTAGGTTAGGGTTTTAGTGTTAACTTTCTGATTATTGTCTGAGTGAGGTTTTAGTGTAGTTGATTCAGAACTCAATTATAAATTCTGTGATTTTGTAAGAAACGTTCAAGAGTGATTTAATTCCACTTTCAGCTATTTCCCTCACTGAACATTGTTTTTGTTCTATTGCTTTGCATATTATTATTGCTGATTCAGAACTAATAGAATTTTTCTAATATTTTTTTTCTTTTAAATGACTTAAATTACCAAAAATTCCAATGCCACTGCACCAACTATGTAGAGCGAACCTTTACAAAAGAGAATCGCAATAAAATTCCCAAACTTTTCTCTTCCGCTGTCTCCTTACAGCCGTTATCAAGCACCAATCAAATAAGCTAGCGTGAAGATTCTAGCGGCAATTCACAGACATCAGATACGTGGCTGCAGTATACCCGCTCGACATCGGTCCCGAATTAACACAAGGACGCTGTCTCCCCCTTCTGGACAATGAAATCACGATAATAGTTACCTTTTCTCTATGGACGAAGGCGACTCGCTACCGCTTGCCGAGCCTATAATCTGTTTTATATGGTAGAGCTATTGTAGTAGATTCTAATGAGCACGACCATACTGTATGGTAGGTGTGTTCATTTATGGATCCAAATACACCAAAAGAGAAGAAAGCGACAAAAAGTGATATTTTAAGATAGGAGAGTAATTCTCTCTACTAATTGCAACCTTATCACTCACAGCGCAACATGTCGTTGTAGAGTTACGAATCCTGCTTTCTTGTTGGCGTGGGTGTATGGTAATATGTCAAATTACGAAAACAACTGCCTTGGTTCAACCTAGGCTGTTAAAAGTCGATTACAACGATCAGTTTCAGGGTGATTCTGGGAGGTTTCTTACATCGACCTGGTCATACTTCACTCAAACAGCCCACGAAATGTCTTCTTGCCAATGTTTTCTTGCCCAATTCTGCGGAGAACCTCCTCATTCCTTACCTTGTCAGTCCACCTTCTTCTCAACATTCTTCTGCAGCACCATATCTCAAATGCTTGTATTATCTTTTGTTGAGGTTTTCACACGGTCCAGGTCTCACTACCATACAATGAATGCTGTGATCCAAACGTACGTTCTCAGAAATTTCTTCCTCAGAAGGGCCTACAGAAATTAAAAGAACACGGTGTGTGTTGCAGTACCTGAAAAACCATTTCAGCGATGACAGACGTTGTTCTCCGAGTCGTATAAGGACGAGCGGTGTCGTATTGCAAGAACACTTTTCCATGAGTGCGCACAATCTCCACACACTGCCGCCAATCACTTGGGAATATCTGCAGTGTTAACACTCACCTTCCACAGAGACCACGTTGTCCAGTGCTATCTTTGATGATAACACTCTATATTGTCTACTCGCCTAATGATAGCAATTGCGAAACTGGACTTTACTGTGTGTGAAATTCACTTCTAGTGATTGTCCTGCTACGGTGGTACCACTATAACGATGAGTCAAACGATGCACCATCAACGATAGGAAAACATAAGGTGCAATCCAATATGGAACGCCTCTCGTACCAGTCGTAAGTCTGTATCTGACTTAGGGCGTTGTCTTCTGAAGCTTGTTTCAATACTTGTTGCGTTTCTGCAGTGTAACAGACAGACAGATATGGGAATTTAGGCCAGCTGTCGCAAAGCTGCAGACTCACGGAAATATGGCAGTGGACAAATGCTAATTAAAATCAACCTACTCATCTCGCAGCCACTAGCCACTTGATTAAAGAAATTTACTCGTGTAAGGATAAGTCTAGCGATATTTCGGTGTATTTGTGATCATTTTCACGCAAAATAACAAATTTTGGGCACCAACACATGCATAAACTGATGTTCCAGAATACACTGACGGAAAAAAATCGCAATACCAAAAAGTAATTAATGTAGGGTGATGGTATTTCGGTAATACTTTTGTCTAGTTAAGATATTTAAGTGATTAACATTGCAAGATCATAGATTAATGCAAGCACGAGATAAGCCATTGCAAATGTGAAACGCTGGTACATTAATAGCCGGTGTGAATGTAAGCATCCAAACGTGCATGCATTCTGTTTTAAAGGTGCCAGATGGCAGTTTGTGGGATGGCGTTCCATGCCTGTTGCACTTGGTCGCTCAATACAGGGACGGTTAATGCTGTTTGTGGATGACGGTGGAGTCGTCGCCCGATGGTGCTCCATTTGTGCTCGATTGCAGACCAATCTGGTGATCGAGCAGGCCAAGGCAACATGTAGACACTGTGAAGACCATGTTGGGTAACATCAGCGATATGTGGGCGAGTGTTATCCTGTTGGATAACACCCTCTAAAACGTATTATGACAAATTGTTTAATAGCGTGTTGGTCCATCTTTGTAATGCAACCCATTCTACGCGCCATATATTAGACATGTTCTTGGTAGGTTTCCGGTGGTATGTGGTACCAGATGTCTACGAACAGGTCAGGAAACTCCCGTAAATTACGGGCCGGTCGATTGCGGACCGGAGCTGACACACGATAAGGCCACAGAGTTGCTCCAACGGGTACGTGTCAGGCGAATTTGATGGTAGAGACGTCAACGTTTGTTCACTATCATGCTTCTGGAACCACTACATCACGATTTTCGCCTTGTGACACGTGCAGTTATCCTGCTGGTAGAAGCAATCCCGTCGGGCAACACGTCAAGCATGAAGGGATGTAGGTGATCCCCAATAATGTTCATGTAACCCACAAGTGTCATGGCGCCTTTAAACAATGTCAAAGTGTGCAACAGGAGTGTGGTGCATGGAAGACGGAATATCTGGACACTATCGTTCTAGTGTAACAAGAAACTTGATCCAACCGGCTACATTTACATTCCATCTATCGTTTTCCATGGATCCCTTGGAGAGGAGTCACTGGGATGTGGATATTGTACAATCCTATTTCAGGCAGAGTTATGAGCTATAATCCTTGTGAAGATATTCATCGATGGAGTAGAAGGAGTTGGCCAACAGTAAGTTCTTTAATTCACTCTGAAACCGATCTTTATCACTTACAAGACCGTTGATATGCTCTAGTAAGTTATAGAATATATGAGTACCCATGTATTTGACTCCTTTTTTTACTAATGTTAAGCTTTTATAGTCCTCATACAGATTGTTTTTGGTTCTGTATTGTAATCATGTTTTGCACTTTTTCGTATAAAAAGAGACATGTTGGAAATGACAAAGGATATCAATGAGTATGTGTACTCAGAAGTAGCAGTTAGAATACCAAGTTTCTTAAAGAGGTCTCTGCATGATGATCTAGGACTGACACCAGATATAATTCTAATGACTCGTTTCTGAGTTTTGAAAATGTTCTCTTTGTGAGAGGAGTTTCGCCAAAAGATGATTCCATAACTCATTAGTGAATGGAAGTTGGCCGAACAAATTAACTTCTTCATTTTTAAATCACCTATTTCTGCTATCATGCGTGCTGAAAATGTAGCTGAACTAAGGCGTTTCATTACGTCTAGAGTGTGAGTTTTCCAATTTAGGATGTGGTCAATTTTTACTCCTGAAAATTTGACACTGTCTAAAGCTTTAATTTCACTGTTTGAATACATTATACTTATAGGGTCAGGTATTCTTTGTGAGGTACTAAAGTGTATGTACCGAGTCTTGTCAAAATTCAGTGACAATCCATTTGCTCTGAACCACCCACTGATACTATTCGAAATGATTCCGTTGGTCCACGGTCCAATCTGCGTATCCCGTGCCTACTACAGTTGTAACTGACAATGTCGTTGGGACAGTCTTGTTGCTGTATCAGAACGTCGTCAAATGTGCCACAGATCGCCAGCCAACGGCCACCACGTTCTGTAACAAGATGTGGGCATCTAACAAATTGTCGCCTATTCGCGGTTTGACCGTCCTTCAACCACTTTCCACAGATACTCACGACAGCAGAACGAGAAAAGGCTACCAGGTCCGCCGATTCCGAGATGCTCGTTCTGTTGTCGTGCTGTAACTATCCGGCCTTTGTTAAAGTAATTAATATCAGTTGATTTCACCACTTGCGTTCCCATTTATACCAGAAGCGTTTATATACTGGACTGTCACGTAAGTTCGTTTGTTTTGCTCGCGCGTACCGTCTGTAGCGCACGTAAACCCTGCACCCGCCGTGCTGCCAAAGGTAACACAGTGGCCTAACCGCTCCTACGACACAAAGGTCGACAACCTCTGCCTAGTGTTAATTGGAACAGCGTCAGCGTGTGTTCACAAGATGTGGAAAGCAAGAAGGAGTATTTCCGTCATCTTATATCGTTTTACTATGATAAGGGGGAAACCGAATCACAATGTCGGCAGAAGATTTCTGGGGAACGATGTAGTAACGGATCGAGCACGTCAGAAGTGGTTAGTGGATTTCGAGCTGACAGACAAACCTTGATCTGGACGGCCACAAGTTACAAACAACGAACGGTTTTTTGGACATGATAGTCAACAGTTCAAGAATGACAACGAGGGCATTGGAGATCAATGCCGCTCGCGCCACTGCACTTGATGAACATGGGTTACGTAAGCGATGTATGAGTTCCTCATGAACTGAGTGAAGCGACTTGGATTCAGCGCGTGTCCATTTGTGGCTCCTTACTGATACGCAATCAGAATGGTCCTTTTCTGGAACTCGGCTGATAACTCGAAATGAAAAATGGATCGTGTACGACAACTCCGTGAAGAGTACATCGTGGCACAAGACAGGACAGCAACCACTGTCGGTTCCTAAACCAGATCTGCACCCAGGAAAAGTTCTGCTATGCATCTGATGACATTTAAAAGGCGTCTTGTATTACGAATTTCTTCCGAATGAGACTATCATTCCGAGAAGTCCTGTTCCCAGTTCGATCGTCCCAAGGCAGCCGTTGGTGAGAAACGACCGGATTTATGATACGATGTCGTGTTTCACCACGACAACGCCAGACCACACACATCTGTGGTAACCCATCGAAAGCTGCGTTCTTTACAGTGGAATGTGTTATTCTTACATCCGTATTCGCCAGACATTGTCGCTTCCGACTTTCGTCTGTTCCGTTTCCTGCAGAATTTCCAGAATGGCAAACGCCTCACCTCCTTAGAGGACTGCAGACTGAATCTCGAAGAGCTCATCAACTTGAAAGGCCCCACATTTTGGAAGAATGGCATAAACTTCCAGATTAATGGTAATATACTGTGTGTACTGCAGGAAATAAATAGTTTGTTTACACTACCGATCTGTCTCATTTGGTTACACTGAAGCCCCAAAGGAACTGGTATAGGCATGCGTACTCGAATACAGAGATATGTAAACAGGCAGAATACTGCGCTGCGGTCGGTAAGGCATATACTCCTATAAGACAGCAAATGTCTGGTGCAGTTTGTTACATCGCTTACTGCTGCTACAATGGCAGGTTATCAAGATTTAAGTGAGTTTCAAAGTGATGACATAGTCGGCGCACGAGCGATGGGACACAGCATCCCCGAGGTAGCGATGCGGTGAGGATTTTCACGTATGACCATTTCACGAGTGTACCGTGAATATCAGGAATCCGATAAAATATCAAATCGCCTACACTGCTGTGGCCAGAAGAAGATCCTGCACGAACGAGATCAAAGACAGAAGTACAACCCGTTCCGCCGATATCTGCAGATTTCAGTGTTGGGGCATCAACAAGTGTATGCGTACGAACCATCAACGAAACATCATCGATATGGGCTTTCGGAGCCAAAGGCCCAAACGTGTACCCTTGATGACTGCACGACACAAAGCTTTCGCCTCGCCTTGGCCCGTCAACACCGACATTGGACTGTTGATGACTGTAAACATGTTGTCTGCTCGGACGAGTCTCGTGTCAAATTGTATCAAGTGGATGGACGCGTACGGGTGTGGAGACAACCTCATGAATCCATGGACAATCCATGTCAGCACGGGGCTTTAAAGCTGGTGAAGGCTCTGTAATGGTGTGGGGCGTGCGCAGTTGGAGTGATATGGGACCCCTGATACATATAGATACGACTCTTACAGGTGACACGTACGTAAACATCCTGTCTGATCACATCCATCCATTCATGTCCATTGCGCATTCCGACGAATTTGGACAATTCCAACAGGACAATGCGACACCGTTCACTTCCAGAATTGCTACAGAGTGGCTCCAGAAACACTGTTGTAAGTTTAAACACTTCCACTGGCCAGAAAACTCCCCAGACACGAACATTATAGAGCATGTCTGGGATGCCTTGCAACATGTTGTTCAGAAGAGATCTTCGCACCCTCGTGCTCTTACTGATTTATGCACAGCCCTGCCGGATTCACGGAGTCAGATATTAGTCGAGTCCATCCCACGTCGTGTTGCGGCACTTCTACGTACTCGCGGGGACACTACACGATATTAGGCAGACGTGCCAGTTTCTTTGGCTCTTCGGATTATATTGTGCGCGACCTAGTATATTAAGTGTGTAAGCAGACATGTCGGTAACCAATCTGTCGTATCTGTGCTGCAGGGAGGTGTGTCCCCAGGCGTTCTTTGTGACTGCACTGTAACGAATATCGAACGGACTTATGCAATACTTTTCTTAAGCTTCACGTGTATGCAACATCAGCAGGTAGAGTTCATAATGTTGTGGTGCTTCAACCTATATGAATGTCGTAGAGCTGTGATATTCACCGAGAAGGGGCGACTGATCTCCGACATTCTCCGGTGGCCTCGGGGTTCGCCGATCAGTGGAATGTATCCCGCAGGGCAGGCCGTCAGGTGGAGAGCGGGGCGCAACGCCCTGTTGCGCGCCCCCCTGGCCGCAATTCCCCCGACGACTGGGTCCATTCGGGCGACCAAGAGGCGGTCCGGCCCACATCCATATATCCATCAGGGCGCGAACAGCCGCTCGATCCGCGTCCAGCCGCCATCACGCCGGCGGCCGACAGCAATTAATTTTTTGACGTGACCCCGTAATCGATTCCTCCACACTCCGTGCCCGATTCTGGGCCGCAAATGGTTCTGCTGTCTCCGTTGTCCCACGTTCTTATTATCGTAGCTGTGAAGTTATTTCTGCCATATATCGAAGGTATGGTCGCAGAAAATGTCTAACCAGAGCTATCACCGGCAGAGAAGTTAGTTTATTCTTCTCTGTATCAAAATTGTGTAAGACAGGTGTGCAATCTTCCCCCTCCCGGCCCCCAACTCCCTCTTAAGTACTACTAAATACTTTGGATCTGTACGAAGAAAAGCAATGCGCAAATAAACGATCAGAAGTGCTTTTAAAATGTAAGATGACAGAATATCAGTGGCAAGACAGGCAGTAGTCACTACTAACAGCTGCGAAAGCGTGGAAGTATTACAGGACATATTGAATGAAATGAACAGCATACTGACAAGGGGAAGCCTCAGATATGGTTAACAGATCGGCTCATATTTGGCAGGTGGCTTGTCTACAACCTAAAATGAAACTATACTGCAAGTCAAATAATAATAATAATAATAATAATAATAATAAAGGACGTACTACAAATGAATTAACCGAATAGGACGGAAATCGTTGGATGTGGTGTACGTGTACAGACAAACAAGTGATCACAGTTGCAGAAAAATTGGATGATTTTTCAAGAGGAAGTGCTTCAGAAATTGAGCAAGTTAGTAACGCCTTGGTTCACCTTTTGCCCTTATGCAAGCAGTTATTCGGCCTGGTATTGATTGACAGAGTTATTGGAGGTCCCCCCCTGAGGGATATCGTGCCAAATTCTGTCCAAGTGGCCATCAGATCGGCGAAATCCCGAGCTGGTTGGAGGGCACCGCCCATATTGCTCCGAATGTTCTCAATTGGGGTGAGATCTTGAGACCTTCTGGCCAAGGTCTGCGTGTATTGTTCACACACTCGTCGGCGAGGGATAGTTACACTCCAACTGAGTACACGAAATGAAATTCGCCAAAACGTTGTGTCCTGGTATCGACATGTCCCCTGTTTACTATCGTTGCCAGTTGCGCGGTGGGGCCTCACACATTCTTCTATCGGCCACCAATCTTTACAATTGTGCTTCTTCCGTTGATAGCTTTATGAGTATAAATTTATGAGCAACTTACTTAACCCCTACGTGGTGCGACTCTTTTTTTTGTTTAAAGTGTATTTTGGCTCATCACTTCTGAAGTTCATGACGAGAAATCGACACAAAAATGATACAATCAATAGATAATTGAAAATTGCTCATTTTTCATCATATATGGGGGCACCGAACGCATACTTTGCTAGAAATCAAGAAAGGAAACTGCTCTTATGGACCCATAATGTAAATGGTTTCCATCGAAAGTGGCGCTCGCGCATCTACCAAAGTATATGGCTGGGAGCAGAGAACCTATCTAAGATTGGTAAATGCATTCTGCTTTTTTTATTTTTATTTTTTCGATACCGAAATTAGTAGGAGCAGGAGGGTCAATAAGGTAATGAAGAAAGAATAACAACAAATACATTTCTCAGATGTTCTGGATTAGTGAAGAAAATTTTAACCATAGCTGTACGAAAACAATTCCTAATAATACCGCTACGGGTTCATAATGAGGAACCAAAGAAGGCCGACTGGGAGAGGCTTGTTTACAGCGAGAAGTGCAGCAGAACTTTATTTATTTTTATTTTTATTTACACGTCAAGTTCCGTAGGACCAAATTGAGGAGCTTACAACATGAAAGTAATAACAGATAAAAATACACTCCTGGAAATTGAAATAAGTACACCGTGAATTCATTGTCCCAGGAAGGGGAAACTTTATTGACACATTCCTGGGGTCAGATACATCACATGATCACACTGACAGAACCACAGGCACATAGACACAGGCAACAGAGCATGCACAATGTCGGCACTAGTACAGTGTATATCCACCTTTCGCAGCAATGCAGGCTGCTATTCTCCCATGGAGACGATCGTAGAGATGCTGGATGTAGTCCTGTGGAACGGCTTGCCATGCCATTTCCACCTGGCGCCTCAGTTGGACCAGCGTTCGTGCTGGACGTGCAGACCGCGTGAGACGACGCTTCATCCAGTCCCAAACATGCTCAATGGGGGACAGATCCGGAGATCTTGCTGGCCAGGGTAGTTGACTTACACCTTCTAGAGCACGTTGGGTGGCACGGGATACATGCGGACGTGCATTGTCCTGTTGGAACAGCAAGTTACCTTGCCGGTCTAGGAATGGTAGAACGATGGGTTCGATGACGGTTTGGATGTACCGTGCACTATTCAGTGTCCCCTCGACGATCACCAGTGGTGTACGGCCAGTGTAGGAGATCGCTCCCCACACCATGATGCCGGGTGTTGGCCCTGTGTGCCTCGGTCGTATGCAGTCCTGATTGTGGCGCTCACCTGCACGGCGCCAAACACGCATACGACCATCATTGGCACCAAGGCAGAAGCGACTCTCATCGCTGAAGACGACACGTCTCCATTCGTCCCTCCATTCACGCCTGTCGCGACACCACTGGAGGCGGGCTGCACGATGTTGGGGCGTGGGCGGAAGACGGCCTAACGGTGTGCGGGACCGTAGCCCAGCTTCATGGAGACGGTTGCGAATGGTCCTCGCCGATACCCCAGGAGCAACAGTGTCCCTAATTTGCTGGGAAGTGGCGGTGCGGTCCCCTACGGCACTGCGTAGGATTCTACGGTCTTGGCGTGCATCCGTGCGTCGCTGCGGTCCGGTCCCAGGTCGACGGGCACGTGCACCTTCCGCCGACCACTGGCGACAACATCGATGTACTGTGGAGACCTCACGCCCCACGTGTTGAGCAATTCGGCGGTACGTCCACCCGGCCTCCCGCATGCCCACTATACGCCCTCGCTCAAAGTCCGTCAACTGCACATACGGTTCACGTCCACGCTGTCGCGGCATGCTACCAGTGTTAAAGACTGCGATGGAGCTCCGTATGCCACGGCAAACTGGCTGACACTGACGGCGGCGGTGCACAAATGCTGCGCAGCTAGCGCCATTCGACGGCCAACACCGCGGTTCCTGGTGTGTCCGCTGTGCCGTGCGTGTGATCATTGCTTGTACAGCCCTCTCGCAGTGTCCGGAGCAAGTATGGTGGGTCTGACACACCGGTGTCAATGTGTTCTTTTTTCCATTTCCAGGAGTGTAAATGTTCATGAACCTGAAAAGAAGTCAGTCCATAAGTTTAAGTAAACGCTATCAGCAACACAATACGAATCAGCTTAATTTTTCAAGGTATTCCCCGATAGAATAGAATGAGTGACACATGAGGAAACTCTTCAGTTTCGATTTGAAGCCGCGTGGATTACTGCTAAGATTTTGAAAATGGATGCAGCAGTATACTGCCCACCTTTTTGCACGAGAGTTAAGGAAGTCCGATCCAAGTGGAGGTTTGATTTCTGCCGAGTATTAACCTAGTGAATGCTACTTATCCTTGGGAATAAACTAATTTTGGTAACAAGAAACGACAATAAGGAATATACATATTGAGAGGCCAATGTCAAAATACCCAGACTCGTGAACAGAGGTCGACAAAAGTTTCGTGAACTCACACCACTTATTGCCCGAACCACCCATTTCTGATCCAAAAATATGCTTGTAGAATGGGAAGAGTTACCCTAAAATATAATACCATAAGACATAAGCGAATGAAAATAAGCAAAGTAGACTAATTTACGTGTCGAAGTATCACTCACTTTTGATACCGTTCGAATAATAAAAATGGCAGTATTAAGTCATTGAACAAGATCCTGAACATGGGCTTTCCACGACAGCTTGCTATCTATCTGAACACCTAGAAATATGAACTGTTCAGTTTCACTAATCATATCCCCGTTCTGTGAGATTAAAACGTCAGGCCAATTGTGTGTCAGAAACTGTATAAACTGGGTCTTACTGTGATTTAACGTTAGGTTATTTTCTACAAGCCATGAACTGAGGTCACGTACTGCACAATTTGAAACCGAGTCAATGTTGCACACAGCATCCTTTACTACCAAGCTAGTGTCATCAGCAAACAGAAATATTTTAGAGTTACCCATAATACTAGAGGGCATATAATTTATATAAATAGGGAATAGGAACGGCCCCAACACTGATCCCTGGGACACCCTCCTCTTGACAGTACCCCGCTCAGATCCCACATCACAGTCATTATCAACATTGTGAATAATGACCTTTTGCTGCCTGTTGCTAAAGTAAGAGGTGAACCAATTGTGAGCTACTCCCCTTATTCCATAATGGTCCAACTTCTGAAGCAATATTGTGAGATCAACACAGTCAAATGCCTTAGTTAAATCAAAAAAAACGCCAAGTGTTCGAAACTTTTTCTTTAGCCCATCCAGTACCTCACAGAAAAAAGAGGATGTAGCATTTTCAGTTGATAAACGACTTCTAAAGCCAAACTGTACATATGTTAGCAAATCGTGTGATATAAAATGATCAATTAACCTTACATACACAGCCTTTTCGATAAATTTTGCAAACACTGATGGCATAGGAATAGGTCTAAAATTATCTACATTATCCCTTTCTCCCTTTTTATAAAGCGGCTTTACTACTGAGTACTTTAATCGCTCAGGAAACTGACCATTCCTAAAGGAAAAATTACAAATATGGCTAAATACAGGGCTAACATGTGCACCACAGTACTTTAATATTCTGCTAGACACTCCATCATAACCATGAGAGTGCTTAGTCTTCAGTGATTTAATTATTGACTCAATCTCCGTCTTGTCTGTATCACAGAGGAGTATTTCAGACATGGATCGCGGAAAGGCATTTGCTAAGAAATTTATATGATTTCCTGTAGAAACTAAATATTTATTTAATTCACCAGCAATGCTCAGAAAATGATTGTTAAATACTGTACACATATCTGATTTATCAGTAACAGAAATATGATTACTGCGAACTGACTTTATATCATCGACCTTGTTCTGCTGACCAGACAATTCCTTCACAACTGACCATATGGCTTTAATTTTATCCTGTGAATTAGCTATTCTGTTTGCATACCACATACTCTTTGCCTTGCTAATAACATGTTTAAGCACCTTACAATACTGTGTATAATGGGCTAATGTAGCTTGATTGTGACTACTTCTAACATTTTGATATAATTCCCGCTTTGTTCTACATGATATGCTTATCCCACTAGTCAGCCAACCGGGCTGTCCAATACTGCTAGCATCCCGTTTAGAATGTTCTAATGGAGAGCAACTCTCAAAGAACATGAATTTTTTTTTTGAAAAGCATTGTATTTATCATCTATATTATCGGTACTATAAACATCTTGCTACTCTTGTTCCTTGACAATTAGCAATTCTGGACGTGTGGAGTGTCGCATTGTCCTGCTGGAATTGCCCAAGATCGTCGCAACGCACAATCGACATGAATGGATGCAGATGATCAGACAGGATGCTCACGTACGTGTCACCTGTCAGAGTCGTATTTACAGATTTGGTTTACATTTAAAAACAAGTAACTTCGTGAGCTAATTTTAATGCATACCACACATACGATCACATCGCCTGAAAACTCGGTGCTGAAAGTTGGTCATGAACTATGTTATCAACGGTTGTTCTGTGGTTGTGCAATTCTCGCTGTGTTTCCAGAATCATATTGCGATTTTAAATAAATTCACGGTGCAATTGGCCTCGTCTGGGCCCGTCAACACAGACATTGGACTATTGATGACTGGAAATGCATTGCGTAGTCGGACGAGTATCCTTTCAAATTGTATCGAGCGGATGGACTTGTACGAGTACGGAGACATTCTCATGAATTCATGGATTCTGCATGTCAGCAGAGAACTGTTCAAGCTGATGGAGGCTTTGTAATGGTGTGGAGCATGTGCAGCTGGAGTGATATCGGATCCCTGATGCGTCTAGATACGACTCTGACTGGTGACACGTACGTGAGCATCCTGTCTGATCACCTGCATTCATTCATGTCGATTGTGCGTTCCGACGGTCTTGGGCAATTCCAGCAGGACAAAGCGACACCCCACACGTCCAGAATTGCTGCAGAGTGGCTCCAGAACACTCTTCTGTGTGTAAACACTTCGGCTGGCCACAGAACTCCCCAGACATGAACTTTTTGAGCATATCTGGGATGTCGTGTAACGTGCTGTTTGGAAGTGATCTCCACCACCGCCCCGTACTCTTACGGATTTATGGACAGCCCTGCAGCAGGATTTCCTATGTGGTGTTGCGGCACTTCAGTGTGCTCGGGGGTGGGGGGGGGGGGTTGCACGATATTAGGAAATTAGGCAGGTGTGCCAGATTTTCAGTTTCTTTGGCTCTTCAGTGTAATTCTTTACTAATTCAAGTTCATTCAGGACTTTATTTGCCTAACTTGTTATTATTTCTTCTTGATTGCCTTATTAACCCTCCTACTCTTGCCAGTTTCGATACGGAAAAAATACAAATGAAAAATCTGCAGAATGCATTTGGGAAACGAAGACAGGTTTTCTCCTCCTCAGCCAGATGCCTCGGTTGCTAACTGCGCCAGTAGCGCTTTCGTTCTAGAGTGTGCACCTCGTGGATACGTAAGAGGCAGTCGTAACTGTTTTACTCGGTTTCTGGGAAAGTATGCGTTTGCGAACCGCATATATAATAATGGAAAATGCTATAGTCAATTATACGTTGATCGTGTCAGTTTTGAATCGATTGCGCATCATAAAGTTAAGGGATGGTTTTATCGAAACCGAAGGGTTATTGAGCCAAAATATGTTACTGTCTTTCATTTTAGGTTATACACAAGCAACCCGCAAGATATGAGCCCAAGCGCTTTGCAGTGTCTGAGGTCTTCCCTTTGTGATTGTAGAATATGGAGTCAAACTAAACCGAAGAAAGACGAAAGTAATGAAAAGCAGCAGAAAATAAGAATAGTGCTAAATTCATGATTAAAACTGGTGACCACGATGCAGACATAGTGAATTCTACTGCCTCGGAAGCAGAATGACGTATAATGGACGATGCAAGGTGGACGTAAAAAGCAGACTAACAAGGGGAAATAGGCCAACACTAGACGAAAGAAAGCTAGAAGTGTTCATCTTTGGCCTTAGTTTGGGAGAAATTTCTGAGGATGTAGGTTTGGAACACTGCATTGAATGAAAGTCAATCGTGAATTAAAAGAAAACCGGAAAGAAGAGAGTCGAAGCGTTTTAACTATGGTGTTACATGAAAATGCTGGGCTCGTAAGAAACGAGGAGGTTCTCCATAGAATCAGAGCGGAAATAAATACGTGGAAAACACTGACAAGAAACAGGGACAGGACTTGACATGTGTCAAGACATCAGTGAATAACTTCCATGGTGCTAGGGGGAACTGTGGATGGTATAAGACTGTAGAGGGATACACAGATGGGAAATAAAAACTGAGGACGTACGATACAAGTGGTACTCTGAGATGAAGAGGTTGGCACGAGAAAGGAAGTCGTGGTGCGTCGCATCACACCAGTCAAAAGGCTGAATGCACGCACACGTATTTACTTTCGGTTCAGAATCTTTTTCTGGTTCTTCATTAAGTTCACATGTCTATTATTCCCAATACTCCACCTTTTATAACCGTTGCTCGAAATAAATGTCCTGATAAATCTCTTCTTGACGTCTTCATTAAAGTGCTTGTTCGTCAGTAAATGTTAATTATGAAGAGTTTTTCGTTTATTGCGATTAATCTCTCAATATCCAACAATACCAAATAACTAAATTGTCTGCTTGGCTTAGAGCTGTAGTTCGAATCTCAATATTTATTCTCTTTCTATTGCCCACTTCATAAGATTTAGTTTTATTTGTGCTTGTCCTTAGCTTACGGTGTCCAAATGGTTCAAACGGCTCTGAGGACTATGGGACTTAACATCTGAGGTCATCAGTCCCCTAGAACTTAGAACTACGTAAACCTAACTAACCTAAGGACATCACACACATCCATGCCCGAGGCAGGATTCGAACCTGCCACCGTAGCAGTCGCGCGGTTCCGGACTGAAGCGCCTAGAACCGCTCGGCCACAACGGCCGACGCTTACGGTGTCCAGGTCATTAGTCATATAACATATAATTTATCTCCTTTTCTAAATATTTATCTCCTTTCTGTGAAGATTTTTATTTTGAAAATACTAGCGTAAATTACTACTGCAATAACCCAGCTGACAGTACATTTATGTAAACTAACAGTAAATTTGTGTAAACTAAGGAACAGAATCGGAAAAAGCTTCAAAATCTATTCATTGTTTCCAATGCACCTTCTATCCACAAATTAAATAAACTGGCACAAACGGATAACTTGACGGACGTCAGTTTTCATCATAGTCTGTTTCATAATGCTATAAATCTCAGTGCACTTCGTTTTTATAGAAATAGATGTTTACTATTTCACGAGAGAGGCCATGTTAAGAATAGGACTCAAAACAAAAGAAAAGAACGATTGCACCTCTCCCTATGTAGTTAACCTGATTACAGAAAGTGCAATTTAATTTGAAACACGGACATTGAAAAGTGAATCGTCATGGACATCTGTATACAAACCACCTAATTTTCTCAATTGCACCTTCACAAATGACTCTCATGGATCATGAATGGAAGACGAGCAGAAGATGACAGCCAGTGCATTTGTTTCTTTGAACATCTTGTGCCCCACAGCTGACTCACGTTAGCGTTAATAAGAACCATGTCAACAGTATTAAAATACATCTATTATGTCAAGACTAGTTTCGTTCAACGAACATCACCGAGTGACACTGGAACAGCTTTTGTATGAAACTCTAACAGAAGTGTGTCTCTGTATATATCACGACTCAAGAAATGTAACATCTTAAGTAACATTGAAGGCACATTCTACAATATGACGCCTGGCAGATGCACAGTGAGCAGTGAGTGCTGGGAACAAGACAAGCTGTGTACGCTAGACTTGGTCGCTGAATGGTGTACTCTGAAAAGCTTGAGCGTACACCAGCATCATACCCTGTCGTCATGTCTGCCACAGATCACCTGGTGTACCTTACGGAGTGGACGTGCCTCCGAGCTCCGCGTCCTGTGACGAGGTTTGGAGATCGAACACGTTGTCGCCCGCTAGTGGTTTCACCGTCCTTAAACCCTTTTCCGTAGATGCTCACAACAGTAGATCTTGGATAACCAACCACTTTAACCGTTTCTGAGACGATCCCTTCCCACTCACTGGGCTGTAGCAATCTGCTCTTTGTCAAAGTCGCCTGTGTAAATCGATTCCCCCATTTTCTGTCCGTATCGTCTCTAGAATGATCCCCATTCGTTTCTGGATCGCTTATGCAGGGTGAAAATTAATTAAAACGACAAACTGCAACAAGGGATTCCTGACTGGAAATGGAGGAAAAAAAGGTCGTACAAACAAGTGTCCGGAAATGCTTCGTTGCCATGGTACACCACTCTGACGAATGAGAGTTCCTCTGACCACATGCCGTATGTTCCTTATGTGTTGCAGGCTCTGTGATTGACGCAGCGTTCAGTAAGCAGCAGAATGGCCCGGTATTCACGTCGGGAACAAGCTGAGATGGTGTTTGAGTACGGTGAAGCAGTTGGAAATGGTCGAGAGGCAGCACGATACATCAAAGAACCTGTGCTCACAGCCACCAACCACATAACACATCGTTTCAAGCCCGGTTTTGGCGTTTGTGTG
Source organism: Schistocerca cancellata (assembly GCF_023864275.1). Taxonomy (NCBI): domain Eukaryota; kingdom Metazoa; phylum Arthropoda; class Insecta; order Orthoptera; family Acrididae; genus Schistocerca; species Schistocerca cancellata. Next base: position 247,220,698 of record NC_064632.1, read on the forward strand.
ATTATGGGTCCTTTCAGACAGACGAAAGCGCAGGGAGGCGGTGCGTACACCAGAGATGGAGGTCAGCGCTCTAAACGATGTTGAGGCGAACTCTAGTAGAAGCTCCAGGCAAGTGGTCCTCCAACATGGTGTAATCCAGAGTACGATTATGTGTATCCAACATGACAATAACTACTATATCTATCACTTACAACGAGTGAAACGATTATCAGCAGCTGATTTCCTTCTACGGGAAGGATTTTTTCGATGGTTTTTGCCGCAGTCCATCACAATTACGTAATTTCTGTCATCAGCCCTCTTTACTGACGAAGCAACCTTTGCCAGAATTGCCATCATCAATTTGTATGGTTGTTAACTTTGGGCTAAGACAATCCTCGGGGATGGTAGAGGCATTTCATTTGCATTGTTTCAGCATCAATCTGTGTGGGCAGGGATTATTTGCGACCTCATACGAGTCCATAACGCCCCGACGGAGGAACGTACCTGGACTTCCTGTGGAATACTCTGTCTGGACTGCTTGAGAATGTAACTTTGGCAATACTACAGGTCATGTGGTTTCTGCATTACGGAGTACCACCCCGCTTCCGCAGTACAGTTCGACACCTCAACAACATCGTTCCCGGATAGGGCGCAGAGGCTCTGTAGCATGGCCTATCACCGGACTTAAACCCCCTGGACTTCTACCTGTGGGAGCGTCACAAAAGCGTTGTGTATGCTGAACCAGTTCCTGATGTGTAGACCCTTCAACAACCTGTTCACGATGCCTGCGACGCTTTTCGGAGAGAGGTCGGAACGTGCGAAAGAGTGCGGTAGTCCATGTGAGCCATAACATCAGTATAGCAGTATAACATAAATAGTTGTGCAGAGTATTCTAGCCCAATGCCCTCCCTACCACAAACTTCAACCCGCACCTTCAGCTTACTTACTTCTTCTTAGATCGTCACTGTTGCCGAGGCTCTCTGATATTGGAACAGCATAACAACTGCCATCATTGTCGTAGTTAAATATGGGACTCAAATGTCTCGAGGAAACTTTAATTATATCAGATCCATAGATCACCTACGCCTGAGGTATAGGTAGGATTTCCCCCTTACGTCCAAAGCTGAGGTGCTGTTCCAGTATCGGAGAGCGTCGGAAATAGTGGAGATCTAAGAAGGGGAAAACAAGCTGAAGATGCAGATTGAAGTTTTTGGTAGGGAGAGCATTGGACTAGGGTAGTCCGTGCAGCGCCTTTAGCTATAATACTGCCGTGGTGTAATGGCCAGAATACCTGACTAGCAAGGAGACTTGCATCGCGGCCACGGTAAAAATTTTAATTCATTTCTTCGGCTTCCGTCATTACCGCAGACTGACAGGAAGTTCCGACCGTTATTTACGGAGATTTGGTGACATGTTGGAAAATTGTGTCGTGTATCTGTGTTACATTGAAGTAGTCCAGCATTCAGGTTGGGGGGGTTGGGTTTGTTTGGGGGAGGAGACCAAACAGCGAGGTCATAGGTCTCATCGGATTACGGAAGGATGGGAAGGGAAGTCGGCCGTGCCCTTTGAAAGGAACCATCCCGGCATTTACCTGAAGCGATGTAGTGAAATCACGGAAAACCTAAATCAAGATGACGCGGGATTGAACCGTCGTCCTCCCGAATGCAGCATTCAACAAAAGTTGCTTGGACTGCTACCATAATATGTAACTTACATTTTGTAGTCTACGGCTTCATTCAAAAGGAATATTATAAATTCCGGGAGCAGTGAAACGAAAATCTTACCCCATCTGGAGTTCTATCATCAAAGAAACCGTTGAGATCAGAGTGGGTAGCAACAGCTTTAGCCGGGGCAGGTGTTGTACCCTTAGTGATGCATGGAAACGGGCACTTGATGCTGAAAGGCTACGGAAAAATAAGCTAGATTATCCACAAACAAGCGGAATCTGCACTGCTACCAACGTTCCTTCTGCATCATGATCGACATACTCTCAGATAGTATAGGTACAGTAGTGGCATTAATTCTGGATTCTTTGAGCAGACTCATTGACTACTGCGTTCAGGAGCTTATTTTAATTGAAATGTACAGTATAATTCACTACAAATTTTTAGAAATCTTTCCCCGTCCACTATTTGAAAATTAAAGTTCAAATATAAAAGATAATTAAAAATAAGAAATGGACCAAAACACTCACAACCCAACAATTTCACAAAGTTTTCAAATTATTTGGCACAAAAGTAATGGCAATATTTCTCAGCATTATGTTGGATATCCTTCTGAGTTAATCACTACCTCAACTCTGCGTGGCATGGAGTCCGCCAAATGTCGAAGATCACTCTTAACAACGATCTGACAATGGTCACTAGGAGCTCCCTCTTGCTACTGGGATTCCGTCGTGAAACCGTAATTTTAAGCCTTGACCACAAGTTCCCAAATGCGTTTAGCTCGGGAATGTTGCCAGCCGAAGTCAGCACACTAATCAGATGGTCACGGAACCATTTGTTAATAACTGTCACCGTACGACATGGTGCACTGTCTTGCCGAAAGGTGCACTCATGGTTGTTACCTCCAAATAAATTTCAGATAGAGGGCAGCAGTCTCAACACTCAAAAGACTTCGTCTTAGTACTTTCTCGCGGTTATGTTGCCCAGTAAGACTGGCAGACATCCAATGCCCTGGCTTGCCCGCACCATGACGTGACACTGAAGGGATGCTTCATAGTGGCCCTGCTTCAGTCAGGCAACAACTCTTTGCCTGGTCGATGATGAACGGAGTTAACTCCATCACTTCCAAAGATGCTGATCTTAGTCTCACCACTCCAAAAGGCTCTAGCCCAGTCTGCTTGTGTCGATTCGCCGTGTGCTAATGCCCATTACACACTTCTCCGCCTCTGTATTTTGTTCAGGTAAGACCGCATCCGTGAAGTCCTCGCTCGCAAGTAATTTTCGCAAAGTTTCTGTCTGTTGGTTCGATCAGTGACTTCAACCCTTGGAGTCTCCGTGATGGCACTTTTGCAGTACTATGACGATCTTGCAGAGGAAGACAGATTCTACGACAGTCTTTATTGGCCAGTATTGGGTTTCTGCTGGTTCTGGAAGAGTTGTGATTGACCCACTTTCTACATACCAGCTGCAAATTTTTCTCACACCCAACTTTGTAGTGCCTCCACCCAACAGTTTTGCTATTTCTGCATATGTATAAACTTCTTTATGGACGGCTAATGCCTTACTCCGTTTACTGGGTAACCAATAAACACGTTTCGGTACAGGAGATATCGTTTTCAATACGTCATTAGTCTTAAATCAGCTTACACTTTAACTGCGATAATGTACTGCTACAACTGGAGTTAACAACAATGATCAGAACGCTCTTCCACGCTTCCACTGACTGATTTGTGAGAACAGAACAAATTACAAACAGCTGCACAAGCAGCTAAGATAGTTTTAATAGTTGATAGTTTAATTATTCATTTATAATAATAATACATAACATCACAAACTCTAAAAATGATAAATATGCAGTACGATACATCATAAACAAAAAATAACAGCATGATTTATTAATTTCGTATACCAAAACTGACTTACATCTCGTGATGTTAAAATGAATGAACATTTTAACGAAGTGTCAAGAATTAACGCCACTACTGTATGTTACATAATTATGTCAACTAAATGAAGTACCCCCACGCTCCCGACCTACAGATAACTCCTGACGATGAGATTAGATAAAAATCTTACAAGGTAAGAAATCGGTGAAACATTTATCCAAGAATGTTGCCACAAAAAATTACATTCTCACAATGGCTGAATTTTTTAAGGATTCGTGAGGATATATTTGCGGATACCGTCCGGAAAGTAGGCCTCACACAACAAGGTACCCATCTCAATACCTATATTTGGAACGAAACACTGTACCTTGTAAAAACACACATACGCTTTTTGAATACAAGCTGGAATACCAAAATCAGGACTGCATTTCATTCTCGTAATAACGAGCATGTACTTGTAACAATTGATGCGGAGGAGTGAATCTCTCCATCTCGCTGTCACGAAAACGAGAGTATGTGGAATGCCATGCTACGCCATTACCGCGGGCGGTGCCACATTTCTCCTCACAGATTTTTCCAGACGTTGCGCACTAGCGTGCTAGAAAGCAAGCCTTAGCGCTAGCCACCGTTACGTGCCAAATCACCAAGGGCGGCCGCTACTGTGGGCACCCTGCCCAACGATTCTCGGGAACTTTGCTTACTCAGAGGAACGCGAATCTGTATCAGTCTTCTCAGAAATTTGAGTCGCGCCGTAAGACAGGAAAGTCCATGCTCAACAGAAAACATGAGAACCATTGGACATGTTAAAGTCAGAACACAGATTTCAGCAATTAGGAAATTTTATTCCGGGATAAAGTGTAAGTCAGGTATTTAAAAAGTCTTAACGTTGTTCTGCTTCAGAGAGAGGAAAAAAATTTGCTCATGCAATCCTTTTCAGATAGTCGATGCTGTTCTAACAACTGCTGAAATAGCGTGGGTAAGGTATCGAGCATCACTTGCTTGAAGCAGGCAGTCTACTATTCAGGTTTAGAGAAAACTTACAAGAATGTGCTAATATTGCGTAGCGAATTGATATCTGGCAGTTTCATTTTCTTACTACTAAAGTACAATGTTCAGAGTAATGTCGATTTTAGATGTTTGCAAATACAGCAGTTGGAAATGGAAATGCAGTGTGGCTAGGGTCTTCCGTCGAGTAGGCCGTTAGCCTGGTGCAAGTCTGTCAAGTTGGCGCCATTTCGGCGACTTGCATGTCGATGGGAATGAAATGATGATGATAAGGACAACACAACACCCAATCCCTGAGAGGAGAAAATCGCCAATCCAGCCTGGAATCGAACCCGGGCCGTTAGGTATGACATTCCGTCGCGCTGACCACGCAGCTACCAGGGGCGGACAATACAGCAGTTAATATTCTCATATCCAAAAATCTCTAAAAAGTCTCTAAATTTCCGTCACACACATTGCGTTGAGGGCTGTCTGGTGTCATTTTGGTCAGGTACCAAGGTCCGAGAAATAACGATGCCCGTGCTAAAGTAGCAGCAGTAAAATAATGGTCTATGGTTACACAGTGCCCCCGTATAATGGTTCAACAATTACTATCGACTAATTCTCTACGTGTTTACTGCATCTTGAACCATATAAGTAATATACTAAAAATGACAAATTTTAAATCATTGTCTTACTAACAGAACAAGATGCAGATCGTCAACAGACGAAGAGGCTTCAGGCTTTCGATGAAACTTACGTGTGTTAGTTTGAACCTTAATACTGATTATAGCGACAATATTAATTTTTTAGCTACAATATTATAGGGTGTCATATCTTTCACAGATCCAGAAAACCGCTGAGTTGGCTCACATTATTTTACGTATTTGTTACGGTATCAGGGAATATCTATTTCAAACGATATCTACTCGGTTACCAATAAAAGAGCTCAAATCATGTCAACGTGTATTTAGGTGTGCCAAAAAAAGTATTCTTGCAACTAAATTTAGAATAGTAGAATAGTGCTTCCAGAAAATAGAAGTTCTTTAAATTTTTCACCGTTGTAGGCTTCAGTGAAATTCCGCATTTGTAGTCGACAGTTTAAAATCTGACTTGTGGTTAGAAGTTCAATAAATTTTGTAAGTTTACCGAGAATGCAAGTTTACCTTACCGAGAATAGCTTCCCACGAATCATATATTTGCTGAGATGGGCCTGCTCGCGTGCAGTTGTTTAGGTAGACACAAAACACTTTAGAGGGTACTATATCAGAGGGATATCTATGGAGGGCCTGATTCAATTAGGTTCCTGAAGAGGAGCAGCAACTTTTTCAGTAGCTTCTGGGGCAACACCCTGGATAACAGGATGACTGGCTGTATATTAGCCATCATTGCCCTCCTGTAAGGCACAGTCCACCGCCTAAGTTCGACGTCAACGTGCAGTAACCACTCACAGACAACATGTGGCAGCACTAGCAGTGGGTGTGGGGGGCGGGGAAGGGAGGACGCGGGGGGGGGGGGGGACGCGCAAAACCGAGCAGTCGTTGTCGTAAGGCGGAAACGGAGCGATATCTGACGGTCAAAAGGGCACGATCATTGTATTTATGGCCGAGGGTGAAAACGTTTCAGAAACGGCTAAGTTTGTAAAGTGTTGGCGTGCCGTCGTGGTTAAAGTATCCAAAATCGGCGCTGGTACACCTCGGGCCATAGATGACAGTGGTGAACGAAGCCTGCTGAGATGTATACAGCCGGTTAGACGTTCAACTGTTGAGCAACTGACTGCCCAGATGAGCCGAAAGGCTCCCAACAGTGTCTCCTCAACGACTGTTCGGTGAGCATTGCTATGTATGGGCCTCTGCAGCAGGCGACTGGTTCATGCAGCCATGGTGACTGCTGTTGATCAACGTCGAAGGCTGGAATTTTCACTCCAGTACACCAACTGGACGTACACTTTTCAGATGAATTACGCTTTATACTCCATTGAACAGATGGCCATTGCTGTGTACTGTTTGAAACGTCTGGAAGCGAACACCCCGCAGGAGTGGGAAATGTTTTCGTGCCATTTCCTGCGCCATCATGTCATTCTGGAAGTCACAGTCCATCAACACAAGTGTGTTTCTATCTAGGAGGACCATGCCCACTCCCCCACGCAGTTAGTTTTTCCTCAGCGATATGGCATCTACCAGCAGGAAAATTCAACGGATCACACAGCTCGCTGTTTATGTGTGTTGCATGAAGAGCACGAGGATGAGTTTACCGTACTCCGCCCACCAAACTCCCCGTATTTATACCCAACGGAGAATCTGTGGGACAACCTCGATCGGAATGTTCGCGCCATGTATCCTCAGCCGACTAACCTAGCGCTTCTTGGCCCCGCCAGCACCTTCCAGAACTCATTGGCCCTCTTCCTGCACGTCTCCCACTGTAAAAGGTGTTTTTAGGGATTTTAACTGGTGGTCACTGGACAGTGCATGTTGATGCTGCTAACGCCTTAAAGGAACGGGAAACTCAAGCCAATTCCTGAGTGCATGCAGCTGTATTGTTTTAATGATGATTACGTCCTCATGTGTGAAGAATACTGCGGTGGTAAAATAGTACTTTAGGATTTCCGAGTGCGGGGCTACTCGGGTGGATGTTATCTGGAAAAACAAAACTGCAGATGTACGGATCGGAACTTAAAATATTAGAAACGGTAATCGGGTAGGTAGATCATAGAATTTAAAAAGCGAACTGGTTAGATTAAAGTTGAATTGGGATTGTGTGGCACTGAGTGAAGTGGCAGAAACGGCAGGACCTCTGGTTAGGCGAGTTCAGGATTTTTGACACAAAATCAAATAGGACTGGGGCAGGAGTAGGTATAATTATGAATAGCAATATAAGGATGTTGGTAAGCTACTATGAATATCATAGTAAACGCTTTACCGTAGTCAAGGCAGGCATGAGATCACTACTTACACCCACACCAGTAGTACAAGTTAATACATCTACAGGCTCCGCAAATGAAGAAATTCAAAGTGTGTATGATAAAACAAAAGAATTTAGTTAGTTGAGGAAGAGGAAAACATAATTGTGATGTAGCACTGAAGTTCGATAGTAGGAAATGGAAGAGAAGGAAAACCAGTAGAAGAACATTGAGTGGGGGAACGGAATGGAAGAGGAAGCCGCCTAAAATAATTTTGTACAGGTCACAATTTAAGAATCGTGAAAGAAAGTTGTATAAACGATAGATATCTGGAGATGCTGGGAGGAAATGGTAAGACAGATTTCGAAACGTTTGCAGGAGAAGATGTGGACCCTGACAACAATTTGTTGAAAATGAGCTGAAGATTAGAGACGAAGGAATTGGAGAAAGGCAGAAAGTTAATGAGGACCAGGATAAATAGAAGGAGGGTTTCAGAGGGACCATTTGGCAATGATTGACAGAAAAGAGTAAATGCATACCGCAAAAGCGAGCGAGAAACGATCGTAGTCTCAAATATCTATGATGTGTATATGCAGCTCGTGCCAGGGTGTCATAGTGGTTAGCGCATCTGCCTAGTAAGCAGGAGGCCTGGGTTCGAATTCTGGCCTTAGTACAAATATTCATTCGTCGCTTCAGTGTGCATATATACTGTACATCAAATCTGCATAGTCAGTCTTGTGTTTGCTTATTTAATCCTGGCAGACGATTTTTTTTGACAGTTGATACGCTGTTCCCGAAATTTTTTAATTGCCTTCCGTCAAACCAAAAAGTTGTTCCTGTAACCAAATGGATAACTGAGCGTATAACACACGCATGTTATTCCAATACATTTAGTTATCGGATGCTCTTGAAACTGGCTTCATTTCCTGGTGCAAATATCACAGGTGAAGCAAAGTGCTCCGTGTGTAATTGCCACACGTAGAATAACGGTTTGACTGTCGATGCAAGCAAAGAATTTTCCTGAGGAATCTGAAACTGGGTCCTCACAATCACTGGCAACGTATTCATCCTTTTGAGTTGTGTATTCCATAGTTTGACGGAAAGGGCGAAGCTAGGTATAATAATTGGCACTTTTTTGTTTGATCTGCTTGTGTGTACACCTCGGTTCTTTGAAAATTTATTAATTTATGTGAAATCGATTTCAGGATAGCTATGTTCCAGAGGCCGCCGATAGTCGAACGCGCAAGTGCAGAGCGAATCCAACCAAAAGCCTTCACGGGTCACGAGATCGTAGCTACCGCCTAATTGCTTATTCAACTTTACGATCAATACCTAGTCGGTTAGGAGATGTTAACGCATTATTTTTATTAATTAGAATATTTATCCTACCATTTTATAATAAAACACCATTTCGAGGTATTTAACTTTGTTCCATTAATAAAATCTTATTTATTGTATGCTTATTAACATGAATTGGTAAGAAACCAGTTGAAGAACCTTATATTATAGCAGGGCAAATCTTAACAATCGTATACTTTACCTACTTCCTAATTAACGTTCATGCAGCAAATGCATGAGACAAATTAATTAAGGAATAAACACCAAATAAGTTAATTATCTCAGGAAAAGCATATATTTTGAAAACATATGTTTTCAAACATTTTTTCTTATAAAATTTCTCTAAATAAGAAGAAAGTAAAAAAAATTTAAACATAAAGGCAAAAAGTCTATTTTTCATAACGTTCCTCGAACCCAAATAAACCCAAAAGATGTATAGTAGTAATCCGACCAGCAAGTAAGTTTGGCATAATTGTCGAATTTCAGTGATTGCATGGTCTTGTGAACTTTGCAGGCGTTTGGTCTGGATTGGCACTGCAAATTGAGCTTTCGATTATTTATGACCGATATCGATTCCATGTGACATACTGTAGGTGCTGTTCCACAAATTCGAAGTATTTGAAAAAGGAAGCTATGGCCGCCGACAAGCTGTGAGCCATCTTCATCACGTGCCATGATGTTTTTATAATTAATGGCGCATTTGTTTTCACGTCTTTTGCCCACGACTAACATTTATGCTGTTCTTGATGTTTTCGCATATACTCACAGGAGTCTCAGAAATATTCACGTTCGTTCAGCAATAAAACAAATTATGTAGATACAGCACGGGGTTTTTGCTCATAAGAGATGGAAACAAATTCAGGGTAGTTACAAGGTATAAGAGTGCGCTAGAAAATTTTGTATTTAGCTCCACAGTAAATTTGTAAAGCAGTGTTGACAGTAGTGTTCCAATGGCGTATGAGAGTTTTTATTTCTACGCTTTGTTAAAAAATAAGTTACTAATCTTGAAAATCGCTAAATGCCTTTTTAAGTCACTCTTTCTCAAATTATCTGAATGGAACTCAGCAGTAACAAACTCCTCCTTTTCTTTAAGTGACTTATCTTCGTGCTATAACTGTATATTGCACATCTCTCACGCTCATGCAACTTGTACCTACTCTGTCTTTGATTTCATCCCATCAGAGGTAGTGGAAATACATCGCGTGTCGACATGATTTGTATTGTTGCCCAACGAACGTGAATAACAAGGAAGACCAGTGGGAGAACACGAAGAACTTCATTAATGTTCTTAGTATGGAGGAAGAACATATATCCAAAGAGATCATTCCAAGTGAGATAAGCTCCAACACGAATGTGTAGCGCAACCAACATTGTCACACTTTTGAAACAGTAAACTTCTGTTTATCATGTGGCAACGTATTCGTAAACCAACGTACCTTATTTTTCAATAAAAGTAAACAAGACGTCTGACAATGAATGTATATGGTCCAAATGACTCTAAGCACTATCGGACTTAACAGGTTCTAGGCGCTACAGTCTGGAGCCGAGCGACCGCTACGGTCGCAGGTTCGAATCCTGCCTCTGGCAGGGATGTGTATGATGTCCTTAGGTTAGTTAGGTTTAATTAGTTCTAAGTTCTAGGCGACTGATGACCTCAGAAGTTAAGTCGCATAGTACTCAGAGCCATTTGAACTTAACATCTGAGGTCATAAGTCCCCTAGACTTAGAACTACCTGAACCTAACTAACCTAAGGACATCACACACATCCTTGCCCGAGGCAGGATTAGAACCTGCGACCGTAGTAGCAGCGCCGTTCTGGACTGAAGCGCCTAGAACCGCTCGGCCACAGCGGCCGGCAATGAATGTAGAAGTTCGAACACCATAACTGTGACTTTCCAACAAACCAAACTAAAACCAAATTGTGGCAGTGTATTGCTGTACGCTATATAGTTTCTGTATCACGTAACAGGTGTGGTTCTACAATAATGTCGTTCATAGATAAAACTGAAACTGCTACTGAGTTGCCTGATATTGTTGAAGTTTTCCTCAACTTATGAACAAAATTTAAATGCGCAAACAATTTGTGCACTAATACGCTAGAATTAGTTTCGTTGTACCCTAAAGCGTCGTTGCTTTGCTCCGCGGTATGTAAATCAAGCAGCGAGTCCCTGAAAGACTAAGGTGTGCGACGGAGCTACATTATGTCTGCTGCTAGCAGCGCCAAAATCCCGGGAGTCCGCTGCTTTTTCGCAATCCGCCAGGCCTCTCTTTTGGTCACGCTGGCGCCGTAAAACGATGTGAACACTTCATGTAACATGGAGGGGGGGGGGGGGGGGGAGGGAAGTATGAGTGGCTGACAAAAGGGACCTGCCTGACGTGGTGTTACGTCTCCTGTCGCCGGCGCACAGGCCGCCATAAAAGCGGAGTGTGTGTCCTGCGGTTTCCTTACAGGGCCTGCGGGGCGGAAGTAACGCCTGTAAGAGGGCGCCATCCGGGCGGCGCGAGGCGCTACGAAACAGTTTTCCCGATACGGCCATCCAACTCGGAACGGGCAGACGAACGTGTCTCCTGGCGGTCTTCAGACAAGGTTACTGACTCTAAAGGAGAGCAGGCAACAGACCGACTGGATCTGTGGCGCGTAACGTAAAAAAAAACACAAACATAAAATAAATGAATACTTTGGTCAATCCATTATTTTATTTTTTATTTATGAAGATAGTAACTGTTCTCGAAAGAACAGATACCACTGATGACCGTACAGCTTCTCTAGAATAAATGATAATTATTGAAACCATCAGCTGCCGACAGGTGTTGTTGACATACCTTGATGGGGACAGCAGAAAATGTGTGCACCGACCGGGACCCCAACCCGGGATCTCCTGCTTTACATGGTAGACGCTCTATCCATCGGAAACACCGAGGACACAGATGAATAAAGCGACTGCAGGGACTTATCCCACATTCCCAACTATCCACAATCTACATACGTAACGTTCCTAATAGATACTTTGCCCATCCACTCGTTACTCGCGCCCACTTAATCTGAGTATTTGCGTAAGAGTTCGGGCAACCTATGCGCACTCGCGCAGACGAAGGTCAATGGCCGGGTAGCCATTTAACTAAATATGAAGATAGTGGTTAGCTGAGGGTTTCAATTAATTGTCATTTATTCTAGAGAAGCTGCACTGTCATCATTGGTATCTGTTTTTTCGAGAACAGTTACTATCTTCACATATAGTTAAATGGCCACCCGGCCGTTGACCTTCGTCTGTGCGAGTGCGCACAAGTTGCCCGATCTCTTACGGGAATCGTCAACTTCAGTGGGCGCGATTAACGAGTGGATGGGCAAAGTTTCTATTAGGAACATTACGTATGTAGATCGTGGACAGTTGAGAATGTGGGTCTCACGGGAAGCGTGCAAAGGATAAGTTCCTGCAGTCGCACTCTTCATCTGTGTCCTCGGTGGCTCAGATGGGTAGAGCGTCTACCATGTAAGCAGGAGATCCCGGATTCGAGTCCCGGTCGGGGCACACATTTTAAGCTGTCCCGATCAAGGGATGTCAACAACACCTGTCGGCGGCTGAGGGTTACAATTAATTATCATTTATTTTTTATTTATTGAGATTTTCCTCTAGACAAAGGTTTTTCTCCAACATAACAAATTCCTGGAAATTGTTACATCTGTTACGTAAGATCTTAATTTATATCCTCAGGATGTCTCGCCAGTTCTTTCGATCTTGTCTATCCTCTTCCTCTGAGCCAAGTCTAATCATTGTTAATCGCACATTTTGGAGCCAGGTGATCATAATGCGTCCTCTTCACTTATTTCCCTACGGTTTCCGTTCCAGGATCATTCTGATTTCCTCCATTCTTCTTAAAGGCCCGTACCATTGTAACTTACTTATATTCACCACGAAATGTGATCTTTGTCTTACTTCCGTTTTCTCTTTTCTAGAAATTCTTGCCAATCATCTCGACGAGTCCATTACTATTGCTTGCACTTTTTAAGTTTGTCAGATTAGTAGTCCATCGAATGGATATCTCTAAAAAGGGCAGTCACAGACGTTGCAAAGAAAAACGTAGGTACAAAGAAGATAACTGCGAAGATGGCACGAGTAACAGGAGAAACAGTTCAGTTGATGGAAGAAAGAGGAAAGTACAAAAATGTTCAGGGAAATTCAGGAATACAGAAATAGAAGTCACTGAGGAATGAAATAAATAGGAGCTGCAGGGATGCTGACACGAAATGGCTGTATGAAAAATGAGAAGAAATCAAAAAAGAAATGATTGTCGGGAGGAGTGATTCAGCATATAGGAAAGTCAAAACAACCTTCCGTGAAATTAAAAGCAAGGGTGGTAACATTAAGAGTGCAAAGGGAATTCCACTGTTAAATTCAGAGGAGGGAGTGGATAGGTGGAAAGAGTACATCGAAGGCATCTATAACGGGGAAAATTTGTCTAATGTGATAGAAGAAGAAATAGGAGTCGATTTAGAAGAGATAGGGGATCCAGTATTAGAATCAGAATTTAAGAGAGCCTTACAGGACTTACGATTAAATAAGGCATAAGGGATCGATAACATTCCATCGGAATTTATAAAATCATTGGGAAAGGGGCAACAAAACGACTATTCACGTTGGTGTGTAGAATGTATGATCTGGCGTTATACCATCTGACTTTCGGAAAAATATCATGCACGCATTCCGGAGACTGCAAGAGCTGACAAGTAGGACAATTATCGCAAAATCAGCTTAATAGCTCATGCATCCAAGTTCCTTACAAGAATAATACACAGAAGAATGGAAAGGAAAATTGAGATTGTTTTAAATGATGATCAGTTTGGCTTTAGGTAAGGTAAAGGTACCAGAAAAGCTATTCCTGCCGGCCGGGTGGCCGAGCGGTTCTAGGCGCTACAGTCAGGAACCGCGCGACCGCTACAGTCGCAGGTTCGAATCCTACCTCGGGCATGGATGTGTGATGTCCTTAGGTTAGTTAGGTTTAAGTAGTTCTAAGTTATAGGTGACTGATGACCTCAGAAGTTAAGTCCCATAGTGCTCAGAGCCATTTGAACTGTGGTGTCACCGCCAGACACCACACTTGCTAGGTGGTAGCCTTTAAATCGGCCGCGGTCCTCTAGTATACGACGGACCCGCGTGTCGCCACTGTCAGTGATTGCAGACCGAGCGCCGCCACACGGCAGGTCTAGAGACACTTCCTAGCACTCGCCCCAGTTGTACAGCCGACTTTGCTAGCGGTGGTTCACTGACAAATTACGCTCTCATTTGCCGAGACGATAGTTAGCATAGCCTTCAGCTACGTCATTTGCTACGACCTAGCAAGGCGCCATTATCATTTGCTATTTACCTTGTGATGCATGTACCGTCAGACCGATGTTCACCTATTATGGATTAAAGTTAAGTATTCCAGAAGCTCCGTACTTTTCTTACTAGACTCAACTCCTATAACTGTTCCAGACCTCACGCCAGCCTGGGTGAGCTTAAACGCGTGCCTTTCGGCTACCAATCATAATGGCTTGGCTGTCTTGCCAAGTCACAACATGAACCATTTCATTTCAAGCTATTCCGACGTTGCGGTTGATAATGTAGTCAAGAGTACAGAAAAATCAAGAAACGAACATAGGCTTTGTCAACATGGAAAAAGGGTTCGACAATGTAAAATGGTGCAAGATTTCAAAATTTTGAAAAAAGTACGGGTAGGCCATATGGTCAGACGGGTAATAAACAGTATGTACAAGAGTCAAGAGGGAATAGTAACAGTGGATGACCAAGAACGGAGTGCTCGGATTAGAAAAGGTGTAAGACAGGGATGTTGTCTTTCGCCCCTACTGTTCAGTCTGTACATCGAAGAAGCAAAGATGGAAACAAAAGGAAGGTTCAAGAGTGGAAACAAAAATCAAGGTGAAAAGATATCAATGACACGATTAGTTTATAACATTGCTATCCTGAGTGAAAGTGAAGAAGAATTACATGATGTGTGAACATTCTAATGAGTACAGAATATGGATTAAGAGTAAATCGAAGAAAAACGAAAGTAGATAAAGTTAAGGGATACTACCTAGGAAGCAAAATAACCAAAGGATAACGTCAAAAGCAGGCTAACACGATAAAAAGTGCATTCCTGGTCAGGAGAAGTGAACTAGTATCAAAACTAGGCACTAATTTGAGGAAGAAATTTCTGAGAATGTACATTTGGAGCACAGCATTGTATGGTAGTGAAACATGAACTGCGGGAAAACCGGAACAGAACAGAAACGAAGCAATCGATGTGTTTTTTTTTTGTGCAGTAAACGAATGTTGAAAATTAGGTGGAATGATGAATTAAGTAATGAGGAGGATCTGCGAAGAGTCGGAGAGGAAAGGAATATGTGGGAAACATTGACAAGAAGGAGGGTCAGGACTATAGAACATCGGTTAAAACATTAGGGAATGACTTCCATGGTACTAGGGGGAGCGGTAGAAGTCCGAAATTGTAGAGGCAGACAGAGGTTGGAATATATCCAGGAAATACCGAAGGGCGTGGGATGCAAGGTCTACTCTGGGAAGAAGAGGTTGTCATAGGAGAGGACATTGCTACGGGCCGCATCAAACCAGTTAGAAGACTAAGGACTCAAACCATATTTTGTGTATTTTGAGCGTACAAGCTGTGGCGGGAAATTAGAGCAGCAGTTTCCCGCCGCAGAGCACGTGGCTGGCGGTTGCTACGGGGCCGTGGGGAGCAGCTAGCGTTCACGCAGGCTTGGAAAATCCCGAACGCTTGGCAGGGGCGCATATGGCCGTGTTTTCGCGCTTGGAGTAATTTATATTCCAGAGAAAAATTTATAAAAACAAAACTAAAAGTGACACGGAGGTGCGTGTTGGCACTCATAGACAGAGAAATATGTGAAGCTAAATTATCTAGACGGGCCGCAAAAATATATAGTAGTTTAAAAGTTATTGTTCTCTTAAAACTGTAAATTTATGAAAGCTATAAAGCTAATATTTCTGCAATGCTTTGGCCAATTAATATAAACAAAGTGTTTACGGTTGATTCTAGTAGAGCTGCATCGAGCAATCATAGCCGATTTAGCAAAGCATGTACCATTTTAGAATGAGAGGTCGGAATACGGGATTCGACTGAGAGAAACTGTGTTTTTCGTAAGAAATTTAAAAAGAAGAAACTAGCGGCAGAATTTTAAAGTTTAAAGAGGTAGACGAGTAATTAAGTATGTATTTTTCAAAGGGTTCAAATGGCTTTGAGCACTATGGGACTTAACTTCTGCAGGCCGGGGTGGCCGAGCGGTTCTAGGCGCTACAGTGTGGAACCGCGTGACCGCTACGGTCGCAGGTTCGAGTCCTGCCTGGGGCATGGATGTGTGTGATGTCCTCAGGTTAGTTAGGTTTAAGTAGTTCTAAGTTCTAGGGTACTGATGACCTCAGAATTTAAGTCCCATAGTGCTCAGAGCCATTTGAACCATTTGAACTTCTGAGGTCATCAGTCCCCTAGAACTTAGAACTACTTAAACCTAACTAACCTAAGGACATCACACACATCCATGCCCGAGGCTGGATTCGAGCCTGCGACCGTAGCGGTCGCGCGGTTCCAAACTGTAGCGCCTAGAACTGCTCGGCCACTCCGGCCGGCTTATGTATTTTTATTTGTTTATTTATGTTTAGTATCAAAAAATCCTGAAAAAGCAGTATCACGCCACAAGAACATTATTTCTGAAAAAACGGTCGCAGATACTAAAAATTGGACTTTACATTGTTATTACCCAGAAAATGTCCATATTTTTTAATATATCATATGTGTTTTTGTGTATTTTAGAATATTCATAATTTTTGTCAAACATTGTTTTGAGTTAGGCAGTCGTTTCAAGGGCGGATAGGGCGTCCATCATTGAGCACAGTGGCTTCTGAGCGACGTGCCACGCATCTGGTGTAGTAGTGGGTTGGTAGCCACGTTCAGGGACAAGTATGTATATAGCGACGTTTGAAGTCGATCAAGCTGAGCGCAATATAGTGGATTAGGACAGCAGACAACAGTGTATGTTGTGAACTGTGAACAGACTGTCGAGTGTCGTGATCGCGACATATGAATTTCATAGTGAACTCTTGTAGCATCAGTTGTTAAAGGCCGCCCTGACGTAAGCGTCCCTCAGGCTGCATTTTAAGTGTTTAGTGAATATGTTGAAAAATAGAAATAAACTACTTGTTCAAATTATAAACCAACGTGAGTGACTTAATATTTTAAATTTCACCGCAATACCTGCCTGCATTGTTTAGTTATTTTTATTTCAGCTTAAAAATTGGGTTTACGACAGGTGTGAGCTGGCGCCCTATGACGAAAAACGTAGCCAAACATTAAGACTAGCCACATCTCTGGACCGCTCAACTAAGCTGAGTGTAACAAGTATATATATTTTCGTGCCATAGCACGTGGGTGCTCGAGCCAAAGTATTTAAACTTCAGTGTGTAGTGCCCAGTACCGTAGTACGTAGTAGAATGTAATAGACTGTGGATGCAATAATTGCAAAGAAACTATGAAGAATGTCACTAAAGTTCCTACTTATTCCAAGAAATCTACTGGACGTAAAACAGTGTTACAAACATTAGTAACATCCACTGTCAATATGTATCCACAGGATTAAAAGTAGCATACATGATACACGTCGATGAACTACTGCCGGAGAACTCTCGTATGGCAAATTCGCTATATACATGCAACAATAGGCTATAAAGAGTAACCTAGTAAATGTAAATCAGTGAAACCAGTAGCCACATACATGAAACTACACATACAGCACCATGAACTTAGATACGCCCATACGGAAATCCAGCAGAATAAAACCAGGACACACTCTTATTCATACACAAGAAGAAGACACTGAAGTCCGAAGTTTCCGGAGGAATGGGAATCCGGATAGTAACTTACGCAAACGTGACCAACGTAGAGTGCATCCATAGATGTCATAGACGAAATGCGTAATTAACATCTTAAAACTCTGCACATCTAAACTACAGAATGACAGCGGTACACCAGTGTAAAACCAACCCATTCCCAGTTATTAATGAACCGGATACACCCATACATTAAAAACAAAAATAAAGATGAAAGTGACAGTTGAAGTCATTCATTATATAGCAATACATCAACCGCAAAGAAGTCACAACCGAACGCTGCACAAACAAACACAAAGTAGTGAAACGGGAAACGAACGACATGCTCACACACCTTAAAAGCAGGAAGTGTTCGTGTTAATATCCAGAAAAAACGATCCGCACAACCATTCGAATGCCACACACTGGAAAGCTTGCAAGCAGCAACCCCGGTAACCATAAGCCACAACTGACCCCACCAGCCACTTGAAAATAACCATAAATACTATACATATGTTGACCACCAAAAGAAACCTATTTAGACATGCACCACAGAAACCCTAAAAACAAAAACTTTAGAAAACTCTAAAATACTAACGAAATATTCACACCGAGAACGGCAAAACATAGGAAACATATATACGTACGAAAAACAAAGAACGACGGAACTTTAGGATACCTGCTCAGCAACGACTGGCATAAATACAAAGACCCGAAGCAACATCACAACCTATACGCGGAAGGTATAGTGACACCACCTGGTACGAGGAACTCTTCACAACACGATACTTCGTAATAATGCCGTGTGGCTAGAGCCTCCGTGATGACTGGGTGTTGTGTGCTGTCCTTAGGTTAGTTAGGTTTAAGTAGTTCTAAGTTCTAGGGGACTAATGACCAGAGATGTTAAGTGCCATAGTGCTCAGAGCCATTTGAACCATTTTTTGCTAGGGCCTCCCGGCGGGCAGACCGTTCGTCTGGTGCAAGTCTTTCGAATTGACGCCACTTCGACGACTTGCATGTCGATGGGGATGAAATGATTATAAGGACAACACAACATCCAGTCCCTGAGCGGAGAAAATCTCCGATCCAGCCGGGAATCGAACCCGGGCCATTAGGTACGACATTTCGTCACGCTGACCACTCAGCTACCACGGGCGGACACACTACTTCGTGACAGACAGTGCTATCATCAACCCAGAAGCGACTCAGGAAACATCCAGCTGCGGCAAGGAAAAACACAGTAATCACCGCTGTTGGGACAACTATAAAATACAATAGAAGGGACAGTCTTAGACGTACGGGTAAATAGTGAAAAGCAGTACTATTTGTTAGTGTACTCCCCGAAAAGAACCACTTTATACATTTCTTGCATTATTTTAATTAAAGTTATACGAAATGTGTTCTTTTTGGGGAGTCACTTCTACTGTATTTTATAGTTGCTCCAATAGCGGTGATTACTATGTATTTTCTTGTGGCAGCTGGGTGATTGTTTTAAGCGTTTGGACAAGGAAGAGAAGCATACATCGTGCGTCAACATGGATTAGAAAGAAGAAAGGACAGAGGAGGGATGTTAGTGTAATTCTGTCAGAGAAACAACTTGGTGGTGGTGAACACTTGGTTCCATAAAAGTAAGAGTATATTGTACACTTGAAAGAGCCCAGGAGACTACAGACTTGTTAAACACAGGTTTAGGGGGAGTGTGAAAGACGCTAAGACTCTGCCAGCTGCTGACCGGAAGCTAATTCTCATATTGTACTTGGGACAAGGAGTGAAGGTGCGGCTGAACTGTGGAGAAACAAGCAGCGTGGAGATAGGAAGAAGCGGCAGACAAGGCTGTTGCCTATCGCCGAGTCTCTTCATCCTGTATGGGGGATGGCTGGCGAGAGAAGGCTTTGAAAGGATGCGGAAACTTCAGGATATGAGTACGCATCAATACCATCAAGCATGCAGATGACCTGGTAGTGCTTGCTAACAATCAAAGACAGCTGCAACACATGATAAATCATTTGGTGGAAGCTGGAACGAAATATAGCTTGGAAGCCTACATCGAAAATTCAGAAGTGATGCGGATATCAAAAAGACTGAAACCTTTGAGCATAAATCGTCGACAGTCGAGAACTGGAGGACGTGAAAAAGTTCAAGTATTTGGGAAATTTGATGACAAAGGGTGCCCAATGCAGCAGTGAAACTCGAGCAAGATTCTCTATGGCCAAAATTGCATTCTATAAAAAGAGGAATCTGTTGACCAGCAAGTTAAGCTTGGAATTAACGAAAAAACTGGTGTAGTGCTACTTCTGGAGCATTGCACTGTACGGAGCAAAGATGTGGACGATGAGAGAAAAGGAAAAAGAAATACCAAGAAAATTTTGAAATGTGGTGCTGGAGGAGAATGGAGAAGATCATGTGGACCGATCGGGTGACGAATAACGATGTATTGAGAAGAGTAGGAGAGAAGAGAGCATTCTGAATACAGTTCATCAGAGGAAGGCCAACTGGATCGGACACATGCTTAGACACGGGGGGCTCACACACGAAGCCACTGAAGGGAAAATTAAAGGAACGGTAGGACGAGGAAGAAGAAGAACTGAGCTTTTGGATGACATGAAAGATGGAAAGAGATACAGCACACTGAAGCAAGAAGCTGAAGACAGGGAACATTGGCAACGCAAATTCTCCGAACAAAGACACAGACCTGCCACTAGGCAGAATAGTACATTACAACAACAATAATAATAATAATAATAATAATAATAATACACTACTGGCCATTAAAATTGCTACACCACGAAGATGACGTGCTACAGATGTGAAATTTAACCGACAGGAAGAAGATGCTGTGATATGCAAATGATTAACTTTTCAGAGCATTCACAAGAGGTTGGCGCCGGTGGCGACACCTACAACGTGCTGACATGAGGAAAGTTTCCAACCGATTTCTCAAACAGCAGTTGACCGGCGTTGCCTGGTGAAACGTTGTGATGGCTCGTGTAAGGTAGAGAAATGCGTACCATCACGTTTCCGACTTTGATAAAGGTCGGATTTTAGTCTATCGCGGTTGCGGTTTATCGTATCGCGACATTGCTGCTCTAGTTGGTCGAGATCCAATGACTGTTAGCAGAATATGGAATCGGTGGGTTCAGGAGGGTAATACGAAACGCCGTGCTGGATCCCAACGGCCTAGTATCTGTAGCAGTTAAGATAACAGGCATCTTATCCGCATGGCTGTAACGGATCGTACAACCAGTATAGATCCCTGAGTCGACAGATGGGGACGTTTGCAAGACAACAACCATCTGCACGAACAGTTCAACGACGTTTGCAGCAGCATGAACTATCATCTCGGAGACCATGGCTGCGGTTACCGTTGACGCTGCATCACAGACAGGAGCGCCATTGATGGTGTACTCAACGAAGAACCTGGGTGCACGAATGGCAAAACGTCATTTTTTCGGATGAATCCAGGTTGTGATTGCAGCATCATGATGGTCGCATCCGTGTTTGGCGACATCGCGGTGAACGCACATTGGAAGCGTGTATTTGTCATTGCCATACTGGCGTATCACCCGGCGTGATGATATGGGGTGCCATTGGCTACACGTCTCTTGTTCGCATTGACGGCACTTTGAACAGTGGACGTTACATTTAAGATGTGTTACGACCCGTGGCTCTACCCTTCATTCGATCCCTGCGAAACCCTATATTTCAGCAGGATAATGCACGACCGCATGTTGCAGGTCCTGTACGGGCCTTTCTGGACACAGAAAATGTTCGACTGCTGCCCTGGCCAGCACATTCTCCAGATCTCTCGCCAATTGAAAACGTCTGGTCAGTGGTGGCCGAGCAACTGGCTCGTCACAATACGCCAGTCACTACTCCTGATGAACTGTGGTATCGTGTTGAAGCTGCCTGGGCAGCTGTACCTGTACACGCCATCCAAGTTCTGTTTGACTCAATGCCCAGGCGTATGAAGGCCGTTATTATTGCCAGAGGTGGTTGTTCTGGGTACTGATTTCTCAGGATCTATGCACCCAAATTGCGTGAAAATGTAATCATGTGTCAGTTCTAGTATAATATATTTGCACACTGAATACCGGTTTATCATCTGTATTTCTTCTTGGTGTAGCAATTTTAATGGCCAGTAGTGTAATAATAATAATAACATGCCACCCTGCATAGTATCCAGTACCCAGTGGTCTAAGATCATTGAACTCGATAACTGCGTAAAAGTCGAAATCTGAATTGTAAACAGGAAATATACAGAAGTATTCAGGAAAATACTGTATGACTGTGCTCAGACACATTGGAAGCCCTTTAGTTCCTCAGAGAGGTCTGGCCTTGAGCAGACACTGTGGGGTCTGTGCGCCACAGTGGCACGCGGCGAGGCGGATCGTCGTCTTAATGACGGGAGCTCGCCAGCTCGGCGCAGTCTCAGAACGGCAGACGGGAAGTCCTGATGCCGGCTGCAGGGAGGCGGCTCGCGCTTAGCGTAGGTCACGGTCGATCCTCGTCTTCATTGTCGCCATTAGGACGGCGTCTCAGCGAGGAATCGCCGGCTTACGCAAACAGCTGCGGGAAGTGGGCCGTCATAGCGCGCTGCAGCAGTGGATACATGCTCGATGACATGAAGTAATCGTCACCTCGTCGTCGGCTTACCTTGTAATGGTACTTGAATTACGCAACCATTACGGCACCTCACCTAAACCTCTCGATACCAGTAATATTCTACTGTGTTTCTGCAAAGTAGTTGACATATTTCTGAGACAACATTCAGATTTGATTTCATTTGTGATATATAGATATATTTATATTGCAATGATATTATTCTTATGTGTATTCTTTCTTTTGTCACTATGATCTTTGACGTACTTGTAACTCTGATTTTTGGGCGCGTAAGCGATTCTTGGTTAGGTTGTTGAGTTGTTAGAGAGCCGGACCTTGAGAAAGTCAAGTGCTGGACGTCATGTTGGAAAGACGCATAACGTAGTCAGCTTATAAAATGTGAACTTTAACAGTGACTGTGAGAGAGATGTTTTCAAGTATATTTTGTATTGTGAAGTGATGTTTTGCGTTTACGTGATACTGCAATAGAAGCAATTAAAAGGAAGTGTAACTTAATTTCGGAGTGCTGATTATTTTTTTACATCACCATTGTCCACGAAAAGTGTAATCTTCAAGGATGGTTTGTGAAGCGCATCCACATAACTTTTGGATATAGCAGAATAAAATCTAGGCCTCTTTGCATCCGAGCTTGGAATCATAACCACCTAGATTTTCAACGTTTGAGCCATGATTTTACGACGAGACCAGCGTGGGAAACACAAAAAGATGAGTGCCTAGTTTTTTTATTATTACATGAAATGACTTTATTAACTGTGCTCTAATGACACCCGCCACATAATATGACTGTTGTTGCCCGAAAATGCAGTATTTAGCAGCGTGAGCAACATCACAATCATTAAATTTTGACCTTTGTTGTGGTATGGTTGTTAGAACCTCCAGTCATACTTAATATGTGATGTGGCCCATCTGCATCTACATGGATACTCTGCAAATCACATTTAATTGCCTGGCAGAGAGTTCATCGAACCACCTTCACAATTCTCTATTATTCCAATATCATATAGAGCGCGGAAAGAATGAACACCTATATCTTTCCGTACGAGCTCTGATTTCCCTTATTTTACCGTGGTGATCGTTCATCCGTATGTAGTTCGGTGTCAAAAACATATTTTCGCATTCGGAGGAGAAAGTTATTGATTGGAATTTCATGAGAAGATTCCGTCGCAACGAAAAACGCCAGTGGTCCAAATACGTGACTAGCTATCCTGATTTACGTTACTGCTGGTTTTCTCAGAACACTGCAAACGGTTTCTTCATACAGTACATGGAAGAATCTTCTCCGCAGTCATTCTCCCACTGACAAGGGAAGCGCGTGGTCCCGACCGCTTAGAACAGCACAAAAACATATTTCGAATACAAATCGCTCAACCCAAAAACGTTGGCTTCAGTCATTCGCATGCGAAACTATGACAGCCGCTGAATGATCATCTACTCAAGGTCTAAGAGAGGAACTCTGATGCGAAGAATGAAAATATCGGTTTTTGTTTTGAGTCATCAGTCTTCTGCTTGTTTTGATGCGGCCCGCCATGAATTCGTCTCCTCTGCAAGCCTCTTTATAACAGAGCAGCACTTGCGACCTAAGTCCTCAGTTACTTGCTGGATGTATTCCAATCTCGGTGATGTCTTAACAAATTCCTAGCATCCTGTCCGTACTTCTTGTCATTGTTTTCCATATATTCCTTTCCTCGTCGATACTACGGAGGACTTCTGCTTACCTTTCCTTATAAGTCCACGTAATTTTCAACATTATTGTGTAGCACCCCATCTCAATTGATTCGATTTTCTTCTGTTCCGGTTTTTCCACAGTCAGTGTTTCACTACCAAACAATGCTGTGTTCCAAACGTACCTTCTCAGAAATTTCTTCCTCAAATAAAGGCGTTTGTTTGATACTAGTAGACTTCCATTGGCCAGGAATGCCCTTTTTGCTACTGCTAGCCTGCTTTTGATGTCCTCCTTGTTCCGTCCGTCATTGGTTATTTTGTTGCCTAAGTAGTAGAACTCCCTAACTTCATCTACTTCGTGCCCATCAATCCTGATGTTAAGTTTCTCGCTGTTCTCATTTCTGCTACTTCTCATTACTTTCGTCTTTCTTCGATACACTCCCAATCCATATTCTGTACTCATTAGGCAGTTCATTCGTTTCAGCATTTCATACAATTCTTCTTCACATTCATTGAGCATAGCAATGCCATCAGCGAATCTTATCAGTGCTATTATTTCACCTCGAATTTTAATTCCACTCTTGAAGGTTTCCTATATTTCCGTAATTGATTCTTCGATATACAGACTGAACAGTAGGGGCTATCTTACACCCTTTTTAATCCTAGCTCTTCGTTCTTGGTCTACCGCTCTTATTGTCCTCTCTTGCTTCTTGTACGTATTGTATATTATCTGGCTTTCCCCCTATAGTATACCCCTATTTTTCTCAGGATTTCGAACATCTTGCACCATTTGCCATTGTCGAAAGCTTTTTCTAGGTCGACAAATCCTATGAACGTGTCTTCATTTCTCTTCAGCCCTGCTTCATGTATAAGCCGGGAAGTAAAAACTGCCTACATGGTGCCTTAAACTTTCCTAAATCCAAACTGATAGTCCTCTAACACATCCTCAATTTTCTTTTCGATTCTTCTGTGTATTGTTCTTGTCAGTTCTTAAGCTGATTGTGTGATAATTCTCGCACTTGTCAGCTCTGTCGTTCTACGGAATTGGGTGCATGATCTTTTTACGACAGTCAGATGGTATGTCGCCAGACCCATACATTGAACACACCAAACTGAATAGTCGTTTTGTTGTCAATTACCCCGATGTCTTTAGAAATCCTAATGGAATGATAATCGCCCCTTCTTTCATATTTGGTCTCAAGTTTTCCAAAGCTCTTTTAAATTCTGATTCTAGTACTGGATCCCCTGCCTCTTCTTCTATGACGTCACAGAAGTCTTTCCGTTCACAGAGGCCTTCAGTATACTCTTTCCACGTACCCGCTTTCTCCTCTGCATTTATCTGTGGGATGCCGTTGCAATCTGAATGTTATCATTCTTGCTTTTAAGTTCAATGAATGTTGTTTTTAAATTTCTGTATTCCAAGTCAGTCCTTCCGACCATAATTTCTTTTCCAGTTTCTTCACATTTTTCATGCAGCCATTTCGCCTTAGCTTCCCCGCACTTCCTGCTTATCTCATTCCTAAGTGACTTTTGTTTATAGAAATAATCGGATCAAAATACACGTATTTTAATGTCGCGACTTATTGCTGTATTTCTTTCAGCTTAAAATAATTACACTATTTCAACAACAAAATTTGTCTATTGGCTTGATAGTGTTGCTCACCTATTCAGTCTTCAAAGTGCAGGTATAGGATTTCAATGAAGTGGTCAAAGTGCAACAAACCCACTTCTGCATCCAAGCAGTCCAAAATGAAATGATACTCTTATACACTCCTGGAAATGGAAAAAGGAACACATTGACACCGGTGTGTCAGACCCACTATACTTGCTCCGGACACTGCGAGAGGGCTGTACAAGCAATGATCACACGCACGGCACAGCGGACACACCAGGAACCGCGGTGTTGGCCGTCGAATGGCGCTAGCTGCGCAGCATTTGTGCACCGCCGCCGTCAGTGTCAGCCAGTTTGCCGTGGCATACGGAGCTCCATCGCAGTCTTTAACACTGGTAGCATGCCACGACAGCGTGGACGTGAACCGTATATGCAGTTGACGGACTTTGAGCGAGGGCGTATAGTGGGCATGCGGGAGGCCGGGTGGACGTACCGCCGAATTGCTCAACACGTGGGGCGTGAGGTCTCCACAGTACATCGATGTTGTCGCCAGTGGTCGGCGGAAGGTGCACGTGCCCGTCGACCTGGGACCGGACCGCAGCGACGCACGGATGCACGCCAAGACCGTAGGATCCTACGCAGTGCCGTAGGGGACCGCACCGCCACTTCCCAGCAAATTAGGGACACTGTTGCTCCTGGGGTATCGGCGAGGACCATTCGCAACCGTCTCCATGAAGCTGGGCTACGGTCCCGCACACCGTTAGGCCGTCTTCCGCTCACGCCCCAACATCGTGCAGCCCGCCTCCAGTGGTGTCGCGACAGGCGTGAATGGAGGGACGAATGGAGACGTGTCGTCTTCAGCGATGAGAGTCGCTTCTGCCTTGGTGCCAATGATGGTCGTATGCGTGTTTGGCGCCGTGCAGGTGAGCGCCACAATCAGGACTGCATACGACCGAGGCACACAGGGCCAACACCCGGCATCATGGTGTGGGGAGCGATCTCCTACACTGGCCGTACACCACTGGTGATCGTCGAGAGGACACTGAATAGTGCACGGTACATCCAAACCGTCATCGAACCCATCGTTCTACCATTCCTAGACCGGCAAGGGAACTTGCTGTTCCAACAGGACAATGCACGTCCGCATGTATCCCGTGCCACCCAACGTGCTCTAGAAGGTGTAAGTCAACTACCCTGGCCAGCAAGATCTCCGGATCTGTCCCCCATTGAGCATGTTTGGGACTGGATGAAGCGTCGTCTCACGCGGTCTGCACGTCCAGCACGAACGCTGGTCCAACTGAGGCGCCAGGTGGAAATGGCATGGCAAGCCGTTCCACAGGACTACATCCAGCATCTCTACGATCGTCTCCATGGGAGAATAGCAGCCTGCATTGCTGCGAAAGGTGGATATACACTGTACTAGTGCCGACATTGTGCATGCTCTGTTGCCTGTGTCTATGTGCCTGTGGTTCTGTCAGTGTGATCATGTGATGTATCTGACCCCAGGAATGTGTCAATAAAGTTTCCCCTTCCTGGAACAATGAATTCACGGTGTTCTTATTTCAATTTCCAGGAGTGTAATTTCAGACTATGTTATAGGGGCGTATGAAGTGTACCTAGTTGCCTCCAGCGGCGTCAGTAATACGATGTATACAACCGTTCTCTCGACAAAGGATCCGTTCCCAAAGACTGAAAAGTTGCACAGGTCACACCAATATTCAAGGAAGGCAATAGGAGTAAACCACCAAATTACAGGTCCATATAAGTGAGGTCGATTTGCAGCAGTATTTTGGATCTTATATTGTGTTCGAACATAATGAATTACTTCAAAATGAACGGTCTATTGATACATAGTCAACACAGATTTAGGAAACATCGTTATTTTAAAACATAACTAGCACTTTATTCACAGGAAATGTTGAGTGCTGTCGACAAGGAATTTCAAATTAATTCCGTAATTCTAGATTTACAGAAGGCGTTTGACACCGAACCTCACAAGCAGCTTAAAATGAAATTTCGTGCATATGGTATATCGTCTTAATTATGCGACTGGATTCGTGATTTCTTGAGAAACTGGTCATGGTTAGTAGTGGTAAGTGACGCCCAAAGTCATCGAGTAAAATAAAAATGATTTTTGGCGTTCTCCTAGGTAGTTTTATAGGCCTTCTCTTTGTCCTTACCTATATAAACGATTTAGAAACAAACTGAGCAGCCGTCTTAGGTTGTTGGCAGATGATGGTGTCGTTTGCTATCTAGTAAAGTTCAAATGGTTCAAATGGCTCTGAGCACTGTGGGACTTAACATCTGAGGTCATCAGTCCCCTAGAACTTAGAACTACTTAAACCTAACTAACCTGAGGACATCACAAACATCCATGCCCGAGGCAGGATTCGAACCTGCGACCGTAGCGGTCGCACAGTTCCAGACTGAAGCGCCTAGAACCTCTCGGCCACAGAGGCTGGCTCTAGTAAAGTCATCGGAAGGTCAAAACCAATTGCAAAGCGATTTAGATAAGATATTTGTATAGTGCGAAAATTGGCAACAATGAAAAGTGCGAGGTCATCCACCTGAATTCCAAATGGAATCCGTTAACCTTCGGTTACACTATAAACTGATCACATCTAAAGGCCGTAAATTAACTAAATACCTACAAATTACAAATACGAACAATTTAAATTGGAAAGAACATATAGTAAATGTCGTGGGGAAGGCGAATCAAAGACTGCGTTATACTGTCAGAAAACCTAGTAGATGCAACAGATCTACTAAAGAGACCACCTTCATTACGCTTGTCCATCCTCTTTTGAAATACTGCTGCGCGGTGTGGGATCCTTACCAGATAGGATTAACGGAGTACATCGAGAAAGTTGAAAGAAGGGCAGCGCGTTTTGCGTTATCGAGAAATAGGGGACAGAGGGCCACGGACATGATACAGGATTTGAGGGTAGACATCGTAAAACAAAGGCGATTCTCGTTGCTGTGGGATCTTCTCACGAAATTTCAATCACCGACTTTCTGCTCCGAATGCGAAAATACTTTGTATGTTGTTGACACCGACCTACGTAAGGAGAACCGATTATCATAATAAAATAAGGGAAATCAGAGCTCGCGCGGAAAGATATATGTGTTTGTTTTTACAGCGAACTGTTCGAAAGTGGAATAATAGAGAATTATTATGAACGTGGTTTGATGAACCCTCTGCTCGGCGCCTGAGTGTGATTTGCAGAATAGCCATGTAGTTGAAGATGTAGATGTAGAAAATATTGCGTAGGAGAATTACATCCATCGCAAATCACGTATGTACGATACCGCTGAAAAGAAAAGAAGAGTTATTAAAAGGTATTGACACGTCCATGATAGATTAGGTTGGGTCTGGTACTGCTTAATTAATTTTTTGTTTATTTTAAAGTACAGGTATGTGTGTGCAATTCAAATCTCGTTCCACAGCACCGTATCGCGGCACTAGAGAAGCTAAAACAAAATAGGGTAGCACATTGGAGAGTATAGTGCAGTACTCCGTTTCCCGTAACTGGAGGGGAACAGCACTGCAGGAATCAATGATGACCTTCAACAGAACAGGACAGCAATCTGTAGCAAAATCTGTCGTTTCTTGGAGCAGATCTAGTTTTCATCTATTACATAGTCACCATCGGTGCTGAAAGATACAAGGATAGGTGGAATCAACAACAGAAAAATATGTATAAAAATACCAAAGGTGCGGGAATTGACAGCCAGTTACCAACGGGTGACATTGGTCCCAGTGTGTCGCAGTATAAACACTAAAGCGGAAACTAAGGAATGATCGGTCGCGAAACGGAAACCAGAGGGAAAATCAGATAAAGCATGGCACAGATTTGTTGGGCAGTGTGTCTAGTATGCTCGTAGACAGCGTCACGTCGCTCTTCTCAGTTGCGAATGCACACTGAATGCCTAAAGATGCTCAGAAAATAGTTTCCTCGCCAAGTATGGGTGCCTGCCGAGAGGTTTCAGCCAACTCCATATAACGTAACTGTGTTCCAATTTCTTCTTTATGGCAGTTCTCGGCCAAACACTGCAGGGGCAATGAGGAAACACCTTCTGCGATTTCGATGGTAAGTGATCACCCACTATACTGCCCGAACCTACAGGGTGTAGAAGCATGAAACCGTAATTTCCCTACAGATGGTGCTAGCCGTCAGTGTAGGGACTGTGAGACCTAGAGAGCCTGTATAGGGAGAGAGTGGCCAACCGGACGATACGGCGGCCATTTTTCTGCCAAACTGCGGGCGGGGCTTTTGAATGGCCAGTAGTGGAGTAGTGGAGTACACTCTCACCGAATCAAAAGCACAAAATAATATGGCGAAATCATTCGTTAAATGCCTTTGTTTATAAGAATAATGTGTTATAATAATTTTCACACAGCCAATTTACATTCTGTTTTCAAATTTAACTATGTACATTGCAAGTTATTTTATATGTAGTAAAAAGCAAAAACGACTTACTTCCCATATATAAGAGTACTTGATTGGTTTCCACAAGGCTCCTGTTTGATTTATGTCAGTCCTGTTGACTGCGACTGCCCACCGCTTTCTTCTTTCTTCATTGCTTGGAAATGCGAACATGCGAAATCCACCTTCGCCTCTATTGGAACAACCAAATGCAGCACAACTTGGCATCGTTTACGAACGTCTGCAGAACGAATTACAGATGTCAAAAACAATACTGTACAATTACTAACGCGTTTACTTCAAAGATGTACCCCTACTGACTTCATTACAAAACGCTTCATTATTTCAACTCGCAACCGCTATTTACGTACTAAAAACGATATACAACTAAATCGAACATGCATGCACAACGCATTACAAGTCTCTCAATAACTCAAATACCTTTTAATCGTTTCCAAAAGTCGTCCAAACTTCAATTCAAACGAAAATTACGTCGAACACAGGAAGCGCGAGAAACGTTTGGAGCCATTTTTCTGCCAAAGCTAATCAACCAATCACGGGCAACTTCACCTATGGCCACTCTCTCCCTATACAGGCTCTCTAGTGAGACCGCGTCTGCAGTGCCCTCTGCTTCCTGCAACGGTTGATGACGAATGTCAGTGCACAGTAAACCAAGTTCCATACATCGGTATCTGTTTCAAAACCGTAAACATGTCGAGTTTTGTGCCTACGAACTATGATTTGCGAACGGCATTGCTTTTCTGTTATCATTTGAGGAGAACTGCTGCAGAATCGCATAGAATGCTTTCCGAAGATTTCGGCGAACGAGCTCTTGGGAACACATGGTGTTTCGAGTGGTTCAAAAATTTCTAAAGTGGTGACTTCACCTCGTCTTCCCCTTTTCTCCTTCCTCCCGCCCCCCATCGCTCCTTCCCCTCTTTTTTCCTCCTCTCCGACCTCCAGTCCTTCGGCAGGTCCCTACCAGCGGTTTTTATTCTTTGTGAGTGTTCCGTCGTTTCCAGTGGTTTTGTTTTTTAATTGTCTCGCTGTGTGTCATTTTTATATTGTGGCCGACTTTTAACTTGTGTTTGACTCCAGTGATTTTAAGTAGGCAACAAATTGCCAGCTGTGTTTTTTCAACTTTATGTCCACTTTTTAATTGTCCCCCAATGTCCCCGTATTAGCGTATATTTTAACTCCCATCATCTCCATTTATTGTATTTTTATGTCCCCCTTTTTACTTCCGTTTTTTATGTAAGAGTTCCCCTAGTAGTTAAGTTAAAGCCATTTGGCTGAAGAGCGGGGGACTGTGCCGCTACCAGCCCTCCCCTGACCATATGGGGCAGGGGAATGAAATTACAATAGAGGAAAAAAAAAGTGATGACTTTGACGTGAGAAACGACGAGCGTGGGAAACCACCGAAAAAGTTCTAAAACAACGAATTGCAGGCATTATTGGCTGGAGATGATACTCATACTCAACAGGAACTCACGAAACAATTGAATGTGACGAAGAAAGCGGTTTCTCTTCGATTGAAAGCCAAGGGAAATGTGCAGAAAGCGGGAAAATGAGGTCCGCATGAACTGATTGAAAGACAGCAAACAAATCGAAAGACCGCTTTTGAAATGTTGCTCGCCAGATACAAAAGAAAATCGTTTCTCCATCGAATAGTGACAGGTGATGGAAAACGGACGTATTTTGAGAATCCTAAGCGTTGTAAATCATGAGTGAATCCATGCAAACCATCGACATCCACTGCAAGACCAAATAGCTTTGGAAAGATGACAATGCTCTGTTGCTCTGTGTTTGGTGGGATCAGAATGGTGTTATCTATTATGAGCTGCTAAAACCTCGTGAAATCGTTAACACTGACTGCTACCAACAGCATACGATCGATTACGTGTAAAACTGCCGGAATATGGAATACGTCAACACAGAGTCATATTGTTCCGTGATAACGCCCCATAACACACAGAAAAACGGGTCAGGGAAACGATGAGGCGTTCAGTTGCGAAATCCAAAGGCACATGGCTTATTCTCCAAACTTGGCTCCGTCCAATTATCATCTATTTGCATCACTGTTACACGCTTTCGCTGAATAACGCTTCCATTCGTATAGAAATGTACGAAAATGGCTCTCTGACTGGTTCGCTTCAAAAGCAGAACCGTTTTCTTCGCGTGGCATTCATAGTCTGCCGGAGAGGTGAGGAAAACGTATAAGTAGCGATGTAGATTATTTTGAATAAAATATTGTTAATCAGTTTCAATCAACAGATGTAATTATTGCAACCAAATTCCGGTTTCATACTTCTGCTCCTGGCAGCTCCCTTTGATTTTCATCTCTGCTCAAAATAACCGTTGTCTATGAAGACAACAGTTTGCTCAGGACAACGCGTTGCATCCCAGCGTAGAAAATTGTGGGAAACCACAGAAGGCGGCCTTCTATGACGAGAGTATTGAACAATTGGTACAACGCTATGACTGATGTCAACGTTGTAGCGACGACTATGTAGAGAAGTAGCTCGGAGGTGTAGCTAACTGTTACAAATTTTGATTTTCACTGTGTTTTCCATTTCGTGACCGATTGTTCCTTACTTTCTGTGTGTCCTACAGAACTATGACCTTTGCTTACAGTCCGTTATCAGCCCTCTTATGTAATCAAGGTCATGCGCTCAGTATTTAAGCAGCCAACGCAGACCAGCGGAATCATTCCGCTGTGAGCTATATCTGAAACAGCATTGAAGCACTATGCCTCGTCGACGTGTGTATCGTCTACGCCGCCATCGCATGCCAGTCTACAAACACATAATAAGCCTGGAGAATAAACTTGGCACAAATGGAACTGCACAAAGTGTCATACGGAATGGACCCATTTTTTTCTGTGGATGTCGAAGGCTTGTAGTGCTCTCTATTGCAGCATACATAAAAAAATTTTAAAAATTTTTGTATTACTTTTACAAACAATTTTTCGTAATAAAACCATAAAAGTGTGAGCATGAGGTTTACTAATTCGAAAAATATATGATCCATAAAAACTTAGTCATATTTTACATGCCAGTTGAGATTTAAGGACATACTGCCTCCTGTGTAGGAATCAGTGTACGAGGAATGCGTAATGAGTAAGATCCTCTTATCGGTTATGGTTCAGCGACTTAAAATGGAACGAACACATAAGGTTGGTAGCAGGGAAGGCGAATGGTTGAGTTCAGTTTTATTGGTAGAGTTCTACGGAAGTGTAGCTCATCTACTGATCTGTAAAGGAGGTCATGCATAGAAAACTGGCGCGACCTGTTCTTGGGTACTGCTCGAGTGTTTGGGATCCCCGCCAGGCCGCCTTAGAGGAAGAAGTTGTGGAAGCAATTCAGAGGTGAGGCGCTAGATTTGATACTGGTAGGTTCGATCCACACGTGAGTATTACAGAAATGCTTCGTGAACTTAAATACGAAGCCCTTGAGAGAATATAATGTTCTTTTCGTGAAACGCTGTGGAGGGAATTTAGAGAACGTTTGAAACTGACTCCAGAACAATTCTACTGCCACTAAGGTACATTTCGCGCAAGGTCTATGAACACAATGTAACAGAATAACGGAAATGACTAATAGCGGTACAGGGTTCCCAGCGTCATGCATCTTATGGTGATATGCGGAGTACGTGTGTAGATGTAGATTTAGATGATGCAGTCGAACATAGTGTTATCAAACAAGTAGTCGTTGAACGGAGTGGCAGAGTATCCCTTTGTGAAGAACCAGGAATGGCAATAGAAGTGCACATCCTGATTCTCTAAGACTAGTGATTCGTAATCGTGACGATACTGGAAAAACGGAATATCTATCAAGAGGCTACTCATGCAGTTGTAACATACGTGCATGCGCCTTCGCGTCATTGTACCACCTTTATATTAGGTTGCTTTCTTGTCTGCCTGTCATTCAGTACAAATTTGGCAAAGGATTTTAAACTGACTTTCCAATGAGTTAGAGAACAGAAATTTTAATCATAGCTCTGAACTGGATGAGGATGCAATAGTATGGGGGCAAGAAGCACCAACCTGCAACATGTGAGGAGGTGGGGCTGAAAACGGGGTGACTGAGGACTATAACGCCTGTCCAATTGGAGTTCCCGCATGACATCGGTGCTTAGCAGATTGCGTCATAGCCCCTGCAGTTGCAGTGTGCGTAAATTACCTGGTGGAGCAAGAGTCCAACGACAACTCACTCGATTTATAAGTGTACCTCTGTAACACATGAAGCAAATTCATTGACACTGGGCACATGCATCATTTGCAACCAGGAAAAAAATTACTGTTACAGTAATAGCTTCTCCACCCGTAGCAACCCTAGGGTTGAGGCTGAGGGTGAAAAAGGAGTGATACAAAAGCACAACTTGGGGACGCCTGGAGAAATTTCACCTAAATTTGGTACATACATGACTCTTTTTACTACTTCTACGTTTTTATTAACTTACTCTCTTGTCTATCTGTTCGAAACAAATTTCACAATTGATTTTAAACTAACTTCCTGATGAGCTACACACTTTAAAATTTCAATGTGGCTCAGAAATGGATGACAACATTAACTCGCTTTCTTAGCTGGCGTGTGGCGGAGGGTACTTTGCGTAGCACTGTCATTTCCCCCTTTCCCTGTTCCAGTTAATTATAAGTCTCTGTGTGAGCTTGAATATCTCTAATTTTTACCATAACATTCTTTTCGTGATATAGACGTACGGAAGGAATACACTGGTAGACTCAGGTGAACAAAGACTGTAATCTTAAACTTATCAAAAGTCTCTGTTGTAATTTGATCAAATGTTAGAAACAGATTGATAAATTTCACAAGCATAAGACCAAAAAGCAGAAAAATAATTACTTACATGAAGATAAATTGTTATTAACACGTTTTTATATTGGACTAAAAACTATAAAATACTTTCTGCTAGTCCCACACAGATAGTTCTGAAAATATGATTGTGAATTTTTAATAGCTACGAACATACTTGTAGGATTTATAACGAAAATCGTGGTGTACATGCAACACATAATTTTCTTCCTTTTATCTATAGTATGCGCCCCAAGTTTTTCGTTACTAAAAACTCATAGTTAAAAATTTTCAGAACTATCTGTATGGAACTAGGAGAAATTATTTTATACATTTTTGTCCGATATAAAAACATGTTATACTAAAATTTAGTTTTATTTAAATAATTATTTCGTATAAATTTAGCAGCGTGAACCAGCAATCTTCAGTGTAAAACACTCACATTAGGATGGCAGAATAGCTATCAGCTGGAGTATCGTGACATAATATCGACATCATCCGGTTGCAATCCTGAAAGGTCATGGAATGTCTTCCGTTGTTGGGTGGAATGGGTCAAAGGTTGAATATATAAAAAAGGGCTAACACCTCTACCAGATTTCATGGGCGCAGCTTGAGGTTTTCGAGTCTGTCATTGAAACATTATAATTTTCTCTCATATTGTAACTATTATCTGCCGGCCGGGATGGGCGAACGGTTCTAGGAACTACAGTCCGAAACCGCGCGACCGCTACGGTGCAGGTTCGAATCCTGTCTGGGGCATGGATGTGTGTGATGTCCTTAGGTTAGTTAGGTTTAAGTAGTTCTAAGTTCTAGGGGATTGATGACCTCAGCAGTTAAGTCCCATAGTGCTCAGAGCCATTTGAACCATTTTGAACTATTATCTATATCTCCAGTCTTTCGTGGCCGTTTCCACTGGAGACACAGGGAAAATAATGTGAACCGTGGTAGTAATGGGACGGTCAATAATGCAGGTAAGGCACCTGTCGCGCAGGACTGTGCTTTTCAGTACGGACTAGGGATCAGTGCAGGTTGTTTACGAGCAGTGCGCACTTCGTATTTGCTTTCAGAAGCAGAGGTCGACGTGCAGTGAAAGACCTAACAGAGTTCCAAAAAGGGCAGATTGTGGGGTCCAGATTAGCTGGAACATCGGTAACCAAGAGAGCCAACTTACTGAATGTTTCAAGAACATCTGTTTCAACAGTCATGACAGTCTACACAAGATATCATCGTGTAAAATTAATAGTGTGTGCAAATCAAAACTAAATGACAGAGATCGGCTTACGCTAGCACGAATTGTGTCAAAAGAACACAAAACTACGCCGGCTAAAGTGACTGCAGAGCTCAATAGCCATATTCGATAGCCCGTATCTATTGGCACTGTCCGCCGAGAGTTCCGTAAGGCGAATGTTCACGGACAAGCTGTTATAATGAACACATTAATGACGACAACCAACTCAAAGAAGGGTAAAACATGGTGTGAGCATAAATCCTGGTCGACTGATCAGTGGAAACAAGTCGTATGGACCGACGAGTCAACGCTTTGTTATTTCCAGCATCGCGCCGGGTTTACGTCTGGAGCGCCGAAAGAAGCTTATATTCCTGATTGATTGATTCCAACGGTTAAGAATGAAGGTGGAAGTGTGATGGTGTGGGCAGCCATTCATCGTATTCTGCTGGTCCCCTCATTGCTCTCAAAGGCCCTGTTAAAGCCAATGATTACGTGAATATTTTAGGTGATCAGGTGCACCCCATGATTCAAAAGTTGTTTCCTCAACAATGATGCCTTATTTCAGGACGATAATGTACTCATCCACACAGCCAGGGAAGTACGATCGTGTTATGAGGAGCAGGCGGCTGAACCGCAGCGTCTTCAAATGGTTCAAATGGCTCTGAGCACTATGGGACTTAACATCTGTGGTCATCAGTCCCCTAGAATTTAGAACTACTTAAACCTAAATAACCTAAGGACATCACACACATCCATGCCCGAGGCAGGATTCGAACCTGCGACCGTAGCGGTCGCACGGTACCAGACCGAAGCGCCTAGAACCGCTCGGCCGCAACGGCCGGCCAGCCACCTGCACAAACCAGGAAAGTCTAGAGTGAAGTTCTAGCAGAGGCGCTGAAACACTGAGTTACGAGAAGAGTAATATGACGCTGCTTGATAATCTAGAATTTTTTTTTTCAACACTAGGGTTTAGTCTCCAAGCGTGAAATCACTTCAGTAACTACACTGAGGGTAAAATACGGAAGCTGCTTCATTTGAGAGTTGAATGCCTATTACCATAAAAATATTGTAGTAGCCCGTATCGATACCACCATATCGGTGTCATAAAGTTGGCAACGAAATTGCAAGGTTCCGTCAGATGCCGATAGCACTCACACGGGTTCTGACGGACCCAATGGTTCGCACCCACTGAGCCACGCCTCCAGCGACTCTGGACTATGAACGCCCCCTGCCGCCACGATATAGAACGGCCAGTGGCAGCCACACAGCCCACTCGCACTCGCAGCCACTTCGCTCCGTGACTCTACACAGACGCCGTTTAGTCGCTGCTCCGACATTGTGATTGATTTTTTAGTTCAGAGAGCCTCATCCTTGTTACTGGTGTAATAACTGGGCTCTATTTATTGCTGCATTACTAGTAATAAGTCTTGGAGAAATACAGTTTTCTGTGTTAACTTGTTCGCTAATCATTTCTGCTCGTATGTAGCTCTCCTACGATGAGAGTTTACACACCAATTTGTACACGGATCGCAATGAATTTCTCTCCTGCGCCAACCTCTTCATCCCAGAGTAGCAGTTGCAGCCTATGTCCTCAATCATTTGTTTGACGTATTTCAATTTCTGTCTACCTCTACAGTTTTTACCCTCTACTGCCCCATCTGGTACCATGGAAGTCGCTCCCTGGTGTGCTAACTGATGTCCTACCATCCTATTCCTTCTTCCTGTCAGTATTTTCCGTACATCGGTTTCCTTACCAATTCTCCAGAGGATTTCCTCATTCCTTATCTTATCAGTTCACCTGATTTTTAACATTCGTCTGTAACACCACATCTCAAGTAGTTTGGTACTCTTCAGTTCCGATTTCCTACAGTCCATTTTACACTACCATACATTACTGTGCGCCAAACGCACATTTTCAGAAATTTCATCCTCAGATTAAGACCTATGTTTGATACTAGTAGACTTTTGGCCAGGAATGTTCTTTTTGCCAGTGTTAGTCTGCTTTTTATGTCCTCCCTGCTTCATCCGTCATGAGCAATTTTTTATCAATTATGATTTCAAGTTTCTCGCTGTTCTCATTTCTGCTATTTCTCATTACTTTCGTCGTTCTCCGATTTAGTCTCAGTGAATCTTAACATTGATATTCTTCGACCTTGGATTTTAATTCCTCTCTTGAACATTTCCTTTATTTCTGTCGTTACTTCTTGGACGTAGAGATTGAATAACATAGGCGAAAGACTACATCCCAGTCTTACACCCCTTTTATTCCGAGCACTTTGTTCTTGGTCTTCTACTATTATGGTTCTCTTTGGTTCTCGTGAATGTTATATATTACCCTATGGCTTACGCCAGTTTTCCTCAGAATTCGAACATCATGCACCATTTAACATTGTCGAGCGCTTTTTCCAGGCTGAAATGCAATGTCTTGATTTTTCTTTAGTCTTGCTTCCAGTATTAATCATGTCAGAACTGCCTCTCTGGTGCCTTTACTTTACGATTCTTCTGAGTATTATTCTTGTCAGCAACCTGGATGCATGAGCTGCTAAGCTGATTTTGCGATGATTCTCGCACTTGTCAGCTCTTGCAGTCTTCTGAATTGTGTGGATGGTATTTTTCCGAAAGTCAGATGTCGTCAGACTCATACACTCCACATATCAACGTGAATAGTCGATTTGTTGCCACTCCCCCAATGATTTTAGAAATTCTGATGGAACGTTATCTATCCTTTATGCGTTATCCAATCTGAAGGGTTCCAGAGCTCTTTTACATTATTCTGATACTGGATCTCCTCCTGTCTCTTCTCCACTGTAGAGCCAAAGAAACTGGTACACCTGCCCAATGTCGTGTAGGACCGCCGCGAGCAAGCAGAAGTGCCGCAACACGACGTAGCATGGACTCGACTAATGTCTAAAATAGTGCTGGTGGGAACCGACGCCATGAACCCTGCACGGGTGTCCATAAATCCATAATAGTACATGGTGGTGGAGATCTCTACTGAACAGTTCGTTGCAAGGCACCCCACATATGCTCAATAATGTTCATGTTTGGGGGATTTGCTGGCCAACGGAAGTGTTTAAACTCAGTGTTCCTGGAGCCACTCCTTTCCAGTTCTGGACGTGTGATGTGTCGCATTGTCCAGCTGGAATTTCCCAAGCCCTTCAGAATGAACAATCGACATGAGTGGATGCAGGTGGTCAGACAGGGTGCTTACGTACCTGTCACATGTCAGAGTCGTTTCTAGACGTATCTAGACATATAACTCCACCTGCACACGCCCCGCACCATTATAGAATCTCCACCAGCTCGAACAGTCCCCTGTTGACATGCAAGGTCCATGGAGTCTTGACGTTAACTCCACACACGTACACGTCCATCTTCTCGATACAATTTGAAACGAGACTCGTCCGATCAGGCAACATGTTTCTAGCCGTCAGAAGTCCAATGTCGGTGTTGATGGGCCCAGGCGAGGGGTGAAGTTTTGCAGTCGTCAAGGATACACGAGTGGCCCTTCAGCTCTGAAAGCCCGTATCGACGATGTTTCGTTGAACGGTTCGCACGCTGACACTTGTTGATGGCGCACCATTGAAATCTGCGGCAATTTGCGGAAGAGTTGTACTTCTGTCATGTTGAACGATTCTCTTCAGTCGTCGTTGGTCCCGTTCTTGCAAGATCTCTTCCGGTGCCACGGTGTCGGAGACTTTGTTTTACCAGATTCCTGATATTCACGGTACAGTCGTGATTTGGCCGTACGGGAAAATCCTCACTTTATCGCTACCTCGGAGAAGCTGTGTCCCATCGCTCATGCGCCGACTATAACACCACTTTCAAAATCACTTAAATCTTGATAACTTGCCATTGTAGCACTAATAACCGATCTAACAACTTCGTCAGATACTTGTTGTTTTATATAGGCGTATAAATTTCTGTATTTGAATGCGCATGCCTATACCAGTTACTTTGGCGCTTCAGTGTATGTCGAGTCCTATTTCTTCTTCTGTGACATCAGACGAGCCTTCCCCCTCATAGAGGCCTTCGATATACTCTTTCCACCTATCCGCTCTCCCTTCTTCAGTTAACACTGGAACACACATTGCACTCTTGATGTTACCTCCCTTACCTTTAATTTCACCGAGGGTATTTTGTTATCTGTATATCCTTTGTCAGTTTTACAGTCGTAAGTCATTTTCTTTCTCACTAGCCATACCGGACTCGAGAGTCTATTACCGCAACTACGTATTTTCGCCATCTGTTCCTATCTCGGGCTTTTTCCTTCCATTCACCTTCAATACCTAGGCTCCTCAAATCAGCCTTCACATTGTCCTCCCATCTACGCCTCGGTCTCCCCACAGAACGTTTTCCTTCTAGGTGCCCTACCAGTACTCTGCGCGCTGCCCTGACCTCATCCAATCGAGCTACGTTACCCGCCCATCGCAGCCTACGTGATTTAATAATACTAATTATGTCAGGGCTTGAACAGGGTTCGTGAACCACTTCGTTATGCAGTTTTCGCCACTCTCCGCTAATGTCATCCATTTTTGCTCTGAAAATTTTCCTCAAAATTTTGTTTTCAAATACTCGAAACGGCTTTTCATTTTGCACAGTGAGAGACCAAGTCTCACAACCATACAGCATAACTGGTAGAATAATAGTTTTGTATATTCTAATCTTTAAATTCCTAGACAATATCCGCGATAAAAGTAATCTATTCAATGAGAAGTAGCACACATTTCCCGCCCGTAATCTCCTCTTCAGTTCGGATTCGACCTCATTTCTCTAAGTGATGTCCACACCTAGACACTTAAATGTGATGTACTGCTGTTGGAATTCTAGTAGCAACCAGGTATTTAGTTTTATCTTCACTTATCCTTAGACCTACATCTTCACTAGCCTTGATTAACGCATTCGCATTTGCTGTTACAGATCCTTTCCTATCGCTAATGATGTTTAGATCATCTGCATACCCTAATATCTTATTATTTCCATTTAACTCCACACCTTCTGAATTATCTGCTGCCATTCGTACAATATATTCTAGGACTAAATTAAAAAGTAGCTGAGACAGGGCATCTCCCTGCTTAAGTCCGTTTTTTATTACAAATTCTTCTGACTCCAATTTCCCCACGCGTACTCTACCTTTTGTGTTTTTCAAACTCGCTCCTATAAGTCTAACATACATATTTGGTATTCCAAGTTCCAAAAGAATTCTGTACAATTTTGATTGCAATACTGAATCATATGCTTTTGTAAAATCTATGTAAAGATTATGAACTGGTTTATTGTATTCCCATTTCTTTTCCAAAATTTGACGCAGGGTGAATATTTGGTCTATAGTTGATCTGTTCCTCCGAAAGCCGGCTTGGTAATCCCCCACGATTTCATCGGCATATGGTGTAAGCCTCCTTAGCAGAATATTCGAGAAAATTTTGGAACATACTGGTAATAGCGATATCCCTTTATAATTACTGCAATCCATTTTGTCACCAAAAATTGGGATCAGAATCGACTCCTGCCACTCTTCAGGTATCATCTCTGAGTTCCATACTTTAGTTATCACTTAGTGAACTACTTCCACCAATTACTGTCCCCCATTTTTAACTAATTCTGCAGTTATGCAATCTGATCCTGATGCTTTATGGTTTTTCAATTTTTTTATTGCATCTCTTACTTCCTTTAATGCTGGATCAGGTATCTGGGGTTCTACTGTATGTATTTCGTACACCTGCTCATTTCCTGCTTCCTGGTGTACATTTAATAAATGCTCAAAATACGCCCTCCATTTACTTAATATAGCACTGAGGTCTGTCAGTATTCCCCCAGCATCCCCTTGAATTTCATTTGTCCTAGCCTTGAAGCCCTTCCTATACCCATTTATGTCTAGGTAAATTCCCTAATGTTTTTTGTTTTACTGTTTGTTTCCATTTTTGTAATTTGATTGTTCCAATAATCCCTCTTCTTCGCCTGTCGCCTACCACCAACTTCCCTTCTCAAGTTCAAGAACTCCTCTCGTTTTCTGTCTCCCATTCTATCCCAATTTAATCGCGCTGTTCTTCTTAATTGTACTTATTGTGACCTTCAATGCCTCTTTGATATTATTCCCCGCAGTTATCCACTGTTTATTTACATCCTCATCTTCATCTTCCTGGTCCTGAGAGCATCAAACTATTTGAAATTTCTATCATGTACCTTCTCCTAAAGTGTTCATCATTTAGCTTGTCAGTGCCGAACCTAACAAGTACGACAGTCCTAAGTCGTACACATTCAAATATGGGTAAGTGTGTCATTACGGCAGTTGTAAAGCCTGCTTTACCAGTGGGTTACGCCGGCAGACAGCCACGGAGACGGCTGTTAAGTGTGAGAGGCTGGCAGCGAACAGTGGGCGCCCGTATAGCAGCGGCTGTGAGCGTAGAGAGCGACTGCAAAGCCGCTTAGCTGCGCGAGGAGAGAGTAGTCGCTGTAGCACAGTGGGGCGGCGCGGCGTGCTCTGCTCTGGTGTGGTGGTGGTGGTGGTGGGGTCTGGGAGCGCGCGCCGGCCGCGTGCTGTGGTCGCGCCGCTGTGCCGTGTGGCGGCGAGCGGCAGGGGCACACATGCGGCAACCCGCCACTCGCCGCGCCGTGCCAGCTGACAGCCGGCTAAACGCCAGTACACTGTACCTGCCACTGTGTTGTAATGGCGATACTACGTAAAATCACTAGCAGGGTTCGAGTTTTTATCCAGTCACAAACTATTTTATATTCCGGGCAACCGCAGCTACTGAAAGTCATTATGTTAGGAAGAACTCCGCTCACAGCCGTTGTTTATTAAAACAAGACCGGTTTCGCAGCTTTAAGCGGCATCATCGAGTGGAACTACGTAGTAAAAAGCAGAGTACAGTGTACCACTATTTACAGATATTAAAATTAGTAAAGAAATGTCTAAAATATACTGGCAATGTTAAAAGACCATAGGCATATCCATCGCTTCTAGTCAAAAGTTACTATTCAGAGAATGTCTTCAATATTGTGGCCAGGGAAAGGTAAAGAACAAGTGCCCCATTCTTTAAAATTTGCTTGCCATTAAAAAGAGAAAAGAAAATATTTTATAGTGAGCGGACGACATTTTTTTTAAGAAGAAAGGCCAGATTGGCGATAAAGAATTGTCAATCCTGACATGATTAGCCAGGACACATGCAAATTACAATGCGGAAAGAATCAGATGGCAGTATCTCACCAGTATGACAGCAGGGCAGCTCGGTACAGGGCAAGGCAAAAGCGACCTGCACGGACGGCAAAGAGAGGCTAGCTGGCTGGCGGAACGGATGCTATCCATGTGGACAGCGTGATACTTATGACTCGGAACGCTTGATCGCTACATTTACAAGCGAGAAGAGTACAGAATTTTATTACCTACTAGCACCTAATCATAC
Source organism: Schistocerca cancellata (assembly GCF_023864275.1). Lineage (NCBI taxonomy): Eukaryota > Metazoa > Arthropoda > Insecta > Orthoptera > Acrididae > Schistocerca > Schistocerca cancellata. Next base: position 247,264,088 of record NC_064632.1, read on the forward strand.
AAACAATCAAAATTAGCCAGAATGGTATGGTACTTTAATTCCAACTGGTTATTCAATGTGAATTGTGCGTTTTCTTTTTTATCTCTAAAAATTTCCACTTCCTCTAATACATTGAAAATAAGGCTTTCTTCAATCTAAAATATCTTTCTGGTTTTAGATACAGGAAAATTTTAAAGAATGGGGCACTTCTTCTTTACCTTTAGCTTTGACGATATTCTCTGAATGGTAACTTTTGACTGGGGGCGATGGGTATGACTATGATCTTTTAACATTGTGAGTATATTTTAGACATTCCTTTACTAATTTTAATATCCGTAAAAGGTGGTGACACTGTGCTTTGCTTTTTACTACGTAGGTTCACCTCATGATGCGGCGTAGAGCCGCGAACCGGTCGTGTTTTAACAATCAATAATTTTACCAGCTGTGGGTTGAGTTCTTCCTAACATAATTTCATCCAGTCACTGTGAGATCCCAAAAGTAGTGCTTAAGGGTTCAATTTTCCGTTTGAAGTCATTCAAGCAGGGTGATCGTACATACATACTATCGCTTGAGCATCATACAAACTCCAGAATGGGGGATGACATAGAAACAGACATTGTTGACTTTGAGGATCAAATGTAAGAGCTGACAACAAATACAATTACCAGCCAGAAAATTACGACCACCGACTTAGTATCGACATAAACGTCCAGTCCAGTAGCATCAACAACTGTCGAGGAATATCAGTTTTTAGTCAGACACACACACACACACATTCCATGTTATATTAGTGAGCGTGCTGTCTGTGTGTAGAACTGGAAAGGCGCGCGATCTACACTCCTGGAAATGGAAAAAAGAACACATTGACACCGGTGTGTCAGACCCACCATACTTGCTCCGGACACTGCGAGAGGGCTGTACAAGCAATGATCACACGCACGGCACAGCGGACACACCAGGAACCGCGGTGTTGGCCGTCGAATGGCGCTAGCTGCGCAGCATTTGTGCACCGCCGCCGTCAGTGTCAGCCAGTTTGCCGTGGCATACGGAGCTCCATCGCAGTCTTTAACACTGGTAGCATGCCGCGACAGCGTGGACGTGAACCGTATGTGCAGTTGACGGACTTTGAGCGAGGGCGTATAGTGGGCATGCGGGAGGCCGGGTGGACGTACCGCCGAATTGCTCAACACGTGGGGCGTGAGGTCTCCACAGTACATCGATGTTGTCGCCAGTGGTCGGCGGAAGGTGCACGTGCCCGTCGACCTGGGACCGGACCGCAGCGACGCACGGATGCACGCCAAGACCGTAGGATCCTACACAGTGCCGTAGGGGACCGCACCGCCACCTCCCAGCAAATTAGGGACACTGTTGCTCCTGGGGTATCGGCGAGGACCATTCGCAACCGTCTCCATGAAGCTGGGCTACGGTCCCGCACACCGTTAGGCCGTCTTCCGCTCACGCCCCAACATCGTGCAGCCCGCCTCCAGTGGTGTCGCGACAGGCGTGAATGGAGGGACGAATGGAGACGTGTCGTCTTCAGCGATGAGAGTCGCTTCTGCCTTGGTGCCAATGATGGTCGTATGCGTGTTTGGCGCCGTGCAGGTGAGCGCCACAATCAGGACTGCATACGACCGAGGCACACAGGGCCAACACCCGGCATCATGGTGTGGGGAGCGATCTCCTACACTGGCCGTACACCACTGGTGATCGTCGAGGGGACACTGAATAGTGCACGGTACATCCAAACCGTCATCGAACCCATCGTTCTACCATTCCTAGACCGGCATGGGAACTTGCTGTTCCAACAGGACAATGCACGTCCGCATGTATCCCGTGCCACCCAACGTGCTCTAGAAGGTGTAAGTCAACTACTCTGGCCAGCAAGATCTCCGGATCTGTCCCCCATTGAGCATGTTTGGGACTGGATGAAGCGTCGTCTCACGCGGTCTGCACGTCCAGCACGAACGCTGGTCCAACTGAGGCGCCAGGTGGAAATGGCATGGCAAGCCGTTCCACAGGACTACATCCAGCATCTCTACGATCGTCTCCATGGGAGAATAGCAGCCTGCATTGCTGCGAAAGGTGGATATACACTGTACTAGTGCCGACATTGTGCATGCTCAGTTGCCTGTGTCTATGTGCCTGTGGTTCTGTCAGTGTGATCATGTGATGTATCTGACCCCAGGAATGTGTCAATAAAGTTTCCCCTTCCTGGGACAATGAATTCACGGTGTTCTTATTTCAATTTCCAGGAGTGTATCTGAGTTCGACCGAGGGCAGATTGTGATGGCCCGGAGGCTCGGCACGAGCATTTAGGAAACTGCATGTCCTGTCGGGTGTTCGAAGAGTTCTGTCGCAAGTGGTTTCAACACGTGACGAAACCGGGGTGAAACCACTTCCAGACGTCGTGGGGTTCGGCGGCCATCCCTCATTACAGATGTTGGACAATGTAAACTGGACAGACAGCTAAAAGAGGAAAGGCGGAACTGACATCGGACTTTAATGCTGGGCAGAGTACAAGTGTGTCTGAACACACAGTGGACCGAATACTCCTGACGATTGGTTTCCGCAGATGACGATCGATGCATGTGCTAATCTTAGCACTACGATGTCGGCAACTGCAACTGAAATGGCCACGTGACTGTCAGTACTGGTCGTTGACACATTGGCAGAGCGTTGCATGGTCTTACGAATCCCGATAGCTACTTCATCATACCGACGGGAAGTATATTTGCGGCAGACGATGTGAACTTACGCGGTTCATATGAATACCTATTGTAACCATTACCACCGGCACACGGAACTATTTATAGAGGAGTTTAATCATATTCGTATGGAACTTACACGAACATGCTGCGGATTCTTGGGAATAAATGTGCTTCAATTTGAGAATTATATTAGTGTGAATGAGGCGTGTTTTGTTGTTTGAAGACCAATAAAATAAGAAAACCACCTTTTTATCGGAGAGTATTCTTGTCATCATTCCTGGTTTAGTTTCTATGGTACATAATTATAGGCACGTCACTAACAATTAGTTGTACGGTTAATTTTTCATATCGGACGCAGTCTGTTGTGAGTCGTCTAACTTAACGGTCTGATCGCAAAACATTAGAACACGATAATTAACGTGGAATTTCTGAGAGAGAAGTTACATATACGAGGTGATTCGGTGATGATATTGCAAACTTTCAGGGAGATCGACAACGATAAACGTATCAATCTGATGCAAGGGACCCTGGTCAGGCCGGCCGGAGTGGCCGTGAGGTGCTAGGCGCTACAGTCTGGAGCCGAGCGACCGCTACGGTCGCAGGTTCTAATCCTGCATGGGCATGGATGTGTGTGATGTCTTTAGGTTAGTTAGGTTTAATTAATTCTAAGTTACAGGCGACTGATGACCTCAGAAGTTAAGTCGCATAGTGCTCAGAGCCATTTTTGAACCCTGGTCAGAAAACAAATGAATCAGAATTTATAAGCGAAAATCGTCTGTTACCTCTGGCATTACCGGTACTGTAGATTGTACGGTAAGCAGCTTATATTACACATCAACGCTAGGAAACACTGCTCATTACAATTTTCTTGCGACATTCAGTGGCGACAAAAAACGTCGACCTGCTACTCGCAAAAAACAATTTTTTTGAAGGTTATACAGGGTGAATATTAATAAAACCGACAAAGTGCAGGGAATGATCCTTGGGTGGAAACGGAAGAAAAAAGCTCCCATGAACATGTGTCAAGAAATGCAACGACAACAAATCGTCCCGGCACACAGTACAGAGTTGCATTGCATCAGCGTCACAACACATGTTCAAAATGGCCTCCCTGGTAGCGATTGTCATGAAGGATACACTTAATCGTACTTTGGCTTACACCATGTTGGCGGGTCATTTGCCTGGAGCCTATACTAGGGTCCATCTCACAAGGGAACCTCCCCATCGCACCCCCCCTCAGATTTAGTTATAAGTTGGCACAGTGGATAGGCCTTGAAAAACAGAACACAGGTCAATCGAGAAAACAGGAAGAAGTTGTGTGGAACTATGAAAAAAAAGCAAAATATACAAACTGAGTAGTCCATGTGATGGATATGGAACATAAAGGATAGCATGAGCTCAAGCGCGCCGTGGTCCCGTGGCTAGCGTGCGCAGCTCCAGAACGAGAGATCCTTTTTTCTTGTCTTCCTTCGAGTGAAAAGTTTAATTTTTTATTTTCAGACAATTATTATCTGTCTGCTCGTCCGTCCGATGCGAGGTAACTGCGCCGTAGTATGGGGACGCTACACTTAAACAAACCTCGAAACACACGACGTCAGTCGACTACAGCGCACGGAAGAGAGAGTATTCCTGCTAACGAGGCTCCCTGGCTGGCATTTGACTATTTGCTACTTTGGACGAGAGTGCATTAAATACGTGAGATGTATTCCGTGGGCAATATGAATCCAGCAAATGTAGCTCGCGACTTCAATAACAATCGCACGGTTTTGGTGTGCGGTCGCAAAACACAGACACTAAACTTATTACAGTAAACAGAGATGTCAATGAACGAACGGACAGATCATAACTTTGCGAAAATAAAGAAAGTAAACTTGTCACTCCAGGGAAGACTTCAACCCAGGACCTCTCGTTCCGCAGCTGCTCACGCTAACCACGGGACCATGGCGCTCCTGAGTTCCGACGTTCCTTGATGTTGCCTATCTTGCGCATCGACTACTCAGTTTGTATATTTTGCTTATTTTTTCATAGTTCCACACAACTTCTTTCTGTTTTCTCGATTGATCTGTGTTCAGTTTTTCAAGGCCTATGCACTGTGCCAACTTATAACTAAATCTGAGGGGGGTGCGATGGGGAGGTTCCCTTGTCAGTATCCTGTAGAATCCGGTCCTCCAGATCTGGTGCACGCACCGAGCGAGGCGGTGCAGTGGTTAGCAGACTGGACTCCGATTCGGGAGGGCAACGGTTCAAACCCTCGGCCGGCCATCCCGATTTAGGTTTTTGGTGGTTTCCCTAAATCACTCCAGGCAAAAGCCGGGATGGTTCCTGTGCAAGGGCACAGCCGACTTCCTCCCCCATCCTTGACACTATCCGAGCTTGTGCTCAGTCTCGAATGACCTCGATGTCGACGGGACGTTAAACCCAATCTTACTTCCTTTTTCCTTTTGGTTTATGCACAGTCCACCGCCTCCCTGCACGCTAATCTGTCTGAAAGGACGCATGATCACACAAACGTCCAAAAGGGATCTGAAATATTGTGTGACGTGTTTGGTGGCTGTGAGTGTACTTGTTTTGGTATAGCAGTGCTGCCTCTCGACCCTTTTCGTGTGCTTGGCCTTACGCAAACACCGTCTCGACTTGTTCCAGATATGAATACAAGGCCATTTCGATACTTACAGCCGGCCGAAGTGGCCGTGCGGTTAAAGGCGCTGCAGTCTGGAACCGCAAGACCGCTACGGTCGCAGGTTCGAATCCTGCCTCGGGCATGGATGTTTGTGATGTCCTTAGGTTAGTTAGGTTTAACTAATTCTCAGTTCTAGGGGACTAATGACCTCAGCAGTTGAGTCCCATAGTGCTCAGAGCCATTTGAGCCATTTTTTTGATACTTACAGTAGGCTGCGTCAATCACACAGCATGCAACACACAAGGAACATACGGAACGTGGTCAGAAAACGTTCATTCGTCAGCGCCATCTATCGAGCCAACGATGAATTTCACCACACTTGTTCAGAGGACATTTTTTACTCTATTTCCTGTCAGGAACAAATCCCTGCAGTTTCTCTCTTTCATTAATGTTCGCACTATATACAAGGTGATTTTTCCACTGTGTACAAACGTCAAGGATTAATCGACGAGACGACACGGGACAAAAAAGGTCTACTGAACTTATGTTCGGAAATGCATGTTTTTCATGCTGCAGACAATGTATTCAGTCGTAAATTGTTACAGACACTGCGGTCTAATACGCGCTGCACCATGGAGCCACAGTTACAGAATGTGTTGAAAATGGTTTCCAAGTGTCTCAACGCATGGGTGTATGGGCCGTAGCAGGTACTGTCTCACACGTTCACATCAGCCGGGCTGCTTCCGAACAGCATTAATACGTTACTCCAGTGTCTCCACACCTGGAACGGGCTCTGCAAACAGGATACTTTTGAGATAACCCCATAACCATAAATGCCACGGGTTAAGATCAGGTGTACGAGCAGGTCATGTATCTGGACCCCCTCGTCCGATCTATCGAGCAGGGAAAACAGAATTGAGATGCGGCCGGACGCTAACGGCAAAGTGAGCTGGAGCACCACCACGTAACAAATTAATTTCTAAATATAGCTACATGCTGAACATTTATCCACCGTTCCAATAATAGAAATTCTTGTAAGGAGTAGAATGGGTTGTCACGTAGAATGTTTTTCAGTTTGTTTCCAATTTTCACTTATATATATACACTCCTGGAAATTGAAATAAGAACACCGTGAATTCATTGTCCCAGGAAGGGGAAACTTTATTGACACATTACTGGGGTCAGATACATCACATGATCACACTGACAGAACCCCAGGCACATAGACACAGGCAACAGAGCATGCACAATGTCGGCACTAGTACAGTGTATATCCACCTTTCGCAGCAATGCAGGCTGCTATTCTCCGATGGAGACGATCGTAGAGATGCTGGATGTAGTCCTGTGGAACGGCTTGCCATGCCATTTCCACCTGGCGCCTCAGTTGGACCAGCGTTCGTGCTGGACGTGCAGACCGCGTGAGACGACGCTTCATCCAGTCCCAAACATGCTCAATGGGGGACAGATCCGGAGATCTTGCTGGCCAGGGTAGTTGACTTACACCTTCTAGAGCACGTTGGGTGGCACGGGATACATGCGGACGTGCATTGTCCTGTTGGAACAGCAAGTTCCCTTGCCGGTCTAGGAATGGTAGAACGATGGGTTCGATGACGGTTTGGATGTACCGTACACTATTCAGTGTCCCCTCGACGATCACCAGTGGTGTACGGCCAGTGTAGGAGATCGCTCCCCACACCATGATGCCGGGTGTTGGCCCTGTGTGCCTCGGTCGTATGCAGTCCTGATTGTGGCGCTCACCTGCACGGCGCCAAACACGCATACGACCATCATTGGCACCAAGGCAGAAGCGACTCTCATCGCTGAAGACGACACGTCTCCATTCGTCCCTCCATTCACGCCTGTCGCGACACCACTGGAGGCGGGCTGCACGATGTTGGGGCGTGAGCGGAAGACGGCCTAACGGTGTGCGGGACCGTAGCCCAGCTTCATGGAGACGGTTGCGAATGGTCCTCGCCGATACCCCAGGAGCAACAGTGTCCCTAATTTGCTGGGAAGTGGCGGTGCGGTCCCCTACGGCACTGCGTAGGATCCTACGGTCTTGGCGTGCATCCGTGCGTCGCTGCGGTCCGGTCCCGTGTCGACGGGCACGTGCACCTTCCGCCGACCACTGGCGACAACATCGATGTACTGTGGAAAAAAGAACACATTGACACCGGTGTGTCAGACCCACCATACTTGCTCCGGACACTGCGAGAGGGCTGTACAAGCAATGATCACACGCACGGCACAGCGGACACACCAGGAACCGCGGTGTTGGCCGTCGAATGGCGCTAGCTGCGCAGCATTTGTGCACCGCCGCCGTCAGTGTCAGCCAGTTTGTCGTGGCATACGGAGCTCCATCGCAGTCTTTAACACTGGTAACATGCCGCGACAGCGTGGACGTGAACCGTATGTGCATTTGACGGACTTTGAGCGAGGGCGTATAGTGGGCATGCGGGAGGCCGGGTGGACGTACCGCCGAATTGCTCAACACGTGGAGCGTGAGGACTCCACAGTACATCGATGTTGTCGCCAGTGGTCGGCGGAAGGTGCACGTGCCCGTCGACCTGGGACCGGACCGCAGCGACGCACGGATGCACGCCAAGACCGTAGGATCCTACGCAGTGCCGTAGGGGACCGCACCGCCACTTCCCAGCAAATTAGGGACACTGTTGCTCCTGGGGTATCGGCGAGGACCATTCGCAACCGTCTCCATGAAGCTGGGCTACGGCCCCGCACACCGTTAGGCCGTCTTCCGCTCACGCCCCAACATCGTGCAGCCCGCCTCCAGTGGTGTCGCGACAGGCGAGAATGGAGGGACGAATGAAGACGTGTCGTCTTCAGCGATGAGAGTCGCTTCTGCCTTGGTGCCAATGCTGGTCGTATGCGTGTTTGGCGCCGTGCAGGTGAGCGCCACAATCAGGACTGCATACGACCGAGGCACACAGGGCCAACACCCGGCATCATGGTGTGGGGAGCGATCTCCTACACTGGCCGTACACCACTGGTGATCGTCGAGGGGACACTGAATAGTGCACGGTACATCCAAACCGTCATCGAACCCATCGTTCTACCATTCCTAGACCGGCAAGGGAACTTGCTGTTCCAACAGGACAATGCACGTCCGCATGTATCCCGTGCCACCCAACGTGCTCTAGAAGGTGTAAGTCAACTACCCTGGCCAGCAAGATCTCCGGATCTGTCCCCCATTGAGCATGTTTGGGACTGGATGAAGCGTCGTCTCACGCGGTCTGCACGTCCAGCACGAACGCTGGTCCAACTGAGGCGCCAGGTGGAAATGGCATGGCAAGCCGTTCCACAGGACTACATCCAGCATCTCTACGATCGTCTCCTTGGGAGAATAGCAGCCTGCATTGCTGCGAAAGGTGGATATACACTGTACTAGTGCCGACATTGTGCATGCTCTGTTGCCTGTGTCTATGTGCCTGGGGTTCTGTCAGTGTGATCATGTGATGTATCTGACCCCAGGAATGTGTCAGTAAAGTTTCCCCTTCCTGGGGCAATGAATTCACGGTGTTCTTATTTCAATGCCAGGAGTATATATATATATATATATATATATATATATATATATATATATATATATATGTGTGTGTTACATATAAAATATCAAACATGATAATTTTAGTCTTGCCAGCCCGCCTCCTGAGCAATTTCTGCGGATGCTTATACCCCAGTGTCAAAAAACAACATATGACAATGAGAGAGCCAACTCCACCAAGCCAAGTCGGCACTTGTCTATTACGCTACCATACTTTCTTATTGGTAGTTAATTAGAAATCTCGAAATTTACAAGTTCATTTTCACCTCTAAGTATATCAGATGTAGTTATAGGGACTTGTCATGCAATAATACGTGCGCTAAAGCATTATTTTCAGGTATACACACAAATAAATATCTATATGTACTTTTATTCATAATTTTGCAGTAAATAAAATTTTAGAACATATTCCTTTGTGGCCATAAGGTACTGTTCCTGGCACTTTCTGATCAAAGAATCACGCTATCCATTCTAATATATGTTTGTATACCCATCTGCTCTAATATTCATAATGATGGCAAATATTTATATATTTTGATGCACTCAACTGAGAATCCTGTTTCGTCTTAATTTGAACTTATTTTCAACACAACAACAACCAATAGGAACACAAATATATCCAACGACCGTAGCGTGCGAGAGACTACTGCAAACTGACAGCACAATATTTCCTGACACCGCAGGTTTTGATGTTCTCAGCACTACTGCGCAACCTCTCAGTCTCACCTCTACACGTTCAGTAATACAGTCCATCACGAAATGGTGTGCAATACGTATTATTGATCGTTAGGAACCGTCTAACGCATCTTACTCCTCGTCTGTGTCGTCCGCAGCTCGTGGTCGTGCGGTAGCGTTCTCGCTTCCTGCGCCCGGGTTCCCGGGTTCGATTCCCGGCGGGGTCAGGGATTTTCTCTGCCTCGTGATGACTGGGTGTTGTGTGAAGTCCCTAGGTTAGTTCGGTTTAAGTAGTTGTAAGTTCTAGGGGACTGATAACCATAGATGTTCAGTCCCATAGTGCGCAGAGCCATTTTTGTTCAGTATCCTCCACATATACCTTTCCTCGTCCCTGCTGTAGGCAGTCTTCTCACTTCCTATCTTATCAGTCTCCTCACTTCCTATCTTATCAGTCTACTTAATTTTTAGCATCGTCCTGTAACATCATATCTCAAACGCTTTGATCCTCTTCTTTTCCGGCCTTTCTACTGTTCATGATTCACTTCCATCCATGCTGTGCTCGAAGCGTACGTTCTCACATTTTCTTCCTCAAATAAAGGTCCATATAACCTAGCTCTGTCAAACTTGTATGAACCGAGAATTGCTTTGATCTGTGGCTCCACAGTCACATTATGGACCTGTGAGCACTGCCGACTGTTAATGTGTGTCTGTTGTAGTGCATCTGTTCCACGTGCATGCAATGTTTCCCACATCCACCGCAACAGGTGGAAATCAACCAGAAATTTTTCTGCGACGGTGACCAGTCCGTGGCAGTAGAGAGTAAAAGTTAGTTTGGCTCACTTTGGTGGTATCAATGGTGAGTGCTGGAAGTCTTAATTTATGGGAGACCTAGTGCAAGATCGTAAGCAGTACAGCTGGAATCAGTTAAGTTGTGGTGTGTGCCCGGCGAATACTATCGTGTTTCTACTTGTCAGTAGTATAGAATTTGAGATAAAGTGATACACTTGTGAGAAGGATTTTACATGTGACTGGGTTCTTATTGCATCGGTTAAAAGAATGGACAGTTCAAACACGACACAGGGCCTGTTAATTACTTAGATGAACAGCCAGAAAATTGTCCGAAACGTGTTACTCGCCATCTACAGTTCGCTTGCCCACGTTTCAGCTCACCAGGACTGAAATAGAAATCCTAACCACTAATTCGAAGGGACAAAGGAAATAACGAGGAAAAATTAAAACTTACGTACGTGTCTGAACGATCGGACACGTTGACGATCCACAACTTTACGAAAGACATAGATTTATTTTTTCGCTGATGAATTTTGTGCGCTGCGATACAAAGATGTAAACAGTTTCAATCTGCATGAAGACTGTATGGGACGAAGCGGCTTTTTGGGTGCGCTTTAATAACATTTCTGCTGTTTTGACCAAACTTTTTTATTATTTCCAAAACCACTTTACGCGTTTCGAGATTCCGTCATTTTCAAAGGCAATAAAATACAACACAAAACAGTGTTATGTCAATCATATAAAATTGTTGATCAGATACATTTTATCTGGTCAACATTTCAATCAGGAAACAAATTTGCACTTGTTCGCCTTTGTCTTCCGTCCTTCCTGAACAACCTTCCTAGATGGCACAGCTGAAAGACACCGGATATTTGTTCAAGAGGTGCTGATTATAATTTCGCACGCGTCCACCTTGCTTTACAATTTCTGTGATTTTTGCGTAATACCAGTGAAGAGTGCTGCATGGTATGCCTTATCAACTTGGGGATCGTTGCCTCCGTCTGATCAGCCGCAAAATTATGACCACTTACCTAACAGCCGGTATGTCCACCTTCGGCTCGATTAACAGCGGCGACGCGTCGTGTCATGGAAATAGTGCGGCCTTGGTAGGTCGCTGGAGGGAGGTGGCACCACATCTGCGTACAGAAGTCACCTAATTCCCGTAAATTCCAAGGAGGGGGGCGATGATCTCTGCCGCTACGTTCAATCACATCCCAGATGTGTTCGATCGCATTCAGATCTGGCGAGCTGAGGGGCCAGCACATCAACTGGATCTCTCCACTCTGTTCCTCGAACCACTCCATCGCACTCCTGGCCTTGTGACATGGAGCATTATCTTACTGAAAATTGCCACTGCCGTCGGAGGACATGATCCTCATGAAGAAGTGTAGTTGTGAGACGTCGCAGCTAGGGCTAGATCGCCAATTTGTCTATTAAAGCTTTCTTGTATGTATGTATGTGGGCTTCAGTGTAAGCAGTCAGAATCTTATACGACATGTAACGGGCGAGTTGTGTCCTGCAGATGTGCGTTATGACCATATGGCGTGACTGCAGCGTGTGAAAGTAGCGAAGAGGCGCTTACAGAGTAGTTACATTCTCTGGAATTATAAAAATTAATAACTGATCTAGAAATAGCCTGAGGAACTTCATATTAGGTATATAGCCTTCTGTCGTGTAAAGGAACAATCTGTCAAAATCTGAAGTCAATAAGTGTCATAATTTGGAACTTAAAAAAAGCCAGTAAAAAACGTAATTATCCGACACTTAAAAAGCTAAATCTATCTATCTATATATATATATATATATATATATATATATATATATATATATATATATATATGTTAATAGTTCACTAACTGTGACTATTTGAAAAGATATGATTACACCTTCAGTGTTTAGATTCAAATTTGGAAAGTTCTCGTTTTAGAAAACCTTTCGTAATTTTGCTGTAGTAATAACTTTAAGAATTTCAAGTAGATATTTATGTTTTGTGTTAGGATGAGTGTGCAAGAGAGTACTTGTGTGAGTGTATGTGGGACATTCGCCAATATTAAATTTTCAGTTTGTAATTCTCTATAGGAACTTGCAAGTGTTCCAGCTTTGTATCGTGGGAACGAATCCACCAGTGGTTCCCCTACTAGTGGATGATGGATGTCCAAGCATGTTTGAATATGTAAGAGACAGCCAAAACGTTCACGACTATATATTTAAATTCCAGAGTTAAAGTACAGCTTAAAGTTTATTTAATTTTATTTGTTTAACAAGAGAGTTTTGAGTTGCTTATTTTAATGACGTCAATGAGCTAAGAGCAGCCAATGGTTCTTGCTATATTTTGGCGCGAGCCGCACCCTGAAAGTAAGTTCTGATTGGCCGTAATTCTGTACAGCCAATAAGAAGTGAGACAAAAATGGTTCAAATGGCTCTGAGCACTATGGGACTTAACATCTGAGGTCATCAGTCCCCTAGAACTTAGAACTACTTAAACCTAATTAACCTAAGGACATCACACACATCCATGCCCGAGGCAGGATTCGAACTTGCGACCGTAGCGGTCGCGCGGTTACAGACTGAAGCGCCTAGAACCGCTCGGCCACACCGGCCGGCCAAAAGAAGTGAGACGGTTTGCCACCTAACGCATGAGATAGTGGTGCTGGTAGAGGGGGAGAGAAGAAGGAGGTGGTGGACTATCTTTCGAAGGAGCCGGTCATGCTGCAAGTGTCCGAACGCATTATGTGTAAAATGAACTGATATTGTGACTTCCGCGTTTCGGTACAGTGATAAAGGCAGCTGGTGTTTACCATTAACTATTTGTGAAATTTTAAGAGTCGAGAGATATTTTGTTCTGGAGAAAATCGCGTGTGTAAACTTTGAACTAAAAGCGTGGCGGTACTAAGTAAATTATTTTTACTGAGTATTTATGGCGAGCAAAACTTTATTTAAAGACGACCACTGAATGCCGAGTGCTAAAGTAAATAGCAGTTTATTGACTGTATTACTCTCGTAAATGAATGGGATAGGAAAAGTTCTGGCTGAGTGTGACGAGGACTGTGAACAGGAACTTAAATGATTTGAACACATGTGGGCTGATGATCTTGCTTAATAGCAATAAAAAAATCCTAATGCAAGTTTAAAAGGACTTTTGAACGTAGAAATTTGAACAGCAACCCATTTCCGATTTATTCTTTAGAGTTCACAAAACTAGTTTCAGCTTTTTGTACTTATAGCGGCCTCCGACGTGTAGTTATGAAAACTCAGTTTCTTCAACACTGCTTTTCTGAGATCTCTTAAGTAGCTACAGTCAAGAGTTACGTGTGCAAATCTGCAGCAGTATCGAGGTAGGTGGACAATTGATGCTGCAGAACCGCCGTCGATGTGCGAAAGAGCGCGTTACGTCGCACGTGTCCTGCGACCCGTGTACGACACTCCTGGGCCGTCATGGTGCCTTGCACAGCTCCACTGGAATGTTCCCCAGACCATAATGGAGCCGCCGCTAGCTTGTCTCCTTCCCGCAGTACAGGTGTCAAGAATCTGTTACCCTGGAATACGACGGATTCGCGCTCTTCTATCAATATGATGAAGAAGGTATCGGGGTTCATCAGGTTACGCCACGCTTTGCCACTGCGCCAACGTCCAGTGCCGATAGTCTCGTGCTCATTTCAGTCGAAGTAGCCGATGTCGTGCTGTAAGCATTGCCACACGAATGGGTCGTCGGCTGCGAAGTCCCTTCGTCATGAGTGTTCGGTGCACTGAGTGTTCAGACACACTTGTACTTCCGCCAGAGTTCGTCACCTGCCTGTTTTACCAGTTTGCCCAGCCTATGACGTCCAACGTCTGTAATCAGGGCTGACCACCCAACTCCTAGTTCACCTTGGGTTCGTCACGTGTTGAAAACATTCACCCAAGGCACTCCTCGAACACCCGAGAAGTCTGCAGTTTCCGGAACTCTCGTGCCGAGCCTGCGGGCCACCGCCATCTCCCCTCGCTCAAACTCGGATAGATCACGCGCCTTCCCCACTCTGTACACGGACAACACGTTCACTGATACTACATGCACCGAGTGTGTGTCTGACTAGCAGTTATTGCTCGCCAGATGGCGCTGCTATCGCCTGGTCGGTGGATACAATGTTCTGCCGGATCAGTTTATGGCACCCTTACAAATACCTGTATCGTAGAGGCGTTGAGAGGAAAAACAAGGAAACAGGAAAAAATACTTCGTTGATAGCGCAAGACTGAATGATAATATGTCTGGTCATATGTGGCGGCAAAACAATTTGAAGAGATCACCGAGAAAACAACCAGGTACCGCGATTGTGTCCATTTGTTGTTGTGGTCTTCAGTGCTGAGACTGGTTTGATTCAGCTCTCCATGCTACTCTATCCTGTGCAAGCTTCTTCATCTCCCAGTACTTACTGCGACCTACATCCTTCTGAATCTGCTTGGTGTATTCATCTCTTGGTCTCCCTCTCCGATTTTTACCCCCCACGCTGCAGTACAATGCTAAATTGGTGATCCCTTGATGCCTCAGAACATGTCCTACCAATCGATCCCTTCTTCTAGTCAAGTTGTGCCACAGACTCCTCTTCTCCCCAATTCTATTCAATACCTCCTCATTAGTTATGTGATCTACCCATCTAATCTTCAGCAGACTTCTGTAGCACCACATTTCGAAAGCTTCTAGTGTCTTCTTGTCCAAACTATTTATCGTCCGTGTTTCACTTCCATACATGGCTACACTCGATACAAATACTTTCAGAAATGACTTCCTGACACTTAAATCTATACTCGATGTTAACAAATTTCTCTTCTTCAGAAATGCTTTCCTTGCTATTGCCAGTCTACATTTTATATCCTCTCTACTTCGACCATCATCAGTTATTTTGCTCCCCAAATAGCAAAACTCCCATACTGCTTTAAGCGTCTCATTTCCTAATCTAATACCCTCAGCATCTCTCGATTTAGTTCTAATACATTCCATTATCCTCGTTATGCTTTTATTGATGTTCATCTTATATCCTCCTTTCAAGACGCTATCCATTCCGTTCAACTGCTCTTCCAAGTCCTTTGTTGTCTCTGACAGAATTACAATGTCATTGGCGAACCCCAAAGTTTTTACTACTTCTCCATGGATTTTAATACCTACTCCAAATTTTTCTTTTGTTTCCTTCACTGCTTGCTCAATATACAGATTGAATAACATCGGGGAGAGGCTACAACCCTGTCTAACTCCCTTTCCAACCACTGCTTCCCTTTCATGCCCCTCAACTCTTATAACTGCCATCTGGTTTCTGTACAAATTGTAAATAGCCTTTCGCTCTCTGTATTTTACCCCTGCCACCTTCAGAATCTGAGAGTATTCGAGTCAACATTGTCAAAAGCTTGCTCTAAGTCTACAAATGCTAGAAACGTAGGTTTGCCTTTCCTTAATCTAGCTTCCAAGATGAGTCGTAGGGTCAGTATTGCCTCACGTGTTCCAATATTTCCACGGAATCCAAACTGATCTTCCCCGAGGTCGGCTTCTACTAGTTTTTCCATTCGTCTGTAAAGAATTCGCGTTAGTATTTTGCAGCCGTGAGTTATTAAACTGATAGTTTGGTAATTTTCACATCTGTCAACACCTGCTTTCTTTGGGATTGGAATTATTATATTCTTCTTGAAGTCTGAGGGTATTTCCATGTCAGTGTGTAAATGGTTCATATGGCTCTGAGCACTATGGGGCTTAACTTCTGAGGTCATCAGTGCCCTATAACTTAGAACCACTTAAACCTAACTAACCTAAGGACATCATACACATCCATGCCCGAGGCAGGATTCGAACCTGCGACTGTAGCGCCTAGAACCGCTCGGCCACCACGGCCGGCCTGTGTATAAAGACGATCATGATTTTACTGTGTGGTGACTATGACATGATGTATGATCATATGAGCGCTGTATTCAAGGTACAGGCACTGTTTAGGCTATATATCATCCTTGTGTTGCATTTTGACGTTTTGAGACTGTAATCGATCTGTGTTTAATCCAGTGGACCATAAACTGTCAATCAGTTGAGCTTACTGCGCACACTTATGCCTCTCTCGCAACAGCGCACTGCGACATTTTGTGCTCGTCCGCCGATAAATACGAATAAGGTATTCTCGTATGAAATTGCACTGATGACCTACATGTACGCTGTAGGAAAAATGTTTATTGCGAAACATTACGATAGCTTTCAACCCGACACGAAAAAAATTTCTGCTTCTCCAGAAGACTTTTATTGTTCAGACGTGATACGATATAAATAGTTCAAGGGATATATTAGTGTAAATGTCCCGTATCATATATTTCCAGGTGCAAGTTCTTGGAGGTAATTACTGATTCTAGAGACGAAAAGTTTCTCTCATCTGAGCTTTTATACACGTGTATGCATTAACCGGTATTCTGATTTCGTTGTAGCGCCCAGATCTTTCATGCACCATGTGCATAATGTCTGTCCACAGTACAACCATTATCAAGAGCCTTAAACTTCGATTTCTGAACAGCTACGAGAACCTTAAGGGCTTCAATGATAGTTGCAACAGAGCCTCAAGCATTGCTCAAAAATTAAAAATTTTTGTATAACAAATGGTCGAAGCTGTCCATTCTTACGTGTTTAAGTTTTTTAGAAAAGCTGAAAACTCAGGTCGAAGCTTAGTTGTAATCCTTAACAATTGGTATTAATAATTTTTTTCAGATTTAGCATCTCTTACTCAAATACATACTGTTCATGCAAAGTAGTATCGTGTTTACTCACTGCTTTAAGATGGCTTCAGCTCAATTATTATTAAGTGTTCCTCCTTGTTTTTGTCAGTTCTTATATAAACCCACACTATCATAGGAAGATGATAATGCACTCACCCTTTTCGGTAAGGATAGGCGCAATTACATTATGTGGCGGGCATTTGAGGTGGAAATGTATGAGAACAAGGTAAAGATTCTGGCCTGTACAGATATGGCATTGACGCCAATGAAATTGTATTGGCTTAGTGTATGTTTTACAATGTATCAAACGAATTATTAGTATATAGAAAATTCTCTGTTTCCGAGGGCAGTGAGAAAAGGTTTTGAAATTTCAGAGTGTCACTCTAATCACCTTCCGACGATATTGAGAAGGTCTGCTGAAATTTGAAGTTGCTTTTATGATGTTCTAGAGTGAAATTTGGTGTTTTATTTAAACGCTTAGACATTCTGTGCTTAAAAATTTAACGAGTTGGCGGCTTGAAATGGAAGCCTTCTCATAAAGATGTACCGATTTTTTTTTGGCAAAAATGGCTCTGAGCACTATGGGACTTAACATCTATGGTCATCAGTCCCCTAGAACTTAGAACTACTTAAACCTAACTAACCTAAGGACATCACACAACACCCAGTCATCACGAGGCAGAGAAAATCCCTGACCCCGCCGGGAATCGAACCCGGGAACCCGGGCGCGGGACCGAATTTTTTTCTAATTACATAGTGTGCTAATCAGTAGGCACATCCTATTACCCGCAAGATCATACAGTGCACTAGATGCAAGTTTTATGGTACTTGCGAGCACATTCGCGCATGTGTGTGTGTGTGTGTGTGTGTGTGTGTATGCTTTTGTGTGTGTGTGTGTGTGTGTGTGTGTGTGTGTGTCCACTGATCATACCTCTTGTCCATGTGGCATAATGGGGATTTTAACATGCCTAATTAGTTTTACAGCTTTAAGTGACGGACTGATTAGGACTGGTAAAAAGGCGGTGCCATGTTTACTGTAAACCGTACTGAGTTGATGGATGAAACGTAACCTTGATTTAAGCTGAAACACAAATAAGCCACAGAGTTACTCAGTTCCAAGTCCCGACCGCCAAAGACAATCTGGGTTTCATGTTACCACTCAGTTTGACGGTTCCTCTTCTATTGAGCTTAACGTAACATTGACCTTCTCAGTCCCTCAGAAGATGACGACTATAGGCCTACCTCTACATCATATCTATACGATCATGACCAGCGTAGTCAGCAACTACATCTGTTTGACGTCAACAGCTGTACAATGGCCTCACACAAACTTTTCCACTCACTTCGCGCCTCAGCTGTATGCTATCGTGCTGTGCTCACCTCCAATTAATTTTCATTGCAACAGTCACTACACTTCCATCTCTGTTTACTAAACCATTCCTTTTTTCCCCTGTCACTACTACTAGTTGTCACCATGCAGGTCTCTATTGCTCGCTGACTGACCCTCAGCTGTCTGCGATTGGTTCTTGCATTAGACATCCACGTCTCACTGTCATACATTGATGAATCAAGACATTGTGACCACGTGTAAGAATGCAGAGCCTCGTGACAGTAACCTTGAATCAAAGGTTCTCGGGTTTCCAGTCACGTCAAGCAGTTAAAATTACACGAGCTTTCAGCCAATCACTCCTTGGCCATTGTCAAGCGTTATGACGAACAGCGGGCTGGTGCCACGCCCCTTATAATTATCCCTTATAATTATATCTTATTATTTACTACTACTATACCTTATTACTTACTACCTGCCAGCTGTGACATCACAGGCACGTGCCAGTAGCCCACTGGCTATTGTACGACTTGACAAAGGCCAAGGAATGCTTGGCCCTTTATTCATTATGACTACCTACTTAGTAGTGTGTTAGAGAGTAATAAAGTAGCGACTGTGCATCACATGGGTACTGCAAATCTTTGGTAGGTTCCCAGAAGTGTGTGGCACCAGACGTCTGCGGCACAGAACACGACATTCCCGTAAATTTCGGGCCTGTGGTTTGTGAGCACAGAGCTGGTGGCTGATAACGTTCCAGCTATGCTCCATCAGGTTGCGATCAAATAAAATTCTCGGCCAAGGCATCAACCTCAGTTCACTATCATGCTCATGACAACACTTTAGCACGGTTCCAGCCTTATGACATAAATCTTCATCCTGCTTGAAGATAGCAACGCCGTTAGGGAGGACAGCAAACATGAAGGGATGCAGATGGTCCACAAAAATCTTCACATAGTCCACAAATTAGATTACTACCGTAGGTCCTATCGAGGTCCCCATATCATAAAACGGCTTCCACTGGCCTGCATCTGTGGCATGGTCAATGTTTCGAGTAGCCGTTTGCATGGACGTCGACTTATCTGGAGACAACCATGAACTGGATATGAGAACAAACGTGATTCGTCCATTCATCCAAACAGATAACACGTTTATGCTGGAATGAAGAAAGGAAGGTTAGTGTTTAACGTAAGGTCGATATCGAGGCCATCAGAGATGGAGAAGAAAAATGGCTCTGAGCACTATGCGACTTAACATCTGAGGTCATCAGTCCCCTAGAACTTAGAACTACTTGAACCAAACTAACCTAAGGACATCACACTCAACCATGTCCGAGGCAGGATTCGAACCTGCAATCATAGCGGTCGCGCGGTTCCAGACTGAAGCGCCGAGAACCGCTCGGCCACGCTGGCCGGCGATAGAGAAGAAGCTGGGAATGGTTTCTAGCATGGAGAAGCAACTCGGCTGTGCCCTTTTAAATGATCTATCCCGGCATTTGCCTGGAGCGATCTATGGAAATGACGGAAAACCTAAATATGGATGGCTGGAAGCGTATTTTAACCGTCGTCCACCGGAAAGCGAGTCAAGTATACTAACTACTGCGCCACGTCGCTCGGTATTTCCACTGTTCCACACTCGGGTGGTGCGTTCTGCGGAGCTGCGTGTTCAAAAATGTAAGCCGAACGGTGCGCTACGAAACAGTTGGATCTGCACCTGAACTGTACTCGGTTGTCAGATTGCCACAGATCGCAGCCTGTTCTACTTTACAGAACGGACAAGCCTCCGAACACTCTCTGTGATGAGCCGTGGACGTCCAACACCTTATAGCCATCTCGTGCTTTCACCGTCCTTCAACTACGTTACAGAGTTGCTCGCGACAGTAGCACGTGAGCAGCCGTCCGTCTACGCCGTTTCCGAGACGCTCTTTCCCAAATGACTGGGCGTAAAGTCTGTCCACATTTAGATGGATTTACCCATACGTGGTCCGCATCGTCGCAAGAATCAGTTCCCATTCGTGTATGTACCGCTTACTCGTGTATACGAGCAGCGTTCGGTAAGTGCTGCAACACATTTTATTTTTCAGCCAATATCGGTTGAATAAACGCAGAATTTGTTGTGAACGTAGTGGAATATTCCCGCTTCAGCCCCTGTAGTTACATGAACTTCTGACAGGTAGAGGCGCGGCGCTACACGTAACCTTCATAATGGCGTCTGTAACGGAGGTGGGTTCCAAGCAGTGAGTTGCACTGAATTTCCTTTGGCCGAAAACCAGAGCATCACAGACACTCACAAGTGCTTGCTGGATGGCTACCGAGACCTTGCAGGGAACAAAAGTGCGGTGATTCGTCGGGCGAGGCGTCTGTCATCATCGCACCAAGGTCGCGCGAACCTGTCCGATATCCGGCGTGCCGGCCAGCCGCACACAGCTCAGACTCCTGAAATGTTGGAACGTGCGGACACTCTCATTCGAGCAGTTCGAAAGATCACAATCAGACAGATCGTTATTTAAATGGATGTCTCTGTTGGTAGTGCTGCCACACTAGTTCAGCAGTTGCGGTACTCAAAGCTGTGTGCCCGCTGTTTTCCTCGCTGTCTTACAGGAGACCATAAAGAGCAACGAAGAACCATCTGTGCGAAACTGCTTGCGCTTTACGAAGGTGAATGTGAAAACTTTTTGTCTAACACGTCACAGACGATGACACGTGGGTTCATCAGCTCGAACTGAAAACAAAACGGCAATTCATGGAGTGGAGCAACGTCACCTCCCCTTAGAAGAAGAAGTTGAAAGCCGCACTCGCAGCCGGTAAGGCCACGGCGACAGTCCCCCGGGACTCCGAGCGAGTTAATCTTTTTGATGCCCTCTCTCATGTCGTAACGAGCAACTCTGAACTGTATTGTGCTACCGTCATGAAACTGAAGAAAGGACTGTAGCGTGTTTGTCGGCAAAATTACGCAAACGGACTACTTCCCATTCTCCATAACAACGCAAGGCGTCACAAGTCTCCGCAGCCGAGAGCTACTCACAAAACTTCACTGGACTGTTCTGCCTCATCCAACTTGCAGCCTGGATCTCGCACATTCCGACTCCTATGTGTTTGGCCCGACGAAGGCTGCATTTCGTGAGAAGCAGTACTTGGATGATGCGGATGTTATTGATGCAGCAAGACGTTGACTCCGTCGCCGACCAGTAGAGTGGTACCATGCGGGCATACAGGCCATCCCGGTAAGGTGGCGCAAGGCCGCCACATTCAACGGAGATTATTTTGAAAAATAGGGTTTTATAGCCAGAAGAGTGGGAAATAAATACTTCGGTTTATTGGGGTCCTGAATAAAACCAACCTGCTTGCACGCCCCTTGTACTTTAATTACCTCGTCACGTACCTGCGCTACCTAGCGGCGTTCAGCCTCTTGGAGGGTGTTGGTCATAATGTTTCGGCTCGGCACTGTATGTCAAAATAAGTAGTACACGGTGCTTGCAAAACATACGTTTCAGAAACACTGGAATCTCCGTTTTGACACGTATGTTTAGTTTCCAAACGCACTTTTACTACTTTATGTATTTATTACAGTGGGACTCCAGTCATTGTCATCAGCTGCTTTAAGAACAAAAACGATATTACTTGTATGTTTTCATTTCTAATTTTTGTAATTAGCTTTTCTAATCGTTTACCAAGTCTAGAAGTATGAAACCGGAATTCGGTTGCAATAATTACACGTCTGTTGTTTGAAACTGCTAAACAATATTTTATTCAAAATAAACTCCATTGTTATTTATACATTTCTCGCAGCTCTCCGGCAGGCTACGAATGCTACGCCAGACAAACTGTTTCGAAGTGAACCAGTCAGCGAGACATGTTCGTACATTTTCATAAGAACTGAAGTGTTGTTCAGCGAGAACGTGGCCCAGTGATGCAAACAGATGATAATCGGACGGAGCCAAGTCTGGAGAATAAGCCGCATGCCCTAGTATTTCCCAAATGAACGCCTCGATGGTTTCCCTGACCCATTTTTCTGAGTGTTGTGGGGCGTTATCATGGAGCAATATGACTCTGTGTTCTCTTTTTCCTTATTCCGGTCGTTTTTCACGTAATGCTCGATTTAAATCGCTCATTTGCTGTTGGTAGCGATCAGTGTTAACGGTTTCACCAGGTTTTAGGAGCTCGTAATAGATGACACCCTTCTGATCCCACCAAACACAGAGCAACTGAGCATTGTCTTCTTTCCAAAGCGATTTGGTCTTGCAGTGGATGTCGATGGTTTGCATGGATTCACCCATGATTTAAGACGCTTAGGATTCTCAAAACATATCCGCTTTCCATCCATCGCTTGCTGTCTTTCATTGACTTCGTGGGGAACCCATTTTCAGACTTTCTGCACGTCTCCCATAGCTTCTGCCGAAGAGTAACGGCTTGCTGCGTCACATTCCATTGTTCTCCTAGCTCCTGTTGAGTATTATCTTCATTCAGTAAGGCCTGTAATTCGTTGTCTTCGAACTTTATCGCTCGTTTCCCGCACTCATCGATTCTCACGCCAAAATCACAACTTCGGCATTTTCGCCGAAAGCCCCGACAAGCATTTGATGTGATTCTGCAGCAGTTTTCTTCAAATGATGACAGAAAGCCAATGCTGTCCGCCAATCGTAATTCGTAGACACAAAGCTCCACATGTTTACAGGTTTGAAACTGATACAGATGTATGGAACTTGGCTCACTGTGTGTTAACATTCGTCGTCAGCTGTTACAGGGAGCAGATGGCTCTGCAGACGCGGTCTCACGGGCCCTACACTGAAGGCTGGCACCATTTACATGGGAATTCCGGTTTCATACTTCTACATCTGGTAGATGTAGCTCCAGGTGTGAGTCCAGTGTGTCTAACATGCGGATTGGTTGACTGAAGGCCCTCAGCTGGCCTCCTTCTGAAAACATAGGGCCATAATTAGCACTGAGGCTGAACCAGCTCTGTCGTGCCACAGGGGAGTGTTATGCGACCATTGCTTTTCACAATATACAGGGTGTTAGAAAAAGGTACGGCCAAACTTTCAGGATACATTCGTCACACACAAAGAAAGAAAATATGTTATGTGGACATGTGTCCGGAAACGCTTACTTTCCATGTTAGAGCTCATTTTATTACTTCTGTTCAAATCACAATAATCATGGAATGGAAGCACACAGCAACAGAACATTTGCACTGAAATGAGGATTGACACAATGTTGGATGAACCATTCGCAGAAGTGTACCCGTGGAGGCCAATCAGCTGCTGATAGTGCCTGCACACGCTGTACATGGTACGGAAACAACTGGTTCTCCCGTAGCACTCTCCATACAGTGACGTGCTCACCGTTACCTTATACAGCAGCAACTTCTCTGACGCTGACATTAGTGTTATCGTCAACTGCACCAATAATTGCGTCGTCCATTGCAGGTGTCCTCGTCGTTCTACGTCTTCCCCAGTCGCGAGTCATAGGCTGGAATGTTCCGTGCTCCCTAAGACGGCGATCAATTGCTTCGAACGTCTTCCTGTCGGGACACCTTCGTTCTGGAAATCTGTCTCGATACAAACGTACCGCGCCACGGCTATTGGCCCGTGCTAATCCATACATCAAATGGGCATCTGCCAACCCCGCATTTGTAAACATTGCACTGACTGCAAAATCACGTACTGATGTGCTTGATGCTAGTACTATAGAGCAAAGAGTCGCATGTCAACACAGGCACCGAAGTCAACATTACCTTCCTTCAATTGGGCCAACTGGCGGTGAATCGAGGAAGTACAGTACATACTGACGAAACTAAAATGAGCTCTAACATAGAAATTAAGCGTTTCCGGACACATGTACACATAACATCTTTTCTTCATTTGTGTGTGAGGAATGTTTCCTGAATGTTTGGCCGTAACTTTTTGTAACACCCTGTATATAAATGACCTAGTAGATAATGTCGGAAGTTGCATGCGGCTTTTCGCGGATGATGCTGTAGTATACAGAGAAGTTGCAGCATTAGAGAATTGCAGCGAAATACTGGAAGATCTGCAGCAGATAGGCACTTGGTGCAGGGAGTGGCAACTGACACTTAACATAGACAAATGTAATGTTTTGCGAATACATAGAAAGAAGGATCCTTTATTGTATGATTATATGATAGCGGAACAAACACTGGTAGCAGTTACTTCTGTAAAATATCTGGGAGTATGCGTACGGAGCGATTTGAAGTGGAATGATCATATAAAATTAATTGTTGGTAAGGCGGGTGCCAGGCTGAGATTAATTGCGAGAGTCCTTAGAAAATGTAGTCCATCAACGAAGGAGGTGGCTTACAAAACACTGTACTTGAGTACTGCTCATCAGTGTGGGATCCGTACCAGGTCGGGTTGACAGAGGAGATAGAGAAGATCCAAAGAAGAGCGGTGCGTTTCATCACGGGGTTATTTGGTGAGCGTGATAGCGTTACGGAGATGTTAAGCAAACTCAAGTCGCAGACTCTGCAAGAGAGGCGCTCTGCATCGCGGTGTAGCTTGCTGTCCAGGTTTCGAGAGGGTGCGTTTCTGGATGAGGTATCGATTATATTGCTTCCCCCTACTTATACCTCCCGAGGAGATCACGAACGTAAAATTAGAGAGATTCGAGCGCGCACGGAGGCTTTCCGGCAGTCATTCTTCCCGCGAACCGTACGCGACTGGAACAGGAAAGGGAGGTAATGACAGTGGCACGTAAAGTGCCCTCCGCCACACACCGTTGGGTGGCTTGCGGGGTATAAATGTAGATGTAGATGTAGATCAGAGAACACAAGAGACCTCCAACATGCCCTCCAATGAGCTCTCGCTTGATACCAATGAAGTCGCAAATGGGGGTGGTGCGAGTTCAGTGGAGTGCACGCTACACGGCGTCTGGAGTAACCGATCTGTAACGGTTCGCTGTGTCACTGTGGTGCCAACTGCTCCTCCAATTGCTGCTGCAGATGCAGTACAATGTGCCACAGCCACACGCCGAACACTATGGTCTTCTCTCTCGATAGTGACACGTGGCTACCCGGAGCGTGGTCTTCTTGCGACTTTGTATTCCCGTGACACCGCTGCCAGCAATTGTGTGCGGTGGCTACGTTCCTCCCAAGTCTCTCTGCAATATCGCAGAAGAAGCACTCAACTTCTCGAAGCCATGTTACACGTACTCGTTCAAACTCAGTGAGATGCTGATAATGGCGTTTTTGTCGCCTTAAAGGTATTCTTGACTGACATCACACTCACCACATCCAGTCTCAAAGGTAACTGATGCTCACGACCGTTGTAGAGTGTGATTAAAGCGAGTCTGGTTGGCATCCTCATAGAGGCGTTACTAGCGGCACTCTTCAATGACTGGCGCGATTTTTGAATGGGTATCAGCTTTCAGATGTAGAAACACGTCTACCATATTTAGATAATATCGTATAAATCCTTCTTAGTGTTCCGATTTTCTTACATTAGTGTCTTTAAAATGACAATGGTCATGTAAGTCTGCATGCTTTCGTGGCCGTTATCAGTAAAGTTAAGATCTTCTGGGTTGTTACGCCGTTAGGTTTCGACCCGTCTGCTGGGATCTTCTTCAGGATATTTCGGTGTCCACTATTGCTAGAACACTGTAGGAGACCAGTGTCACCTTCTCTTATAAAGGGGAGTTTTCCCGCGTTTGTGATCGAGAATTGGGAGTATCAGTTAAAATTCTCGCGTCTTCCATTAGTGGTCCATCGCCATATGCTAATATTCCCGCGCTGATGCAGAAGGAGTGGCGTCAGTGGCTAAACTCTTATGAATACTATTGGTGGCCCATCGTCATTGGCTAGAAAGGCTCTATTCAACACTTACGCCGGAGGTTTATTGGTTGGTTTCGCATCTAGACAATGATGATGGCCAACCCATGGCAGTAGGAGGAATTTCAACCAATGACCTTTCTCCAGCTTAGGTGTATCCAATGACGATAGGCCACCAATAGTATCCATAAGAGTTTAGCCAATAACGTCCCTCATTCTGCATCAGCTCGGAAATATTAGTCTATGAAGATGGCCGACCAATGGTAGTGACAAGGATTTTAACCGATACGCCCACTTCTCCAGCACAAGCGCGGGAAATCTCCCGTTTGTAAGAGAACGCGGCTCTGGTCTCTGGCAGTGTTCTAGCAATAGTGGACACCGAAACATCCTGGTCGAAACGTCGATTATTTTAGAAGAAGATATGGGCGGCTTAATAACCCAGAAGAATTTAACTTTAATCGTTATCATTGTTATCATCATCACCTCAAAATCCACTGAGTCTGGGGTCTTGCAGGTCATTTTTGCCGGTTCTAAACCAGGACGACGCCGTCACTCTAACGGAGGGCCCTCGCTTGACAGTGACGTAACATGGGGGGTGTGAACGCGCTCTCCCACTGCCCCACTGGCGCCGCTCTGCGAGGCCGGCCATGCTCTCCTCCCCTCCCCTCCCACGCTCCTCAGCGGCGCCTTTTCTGCACGCGGCGTGGGTAATCAGCGGCAGGCCTCATTAATGCGTGATCACGCCGCGGCCAGATGAGGCCGCAGCGCCACCACCGCCTAATGACGCCCTCCCCCCTCCCCCCCCCAACTCCTTCTCCTCCTGTGCGCGACGGCGACTTCTCGCCTTCCCGTCCGCAGATCGTCACCGTCAACACCGACAGAGCGGGCTCCGAACACCGATCTGTGTAACAGTCACACACACGCGATTTATTGGTTTTGCTCTATCTCTTATACAACCTTCCTTCACCTGTTGCACATGCATTGTGAGCCTTGGAGAAGGAGTAGTGCCTCTTCTTGCCTGCAATTAACTCAGGAAATGTCACGAACGGGACAGCGTCTTTAGAGAGTGGAATTATCGCTACAGCTATACCACAAGGGTCAATATTCGGGCCGCAATTGTTCTTCTTATGTATAAATACATATCCAAGCGACAAAAATCTCTTTGGTGACATTATAAGCATATCAGTCAGGGATAATTGAGCAACTGCAACGTATCAGAATGTTGTAAAATCTTCTTGAAAATTAATAGCCGATTCTATGCAAATGGACTGTCGCTGAATGTAGATAAAACACTATTCATGCATTTCTGTACTGCGAGGTGCCTGACCGAATCATTAAAAATGACTCATGAGAAAGCAATAAATGAATCGGAATATTGTACATTTTTAGGTGTTTACACACGTTCACAACACATTAATGAGACCACCACCTATGTTCGACGTCAGCGTGCAATAACCACTTATAGATGACAAGTGGCAGCAATAGCAGTGGAGGGTGTATAAAGCGTGTCAGGGGACGCGGAAAACAGTGCAGTCGTTGTCGTAATTCGGGAACGGAGCGATTTATCTAACGTCCAAAAGTGCATGATCGTCAGCTTTCAGGCCAAGAGTGAAAGCATTTCTGAAATGGCTAGGTTTATGAACTATTCGGGCACCGCCATGGTTAAAGTATACTGTGCACGGAAACATGGCGCTACGAAAAACCGGCAGCGAGGCAGCTTTGGGACACCACGGGCCATAGACGTCAGGTGTAAACCGCAGCTGCATA
The DNA here is from genome assembly GCF_023864275.1 of Schistocerca cancellata. NCBI lineage: Eukaryota > Metazoa > Arthropoda > Insecta > Orthoptera > Acrididae > Schistocerca > Schistocerca cancellata. The sequence goes on from NC_064632.1 coordinate 247,292,008, forward strand.
GATGTGTACGGGCGAATAGACGTGCAACTGTTCTGGAACTGACAGCTCAGATGAACCAAGGGGCTACCAGCAGTATCTCACCAATGACCGCTCAGCAAAAGTTGCTGCATATGGCCTGCCACAGCTGCTTATGGTTCATGCACCAATGCACACTGCTGTTCATGAGCGGTGAAGACTGGAATTTGCACGCCAAAACCGCAACTGGACGTCGAATGACCAGCTACAGGTGGCCTTTTCAGATGAGTCACATTTTATGCTCCACTGGAGAGCCGATGATTACCGTGTACAACCCTGTAACAATCGCAGAAAGGGTCCAGGCTGGAGGGAGCGTTATGGTGTGCGGAATGTTTTCGTCGCATTCCTCAAGTGATCTTGTCATTCTGGAAGGCACAATGGATTTAAAAAATATGAATCTCTCCTCGGGAACAATGTGTACTCCTATATGCAGTTTGTTTTTCCTTGCCTCAATGGCATCTACCAGCGGTACAATGCGCCATCTAACACGGCTCGTAGTGTACATGCGTCGTTTGGAAAGTACTGGCATAAGTTAACCGTACTACCCTGGCCGCCAGACTACTGGCATTTGAACCCAATCGAGAATCTGTGACTCACAGCATGGGTCGTCAACCATGAACCCAGCGCAGCTGATCGCAGCACTGAAGCCGGCATGACTCCACATCCCTGTCGGTACCTTCCAGAAAATCAGTGACTGTCTTCCTGTACGTATACGCAGCAAAAAGTGGTTATTCAGGCTTTTGACATGTAGTGTCATTGTGCTGTGTACAACATAAGACCGAGCTGCGCAGAAAAAGCTTCAGAGATGGTTCAGGGATATTTCCTCAGTATTTTGCTTCAAGGAACTCTTGGTTTAAGAAAGATCGTTAGAGTAAATCCATTTACTTCGGTTTAAAGGCCCCCTTTGCCTTTGTATCAGTGTTGCACTGAAAATATCTGCACAAGAGTGCAAATGTCGACGGTGTGCGCTGAATGTCTTGTGCCGAAGAAAAGTCAGTCACCTCTCCCCCCTCTCGAAACCGGTCCCTGGTTCGCGTCCGCGTACAACAGTCGAAATCTTAACTGAATACACTGTGAGTCTTGTTTGGAAACAAAATTATTCCATTCACTAACGTCACATACTATGTACAACAATTATGTCCACAAAAAGAAAAATTTGGTGTAGAAATTAAAATCCATGGAGAGGAAATAAAAACTTTGAGGTTCGCCGATGACATTGTAATTCTGTCAGAGACAGCAAAGGACCTGGAAGAGCAGCTGAACGGAATGGACATGGTCTTGAAAGGAGGATATAAGATGAACATCAACAAAAGCAAAACGAAGATAATGGAATTTAGTCGAATTAAATCGGGTGACGTTGCGGGAATTAGATTAGGAAATGAGACACTTAAAGTAGTAACGGAGTTTTGCTTTTTGGGGAGCAAAATAACTGATGATGGTCGAAGTAGAGAGGATATAAAATGTAGACTGGCAATGGGAAGGAAAGCGTTTCTGGACAAGAGAAATTTGTTAACATCGAGTACAGATTTAAGTGTCAGGAAGTCGTTTCTGAAAGTATTTGTATGGAGTGTAGCCATGTATGGAAGTGAAACATGGACGATAAATAGTTTAGACAAGAAGAGAATAGAAGCTTTTGAAATGTGGTGCTTCAGAAGAATGCTGAAGATTAGATGGGTAGATCACATAACTAATGAGGAGGTATTGAATAGAATTGGAGAGAAGATAAATTTGTGGCACAACTTGACTAAAAGAAGGGATCGGTTGGTAGGGCATATTCTGAGGCATCAATTTAGTATTGGAGGGCAGCGTGGAGAGTAAAAATCGCAGACGGAGACCAAGAGATGAATACACTAAACAGTTTCGGAAGGATGTAGGTATCCTTGCACAGGATAGTGTAGCATGGAGAGCTGCATCAAACCAGTCTCTGGACTGAAGACCACGACGACGACTATTTGCCCTCAGGTTTGCATTCGGTTAATTTCTCCAGTAGTTTTACTTCTACATTAGCAGTGGTACAGTGGTATTAATAGGTAAAACGATTTGGAATTGGGTGATATGCATTTCGTGCGTGATATCACAGAATGCAATGAAATAGAGTCACAACGAACCTATGCTGAGCTGTTATCGCAGCAGCAGTAAGCACACCACACTATTTTTTCAGGTGAGGGTTGTTGGAATACTCCAGACGACCTTGATTTGAAAATGTTTTGTAGAAGAGTACTGTGCTGGCGTAACGAAGTGTCCAACAAGGTTTGATTTGCGTTGGCCTAAAACTTCTGGTACTTCTTTCTTTTCTCCTATTTCCTGTGCAACCATCTCATTCGTTTTTTGTGTCAGTTCAGCTGGTTCTTGTGATTCTTCTCCAGATCCACATTTCCACAGCTTTGAGCAGAGCTTTCCCCTGCTTTGCTAAAGACCAGGTTTCACATCCGACTCCAGAGGCTCCAGACAAAGGTCTTTACAAACCTTTTAATGTGGAAGCTGATGAATTTGCTTAGCAGAAGGCTCTTCTTGTTTTGGAAGGCACTCTTGGCCAGTGTTATTCTTCTCTTGGCTTCCTACACAATGCTTCTGAGCAACCACGACAGAGTCTAAGGTAACTTGTGTAAGAAGCTCAATAAATTACTCTCTTCGGAGACACCAAACACCATGCTCCCTTATATGAAAATAATCATAAAAACATCGCTGAACAATCTCTGAAATTTTGTCGTTGGAGTTCAGTTTCACCTTGTATTGACGACCTAGATGAGAAGGCACGTGTTACGAATTTTACTAAACGTCTAAACTCTGCAACTTCCCTTTCAAATAGGTGACTTACCTTTTTGTTTTCATACCCTACTCTATGGTATAATCATCTGCGGTAACCCAGGATTTGGTGTGGACGGGGCCTTTACTCGGTTACCGTTGGTTGCTCAGTTTTTTTTTTTTTAACCGCGCACACTTTATTTGGAACCGATTTCAAATGAGGTTGACAAAAGGAACAATTATCAAATTTGACTGTTAAGACGCAATGTCTAATAAAAGTTCTTAAACAGGTTGCGCTCATGGCTGAAGGCCTTATTGACACGGAATTCAAATTATTTGTCAGCTGAGCACCCTTATAGTAATGACTCCAAAAACAATTTAACGGCTGAAAGCCTGGATAACATTTATTAAGAACAGTTAAACTTCTCCAAGAGACACTAAAATACTTTTCAAAAAACCAATCATCACAATCTGATCAAACCAAGAGAGAGAAGTGGGCCTCAGAAAGTGCTCCAAGGATCGGCCTGGGAAAGGTCACTCTGCTTCGTAACCGACGAGACAGGCAGCCAAGAGTTGTATGCACTTAACCGGATGGCAACTCAAACTAGTGACAGATTGAACGCAGATCAACACTCTTGCAAAATCTACCTAACGTCAGGTAACCAACACAACAATGGAATAACTCAGGCAAGGCGGAACCGGCAGACAGCACTGCGTCTTCAGAATCAGGTGTTCAGAACATTCAGAAGCAGAAGGAACCATTACAACCAAGGTAGTCCAAAAGAAGAAAATATCTGAACCAGAATCAAGGAGGCTGTCGAAATACATGCCCTACTGGGCAGCAGTGGCAAGGCGAGGAAAGGTTTACTGCCGCGAAAATACATTAACCTTCAGGGCAGGTAATTGGGGCGTTAGCGGTCACTAGGCAGAAAAATACCGCTGGTTGAACATCAATAAACACAAGGAATTCAATGATTAATAATAAAGGGTGGAGGATAGCTAATTAATTTCGCCAACTCCAAACACTCCACTCGTTGCTCTTCATCTCAGCGACCCTGCGAGCAGCAACGCATGAAAAAAACATCGTGATCTGACAATAGTGGAGGTTTCACTACTAGGTTAATGTTCATTCAACTCAAACGTCCTGGGTCCGGTGGACAACGAGGTTGTGGCCCTCGCCTATAGCCCTTCGATCCATCAATGCCTGCGCGCCGCCAGCGGTCCTGGCATGTCCTTGTGCTACTGAACATCACTGCTGCTCCGTTCCAACCGAACTACCCAACACACTCCCTTCCCAGAAAACACTTTAAGTTCCTCCAAGAACAGTACCACTGTACTAGATATCGATAACGGCTGCTGCTGCCACTTGGTAGGAAACGTAGTGGCGCCAGTAACACAAGAAGAAAACGAGACGCCGCTATCCCCAATATAAGATGCCAACCTAACAACGGTTGGCCGAGCGGTTCTAGGCGCTACAGTTTGGAACCGCGCGACCGCTATGGTCACAGGTTCGAATCCAGCCTCGGGCATGGATGTATGTGATGTCCTTAGGCTAGTTAGGTTTAAGTAGTTTTAAGTTCTAGGGGACTGATGACCTCATATGTTAAGTCTCTTAGTGCTCAGAGCCATTTGAACCATTTGAACCTACCAACAGCAACAACGCGAGCCGCACGCGGCTCACCTCACTCATCTTGAGGAAATGAATTTTTATTACTCAGAAACGTGTAATTTACTACCATTATTACTAAAAGTAATCAATCTGCAAAACCGTCGTTTCTGTCTATCTGTCTTTTAGCATGATAATCTCCAAAATTATGAGAGTGGTTTTTATGGGGTTTACAGTGGTAACTTCAGTGTAGCTAGTGGCATCGTATGGCCTATATTTTATCAAAATCGGATCACAGAAAAAATCACGTTCATATATACACTGAGATGACAAATGTGATGGGATATCTCTTAATATCGTGTCAGACCACTTTTTGGCCGGCGTAGTGCAGCAGCTCTATTTGGCATGGACTCACCAAACTGTTGGAAGCCCCTTGTAGAAATACTGAGCCACGCTGAATCTTGAGCCGTCCAAAACTACGATACGTTGCCAGTGCAGGATTTTGTACACGAACAGACATCTCGATTACATCCCATTAATATTAGACGGGATTCATGTCGGGTGAGCTAGGTAGCCAAATCATTGCTCGAATTGTTCAGAATGTTCTTCAAACCAATCGCGAACAATTGGCCCAGTAAAATGTTTGGTAAGTCCATGAATGGCTGCAAATGGCCTCCAAGTCGCCGAACATAGCTATATCCAGTCAATGATAGGTTCAGATGGGCCAAAGGACCCAGTCCATTCCACTTAAACACAGCCCACATCATTATGGAGCCATCAGTAGCTCTGCCCGAATTGTACAGAATGTTCTTCAAACCAATCGCGAACAATTGGCCCAGTAAAATGTTTGGTAAGTCAATGAATGGCTGCAAATGACCTCCAAGTCGCCGAACATAGCTATATCCAGTCAATGATCGGTTCAGATGGGCCAAAGGACCCAGTACATTCCACTTAAACACAGCCCACATCATTATGGAGAAATCAGTAGCTCGCACAGTGCATTGTTGTCAACCTGGGTCAATGGCTCCGTGGGGTCTGCGCCACACTCGAACCCTGCCATGAACTCCTCTTACCAACTGAAATCGGGACTCATATGAGCTGGCCACTGTTTTCTAGTCGTATAAGGTCCAACCGATATGGTCACATCCAGGCACCTCTTCGAGGAGAATTGATGAGCAGGTGACTTAGGCACTTTACTGGCTAATTTGTACTTAGACGCAGATGCGAGTTGTTGTGAAACCAACTATTAATTTTGCACCCACTTCAACCGCCATCCAGAAGTTAATATGGTAAGATCTAGCCGCATCTATGAGGCGAACTGTAGATTCAGTAATTTCAAGCTTCATTCCGAAGACTTTCGTCAGCAGCGAAAGGTTCAATATGCTTTCAACTACGGCCAGAGATACAAACGCATACCCTTCTGTAGCGCTTTCTGTCTTTTAAACACAAACACTTCGGTACTCACTGTATTGTTTCATCCTCATATAAATTCATTTGAATCATATTACAATTCCTCCGTCCACGCTTGACAAGGCGTTAGTTTGTCATTGTCAACATCTGACAAATCATTTATCAGGCAGTTTTAACGTAATAAACTGAGTTAATTGTTACATTTCTTTAATGCCGTGGATAAAGAATTCTTGTGCATTATTTTGGGTTTGATTGTGTCAGATAAACAGGACTAATTTTCATACATCTAAGTAACTTCGTAAGCATCCGCCACCTGCCAACACTCACACTACAGCAGTTAGCGAGTACTACCAAAGAGTACGAGAAATGAAAAGACCGGACTAAGCCTGGCAGGCTGATTTAGGGTTCTCAGGTGGGATCACCTCCAAGGAACTGTAGAACACCTGGAGGCAGAGATATCGCTTGTCGGTCACATTAATACGGGAGTAGATACGCGCTCTGTGCTCGTAACGAGGTTGACAAACAAGGCGTACGCTTCTGCAACTACCGTCATTTCACTGACTACCACACACTCACTGCCCTAGAGCGAACACATCACTGTATGGCACACTGACTTCGGCCTGGAGTCACACCACTATATCTGCTACTCTCACCCTTTTCTTAAAAATCGATACCGTATCGTACTGTTCTTGAGTCGTAGAGTCATTGCGATTTATTAGACAGAATCCAAGTGCACTTTTACCAGCCAACGCCGCACTGGAGTTCACTGGCCATAGGAAACCAAAGCACGTCCCAGTTAGAAACTACATATCAGTAGCAGTCGTTGTATAGATCGCTGCTAGAAATATTGAGTCTACATCTCTGCTTCGGCCGTTTTATCTCAAAGTTCGAAGCTTCATTATGGTCGGCCGGTGTGGCTGAGCGGTTCTAGGCGCTTTAGTCTGGAACCGCGTGACTTCTACGGTCGCAGGTTCGAATCCTGCCTCGGGCAAGAATGTGTGTAATGTCCTTAGTTTAGTTAGGTTTAAGTAGTTCTACGTTCTAGGGGACTGATGACCTCAGATGTTAAGTCCCATAGTGCTCAGAGACTTCATTATGAAAAACTTAAAAAAATTACTATTCAAAGTATTGGTCAGCGATGGATGCAGACAGCATACCAATCCCGCGCCCGAAGAACTGGGAATCCTTTGAGGAGGTCCACGAATCCATCCAATTTTGCACCGGAGGTGCTGGTCATCCAGGTCGTGTGCCGTTGATCGAGAAAGGTGGTAGTCAGAGGGAGCAATGTCTGGACAATACGATGGGTGAGGTAGAACTTTCTATTTCGAAATTTCCATGTAAATTCTGACAAGTTTTGGGAGATGGGATCAAGGATTGTTGAGCTGCACAATCAACTTTTCATGTCTATCGCTGTTCTTTGGACATTTACGTTTCAGTGCTGCCTCAAATGTGTCAATTGCTTCCGATAACGATCACCTATAACTGTTTACGTCGGTTTCAGTACCTTCTAAACCGTTTCTCTCTTCCACAGCTATGTAGATGTTCCACATCAATATCACCGTTCTTGAAACGTTGAAACGAATTTGTGCACGTTCTTTCGATAACATGTTGCTTACCATGGATCTTACCCAGCAATTTATGAGCCTCAGCCGTAGATTTCTTCATGTTAAAGCAGTATAGTAAAGCTTCCTGTTAATGACGAGAACTGGGCCTGTAAGTTGACGTAGTCAATCGCGAATAACTTTATAATGCAATCACAAAATGACAAATACTTTGATGGCGATATGTTTATAAGTGCCTGAACTTATTGTATGACAACCTATCGCCTGCAGTACTACTTGCCGCAATTGCTGTCTACTACAAAACGGCGGAAGGAAAGTTGTGGACCTAGTAAATAAACAATTTTCGAAGGGATTAGAGCCTAGGAAATTTCTTGCCAAATATTAACTGTATTTTGCACCTGTGATCGAACCCGAAACATTTCCCTTGTTACCTACTGAGTTATCCAGACATGACACACGCGTTTTCTTCACTGCGACGGAGCACTCCCATTCCAGCCGAATTACCGTTCGCTGTCTGCCAGAAACACCGGGCGAAAAATCGTGTGAGCAGTTGTGGGCCACTGCCCCGGCAGGAACTCGCGTTAGCCGGCGAACAGCCGGTAGTCATCGATTCGCAATATCCGCATTCGCGCGCCGCTGCCGTTGATGAAGACAAAACACGGCGTGGCGGAGGAGGCAGCTCCGGACGCTGCTGCGCAGTTTCCGGTTCCTGCCCCGCGAACAGCATGGCTGGCACGGCCTAGACGCCGACTGGCGCTTTGGCACTGAGCTTGATTGTAGACTCTGCACTGAAGTCGAACATTGCTATTTCTGAGCAAATTAATGTTTTTCTCTTTTCGTTCTCCTTGTAGCTTTCTTTTTCTTTTTTCTTTTCTCTTCCTTCTTTATTCTTTCCTTCGACATTCATTCTAGACCCATTTTTATTTTCTTTTATTGTCTTTTATTTTTCTCTATCTATTCTGTTTACCCAGTACGGTTTTACAGTCCTAGTAGATAATAAACAGGACAATAAATCAAGAAGATACACATACATCCACGAAGTACACTACTAGCCATTAAAATTACTACACCACGAAGATGAGGTGCTACAGACGCGAAATTTAACCGACAGGAAGAAGATGCCGTGATATGCAAATGATTAGCTTTTCAGAGCATTCACACAAGATTGGCGCCGGTGGTGACACCTACAACGTGCTGACACGAGGAAAGTTTCCAACCGATTTCTCATACACAAACAGCAGTTGACCGGCGTTGCCTGGTGAAACGTTGTTGTGATGCCTCGTGTAAGGAGGAGAAATGCGTACCATCACGTTTCCGACTTTGATAAAGGTCGGATTGTAGCCTATCGTGATTGCGGTTTATCGTATCACGACATTGCTGCTCGTGTTGGTCGAGATCCAATGACTGTTAGGAGAATATGGAATCGGTCTGTTCAGAAGGGTAATACGGAATGCCGTGCTGGATTCCAACGGCCTCGTGTCACTAGTAGTCGAGATGACAGGCATCTTACCCGCATGGCTGTAACGGATCGTGCAGCCAAATCTCGATCACTGAGACAACAGTTGGGGACGTTTGCAAAACAACAACCATCTACACGAACAGTTCGACGACGTTTGCACCAGCATGGACTATCAGCTCGGAGACCATGGCTGCGATTACCATTGACGCTGCATCACAGACAGGAGCGCCTGTGATGGTGTACTCAACGAAGAACCTAGGTGCACGAATGGCAAAATGTCATTTTTTCGGATAAATCCAGGATCTGTTTACAGCATCATGATGGTCGCATCCGTGTTTGGCGACATCGCGGTGAACGCAAATTGGAAACGTGTATTCTACATCGCCATACTGGCGTATGGTATGGGGTGCCATTGGTTACAAGTGTCGGTCACTTCTTGTTCACATTGACGGCACTTTGAACAGTGGACGTTACATTTCAGATGTGTTACAACCCGTGGCTCTACCCTTCATTCGACCCCTGGAAACCCTATATTTCAGCAGGATAATGCACGACCGCATGTTTCAGGTCCTGTACGGGCCTTTCTGGATTCAGAAAATGTTCGACTGCTGCCCTGGCTAGAACATTCTCCAGATCTCTCACCAATTGAAAACGTCTGGTCAATGGCAGCCGAGCAACTGGCTCGTCACGATACGCCAGTCACTACTCTTGATGAAATGTGGTATTGTGTTGAAGCTGCATGGGCAACTGTACCTGTATACGCCATCCCAGCTCTGTTTGATTCAAGCCCAGGCGTATCAAGACCGTTATTACGGCCGAAGGTGGTTGTTCTGGGTACTGATTTCGCACGATCTTTGCAACCAAAGTGCGTGAAAATGTAATCACATGTCAGTTCTAGTATAATATATTTGTCCAATGAATAGCCGTTTATCATCTGCATTTCTTCTTGCTGTAGCAATTTTAATGGCCAGTCGTGTAATAACAATAACACGATTAAAAATAGCCATACGATCTGTACGCTTCCTAAGAATGAACTCTAAAAACACAAAATTGGTAAGGCTTTCGTGGTCACTTGTTGACAATTTGCCTACTGGCTTCCCTCTCGGGTTCTTTGGCCGATGCTTGTTTGACGATTCTTCTGACGTTTCGCCAGCACGAGTGGCTGGCATTGTCAAAGCTTTACCCACCATTGCAGGTAGCGGACTAGAGATGAGCTCGTCGCTGAAGATTATATAAACTTGTCGCGCCAAATTCCGTGCGCTTTTCCGTGGCCATTACCGCTGGGGTTCTTCTCTTGCTACCTGCAACGTCGTTCGCAGCACCACGGGAGGCCAGGATCCGTTTACCTGTGAGTTTCCTCTTTTTTGTTGAAGCTATTGTCATGTTTGTGGATTTCTATTGCTGCCCTGAATTAGCGAGCTTTATAGTTCCTGTCTGTTGTGGATTGGCAAGACAGCCAACCCACTACGAGGAAGCCGAAAGGCGCGTGTTTTAGCTCACGCAGGCTGGCGTGAGGTCTGGAACAGGACAAGGTAATTATACTAGCAAAAAACGTACGTAGCTGCTGGAATACTTAACTTTAATCCATAATTGGTGAACATCGCTCTTGACGGTACATGTTTTACAGCATCAATAGTAACTGGTAATGGCGCCTTGCTAGGTCGTAGCAAATGACGTAGCTTAAGGCTATGCTAACTATCGTCTCGGCAAATGAGAGCGTAATTTGTCAGTGAACCATCGCTAGCAAAGTCGGCTGTACAACTGGGGCGAGTGCTACGAAGTCTCTCTAGACCTGCCATGTGGCGGCGCTCGGTCTGCAATCACTGATACAGGCGACACGCGGGTCCGACGTATACTAACGGACCGCGGCCGATTTAAAGTCTACCACCCAGCAAGTGTGGTGTCTGGCGGTGACACCACACTGTCTACAGCAAGAACTGCCATGACGGCGAATTTTATTACGCGGTCTGTCATACACAGCGTTCAATGCTCCAAACTGCAATGCCTCTTAAGTTATCTCCGACACTGGAAGTGGTTCCATATTCTCCTCTGCCGATCTGAGGCACTCTAGGATCTTGTTTGACGGAATTATAAATAGTCTTTACGCCGTGCAATCCGATTCTGGGAATCTATGGCAGAAAGGACGTATCCGATATTTCTTCTGCTGCTGTGCCACTTCTTCCAGAGTTTGATTCTGTGACTCTTCTTACGCAAATGGTGGAGTATCCATTGCTACTCAGAACGCTTTCTAGATGTTGTATTTCGCGTCTGAGATGGTGAAAAACTGGCACACCACGTGAATCGAAAACTGTCAGTCATGGACCGATACCTGTACTAAACGTCAAATCACCACCCTAGGCAGAAAAGAGCTGTGATTAATACGTTTGTAGTTCGTAAAAGAGGAGTGCAACTCAGACGCGAGATGCATCACCTAGAAAGCGTTCTGAGGAGCACAAGTTATTAAAAGCCTATATGAAGAAACAAAAATAAAGAAACATCATACTACACACGTGTATAGAATCACTGGATGCAGAGCTGTTAATAGAGGTGTCAGACAGAGATGTAACTTAATATGCAACTTATTGGTCGAACGTTTAGTAACTATACTAACGACATTATCTTTATCTTAAAAAAAGAAAAAAAAATGAGACCTCATAGCTGGATCAACACCATGGTGTCCGCTGACCAACAAATAATTTTACAAGAGAACAATGACAGTGGCAACACATTTCCTAGACGAGATACAAAATGTGCACAGTTTCAATATTTCTTACTGAACGACTAAGATTATAATTTTTGAAAGAAAATGTACGCTCCAAACTAGTGCTAAACGGTCATGTTTTAGAATAAGGATACCATTTTAACGTCACACGTTGCAAGTATGCTACCAGCTTGAGAATGGTGTATAGAATAAATTAAATAAATACAGATGATGCGTGGTGCAATGCACTAGGCAACAAAATAATAAAAGGAAAAGAAAATTTTATAAAGTAGTAGCTTCACCTATGTTGACATAGGGCTCAGGATACACAATGCGAAAGCAGTAAAAAGACGTTTATGCAGACCACTGGAGTGAAATTTATGAGACACGCAAAATGTATCAATCTGAGTGAGCAGAAAAGAAATAAAGATGTCAGAGGTAGGTTGAGAATTTATTAAGTTAACGAATTAACAAAACAATAGATAGTGAAAGGGATAGAACACATCGACAGGATTCCACAAGGATTACAAACCGCAAGGGAAACAAAATACCAGATGACCACGAAGAAGGTCGCTAGATTGGAACAGATGACGGGCCTAGATCTTGCAGTGAATGAATCAAAGAAGGACATTAATCCTTATTAAAAGTGCTGAGGGATTCTTGATCAAGACAGTTTTGCCTGCAATTGTGTAGCAGCGAAGTGAAATTTAAGATCCTCTGATTCTGAGTGAATTTTTCCGAAACTATGCAGACCGAAAAAAATCGCAATGCCAAAAAGGCGTTGTGCTATATAAACAACTAAAGTTGGTGGGCGTGTTTCTACATCTAAAAGATGATCTCTATTCAAATTTTGCGACAGTCGCATAAGAGTGGCGCTAGTAGCCTTGCGATGAGGGTCCAAACCAGGATTGGTTTAAATACAGGCTGTAATGGTTGGTTGGATTGGGAGATGGAACCAAACAGCGATATCGTCAGTTCCACTGGGTTAGCGACGGATGGGAAAGGAAGTCAGCCGTGCCCTCTCCGGGCGCTGATAACCGTGCACTTGAGCACCCATAAACCAAACATCATCATCATGATCATTGTGCCCTTTCATAGGAACCATCCCGGCATTTGCCTGAAGCGATTTAGGGTGATCACGGAAACCGCAATCAGGATGCCTGGAAGCGGGTTTGAACCGTGGTCCTCCCGAATGCGAGTCCAGTGTGCTAACCACTCCGCCACCTCACTCCGTCAGGCTGCAATGGCCATGATAGTTACTTACCCTTGAGATTAGTTAGAGTGAGTCGACGTCTGTCAAGAACGCCTTTAAGCCATTAAATGCTCACTGAAAATAAAAAGATATTCACAGCCGGTGTAGCAAATATAATCATTAAACTGGCTCGAGAGATTCGAAACCAGCGCTTAAAAATAGCGAATTAAGGACAAGTCCCTTTGTCTCACAATCTTTGATTAAAAATACGTAAACTAAAATATTTCATAGTCAATATCTTCATGTATAGAGTTACGGATCACATTACTGAAACCGTCTGGTAAAATATGAGTACTACGGTTATGGCTTTGTAAGGCCTTGTAGCTTTGACGCCTGGTGGGTATGCAACTACTAAAACGATTTCTCTTCCACTCCCTTCACTGCGGAACTGTCCCAGTGTTACACGGCAACATATAGTCGTTTGCATGGCAAAAAGTTCCCTGTGCAAGTCACTAGACGTGCTTTTATCACTTTTATGGGATCAGCTGGGTACTATGCTTTGCTTGGTTTGTTATTTATACCAATATTCAACTGTAATTACATTTTAAAACTATAAAGTAAAACCTCTTACATGTACACTAAACTTGACTATTTCCCTCCTCTTCCTCCTAAGGTTTGTAACCTTTATATATAAATGCGTGTGTATGTCTGTATTTAAGTAGGAAGAGGCTGCCACCAGTCGCCGGCCGCTGTGACCGAGAGGTTCTAGGCGCTTCAGTCCGGAACCGCGCGAGTGCTACGGTCGCAGGTTCGAATCCTGCCTCGGGCATGAATGTATGTGATGTCTTTAGGTTAGTTACGTTTAAGTAGTTCTAAGTTCTGGGGAACTGACGACCTCTAATGTCAAGTCCAATAGTGCTCAGAACCATTTGAACCATTTTGAACCACCAGTCGGCTTACTAATGTTGAAGATTGTGGTTCATTACACTAGCATCGGTCATTCTGAAAATTTTCACGTCACCTTCCTTTCATTGCTATCGGCATCTTGCTAACGTAATATTTCGCTAGGGAAATAAGTCACATGCGCGTCAGATCTGGTGGATGTTGCTCTGGTTTCCTGAGTGACACTTGTTTCATACGTTACCCCTTCTCATTGCAGTTCCGTCTCTTTACAACTGCTTCTGGAGTTTCATCAGCAGAGGATTTTTTTCTTTCGTGCGCGTAAAAGTTTGCTTGAAATTACTCAACAGTTCCAGAATCTCCACTCCCACCTTACACAATACTGTACGGGTGCTAAGGATTTCTCATCTCATAGTACTTTTTTCGATTAATAAGTCATACGGGAACAAAATTTGACTGCTATTTCTACAAAGGTTCCTTGCAGTTGTTGGTACTTTCCGACAGCCGCGTCCATTACACCGAACACTACCTCCATGAATACACAACACTTCCATTTTTAGGCGTACATATTGTGGTACACTGTGTTGCCCGACATTTATTACCCAGCACATAGTCATTTAGACGATGGCTAATTGTAAGACATTGCGTCCGAAAGGTGAATCAAAATCTTCGGAAGAAATTACTCCTTTTACTTGATATGCTAAGTAGACGCCCGGGCAGTCGAACGCGTTAGAACTTCGGTTCTAGGATTTGGGGAGGCGCGCCGGCAACGGATTGAATCAGTTCGGGCGGGTTAACGACGGGGTCCGACATGGACGTGGTTTTTTGGCGGTTTCCCACGTCCGAATAGGTGAATACCGGGCTGGTACACACGTACCACCTGAGTTACATGATTCGCGATGATTCCTTAAAGGTTCACAAACTTTCACACGGTCTAGCCTCCCTGTTGGCTTCTCTCTCGGCTTCGCCTTCGATGCTGCCAACCCGCAACGCACCTATTCTTAGCGGGTCATCGTCAGCTCAAGCCTTACGTTCACGCTGATTTCTGCGGTATCTTTCTCAGACCCAGAGTGCTACTTGGTAACCAGCCAGAGGGTGCAGATGATAGCAACATGGGTCGCTCCAAACATACACCTCTTGCTGCATGTGCGTCAGCTTCGACAGCCAGCAGGAAAATTGTAACCTTCCGCCGCTCGAGTATTTCTGCCCGCGCAGAGCCGGCTAGAACCAGTTCCGTCTTCGCCAGCCAGCGACTGATGTATTATCACCGATCGGAACACAGCCTCGGATCGGACGTCGTCTTCGCCACCCGAACGACTCCGCTCCCGCGACCTGTGCCCCAGGGTTGATGTTCTGCGCCGTCGACAAGACGTGTTTCTCGTGAGATAGACTTTTGAATATCTACTTTGCTTTGGAGATATACTTTCCGTTGGTCAAGAGAACGTAATCTACGCTCTCAAGACTCTGTTTTCGTTTCATTGGAGAATAATTGTTGGTGACGAAATTTTTCTTCACATTATTAAGAAGAATTTTTGGAGAACGTTTATTTTCTTTTGTTGTACTTCATCGGAAACAGTAGACTGTTTGTGTTCGAAGTTTACTTGTTAAAATAAACAAAGTTTAATTACATCTACCTGTGATCTTTTGGAAATATTCTGAGTGAGGAATACTCAATTAGTGATGTTGCATGGAGGATGGGTGGGTGGGGGTTAGCATGAGGAAGGGAGGGGGAGAGTCTGCCGACTGGGCGGGAAGCCGACCACCATCTGCCACTGATACAGTCACATCCAGACTAACACACGACTTTCGTGAACTCATGGTATAAGGCCAGGAAGAAGAAAGAAGAATAAGAAGAACAAGAAGAAGATTTGAGACACTAAGTAGCGCTCATCAAGTACGTACATTAGACACTGAAGAGCCAAAGAAACTGGTACACCTGCTAATATCGATTAGGGCCCCCGCGAGCACGCAGATATGCCTCAGCACGACGTGCCATGGGGTCGACTAACGTCTGACGTAGTGCTGGAGGGAAATGACACCATGAATCCAGCAGAGCTGTCCACAAATCGGCAAGACAGCACGTGGCAAGGCATCCCAGAATGCTCAATAATGTGCATGTCTGGCGAGTTTGGTGCCCAGCGGAAGTGTTTAAACTCAGAAGAGTGTTCCTGGAGCCACTCTAGCAATTCTGGACGTGTAGGGCGTCGCATTGTCCGACTGCAATTGTTCAAGTCCGTCGGAATACGCAATATACATGAATGGATGCAGGTGATCAGACAGAATGCTTACGTACGTTACACCTGTCACAGTCGTATCTAGACCAATCAGATGTGTCGTATCTCTCCAAATGCACACGCCTAACAGCATTACAGAGCCTCCACCAACTCGAACAGTCCCCTGCTGACTGCAGGGTCCATGGTTTCTTGAGGTTGTCTCCATAGCCGTACACGTCCATCCGCTCGATAGAATTTGAAACGAGTCTCGTCCGCCAGGCAACATGTTTGCAGACATCAACAGTCCAATGTCGGCGTTGACAGGCCCTGGCGAGACGTAAAGGTTTGTGTCGTGCAGTAATAAAGGGTACACAAGTGGGCCTTCGGTTCCGAAAGCCCATCTCGATGATGTTTCGTTGTGTGGTTCGCGCGCTGACACTTGTTGATGGCCGAGCATTGAAATCTGCCGCAATTTGCGGAAGGGCTGAACTTATGTCACATTGAACGATTCTCTTCAGTCGTCGTGTTCCCGTTCTTGCAGGATGTTTTTCCTGCCACAGCAATGTCGGAGATTTGATGTTTTACCGGATTCCTGATATTCGCTGTAGACTCGTGAAATAATAGTACGGGAAAATACCCACTTCATTGCTACGTCGGAGATGCTGCGTCCCATCGCTCGTTCGCCGACTGTAACACCACATTCGAACCTACTTAAATCTTGATAAACTGCCATTGTAGCAGCAGTACCCGATGTAACAACTGCGCCAGACGGTTGTTGTCTTATATAGGCGTTGCCGACCACAGCGCCGTATTCTGACTGTTTACATATCTCTGGGTTTGAATACGCATGCCTATACCAGTTTCTTTGGCGCTTTCGTGTATTGCTCAACGCCAACTCTAACAGCAATCATTTTAGCGAAGAAAAGAAACTCTGTGTGAACGTATAGCAATGTAACCTCCTATTGTCACAGATATGAATTTTTTGTTTTCTTTTATACTGTCTGTTACTTAAAGTACTTTCAACTGATCTGTGCTAGCATAGAATTGTGTTGACTCTTTGTAGAAATAGCCTTTGCTCCTCCTTGTAGGAAAATCTACTAAGTTCGTATTAATACATAATTACATTATTCTTCTTTTGTATCCGGTAATTGTTAGTGTGGATGTTATAAAATGTCACGATGTACACTGATGTGACAAATGTCGTGGTACAGCGACAAGCACACACACTAAAAAATGGTTCAAATGGCTCTGAGCACTATGCGACTTAACTTCTGAGGTCATCAGTCCCCTAGAACTTAGAACTAATTAAACCTAACTAACCTAAGGATATCACACACATCCATGCCCGAGGCAGGATTCGAACCTGCGACTGTAGCGATCGCTCGGCTCTAGACTGTAGCGCCTAGAACCGCTCGGCCTCTCCGACCGGCGCACACACACACAGATGGCGGGAGTATCGCGTGCACAAGGCATAAAAGGGCAGCGCACTGGCGGAGCTGTCATTTGTACTCAGGTGATTCATGTGGGAAGGATTCCGACATGCTCATGGCTGCAGGACCGAAATTAACAGCCGACGGGTATTACCAAACTTTGAACATGGCATAATTGTTGGAGCCAGACGTATGGGACATTCCATTTCGGAAACTGTTAGGGAATTCAATATTCCGGGATCCACAGTATTTTGAGAACAAATTTTTCGGCATTACCTCTCATCACAGACAGTGCAACGTCAGACGGCCTTCACTTAACAATGGAGAGCAGCTGCGTTTGAGCAGAGGTGTCAGTTCCAATAGACAAGCAACACTGCCTGAAATAACCACAGAAATCTTGAGAGACTTACGATGGACGTATCCGCTAGGACAGTGCGACGAAATTCGGCGTTTGTGGCCTATGGCAGCATACGATCGACGCGAGTGTCTTTACTAACAGCACGACATCGCCTGGGCTCGTGACCATATCGTTTGGGCCCTTGACTGTAAAACCGTGGCATGGCCAGATGAGTCCCGATTTCAGCTGGTAAGAGCTGATCGTACGGTTCTAGTGTGGCTCAGACCTCACGAAGCCATGGACCCAGGTTGTCCACAAGGCATTTTAGAAGCTGACGGTGGCGCCATAATAATGTCGACTGTGTTTACGTTGAATGAACTGGGTCCTCCAGTCCAACTTACCCGATCATTGTTAGTGTTCGCCTACTGTGAGAACATGTGCAGCCATTCAGGGACTTCATGTTCCCAAAAAAACCATGGAATTTTTATGGATGACAATGCGCTGTCATCAGGCCACAATTGTTCGAGATTGGTTTGAAGAATATTCTGGACAGTTCGAGCCAATAATTTGCCACCCATATCACCCATCATAAACCACATCGAACATTTACAAGATATAATCTAGAGTTCCTGTACCGCCAACATACTCGCAATTATGAACGGCTATAGAGGCAATATGTCGTCAGTGGGACTTCCAACGACTTTTCGAGTTCCTGACACGTCGAGCTGCTGATTTACGGCGGACAAAAGGAGGTCCGATACGATATTAGGAGGCATCCCATGACTTTTCGCACCTCAGTGTATATAATTATGTAATTTACGTGAGAGCTACAGAATTTTAGTACATTATAAAAGCGGGCATACTAGTTGCTTAAACGCGAGCAGCGCAGTGCGAATTTGAACCATTTTTTGTTACTCCTCTTTACGTAAGTTCAGTATCCCCTTATTCGTCCTATTTAGTTTGGTTGTCAGAAACGGACAACAGGCGTGTTTAGTAGCCAAATTACTTCGTTATTTACCCAAGAATTTTGTGGCTATATATGAAATTTTATCACCATGGTGGGTGGTCAACAGCTCAGTTTGGGCTCAGATTATTGGTTGTGGATTTTAGGCGTCCATGAAAACATTGTAGGCAACAGGAGCTCTACAGGCCTCATATTGCTACATCACTGGCATTAAAATTGCAATACCACGAGTGTAGCAAGCCAAACACAAACCAACATGAAGTGTTCCACATCCTTGCTAATGCAGATGATTAGCATTTCAATGTAACTGCACATAGTCGCCTAAGGAGAGGTAGCGGCGTCTACGTTCTCTATAACGGGTGTTTCAAAACTATTTTCGCAGACTTTCGGGCAGCCTCCTCATAGCAAGACAAGAAAAAGCTTTCTATGCAATTATGTCCAAAAATCCATCGTTTTCAAGCTATAAACAAAAGTTTTCAATTTAGGTGACTGAAGTTCATCAACACATACTCATATTAAAAGCTCGAAATGTCCTCTTGCTTCTAAACAAGTATTCGTTGAATCATGAACTGCCGTACACTTTAAAATATTCCTTGACGGTTTCGGATCGCTTCACAGGCCTTCCATGACACGTCGAAAAAGAGTTTCTGCATCCGGCTGGTCTGTTGCATAGACCAACTGTTTAAGGTACTCCCAGAGATAGTAATACAAAGGACTGAGGTCGGGGAAAAGTACATGCCATGGAACTGGTCCTTCTCTTCCTAATCATCTGTCACCGTAGATACGTGATTCTTCTTATTGCAGAAGCACGTATTCTAGTAGGCTTTGGACGTTGTTCCGAATAAAGACCTCTGAGATAACACATGTAAAACGTGCTGGGAAAACGTGTGAACCTACCAGACAGTCACAGTTACAGCTCACACATTAATCTTAAACTGATGCTGACGTCCAGTCTGTATTGTAGCATGACGACCGTATTCCGCCCATATGATTCCGTCGTCTGTCTGCTCGCGAAGTGAAGATCCTGCCATGTTTGAATGGAGGACTTTCACGTAATGCACTTCCTGTAGTACTTGTACACTACGGACACCTAGAAGTCAAGTGAGTGAGGAACGTTAATAACTTACCACGGCTTCACAACGCCATCTAGGATGCAGTGGGTGGAGAGACATGTGAAGTTTGCCGGCCGGAGTGGCCGAGCGGTTAAAGGCGCTACAGTCTGGACCCGCACGACCGCTACGGTCGCAGGTTCGAATCCTGCCTCGGGCATGGATGTGTGTGATGTCCTTAGGTTAGTTAGGTTTAAGTAGTTCTAAGTTCTAGGGGACTTATGACCACAGCAGTTGAGTCCCATAGTGCTCAGAGCCATTTGAACCATTTGAACATGTGAAGTTTTTGGGTTGCACCTGTAAAGCCGTTACAAGTCAACTTTTATTAATAACCCGAGGACGAAGGATTTTGGGGCATATATTCATACGAACTTTTTTCTTGTTTTGGTTTAGGGAACTTGCACCCGAAGTTTGTAAAACACACTGTGTAAAGGAAAAGTTTTGTCAAATTGCCTCCTTCTGGTGATACTTGTCCAGCACCTATCATGATGGGATCGTTAGTCCTTAAATTTCTGACGAATTAGAGGCGGTGTCTATGTCCTATCTTTGACACCTCCGTGACAATATCTTTCAACAAGATAACGCTAGACCGCATGTTGGCCGTCTTGTCTGGAGCCACTTCGCCACACTGGGTGTTTGACTGTGGCTCTGGCCAATATGTCCTCCATATCTCTCACCCACTGAAGACGCTTAATGACCTCTGAAATAGAGCTGAAACACTGTAGAATGGTGTCCTAGTGCCTGTCGTCCAAGCTCAGCTATGCGCCAGCGGTAATTAAGAACGTTATACAGTGAGTTATATAAAGCAGAGACTTACATGTCTGACAGTACATGTCTGCTGCTTGCTTATTAATTTTGACTGTATCTAATGGCATATTCATCTCAAGAACATTATGATGAGGCAATGTAGTTACGAAACACATTGCGTAGAATAATTCACACGTTTTCGACGACTGTGGTTAATAATATCTGCGCCTACAAAATTAATCATGTATTTTTCCTACTACACTACATACCCAGAAGAAGTGAAATTTCTTTATTTGCTCTCATATAAGAGACTGCAGCCTTAATGGCCAGTAGGCTGTTTGAAACGGGACCGTTTTTGTTGGAACATGAGAGCAATCCTACCAGAGACTTAGGTCGACAGACTCTGAACTGGATTGGAGCAGCGATGGGAAACATATCGTGTCGTCTACCCCATCCCCTAGTCTGCAGAAGTAATGGAAACAAAAGTCCGCTTCCGATGTATTACAATTCGGTTCAAAGCATTTTCTTTACGCACTGCATCTTGTATAGTCTGCGAACGTAGCACGTTAACAGCCCATTCTCCACGTTTGTTTCCTTTCCTATTTCTGTAAAACAAAACAGTAATGTTACAACGTAATACCAGTCATGATATTCAGTCCAACCTCGAAGCATTTGTTCAAATGGTAGCTCTGAGCGAGCACAAATATTTATAGAATTTCAGGGGTCTGTTAGCACTAGCAAAACACGAGGTTATGATTCTGGAGCAGGATTTTCTCAACAGCGAATAAGTCGTGGGCAAATGGTAGAATTATACTCCCGCCAACAGTGAGTTAATAGAGACGTTATGCAAGAGGTCGGAAGATGGTCTAGGAACCCATGTTATCAGTCGCCATAAGGCACACGAAACCGAAAGCAGAGTATTTGTGAATGGTGCTTAAGACTGCGAATGTTCTAAGCTCTGTTAAGCTTATTTAGAGGTTTTCATACATGAGGGGCAGCCAAATGAAAACCGAATACACGCAACGATGGGCCCATGGAATGGTTCCATTCAAAAGTAATCAGCACACGCGTTAAGAGGTTTGTCCCAGTGGGAGATGAGAAGATCAGTTCCTGTTTCCTAGAACGCGGTCGACCGCTGTTGGATCCACAACCTCCCCCCCCTCCCCTCTTGCACTTCCTCGTCCTACTGAAACCGCCGTCCTCGCACGTCGTACTTCAGTTGCCACAGATGTGAATATCACTCGGTGAAAGGTCGGGACTGTACAGAGGATGTTGTAGTGTTTTCCAACTAAATCGCTGAAGCGTAGCCTTCTTCCGATTGGTAGTGTGGGAGCAGATGTGAGCGTGCAACTGGATGATTCCGTCCGACAGCCCGAGAGCAGACTGCAAAGCCAACAATGGAAACATCCCACATCTTCTCCCACCCCAAACAAATCCAAAGCTGTCCAAACAATTTCCAACTTACTGCGGCGTAATGAATAAACCATTAAATTTCCTCAAGTTCACAAGATGGATAAGAATGAGCGTCTAGAGGATTTGTCTAAGAGGCCTATAACGGGCACTATTGGTTCACCAACGTATTTTTGTGCCAAATATTTAGCTTCCTCATTAAAACCATTAGTAGGAAACTGTAGTCACCACATTCGTAATTCTATGGATTTTATTAGGAGTCTTAGCAGTGTCAGGCTAAATAGTACAGATGTTGTTGAATCCTGCCTATTCGTCGAATATTGGGTGTCTAGGAAACCTGCTTTCTCAGATCGCTAGATAACAATTCAAACAAATCGTATTAATGAACTTTATAACGAAATGAATAATGACAATACTTAACTCTGACAATAAGACAGAAGTGTCGCAAGTAAAGGGTGACTTGCAAATAAGAAATGCCTAATACAAGTGAAGTAATATAGTTAATTCTTCTATTCAGGTCGCTAGTCATGAAGCTTCTGTAGAACTAGGCCGTGACTAGTCGGGCGCTGCGCTTATGTTCTTTTCTCATAGAGGCCGCTGCTGTCGTGTTGTCGTCCTGGAGAGGGGTCGGTCAGCGTGTAATTGGCAGACGTCTTGTCACAGCCATCTCTATTCTATCGTTACCGACTGGTGTGTTGGCGCTTGACTTTACGTCGTAACAGATGTGGTTGTTAGTTTCGGCGTAGTATCACTATATAGCAAGATACCTTTAAGGGACTCTTTATCTCTTACCGGCCAACATTTTGACGAGAACATCACGGTCTTATTTGAACATGTGTTTTTGTTATCTTATTTTCAGTTTAATGGTGAATTTTATGAGCAGATAGACGGAGTTGCTATGAGAAGCCCCCTCTCCCCTCTGGTAATTAATTTTTTCATGGAAGACCTCGAGGACAAGACACTGTACTTAGCAAGTTTTAAACCAACGGTATTCTGGAGGTACGTCGACGAAACATTTGTAGTATGGCCGCACGGAACGGATAAATCACATCGATTTCTTGAGCATTTGAATTCTATCTATGCTAGTATCAAATTTACTATGGAAATAGAAAAAGACGGCTGCCTCCCCTTTTTGGATGTTATCATTCGCCGAATAGTTGATGGCACATTAGAACAAGCCGTATATCGTAAACCAACGTATACAAATCTATATCTGCCCGCATCTCGTGGTCGTGTGGTAGCGTTCTCGCTTCCCACGCCCGGGTTCCCGGGTTCGATTCCCGGCGGGGTCAGGGATTTTCTCTGCCTCGTGATGGCTGGGTGTTGTGTGATGTCCTTAGGTTAGTTAGGTTTAAGTAGTTCTAAGTTCTAGGGGACTTATGACTACAGCAGTTGAGTCCCATAGTGCTCAGAGCCATTTGAACCAAATCTATATCTACATGCTAGTAGATGCCATCACCCTTCACAGCCCATAGGTGTCCTAAGACCTTAGTGCACAGAACGCACTGTATATCCGATAATGATAATTTGCAAGAAGAGCTCAAATACCTCAAGAGCATTTTTAAAGCGTTTGGTTTTTTTCCGCAACAGATTCGTAGAGCATTCGATGTAAAACCTAGATTGCAGGTATGAGATGTGGAAGAAGATAGTAATTTTTGCCCTATGTGGGTGCTCTTTCCTCGAAGATAGATCGTACTCTCGAGAAACACGGTGTTAAGGTGATCTTCCGGCCTCCCATGAAGATTGCAGCTTTACTCGGCTCTGTAAAAGACGATTTATTGCTTCGTAAGGCGGATGTGTATCAGATTCCTTGCAGAAATTGTGAGAAGTCATATATAGGTCAAACAACAGGCACCGTTCGTGACAGATGTGTGGAACATCGAAGACACATACGCTTATCACAGCTAGACAAGTGAACTGTGGCCGAACATTGTATTGATACAGGACATTCCATGAGCAAAAGTAAAGTGGAGATCTTAACCTCTTCCTTTTGGGATTCTGTCTTCAAGGAAGCTATAGACATTAGATTAGCTAATAATTTTTAAGAACAGAGGTAATGGCTTTAATTTGGACAAAGCATGGACTCCGGATCTTGGGGTAATTAAACTACAGAGAAGTCGTCATGATGTCACCGGCGCCGAATATACACCGATAAACGAATCGAATGTCTGTACGCCTTTGCCACAAGCGGCCGGTGTGTAAGCGTATCTCTTTGCCGCCGACTAGCATCTGTGGCCCGCACGCGCAGTGCCGCCGCGGTGGAGAATATAAGGCCGCGCTTCGCATCTGGTCGTGTCTTGCGACTCACTCTGCGGATGGCCGGACTATACGCGGCCGAAATATCAGGGGAAGAAATTTTATTTGCGTAGCTGCATGCCCGAAATTTAATGGAATGTCCACACAAGTTCGACTGAGGCAGCCCTCTGCTCGTCTAGTTCCTCGAGCGTGGGACCACAATCAAAACGCAGCGCTACGAAGACACTTTACAGAAACTGCGACGCGCCATGAAGTCGAAATTCCCAGGAGTGCTATCGGGCGCCCGCCCCCACACTGACAACTGGACGAAGGCTACGCTTCAGCGATTTGGTTGAGAAATAGTTCATCAACATCCGTGCAGCCCGGGTCTTTCACTGCGTGTAGTTTTCGCACCTATGGTGACCTGAAGAAAGACATGCGTCCATGTCGGTTTCGGTCGGACGTGAAAGTGCAAGAGTGGCTGCGGTTCTGGATCCGTCAGCGACCGACCGCGTTCTACGAAACAGCAATCGATCGTCGCCTCTTCCAATGGGACAAACATCTTAAATCGTGTGACGATTACTTTCGAATGGATCCATTCCATGGTCCCGTCGTGGTGGATATCTGGTTTTAATTTGAGTGTCCCTTGTAATAAGACTATTAACTAGTGATAACCTTGTAAGCAGAAAACCGGTTTACGGTAAAAATAAATACTGTAGAACATACATAGTACACATTTTCAATCAGAAACATGAAGCACCAAGCGTTATGTGAAGAGTAACGAAATGTACTAAATTAAGATGACCCGATGAGAATACGAATCTAAGCCCTGTCGAATAACATTTCAATAGCAATGAGCCGTGCGTCGCTCATGATTGTGACCTGTCGTTCCTGCATTTCTGAAACGGCGAGAATTTTTATTTTTAGTTTTGTGTTAATGTCTTCTGGCGCCACTATCATTGCTCACCTTCGCTGTCCGTGAGTGGCAGCACCAGCGTTATCGATAATAGGTTCGTGTTACTATCTGTGGAGCGACCGCGAGTATTTCCGGCCGGCTGTGTGGCCGTGCGGTTCTAGGCGCTTCAGTCTGGAACCGCGCGACCGATACGGTCGCAGGTTCGCATCCTGCCCTGATGTGCTTAGGTTAGTTAGGATTAGGTAGTTCTAAGTTCTAGGGGACTGATGACCTCAGATGTTAAGTCCCATAGTGGTCAGAGCCATTTGAACCATCGAATATTTCCGGGTTCTGCTCTGACAGAAACTAGGCGGTGTGACGGAGTCGGTGCAGTGAGTCGGCAGAGTCACTCGGAAGGCAGACAGTCGCGTGTTAGTCGGTTCTGAGTCTCAGTCCCCTTTGGGTTGTGGACTGAGTTGGGTTCGTCGTTACTCGGCTGTTGGACGAGTTGGCAGTCAGTAGCAGGCAGGTCCGCGCGGTACAAGTATGAGCCGGGACCATGATCGACGCAGATGGAAGGCCGTTGGTCGGTCGGTCGGTCGGTCGGTGTGTGTTGTTGCCTAGAACCTGCAGCCCTCTTCCGTAGTGATTTGACAGTTGTGACTTGTGTTTTCTGTATTCTTTTAAACTTGTCTTGAGAGGTGTGTGGTGCCTTGATCTTGGTGAGGCCGTGTCTGAAGTATCGGTATTTTGGTTTACTCGTCATCGGCCAATGTTTTCCATTATTTGTGCAGTTGGATCTGACGGTTGGAAATCGGTCAGATTGTCGGTCGGTTGTGAACCGTCCCTAGGCTGTGCTGCCTTCTCTTATCTCACCTTAAGCCTTGGCTGCCTGTCCCACTTCACTATACCCGTAAGGGACCTTGTCAGGCCGATTCTGGAGTATTTTCTGAACACCGCTTGTAAATGTTTTAATTTGTGTTTTTTCTTTTTGTAATTTTGTAAGTACTGTGCCAGGCCTTCAGCCGTGTATTAATATTTTCTGTTTTATGTTTAGTGTATTGCCTTCAGCCAAGACCGAGCGAGGTGGCGCAGTGGTTAGCACACTGGACTCGCATTCGGCAGGACAACGGTTCAATGCCGTCTCCGGCCATCCTGATTTAGGTTTTCCGTGATTTCCCTAAATCCTTTCAGGCAAATGCCGGGATGGTTTCTTTCAAAGGGCACGGCCAATTTCCTTCCCCGTCCTTCCCTAACCCGAGCTTGCACTCTGTCTCTAATGACCTCGTTGTCGACGGGACGTTAAACACTAATCTCCTCCTCCTCCTTCAGCCGAACTTCATAACAACTTTAAGATTAGGCCTTCAGCCGTGTTTCATTTACAATTCTTGTTGCTCTGCATTTAGGCCTTCAGCCGCCTTTGTTTCAGAATCTGTGGCTTTAATATGTAAATCCTGTCTTTAACGTTTATCTTTAATTATCTTGAATTCTTGAAACGGCCTTCAGCTGTGTTCCGTAAATGTTTTTCTTAGGGTTGTCTTTGATTATTCTTGAGTAACTGCTTGGGCCTTCAGCCGACAAGATACTTCACTTTTTCTTAAGATGTTTTTCTGTTGTACTGTGTAAAGGCTTATCTTTAGAGTCTCTCTTTTACTATGTAAAGATTTTTTTTTAATTGGGCTTTCAGTCGAAGAATTAACTTGAATTTTCCTTAACATGGCCTTTAGCCGGAATATGTAAATGCTTGACTTTTAAAGAATTTCCTCAGCTGATCTGAAATATTATTTCGGACTTTGGCCGAGAAGATATTGTAATTTTACTTAAGTAAGACCTTCAGCCGTTACTCTAAATCCTGGTGTTTTATAAGCAATCGTTTATACTTATTTTGGAGAAGTTGCTTGGGTCCTCAGCCATGAATTTATCTTTGTTGTTTTAAAGAGAAAATTGAGCATTGGTTTGAGGAATAAAGTTGTGTGTGTTCTTGTATAACTAACAGTAATTGACCTTGGCCCGTTTCCACAACCTGATCCTCTCTGTCCTGCGAAACCAGATTTCAATCAAATCCCAGATCCGACCTTACTTAGGACGGTACGAACAGAAACGAAAAATATAAGGTACTAGAGCAAAAATAGGCATCTCTTACCGCAGTAACTAGGTAAGCTATATCTCAGGCGCTATACCAATAATTCCGTCAGACAATGACGTTGTGCTGTTTGCGTGTTATGGAAATTATCAGGTCGTGTAATCCGATAAAATCGTCCTTTTATCATACCTCATAGAAGAAATTCTGGCAGTGACTGTCTTGCTCGTGAAGCATCATAAATCGACGCTGGTCTTCGTACATGGTATTTCAGCTGTGCAGCGTCGGATTTGTGACAAGTTGCCCTGCCATCGTACTAGCGGCAGTATGTAAATACTCCACAGTTAAACTGATAGCCGGCTGCCTCCAAAGTATGACGGTTAATATATGGGGTCACTGTTTCGTGATAGACCGCTATCTGATTTTATCAGCGTTGCTGTCGTATCGAATAATCCTCCACATTTAGGGGACACTCTTTCATGGCGTGACGCAGGAATTGCATTGCCTTAGGTAAGCAGTGTGAGCAGTGGTTTTCCACATTCGTACACCAGTACGTACGTATGATGAACGTATGCATTGGCACACACAGTTTTTCTACGTCAGTATGTTTTCGTATTACAATGCGATCCAGGCCCGAGATAAAAACACACCGCTACAAAGAAATTTACTGCCTTGTGCTGTATAAATTTTTTCTGAAAGGGAAAATATAATTTCCTATCAGCTTCTCCGTTACGTTACGTTTTATGTGTCCTAACGCTGGTTCGAGACCATAACGCAATCAAAACTGATGAGAGACACTGTTCACTACATGGAGGAAAAGAGTGACATGCATCACTAGAGTGATATGTGTCGAAGTGTCAAAAGAAGTGACTAAGACTATTAAAATTTTGTGTGAAGTAACTGATGTACTTATTACTGGATGTGATCCGCCTTGAGCAGAACACAGTGTTTTCTTCTTTCACCCATATATGTTTCTCTGAAGTTACATCATCGTCAGGGGGTTTTAATTTTCCTGTTAAACAACAGGAAAAAATGCTCGAACAGTCCACGGGTCTTCTGCCGGTTCATAGTGTCCAACGGGCACAATATTTCGGCGATCAGACATGTTGCCATCGTCAGGTGCGCTGACGAACTGAGCTCCTGAGGACGGGCGGCCGATTTAAATCCCCTCCCCCCGCGCGGTTTGAGGAAGGCCGGCATATACCAAATTCCCTGTGAGTGTGGGAAGACTTATATCGGACAAACAGTACGCACCATCGAAGATCGTTGCCGAGAACATTAAAAGCACACTCGACTGAAATATCCAAATAAGTCGGCGGTAGCAGAGCACTGTTTGTACGAGAAACATGAGATGGATATTGAGCGTACCAAGATCCTGGCTCAGACCTCTAAATATTGGGACAACTTTATAAGGGAGGCTATCGAAATTCGCACCAGGGAAGATCTTATCAACCGAGATTGCGGCTACAATCTCACAAGGCTTGGGACCCGGCATTGAATGTAATTAAGAAGACTCTCAGCAAGAAGTAAAACTGGCGATCAGGGCGGACGTAGCAAGCACATCGACGCTACGACAGATTCCGACGCTCACGTCTTCGTGACCGCCGGAGAAGAGAGTGCCCCGAGGGGGGAGGGGATTTAAATCGGCCGCCCGCCCTCAGGAGCTCAGTTCGTCAGCGCACCTGACGATGTCGACATGTCTGATCGCCGAAATATTGTGCCCGTTGGACACTTTGAACCGGCAGTATACCCGTGGACTGTTCGAGCAACAAATACGCTGGGATAAACTGAAAAATCACAACAGGAAAAAATGTTTTTTACTACCTGTACATACGCAAATTCGAGTATTTAAAAAAGCATTCACAAATCTGAAAACAAACGATGTTACCACATGCTGTGGTTTTTTGTTAGTTAGTTAGTTACATTTTCCGTAGGTAATTTGAACGATTCTTTTATGGAAATGATTTGGAACGAGTCACTGTACAGGATATGTAAAAATTTTTATTTTTAACACTCATGAACACATCATTTTTAGTTCAAGTCATACTGTTGCACGTTTTTAATTTTTTTTACTGTCTGCCAGTTTTTAAATAGAAATTCGTCAGAGGAATAGAATGAGTTATCAGGAGAAATTATTTTTAATTAGATTCAAAACTTGCTTTGATACCTGTCAGGCACTTAATGAATTTTTGTTACTGCATATTGAACTCCTCTCTGAGCCACTGACACCAATGGATAATAAAGGTCGTTTTTCCACCTAGCGTTTTACGTGAGGACTACGTTGTTCTTCTCAAATTATAATGGATTATTTTCAACGCATTTCATTAGCGAATAAATGCATTGTGACGGTGCAGTTACGATGCCTAGCTCCTTATGAGGCCCGTATAGTGCATGATATCTGTGGGTGAACGCCGCACATTAGCACTGCTCGCGTTTTTACAATTAATATTTTCTTTCTAAGTGATGAGTTACCCCCAAAAAAACATTCTGTAAGACATTATTGAGTGTTTTTTCTGTCTGTGTATGCAATATGTTTCATCTGCATTTCCTGGTGTCCACATTACCTTCATTGTGAAAAACTGCTTTTTTTTTTCTTTGACGGCCATGTTTACAAAACTGCGGAAACAGGATGACGTTCAGTTGAACAGTTGAATGTGTTCTGGGAGGGAGTTAAGAATCTTTGCGAGGTGTGTCTACTCCACTTTGTTTGTGTGTGTGCGTGCGTGTGTGTGTGTGTGTGTGTGTGTGTGTGTGTGTGTGTATGTGTGTGTGTGTGCGTGTGTGTCAGGTCTAACCATAACATCCCCAGTCCTAAAGTTTCGGTATAACTAATTTTTCTACATTAAATTCTATATGGCTGAAGACGACTAACTGTGAAAGGAAAACAACGGTAATGAAAACATAAAACACTACGTAACCACAGCATGGGGTAACTAGGTATATATAGTGAGAGGGAGCTAATACAGGACATCCACAAACATATTAAGAATGAATAAATATATCGAGGTGGGGTTTTCACCAAACTATAGCGGAGAATATGGCAAATTTTCTGACGTTCGAAAGTAATTTTTATCGTTTATAGTCATCGAATTATGTCACCGACTTCGTTTCTTTATAATGGAAGTATGTGCATTTTTCTTAGGCACTTGAAAGAATACTTCTAAGAGAACCTGAACGACGTAAAATGTATAGCTCCAGATATATAGTATCAAGATAACAGCGCAACAAATCACTGTTCCGCCGTCACGAGAAATGGTTCCACAAATGTCTGCCCTATTATACCAAATGTAGGCGAACACGGAACTCAGGTATGGTTCTTGTTCCCAGGATGAGATTTTCACTCTGCAGTGGAGTGTGCGCTGATATGAAACATCCTGGCAGATTAAAACTGTGTGCCGGACCCGGTTCTAGGCGCTCCAGTCCGGAGCCGCGCTGCTGCTACGGTCGCAGGTTCGAATCCTGCCTCGGGCATGGATGTGTGTGATGTCCTTAGGTTAGTTAGGCTTAAGTAGTTCTAAGTTCTAGGGGACTGATGACCACAGCAGTTGCGTCCCATAGTGCTCAGAGCCATTTTTGTGCCGGACCGAGACTCGAACTCGGGACCTTTGCCTTTCGCGGGTAAGTGCTCTACCAACTGAGCTACCCAAGCACGACTGTTTAGCGAAGACTCCATTCCATCGTGTTTCATCCGCTTCACATTTCGCTGCATCTACAGCTTCATGGCAATGACCTTCAAAATTGGTTACAGTTCTCCGAATCGTATCTACGAAAAGTGCAAAGTGATGCGGCAAAGGTCCCGAGTTCGAGTCTCGGTCTGGCACACAGTTTTAATCTGCCAGGAAGTTTCATGGTTCTTGTTGTTTCCTGTATGATTGAAGACCTTCAGTTTGTGTTCTGCTGTTGCAGCAGTCAGGTAATTTACTCGTAAACCTACTGAGACATTCACATTATATACGATAGTCGAAAAAGTTAATATAGTTTATGGCAAATGTCGCCAAACTGTTAGAGCAGCGGCGCGGTTGTGTGCTGAAGAAAGAATCCATATCGCGCCATTTACTCTCGATCTGTCTTCGCAAAGGTTATTAAAAAAATTCTGGAAACTGGACTGTGGAGAATGAAACACGCCAAGGAAAAAGAAGAGCAACTGATAGAAGAAATGAAACTATCATTTTAACAACAGTAACATACAATGAAAATGTCTCTTAGAGGCATCTCGGAAGTACCAGAGGCATCAACGAAACGACTGTTTAGCGAAGACTACATTCCATCGTGTTTCATCCGCTTCTCATTTCGCTGCATCTACAGCTTCATGGCAATGACCTTCAAAAATGGTTACAGTTCTCCGAATCGTATCTACGAAAAGTGAAAAGTGATGCGGCACACCTACGGAAAATTTTGCTTAAGGAAGAAACATAGTTTACAAACCTTGGGTAAGTCACCCTTCGCAATATGCACTAATCGTCTGTTGAAAATCCACGCTGACCCAAAGAAGTGGATAAGGACAACGTTCTTGGTCTATCAACGTTTAGTGCGTATTTTTGAAGACGCGCATCACTGGTCCTTGTTTTATTGATGGGAATCTAAATACACGCAAGTATCTCGAGTTCCTAACATATGCTGCTGCCGCAGTTATTGAAATACCTCCTATTGGACATAAGGCAACTAGGATGGTAGGAACAAGGTGCATGTCCTTCCCATTTCACACATATCAAGACAGATCTTCTCAATGGAACATATGGAGAACACTGAAACGGCATTTCAGGAAACGCAAAATGGTCTGCACACTCACCAGACTTAACAGTTCTATATTTTTTATCTGTGGCGAAAATTAAAACAATCAGACTATAAGGAAACACCGACGGCTCCTGAAGGCATGAAATACCTTACAATGTGGAACTGTACTGCCGTTACCTCCAAATAAAAATTCCAGGTGCAGTATCGTTTCTCTAGAATTACTTTATAGTGTGTAGCAGTGTTCAAGGTCAACATTTCGAGTACTTAGTATGACAGTTTGTGAGTGTGTGGGCTTTATTTTCTCAAGGTGCGCAATGGATTGATCCAACAAGTACCCTTTGGCTCCTGCAAGAAACAATTTCCATCTCACACTACTACAGAAGTCAGACAGACGCTCCAAATGTACCCACAAGAACTGCTTGAAAAACATTCAGCAACAAATATCTTCTGGAGTCGTCCGCTGTAGGGAAAAGACACGAAAGTATTCCACATTCTTACATAACTAGGGGAATACTTGGGTACTGGAGTATTGCTAATTAGTGTAAGAAAAACATTAAACGAGCGAAAAATATTATTTATTGCAAAAAATTCTGAGAAATCAGTGAAACTTTTTCTTATAAAATAATAAATTTCCGGGTTCTTTTTGGAACAGTAGATTGCCTCTTATGGATAGGAATGCTATTATTTTACAAAGTATGGAAAGGTTCTTTTGTCCCTTTTCTTTAAGAATGTTATTTACTCGGCGGAATGGCTGAGAGCCACGCCTACACAACTTGAATAACTTTTCTAGGTACGGTCAAGACTGTCGCGTGAGAAATGTAATGGAGTGTACTGTTATGGAGGTGCATAATTCACAGGCGACCTTCCGGTGTGTGGTGGAGGGTACGTCTAGCACCACCAGCTTCTTCGTCCCTTTCCCGTTCCAGTCGCGAATGGTGTATAGGAAGGGCGATTGGCGGTAAACATACGTAAGACACCTAATTTCACTGATTTTTTCGTCGTTGTCGTTTCTAGAGACGTGTGTAGGAGGAAATAATGTTACCTGTCTGTTCTTGAAACGTACGCCATTGGAATTCCGAGACACCTTATCGGTTAGCGTCTGACGTAGTTATTTAAGCACCTCCTTAACTCTCTCGCGCCTGCTAAATGAGGGGCTGAGAATACCAGCGGTACAAATGATAGTTCACAAGAAAATAATCTAAGCGCACGTTTGTTAAGCTAAAGTGTGCGTCACTGTCCACAGTAAAAGAAGTGCGGGCGGCCACGGTGGCCGTGCGGTTCTAGGCGCGTCAGTCCGGAACCGCGTGACTGCTACGGTCGCAGGTTTGAATCCTGCCTCGGGTATGGATGTGTGTGATGTGCTTAGGTTAGTTAGGTTTACGTAGTTCCAAGTTCTAGGGGACTGATGACCTCAGATGTTAAGTCCCATAGTGCTCAGAGCCATTTGAACCATTTTTGAAAGAAATGCGACCGACTTCCTGCGTAGCTATGCATTCTGTGATGATGAAGTGTAGGCTGTTAAAGAATGCCTAGGCTATATTTAAAATACAACTAATACAGGTAAAATGCTGGATGAAGGAAGAATTGCTGCTATCTTTAATGAAGCTTCAGATACGCATTTTTCGAAAGTAAGGTGTATGCTTTTAAGATTACTTATAGTGATACTTAATGCGTGTTTAAATAGGCCCTGTTCTGAAATAATGGATGTACATTTTGAGGCAGAATCAGCGTATTGACACAATACATCATAAATTCCTTGAGCAGGAATGTGATAATGCAAAAACACACTTGACATATGTAAGCTATGTGAACAAAAGTATCCGGACACCTGGTTGAAAATGACTTAGAAGTTCGTGGCGCCCTCCAACGGTAATACTGGAATTCAATATGGTGTTGGCCCACCCTTAGCCTCGATGACAGCTTCCACTCTCGCAGGCATACGTTCAATCAGGTGCTGGAAGGTTTCTTGGGGAGTGGCAGCCCATTCTTCAAGGAGTACTGACTGAGGAGAGGTATCGACGTCGGTCGGTGAGGCCTGGCACGAAGTCGGCATTCCAAAACATCCAAAAGGTGTTCTATAGGATTCAGGTCAGGACTATGTGCAGGCCAGTCCATTACAGCGATGTTATTGTCGTGTAACCACTCCGCCACAGGCCGTGCATTATGGAAAGGTGCTCGATCGTGTTGAAAGATGCAGTCGCCATCCCCAAATTGCTCTTCAACAGTGGGAAACAAGAAGGTACTTAAAACATTAATGTAAGCCTGGGCTGTGGTAGTGCCACGCAAGACAACAAGGGGTGCAAGCCCCCTCCATGAAAAATACGACCCCGTCATAACACCACCGCCTCCGAATATTACTGTTGGCTCTACACACGGTGGCAGATGACGTTCACCGGGCATTCACCATACCCACACCCTGCCAATGGATCGCCACATTGTCGACCGTGATTCGTCACTCCACACAACGTTTTTCCATTGTTCAGTCGTCCAATGTTTACGCTTTATACGCCAAGCCAGGCGTCGTTTGGCAATTGCCGGCATGATGTGTCACTTATGAGCAGCCGCGTCACAGTACTTGCAGTGGATCCTGATGCAGTTTGGAATTCCTGTGTGATGGGCTGGATAGATGTTTGCCTATTCCACATTACGGTCCTCTTCAACTGTTGGCGGTCTCTGTCGGTCAACAGACGAGGTCCGCCTGTTGTGCTTGTGCCTGTGCCTGTTGTGCTTTACGTGCCCCTTCACGTTTCCACTTCACTATCACATCGGAAACACCGGAGCTAGGGATGTTACGGAGCGTGGAAATTTCGCGTACATACGTATGACACAAGTGACAATCAGCTGACCACGTTCGAAGTCCGTAAGTTCCGCGGAGCGCCCCATTCTGCCCTCTCACGATTTATAATGTCTACTGAGGTCACTGATATGGAGTACCTGGCAGTAGGTGGCAGCACAATGCACTTAGTATGAAAAACGTATGTTTTTGGGGGTGTCCGGATACTTTTGATCACATTGTGTATTTTCTCCCCAGGACAGGGTAGAAACAGTCAAGAAGGTGAACCTTAAGTTTTCTGTAGTGGAAATGAAAAGAGAAAACTTTAATTTAATTAAAGATATGGATGCCATAGCAAAGGAAAAAGCTGCTTAAGATACGAAAGGAAACAAAATACGATGGAGGTTTATTAGCAGAATCGGAATTAGCAAAGAAACTCCTCTAACTTTCAGTTCAAGTAGGAGCGACAACATGGGTCGCCCATCAATATCTCTTCTGTATCAAGATGAGCATGACCTAAAATATGAGAAGCTGAGAAAACTTCCGAAAATAAGGAACTGCATCCCTCCAATTTACCACGAGATCTATAACAACACATATGACATTCCCAGACAGCAATTACCATGGCTGTAAGAGGAGGGAGTGGAGAAAGAAGAGGACTATTTAAAGCAGGGGACAAGAAAAGTTGACATACACAACACGATAGCAAAGCATGTGTATTACCCAAGGAAGGACATTGTCCAAGAGATACAACTGAAGGACATGTTTCTCATTCTACGAGTATATTATGGTACTGACTGTGAGGGGATTATAGAAAATGACAATGAATATTCTCTGGTACAGTATGTATTGGAACCACACCATATATTTTAGTTCTGGTATTTTTATTTTATTTGCTATTTACTTATTGTTTTTGAGCTTGTTACATTAATTTTATACTAATTACGTATGTATTCCGGTTTAATAATTAAAATGTATTGTAGTATGAGTACCATGTCCGTTGCATCAAAAAAATCTTCAGAATAAAGCAGAGAAAAGAATATGTTTCAGCACTTGTATCTGTTTCAATCTAAAAAGTTTCAAGGTTCATGCAGTATAACCAATTTTAATACACTGCAAAAAAAAAAAAAAATGCCGGAGCATTACAGTCTCCAACCATACCTGCAGCAATTCACGGAGTAACTGGCCATTAGATAAAAAATCTGATCTTTCCACACTAACACAAACGATCTAGTCTTTTAACTTTGGCAGTTATTTACTCAGTTTGCTTCAGCAAGCACTTGTACTCTCAGCACCTCAAATGATTCCATGACGAAAAGTGATGCTCTTTGTTGGATTTTCTTTAGTTTTTCCACGAATCCTGGTAAGGGTCCCAGACTCGTGAACAATGCTGAAAAATCCGAGCAAATTTTAAGCCAATTGTTTCGTGGATGATATACATTTCCTTAAGGTGACACCAATGAATTTGAGCCTCGATCTGTTTTTCCCATAATTTGTTTTTTATGGTAATGCCACTCTGCGGCGTAAGATTGTTCAAATTTTCATTTTTAGAAGTTATTTTAGTTTTAATTAATAAATGTCACTCAGTCATTCTGCACCCTGTGCACGCAGTTGTCACTTCCACTACCGACCTGGATCTCTATCTTTGTGTTTTCTGCTATTCTTTTTTATGTTAATTAAAAGTTTTGCATTTTTACTATTTCTGTTGACTGGTATCTTTTCCTCATTTTTCTTTTTCTTTTCACCATTCCATCTAAGGCATCTTGCAGTAATCATTGTCTTCTTAATGTCTCTTTAAAATCTACTATAGTACCTATTTTCCTTCACCGATCCTCCTTAATACGTCTTCATTCTTAACTCTTTCTGTCCAAGTCTTCATTCTCATACGTATCCACATCTCAAATAGGGTCAATCTCTTTTTTTTTCATTTTCTTTCATTAATGCCCACGATTCTGCACCAAAGACAGCCACACTCGCTTGTCTGTTCAGGTTTCCACTTATTAATTTCTCTTTGCTCTTGAATGCTTGCTTAGGACTTGCAATTCTGGTTTTAAATTCCTGAGTGCAAGTCATATCGTTCCTTATTAAGGTGTTTAAGTATCTGACATTTTTTACTTGTTCATTTGTGACCTGTCCTAAATTATGATTGTCTTCTTGTTCTCTGCAACAATGTCATCATCTTAGTTTCCTTCCTATTATCTCTTTCTGTTAAATAACATCGTTAATAGTCTAAGGAAAAAACCAAAACGTTGAACTACAGTGTGTGAATATAGAAATTATCATTAATATAATGTAAAATATTCAGTATAAAAATATATACCCCCAATGCTTAATAACGTTCAAGAAATGGGGAAGTATATCAGCATTCACGTGAAATGATTTCGTCAAACTTTATAAAAAGGCAGTGAAGCTTTTGCGTTACTTTCATACATTTTCATTGAATTCAGTGATTTAGAGTTACCGTATCTTAACACAATCAAGCAGACCGGAAGTATTTATTCTTGAACAGTGTTTCTCTACTATCCGATACGTTTCGGTGATTCAGTTTCCCAGTACGTCCGTACGATTATAAAGGAAAAGTGGAATTTTACGCTGCGGAAAACATGTTCATATCCATCAATTCGAAGGATAGTATATTTTTTTCCTAAACCTTAATGGATTAAATATTGTGATAGGCTTCCAGCAGAATAATTTCAGAGCAGAATGAAGTCAAACAGCTCAGAGGAATCGCAGGGATGGAGAACGGCGTCTCGCGCAAGCAAACTGCGAGTCCGTTCCCATCTCATTTTCAAAGCCTTAAACCAAACAGCAACGGGCCTAAGGAGGCCCGCAAGCAAAGCTTCTGTTTGCAAAAGGGACGGAGCGGGCTGCGGACAGGAAAACTCATTCCGCAGCGACGAGGCCGCTGATACCGCCCAGGTTCCCAGGCTCTTATTAACAGCCTACAAAGGCGGCGACGGCGAGCTCACGGGAATGGGGGGGATTATGGTGCGTACCACAGAGCGGCGCCCGCATTGACGGGGTAAGTCAGAGTCACGCTCGATGGACTTTTCGATGTCATCTCTGCCGGTGCAGTTTGCTTGAAACCGCCAGCTGGACCCGCACCACATCGTATTTGTCGTGAATGAGGTTCTTAGGCGGTTTCCAACACCACATTAGGTAAATATCGGGCTGGTATTCCCGTCCAGCCTGAGGTAAACGCAACGCACTCCTTCATGTGGAATTTAGTCCCAATCCAGATAGATGGGATGCACAGATTCTATCGTGGGGGTGAATAAGAGACTTATGACCATAGATGTTTAGTCTCCTCAAACCAATAATAAAAATTATAATAAACATCATAACTATCTGTCCGCCTTTTCTTATGCTCGCAAACGGCCCTGCCGCAGTGGTGACACCGGTTCCCACCATATCAGCGAAATTAAGCGCTTTAGAGGTTGGCTAGCACTTCGACGGGTGACCGTCTGGGCAACACCGACTCAAAGGAAGGCCTCGGCGCTTCTTCGTGACGTCACGTCAGCTAGGCATGGCGAACGCCATGTCTGTTGCAGGCAGAAATGCCTGAGTGTGCTTATCACTATTAATCTCTTATTTTTGGACAAAATGTTTGGTATTGTTTCGGATTCTGCAGTTTTATTTAGATGAAAGATTTTCTTACTATCGTAAAGCTACAAATGAAGATCATAGTTCTGTATTAGTGAATCCTGTCGAAACAAACGTAGATCAATATGAGGAGACGCTTTGCCCCATTGCAAGCTTCGGAAATTTTACATTCAAGTGACTATATTTACTTGATCCATTTTGCTATCGAAACTTACCCCAACTCACTTACAATTAACTCGTTTCTTTTATTTATTTATTTATTTTCGTTTGGCATCGTCGCTGAATATGTGAACTAATTTACATTTGTAAATGTCCAACTGTTGCCAGTCATTAGATTACAGTCGTTTTCAACGAAAGGAATTCTAAACAGGAAACTAAATAGCTTCATACATCGAAAATACTGCTGAGCTTAAACTTTTTTAAACATGCACATTAGAAAAGATAAATGTTCCCCTCTTGCAACTGAAAGGAGAAACTATATAAGATAAAAAATTTTATATGATAAAAGAAGTATCTCTCTTTTGCGTCTTCTTCTGTCCCCCACCCCCTCCCCCAACGTGTACAATCGCAAGATATTTCATTAACATTCAGTGCTCCTCACCCCATAGTCAAGCAAGATACCTAAAGAAGAGCACCGATATGTTCACAGTTTCTTGTAAAAGCAACCCAGTACAAAGGTATCTTCCTCAGATTTACAAATAAGGTAAAGAAGCACGAATTCTGTTGCTGCTGGACCATGAAGTTGTTTTTGTATGTCAGTCCTTAAAACAGGTGGAAATTTAAGTTCAGGAGTACACTATTTGTTAAGAAGTGTAATGAATTGCACAATTAATTGATTGCAGAAGTCTCTCAGAACAATGTGTGTTGGTCAACTACCGCCAATAGTTTCACATTTTCCTGTGTCAGAGAGGGAGACACCACGATTATGAGTATGCCTGCAAGAGACCTGGCGTTCGCCGTGCCTAGCTGACGTGACGTCACGAACACGCGCCGAGGCCTTCCTTTGGGTCGGTGTTGGTCTGGGTCTGCCTAGCGCTGTTAGCAAGCGGGGTGCACTCAACCCTCGTGAGGCCGAGAGGTAGCGGCTCCGGATACGAAAACAGACAATAGCCGCGAGAGCGGTGTGCTAACTACATGCCCATCCGTATGCGCATCCAATGACGCCTATCGTATGAGGATGACACGGTGGTCGGTCGGTACCTTTGGGCAATCCGAGACCTTTTCAAATGAAGAGAGTTCCTTATGCTCATCATCTTTATGCAAGATATACCATGGAATTCTTGTGCACAGTCTACATCGAACAACGCTTTTCTAAATTTCCTCGTTTCCGTTCGAGCAACATCGCCTTCCTTCGAAATACTCGTATTGTGCACAGCTGGCCATTAAGGCTGCGACATCGGGAAGCACATCGAATGGTGAAATTTTACTGTTTTCAAAATTGCATTACACCGGGCTGTATGGCATTAATTTTACTACTGGTTTCGGTCATGAACCATCACCTTACTATGAGAGAACGAACAACACTACCCACATGCTACAAAAATTGAGACATCGAAACACATTTACTGATGGAGACACTTAGTTCCCTCGCTCGGGTAGATCCCATAGCCTGCATAGAATTTTTGTTATTTTTTGTTTTAATTTAATCGAACTTTTACGTTGTTCACAAACTGCAATACCCTCTAAGCTCTAAGCTATTTTGCATATTCAATCAGCTCTTTTCACCCATCAAGTGTATCTAACCACGTACCTAAGGAAATTCGTCTCTCTTCTTAACAGTCGAGTTTTCGCATCCATAGAGCAGTTCTGATATAGCGATAACCTTATACAACATTAGTAATCTTTGTGGAATTTCTTTCCAGATGTTCTAGGTAATGTTCCGCAGAAATAGTTACAAAGGTCTAGCTCATTTTGCATTTCATTGTCTGTCCTGTATGCAGTACAACACCCTAAATATTAAAATGTTTTAAGTTGCTCTATCATCTGCTTGTCAGTTTCATTCTTAACTTGCCTGGGCGGCTGTCTTAAAATGCCACTGCTTTTGTCTTTTTGAAGGTGACGCTCGGATTGCACTCTGCGGCTATTTTACTTAAATTAAAGACAGCTTCTTTTAAGTCACTTTCATTCTAACTGGCAATTACTTGGTCGTCAGCAAAAAGTAGTGTACTAACATTCACAACGTTAACTTTAAAATGGTTTATTGTCTGTATCCAAGTTCTGGTTATATTGTCGAAATGCAAATTGAGAAGAATTGATGAGAAGGGATATTCTTGCGTAGCTCCTTGGTTTATTTCAGCCGTATTATGTCTGCAGACTGCTCTTTTTACTTGTATTTTCTTATTCATATATAAACCCAGACAACTCGTACAAGTTGAAATGGAATTTCTCTTTCCTTAATATTCCTCAAAATTTGTTTCGGTTTACTTTATCAAACGCCTTTTCGTAGTCAATGAAGGCAAGAAAAGTCGGTAAATTGGATTCGCGATGTTTTTATATCAGTTGTGTCATGGTGAATATACAGTCCGAGCATGATCTGCCTTTTCGAAAACCATGTTGGGCATCAGATAGTTCAGTTTCAGCGAGTGACGACAATCTTTTTTTATAAAATTCTGGTATACAATTTATAACATGAATTCAGAAGACTAATACATATGTAATTTTGAAATTCATATCTGTTTCCTTTCTTATAAAATGGGCATATATAGGTCATGTTCAACTCTTTAGGTATATATCCACTTTGTCGGCACATATCCATAAAAAGAGTCTTCTTATTTTTGCAGTATTTGTGGCATGTTTTATCATCTCCCCGTTGATTTGGTCACACCGTGGAGTCTTCCTGTTTTTGCTAGACGCTATGTCATCCTGTTGCTCCTTCAATGTTATTAAGTCTACATTTCTATCTGGTTCAGACAGAACAACCTTTGTATCTCGTACAGATGTCCCGAGTGTTCTATAGTATTGTAACCAAATAGATTAAGATATTTTGTTTACTTGCTGATGTTTCATTATTTTGTATGCTTTGTCTTATTTTCCTCTTAAATCATGTTCAATACCTGTATTATATTTTTCTCAACTAAGATTTTTAACTTGTCTGACTTTCTTTTTGACTAGTGCTGGTTTCCTTTGTAATCTAGTCTCAGATCTTGATCGTCTGGGGAATACAGTATTTTTAAGTAGGCATGTTTCTTATCTTCAATTAGACTACGTAATTCCTCATCCCAGTATCGCAGCCCCCTGTTAAAAGACTTTTCTTTCTTGTACCAACTGAGTCTGTTGCTGCTGCTTTAACTAGTCAAAAATGGTTCAAATGGCTCTGAGCTCTATGGGACTTAACTTCTGAGGTCATCAGTCCACTAGAACTTAGAACTACTTAAACCTAACTAACCTAAGGTCATCACACACATCCATGCCCGAGGCAGGATTCGAACCTGCGACCGTAGCGGTCCCGCGGTTCCAGACTGTAGCGCCTAGAACCGCTCGGCCACTCCGGCCGGCCTTGAACTAGTCCTTCTTATATATTATTCCATTCGTGGTTGAGGTTATCCGCTTTTATATTAAAACTTATGTATCATTCTTTTCTGACATAGAAACTGGATACTGTCTTCTTGAAGTAAACGTACCTTAAATGTTGCATCACCGTTATTTTATTTCTGTTTGGAAGATATCTTCCAGCTTTTAAGTAGTTTTATTTTTTGAGACTAGCAAGAAATTATGTGAAGAGACATTTAGACCGCTGAATATCCTCGCGTCTTGTACTAAAGACCAAGTCTTCTTATTTGCAATTATGTAGTTTATATGTGGCAGAGCCTCTATCTGACCGAGTATGTCCCTCAATGATCATGCTACTGTTTCTTCCAGTATATCTTTTTCATTTGGGGCACACTTAAACTTGAAACATTTTTCGTGGTACCCTTTGCTGATGTTCATACCACTTCTTACTACTTATTTTTATTTTCCTAAGAAGTGTTTTATTTTGTAATATCTGAGAAGTTTTCTCCAGTCTATGATACTTCAGCAGAGTGCCCCCTTTAAACTTACATTTCTGCCCCAGTTATGAACCTGTTTTCCTTCATCTCTCCTTTACTGTTGCTCCCATTCTTAATGAGAACCTACTGCATTGAAAAGAAATTATGCATACAAGTTTTAATTTCTTTTGCAATCGTATTGCTTCGCCTACAACAGTACCGTACATAAAGTAATTTTGGAATTAATTTTATTTGATAATTGGCTCTGCATTTTGTTCATGTGATACGAGAGCTGTTTTACGTTTTATTGAGTTGTCAATAACAAATTGGAGCACTCTCACCCTTAATTGTTGTTCTCATTAACACCGATCACTTCTCTCAGAGCCCGCATCTCGTGGTCGTGCGGTAGCGTTCTCGCTTCCCACGCCCGGGTTCCCGGGTTCGATTCCCGGCGGGGTCAGGGATTTTCTCTGCCTCGTGATGGCTGGGTGTTGTGTGATGTCCTTAGGTTAGTTAGGTTTAAGTAGTTCTAAGTTCTAGGGGACTGATGACCTAAGATGTTAAGTCCCATAGTGCTCAGAGCCATTTGAACCATTTGAACTTCTCTCAGAATTTCGTAGGCATCTGTCACGACAGTCGCAAAGCATCAGCTGATCGTCTGCTTCTAGTTTAGAACTAAGAATTCCGCTTGTCCAAAGAATTAATTTAAGGTATAACTAACGATTATCTATATTCTGCGCCATCATAATAAAGCTCTCCGTTATCCGGTCGGTTAAGTCGTTTCACCGTTTCTTGAAAAGTTCTTCCGGTTTTATCTGCTGTCGTTAACCCTTCGTCTCGGCTTTTTCCGCCCCATTTCTTGCAATTTCGTACGATTCTTGTCCTGACTTCTTTCATTATGTGTCCGGTTAGCATTTCATCTCTTTCATTCTCTTCCTAAAATATTTACGTCCATCGCTGGTCTAGTTATTATTTTCATTTGTCTGCACCGGCTGTTTGACATTGTTGCTATACTCAGTTTATTGCCTGGCGATGTTGAATAACTTTGTTACGTAATGGGTCTTACACAACAATCCTGCTTTTTGTTCGGGAACTCTTAGAGCATGACATTAATGAAGAGATAGGTTCTAAGGTTCTTTTAAAATAAAATGATTGCTGTCATCTCCTTAGCTAATTTATTGACTTCCAAGAAATACCGTTTCGAGGTTTAGGTTTATTTGTTTTTGGGAAATGTGTGGTCCCTCTTTCGCCGCTATAGATAGAGTTATGTTTTTAATAATTGCCATAATTTTATCTTAATATGCACAACGGGCTGGTAGGTAAACTCAGGCGGTGCAGTTAGAATTCCTAATTCGTTAAACACGTCTCTACAGTGTACCCTATGCTTTTTTATTTATTGTTCTTAGCGCCCTCTTCTGTTGTTCGAAAATGAATATTTGATTCCCACAAAATCGGCTCGTTATCTGAGAAACGACTGCACGTAAGTACAGCAAGTAACTGCGAGATGCTCACGACACGGCACCAGGGGCGTAACAGGCTAACGACATTCTCTTTGCTAGCCTCGAGTGTGGGGTGTCAGGC
This sequence comes from Schistocerca cancellata, assembly GCF_023864275.1. Classification (NCBI taxonomy): domain Eukaryota; kingdom Metazoa; phylum Arthropoda; class Insecta; order Orthoptera; family Acrididae; genus Schistocerca; species Schistocerca cancellata. The sequence continues at coordinate 247,335,674 of NC_064632.1, forward strand.
GCACTAATCGCAAGAACCAAGAAAGCGCAGTTCTTAAACTACTCGTTATAAAATTAAAAACTATGACAGTCGCACTGGCTGCGAAAGAGCCGCTCGGCGGACTTAGGAAAAGTTGGCGGCGCTGGGGGAAAGCTTGTAAGGAGTTTAATGTGAAAATTTCGCGAGAAACTCGGCAGCTGCGGCGGATTCGGCGGCGGCGCGTATTTTTTAATTAGCCGCCACTTGCCGCGGACGGCGCTGATGAGCGGCGCAAACTCTCCGCGCGGGGCCACGCGGCGCCTTAATATTCCACCCCCCACCCCCAACCCCTCACCACCCCCACTCCGCCTCCTCTCACACCATCAGCCAGTTCCGTACGTCACCTCGGCACAATCGCGCCGTCGCAAAAGTATCATAACTTCTTCGTTCTGATTAAAGTTGAAAATGCTTATACGTAACTGTCTAATCGTTCAAGCGTTGTTATTGTCGTGCTCGGGAGTCCACGCTCCTCTCTCTCTCTCTCTCTCTCTCTCTCTCACTCTCTCTCTCACTCACACACACACACACACACACACACACAAACACACACACACACACACACACACTACTGTCCTGTGCAAGCTTCACATCTCTGAATAACATTTTTGAAAAATTTCATGATGCCTTCAGCTGTCAATCTCTTTACGTCAAGTACGTTTGTACAATTTCGGCCTCAGGCCATTTTCAAGTATCTAAAAAGAAAGCTTTATACATTGGATACATTAGTGACACTTGTGATTTTCATATAGGAACAAGCTATATCTATAGATACACTATGCGCCATGTTTTTTTTAATTGTCTGTCTACTATTTTACCTGTCTGCTTCCTGTGTATTTTATTAGCATTGCCAAACCTTTGTTTTATGTTTTAACTTTCCACAATTCTCCGCCGTTTTGCAATTAAAGTCACCGTTTTATCGCCTCCTTTTATGTTTCTTATCTTCTTCTTACGTTTTAAAAAGCCTGTAGGCTGCAGAGCAGCGTACTAAGCTGCTTCCAGCCCTTCCCCTTAGCAGGGAATCGAAATTCAATAAAGGAGAAAAAAAAGTTGTCATTTGTACTCGGGTGATTCATGTGGAAAGGTTCCCGAGTCCATTATGACCACACGACTGGAACTGACAAACTTTGAACACGGAATGGTACTTGTAGTTGGATGCATGGGACTTTCCATTTCGGGAATCGTTAGGGAATTCAGTACCGCGAGGTTGACAGTGTCAAGAGAGTGCCCAGAATGCGACATTTCAGGAATTACCTCTCACTACGAAAAACGCAATGGCCTACAGTTTTGACCTAACGACACAGAGCAGCGGCATTTCTGTCGAATTCTTAGTGCTAATAGACAAGCAACTCTGCTTGAAATAACCGAAGAAATCAATGTGGGGCGTACGACGAACATATCCGTTAGGACAGCGTGCGAAATTCGGCGTTGATGGGCTGTGGCAGCAGACGAGCGACTCGACTGCCTTTGGTAACAGCGCGACATCGCCTGGGCTAGTGGTTGTATAGCTTGGGCCCTATACGACTGGAAACCCGTGGCCAGGTCAGATGAGTTCCGATTTCAGTTGGTAAGAGCGGATGGCAGGGTTCCTGTGTAGCGCAGACCCCATGTCGCCAAGGACTCGGGTTGTCAAAATGGCTCTGAGCCCTATGGGACGTAACATCTGAGGTCATCAGTCCCCTAGACCTTAGAACTACTTAAACCTAACTAACCTAAGGACATCAGACAGAGCCATGCCCGAGGTAGGATTCCGGTTCAAATGGCTCTGAGCACTATGGGACTTAACATCTGTGGTCATTAGTCCCCTAGAACTTAGAACTACTTAAACCTAACTAACCTAAGGACATCACACACATCCATGCCCGAGGCAGGATTCGAACCTGCGACCGTAGCAGTCGCGCGGTTCCGGACTGAGCGCCTAGAGCCGCTAGACCACCGCGGCCGGCTCAGGATTCCGGACTGAAGCACCTAGAACTGCTTGGCCACAGTGGCCGGCAACTCGGGTTGTCAACAAGGCACTGTGCCCGCTGGTGGTGGCTCCATAATGGTGTGGGCTTTGTTTACGTGGATTGGAGTGGGTCCTTTGGTCCAGCTGAACCGATCACTGACTGGACAAAGTTATCTCCTACTACTTTGAGACTATTTACAGCCATGCAAGGACTTCATGTTGCCAGACAACGAGGGAATTGTCACCGGGTTACAACTGCTCGCGATTGATTTGTAGAACCTCTGGAAAATTCCAGCGAATGGTTTGGCCATCCAGATCACTTATAAATTTCTTCACCGGGAACACTTCCGCAGTTATTGAGGGCTATAGAGGTAACAAGTCTCAGCATTTCTGCAGGTGTCTTCCAACGACTTGTAGAGTCGATGCTACGTCGAGTTGTTGCAGTAATCCGTGCAAAAGGAGGTCCGACACGATATCAGGAGGTAACCCATGACTTTTGTCATCTCAGTGTATGCTGACAAGTGGTTCAGCATGTCGTTGTGAAAGACCGCGATAAAAACTCGCGATACATCGGCCGAAGCGGCCTCTCTATCAGGTACAATAATATTGTGGATGACTAACACACTATCGAATCGTAAAAGTGCTGTTGTTCAGTCTTACGCAAGCCTCTTCATCTGATAATAACTACTGGTACCAACATCCCTCTACACTTGCTTACTGTATTCACCCTTCACAGTATAGTACCGAAAATGCAGATAAAATACCTTCTGGACAATCCAAACTTTAGCCGGCTAGGGTGGCCGAGCGGTTCTAGGCGCTGCAGTCTGGAACCGCGCGACCGCTACGGTCGCAGGTTCGAATCCTGCCTCGCGCATGGATGTGTGTGATGTCCTTAGGTTAGTTAGATTTAAGTAGTTCTAAGTTCTAGGGGACTGATGACCTCAGAAGTTAAGTCCCATAGTGCTCAGAGCCATTTGAACCATTTGAACCAATCCAAACTTTTCGCCGTTTAATATCCGTTGATAACTTGTACTTTTGATTCTGAAGCTGTAAACTATATTTCAGAAACTATATTTAATACGTAATCGATGTACTTGAGTATTTATTTTTGGCTGTATATAATTGTTTGTAATTATAATGATAATACTGTAAATTACTGGGTAATAGCCAAGGAAACTTTATCGAAATGTATTGCAACGACAAAATGGCAGTAGCTGTGCCGTTGTTTATCTTTGCGTATGGAGAGTCTCTGTCGCGTTGCGAACAGAGTGGAGGCAGAGCAGCTTGAGTCATGAGAGAGTGCGGAAGTGTTTGCTGGGGGCTTCCGCAGACGCGGGGTGCAGCTATGCTGGCGCCTGTGTAGACGTACCTGATTTGTTAACCCGTGAGTATTGAGAGAACGGTAGGAGTGGACAGGTGGAGGAAGCAGCAGTTCTATCTGCTGCCTGTCCCTTAATCATCCCTGCCTCTGGAGATGACTCGGGGTTCTCAAGCAGCAGCAGCAACAACAAAGGCAACTCAGCATTGTCGTCGGCTACATTCTTCGTTGTCTGCACAGCTACAAAAGCGCCAGACTGTTGACTGACAAATATACTAATGTAGAGGCTTTGCCCAGTTATTTTTTTTTCACAAAGTACGAATAACTTGAATAATAACTTCCAATACTTAAAACTTGTAGGGCACATGTGTTGTCACTGTTCTCAGACATTATTACCAAGCAGGATCCCTTTCTTTTCCACGCAATCACCGAGTGTCGTAAGAATATGAAAAGTGATTAACTATTTACTGCCAGTTAGTGTGTTTGCTAAAGACAAGGTCCAGTTCAAATTTTCTGCCACGGTAACTCTTCATTCCTGTATTGCGTAACAGAGGCTACGTAAGGTAAAGTAAAATTTCACCGGTAAAACTAATAACTAAAGATACAGCACAAATTGAGAGTCCGCAAATTCATTTATTCTGTATTTAGCTTAGCGAGTGACTTCTACTGGCTTGGTATGTATTTCATTGTTGTTATTTTAAAAGTAAACCCAATTGATCAGTTGTTTAAAGTAAATTCAGTACAGTCTTTCAATAATCAAAAGTAAATTGCTTGCTTTTTTTCTAAATTTTGCATTACGTTACTCTGAGGTTACTGAAAGTTATTTTTTTACGTAACAAATTTCATTAAGTCAGTCATTTATTTAACCAGTAATTTCATTTAACGCTACCTTCAAAATTTAGTATTTCAGAGTAATTAACTGCAAACTCAGTGCTTTCTGGTTCATTTTTTTCTCTTGAACTGTTGTGCTGTGGAAAAGCGTGACAACCTTCTGTTGCCACGTCCGTGATTATTTCCGTTAATTTCTCTGCCATTACCTTGGTCAAGTTTCTGGAGATTTATTGCCCTAACGGGCTGAGGACCGTTTAATTATCTCTTTTTTTAGGTAATCAGTATTTTCTTTGTGTTATCAGTGATCTCTGTAGTAAATATTACATGACACCCTTTTCCCCCTGTGCTGTTCGTGAGCGATTGCACTATGTTCTACTCATTTAAAAATTATGATCTAAATTTAGCTTAAATTTAGAACAGATCCTTCCTTCAGAAGAGTCTGTTGTACACTTTCCCCCAACTAACCGGTGTTATTTTCCTTCGGTAACGATAGCTTTATTCACTGTAAAATTTCGTTAGGCATATGCTATCACGGTCACCTATATAGCAATCCATTACGCCGATTAGGAAGGGGGAAGTTACAATCCCTCGGTCTCGCTCTACAACTTTCACCCCCATCCCTTCCCCCTATTACCAATAACGCCAATAAACTATTTTCCTGCCTGTTTCGGGATTAAAGCACTTTTAACAAAAAATATTCCAGGCCTCTATTTATGTTGTTATTTACGCGCAATGTGGACTTTTTCTTCATCCACGTATTGCAACACATGAATAATATCTCGTTTTTAGTTCTCCGCAAGAGAACTCTATAAAGAAGTACGTGAAATTGCCACATGTAACCGCTGCAAACATGGTACCAAAACAACGCAGTGAAGATTAACAAAACCCGAAAGCGCAGGCAGGTCTATTGTATCATGGCTGAGGGCGAGAGAATATGCTTAAATTTGTAGTCGTATGTGAGCTAAAGAGAAATGGCTGAACTAAAGGCGAGAGTAAATCAAAAAACAATTGGTCATCGGAAGATCAGATTAGCATACACAACAGAAAACAAACATCAGTGAAATCAGAAGCTAAGGCGTCAACATTAAGAATGCAGGAGGAATTCCACTATTAAATGTAGAGGGGACAGCGTATAGGTGCAAAGAAGACACAGAAGGCTTCTACGAGGACGGCGAACTGACTAATGACTTGAAGAAGGTATGAGAGTCTACTTAGAAGACGTAGCGGCAACAGTAATACCGTTTAACAGATGTTTTGAGTTTTCTGAAAGTGAACGAGTAGTGTTGCCAAACAGGGGTACCGGTAAATGTTTTAGTGTGTGACATGTAGCATATGTTTTAGCGTACACAGGGTGTCTTAAAGCTTTTGGGTCAAAATGAGACAGTGGATCAACAACCGACTGTATTGAGATACGGAACCAATGATCGGAAATTCATATTTATTGCATTATGGACATACACAGCGTACACAGCATAACAACAAGGTAGCTCATAGTAATTCAAAGTGACGACCGCCAGTCTCACTGTTTGCATACCAAGGGCGTATGAGGTTCTGCGGCACTCTCAAAGATCCCTGGTGTCTGTTGAACCAGGAGGCAGGCAGCTTGGACCCTAGCAAGCAGGTCTTCATCCGTTTCTGCGGGTGTTTCATACACCTACGTCTTGACATAACCCCAGAGACAAAAGTTAGGGGATGTGAGATCCTGCGATCGCGCTGGCCATAGGGCAGGATCTCCTTTTCCAGTCCTACGGAGAAAATACGCGTTGTTCAGGTGCGAGGGAACATTCACATCGAAGTGGGCTTTCGCCCACGACACGGACTACAGTCTTCAAGAACTGTGGCAGCACATCTACATCTACATCCATACTCCGCAAGCCACCTGACGGTGTGTGGCGGAGGGTACTCGGAGTACCTCTGTCGGTCCTCCCTTCTATTCCAGTCTCGTACTGTTCGTGGAAAGAAAGATTGTCGGTATGCCTCTGTGTTGGCTCTAATCTCTCTGATTTTATCCTCATGGGCTCTTCGCGAGATATACATAGGAGGGAGCAATATACTGCTTGACTCCTCGGTAGAGGTATATTCCCGAAGCTTCAACAAAAGCCCGTACTGAGCTACTGAGCGTCTCTCTTGCAGAGTCTTCCACTGGAGTTTATCTATCATCTCCGTAACGCTTTCGCAATTACTGAACGATCCTGTAACGAAGCGCGCTGCTCTCCGGTGGATCTTCTCTATTTCTTGTATCAACTCTATCCGGTACGGATCGCACATCGGTGAGCAGTATTCAAGCAGTGGGCGAACAAGTGTACTATAACCTACTTCCTTTGTTTTCGGATTGCATTTCCTTAGGATTCGTCCAATGAATCTCAGTCTGGCATCTGCTTTACTGACGATTAATTTTATATGGTCATTCCATTTTAAATCACTCCTAATGCTTGCTCCCAGATAATTTATGGAATTAACTGCTTCCGGTTGCTGACCTGCTATATTGTAGCTAAATGATAAAGTATCTTTCTTTCTATGTATTCGCAGCACATTACACTTGTCTACATTGATTCAATTGCCATTCCCTGCACCATTCGTCAATTCACTGCAGATCCTCCTGGATTTAAGTACAATTTTCCATTGTTACAACCTCTCGATATACCACAGCATTATCCGCAAAAAGCCTCAGTGAACTTCCGATGTCACCCACAAGGTCATTTATGTATATTGTGAATATCAACGGTCCTACGACACTCCCCTGCGGCACACCTGAAATCACTCTTGCTTCGGAAGACTTCTCTCCATTGAGAATGAAATGCTGCGTTCTGTTATCTAGGAACTCTTCAATCCAATAACACAATTGGTCTGATAGTCCATATGCTCTTACTTTGTTCATTAAACGATTGTGGGGAACTCTGTCGAACGCCTTGCGGAAGTCAAGAAACGCGGCAACCACCTGTGAACCCGTGTCTATGGCCCTCTGAGTCTCGTGGACGAATAGCGCGAGCTGGGTTTCACACTATCGTCTTTTTCGAAATCCGTGCTGACTCCTACAGAGTAGATTTATAGTCTCCAGAAAAGTCATTATACTCGAACAGAATACTTGTTCCAAAATTCTACAACTGATCGACGTTAGAGATATAGGTCTATTGTTCTGCACATCTGTTCGACGTCCCTTCTTGAAGACGGGGATGACCTGTGCCCTTTTCCAATCCTTTGGAACGTTACGCTCTTCTAGAGATCTACGGTACACCGCTGCAAAAAGGGGGGCAAGTTCCTTCGCGTACTCTCGCAGGAACACTAGGTAACGTGAACAAGTCCAACGGGAAGACAGTAAATAATACCCTAGTAGGTGATCTTGGACAATGCTCGCCAATACGTCGTGAAAGAATCGTTTTTGGTGTCTACCGACGTGGGAGGCGTTAGGATGGCCCTCACTCCAGACACGGCTGTTGCGGCTCCCCAGCACTGCGACTGAGAAATCTCTTGGCTCCAGTGCTTGCGCACGTTCAATACGATAGGGGTGTAATATCTGTTCCACGAGTAGTGTCCGCACTGTATCCTTCGAGGTGTGCGTTTCACGGGCAAGTTGACGGGTGCTTATTACTGGGTGGTCGGCCACACGATGCAAAACAATCTCCTCAAAGTCTGGTGTTCGGACATGTCTTTGGAGAGAACATTGGTCGGCTCTCGGTGGTGTGAACGACCGCCGACTCTCGTAAGTTGGTATCCACGGATAGAAACTTATTCCATTTCGGATGACGCTTGTTGAGAAAGCGTTCTCTTTGCATTCGCGCTGCTTTACGGGCACTACATCGTGCCGCACCGTACATAAGTGCATGTTTCCCAACTCTCGCGACGAGTAATGTTCCTTCTTTGACTATCATGCTCTGTACACAGTAACACGTCTCACCATGGAAACATAATTAGCTGTCTGTTGCAAAGGGCAACTGACACCAGGGTGTACATGCGGCACTAAGCGGAGATGAGTGTGTACATTATGTACGTTTGCTCGTCAGGGGCGTCCGCCGTTAATCACCGGCTGTCTGCTCCAGTGTACATCAGACAGCCGGGATCTTCGAGAGAGTGCGGCAGAACTGAATGCGCCGTTGCAATACATGCATTGAGACTGGCGGTCGTCGCTTTGGACAGTTACTGTGAGCTAAGTTGCTGCTATCCGGTGTACACTGTATATACAGGGTGTTTCAAAAATGACAGGTATATTTGAAACGGTAATAAAAACTAAACGAGCAGCGATAGAAATACACCGTTTGTTGCAATATGCTTGGAACAACAGTACATTTTCAGGCAGACAAACTTTCGAAATTACAGTAGTTACAATTTTCAACAACAGATGGCGCTGCGGTCTGGGAAACTCTATAGTACGATATTTTCCACATATCCACCATGCGTAGCAATAATATGGCGTAGTCTCTGAATGAAATTACCCGAAACCTTTGACAACGTGTCTGGCGGAATGGCTTCACATGCAGATGAGATGTACTGCTTCATCTGTTCAATTGTTTCTGGATTCTGGCGGTACACCTGGTCTTTCAAGTGTCCCCACAGAAAGAAGTCACAGGGGTTCATGTCTGGCGAATAGGGAGGCCAATCCACGCCGCCTCCTGTATGTTTCGGATAGCCCAAAGCAATCACACGATCATCGAAATATTCATTCAGGAAATTAAAGACGTCGGCCGTGCGATGTGGCCGGGCACCATCTTGCATAAACCACGAGGTGTTCGCAGTGTCGTCTAAGGCAGTTTGTACCGCCACAAATTCACGAAGAATGTCCAGATAGCGTGATGCAGTAATCGTTTCGGATCTGAAAAATGGGCCAATGATTCCTTTGGAAGAAATGGCGGCCCAGACCAGTATTTTTTGAGGATGCAGGGACGATGGGACTGCAACATGGGGCTTTTCGGTTCCCCATATGCGCCAGTTCTGTTTATTGACGAAGCCGTCCAGGTAAAAATAAGCTTCGTCAGTAAACCAAATGCTGCCCACATGCATATCGCCGTCATCAATCCTGTGCACTATATCGTTAGCGAATGTCTCTCGTGCAGCAATGGTAGCGGCGCTGAGGGGTTGCCGCGTTTGAATTTTGTATGGATAGAGGTGTAAACTCTGGCGTATGAGACGATACGTGGACGTTGGCGTCATTTGGACCGCAGCTGCAACACGGCGAACGGAAACCCGAGGCCGCTGTTGGATCACCTGCTGCACTAGCTGCGCGTTGCCCTCTGTGGTTGCCATACGCGGTCGCCCTACCTTTCCAGCACGTTCATCCATCATGTTCCCAGTCCGTTGAAATTTTTCAAACAGATCCTTTATTGTATCGCTTTTCGGTCCTTTGGTTACATTAAACCTCCGTTGAAAACTTCGTCTTGTTGCAACAACACTGTGTTCTAGGCGGTGGAATTCCAACACCAGAAAAATCCTCTGTTCTAAGGAATAAACCATGTTGTCCACAGCACACTTGCACGTTGTGAACAGCACACGCTTACAGCAAAAGACGACGTACAGAATGGCGCACCCACAGACTGTGTTGTCTTCTATATCTTTCACATCACTTGCAGCGCCATCTGTTGTTGAAAATTGTAACTACTGTCATTTCGAAAGTTTGTCCGCCTGAAAATGTACTGTTGTCCCAAGCATATTGCAACAAACGATGTATTTCTATCGCTGCTCGTTTAGTTTTTATTGCCGTTTCAAATATACCGGTCATTTTTGAAACACCCTGTATATCTATAACAAAATAAACATGCATTTTCGACCATTGATTTCCAATCTCAGTATAATTGTTGATAATTAATTGAAACCCTCAGCTGCCGACAGGTGTTGTTGATATACCTCGATGGGGACAGCTACGCAGCCATTGACCTTCGTCTGTGCGAATGCGCACAGGTTGCCCGAACTCTTACGGGAATCCTCACCTTGGTGTGCGCGAGTAATGAGTGGATGGGCAAATATGTATTACGTACACTTCGTATGTAGATTGTGGACAGTTGGGAATGTGGGAAGCGTGCAAGGGATAAGTCCCAGCAGTCGCGCTATTTATCTGTGTTCTCGTTGGCTCAGATGGATAGAGCGTCTGCCATGTAAGCAGGGGATCCCGCGTTCGAGTCCCGGTCGGAGCACACATTTTCAGCTGTCCCCATCGAGGTATATCAACAACAGCTGTCGGCAGCTGAGGGTTTCAATTAATTATCATTTATTATATAGAAGCTTCACAGTCATCAATGGTATCTGTTCTTTCGAGAACAGTTGCTATCTTCATATACATCATTATAATCGGATGAGGGATCACTATCACCAGTTTCAACTTGACCCAAAAAGATTTGAGACACCGTGTAGTCCTGTAGCGTGTAGCAACGCTCCAGTAGTGAGAACAATGGATGATTCGGTAGTACTACCGTCCTGTCACGGTTTCACGTTCGCAATCGTGACATTGTTGCCATCCTGGCCTGGTCTTGAATTCACTTTGTCGGCTAGTACTGTACAGGCAACAACGCTCTCTTTGCTTCCACTGGCAACTTTGGTCTCTTGAGTCTTGATTTGATAGAGGACTGTTTGGCTTCTTCCTCGGCTACGATTTCATTCTCGATCGACTTGTAAAGTTTCGACCAGAAATTTGTGTCATTAGTTGAATCTTCGCTACTGTAACGCCCAAGGACAGAAAATCCCAATTAACAAACTTTGTGGAAACTTAAAGTAGGGAAGTGAGTCTCTTGACAGTGACGGCAACTATTGACGATAAAATCTACACTGGTAATATTTTGACTAAAACCTATATTGTTCAAATACTGAGAATAGCACACAAAAAAGGGAGATAAAAGGAAAGGATTATCCTAGATTCTTTATCAAACATCTACAGAATAAATTCAAAATCATATGGTTAAATCCAAGAAAGTAATTCAGTCAAAGATAGCATTTACCATGGAAGAGAGTTGTAGTCGCATCGAAAAGGAAATTCAATGCGACTACAATGCAACTCGGATATGGAAATTTTCAGTTAGTTAGTTGCTCTTGTGTCGCTCTAGAGTACTTTTGCGATAGTTGTCTGGACGCAAACGCCATTAGATTGTTTCAGTTTTGGAAGTTTGGTAATTCGTGAGGTAGAGACTGAAGTATTGCTGAGTCATTCGACTGATGAAAGTTTATTTTTACCGTTCTCAACGCGACGGTGTAGTAAGACGAGAGTTAGACTTCAATTGAGTGATATTGGTGTATCGGACTTAGCCCTCGTACTGATGAACAGTTAAGAAACTTGAGAGCAATGGATGAACGACAGAAAAACAATTCGTAGTCTTGAGTAGGACACAATAAAACGAAGACACGAAGAAAGACAAATACGCCGATTAGTCAAAAGTTGTCGTCAGCGTCACGGTTACTGAACTGAAGTTAATATTGAATGACAAATCGGTGTGCGTGTGTTGTAGGGACAAATCCTCGTCCGTGTATGCAAAGTTAGGTTTTCGTGGTTTCTCTAAATAGTTTCAAATGGTAGGATGAGTCAAATGCTGCGGTCGATTTCGTTTCTCGTTCTTCTAAACATACTCCGTCTCTAATGACCTTGATGTCGACGGGACTTTATTTTTTCAGTACATCGAAGACAAGGATAAGAGAATTCAGGTGACAGAAACAATTTCTGCTTTGACCACCAGACTAAGTTTGTATTTCCGCCGGTTCCAGATGACGAGGCGTCTTCTTTATACTCCGCTTTGTCTGAAGCAAATACAAATGTTGCAAGACGTAAGTCATATGGATGCAAATACTGAAGATCACATTCAGCTTGTGACAGACAAAAACAAAAACATGTATATGGAGCTGAGGAAATACGGTATTTCATTAGGTCATCGTTAAGTGATTCCATTAAGATAGTTTTGCTAACTTTTATCCGAGAATGAAGAATTTGTTAACGGGAATGTTTGGGTACCTCTCTCTCTAGGATCTTAACGTTTGTACCTGTAACGGATACTGTAAGCAAGTTCACTACTCTACTAGAAAATGACAGTTGTAAACAGTGGGGAACATGCTAGTCTCAATATATTAAGGAAATAGAGAAATGTAAAGTACCAGGGTGAGTCAAGCCGGCCGAGCGGTTCTAGGGGCTTCAGTCTGGAACCGCGCGACCGCTACGGTCGCAGGTTCGAATCCTGCCTCGGGCATGGATGTGTGTGATGTCCTTAGGTTAGTTAGGTTTAGGTAGTTCTAAGTTCTAGGGGACTGATGACCTGAGGTGTTAAGTCCCATAGTGCTCAGAGCCATTTGAACCAAATCTGTTATTAGTTTTTGCGTAGTGAAGGTGTGAAACCTATTGAAATTCATCGACGAATGAAAGTTCAGTATGGTGATGCATGTTTGTCACAGCAGCTAGTCTACGAATGGAGTAGGAAGTTCGCAAATGGTGTGACTTCAGTGGGAGATGCTCCTCGTCCAGGTCAGGCACAACGAGTTGTGACTCCACAGAACACTGCAGCAGTTGAAGCGATAGAGAAGGAAAACCGCGGCGTGACAATGAATGACACTGCAGCATGTTTACAGATTAGTCATGGGTCAGCACACCACATTGTGCATGATGTGCTCCAGTTTCACAAAGTGTCTGCAAGATGGGTGCCACGGCAGCTGACTCCTGAAATGAGGGAACGACGTTTTGATGGTTGTGAAGAACGTCTTCGGCGCTTTGATCGAGTAGGTCATGGCTTTCTTGCAAGAATCGTTACTGGGGACCAAATCTGGGTTCACTTCAACCAACCGGAAACGAAGAGAGCGAGCAAGGAATGGCGCCATTCCTCATCACCAAAACCAAAGAAGTTTCGAACAGAACAATCAGCAGGGAAGGTTACGCTGACTCTCTTTAGGGACGAAAAAGGCGTCATTTTGGAGCATTACATGCCTAGAGGGACCACTGTCACCAGGGCATCACACACAGATCTCCTAAAAAATCATCTGCGGCTTGAAATCAAATCAAAGCGATGTGGATTGCTCTCAGCAGCTATCCTTTTGCAACATGACAATGCAAGGCCCCACACTGCCCGTACAACAGTTGCAACAATCACAGACCTGCATTTTGAGTGTCTTCCTCATCCATCACACTCATCAGACCTTGCCCCAAGTGATTTCCATATGTTTGGACCACTCAAATACGCAATGGGAGGAAAGAAGTTCCGTTCTGATGGAGAGGTACGCCACGTGTTGCACGAGTGGTTGCGCGGACTACCAAAATAATTTTTTTCTAAAGGAATTTATGTACTTTGTAAGCGCTGGAGGACTTACATTGAGCGTGGGGGAGATTATGTTGAAAAGTGATACAGCATTGTACCACTTCTGAACAATAAACAATTTTAAAAAAATTGTTTATGTTTTCATTTGACTCACCCTCGTATGTTCGTAGCTAAAACGATGTGTCTCGTGTACTCTTTCTTTATAGCCGCGTTCCTGCTGTACGGGCCGGTGCATCAGAATATCTCCTTTACGCAGCACGCGACAAAAGGAAGGAAAAAACCGCGACGAATTAAGCACTCTGCCCGACAAGACGGGAGGGGACAGGACACTGTTCCTCTCTTTATCTGCCGAAGAAAGCGTCGCTAATGCGCTTCCTTTGGCAGGTGGCAGCGCCTAACGAGAAAGGCGGATTTTCTTGCCTGCAGGCAGTCCGCCGTATGAAAGGCTGCCAACGTCTGCCCGCCTGCACCCACCGCCTCGCTCACACCTCGCTCCAGCGGGCTAAGGAGTTTCTGTGTGTGTGAGTGAGTGAGTGTGTGTGTGTGTTTGTGTTTGTGGGTGGGTAGGGGGGCGCTCAGCGTCGAGGTTATTAGCGACGTTACGAAATCGGTAGAAACAAATGTGGTTAAAACGGAGGAAAAGCGGGAAAACAGGTAAGTCAATCTGGGATAAAAATGGGTCAAATGGCTCTGAGCACTATGGGACTTAACATCTATGGTCATCAGTCCCCTAGAACTTAGAACTACTTAAACCTAACTAACCTAAGGACAGCACACAACACCCAGCCATCACGAGGCAGAGAAAATCCTTGACCCCACCGGGAATCGAACCCGGGAACCCGGGCGTGGGAAGCGAGAACGCTACCGCACGACCACGAGATGCGGGCCCAATCTGGGATAATCCCGCACCCTCTCTCACTCAGTGCGACCTATGACCACGTACACAATCACGCACTGTTAAGTAAAACTAATTAAAAAAATAGAGAAACTAAAATAGCTCTATAGGTACAATATTTCGTCTGTGCTTTGAAAGCAATGTATGAAGACTTTCCTACTGGCTTGCTAGGCCTAACGCGAGAAAGATTTTTTTGTTGGGGTTGTCTCCCGTAGCCTTTGGAGTTTCTCCTCCACAACAAGGCAGTGGTTCCCTTCTCATTTAATTCCCAGAAAGGAGGGTTGCCTCATCTGCCAGCTACGCCGTTCCGAAGTCTTCCTTCACCACCGTCATTGCCATTAAGGTATTCACCCGTAACCCTGGGCATGGGTTCCGTGTTATACCCCATGGGATTGCAGATGATATGGTAATATGGGGTGATAAAGAGATAGTTATACAGTTACAAATTGATGCGTGGAAGGAAATAATGAAAAGGTATGGATTAAAAATAAATAAAGATAAGAGTGAAGTAATGGTATGTGGAAGAGAGAAATGAATCAACGGAAATATTACCTTGAATGGAGAACCCCTCAAAGTGGTAGAAATTTTCACTTATTTAGGGAGTGAAATATCTAGATATGGAAGAATAACTAACGAAATTAATGGGAGGTTACAGAAGAGAGTCAATTTCTACCAAACAATAAAACACCTGATTTGGAATAAGGAAGTTTCAGGAAAGGCAAAGCTCCTTATGTATAAGAATTATTACTTCCCTATTGTCACCTATGGTGGAGAAACATGGACAATGACAGAAAGGGACTGCAAACAGGGGAAGTGAAATTTCTCAGAGCAGTTAAGGGAAAAACAAGAATGGACAGAGTAAGGAATGTAGAGATTAGAAAGGACCTTAAACAAGAAAGTATGAGAGAAGAAATTGAATAAAAGAGATTAAGATGGGATGGGTATGTTAAGAGGATGCATGGGCAGAGACTCCCCAAAATTATGGAAGAACTAAAGATGGATGGGAAAAGACCTAGAGGGTGCCCAAGAACACGGTGGAAAATGGGAGTAAGAATATCTGTGGAAAGGAGAGGTGTGACCTGGCAGCAAGTGGAGGAAGAAAAGTGGTGGGAGGACCGAGCCAAATGGAGAGGACTCGTCAGCACCCAGACCCGGCAGTAGCTGGAGCGGGATCTGGATATATATAGGTATAATATTTCGCTATCTCATCACTTACCAAAAACAGGGGTGAGCCAGCCATTTAGATAACACATTAAAAACATTGCCCTAAAATTTTATGGAACAAGTCGGACAATTCACAAAATTTTAAAAGTTGTACCACATGCATTTCAGAGAGATTATATAGTGGGAAGACAAAGACCGGGTTTTAAACTAAGACATTTCCAGGGGTGGATGTGGACTCTGATCACAATTTATTGCTTATGAACTGTAGATTAAAACTGAATAAATTGGAAAAAGGTAACCTGGATACCTTGGATGAATCAGAAGTTGTTGAGAGTTTCAGAGGGAGCATTAGGCAACGGATGAGTAGAGCAGGGGGAAGGAATACAGCACGCAAACAATGCGTAGCTTTGAGAGACGAAATAGTGAAGGCAGCAGAGGATCAAGTAGGTATAAAGACGAGGGCTAGTAGAAATCCTTGGGAAACATAAGAAATATTCAATTTAATAGATGAAAGGAGAAAATATAAAAATGCACTAAATGAAGCAGACGAAAAGGAATACAAGCGTCTCAAAAACGAGATCGACAGGAAGTGCAAAATGGCTAAGCGGGAATGGCTAGAGGACAAATGTAAGAATGTAAAAGCATATATCATTAGGGGTAAGAATGATGCCGCATAAAGAAAAATTGAAGAGATCTTGGGAGAAAAGAGAACCACTTGCATGAATATCAAGAGCGCATAAGGAAACCCAGTTCTAAGCAAAGAAGGGAAAGCAGAAAGGTGGGAGGAGTATACAGAGGGTCTATACAAGGGCGATGTTCTTGAGGACAACATTATGGAAATGGAAGAGGATGTACATGAAGATGAAACGGAAAATATGATATTGCGTGAAGAGTTTGACAGAGCACTGAAAGACCTGAGTCGGAACAAGGCCCCGGGAGTAGACAACATTCCATTAGAACTACTGATAGACTTGGGAGAGCTAGCCATGACCAAACTCTTCCATGTGGTGAGCAAGATGTATGAGACAGGCGATATACCCTCAGACTTCAAGAAGATCATAATAATTCCAAATCCAAAGAAAGCAGGTGCTGACAGGTGCGAACTATCAGTTCAGCAAGTCACGAAGGCAAAATACTAACACGAATTCTTTACCGACGAATGGGAAAACTGATAGAAGCCGACCTTGGGGAAGATCAGTTTCGATTCGTAGAAATGTAGGAACACGCGAGGCAGTACTGACTCTACTATTTTTCTTAGAAGTTTACATTTGTAGACTTAGAGGAAGCTTTTGACAATGTTGACTGGAATATTCTCTTTCAAATACTGAAGGTAGCAGGTGTCAAGTACAGAGAACGAAAGGCTATTTATAATTTTTACAGAAACAAGAAGGCAGTTGTAAGAGTCGTGGGGCACTAAAGGGAAGAAGTGTTAGGGAAGGGAGTGAGACAGGGCTGTAGCCTATCCCCAGTGTTATTCAATCTGTACGTTGAACAAGCAGTAAAAGCAACAAAAGAAAAATTTGCAGTAGGAATTAAAATCTAGGGAGAAGAAATGAAAACCTTGAGGCTTTACGATGACATTGTAATTCTGTGAGACACAGCAAAGGACGTGGAACGGAATGGACAGTGTCTTGAAAGGAGGATGTATCTACAAAAGCAAAACGAGAGTAATAGAATGTCATCGAATTAAATCAGGCAATGCTGAGGTAATTAGATTAGGAAATGAGACTCTTATAGTGTTAGATGTGTTTTGCTATTTGGGTAGCAAAATAACTGATGATGGTCGAAGTAGAGAGGATATAAAACGTAGAATGGCAATGGCAAGGGAAGCGTGTCTGAATAAGAGATATGTATTAACATCTAGTATAGATGTAAGTGTCAGGAAGTCTTTTCTCAAAGTATTTGTATTGAGTGTAGCCATGTGTGGATGTGCAACATGGACGATAAACAGCTTAGACAAGGAGAGAATAGTAGATTTCGAAGTGTTTTGCTACAGAAGAAAGCTGAAGATTAGATAGGTAGATCACGTAACTAATGAGGAGGTACTGGACAGAATTTGGGAGAAGGAAAATTTGTGACACAACTTGACTAGAAACAGGGATCGGTTGGTAAGACACGTTCTGAGGCATCAAGGGATCACCATTTTAGTACTGGAGGGAAGCTTGGAGGGTAACAGTCATAGACGGAGATCAAGAGATGAATACATTAAGCAGATCCAGAAGGATGTTGGTTGCAGTAGGTACTCGCAGATTAAGAGGCTTTCACGGCATAAAGTAGCATGGAGGGCTGCGTCAAACCAGTCTTTGGACAGATGACCACAACAACAACAACAACAACAACAACAACCATATTCGTTTGTCAACTAAAGTAGAGGGCAAGTCTGTCTGCAGATGAGCTGCCGCCCTTTGGTCCGGAAATAAAACATAGTTTAGTGGTATGTGGTGCACTGTGATCTGTACGTCACAGGCTCCACACATCGGATGGTCCTCCCGCCAGAGCAAGAAGACATGCGTCATAGCGCTGTGTAAGGAAAACCTCATCCACCTGCGCAGCTGGAATAAGGTTCGCCACGTCCGCGTTGTGGACTTTACTAGACGCAGCTTACGACCTGTCACTTCCAGCCATTCCTGTTCCCATCTACGCAAGACTGTGTACCTCTACAGCAAGACGATAGCATGCAGGCGAATGGCACGTTGAACTAACTAAGGATAACGACACGCCACCTTCACTGCTATATCCGTTCAAATGGTTCAAATGACTCAGAGCACGATGGGACTTAACATCTGAGGTCATCAGTCCCCTAGAACTTATAACTACTTAAACCTAACCAACCTAAGGACATCGCACACATCCATGCCCGAGGCAGGATTCGAACCTGCGACCGTAGCGGTCGCGCGGTTTCAGACTGAAGCGCGTAGAATCGCTCGGCCACACCGACCGGCGTTACATCCGTCCTTTTGTTCTCTGAAATTACGTGGGCGCCGACTTTCCAAAATTTCTGTGGGTTCCTGTCGATTGCGAAACGAGGTTTATGCATTCAGGGCGGTTGTATAAAACGATTACCTTTTATTAGTTTGTCGCTAATGTACTACAGAAGTTGGGAGAAGGCCGACCGGAGTGGCCAAGAGGTGCTAGGCGCTACAGTCTGGAACCGCGCGATCGCTATGGTCGCAGGTTCGAATCCTGTCTCGGGCATGGATGTGTGTGATGTCCTTAGGTTAGTTAGGTTTAAGTAGTTCTAAGTTCTAGGGGACTGATGACCTCAGAAGTTAAGTCCCATAGTGCTCAGAGCCATTTGAACCATTTGAACTGGGAGAAGGCACGTTCTCGAGCCTCTCATTTTTTGACTGACCGCGATTTTCACTACGTTCAGTCTCAGTAATATCCACCTTTGATGACGACAAACTAATGACGCATTTACCCATAGCGACTAGCAAACGTACTGTTCGAATTCGAATGTTCGTTAAAGACTAGTTAAAGATTAAGAATTGTGTGTAAGCTTTCCACAAGCGTCCATTTATCGTGCCACGTTTGAAAACTGCGAAAATTTTTGCCCTCGGTATGGCATTTGCTCCACGTATCCGGTCGGTAGACCCTCTTCCTTTTACTAGTACTATTACCATGGTAACATCACTCTTTTCTGAAAACGAGAACTTACTGGTCTGCAGACTAAGCTCCCGCGTCCTCCCAAGCTATTGTGTCTCGGAGAACTAGCAAAACGATAACAATACAGATTACATGAGAAAAACATTTCTGAAATCGTAAACCACACCGCTCTTATCTCACCAAGACAAAAGTAGAAAAATATCAGAGTACTGAGGTAGTAGATCACAATCAGCTTCCCTGTGTTTCGGTTTACTCTCAGTGAGAGCTCAAATCGGCAAATAGTTATTTTCAAACAATTATTCAGGAAAGTATTGGGCGTTTTGCAAGTAGCAGAATTGGTACAGAGTAGCTCCAGGAACACTCTTCTGAGTTTAAACACCTCCGCTGACCACCAAACTCCCCAGACATGCACATTATTGAGCCGCCGGGTCTTATTATTTGAACACTTTGGCTATTAAAGAATATTGACTGTAGGCTAATCTCACACTCAGTGACGCTTTACAACAAAATATTTCAAGTAGTTTGAGTGTTCCACAGTTACGTTTTAACTTATGATTATTTATGTGGCTGGTCGAGCCACGGAGTATCCACTTAGTCGGCGCGCGTGCTGTAATACCCATGTGCCTTGGCACCCAACAAAAAGACACCTCCTTCCCCAGCCTTTGCAGTTGCAGGAGAGCATGCTGGATATTCTGGACTACTGGGTATTAGCATTGTAGAGAATTGAGGGCATTATGGGAATCGGAACAGACAAGGAATTCAGCACTGAATTTGTTTGCGTTAGTGCTGTACAGCTGCCGCCGGGGCTTATTATTTAAACACTTTGCCTATTAAAGAATATTGACTGTAGGCTAATATCACACTTAGTGTAGCTTTATAACAAATTATTTCAAGTAGTTTGAGTGTTCCACAGTTACGTGTATGTTTTTGAAATGAAATACTGAAATAAAATCTTATAATACACTGAAAAGCCAAAGAAACTGTTACATCTGTCTAATATCGTGTAGGGCCCCCGAGAGCAGAAGTGCTGCAACACTTCGTGGCAGGGCTGTCCATAAATCTCTAAGAGTACGAGTGGGTGGAGATCTCTTCTGAACAGCACATTGCAAGGCATCCCAGATAGGCTCAATAATGTGCATGTCTGGAGAGTCTGGTGGTCAGCGGAGGTGTTTAAACTCAGAAGAGTGTTCCTGGAGCTACTATGTAGCAATTCTGGACGTGTGTGGTGTCGCATTGTCCTGCTGGAATTTCCGTCGGAATTCACAATGGAAATGAATGGATGCAGGTGGTCAGGCAGGATGCTTACGAGCGTGCCACCTATCAGAGATCAAGGGTCCCATATCACTCCAACTGCACACGCTCCACACCATTACAGAGCCTCCACCAGCCTGAACAGTCCTCTGCTGACATGCAGGGTCCTTGGATTCATTAGGTTGTCTCCATACCCGCACACATCCATCCGTTCGATTCAAGGTCAAACAAGACTCGTCCGATCGGGCGACATGTTTCCAGTCAACAACAGTCTAATGTCGGTGTTGACGGGCCCAGGCGAGGCGTAAAGCTTTGTGTCGTGAAGTCGTGAAGCGCACACGAGAGGGATTTCGGCTCCGAAAGCCCATATCCATGATGTTTCGTTGAATGGTTCGCACACATACACTTGTTGATGGCCCAGCATTGACATGTGCATCAATTTACGGAATAGTTACACTTCTGTTTTTGCTCCTGTTCTTGCAGGATCTCTTTCCGGCCGCAGCGATGTCGGAAATTTGATGTTTCACCGGATTCCTGATATTAGCGGTACGCTCGTGGAAAGGTCAAAGAGGAAAATCCCCGCTTCATCGATACCTTGGAGATGCTGTGTCCCATAGCTCGTGCTCCGACTGTAATACGGCGTTCAAACTCACTTAAATGTTGATAACCTGCCATTGTAGCAGCCGTAACCGATCTAACAACTGCGCCAGACACTTGTTGTCTCATGTAGGCGCAAATATGTCTGTATTTGTATACGGATGACTATACCAGTTTCTTTGGCGCTTCAGTGTATTTCAGAGTCAGAGATGCCGGAACGATTTTCACTTATAACATCTGACTCGGTCGTTTCCGCAGCACGACCCCTTACTTTAAATTGATACCCTTTTCCATCGTCCCTGAAAGTTTCAAACATCACCACGGAATCATCCCTTAATCAAGAAATAAAAAGCTATGAGACCAGTTGCGTGGTGCAAAAGCCAAGTTATCCAAAGCCATCTATCCAAATAAAGGTCAAATGAACCTATAAACAGGAACGGCGGTTTCAAGTCAAATAACGCTATGGGTCCCAAAATAGATTTATTAAAAACTCAACAACCGCCAGTGGTGGAAAACGCTGTGAGAATTTACTTTGCGAACTCTGAAAAACAAATGAGCCCCAAATGGCGCAGTGGACGTCTGGAGCCGTACTGGGCTATAAATGTACATCTACATCTACATACATACTCCGCAATCCACCATACGGTGCGTGGCGGAGGGTACCTCGTACCACAACTAGCATCTTTTCTCCCTGTTCCACTCCCAAACAGAGCGAGGGAAAAATGACTGCCTATATGCCTCTGTACGAGCCCTAATCTCTCTTATCTTATCTTTGTGGTCTTTCTGCGAAATGTAAGTTGGCGGCAGTAAAATAGTACTGCAGTCAGCCTCAAATGCTGGTTTTCTAAATTTCCTCAGTAGCGATTCATGAAAAGAAGCCCTCCTTTCCTCAAGAGACTTCCACCCGAGTTCCTGAAGCATTTCCGTCACACTCGCGTGATGATCAAGCCTACCAGTAACAAATCTAGCAGCCCGCCTCTGAATTGCTTCTATGTCCTCCCTCAATCCGAGTTGATAGGGATCCCAAACGCTCGAGCAGTACTCAAGAATAGGTCGTATTAGTGTTTTAAAAGCGGTCTCCGTTACGGATGAACCCCATCTTCCCAAAATTCTACCAATGAACCGAAGACCATCCGCCTTCCCCACAACTGGCATTACATGCTTGTCCCACCTCATATCGCTCTGCAATGTTACGCCCAAATATTTAATCGACGTGACAGTGTCAAGCGCTACACTACTAATGGAGTATTCAAACATTACGGGATTCTTTTTCCTATTCATCTGCATTAATTTACATTTATCTATATTTAGAGTTAGCTGCCATTCTTTACACCAATCACAAATCCTGTCCAAGTCATCTTGTATCCTCCTATAGTCACTCAACGACGACACCTTCCCGTACACCACAGCATCATCAGCAAACAGCCGCACATTGCTATTCACCCTATCCAAAAGATCATTTATGTAGATAGAAAACAACAGCGGACCTACCACACTTCCCTGGGGCACTCCAGATGATACCCTCACCTCCGATGAACAGTCACCATCGAGGACAACCTACTGGGTTCTATTACTTAAGAAATCTTCGAGCCACTCACATACTTGGGAACCAATCCCATATGCTCGTACCTTAGTCAGGAGTCTGCAGTGGGCCACCGAGTCAAACGCTTTCCGGAAGTCAAGGAATATCAAACGTGAGACCAACAAGAGTTCAGAGTCTGGTTGGAGTTCGAATAATAGCAGCACCTGAAGATGTGTCTGAGTCGACTGACGAAATTTTGAGCATAAAATGGAAACAATAACTCTCCAGAACGTGTGGAAGCTCACTATTACTTAATTGCAACGAGAAACCTGAGAATCACTGTAGGTATCTAGTTGTACATGAAGTACGTGAAGCGTTGTCGTCGTTATTCTACACATCGAGCCGTGGGAAGTGCTGCCAGAGTATTTGGAAGAATGACACTCGGGAAAGATAACTGAATCAGGGACTGCTAATTCACCTCGTCTGTCGGTTCACGACGCATTGTGCGTATGTGGCATACGATCGCGAATGTGAAATTTCGCTCGGGTTTATAGAGCAGAGGACGGGGAGCAGCTTTTAGAAAGCTGCGCAGATAAATGACAGCGCGGCCACGTGCGCGCGCTGCGGAAACAAAAACGGAGCGGCTATAATATTGGAGGTCCTGTGTCCGCACTACAATGGTCGACGCCATCGCTGCCTCGAACAGAGGGCGCCGCGATATCGGCATTGATCTGGGGGCTCCACGCGCGAGAAGTACGCGGACAATGGCAGCATCGTTCAGAACCCGACGACAACAGAGCGGAATGTGTCGGGGAATGGATGAGCGCAAGGGGGGCGGGGGCCGGGAGGGGAACCAATTGTCATCGGGCAGGTGGGGCGGAGGACTGATGGTGGGAGGGCGGCACGAGATTAAAACACGGCTACACTCCAGGGCAGGGGCACCGATTGGAGTCCCTCCTGTGATGAGATGCGCAGGTTAGCAGGAGCTGCAGGCTTGACTGCAGCGTGGCCGCTACAGATGCTGTAACGTTACTACACTGAAGTGCCAAAGAAACAGGTGTAGGTATGTGTATTCAAATACAGAGATACACTACTGGCCATTAAAATTGCTACATCAAGAAGAAGTGCAGATGATAAACGGGTATTTATTGGACAAATATATTACACTAGAACTGACATGTGATTACATTTTCACGCAATTTGGGTGCATAGATCCAGAGAAATCAGTACCCAGAACAACCACCTCTTGCCGTAATAACGGCCTTGATACGCCTGGGCATTGAGTCAAACAGAGCTTGGATGGCGTGTACAGGTACAGCTGCCCGTGCAGCTTCAACACGATACCACAGTTTATCAAGAGTAGTGACTAGCGCATTGTGACGAGCCAGTTGCTCGGCCACCATTGACCAGACGTTTTCAGTTGGTGAGAGATCTGGAGGATGTGCTGGACAGGGCAGCAGTCGAACATTTTCTGTATCCAGAAAGGACCGTACAGGACCTGCAACATGCGGTCGTGCATTATCCTGCTGAAATGTAGAGTTTCGAAGGGATCGAATGAAGGGTAGAGCCACGGGTCGTAACACACCTGAAATGTAACGTCCACTATTCAAAGTGCCGTCAATGTGAACAGGAGATGACCGAGACGTGTAACCAATGGCACCCCATACCATACGCCAGTATATTACACTCGAGCGCATATCCATTTCATACAGTTCGATCATTCACAATCTCATCGTGAAACACAAGTCCAATACTCCTCCTTAACTACGCAAAAAGTTAAAGAGTTCACACCAGGCGCGCGCGGATGCTCACCGCTCAGAGACTAAGTCCCGCGACACCAGACAACGCCAAATTTTCTAAGTCGTTTCACTTTCCAGCTGCTTAAAGACCGACCGTCTGCTTTCGCGTCTGCACCACTACTCTTCTCTGCCCGTCCCCGGCCGTATTTCCCGCGCGCCAAACATCCTCGCTCAACTGACTAGTGTAGTTCCCTTTCCTGAAACCGTCCATCTGATTGGCTACAGCTTATTTTACATTATTTTACATTTTAACATAATTAAATAATCCAAGCTTGACCAATTTCACGTTCTAAATAAAGTAACACTAATATCCTTTACATAACAAACGTTAAATTCTTTTACATAAAACCAAGCCGGCCGGGGTGGCCGAGCGCTTCTAGGCGCTACAGTCTGGAACCGCGCGATCGCTACGGTCGCTGGTTCGAATCCTGCCTCGGACATGGATGTGTGTGATGTCCTTAGGTTAGTTAGGTTTAAGTAGTTCTAAGTTCTATGGGACTGATGACCTCAGAAGTTAAGTCCTCAGAGCCATTTGAACCATAAAACCAATACAACTTCCTTCTTAACTTTGAATGTCACGGCCAGTAGCCTTGCACCAATGTGCTTTTCGATAAATAAATAAAGAACAAAAGTAACTATTAAGCAATAAACTTTACAACAAATTGCTACTGCCCAGTGATTCAATAAGGTGTCATGCTGTCATCGATCGTTCTATGTGTTTCGAGTGGAGGACATGATGATCTGATGTTTAACTGAAAATACTGATAATTGAAATTAACTACATCTCTTAAGCAAATAAAGTTACAGAGTTGATATTTACAAAGTTTGTCATCTTAATGATGCTTTATATGAAATGTCGATCGTTATGATCGACCAAAGCATTCAGATTTTAGCATTCAGGTTTTTGCTACAAAACTTGTTAATCTCTCTTTAACAGTAAATCCTAAACTACTATAGATATGATCAATATTTAAGTTTTATTGGCATCACCATGAAAATTTATGGTGGATGGCAGATTAAAGTTACTGTGGCTTCTTGATTCCCTACATTACTACAGAATTAAATAGTTTTCATAAATGTTTCCCTTTATTGACGATCTTAGGTCCGACATATTTAACTTAGGCCTCAATAGATAACAGACACCTGTGAGTTTCCCCATCTCGTGGTGAATCTGCACCCTCTATGGCACGCGGTCCTGGACGACAGGGTTGGTTTCACAATTCCTGTAGGCTGACTCTTTCGGCCATATATTTAAATTAGAGCGCAATGCTCGTTAACTCACAAAAATGGTGTTATAGTCGGCGCACGAGCGACGGAACACAGTATCTTCGAGATAGCGATGAAGTGGTGATTTTCCCGTACGACCATTTCACCGTGAATATCGGGAATCCGGTAAAACATCAAATTTCCAACATCACTGTGGCCGGAAAAAGATCACGCAAGAACGGCATCAACGGTAACTCGAGGAAATCGTTCAACGTGACAGAACTGTAACACTTCCGCAAATTGCTGCAGATTTCAATGCTGCGCCATCAACAAGTGTCAGCGTGCGAAACCTTTCAACTCAACATCATAGATATGGGCATTTGGAGCTGATGGCCCACTCATGTACCCTTGATGACTGTACGACACAAATCTTACGCCTTGCCTGGGCCCGTCAACACCGACATTGGACTGTTGACGACCGGAAACATGTTGCCTAGTCCGACGAGTCTCGTTTCAAATTGTATCGAGCAGATGGACGTGTATGGGTATGGGGACAACCTCATGAACCATGGACCCAATATGTCAGCAGGGGACTGTTCAATCTCGTGTATACCCTGTAATGGTGTGGGGCGTGTGCAGTTGGAGTGGTATGGAACCCCTGACATGTCTAGACGTATGTAAGCATCCTGTCTGATCACCTGTATCCATTCATGTCCATTGTGCATTCCGACGGGAAGTTCCAGCAGGATAATGTGACACCACACATCGAAAATAGCTGTAGAGTGGCTCTAGGGCCCATCTTCTGACTTTGAACACCTCCACTGACCACCAAACTCTCCAGACATGAACATTATTGAGCATATCTGGGATGCCTTTCAACTCGCTGTTGAGATGAGAATTCCACCCACTCGTACTGTTAAGGATTTATGGACATCCTGGCAGGATTCATGATGTCAGTTTCCTCCAGCACTACTTCAGACATTAGTCGAGTCCGTGCCACGTCGTGTTGCGGCACTTCTGCGTGCTCGCGGGGGTCCTACACGATATTAGGCAGGTGTACCAGTTTCTTTGGCTTTTCAGTGTAGATGGAACGTCATTTCTCGTTTTAGCTTCAAGCTTTTAATGCTTCTGCGCACAAACAGCACGGATTTAGAGAGTATAGTTCGTGCGATACTCAGCTCGCCCTCTTATAGAGGGACCGAGCGGAGACACCTCTGCACGAAGTCAAGACATCAGTTGGGTACCTGTGCAGCGTCTCTGACCTTTGTAATACATTGTTAAAGTTTAGTTATTTATTGACCATGTTTGCAGTCGCCTTGTTCCACACCGGCCTTGTAACCGATTCCCCATTCAGCTGTGTGCTGGGTCCCCGCTGCCGGTCGCTCAAGCGAAGAGTGAGTGACCTCGCGCTGCCGGCGCGCCTATGGTCCTACACGAACGGTCTCGGACTAGCTGCTGGAGTGTGCCCGACCCCACTCCGAATTCTGTTTTGACCCCTGATGACCCATCTGCGGTGTCGTATTGTGAAATCGTTGAAATGGCTCTGAGCACTATGGGACTTAACATCTGAGGTCATCAGTCCTCTAGAACTTAGAACTACTTAAAACTAACTAACCTAAGGACATCACACTCATCCATGCCCGATGCACGATTAGAACCTGCGATTGTAGCGGTCGCGCGGTTCCAGACTGAAGCACCTAGAGTGGTGTTGTCACAAGTCGTGTGTTCAGGTCGATCTCCTTCCTACTGACCAAGTGGGTTTCAGCACCCAGTGAGACCTGCAACGTGCACACCACGAGGCCCTGCTGCCGGTTTCTGCCCTTAAGTTCGGTGCTGTCAGCACTACGTGGTGTGGTCTTGTCCGAAGACAGTGAGCTTCTTCATCAGCAACTGTAGGTGTTGAATAGTGTGAAGTTCATCAGGTGAAGAGCACCATCTCAGCTGACATCTTCGGCTGGTTTGTAGACTATTCTGTATTATCTGGGACGTAGATTCGCTGCGGTATCTTCATGGAATCGAGTGCTGTTACTGTGAACGCCGTCGATCCCAGTGATCATCTCCCTGAGAGCTCAAGTATTTAAAGGGAGCTAACGTGAGGCTGCGATGTGACGCTCGGTTCGTAATGACCGTATTTGTTCTTTGTATTCTGCAATATATGCTTAACAGGCTCTTAACTGCTGTGCAGGATCTCTGAAACTGGTTCTTATGACGCAGGTACAGTCTCTTTCGACATCTCTTACGAGATAACAAATATCCTTGTCACGATCCAGTTGGTTTTCTGTCAAGTGCTATTCTCTGCTGAGTTCGTCCTCTCTCTCTCTCTCTCTCTCTCTCTCTCTCTCGGCGCGGTGCTGTAACGCACTTGCGACATACCACTGATTTTGTGGTTCTGTGTCTGCCTCTGGCATGATCGCACTTTGCTTATAGCAAGCTGAATGAGAAGTAATGGTGGGAGGGTGGCACGAGATTAAAACGCGGCTACACTCCAGGGCAGGGGTACTGACTGGAGTCCCACCTGTGATGAGATGCACTTCGCAGATTGGCAGGAGGTGCAGTCGTGACGCCGGCCGGTGTGGCCGAGCGTTTATAAGCCCTTCAGTCTACGGTCGCTGGTTCGAATCCTGCCTCGGGCATGGATGTGTGTGATGTCCTTAGGTTAGTTAGTTTTAAGTAGTTCTAAGTTCTAGGGGACTGATGACCTCAGATGTTAAGTCCCGTGAGTTCTCCATAGGCCGTTACTGACGCTATAAAGTTTCTAGACAATAGAACGTAATTTTTCGTTTCAGCTCCAAGCTCTTCATGGTCTGTCCATAAGACAGCGCGGATTTAAAGAGCATCGTTCACGAGGTACTCATCTTGCCCTTTTGTCACATGATACCCTGTGAACCATCTACGTCTACATACATACCCATAAAGCCACAGTACGGTGCGTGACAAAGGTACCCAGTATCGCTACTAGTCATTTCCTTTCCGCTCGCAAATAGAGCAAAGGAAAACAACTGTCTATGTGCCTCCATATGAGCCCTAATTTCTCACATCTTCGTGGTCCTTAGACGCGTTGTATATTGGCGGCAGCAGAATCGTTCGGCACTCAAATTTTAATGCCGGTGCTCTAGATTTTCTCAGTAACGTTTCTCGAAAAGAACGTCTTCTTCCTACCAGGGATTCCCATTTCCTATCCCAAACTTATCGGCAGCAAATCTAGAAGCCCGCCTCTGAACTGCTTTGATGTCCTCCTCCATTCCGTCCTGGCATGGATCCCAAACACTCGATCAGTATTCAAGAATGGGTCGCACCAGTGTCCTATACGCTGTCCCCTTTACAGGTGAACCACTATTCCCTAAAATTTTCCCAATAAACCGAAGTCGACCATTCTCCTTCCCTACCACAGTTGTCACATGCTCGTTAAATTTCATATCGCTTTGCAAGGTTATGCTCAGATATTTAAACGACTTCCCTGTGTCAAGGAGGACACTAATACTGTATACCGACATTAGACATTTTGTTCTTGCTACTCACCGTCATGTACATTTTGGCACATTTAGAGTTAGCTGCAATTCGTCACACGAATTGGAAATTTTGTCTAACTCGTCTCGTATCTTCCCACAATCACTCAATTTCGTCATCTTACAGTTTACCACAGCATCATCAGTAAACAACCGCAGATTGCTGCTCACCATGTCCGCCAAATCATTTATGTATGTACAGAACAACCGCTGTTCTATCACACTTCCCTTGGGCATTCCTGACGATACCCTTGTCTCTGATGAACACTCGTCGTCGAGTACAACGTACTGTTTTGTATTAGTTCCTAAGTCTTCGAGCCACTCACATATCTATGAACGTAATCCATTTGCTCACATCTTCGTTAACAGCCTGCAATGGGGCATCGTGTCTTTCGGAGTTCTATAAATACGGCATCTGCCTGTTGCCCATCGTCCGTCGTTCGCAGTATATTATTTGAGAAAAGAGCAAGCCGAGGTTGGCACGAGTGGTGTTTTTCTAAAACCATACTGATTCGTGGACACAGACTTCTCAGTCTCAAGGAAGTTTATTGTATTCGACCTGAGAACACGTTCATAGATGAAAAGCAACAAGCAGATTCCATACTCCTAAATTTCTGGAAAGCGTTTGACACAGTGCCACACTCTAGACTGCGGATTCAGTAAGTGAGGGGATCGAGGACTTTGTAAGTAAAACAACACAGTGCGTTGTCCCGGACAGAAGGTGCTCACCACAATGGTCCCTTCCAGGTCCTGAGGACCCAAGGCCCGCCGCTGTGTCGTCCTCTGCCTTGCGGCGTCATGCGCATGCGCAACGGACTGTATGTGATCTGCTCACCGCTCGCCCAGCTTTCCAAATCGTGGAGCCGAAACTTCTCAGTCACGAGGCATCACGAGGCTGAGTGGACGCCGGACCTGTGCTCCCGCCAAGGAAAATTCCTTGGTACTCGCGGAAATCGAACCTGGGTCCTTTATATATCAGCCACCTGGTCCGACCATTCAGCTACGGAGATGGACAGTGTTCATCATCATCACCAGTGCTCTGTCTGACAGATCGCATGAGCAGTAGTCAGTGACCCTTTGCTAACGATGTTAACGTGTACGAAAAATTACAGTTGTTGAGCGGCTGCAGGAGAATACGGGGTGCCTCGGATAGAATTTGGAGTGATGGTTGCTGCTTGCTCTAAAAGTGAAAAAATGTAAAGGAATTCAGGTACGTAGGAAAAATATTTCTATACAATGACGTAGATTAAATATTTATGCATAACGTTGCAAACCAACATGGAATGGAACGAGCACGTAAGTTCGGTGTAGGAAGATGATTGGTCGAAACCGTTTATTAGGATAATTTTAAGAATTTTTTTTAATATTCTTCTGGGCCCACTGCGTAGTAGATATCCTTTAAGGATATTCTGTAAAATGTTCAGATGACTCTAAGCACTATGGAGCTTAACATCTGAGCTCATCAGTCCCCTAGACTTAGAACTACTTAAACCTAAGTAACCTAAGGACATCGCACACATCCATGCCCGATGCAGGATTCGAACCTGCGACCGTAGCAGCAGCGCGGTTCCGAACTGGCTGGCTGGCCGGTGTGGCCGAGTGGTTCTAGGCGCTTCAGTCTGGAGCCGCGTGACCGCTACGGTCGCAGGTTCGAATCCTGCCTCGGGCATGGATGTGTGTGATGTCCTTAGTTAGGTTTAAGTAGTTCTAAGTGACTGATGACCTCAGATGTTAAGTCTCATAGTGCTGAGGGCCATTTTTGAACCGCTCGGCCACGATACAGTGTAATTATAATTTATGATGCCAAGGACGCTGCTATGTTTGATTGCGTTTAATTTACAGGAGGCCTATTTCGGCTCATTTCCCATGATCAGGCTATCTATAAGAAAATGGATTTTATTAGTATATGTTTTACATATAATTTTGAAATACATGAGATATGTGTGGTCCTGTCACTGTCTATTTGCTTGGTACTTACGGTCCGCGGGTGTTATTGTAGTAATAATGGTTGGTTATCACGTTATCTGACTTATTACTTAATGTAGTTATTATATTATACACATACATTGTTCCCAAAAATCTCTAAATGTTTTTGGTCGTTTTACTTTAGATTTATACACGATCCCCTAATGAACCTCTTGGCGGAGATAAGCCATATATTTTTCTAATATACACAATAGATAAATATATCTGAGTATATATAGGAGAAACGTTGTTACCAAACATCTCGAAAAGCATTGGACCGATTCACTTGAAAGTTCTTGTTTCAAATTTGTACATTCAGATGAAACAATGAAGAAAATTAAGGGAAAGTTAAATGTCTAACAAATAAAATATATTGTGGTAAATTCACTGTAATGCCTATCACGAGAATTAATTACATCAGCAGTACCCATCTTGGAGAAAGTACCCTCAAACGTCACTAGATCACTGGACGAGTGAACCCTAAAACCCAATTGCTATGATGCCACAGGTGAAGTCGTGTTCATTCGTCACATTCAGTTGACACCTGTTATTCAAACATGGCCTTCGATTTAAAGTGATAGCAGTGCCCGATGCGGTTTGCATTCGCTATAGTATCAGCAAGGCACAGGGCCAGTCGCTTTACGTGGAAGATATTAAACATTCTCGGCAACGCCGGACGCTGCAGATAATTTTTTATATTGGTATTTTCGTAACAGATTGCTTAAAGATAATACAACGATATTGTATGGTTATAGACAGTACTGCTTATCATTGTTGTTATGTAAGAACTGATCTTTGCATGTCCATATGGCATCGCTGGATACTGTCACTGTTATCCGTTTACGTAAACAGATTTCGGTATAGGTTGTGTTTGGTCCAATGTATTCGTTTGTATTGAGTTATAAACGAATTAAGCATTTCTTTATTTTCATGTATGTGACATACGTTCTTTCATCGGGCTGGCTCGTCTGCAGCCCGTGGTCTAGTGACAGGTTTAGCTACCCTCTATAATAAAAAAAAACTGAGTGTACAGATCAACGAACAACCTGAACGAGTGTCATCGGACGTCCGCCACGAACAAATTCAACGAACAATATAGAACAAAATGAGATAGAAAAAGTGGGTAGCGTTGCTGTCTCTGGCTCATAGGGTACCGGGTTCGATTCCCGGCCAGACTGGGGATTTTTCCCTGCCCGGGGACTGGGTGTTTGTGTTGTCCTCATCATTTCATCATCATTCGTGAACGTGGCGAGATTGGACTGTGTAGAGATTGGGATTTTGTACGGGCGCTGATAAACGCGCAGTTGAGCGCCCCACTAACCAAACGTGGTATGTGTGGCTTTCTGTCTACTTATTGACAGCTTTTCCAGCAACGCTCCACGGTACAGTAATGACTGTTCGAATCTAGCTATAATTTAGCTGCAATAAAATCACTGGTTGTCTCGTATCATTTGTTTTTGACACGATTTTTAAGCATCTGTGCACTGTCTTGGTGGCTAATTTCAGTAAAGTTCTCTAGGTATGCTTGCGGTTCAAATGTATTTGCTGGTTTATTAGTTTTTGTAGGTATCTATGTGTACATGCATAGATTTCCATCTCTTCCAGAAATATTCATTAGTGGTCCTTTCGTTGCTACATGTAAAGTTTTGACCGCTTGCTCCGTATTATCTACTGTACGCTGCTCGGTCTTTAGGTGGTGGAAAAAAATTGATGGATTGTTGCCCCTGTCTCTAACTTGCTCACGGTACCTAATATTGAGATTTCTACTTGTCTGACCTAGGAAGAATTTATCACATTCTTTGCATTGAATTTTGTGCATTCCTGGGTTCGAGTATATTGGTGATTTTGTTTTGACCTATGATACTTGTGAACTAAGATTGAGTCTTATTTGGTATGCGACTCTTACATTTGTGTGTTTTAGTAGTGCGTTAATTTTGTTAGTCAACTTTCTTAGATATGTAAATTTTGATTCTGCTGATATCTCCCTTATGAATGTTATTTCTTTTCTTGCTGGTTTCGTGTGTTTATTATATAGGTGAGTGACTATTCTTAGTGAGCTGTGCGTGGCTCGTGTTCCGGCCAATTATGTATTTTACACCCTGTTTTTAACGTACACTGCTGGCCATTAAAACTGCTACACCACGATGATGACGTGCTACAGACGCGTAATTTAACCGACAGGAAGAAGATGCTGTGATATGCAAAGGATTAGCTTTTCAGAGCATTCTCACGAGGTTGGCGCCGGTGGCGACACCTACAACTTTCTGCCATGAGGAAAGTTTCCAACCGATTTCTCATACACAAACAGCAGTTGACCAGTGTTTCCTGGTGAAACGTTGTTGTGATACCTCGTGTAAGGAGGAGAAATGCGTACCATCTCGTTTCCGACTTTGATAAAGGCCGGATTGTAGCCTATCGCGATTGCGGTTTATCGTATCGCGACATTGCTGCTCTCGTTGGTCGAGATCCAATGACTGTTAGCACAATATGGAATCGGTGGGTTCAGGAGGGTAATACGGAACGCCGTGCTGGATCCCAACGGCCTCGTATCACTAGCAGTCGAGATGACAGCCATCTTATCCGCATGGTTGTAACGGATCGTGCAGCCACGTCACGATCCCTGAGTCAACAGATGGGGACGTTTGCAAGACAACAACCATCTGCACGAACAGTTCGACGACGAAGTTTGCAGCAGCATGGATTATCAGCTCGGAGACCATGGTTGCGGTTACCCTTGACGCTGCATCACAGACAGGAGCGCCTGCGATGGTGTACTCAACGACAAACCTGGGTGCACGAATGCAAAACGTGACTTTTTCGGATAAATCCAGGTTCTGTTTACAGCATCATGATGGTCGCATCCGTGTTTGGCGACATCGCGGTGAACGCACATTGCAAGCGTGTATTCGTCATCGTCATACTGGCGTGTCATCCGTCATGAGGGTATGGGGTGCCATTGGTTACGCGTCTCGGTCACCTCTTGTTCGTATTGAACAGTGGACGTTACATTTCAGATGTGTTACGAACCGTGGCTCTACCCTTCATTCGATCCCTGCGGAACCCTACATTTCAGCATGATAAAGCACGACCGCATGTTACAGGTCCTGTAAGGGCTTTTCTGGATGCAGAAACTGTTCGACTGCTGCCCTGGCCAACACATTCTCCAGATCTCTCACCAATTGAAAGCGTCTGGTCAATGGCGGCCGAGCAACTGGCTCGTCACAATACGGCAGTCACTACTCTTGATGAACTGTGGTATCGTGTTGAAGATGCATGGGCAGCTGTACCCGTACACGCCATCCAAGCTCTGTTTGACTCAATGCCCAGGCGTATCAAGGCCGTTATTACCGCCAAAATAATGGTTCAAATGGCTCTGAGCAGTATGGGACTTAACTTCTTAGGTCATCAGTTCCCTAGAACTTAGAACTACTTAAACCTAACTAACTTAAGGACATCACACACATCCATGCCCGAGGCAAGATTCCAACCTGTGACCGTAGCAGTCGCGCGGTTCCAGACTGTAGCGCCTAGAACAGCTTGGCCACCCAGGCCGGTATTACCACAACAGGTGGTTGTTCTGGGTACTGATTTCTCAGGGTCTATGCACCCAAATTGCATGAAAATGTAATCACATGTCAGTTTTAGTATAATATATTTGTCCAATGAATACCCATTTATCATCTGCATTTCTTCTTGGTGTAGCAATTTTAATGGCCAGTAGTGTACTTCCCCCTCACTACGTTAATTTAATTTACTACTGTCACTGAGTTGCTGCTTTGCCTGACTGTGAGCGGCGTTAGCAGCGCGTATCGATATATCCCCTCTCGTAGTATTTTGCTTGACTGCTATTACTTCCCGGTCCTTGTCTATCGTAGGGCAGTTCAGGTGGTGAGTTCACGTCGCGAGTTCGGGTGGCGAGTTCGGGTCTGTCGGTCAGTTGGAACGTGTCTGGAGCGCAGTCTGGACCTGCCAGTCGGGAGTTGCAATGCGGCACTAGTGCAGTCGGGTTGGAGCAGCAGTGAGGTCTGCGTCGACATGGCTCGCC
Organism: Schistocerca cancellata; assembly: GCF_023864275.1. NCBI lineage: Eukaryota > Metazoa > Arthropoda > Insecta > Orthoptera > Acrididae > Schistocerca > Schistocerca cancellata. The sequence continues at coordinate 247,370,551 of NC_064632.1, forward strand.
CGTCCATTGCCGCCACGCATGATCTGAGCCGGGCCACGGTCTTGGTGGATCGTCCGTCGGTCGTCCTACCGGACGACGAGTTGTGGCTCGCCGGTCGTTCATGAATCGCCTGAGTGTGTGTGCATCGGCTCCCGATTTGTCTTCGTGCGTCCTTAGTTACTGTTGTGTATCGTTCAGGTCTTCGTGCAAGTGTTTGTCAGGTTGTGTGTGTTGTTCGCGTTATTTCTGTTGACAAGTTATTTTAAATGTAGTCTGCGTACTGCCTCTGAGAGGTCGGTCGTCTCATCGGGTAACGTGTAACTGGTTCTCCGAGCACTTCTCGGCCCCTTCAATTACCATCTTGTGGAACTTGGGTCGGTACTTTCCTGGTGCAGGGATGTCGTTTAGCCAGTGGGCGTGTTTCCTCTGCATGGTTGGGTCCGAGCCAGTACGTCCGCCGTCGGTCTCGAAGTGAGTCGGAGACGTACCGGCAGTGCAGTCGCGACGGAGCAGCAGACGCGGACGGACCAGCAGGCAGTCGGTCGGTCGGTCGGTGCGGACCAGGGAGGACATCTCCGCTCCGCGCGGTGCAGTCGCCTGTGTCCGCTCCCGGGTCCTGCGCAGTGTTGCAGCGTGTGTGGAGCTGTCAGATCGCTACGAGCTTCTTGTTTCACCGACCCAGGACGTCGAGGTTGAGTGTAGTTTTGACGGCTACTACATACTCCATTGTGGATTATCACGTCTGTAACAATGCCGGTTTGAGTTCTCATGTACTGACTGACAGGAAGCAAGTCGTTGTGTCGGTCGGTCCGTGGCTGTCCCCTGGTTGGGTTCCGACGGGTCAAGTATTGTTGGGCTCACCACCTGTCTCACCTAAGTGTACGAGGACAGATCGGCCTCCATGGAGGCCTTCTGAGTGCCACCGGTGTTTAATTATCTGTTGTCAACTATTTTAAATTTTAGGCTTATGGATATTGTTTGTTTCTAAAAATTTTGCAAATTAATTTTTAAATTTATCTTCCAAGCTTAGACACTGCGGCCTTCTGCCTTTAAAGTATGAAACGTGCCCTTAGAAAAATTTATGAATGACTGTGCTGATAAACCCCCTTAAGTTATTTGATTTTCAAACAGCTGAGCAGAACTGAACGTACCTAGACATTTCGCTCTTTACTTATTCTGATCAACACTAAACTGACACACAATATTTTTTTAGCGCAACGCAATCTGACTTTCAAAAATCCGTACAAAAGAATGGCCCTGACTAACAATAACCTATAACTTTCATGAATCACTTACCTCACAAAAATCTTCGTTACTCGAACTACTGCAATACAGCGAGCGCCAATACTGCCAGCTAAATAAAAGATTCTAACTACTGAAGGCACTAACTACTGATAGGCATACTTAGCAAATGAAAGATTTTGATAGAGAACAAACAATGTATTTACCTTAATAACGTTCCAAAGTCATCATATATATCAGTTCATGATATCCAATATTACAAATTTACTCTTTCTGATGGACACACGTCCAGATCATCCGTTCTCAAAACTCCGCCATTCCTCTCCCCACATCCACCACAGCTGGCGGCTCACCTCCAACTGCGCAGCGCTACGCGCTGTTAACAGCCAACTGCCCAACACTACAATAGTAAATTCGAAGAATGCAAACCAGCCACTGACTGCACACAGCACAGTCAGTGATTTTCATATAGAGCGCTACATGGCGTTACAAACATAAAGACCTAAACAGACTACTTACAAAAGATTATGGTAATATGTTCTAAGATTTTGGAAATTAATTGTGGCCCTCAGCCATTTGTTGTTTTTTGAATTATTTTATTGCTATCTTAACTGGATTTTTACCTTGTTAAGATTTCTTGTTGGAGGCCTTAAGCCGTGAACGAGTTGCTAAAATACAATAAACGACAATTAGAAGGAGAAAATGAGCCAACCCTTGGCCCTTTCCACAACCCTATAACCTTTTCTGCCCAGCGGGTTTAGCGGGCGTCTCACGTTGATTGTAATCGTTTCGTTGTGCCACGTGTTGTAGGATTTCAACCTCTTTTTGTATGCTGTCTTATTCTAGTGGCAGGTTTGTTATTCTATTAATCATGGCATGAAAGTAAGCGTATTTAATGGCTTTTCGGTGGCACTAATTAGGATTCGTAACGTTATCTGTTGCAGTGCGCTTACGGGGAATTTCAAATTTGTGTGTTGTTAGTGTTTCTTACGGTCATGTCGAGGAAATTTATCGCTTTATAATATGAATGCGCTGTGTCTGTCCGAAAAAACAGACACCATGCAGAATCTGCAGCTGCGAAAAAAATGGTTCAAATGGCTCTGAGCACTATGGGACTTAACATCTGAGGTCATCAGTCCCCTAGAACTTAGAACGACTTAAACCTAACTAACCTAAGGACATCACACACATCCATGTCCGAGGCAGGATTCGAACCTGCGACCGCAGCAGTCGCGCGGTTCCGGCCGGCCGCAGCTGCGAAACATTGTATGTCAATCAAAGGGGGATCACTGGTGACAGCTGCAGGGGGACATGAAGCGAAATCAGCGGCGACGAGCGAAAATGTGTAGAGGACCGCGATTCGATCCCGGGATCTCCTGCTTAGGAGGCAGGTGCGTTAACGACTGTGCCATCCGGGACATAGCGTTATTGGAACTGCACCGACTATGTCGGCACCCCTCACGGGTCACCGGCACAACTCGCCTGTCCTGATCAACAGACATCGTATCAATTCGAAGCCTCCACACAGTCCCCCGTCAAGAGAGCACCTGACACTGTTAATCAAGAAACGTCCGTCGGATGTGGGTGTTGAGCTCGACAGTCCTTTGCTGATATCCGAGCGGAGTAGGTTATGTGTTCGCACTGGCGTTACCATAACCCTTTTCTGTTGACACCGCATTATACATACACCCATTACAATTATCAAAACTAAAAAGAGACACACAAGACGTAGCTCTCAGGTTCTACGAGAGTTCTACAATTTGGCTGTCCAAAAGGGAGGTTTGGAGGTGGTCACGTGGGGCTGGTGTCGCAGCCACCCTCCGGGAGCGGACTCGCCGTCCGTTCTCCTCTGCTGGCAGCTTCCGACCTGGTTAGACGCTCTCCTCTTCTGTTCTCTCGGGCAGCAGCCCATTCAGTTTCGGCGGCTTCTCTAGGCCTGCCTTCAACCACTTTTTACTGAAATAAACCATCATGTCTATCACAAAATGTTTAACTTCATCACCTCAACGGGTGCCTACTGCTTTCCCTTCTCGCCAATCCTGACACATTAACAGCCTCTTCAGTTGTCCTGTAGGCAGTAGCCATCTTTTCCCCAGTGAAATATGCTTCTAAATCTTTAAATTTGTTCCGTAGCCATTCCTACTTAGCAATTTTGCACTTTCTGTTAATCTCATTTTTTAATCCTTTGTATTCCCTTTTGTCTGCTCGATTTGCTACATTTTAAATTTTCTCCAACTCAAATGGCTCTAAGCACTATGGGACTTAACATCTGAGGTCATCAGTCCCCTAGAACTTAGAACTACTTAAACCTAACTAACCTAAGGACCTCACACACATCCATGCCCGAGGCACGATTCGAACCTGCGGCCGTAGCGGTCGCGAGGTTGAAGACTGAACTGCCTAGAACCCATCGGCCACAGCGGCCGGCTTTTCTCCTGTCATCAATTAATATAAATTTATATAGATTTATGTATATTTGTATACATAAAACTTTTTCAAAGACTACGGTTTATTTTAATGCATACGTTCTCTCATGCTGGAGGTGGAGTAAACAAGAATAAAACTATTTCGTTTGCGTTGGACGAAATTTGTATGTTTTACGTCTGAACTGTGGTATATAGCCTGAAATTTGTTTCGCGTATCTATTCCCTTCTAACGCAGTTGTGTACCTTTTATCAATTAATTTTCGTCTTACACCCTCCTCAGTATCACAAAACACAGCCTCATTAAAGGCCATCTGGTCTCGACAATCGGCCATTTCGCCTTGCAAGGTCGTGTATTCAACTTCCGTACTAACAGTGAGTCGTGACCATCGTGCTTCAGTGTACGGTTTCTTCCCGTGTTTCAATTTCACAATACAGGAAAAACAGTAGTTCGCTGAATTATAGATCCTTACCACTGATATGGATTTGCTGTAAGATTTTGAGACATACACAGTACTGGAGAGAAAAGTGAATTTCCTCGAAGGAATCGGTCCATTGACGGACGGCCAGCACGGTTTCAGAAAATTTCTTTCTTGTGAAACACAACTAGCTCTTCCTTCACATAAAGTAATGAATGATATCGATCGGGGAGCTCAAATTGATTCTATATTTATATGTTTCCAGAAGTCTCTTGACAACGTTACTCGGAAACTACTTCTAATCAAATTGCATGTCTATGAAGTATCGTCTTAGCTAAGCTACTGGATTCGTTACATCCCGTCAACACTTCGTAGAAGCTGGCGCAATGTCATCTACAGAAACCGAATGGATATCTGACGTTCCCGCAATACTATAACCTGTCTGCTGTTCTTAGTCTGAATAAACGATTCAGGAGAAAACCATAGAAGTCCTCTTAGATTTAAAATCTTAAACATGGCTGCGAACAGTAACTGTGTCATTCTGAATAGATGAATAGACTGAAAAATCAGCCACCCAGTTGCAAATAAAGGCTCATTTTCTCCTGACCATAGTTTCCATATTTGTAAAAATGTCTTCTTCAGAAGTGTTTGCCTTATTACATCACATGATGTAATAGGCGTCCCAAGGTAAAATATTTGCGTAAGTTACATGTAACGTACGCTCAGCATTGTCGTCGGCTCCATACTCCGTCGTCAGGACAGCTACAACATCATAAGACTGTTAAGAGAGAGGGTATAACTAATATTGTACAGGCTTGCCCAGTGGCATTCCTTTCACAAACTGCTGAGGCGTAATGCGTCTGTCCTCCCGAATGACATCAGATCGCAGCAACATGTCACGTGTGACAGCCGTGGGAGGTCTCCCCGACCGCTGCGAATCGTGGAGCTCCGACGAACCGCCTTCTTATGACCTCACCCTCCATGCCCAGCGACTAACAGAACTTCTCTTGACAGCAGAAGCTCAGTAGACTTTGCAAAAGCGTTTGTGAATATTCCCCACAGTTTCTTTCTCTGCAGGTCAGAAATTCAATGACGGCACGATTCTTGTAAGAAGATACTGTGATATGCAAATGATTAGCTTTTCACAGCATTCACACAAGGTTGGCGCCGGTGCCGACACCTACAACGGGCTGACATGAGGAAAGTTTCCAACCGATTTCTCATACACAAACAGCAGTTCACCGGCGTTGCCTGGTGAAACGTTGTTGTGATGCCTCGTGTAAGGAGGAGAAATGCGTACCATCACGTTTCCGACTTTGATGAAGACGGGTTGTAGCCTGTCGCGATTGCGGTTTATCGTATCGCGACATTGCTGCTCGCGTTGATCGAGATCCAATGACTGTTAGCAGAATATGGAATCGGTGCGTTCAGGTGGGTAATACGGAACGCCGTGCTGGATCCCAATGGCCTCGTATCACTAGCAGTCGAGATGAGAGGCATCTTATCGGCATGGCTGTAACGGATCGTGCAGCCACGTCTCGATCCCTGAGTCAACAAATGGGGACGTTTGCAAGACAACAACCATCTGCACGAACAGTTCGACGACGTTTGCAGCAGCGTGGACTATCAACTCGGAGACCATGGCTGCGGTTACCCTTGACGCTGCATCACAGACAGGAGCGACTGCGATGGTGTACTCGACGACGAACCTGGGTGCACGAATGGAAAAATGTCATTTTTTCGGATGAAACCAGATTCTGTTTACAGCATCATGATGGTCGCATCCGTGTTTGGCGACATCGCGGTGAACGCACATTGGAAGCCTGTATTCGTCATAGCCATACTGGCATATCACCCAGCGTGATGGTATGGGGTGCCATTGGTTACAGGTCTCGGTCACCTCTTGTTCGCATTGACGGCACTTTGAACAGTGGACGTTACATTTCATGTTTGTTACGACACGTAGCTCTACCCTTCATTCGATCCCTGCGAAACCCTACATTTCAGCAGGATAATGCATGACCGCATGTTTCAGGTCCTGTACGGGCCTTTCTGAATACAGAAAATGTTCGACTGCTGCCCGGGCCAGCACGTTCTCCAGATCTCTCACCAACTGCAAACGTCTGGTCAATGGTGGCCGAGCAACTGGCTCGTCACAATACGCGTCACTACTCTTGATGAATTGTGGTATAGTGTTGAAGCTGCATGGGCAGCTGTACCTGTACACGCCATCCAAGCTCTCTTGACTCAATGCCTACGGCCAGAGGTGGTTGTTCTGGGTACTGATTTCTCAGGACCTATGCACCCAAAGTGCGTGAAAATGTAATCACATGTCAGTTCTAGTATAATATATTTCTCCAATGAATACCCGTTTATCATCTGCATTTCTTCTCGGTGTAGCAATTTTAATGACCAGTAGTGTAGGTTGTTTTGAAAATCCGCCTTATGCAAACACAATTTTACCCAGACATGTTTCGACACCTATGTGGCATCTACTGTGAGACAATTTTTTAATTTCTGTATGTCCCCTTGATACTGCAGCTGTTTTTAACAATGCTGATTGTTTCTTAAAATACAATGTCAGATATATAATAATCTAACTGTTTTAGGCCTGAGAATTACAATTAATTGTTGAATAATAATACAACAGTTAAATTATTATAAATTTGATATTGTAGTTTATGAAATAATCAGCATTGTTAAAAAAAAGGCTGCAGTATCAAGGCGACATACAGAAATAAAAATTTGACCCACAGAAGATGACACATACGTGTTGAAACATGTCTGGGTAGATATAGAAAAAATACAAATAAGTTAATTGTTTTTGCATAAGGCGAATTTTCAAAACAATCCAATTTTAAAATAATACATACGTGACGTTTCGCATTCGTAGCATTGTTTCGTCTGAGGAAAGAAAAAAAAATGCAGTGCATTACTTTCTGGGCAACCATCGTATATACCGGGTGATCAAAAAGTCAGTATAAATTTGAAAACTGAAAAATCGCGGAATAATGTAGATAGAGAGGTAAAAATTGACACACATGCTTGGAATGACATGGGGTTTTATTAGAACAAAAATAAAAGTTCACAAAGTGTCCGACAGATGCGCGTCATTTGGTGATGATCGTGTGCTCAGCCGCCACTTTCGTCATGCTTGGCCTCCCAGGTCCCCAGACCTCAGTCCGTGCGATTATTGGCTTTGGGGTTACCTGAAGTCGCAAGTGTATCGTGATCGACCGACATCTCTAGGGACGCTGAAAGACAACATCCGACGCCAATGCCTCACCATAACTCCGGACATGCTTTACAGTGCTGTTCACAACATCATTCCTCGACTACAGCTGTTGTTGAGGAATGATGGTGGACATATTGAGCATTTCTTGTAAAGAACATCATCATTGCTTTGTCTTACTTTGTTATGCTAATTATTGCTATTCTGATCAGATGAAGCGTCATCTGTCGGACATTTTTTGAACTTTTGTATTATTTTGGTTGTAATAAAACCCCATCTCATTCCAAGTATGTGTGTCAATTTGTACCTCTCTATCTACATTATTCTGTGATTTATTCAGTTTTCAAATTTATACTGTCTCTTTGATCACCCGGTACATACGAATTCCGCAATAAAAAAAATTTAGAGTTTTTTTATCGGTATCCTGTCGTCCCGTAAATGAGAACTGCGGAGTAGTGATGGAGATGTAGGCCAGTGCGTCAAGAAAGACAGCTACGCGACGCGGCGAGAGCGAGGTATTTCGCGAGCGTCAAGAGTGTTGTGGGGGCGGGCGGTGGGTGGGGGCGGCAGCTGGCGGCTCGGCAGCTGCAGCTGCGGCTGATCCGGCCTGAGCCTGCAAGCGTGCCCGCCGCCGCCGGACGGGTATTTGCTGTGCTCTCCGACGCGCCTGCGCGCGCAGCTAAGCAGATTGAGGGCCGGCCGGCAAGTCGGAGGAACAGGAGCAGGAACAGGGGGGGGGGGGGGAAGGGGCTGGGGAACGCAGCTCTCCCTCACAGCGGAACCGGCCTGCGAAGACGCGCCTTGTTACGCGGGGTTTACCTGGTCTGTCAACGGCATGGTCCACACCATTACTGTCACTTGTTCCAACAAGCTGTCAACACCGTGACGTCCTCGGATGTGTCACTGTATACGTTTTGAGTTGTCGAATACTTCTACATCTACATTTATACTCCGCAAGCCACCCAACGGTGTGTGGCGGAGGTCACTTTACGTGCCACTGTCATTACCTCTGTTTCCTGTTCCAGTCGCGTATGGTTCTCGGGAAGAACGACTGCTGGAAAGCCTCCGTGCGCGCTCGAATCTCTCTAATTTTACATTCGTGATCTCCTCGGGAGGTATAAGTAGGGGGAAGCAATATATTCTATACCTCATCCAGAAACGCACCCTCTCGAAACCTGGACAGCAAGCTACACCGCGATGCAGAGCGCCTTTCTTGCAGAGTCTGCCACTGGAGTTTGCTAAACACCTCCGTAACGCTATCACGCTTACCAAATAACCCTGTGACGAAACGCACCGCCCTTCTTTGGATCTTCTCTATCTCCTCCGTCAACCCGACCTGGTACGGATCCCACTCTGATGAGCAATACTCAAGTATAAGTCGAACGAGTGTTTTGTAAGCCACCTTCTTTGTTGATGGGCAACATTTCCTAAGGACTCTCCCAATGAATCTCAACCTGGTACCCGCCTTACCAACAATTAATTTTATATGATCATTCCACTTCAGATCGTTCCGTACGCATACTCCCAGATACGTTACAGAAGTAACTGCTATCATATAATCATACAATAAAGGATCCTTCTTTCTATGTATTCGCAATACGTTACATTTGTCTATGTTAAGGGTCAGTTGCCACTCCCTGCACCAAGTGCCTATCCGCTGCAGATCTTCTTGCATTTCGCTGCAATTTTCTAATGCTGCAACTTCTCTGTATACTACAGCATCATCCGCGAAAAGCCGCATGGAACTTCCGACACTATCTACTAGGTCATTTATATATATATTGTGAAAAGCAATGGTCCCATAACACTCCCCTGTGGCACGCCAGAGGTTACTTTAACGTTTGTAGACGTCTCTCCATTGGGAACAACGTGCTGTGTTCTGTTTGCTAAAAACTCTTCAATCCAGCCACACTGCTGGTCTGATATTCCGTAGGCTCTTACTTTGTTTATCAGGCGACAGTGCGGAACTGTATCGAACGCCTTCCGGAAGTCAAGGAAAGTGGCATGTACCTGGGAGCCTGTATCTAATATTTTTTGAGTCTCATGAAAATATAAAGCGAGTTGGATCTCACACGATCGCTGTTTCCGGAATCCATGTTGATTCCTACAGAGTAGATTCTGGGTTTCCAGCAACCTTCTACATCTACACTGTGCAACCTCCAGGGCGCAAGGTAGTTTTATTTTATAACCGAAAGATAATCCCAATAGATGTCCAAGAACATTAGGGTGCCTTCCAAAATAGTGACTGGGAGAACTTACGACTACTTCATGAGACACGAATCACAATTGTTTTGAGTGGCTAGCATTGCTGCCTCTGGATTACGATGTCCCGGGTTCGATTCCCGGCCGGGTTGCAGATTTTCTCAGCCCGGTGACTGGGTGTTTGTCTTGTCCTCATCATTTCATCATCATCGTCATCATCATTCGTGACAGTAGTTCGATTGGAATGTGAAAAGAATTGCACTGTTTAAAAATTGGGACATTGTACGAGCGCCGATCACCACGCAGTTGAGCGTCACACAAACCAAACATGTTCATCATCACAATTGTTTTGATTTATTCCGATAAAATTGTCGACAAAACAACTGACAAACAGTGGAAATATTAATGGAATAAGGCCTTGTCTTATCTGACGTACGTGTCAGGGGGAAAGATGCTAATAATCGTGCAAGTGAATTGATTGTAACTGCGAATTGCCCAGTAATTGGCGTGATGTTAATTGTAAACAGATAGTACTACAGAAAGGAATATGTCACACCCGTTGTCGGAGTTGAAAGTAGGCTTTTCATTGGCGTTAAGATACAAATCTTCAGGATGACGCTTGAAGTAACCGATTCTTTTTTTTTTTTCTTTTTCTTCTTTTACTGGTTCAAATGGCTCTAAGCACTATGGGACTTAACATCTGAGGTCACCAGTCCCCTAGAACTTAGAGTTACTTAATCCTAACTAACCTAAGGACGTCACACACATCCATACCCAAAGCACTATTCGAACTTGTGACCGTAGCAGCAGCGAGGTTCCGGACGGAAGCACCTAAAACCGATCGGCCACAGCGGCCGGCCTCCTGACTGGTTTGATGAGGCCCGCCACGAATTCCTCTCCTGTGCCAACCTCTCCATCTCAGAGTGGCACTTGCAACCTACGTCTTCAATTATTTGCTGGATACATTCGACTCTCTGTATTTCTCTACAGTTTTTGCCCTCTACATCTATCTGTAGGACCGTGGAAGTCATTCCCTGATGTCTGAACAGATGTCCTCGGTGTTTTCCACATATTCCTTTCCTCTCTGATTCTGTGCCGAACCTCTTCATTTCTTACTTTATCAGTCCATCTTATTTTCAACATTCGTTTGTAGCACCACATCTCAAATGCTTCGATTTTCTTCTGTTCCGATTTTCCCACAGTCCATGTTTCACTACCATACAATGCTGTGCTCCAGATGTATATTCTCAGAAATTTCTTACTCAAATTAAGGCCTATGTATGATACTAGTAGACTCTCTTGCCGAGGAAAGCACATTTTGCTATTGCTAGTCTGCTTTTCTCGTCCTCCTTGCTCCGTCCGTCATTGTTACTTTCCTTAACTTCATCTATTTTGCGACCATCAATACTGACGTTAAGTTTTTTGCTCTTCTCATTTCTGGTACTTCTCCTTACTTTCATCTTTCTTCTAATTACTCTCAATCCATATCCTGTACTCGTTAGACTGTTCATTCCATTCAGCACGTCATGTAATTCTTCTTCATTTTCACTTACTATAAAATGACATTAATGTCTCTGCTGATGATCTCTGATGATCTCACGCTTGTGGCTGCATCTCACCATAGTGTTGCAGATGGAGACTAAAGAGGCCACAGAATCAACCACTGGTGGAACCAACGACACTCACCATCAGCTAAATGCAGGTGAGTCCGAATTTTTTTTTCTCCACATTACATCAGCACAGGCAGTGCGCCAGGTCGGCGGAGTCAACGAAGGCTCCCAGCGTGGAAGTCTGGCAGCAGATTCGGAAGACAGAGTGATTTCCCATCGAGTGTTTATTAAAAATGAATTTCCCGCTATCTCGTTTTGCATGACTTACTAAATTCAGACTGAGTGGGCTCCAGATCTTCCGAAGGTTGACTGATAAAAATGCTTCTTAGAAAGCACTACGCCGTATCCTCTAGGTGGCTAACCAGTAACGTTTGTCCTATCATCTTCCACAGAAAAAAATCGCTTCATCTCTCTCTGTAACCAATGAGGTGGTCTTCGTCATCATCATCACATTTGTTTCTCTGACCTGCAGCTCATTTAGTTATCCAATGCTGGCAGTTCTTAGCTTGCATTAACATTTATATTTTGCAGATTCAGTACATTCAGCGATGTCTCACGTTTTCCAAGGCCCGAAGCTACGGGACCCCAATACATCTTCAAGATGTTTATCTCTGGCACCCAGTGCTTTCTGTAGAGACAATCAACTATCTACATTTGAGCACAATATTCCATCTGCTGAACATTCTCACTCAACTCCCAGGTTGTAAGTTGTATTCGCCAGGAGCTTCCCCCACGAAAGAGCCTATCTGTGTTCATTCAGAACAAAGCTGGACGCCCTGGAGTGTCACTACATAAGCATGGCTGATGGTCGGTGAATTTTTGGCCCTTATCTCTCCCTCGACAGGCCTTCTGCGAATTAGCTCTTTGGGTGGCGACAGAATATACTGTCCCTGGTGATTCACGAGCATTTTCTACTGTTCGGAATGCTTCCATCGTCCTCTCACGCCTACAAGGCATGCCAATTCGAATTAGGAGTAAAATATGAGTAAGTTTGTAAGTGAAACTTCCTGGCAGGTTAAAACTGTGTGCCGGACCGAGACTCGAACGCGGGACCTTGGCCTTTCGCAGGCAAGTGCTCTACCAACTGAGCTACCCAAGCACGACGCACGACCCGTCCTCACAGCTTTACTTCTGCCAGTACCTCGTCTCCTACCTTGCAAACTTTACAGAAGCTTTCCTGCGAACCTTGCAGAACTAGCACTCCTGAAAGAAAGGATATTGCGGAGACATGGCTTAGCCACAACCTGAGGTATGTTTCCAGAATGAGATTTTCACTCTGCAGCGGAGTGTGCGCTGATATTAAACTTCTTGGCAGGTTAAAATGGTGTGCCGGACCGAGACTCGAACTCGGGATCCCATACGAATCCAGTGTTCTAGCCACTGCGCCACCTCGCTCGGTCCCAACCACTTGTCGTCCAGTGGTAGTTTCACTGTCGTTTTACCACTTTCCATAGGTGCTCACTACACAGGAACCTGAACGTTTGACCAGCTACGCCGTTTTCGAAATATTTACAGGCTCTGGGTAGTAATAATCACCTTCGTTAAACTCGCTTATGTCAGTAGATTTTCCCATCTGCTTCCCGTGTCATCGATAGAGTGATTCCCCATTTGTCTTTGATCCACTTATATACTTTTCTTACCGCGTCACATTTCCGCAACGCCACTAAGCGACATTCAGTCTTGCTGTGGGCAGTGACCATAATGTTTTGGCTTATCAGTGCATGTACTCCATTTGAAGATGATCGTCTCTATAATGCGCGTTAACGAATCCATGTCACTTCTATTCAAAATTTAGACCACAGCCTCTGAGTGGTACGAAGTGCCCACGCCAGTGAGTTATCACTACTGTGAGACAAACAATAAAACATTCCCCCTCTCATATCCTTTAATTACGGGGTGGTCGCGCTAATCTGTCCCCAACGTAAGCGGCCAACTTTACACGATTCACTGTCTAATTCAGCGATGTCAAGTAAAAGTAGCCACACCTTAAATGTTTACTGCCTCTGTAACTATTTTTGTTTCTTACTGAGCAACCAAACTACTCTCTTAAGAAGCTGTCAACTTTAGTTGACGTTCTTGGATTCGATTGTTAGTTGCTGGATGCATATTATTATAAAATACGGCTGAGAAATGTGGGCCGCACGAGTACGGGTCACAGTTTGATGCCGCGCGGTTTGAGGCGCCATGTCACACATTGCGCGGCCCCTCCCTCGGGCAGGAGTGTGTGTGATGTTCTTAACATAAGTTAGTTTAAGTAACGTGTAAGTCTAGGGATCGATGACCTCAGCAGTTTGGTCCTTTAGGAGTTGATACACATAGTTTAATAGAATGCTGACTTGAATATAATTAGATATTATTTTGGTATTGATTATTTTTCCTTTAGTTTAATTTTGTTGAGTTGTTGAATTTGTTCTTTAGTAATTACTGCTAGAGGTTCAGTTTATTTGAGTTCTTATCATCTTATCATTTGAACACAGTTTGATGACCACTGTTCTACAGAGTGACGATCCACATTTTGCACTACAGCGTGCGGTGAATACACGGAACTGCCGAATTTGGGGTGCTGTTAAATCGCATGTTGTGCATGGTGAGCCATCGCACTCCCTGTGTGCGACTGTTTGGTGTGGTTTCACGACCACCTCTACTCCTATTCTCGGTCCGTTCTTCTTCCAACAGAATACACCCAGAGGGCCTGTCAGTTGTACCATAACGTCTGCACGTTACCGAAACCTTCTTGCACAGCATGTGATTTCTGTTTTGGAACGGTGCAACTGTGTGTAAACCACTGTTTTCATGCAAAATGGGGCAACAACTCATTTTACTCACACAGTAAAAGATCTGCTTGATGCAATTTTCCGCGAACGTATTACCTCCGGAGGTTTTTCAGATGCTTGACGTGCAAGGTTACCTTATCTGAATCCATGTGACTTTTGGCTCTGCGGATATGTAAAATAATGCGTTTACTAGGGGCACTTTCAGTCTCTACCTGATCTGAAGGCCAGTATACAGGAAAACGTTGCTCAGATTCCACCGGAACTGCTGCGAGCAAGTGTTGATCAAGTTGTTCTATGGATGCAGCATCCGTCGACGTATCTGATGCTTATACTGATTAAGGTGTGTACATAAGAAACAATTTCTATACGTATTTCTTGCATTCACAGAACCAGATTTGCACCCAGTGGTCAAAATCGGAACTACACTACTGGCCATTGAAATTGCTACACCAAGAAGAAATGCAGATGATAAACGGGTAATCATTGGACAAATATATTATACTAGAACTGACATGAGTACATTTTCACGCAATTTGGGTGCATAGATCCTGAGAAATCAGTACCCAGAACAACTACCTCTGGCCGTAATAACTGCCTTGATACGCCTGGGCATTGAGTCAAACAGTGCTTGGATGGCGTGTACAGGTACAGCTGCCCATGCAGCTTCAACACGATACCACAGTTCATCAAGAGTTGTGACTGGCGTATTGTGATCAGCCAGTTGCTCGGCCACCATTGACCAGACGTTTTCAATTGCTGAGACATCTGGAGAATGTGCTGGCCCGGGCAGCAGTCGAACATTTTCTGTATCCAGAAAGGCCCGTACAGGACCTGCAACATGCAGTCGTGCATTATCCTGCTGAAATGTAGGGTTTCGCAGGGATCGAATGAAGGGTAGAGCCACGGATCGTAACACATCTGAAATGTAACGTCCACTGTTCAAAGTGCTGTCAGTGCGAACAAGAGGTGACCGATACGTGTAACCAATGGCAGCCCATACCATCACGCCGGTTTATACGCCAGTATGGCGATGTCGAATACAAGCTTCCAATGTGCGTTCACCGCGATGTCGCCAAACACGGATGCGACCATCATGATGCAGTAAACAGAACACGAGGCATCACAACAACGTTTCACGAGGCAACGCCAGTCAACTGCTGTTTGTGTATGAGAAATCGGTTGGAAACTTTCCTTATATCAGCGCGTTGTAGATGTCGCCACCGGCGCCAACCTTGTGTGAATGCTCTGAAAAGCTAATCATTTGCATATCACAGCATCTTCTTCCTATCGGTTAAATTTCGAGTCTGTAGCACCTCATCTTCGTGGTGTAGCAATTTTAATGGCCAGTAGTGTATCTACCAAGATTCGCTGCTGTATGAGAGTCGCAGCCCACAGGAGACCTCTGCGAACAGCAGCACTTTAATTATAACTACCCGGCACATATCTACGTCACAAGTGGGAACAGATAGAAGTACGGTGCGTCCCAAGATAGGAACGGCAAACGTTACATCGAGGGGTTGGTCATAACAGCTTCACTCGACAAGGTATATGCCAGCTAGCTACGACGCCGCAGAAGTAGGTAATGGATGTGTGCCTATCTATGTGTGTCTATACAATGCCCTTGGGACCTAGGTGCGGTGCGGGAGGCCGTGCTCACAGAGCCGGCGTCAGCCATTAATCATTCAGAGGCGCGCGGCCAGTAAAGCTGCCGAAATTGTGAGTTATGCAGCCCGGGCGGGGCCCTTTGGCTAATGTCGGCGACCTGCTGCATTTAACATGAAGCGCGCGGGCAAGTTGCGAGCCGCAGGTGCGTCGCGGGGGGCCTACCCACCAGGCGCCTGAGTACTCGTCCGCAATGCGAGCCGTCTCTCTTGCTTCGCGCAGTCCTACCTGATACGGCCGTGCATGACGGTAGTAAGCGTTCGTTTCGTTTTAAACTGTCTTTTCCCCATATGACTGCCGAACTGGACAACCTAAGCCTTCAAAAGTCCACTATTTGTAATGGGTCTTTGCGTACAACTGTATTTCTCCGCATGATAAATAGTTATTGTTGGTAACAGTCTTCCAAGTTATTACTGTGAGAGGCCGTTTAAAGGGAGGGAACGCACAGGAGGAGTCATTTGTTTCTGACTTTGCCTTTCTACAATAAGTCATGTGTGGATCACGATAGGTAACAGAGGATAAATGCTCCTGTTTGGAACACAAAAAATGCGAATATGTTCCTGTTTATCAAAAATACTGTGACTGAAAAGTGGGCACCAGCTGCCTCGTTCTACCTTCCTCAGCACCTTTAAAAAGGTTTTCAAAAATTTTAGCATGCATCTCCCCTCTCAATCCCATAAGCTCCTCTAACTGTAAGTCACACCCACTAGTCCAACGCTGTATCACTCATACCCATCAACTTCCACTTTCCCACTCCCATTCACTCATTCAAACCAACTCATTATCATTATCTCTTTGTATTCCTCTGTCATTGTTTCCTGTACCATAGCTACAGTCTCATTAGTTTTGCCCTACTACTAGTACTACTACTCTTCTCTCTCTCTCTCTCTCTCTCTCTCTCTCTCTCTCTCTCTCACACACACACACACACACACACACAGACTCTCTCTCTCTCTCTCTCTCTCTCTCTCTCTCTCTCTCTGTCTCTCTCTTGCTCTCTTTTACTGATCTGATTCGTTCCTTCCAACTGCTGTTGTGTCTGCTCACTGTCACTATCTGTCTCTTCCTCGTTCTCATTGTCACAGACTCTGTCTCTCATTATCACTGTCTCTCATTCACTTCCACTTTCTTCATCTCTTTATACGTTCAGCACTACCACTGACTTCTTCACTCTTCTCCTAGCACTGTTCTGTCCACTATGTTCCACTGCCACTGTCCCCCCCCCCCTCTTTCCCTTAAACTGCCATTGCATCCTTCGCTCTTTCTGTAACACAACCATCGTCTACTATCTTCCAGTCTTTATTCATTTTCTGCCTTTTTGACACTGCCACTGTATCTTTCCTCTCAGCACAAAAAAATTCGAATATGTTCGCATGCCAGAAGTTACGGAAAGATTTTTAAAGGTAGAATGAGGCAGCTGGTACCCCACTTTTCACTTACTCTTATAAAAAACAAGAGCATATTCCCATTTTTTGTGCTCCGATAGAAGCATTTTTTTGCTAAATCCCTTCTTTTCCCCACTGTAGCCCATGTCACTCGTATAGAAAGAACTTTATGGGACAGCATAATTTTTACAGTTCCCTTACGAAAAACTGAAATAACGCTAAACTAATTTTAGAGCTCAGACCTGATTTTATGTGCACAAAAATTTTGCATGTGCTTTCTAGAGTCCTTTTGGTGACAACGGAGACATTTTACAGCATATTTCACCGAGCTACGCCACTTTATAAACAACTTTTTCGCCTCACACTAGATTCCACGTGCATATTTTACGTTTAAAAGTACTGTAACCTTGAACCTCTGTATCTTGGAAACAGATGAAGATATCAAGAAACATTTTAACTTTATTCGAGATCGGCATCTTAGGAATACGTCGTAGAAATTACAGCCACTTGCGGTGCATAGCAATCTTGGTATCCACGGTTGGATGTTGGTACCTGAAAACCAAGCGTTTCGGCTGTTCCTCGATAACAGATAAAGCTATTTGAAAACGGGGGAGATGATACTTCTAGATAAATGCCTCGCAGTTTTTTTCGGAGTGCTCATTGCAGGTTTATTCCTTACCACCAACGTAGTATTAGAGTGCCCTTCCAATAACAGTCTTTTGCAGGTTCGCTGAACTGTCATTCTTGTTGGATGTCATCTCTCGTGATATATTTGTATGTACAACAGACACTGTGTTCTTCGTGTTCCTCCTGCATTCTCCGTAAAGAAGTAGCTTATGCAGATTCTTGGTTTGGAATGACATTTATTTTTTCTAATTAACCAGCACTCGATGTATGTGAACGACACAGACAGAAAGATACATTTCCTCTGCACTCCTTTTACTCTCGTACTCAGAAAAAAAACTGAACACTTTGAACAACTGGAGGGAGGACGTTCATATTCACAGGACATGTACATTAGTATGTGTACTGTCTGCCATCGGGTTGCCCTAAATGGCAGGCAGCACCGCATAACAGCCACGCTATGAGGGAAACAAACCAACAGCCAAACAGGCGAAGACATCAGGTAAACACGCCGAAGATTCCAGTCGATTAATAGGAACCTTTCCTTGCAAAGGTCGCCGCGACATATCCGGCCGCGGACTCCTACGCCTGGTTTCTATTGGCTCCAGCTCCCTATACAGGCCCGGCCGGTCGAAGGCAGACCAGCCACCTCACCTGGGTCCCTCATCTCCGCTCCATCCAATCCAAAGCCCACAACCACTCCTCTCTGGCCGGATGTGGGGGTTGCACCCCTCTACCATCCTCCACACGTACAAATCCTTAATCCGTCCCATCCTCTGTTATGCCAGTCCTGCCTGGATATCTGCCCCCCCCCCCCCAAATTCTATAAGTCCCTCCAAATCCTTGAGCGTCATGCACTCTGCCTCGCCTTCCGTATACACCTCCCGTCCCCCACATGGATCCTCTATGATCTCATTCCTTTCCCCCATCTGCTCCTATTCCTCGAACATATCCGCATCCTCTACACCTCCCGCCGTCTTTAACCCGCTCACCCCCTGGTTGCTCCTCTCCTCTCCCATCCCCGCCCCCTGCCACGTCTTCACCGTTGTGTCCCCCCAACCCTCCATCTCTACACCCTACATCTCCTTTCCCAAGGTGGCTTCCATCAGCTCCCCCTCCCGGATGATGCCCTCTCTCCCTCCATTTATCCTTCCTATCAACTCTGACCCTCAACCCCCCCCTCCTTTCCTCCGTCCTTTCCCTGGGCTCCCTCTTCCTCCCCTCTTCAAACCTGTGTTTTCTCCCCGCCTATCATCTCCTTTCTCTCTCCACCCCGAGTTCTTTTGTACTCCCCTCCTCTGCCTTCCCCAATCCCTGGCCCGTCTGCTCAGCACCCCCCACCCCTCTTATGGATCCTCCTCTTCCATTGGCTCCTTTCCCCCCTCCCCCTTCACTTTTCCTCTCTTTCCCCCCTCCCTTTTCCCGTCATCTGACCAGTTTCTCCCCACCTGCTCTCGGGTGTGGTATGTCGTATTTGTGCCAACTTTTAGCGCAGTGTTTAAGTGAGTGTTCGGTGTTGTGCGTCCTTCCACAGTGTTGCGAACAGAAATCATGCTGTCGCTGGGTGTGCTTTTTATATCTCTTGCGAACAGAACCCAGACTGTCGCCGTGTTTTTTTTAATTGTCTGTCTATTGTTTTTCTGCTTCCTGTGTGTTTTATTAGCTTCATCGACCCTGTGTTTTATGTTTTACGCTCCAGAATTTTCTGCCATTTTTATCTTTAAGTCACCGTTTTTATCGCCAACTGTTATTATTTTTTATTATCTTCATCTTTTTAAAACAAATTCTGTAGGTTGAAGAGCGGCGTAATAAGCTGCTGCCAGCCCGCCCACTTTAGGGGGAATCGAAACCCAATAAAGGAAAAAAAAGGCAGACCAGCCTTCGTCCGCTGCTAATGGCAACCGCTATAGCAGAGTCTCCGAGAAGATATCACCGAAGCCACCGTACTGCACCGCCGATCGGAGTACCAGCCGACCGAGAGGAACCACATCTCCTGCTAGATCGACGGACGTCTACATCTATTGTACAGCCAACTATTGTATTGTAGAAGAAGTTACGTTCAATAAACTGCTGGAGAATACAACAGTATGTTCTGCAGAAATGATTAGCATTTGAGCCATGTCACCCCGGGGTTCAATGTGAAGATCTATATCGCGGCGCAACACCAAGTACCGGTAAAATGTGCCTGGTGCTCTCGTTCCCGCTATAAACCGAAGGTAACGGATCCGTGTGAATTGAGCAGACGTGCAGGATGTCTTGCAGACGTATGCGGGAACCGTATCGTTAAATCAGCGAATTCGAAAGATGGAGCATTATTGGCGTGAGAGAATGTGATGCATCCACCCGGGGCACTGCAGCTCGTGTGGGGCGGAGTCTTTCGGCAGTGCAACCGGTGTGTAGAGAATGGTTTACGGAAGGAGGTAGAACACGACGAGATGGGCCAGGTTGCAGCGTCTAGACCGCTCCCTTAAAAGATCGACCCCTCACGCGAATGACATTAGAGGAGAGATCTGCGTCCTTCTTGGTTCTGGCGCAACGGTGGAATAGTATAACACATGGTACACTATCAGGAGTGACAGTCCGTCGCCGTTTATTACGGCATGGGTTACGTGCGCGTCTTCCGCTTCCCCGCCTACCTTTGACGAATGTGAAGAAACATGCCAGACGGCAATGGCATATGCAACGACGTCATTGGGGACATGAATGGCATGAGGTAGTGGTTTCGAATTCAGGTTCTTTTTGTTTGAAAATGATGGTCGATTCTGGTTCGCCGCAGACAGGGGGAGCGGCTTCTGAGTGACTGCATTTGCACAAGACACACAGCCTATATTGAAGGCCTTATGGTGTTGGGATGCTATTGGGTACAACCACAAATCAGATGGTGCCTGTCCAGGCCACTGTGGCCAGTGTGACCTACGTGAACGATTTTCTGCAACCTGTAGCCATACGCCATTTTCCACCAAGAGAATGCATGACCACATGTTGCTGCACCAACGCGTGCCTTCTTGGCGTCTCAGGATGTCAGCCTTTTGCCTTGGCCCGCCAGATCACCAGACTTGTTACCAATCGAAAATTTGCCGATATTTTGAAACGACTGGCGCAGCACTGTGACCCAAGCCATTCGCTCCTTGTATGGCATCACGCATGAAGCAAGTTACACTCCTGGAAATTGAAATAAGAACACCGTGAATTCATTGTCCCAGGAAGGGGAAACTTTATTGACACATTCCTGGGGTCAGATACATCACATGATCACACTGACAGAACCACAGCCACATAGACACAGGCAACAGAGCATGCACAATGTCGGCACTGGTACAGTGTATATCCACCTTTCGCAGCAATGCAGGCTGCTATTCTCCCATGGAGACGATCGTAGAGATGCTGGATGTAGTCCTGTGGAACGGCTTGCCATGCCATTTCCACCTGGCGCCTCAGTTGGACCAGCGTTCGTGCTGGACGTGCAGACCGCGTGAGACGACGCTTCATCCAGTCCCAAACATGCTCAATGGGGGACAGATCCGGAGATCTTGCTGGCCAGGGTAGTTGACTTACACCTTCTAGAGCACGTTGGGTGGCACGGGATACATGCGGACGTGCATTGTCCTGTTGGAACAGCAAGTTCCCTTGCCGGTCTAGGAATGGTAGAACGATGGGTTCGATGACGGTTTGGATGTACCGTGCACTATTCAGTGTCCCCTCGACGATCACCAGTGGTGTACGGCCAGTGTAGGAGATCGCTCCCCACACCATGATGCCGGGTGTTGGCCCTGTGTGCCTCGGTCGTATGCAGTCCTGATTGTGGCGCTCACCTGCACGGCGCCAAACACGCATACGACCATCATTGGCACCAAGGCAGAAGCGACTCTCATCGCTGAAGACGACACGTCTCCATTCGTCCCTCCATTCACGCCTGTCGCGACACCACTGGAGGCGGGCTGCACGATGTTGGGGCGTGAGCGGAAGACGGCCTAACGGTGTGCGGGACCGTAGCCCAGCTTCATGGAGACGGTTGCGAATGGTCCTCGCCGATACCCCAGGAGCAACAGTGTCCCTAATTTGCTGGGAAGTGGCGGTGCGGTCCCCTACGGCACTGCGTAGGATCCTACGGTCTTGGCGTGCATCCGTGCGTCGCTGCGGTCCGGTCCCAGGTCGACGGGCACGTGCACCTTCCGCCGACCACTGGCGACAACATCGATGTACTGTGGAGACCTCACGCCCCACGTGTTGAGCAATTCGGCGGTACGTCCACCCGGCCTCCCGCATGCCCACTATACGCCCTCGCTCAAAGTCCGTCAACTGCACATACGGTTCACGTCCACGCTGTCGCGGCATGCTACCAGTGTTAAAGACTGCGATGGAGCTCCGTATGCCACGGCAAACTGGCTGACACTGACGGCGGCGGTGCACAAATGCTGCGCAGTTAGCGCCATTCGACGGCCAACACCGCGGTTCCTGGTGTGTCCGCTGTGCCGTGCGTGTGATCATTGCTTGTACAGCCCTCTCGCAGTGTCCGGAGCAAGTATGGTGGGTCTGACACACCGGTGTCAATGTGTTCTTTTTTCCATTTCCAGGAGTGTATTAGGGTCCAGGACACATGCTGAACCTAGGTGACTGAAATGCTAATCATTTCTGCAGAACATACTAATGTACATGTCTTGTGAATATGGACGTTCTATTTCTAGTCGGTCAATATGTTCTATTTTTTTCTGAACATGAGTGTATATCGGTATCGTGTCGGTGCAACAATGTTTTCTCTTTTTTATTCTTGTCCTCGTCCTTCACCTCTTCCTCCTTCTTCTCTTTCTTCTTCATCTTCAGTGTTTTATTTTCCATATCTCTCGGGGACAGCCCTTCTGGTCTTGTTTCGTCATTCTGAACGTAACTGCATTATTTGAGGTTACTGCCCCATCGTTTTCTCGTCTTTCTTTAAGGCCCTAACTGATGTATTCGATGGGCGACCAGGACCTCTCTTCGGCTTATGTTATGTACTGTTATTGTCATATGGTTTGGTTCACGGCGCAATACGTGTGCGTACCAGAGTAGGCGATTCTTTAGAAGATTTTTCACTATGTTTTCCAACTTAAACGAACCTCCTTATCCGACATGACGTATTTCCTTACATACGAAGTGTAGACATGTGTAAGACGAAAATGTACTTAATGACAAGTTGACTTTCTTTGCATGACCACTGAAGATAATGTTAAATTTGTTCGAGCATTGAAAAGAAATAACGAAATACGAAGCTTGATCACGAAATATGACTGTTAACAAACCTGAGAATGTAATTCTAACTACTGAGAGCATCACTGTGAGGGGAGGCGTGGGAGGCTGAGGGAGACGAACCAATAGCAAGACAAGTATCGATTAGCGAACAAAACATGGTTTTAGACTCTCAGTACATGTAACGTACAGAGGTTGAACATAAATACGAAAAAACAGCAAGAAATGCATTACTGGACATAAGCACAAACTCCAGCAAAGCCGGAAGATTGTGCTCTTGTAAAATTAGTAAGAAACAATCTCGATCTGTCAGTCATTTATTAAGAATGTAATCGGCTCCGGCCATCTTCAGCCAATTCACCATCCGGGTGACGACGATGACCCTTGGAAAAGCTGTGCTGACCCCAGTCGCAAAACTGTGAGGCCGAAACCGGTCATATTTTTAATAAATGACTGTGTGATGGAGACTGTTTTCTACTAATTTCAGTTAACTGAGAGATCGCTGTTTCCCACTAATGTTATCTAACATTATCGCACTGTTGTACAGGGTGTTTCAAAATGAACATACGAGTTACAAGGCTATGTCACACTTATTACGTTTAACTTACAATTGTAAATAGTACACCAAATGAAGGAGCAACGCAAACAGTTTTGTCTGTGTACCTGTACGCAAAGGGAAGAGAATGGATCGACCTAAGAATGACAGAAGAACATGCTGAACCAGTGAGAGCCTTTGACGCGTAGCCCCAAGAAATCAGTTCGAATGGCCAGTCGTGAATAAACGTTTCCAGTGAGGTCTGTGTAGAGACGTCCTTATCGTCTGCAGTTGTTACAACGTCTGAAGTCTACAGAGTTCGGTTTACGTTCCAGCTTTGCAAAAGAAACGTTGCTGTATCATTATGAAGATTTTATGGATCGTGTCGTCTTCAGTGATGAATTGACATTTCATGTAAATGGAAATGTGAACACACGTAATGTGCGCTTCTGGGGGTCAACAAATCCCCACAACATGGTACATCTGGAAAGGGACTACCCTAAACTGATTTTTTCTGTGCCATATCGCGGCGAAAACTTTATGAGCCTTTCCTTTTCGGTGAAGCAACTGTGACTGTTGTTCCTCATCTTGATGCACTACAAATGTGACTATTTCCGTAATTGAAAGAAGCTGAACTACAGAGCTTCATTTTGCAGCAAGATTATGCGCCGCGTCAGTGGCATAACAGTACGTGATTGGTTAAACGTCGCTGCATCTTACCGCTGGATTCGGGCAAGAAGCCGAAAGACAGAGTTTGTTTTGCATGACCTCCACGTTCACACACGGTCTGCCTCAATGCGATTTTTACCTTTGGGGAACCATAAACGATGTTGTGTATGTGAGGTCCACTACTGGCTGATCCATCTGACTTTAGAAATAGCGTCGTTGTGAAATTGTACCGGACCCACTGATCAAAGGTTGGGAAGAACTCCCAAATCGATACCATGTCAGACGAATGATGGTCACACTGAACAGTAGTAAGAAAGATTGTTTCAGCTGCTCCGTCATTTGATGTATTATTTATAACTGTAAGCTACAAAGCCTTACAACTCGTACATTCATTTGGAGACCCCCTGTACTTGGTCACGTGCGGCACCTGTGCAATATCCTCAGTACGTAGCAAGAGTCAGTCGCGGTCATAACTGTAAGTGCAGTATGTCGCAGGCGATCGAATTCGAAAGTGGGCAGACTGTTGGTACGGCGAGTGAATTCGTAATAACAAAGGTAACCGAAGTGTTTGGTGTTTCAAGAGACACCGTAGCGAACATTTATTCCGCATGCAGGGGAAGAGGAAAAACATCATCCGCTAAGTCTCACTTGCACTTTCGAACCCTGTTACCGTGAAAACAACACGACGGGAGTTCCAGGGTCAGCACGCAAGACGCATATCAAACTGAGGTCTGTTAACAAATTGTAATTATTTGTTAATTATTACTTGAAAATAGAGTTCATTATTATTATAAATGTGAGTGAATAATTATTTGTAACTTTAATTCCTCTCTCAGTGAGCATTATCTGTGTTAATAATTTATTTCCGCTGCAAGGAGCGCAGCCATTGACGATAGCGATTTGTATCACGTTCTTGTCTGTGTTTTCCTTAGAAACAAATCAAATGTTTGCTTGATGAGGTCTAAATAGTGCACAATATGAAAGTATAGTATATAGAATTTAATAATCATTTCAAATACTTACTTATTTGGTCTAACAATAGAAAGTCTCTATCAATTGTCTGCCACCATCTTAACAATTATCTCAGCGGCAAATTCAAATTACGCAACTCTGCAGACATAAATGCTGAACGTAATACAAATGTGTAAAAATAAATGTGCACCGGTGGTCCCGAACTCATTTTAATGAAAATAATTCGAATCATATTGGTTCTTTAAAAACAGTGCTCATAGCACGATCGTTATAACAAACTTTTGTAGCTGATGTATGGAGCCGATATTAATTACGCACGAGTTGCGAAGAATATTGTTTCAGGTAACATACGTCAGTGTTGTGCGCGGCTGATATTCTGGGGTTTTAATGATCATTTTGCTGAAGATAACTGTTTCCATCATAATGCATAGTTGTATAGAATCTGTTGTATGAACTGTGATTTAGTGACACTTACACAACTTACAGACAACACTTTAACACGACGTTAACTTGGAGTTCTTTAGCAACTTGATCAAATCTTTAGCCGGGAGAAAAATTATTTAGTAATTACTCAATGTAATAAAATAAGATTATCATTTCCATTTACAAATTAGTTAAATACCAAACCACCGAATAACCCAGCGAACGCCACAGCACATAGATTTGAACTGTTGATTTTTTTTACATTACGATGTTTTCTTTCAAGTTTTATGCATGTACACGCAGATCTAAAGAGTGGAGATGGCCACTCGAGCGGTGCGTGTTCCATGTACGCGCAGGAGATACAGAAATTGGCGTGGCTACTTGGTGTGGTGCATGATGACCGATTTCCGAATGAAGTACTGAGCTTGGTCGATGGACGTGCACGGCAGCAGGATGTTCGAAGCATAACCACATCTCCTGCGACAATTGTTTAGTGAAAACATGCAGGCTCTGAAAAAACTGTTAAAAATATTCAGTTGCCTGTGTCTGTGGGTCAAAGCAATAGCTTCTGCCATAGAAGTTTGCGCATGTATTATGACTATCATTTTTAGAGTTTCAGTTGGGTGACAGTATAGTTCGCGAACATTTTGTGTAATGAGAAGTGAATGAATTGATTTTTGAAGATTATTGAAGAAAATATTAATCACTCTGAGTGGACTTGTTCCTGCTCTTTTTTTATATGAAAATTATTTCCTACGTGCAAAAATAAAAGTAAATATTCTCTTTGGTCTTATGAAATTACATCGACTTGACATATATGAAAGAAGAGATGTTTGTATTTAATGAAAAGCAGTGACTGTGCGTGAATTTCTTAACCAAAGAGGTAGTATTCTATAAACGAGAAATTATTCGGTTGAGAGTGAGTAGTAAGGTACATTAATCTAAAAGTTTAATTATGAGCTTACGCTCCTAAACGATCATATCCGTTTTATCACTTCATGTTTCTCAAGTGAAAACGAATCTGTAACTTAACGAAATTAATGCTATTCAGTGAATAATAATATTAATATCATTGCAATGAGACAAGCTGATACTTTGACGATTAAGAAATACATAAGTCTGCAGAAGTTTAACTGCAAATGAAGACTGAAGTTACTTACGCCAAGTGTACCGAAAGCAATATTAACAACTGAATCTAATGTACAGAAGTGTACCAGAATTATTCGAGTTGGGGTTGGACAATATGGTCCAGAACGAATGTATAAATCAAATCATCACCACCAGATCCGCTTCGGTGCGAATCATCTTACGTTTCAAACGAATTCTCGTAGGTTAGAGGTTGCACAACGCATTGAAGCCACTGACGTCATTTCTGCACCAGAGTTTCTGTGTCTGTCAGATGATGCCCTGACACACTGCATAACTATTCTGTAATAGGATATGGCAGCGACTATTAACTCGTTAGTTCGTTAAGGCAATAGAAGTCTGTAAGACTTCTCCGGTTTAGCAGCGGGTTTCCATTCATAGCGTCTGTCGAGAAGCATAGGACTCTTGCGGCCATCTAGGCTGCAGGTCGTTACGTGCAGCACAGAAGAGGTCAATGACCCGTGGAGCAGTGGCGGCGGCTGCGGCGGCCGGCGGCATCTGGTTACGCCTGCCGCTGCCGTAACCAGAGAAGGCGTAGCGCACTAGCCCAGCAGCCTGTCGGCTGCCAAGGGGTGGAAAGGGGAGGGAAGAGAAGGGAACAGAAGGGCAATTTGGCGGCCGGGGAGACGCGTCCCGTCTTTCGCAGGCCGCCTTCCACAGCCCGCGTGGGGCGAGATTTACGACGCCTTTCCTCTGGCGTGTAGTACCGAATGGGCCGCTCGAGCACATACAGACAACAGGGTTACAGTCACCAGCGTTATCCTATAGATTTACCAGTCGTGCGTTCCAGAGCAGAGTGATCCTGTAATGATTTAGGAATGATGGAGAAGGCAAACGAAGCCTAGATGGAGACAACTCTGTCATTTGCTACAAAACAGAACACTTTGTGGGTAAACTCTACCAGTCCAATTGATATATAGTTTTTGGATTTCATCTCAGAATTTTTGGCCAAAGTTTGTATAATCTACATCCACATGGCTACTCTGCAAATCAAATTTTTAGTGCCTGGCAGAGGGTTCTTCTACCTACCTTCACATTAATTCTGTACTATTACACTCCCGAACTATGCGCAGAAAAAAACGAACACCTATTTCTTTCCGAGCGATCTCTGATTTCCCATATTTTAGTATGTTGATCGGTTCTTGCTATGTAGGTCGGCATCAACAAAATAATTTCGCATTAGGACGAGAAAGTTTGTGGTTGAAATTTCGTGAGAAGATCCCACCGCAACGAAACATGCCTAATTATTTCCACCGCAAATCCTGTTTCATGTCCGTGACATTCTCTCACCTGTTTCTTGATAATACAAAACGTGCTGCCATTCTTTGAACTTTCTCCGTGCTTTCCGTTAATTGTATTTGGTAAGGAACCCACACCGCACAGCAGTACTCCAAAAGAGGACGGACAAGCGTTGTGTAGGGAGTCTCTTTAGTAAATTTCTGGCATCATATGTTTTCTGCCAATAAAACGCAGTCTTTGGTTAGCCTTCTTCACAACGTTTTCTGTGAGTTCTTTCTAATTTAAATCGTTCATAATTGTAATTCCTAAATATTTAGTTGCATTTAAGGTATTTACATTTGATTCATTTATCATGTAACCGATGTTTAATGGATTCCTTTTAGCACTCATGAGGACGTCCTCACACTTTTCATTATTTAGGGTCAGTTCCTAATTTTAGCAGCATACAGACATCTTACCTAAATCGTTTTGCACTTTGTTTTGATCTTCTGATAAAAACGGAAATGAGAGTGCGGCATCGTTGGCCAGGAGGCCCCTATTCGGTGAAGTTCGGCCGCCAAATGTAAGCGTTATTTCATTCGACGCCACATTGGGCGACTTGCGCGCCGGTGACGAGGATGAAGTGATGACGAGGACAACACAACACCCAGTCCCGGTGCGGAGAAAATCTACGTACCGGCCCGGAATCGAACCCGGGCCCTCTTGCATGGGAGGCGAGAACGGTACCACCCAGCTAAGCAGGCGGGCTTTATCGTCTGATGACTTTACTTGACGATAAGCGACTGCATGAGCTGCAAACATTCTAAGACGGCTGCTCAAATTGTCTCCAAAATCGTTTATATAGATAAGGAACAGCAGAGAGCCTATAACACTACCTTGGGGAAAGCCAGAAATCGCTTATGTTTTACTAAATGACTTTCCGTCAGTTACTACGAACTGTGACCTATCTGACACGAAATCAAGAATCCAATCGCATAACTGATACGATATTCCATAAGCAAGCAATTTGATACTAGCCGTTTGTGAGGTACGCTGTCAAGAGTTTTCTGGAAATCTAGAAAAGCGGAATCAGTTTGAAATCTCTTGTTGATAGCACTCAATTTAGGTATCTTGTCCACATTTCATTCTCAACATTGTGGCAACTAAAATCGACCATACGGAAAGTATACTCTATGGACTTTTACCTCTGCAAACTCTTCAAAATTTCGTGCAATGGTTTACTACATTTAATGCTGCATAATAACTGCGTTGAACATCGAAACAAAATTAAGTCATTTATGGGGGGAAGGTATCAGTCAAGAAGATGTGTAAAAATCTAATTTTTGGGCCAAATAGTTTTTGTGGAATCGATTGATAAGAGTGTCAAAGCAGTCGGAACACGATGTGTCTGCACAGGCGAGCAGTGCAGTGACAAAATCGCGCACAGCGCGGAATGCAGGGAGCACGTCTTAGTATCAGCGAAAGGGTTAATGCGGCCCTGGTGGCTTCACTTCATGAACTGCGCCCCCCCCACCCCCCTACACGTGAGCTTGCGAACTATGCTGTACTATGGCGCTGCTTCTATTGGCGCGTGCGTCGTGTGCAACTGGCAACGCAGCAATCTCCCGCGTCTGGGCGGGCATGCGCGAGCCGCCTAGATAAAAGAATTGAACTATAGTCATGTCTCACAAGTACAATGTTTTCTATATTCATGTTGACGATGTTTCAATAGAGATAATTCATAATTTTCTAACACAGTGTATGTTCCAAAATCCTCCTGCATATCGACTTTAACGATATGGGCCTGTAATTTAGTGGATTACTCCTACTACCTTTCTTGAATATTGGTGTGACCTGAGAAACTTTCCAGTCTTTGAGTACGTCAAGCGAACGGTTGTATATGATTGATAGGTACTGAGCTATTGCATCAGCATACTTTGAAAACAACCTAACTGGTATACACGCTAGACCGGAAAACTTGCTTTTATTAAGGTATTTAAGCTGCTTCACTACTTCAAGTATATCTACTTCTTTCTCATATTGGCATCTGTTGTTGATTCGAATTCTGGAATATGTAATTCGTCCTCTTTCTCGGAAGGCCGTGTTTAGTAAATATGCTATTGCAGCAATGTCATCGACAGCATTTCCATTGCTATCGCGCAGTGAAGCTAGCATACTTCACATACAACCAGAAGCTCTTAGGATTTTCTGCCAGGTTTCGAGACAAAATTTCGTTTTAAAAACTATTATCAGCATCTGGCACTGAAGTCTTCGCTAAATTTTGAGCTTCTCTGTATGATGGCCAATCGTGGGGATTTTGCGTTCGTTTGAATTTCGCACGCTTTTTTCGTTGTTACTGCAAGGGTATTCTGACCTATTTTGCATACCATGGGCGATTAGCTCCGTGTTTTGTTAATTTATTTGGTATATCTCTCAGCTGATATTCATACTATTTCTTTGAATTGGAGCCACATCTGGTCTACGCTTACATTGTTACTTCGTAAGGAATGGAGATTGTCTCTCAAGAAGGCGGGAAGCGAATTTTTATGTGACGTTTTGAATAAATATTTTTTCGTTTATTATTGGTAGCTTTGGAAGTTACTGCATTCAGTCTCTTTACGACAACCCTATGTTCACTAATCCCCGTATCCGTTTTGATGCTTGTTATTAGCTCGGGATTATTTGTTGCTAAGAGGTCAAGTGCGTTTTCACAACCATTTAGTATTCGAGTGGACTAATGAACTAATTGCTCGAAATAGTTTTCAGGATGTTGAAGTTTTAAACATTTTATTGATTGGGATCCGGCAACAGCATGCTATTTAGCTATAGAAAGTATATACAGCCGCTACGGTAGCACAAAATTTTGTCAATTGGCCACTGTTTCGATTGGACTAAGGCAATCTTCATCAGAATAAAAAGGTACACGGAATACATGTATTCACAGCATGGTTTAAAACGTCAAAGCAAAAGTGCTCTCGTTAAACAGAGCATGTTTTAAACCTTGGTATGATTAATTGTTTTTTTCCTTTATTGTAATTTGAACACCTTTACAGATTAGGAAGTCCGGCAGCGGTCTATCTTTGCCGGTCTTCGGCCGCAGAAAAAACATACATAAAACAGGAAGACATATAAACAAACGTGCATGGAGTATAAAAACAGGAGACATACATATTAAAATAATTGAAGGCGGTCACTGAGGCGCTGTTTGTATAAAAACGTTCAGCACTGTGCGGTTCTTTCCGTCCCTTTACGACGGACCAGCACCTACCTGTGAACATTGTCTCAGCAGACCATCAGTAGGGAAGCCGAGTCAAACCTACTGTACTTCGACGTGAACCAGGCTGCAATTAAAGTCACTAATCTACGTTTCGGGAGAAACACGAAATGAAAGTTTGGAAATTTTGTCCTCAATTAATATATTCTAAAACTTAGGTGAACAAGTATCACTGCCAAGCCCGTGCTAGTCTTAACACAGTCACTCACAATCCCTTTCACTCACGTTAGCAAGTTTATGGTGTTGCATTTCCCAAAAACGTAATAGCTACAAAAATACTGATTGTTGGAGATCGATAATGCTCGCCAAATATTATGTCTGTCGGTACCAAATGCAGTCACAGTTTTTAGCCACCGACCTGCTCAATACGCCACACGGAATATATGTCTTTTCTCGTCACAAAATTTACTTAAAAATTCCGAAATTTCTGCACACCAATGGGAATAATGCCGTCACTTTCCAACAAATTTGATGTATGAAACACTGCTAGATCCGGCAACTTATCGTTTCCATCGGAACTACTACTACACACGTCCGATCTGTTTCATGGCTAGGCTTCGACTCCTCCCTACAATACTCTTAAGTCTTCTCTACAAGCAGAGAAAGGCGCGCGAAGAATATTGCTCTACCATTGGCCAGTTTACTCAACAGCCAATAGCAAAACAAAATTCTCCCGTTTCAGTCCGCGCTTTTCATCAATAACCAATCGCAAAATAGTAAACCTAACGACTGCACTTTTTATCGACGTAATTATCTATTATGCTGAAGTTTTGCTTATGCATAAAGTTATTTACGATTGTTATTTATGCCTGAATTAATTTTCCCTTTACCATAAACTTACTTTATAAATATATTCTACGAAAATCCCCTTTGTCCACATCTATACTTCGAAATGTTCCCACACTAAATCCTACTACATAACTCGTTAAACAATTATCTTTATATTAACATTAATCCACACTCACGCATCATTCATACTGCTAAAACACATTTATAACATTTTACATACACAAAAAGACATAATAACACTTTATGAAAATACTATAACAACTTATGAAAAACATTCTATTACTTTAGTGCACTCTACTTGGCATAATCGAAACTAAATCAGTCCCCTATCCAATACTGTCCTCTATCGGCTGATACATAAACTACGTGCGCATCCAGTTTCTCGTCACCATCTGTCACTCTCCAGCTCTGAGACACATCTCCCACTTAACCGCCTCCAAGGCAGGATCGTTATATGGCGCTACGCCTCAACTGTACACAACAGAGTTACACACGTGAACGGAAGAGCACTGAAGAAGAGACACTGAGTAACTGACGGGAAGACAAAAACTGTCACAGTGGCGACGACCTCCGGCCCACTAAAAACATACCGAGCACACGAAAAAGCCAGGGGCCTGCCAAAGGGAAGAGGTGTGGGGAGGAAGGTGGTGGGGGGGGGGGGGAAGATGCCAGTGGGAGAGAAGAAGGGAGGGGGATTATTCCATATATTCCATGTAACTTTTTATTGTGTTGAAAATGCCCTAGCCCTAGTGCAATCAAAACCGTGGTCAACTGACAAAAATTTTGTGGAACCGAAGTGGCTGTATGTACGTTCTGTAATTTTCAGGAGGATTTTTCTGACATTTCTTCTGTTCATGTGGTAGGCATTGTGAAAGATCCGCCCTCCATTGTTAGTGTCCTACAGAAGTTGAGCCAGTAGCCAGAGAATATACCACAAGCCAGGGGCGGGCAGGAATCCTGCACGTGTGCGGTGCACTTGCACGTGTGCAGTAAACAGGTGTTCTGCGCGCACACAGGGACAAGCTGGCCACCCGCTTCTGTCCCCTCCCCACCATGCCATCTCTCCGCTTCTTCCTCTGTAATGCGTTTTGTTTCCTGGCCTGCTTTATTGAATGAAGGAATAAGGTTAGTACGAGTGCTTGAAAGAAATCATGGTTTGAAAGAGTACCTATTACCTACGGTATGTTGTATTTAATTATCGCAGGTGGAGTTTACAATACGTTTAATGTCTGGAACAAAATTTCTACGTACAGACAAACGCGAACAGTTACGTAAATTTTCATTACTGATGTTTACTCTTAACCGAGACTTATTAATTTTCACAACAGAAAAAAATCTATCGCAAACGTATGTCGAACCAAAGATACACTCCTGGAAATTGAAATAAGAACACCGTGAATTCATTGTCCCAGGAAGGGGAAACTTTATTGACACATTCCTGGGGTCAGATACATCACATGATCACACTGACAGAACCACAGGCACATAGACACAGGCAACAGAGCATGCACAATGTCGGCACTAGTACAGTGTATATCCACCTTTCGCAGCAATGCAGGCTGCTATTCTCCCATGGAGACGATCGTAGAGATGCTGGATGTAGTCCTGTGGAACGACTTGCCATGCCATTTCCACCTGGCGCCTCAGTTGGGCCAGCGTTCGTGCTGGACGTGCAGACCGCGCGAGACGACGCTTCATCCAGTCCCAAACATGCTCATTGGGGGACAGATCCGGAGATCTTGCTGGCCAGGTTAGTTGACTTACACCTTCTAGAGCACGTTGGGTGGCACGGGATACATGCGGACGTGCATTGTCCTGTTGGAACAGCAAGTTCCCTTGCCGGTCTAGGAATGGTAGAACGATGGGTTCGATGACGGTTTGGATGTACCGTGCACTATTCAGTGTCCCCTCGACGATCACCAGTGGTGTA
This sequence comes from Schistocerca cancellata, assembly GCF_023864275.1. Lineage (NCBI taxonomy): Eukaryota > Metazoa > Arthropoda > Insecta > Orthoptera > Acrididae > Schistocerca > Schistocerca cancellata. Next base: position 247,404,282 of record NC_064632.1, read on the forward strand.
CGGCCAGTGTAGGAGATCGCTCCCCACACCATGATGCCGGGTGTTGGCCCTGTGTGCCTCGGTCGTATGCAGTCCTGATTGTGGCGCTCACCTGCACGGCGCCAAACACGCATACGACCATCATTGGCACCAAGGCAAAAGCGACTCTCATCGCTGAAGACGACACGTCTCCATTCGTCCCTCCATTCACGCCTGTCGCGACACCACTGGAGGCGGGCTGCACGATGTTGGGGCGTGAGCGGAAGACGGCCTAACGGTGTGCGGGACCGTAGCCCAGCTTCATGGAGACGGTTGCGAATGGTCCTCGCCGATACCCCAGGAGCAACAGTGTCCCTAATTTGCTGGGAAGTGGCGGTGCGGTCCCCTACGGCACTGCGTAGGATCCTACGGTCTTGGCGTGCATCCGTGCGTCGCTGCGGTCCGGTCCCAGGTCGACGGGCACGTGCACCTTCCGCCGACCACTGGCGACAACATCGATGTACTGTGGAAACCTCACGCCCCACGTGTTGAGCAATTCGGCGGTACGTCCACCCGGCCTCCCGCATGCCCACTATACGCCCTCGCTCAAAGTCCGTCAACTGCACATACGGTTCACGTCCACGCTGTCGCGGCATGCTACCAGTGTTAAAGACTGCGATGGAGCTCCGTATGCCACGGCAAACTGGCTGACACTGACGGCGGCGGTGCACAAATGCTGCGCAGCTAGCGCCATTCGACGGCCAACACCGCGGTTCCTGGTGTGTCCGCTGTGCCGTGCGTGTGATCATTGCTTGTACAGCCCTCTCGCAGTGTCCGGAGCAAGTATGGTGGGTCTGACACACCGGTGTCAATGTGTTCTTTTTTCCATTTCCAGGAGTGTATTATCTTCGCGGCTTCACGATGGAGACGAGGAAACTCTTGCTGTGAAAAGTTGGGATAAAAATCTATTACACGTCTTGCCAAAAGGAACTTACTCTCATACGAGAATTACGCTGTAGAATCTTCAGTGTAGATCTGTTAATTCCATTTGCAAACTGGGATGAATATCATCTACAGAAACAGCAAATTGTCTCGAGAACTATTCAAAACCTTGGGATAAGTATGATATATCCCCAAATCGCTTGAGAATTTCCTCTTTTATTGCACTAAGTACGGGAACATATAGAAATTTATTATAGTGGCGTTCAATATTAAACTTCCGCTGACCAGCGAGAATACTGTCATTTCGAATTTTCACGTTTTTGCACAAAGAAAAAAATGATTCTCCCATTCCTTTTTAAAAGATAGCAATTCCTTTTTAAAAGATAGCAAATCTCCATTTCTTTGTTTCCTTGATTCACTCTGCATTTTCCGGTTCTTAAAATACAACGTTCACTACGTAGTGGTCGCTTTGCTTCAACGTCCACAGCTTAACCTGGTACTACAGTGCCGCAACCTGGCGGCTGTCGCCACTGTCCCGGTCGACGATTGCACGCGAGCAGCACACGTGCAGCGCTGTGTGCTCATGAGCCGCGTGCAATTTTTGCCCGCCCCTGCCATAAGCGATCAAACATATCCAGACACTCCTATGTAATACGGAATTCACCAAGAGATGTCACTAGAAGTGGACCCGAAAGTATAAAAGGGGGATTGGGAATGTAACACAAAGAGCGGACATGGAAAACATAATAATGACAAGGCCCCAAACACACGGACTACGAATGTTCAAGTACATCTGCCCAGCGCGTACAGTAGTCCAAAACACAGCCGGCCCGTTCCCAGACTTAGCACCTGCTATGGAACCGCTAATAACCCACACCACCACCACTCCTCCTCAGCTAGACGCCAGCCAATAAAACACACACAGGACATAGTAACCAAGATCCAACCACCAAACACACACGCATACACACGCACACGCTCCTCCTCCCTCCCCCCCCCCCCTCCCCACACACAGACACAAACAAGCCGGCACAGTCTAAGAGGCACACACTGCTTTTCTGCTACTGCAATGAATCTTTAATTGTATATTACTACCTAATCACTTAGGAATCTACTTTTTATAGCTGCAATAACTTTTTGTCACCCTCCCACCTATATCTACAACCCCACAACCAGATTAATTATAAGACTTATTACCTATTTCTGTTCCTTACCATATCACAACATCTTTCATACAAACAGGTAATCCAAGTCTACAGTGTATCTCTACTAAACCCAACATAACACATCCTACTTCCTTAGTATATAGAAATTAAACTGCAAACGGTTAGTTAAACCATGAGGAAAGTCGTGTATTTTAATATGAAAAATTATTTATTTTACGTTTTCAAATTTTATTTTTATTTTTATTCGTTTTATTTTTATTTTTATTCTTATATGAAAAAAATTATGTATATAATATGGAGAAAACTTTCTGCATTGTAATCATCAAATGTACAGATTGTGAACGATCAGCCCAAATGTGCTCAAAATGTAACTAAGCACCTTTCATGCAAGCAATTTCAAATTGTAAAAAACAAGTAAATAAAATTGTAAACAACTATCTGTGGCTAAAAAGTTGTGTTGTCATTAGAGAAGCAGTAACAGCAGAATGGTTTGATGAGAACTCAGTGAGTTTGAATGGAGAGTAGTAATTTGATGTCATCTGTGTAACAAATCTGCCAGCCGGTGTGGCCGAGCGGTTCTAGGCGCTTCAGTCTGGAACCTTGCGACCGCTACCGTCGCAGGTTCGAATCCTGCCTCGGGCATGGATGTGTGTGATGTTCTTAGGTTAGTTAGGTTTAAGGAGTTCCAAGTTCTAGGGGACTGATGACCTCAGATGTTGGCTCTGAGCACTATGGGACTCAACTGCTGTGGTCATAAGTCCCCTAGAACTTAGAACTACTTAAACCTAACTAACCTAAGGACAGCACACAACACCCAGCCATCACGAGGCAGAGAAAATCCCTGACCCCGCCGGGAATCGAACCCGGGAACCCGGGCGTGGGAAGCGAGAACGCTACCGCACGACCACGAGATGCGGGCTGACCTCAGATGTTAAGTCCCATAGTGCTCAGGGCCATTTGAACCAGTAACGTCCCGCGTCCGGCCATCCTGATTTAGGGTTTCCGTGATTTCCCTAAATCGCTTCAGGCAAATGCCGGGATGGTTCCTTTGAAAGGGCACGGCCGACTTCCTTCCCCATCCTTCCCTAATCCGAAGAGACCGATGACCTCGCAGTTTGGTCTCTTCCCCCGAAATCAACCCTAACCAACCAGTAACAGGAACATTTCAGCCCTTCTAAATCTGCCCACGTCGACTGTTGGTGATAGTTATGATTGTGAAATGTAAATGCGAAGCAACAACCACAGGTAAACCAAAACCAGGCAGAGAGCATTACTGCCGGATAGGCACCGTTGAGCATTGGGATGGGTAACGTCAGCGGCAGAAATCACTCGTAAGTTCCAAATCGCTAGTAGCAGTCGTGCTACCACAATAACATTGCGTGGGAAGTAAAGATAAATAGAGTGCAAAGGTCGCGCAACTCGGCATAAGTCGCAAATTTCTGTAAACAGTACTAAGAAACGCTTGAGGTGGTGTAGGAAGCAATGCCACCGAGAAGTAAGTGACTGGAAATATATTGGAGTGATGAATCACGCGAAGCCCTGTGGCAATCTGATGGATTGTTTGGTTTTGGCGAATCATTGGAGAACGTTAGGTACCATAATGTGTAGTGCCAATTATGCAGTACGGAATGGGTGGTGTGAAGCTATGGGGTGTTTTTCTAGGTTAGGGTACGGTTCCATTATTGCACGTAAGAAAATGCTAAATGCGGAAGAATACAAGCACATTTTACATTATTGTGTACTGTGTACATTAGAGGAATAGTTCGGAGACGATGGTTGTTTGTGCCAACATGACAATGCACTTCGTTAAAAACCAGCATCGGTCACGAAATAGTTCGTCGATAATGACATCCGTGAAATGGACTGGAGGAAGTTGGCGCAATAGTTAGCACTCTGGAGTAGCATTCTGGAGGACGACGTTCAAACCCACATACTACCCCCCTGATTTAGGTTTCCCGTGATTTCCCTAAATCACCTCAGGCAAGTGCCGGGATGGTGCCTTTGTAAGGCCATGGCTGATTTCCTTCCCATCTTTCCCTAATTTGGGCTTGTGCTCCGTCTGGTAGGACATCGTTGTCGACGGGAGCTTAAACACTAACCTCCTCCCTCCCCTGATCTCACCAGAGTCCCGACCTCAACCCAACTTCGCTACTTTCTCTCGTATCGACTGTTGAAAAAGAATGGGCTGCCATGCGCTCACCGACGTTCAGACACCTGATTGAAAGAGTTTAAGCCGTCTTAAAGGGGAACTGGGGGTCCACCTCATATTAACGTTCTAACAACCCTACCGCAACAACGGTCAAAAATTAATTATGGTTGTAGTGTTGCTCACGCTGCTAAATATTGCATTTTCGGGGAACAACAAAGTTATATTATGTGGCAGGTGTCATTAGAGCACAGTTAATAAAATCATTTCATGAAATAATGGATGAACTAGGCACTCATCTTTTCGTGTTTCCCACGCTGGTCTCGTTGTGAACTCATGGCTCAATCGTCGAAAATGTAGGTGGTGCTGCGATATTCAAAAGTTTTATGGATGCGCTTCACAAACCCTTCTTCAAGATTAAACTTTTGCAAGTTAGCACAATGGTGATGTAAAAAAGTAATCAGCACTCAGAATTTAAGTTACACTTCTTTTTTATTACTTTTGTTGCACCATCACTTCACAATATAAAACATACTTGAAAATATCTTCCTCACTGTTAAAGTTCACATTTCATAAACTGACTACAATTTGCGTCTTTTCAACATGACGACCAAGACTTGACTCTCTAATCACCGCTTACGCACCCAAAAATCAGAGTTACAAGTACGTCAAAGATCATAGTGACAAAAGGAACAATACACATAAGAATAATATCATTGCAATATAAACATGTCGATGTTCAAAGTACCTCTACATTAATGAAATCAAATCTGAATGTTGTCTCAGAAATAAGTTAACTACTTTACAGAAACACAGTAGAATATTGCTGGTATCGAGAGGTTGAGGTGAGGTTCCGCAATGCTTACGTAATTCTAGTACCATTACAACGTCCACTTACAGATGCCCGGATACAACCGATGAGATAGTCTCACTTTGAGATAAGTAACCCTAGATGAGAAACAACTGAGTCTCAGGCTGCGTTGTGGGTAACTCTGCCAGTGGAATGTATAAAAACAGGTGCACCGTTGTCGTATTGTTTGTTAGCTTTCATTTCCGGATCTCTGGCCGATGCTTTTATGATGATATTTCTGACGTTTTGCCAACACGAGTGCTGGCATTCCCATAGATTCACTCTCCATTGCTAGTGGGTTATTGCAGTCGAGCCTGCAGGCGGAAATTATTTGTACCTGTCGCGTCAACGTCTGAGGGCTTTCCCCTGGTCATTACTGCCGTAATTCTCCCATTGCTGCCTGCAATGGTCGTTCACTGTACCACCGGAATTCATGATCCGTTTACCTAGAGGCGTTCTTTTTCCTTGTTCAAGCTACTGTAATTGTATTGTATTGTATGGAACTGGGGACCTAGAAACGACGGAGAGGCTTCGTCCCCGCCGTAGCCGCAGTGGTGCGCAACCCCACAACAGGCTACAGCAGTCCACTCACCCCTCCGCCGCCCCACACCGAACCTAGGGTTATTGTGCTGTTCGGCTCCCAGTTGATCCCCCACCCCCTCCGGGAAAGTCTCACACCAGACGAGTGTAACCCCAATGTTTGCGTGGTAGATTAATGATGGCGTACGCGTACGTGGAGAAAGTGTTTGCGCAGCAATCGCCGACGTAGTGTAACTAAGGCGGAATAAGGGGAACCAGCTCGCATTCGCCTAGGCAGATGGAATCCTAAATCCATCCACAGACTGCCCGGCACAGCAGACCTCGAAGCTGACCCGCCGGGCGAATTCGTGCAGGGGACCGGCGCGCCTTCCCGCCCGGAAAGCAGTGCGTTGGTCCGCACAGCTAATCGGGCGGGCAACTACTGATATGGTTACTCGTTTCAGTGACCTTCAAGAAGAAGGCGGCGTGGTAGCCCTTCTCCACGACGAGAAACTGAATATCATATTATAACGAGAATCTGTCACCTATGGAATAAGGATCGAATTTAAAAAAAGAAACGCATTAATCTTGGTATACTCTAAGAGTATTCTACAAAGAACAGGAACATGATGTCTTAAACTTAAAGCACTGTACAAGTACTCTACAGAGGATAGGAACATCATATCGAAATGTGACCACTTCTGATTAGATATAAGAGACACAACGTTTGATTCGTATTGCGAGAAAAGTTCATAATGACGTGAACTTTATGTGTATCAAGGGGCACCAAAGCATGACAGGAAACTAAATAGCCGACAGAAGTGCTAAAGAAAGTGTTACTCAAGGCGTATTCCAAGGAGTTAGATTCCACTGTAGTGAACTTATACTGAAAGTGTGACAACAGTCAGAAGGAGAACGGAACAGGACTGGAAAATAACCCAAAAAATAAAGGATGGTTTTATTCCTGTGTCCTGCCGGAATTTTGGAGGAAACCGTGGCCTGATGGAGTCAGAATGAATAAAAGGCTTCAGAGCTGTATAATACGAATACGATCAGGAAGTGGATGTTATCCCAGACACCTCTATGAAATTAAGGTAATAGTTTCCCCTAATGTGCAGTCACAACAGTTAATAACAATCCGATTTAAATCATGTAATATTACCACGCACTACATACTGAAATCACCAATAATACCGGAAGCAGAAGCAGCTGAAGGTTACATTACCTACATGCGTTACTGTCCAGTACTGTACGAATGACAACGATAAATCACATCATAGGAACCTACTAAAAGACTCAGACATCAATATTTAGTTTCATTTTTGTTTCGAATGTTTGTGGACGTATACTGGGTGTCCCAAAAAAAGACACCTACAAACTTTATGGACAGGTTTCTTACATAAAAACAAGGAAAAAATATCTAGCAATCATAGGTTTTAAAATGCATGCCAGGTTTCTTAAATCAAAACAGGGAAAAAATATCTAGCAATCATAGGTTTTAAAATGCATGCCTTAACAGTTATGAGCATGTGTCTAGTAGAGGATATGTGTTTCAGAGTAGCGAAGGTGAGCAAGTCCTCATAGCTCTTAAGGTACGCATTTTAGAGCCCATGTTTACTAGACATTGCTTGCTTATTTCCGCTTAAGGAGCCTGTCGCTGAAGTTTGTAGGTGTCCTTTCAGGGCATATATGTATTGTACAGGGTTATTACAAATGATTGAAGCGATTTCACAGCTCTACAATAACTTTATTATTTGAGATATTTTCACAATGCTTTTCACACACATACAAAAACTCAAAAAGTTTTTTTAGGCATTCACAAATGTTCGATATGTGCCCCTTTTGTGATTCGGCAGACATCAAGCCGATAATCAAGTTCCTCCCACACTCGGCGCAGCACGTCCCCATCAATGAGTTCGAAAGCATCGTTGATGCGAGCTCGCAGTTCTAGCACGTTTCTTCGTAGAGGAGGTTTAAACACTGAATCTTTCACATAACCCCACAGAAAGAAATTGCATGGGGTTAAGTCGGGAGAGCTTGGAGGCCATGACATGAATTGCTGATCATGATCTCCACCACGACCGATCCATCGGTTTTCCAATCTCCTGTTTAAGAAATGCCGAACATCATGATGGAAGTGCGGTGGAGCACCATCCTGTGGTACGTTTAGCTCCCTGCTTGCTTTATTCGTCGGCTTCCGCGGGCTACGCGTGAAACTTGCCCGCACGCGTTCAACCGTTTCTTCGCTCACTGCAGGCCGACCCGTTCATTTCCCCTTACAGAGGCATCCAGAACCTTTAAACTGCGCATACCATCGCCGAATAGAGTTAGCAGTTGGTGGATCTTTGTTGAACTTGGTCCTGAAGTGTCGTTGCACTGTTATGACTGACTGCTGTGAGTGCATTTCAAGCACGACATACGCTTTCTCGGCTCCTGTCGCCATTTTGTCTCACTGCGCTCTCGAGCGCTCTGGCGGCAGAAACCTGAAGTGCGGCTTCAGCCGAACAAAACTTTATGAGTTTTTATACGTATCTGTAGTGTGTCGTGACCATATGTCAATGAATGGAGCGACAATGAATTTATGAAATCGCTTCAATCATTTGTAATAGGCCTGTACATTAGTTCCACTAACATGTAGCTTTAAAAAGTGAATCATATGTTGATGTATAAACAAAATGTAGTTGGTGAATTCATGAATATCACCTAAATCCAAATAAATAACTATATGAAATACTAGTAATCTCGATGTCGGGGAATAGCACTTCGTGCTCGGTCTCATGCAGCGAGTGCTCCACCTCGACTGTTTTTTCCTCCTGTCCCATCTTGCAATAACGTTTATGCTAGTATTGATGAATCGTTCGGTCATTCCAAGACAGACTTTGCCACGCGTACCTTTTGTGTGCCGTCTCTGTGCAATATTAGGACGGGCAAGTCCGTCACCCTGAGGAAGTGTGGCATCCCATACTCGACATTTCTTTTCCGACGTGTTACTTCGCCGGTTTTGTGATTTCGTGACACTTCTTACACAACTGGTTGAGTACCCATCGTTCCTCAGAACGCATTCCAGATGCTGCTTCCCGGTCCAAAGCCTGACATGCTCGTTTTCCGACCTCCATCTAAAATTAGAGCACTTTTGAGTTCCGTTAAGGATGATCTTGGACTGCGTAAGGCGGGTGTATATCGTATTCCTTGTAGCTGCGGCATGTCATATATTAGTCAAACTATCAGGACCGTGGAGGACCGATGTACTGAGCATGAACGGCACACACGATTACAGCAGCCAAATAGATCTGCTATTGCCGAACATTGCTTGGATACTGGTCACCCCATGTTATATAATAACACCGAGATATTGGCATGCACGTCCAGCTGTTGGGACAGTGTTATTAGGGAGGCAGCTGAGATTAAATTAGCGAGCAACCTCGTTAACAGGGATGGAGGTTTCTGTTTAATCTCTGTTTGGAATCCGGCTCTCGCCCTTGTCAAAAAACAGAGGGACAGAGTCAATGCTACCTCACCTGCGAATTCATAGTCTCACTATCGATAGCTCTGACTTTTGTCATCTTTGGTGGCACTAGTGTTCAGTGTGTGTGTTATCTTTTCTGCTTCTGTCCGAGAACCGAGGTTTTAAATTTGCATGTACGCCGCCTGTCCGTTGAAGTTTGCCTTGAAAATGGCAGGGTGTTCTCCCGCCGAAATATCGGCGGTCGCTGAAAGTGTTACCTGGCTGAATTCCCGGAAGTTATTTGAAAGTTGTATACGCCAGGAGAAACTCAGGTCTCTGATGCAGGCATGGTGACTGTTCACCTGTTTTAGGACGTTATCGAGATCTTCCTTTCCGTGCCTTTAAATGACGAAGGTGTCATGGACGTAAACTTACCACACAGAAAGATTGCAACTGTTTGGCGGACATACGTCATTTTCCCTTCTCACAGCCATCTGCGGTCAGTCATGAGCCACATCGTGGTCGATCTGAATCTGAGGCGTCGTCATCATCATCTTCTTCGGTTTCCCACTATTCAACATCTAGTCCAGTTGTTTCCATAGCTGGATTCTCTTCGTTAAACTCATCTTTATTGCATCAATCCATCTTGTTCTCGCTCTTCCTCTTGGCCTCTTGCCCTCAATCTTGAACTCCATCATTCTTCTTGGTATTCTTCCCTCTCCCATCCTCTTCATATGCCCAAACCGTTTTAATCTATTCTTTTCAATTTTCTCAGTCAACTTCTCCACTCCAATTTCCTTCCTAACATTTTCATTTTTCACTCTGTCTCTCCTGGTCTAATCTATCATGCTTCTCAGAAACTTCATTTCACTGGATTGAATCCTACTCTCCTCTCTTCTAGTCATAGCCAAGTCTCTGAGCCGTAAATTAGTATGGGTGTGAAGTAAGTCTTGTAAAGCACCAGCTTGCACCTCAATGGCACTTCCCTTCCCCACACCAAGCCCATCACTCACTGGTAAAATGTACTACTCTGTCGTATTCTTTTGCTAATTTATGTCTCCAAACGAGTATTCCCCATTAATACACTTCCCAAATATTTAAAGTTGTCCACTATCTCAATATCCTGTCCCTTAATATGAATTTGACACTTGCCCTCTCTATCTACTCTGATTACCACCACGGTATTAATTTTCTCCACACTAAATTTCATTCCATATTTCTCGACCTTATCATTTAGGATGTCTATTTGTTTTTGTACCTCCTTACTGCTTGTTCCCCAAATCACAAGGCCATCAGCAAATAGTAACAGCTTCAACCCCCTTCGTCTATGGACTTCTGTCGTTTCTTTGGCTATTTCATCGATCACCATTAGAAATAGTAGTGGTGACATCACAGTTCCTTGTCTTAGACCCGTAACATTCTATCTCAGGCGTCAGAAAGCCATTTCTTCCAGGACCGACCTCACCTCGAGAGCCTTTCCATCACTCTTGGACTCTCAGTGCAACATTGTAAATATATTGCCACATGTGAGAACAATTATATTTTCTTCATTTTGAATGCAGATGTAGCAATGTATCACTTGGAATACATTTTTACTACACCCACTATGGCAGAACTGAAGCTTTTTTGTTTACGTAGCGGTTTCTGAAAGCGTTAATTCATTTTCAGGTGCATACGGATTATTGTGTCAGTCAGTCCGCTTTTTTGAGTAGGTAACTGACGAAGCGAACACAAACAGGCTGTTGTTACAACATCGACGATTTTCTGCGAAACCTTAATTAAATGCATTCTAAAACGTTGGTAGATGTGGAGTGGTTCTGACTAAAATTCTGTTTGAGAACAACAACGAAGAGCACCAGGTACCTCAAGACAAACTTATTCTAAAACGTGGCGCTGTTACCTGAATTGTAGCTGTAATTGTTGAGGTAATCCACCTCACAGGGCGTATGTAATGGTTCCAGTTCGATAAGCAAAATGCCATAACTATATGCTCCCTCTTCAACGACACAGGGAATTCCAACCTACCTTCCATCCTTCAATTTACCTTTCGTTACCTTATGATAATTTACCTGCCATAGGCCGTGAATGTCTTTTCCAGTTTAGTTACTTTTTTAAATAACTTCTGGTACCCATGGCCGCACCCCAGAGGAGAAAAAATTTAAGAGTTTCCTTTCTTAACTGTATCCGAAGTGTAATTTTCTCTGCTGCCACAAAATGTTCCAGATTCAGATTGAATTTCAGTGTACGTATTTAGACGACTACCCTCAAACCGACAGTCAGTTTCAGCATTCTTCTCATGTCATTAAGACATACGTGGACAAATGGAACAATAGATGTTTTGCAGGGAATCGTGGTACCTAATGGTATTCTTCTTGCTGCTAGTATTTTATTCTGTACACAACACTGAAAGTTCACACATGATTTGGCTCACCTTGTGATGGTTTTCTATTTTGTAATTATATTTATAGGCGATTTCTTACTAGTTTGCCTGCAGAAGATAAGTGTGGTAGCATAACCTTTAGTCGATCAGTACTTGAAAGTGGAAAATGGTTTCCGACGTTCTGATTTCTCTGGTAAAATCTAAACACTAGACTATTGTCGCAACTGAAACTATGTAACAAGAAAACTTTTGATGTAGCAAGAACCTACACACCAGCAGAAATTTCCTGTTAGATTTCGTTGTATTTTATATAGAGAAGAAAATTGGCATAACTTACTTTCATTAAATATTTACATCATATTGGCAGGGAGGTCATGAGGAGCGAATTAGTGGATACACGTCGATAAGAGGAGGCGTGGTGATGATGTAAAAAGTACATAGGAACAATTAAAAAGAATTTAGGAAGGCAAAGTAAGTTTAAAATGGTTCAAATGGCTCTGAGCACTATGGGACTTAACATCTGAGGTCATCAGTCCCCTAGAACTTAGAACTACTTAAACCTAACTAACCTAAGGATATCACACACATCCATGCCCGAGGCAGGACTCGAACTTGCGACCGTAGCAGTCCCGCGGTTCCGGACTGCAGCGCCTAGAACCTCACGGCCACCATGGCCGGCGCAAAGTAAGTGTTTTCCTACAAATATAGGACTAAATAAAACGTTAGAGTCCTATATTATTAACCTAGTCACACGCAAGGCTGAAAATGATGTAGTGAGTTCAGAGTGCTAGGGAGAACGTTCCAGCATCTAAAAGGCATCGTTATTGTTTGTATACGGTTCATTCAGGCCACATGAAGTCCCATGTGATTCGTTTGTTTGAAAAATGAATTTAGTCTAAATTAACATTAAATAACATCTTGCTCTCATTTCATAATACCGCAGGTGCACGATCATTCCAGAAGACAGTCTCATCTCTGATTTCCCTTTCAGTCTGACTACACTATGTGACAACGAAACTTTGAGCGTACTGTAGTCGGACTTTGCATAAGACGTTCAATGCTCGGGCTACCGTACACAGTTGAACAATTAAGAACTTCTGTTTCCCAAAGGTAAACTTCTCTTTAGAGAAAGCGGTAGCCCTGTTAGCTTCAACTTTCGCTGCCGCTCTGCTACCTCTGTAGTATATGTATATACGTATGTTGCTCCATGGAAGTTACAAGCATCGGACGCAGGTATTGCTCGCAGCGTGCTGGAGTCTACACGCTGAGGCGACGTACTTGCGTTACAGCCGTGGGTGAAACGACAAAGTGGAAGCGAGCGTAAGGTTCGTGGCAGGCGTAGATTCTCGTGTAGTGCGCTTCCACAGACTCAGTTATTAAGATGCTCCAGCGATCATTTGAACGATCTTTTTTTTATCGATATGTCTAGCTGTACCTGGTCATGCGTTGCTGTCAATCAGTCTGGTTAAATGGAACAGAAAGAAAGAGAGTATGTGTTTTTAATACGTATGCGAATTGGATTACGTCCTAATCTCCTCTTCTTCTCTCTGTCCATCTCGTCCCCCCCCTCTCCCTGGTCCATGTCCTCTTCCTTCCCCCTCTCTTTGTCCATTGCCTCCTTCTCCTCTCTCTGTCCATATCTTTCTCCTCCTCTCTCCCTCCCCCCCCTCTATCTCTCCTGCCCCTGTGTCCATCTCCTGCTTTCCCTCTCCATGTTCATTTTCCCCCACCCCTCTGCCGTTCTCCTCTTTCCCCCCTCCCCACACACACACCGCTTCTCTGACCCTGAGTCTTGATCATTGCTATAGAAAATTCGGAGTGCAGAGTAGCATTCCAATCATAAGTCAATAATTCATAAATACAACTTCCCTGTTCTCTGTGAAAACAGTTGTGAGGAAGAAAACAAAAAAGCACGTTGTTGCTTACTTCATTTGTGTTTATACTACCTTAGAGCCCGCTGCTTCACTCTCTAAGACTGTGTAACCTGCAGAGAGTTTTTTTGTTTTTATTTAATCGAATTTTTATATTGTTCACAAACTGCAAAACCTTCAAAGCTTTTCACGCTAATGAAGGCCATATAGGCATGGTCTTTTCCGAATGTACTTCCGACCAATAAGCGTTTCTGGTACCTGGAGTAGAAAGTTTTTGTTAATCGTGGCTTTTGCGTTGTTGTGGAAATATTTCCATAGCATCTTTCATCCCCCTAACAATAGTTCTTCATACAGGGTGTTTCAAAAATGACAGGTATATTTGAAACGGCAATAAAAACTAAACGAGCAGCGATAGAAATACACCGTTTGTTGCAATATGCTTGGGACAACAGTACATTTTCAGGCGGACAAACTTTCGAAATTACAGTAGTTACAATTTTCAACAACAGATGGCGCTGCAAGTGATGTGAAAGATATAGAAGACAACGCAGTCTGTGGGTGCACCATTCTGTACGTCGTCTTTCTGCTGTAAGCGTGTGCTGTTCACAACGTGCAAGTGTGCTGTAGACAAAATGGTTTATTCCTTAGAACAGAGGATTTTTCTGGTGTTGGAATTCCACCGCCTAGAACACAGTGTTGTTGCAACAAGACGAAGTTTTCAACGGAGGTTTAATGTAACCAAAGGACCTAAAAGCGATACAATAAAGGATCTGTTTGAAAAATTTCAACGGACTGGGAACGTGACGGATGAACATGCTGGAAAGGTAGGGCGACCGCGTACGGCAACCACAGAGGGCAACGCGCAGCTAGTGCAGCAGGTGATCCAACAGCGGCCTCGGGTTTCTGTTCGCCGTGTTGCAGCTGCGGTCCAAATGACGCCAACGCCCACGTATCGTCTCATGCGCCAGAGTTTACACCTCTATCCATACAAAATTCAAACGCGTCAACCCCTCAGCGCCGCTACCATTGCTGCACGAGAGACATTCGCTAACAATATATAGCACAGGATTGATGACGGCGATATGCATGTGGGCAGCATTTGGTTTACTGACGAAGCTTATTTTTACCTGGACGGCTTCGTCAATAAACAGAACTGGCGCATATGGGGAACCGAAAAGCCCCATGTTGCAGTCCCATCGTCCCTGCATCCTCGAAAAGTACTGGTCTGGGCCGCCATTTCTTCCAAAGGAATCATTGGCCCATTTTTCAGATCCGAAACGACTACTGCATCACGCTATCTGGACATTCTTCGTGAATTTGTGGCGGAACAAACTGCCTTAGACGACACTGCGAACACCTCGTGGTTTATGCAAGATGGTGCCCGGCCACATCGCACGGCCGACGTCTTTAATTTCCTGAATGAATATTTCGATGATCGTGTGATTGCTTTGGGCTATCCGAAACATACAGGAGGCGGCGTGGATTGGCCTCCCTATTCGCCAGACATGAACCCCTGTGACTTCTTTCTGTGGGGACACTTGAAAGACCAGGTGTACCGCCAGAATCCAGAAACAATTGAACAGCTGAAGCAGTACATCTCATCTGCATGTGAAGCCATTCCGCCAGACACGTTGTCAAAGGTTTCGGGTAATTTCATTCAAAGACTACGCCATATTATTGCTACGCATGGTGGATATGTGGAAAATATCGTACTATAGAGTTTCCCAGACCGCAGCGCCATCTGTTGTTGAAAATTGTAACTACTGTAATTTCGAAAGTTTGTCTGCCTGAAAATGTACTGTTGTCCCAAGCATATTGCAACAAACGGTGTATTTCTATCGCTGCTCGTTTAGTTTGTATTGCCGTTTCAAATATACCGGTCATTTTTGAAACACCCTGTATCTAATTGAGAGGTGAAATACAAATTTTCATACATTGTTGTTTAACAAAAGTGAAGTCTATGTCTGTCGCCGGCTGGTGTGGCCGTGCGGTTCTAAGCGCTTCAGTTTGGAATCGCGTGACTGCTACGGTCGCAGGTTCGAATACTGCCTCGGGCATGGATGTGTGTGATGTCCTTAGGTTAGTTAGGTTTAAGTAGTTCTACGTTCTAGGGGACTGATGACCACGGATTTTAAGTCCCATAGTGCTCAGAGCCATTTTTTTCTATGTCTGTCTGCACGTTTAATAGAGTATTGTTTAAAATTTGAAGTAAATCAGTCAAAACATACTCCAAGGAGATGGGACGGAAATTAGTAGACATGATGTACACGTACAGACAAAAAAGTATTACAATTTCAGAAAAAATGGATGACTCATTCAAGAGAAGGAGCTTCACAAAATGAGCAAGTCAATAACGCGTTGGTCTACTTCTGACCCTTACGTAAGCGATTATTCTGCTTGGCACTGATTGATAGAGTTGTTGGATGTTCTCCTGAGGCATACCGTGCCAGATTCTATCTAATAGATGCGTTTGATCTTCAAAGTCCAGGGCTGGCTGGAGGGCCCTGCCAGTAATGCTCCAAACGTTCTCAATTGGGGAGAGGTCTGGCGATCTCACTGGCCAAGGTAGGCTTCGGTAAGCACGAAGAGAAGCAGTAGAAACTCTCTCGCTGTGCGGGCGGGCCGTATGTTGCTGAATGTAAGCCCAAGCAGCCCTACAAAATGGAACACGCAATATCGTTGGCGTACCGCTGTACTGTACGGGAGCCGCGGGTGGAAACCAGAGGGGTCCTGCTACGAAATAAAGTGGCGCGTCGGATGCTCTCTCCAGTGTGTCGGGCGACAGTCGGGTTGGTATACCATCGCTGTCCGGAGCCTCTTCAGATTTTCATTGGTCATGGGGGCTCAGTTCGAAGCAGGACTTCTCAGTTATCTGCGAGGTGGATCCGATCCGGAGCAAGCTCACCTCTCCCCTAATCCAGGACGCGGTGCTTTAACGTGCTCGACTATTCGTGCGGGCTCATTGCTTATTGTTTCTTGATTAAAAATGTTAACTCGTTCAGCCAATCTGGTGCACTCCTTGGCACACTACTGGCTCAGTGCACTAAACTTCAAAACGCGTATTTTTTTATAAATTCGCTGTTGGTATAATTGGTTAGGAATGAAAACATCTGTTGCTGTTCTGTTACTAAAATTCATAAAGACCTATAATATGATTTACCTCACCATTACCCAGATATTGAATATGATTATTTCGAGCTCTGTAGTAAAGTCAGTTTTCTCATGGAATTCACTAAATTTACTTTTTTATCGATGTCATCCTTAATTCCTTCTACGTACAACAACGCCTCGTCACTTTAATGATATACTACTCTCCCTTACTTCTCACTCTACCGAAATTTAGCAACTTCTTATCTTGCTTCAGCTGATTCAGTCACAGGTAAAGCAGGGAGAGTATAACAACCACATAGGTTAACTTCTATCCAAAAATAGGAAATCGACCACACACTTTACCTAAAGAAAAAGAAAACCTGCGTTTGATAATAAATTGACAAAATGACAGCTGAACATTATCGTAACGAAATAGGGAATATATGGTCCAAACTGCGCAAGCCCACGGAAACGGAATTAAGTAAAGACTTACAATGCTTTTTCGCAGAGGTACAATCTAATAGATTTCTTTTCCTAACTGAGGCAGGTGTAGAATTCTCTTGGCCAGAAACGTCATTTTTTCCTGTGCTAATGCGCCTTTTCTGTCCGCCTTGCTTAGGCAGCGACAGAGCTTCAAATGGCTCTAAGCACTATGGGACTTAACATCTGTGGTCATCAGTCCCCTAGACTTAGAACTACTTAAACCTAACTAACCTAAGGACAGCACACACATCCATGCCCGAGGCGGGATTCGAACCTGCGACCGTACCAGCCTCGTGGTTCCGGACTGAAGCGCCTAGAACCGCTCGGCCACCGCGGCCGGCGCGAAAGAGCTGTTAATCATTAACTGTGAAGCAGTGAGAATGTGAACCCTGTCTTGTGGGTGACAGAGAAGATGGCGATCCTTATTTACACGAACAAGGAGATTAGATTCGTGGCAGTTCAGAGAACTAATCGAGGTCCGCCGATAAATGTTTCAGATTAAATCTAAAGGCCCGTTTGCATAAGCCGTAGAAGTGCGTATTGCCGACGATATGTTTGACAATGTTATCCGGCAACATTGCAGCCACACGAAATGAGCTACATATACACTGAAGTGCCAAAGAAACTGGTATAAGCATGCGTATTCAAATAAAGTGTCTGACGCATTTGTTACATCGGTTACTGCTGCTACAATGGCAGTTTATCGAATAAGTTCGTTTGAACGTGGTGTTATAGTAGGAGCACGACCGATAGGACACAGCATCTCCGATGTAGCAATCAATTGGGGATTTTCCCGTACGACCATTTCACGAGTGTACTGTGAATAACAGATATCCGGAAAAACATCAAATCTACGACATCGTTGTGGCAGGAAAGACATCCTGCAAGAACGGGATCAACGTCAACTGAAGAGAATCGTACCAGCTTGACAGAAGTGCGACTCTTCCCCAAATTGCTGCAGATTTCAATGCTGTGCCATCAACAAGTGTTAGCGTGCGAACCATTCAACAAAACATCATCGACATGGACTTTAGAAGCCGAAGCTCCTCTCGCGTTCCTTTGATGACTGCACGACACAAAGCATTACACGTCGCCTGGGTTCGTCAACACCGACATTGGACTGTTGATGACTGGAAACATGTTACCTGGTTCCCTGCTGAGATGCTGGTGGAGGCTCTGTAATGGTGTGGGGCGTGTGCAATTGGAGTGATATGGGACCCCTGATACGTCTAAATACGACTCTGACCGGTGACACTTACGTAAGCATCCTGTCTGATCACCTGCATCCATTCATGTCCAGTGTACATTCCGACGAACTTGGGCAATTCCAGCAGGACAATGCAATACCCAACACGTCCAGAATTGCTACAGAGTGACTCCAGGAACACTCTTCTGAGTTTAAACACTTCCGCTGGCCGCCAAACTCCCAAGGCGTAACATTACTGAGCATATCTGGGATGCCTTACAACGTGCTGTTCAGAAAAGATCTCCACACCCCTTTACTCTTACGAATTTACGGTCAGCCCTGCAGGATTCATGGTATCAATTTCCTCCAGCACTACTTCAGTCGAGTTCATTCCAAGTCGTGTTGCGTAACTTCTGTGTACTCGTGGGTGCCGTACACGGTATTAGGCAGGTGTACCAGTTTCTTTGGCTCTTCAGTGTAGTACAGCATTGGTGGACGGTATTGCCTGGAAATGTTTGTGGTCAGAAATTTGAGCACGGAGCCAAGCTATTGCTACAGAATGAACGAACTCGAGGTAGTGGATGTGAGCGCAGCTCTGCTGCTTTTACGTCAGACAAGAAATAAGGATAGAAAGAGCAATAGAAATCGGGCTTCGTGGGTGTGTTCTTTAATTAATCGGAATGCTTCAGAAAACTGAACTCGTGAACTGACAAAAATTTTCCAGGATTGTGTCAGAATGCCAGCAGACGAATTCGAATATTGGGTAGAAGCGATTGGTGCGAGAATTCAGACATGAGATCGTACGCCAGTTACATTCTTCGGCTTTTGGCTACTGGTGATTCTTAAAGATGTTTGTTGTAGGTCTTTAAATCGCACTGTTGATAAATAAGCTTCTTTTTATTTATTTGTTTACACGTCAAGTTCCGTAGGACAAAATTGAGGAGCAAATCAGCAAGGTCATGGAACGTGTCAGTACATGAACTTACAACATAAAAAAAATAACAGATAAAAATAAATGTTCATGAACCTGAAAAAAAGTCAGTTCATAAGTTTAAGTAAACGCTATCAACAATACAATAAGAATCAGCTTAATTTTTCAAGGTATTCCTCGACAGAATAGAAGGAGTGACCCATGACGAAACTCTTCAGTTTCGATTTGAAAGCGCGTGGATTACTGCTAAGATTTTTGAATTCGAGTGGCAGCTTATTGAAAATGGATGCAGCAGTATACTGCACACCTTTTCGCACAAGAGTTAAGGAAGTCCGATCCAAATGGAGGTTTGATTTCTGCCGAGTATTAACCGAGTGAAAGCTGCTTATTCTTGGGAATAAACTAATATTGGTAACAAGAAACGACAATAAGGAATATACATATTGATAAGCCAATGTCAAAATACCCAGACTCGTGAACAGAGATCGACAAGAGGTTCGTGAACTTACACCACTTATTGCCCGAACTGCCCGTTTCTGAGCCAAAAATATCCTTCTAGAATGGGAAGAGTTACCCCAAAACATAATACCATACGACATAAGTGAATTAAAATAAGCAAAGTAGACTAATTTACGTGTCTAAGTATCACTCACTTTTGATACCATTCGATTAGTAAAAATGGCAATATTAAGTCTTTGAACAAGATCCTGAACGTGGGCTTTCCACGACAGCTTACTATCTATCTGAACACCTAGAAATATGAACTGTTCAGTTTCACAAATAATATTCCGTTCTGTGAGATTAAAACGTCAGGTTTTGTTGAATAGTGTGTTAGAAACTGTAGAAACTGAGTCTTACTGTGATTTAACGTTGGTTTATTTTCTACAAGCCATGAACTGAGATCACGTACTGCACTATTTGAAACCGAGTCAGTGTTGCACACAACGTCCTTTACTACCAAGCTAGTGTCATCAGCAAACAGAAATATTTTAGAGTTACCCATAATACTAGATGGCATATCATTTATATAAATAAGGAACAGATGTATGCAATGTGTTATAAGAAGAACTGATGGTAAGTTTAAAAAAAAGTTTCTATTCACAAGCACACGGAAACATACGCGATAAAGCTAAGACATCAAAGTCAAAAGTGGTTGCGAACTCATTGGCAACAGCTAGTCAACTGTTTTTTTATAAGATTGCAGTTTCTGTGTACATTACTTTCGATGTCCCATAGCTCTGGTCATAGATGAATTACGTTCATGAAATTCATATCCACTTCTCCACTGTCGAATGCAATAAAGATCTAACAGAACAGGTGGTTCTATGTAGACGAGTGAAAATTTTCGAATGAAAGCGAAACACCACTGTTTCGCTAACAACGGGAAGGCCTCAGGTACAGCTAACGCATTTCTTTCGTATTATGTGGACTACTTGTGTACGACTTAAAAGGAAAGACCATAAAACATTTTAGCTCATCACTGTCTATGTTTCAGAAAACCATCCCTAAAGTTTACGAGGCGCAATTGATTCAGAATTAACGGGATCGATAGATAGTTGAAAATAAAGCATTTTTCACCACCATACACGGGGTGCGCAAACGCATAGTTTTCACGAAATCGAGGAAAGAAACTTTTTTGATTTCCACTTATGCAACCATAACGTAAATGCCGCTGAAGGAAAGTGCCGCTGGCTTAGTGACCGAGGCATCTGGCTGGGGAGCACAGAAACTGTGTTCGATTCCAAATGAATTCTGTAGGTTTTTTTTTATCTGTATTTTTTTGGCACGAAATTGGTGTCATTCCCCTAAATGCCGGGATGGATCCTTTGAAAGGGCACGGCCGACTTTCTTCAGAATCCTTCCCTAACCCGATGGCACCGATGACCTCACTGTTTGGTCCCTACCCCAACACCAACCAACCAACGAAATTGGCATGAATGAGGAATAAGAACAATGTAGGCAAATAAATTTCTCATGTGACTTGGTACCAGACGTATGCAGTGGTTTGGTAGAAGAACTGAAGGTAAGTTTGAAATACAAATAGAGTTTTTATTTGTATCTTCTTTTTGTACACTAGCGCACGGAAAAACACGTGATAAAGCTCACATCAAAATCAAGCATCCTCACCGGAAATTAAATCTAGTGGCTTTACGGTGGCTCTTTCACTCACTGTATTACATGTCTTCACTTTGTTTCCATGGATTAGATTCATGGTACTACGAAAGCAGTCTTCCTGCATCTACATTGTTCTGTCCGAAGATTCGCCGGAAAACAGACTTGGTTTACATTTAAAAATATTTCTTCTTCGGAAATAAATTTTACTGCATACTACGCATACGATAACATTGTCTGTTAAGTCGATGCTGAAACTTGATCATGAATTATGTTCTGGATTGTTACTTCACCCGCTCGATTGTGTAATTTACACTGGGTTTCCAGAAGCAGACTGCAATTCTGAATCCTCGAAATAAACTATTTGAATTGGCGACGAAAATAAACATCGTATGGCTGCCACGCAGTTCTGTAGTTTGGCAGTGTTACTTCTAACGCGTAAATCGGTTGACTGTCGTCATCAATAAACATGGTATTATATATGACGGCATTACTTTGTGAACTCCAAGAATCTAATGACAGACAAAACTTCTAACTAACAACTTACGGTTTTAAAACGGAAAAAACAAAAAGCTGCAGAATGCATTTGGAAGCAGATATATGTTCTATGCTCAGCAGCCAGATGCCTTAGTCGCTATACCAGTGGCGCTTTCGTCGCGTACATATGTGACAGACGTAAAAGTTTCCTCCTATGGTTTCTACGACCCCAGACGATGAGAAATGTTCTCCTTTCAGTTAGTCATCGGTCCCGTCAATTTTGAGTCGATTGGGCTACATGTTCTTCAGAGGTGGTTTTCTCAAAAGCAAGGGGGCGGGAAGAGAGGGTTTGAGCCAAAATATCTTAGCGTCTTTCATTTTAGGTTGTACACAAACGACCTCCCAAATATGAACCGAATCGGTTGGCCGTGTCTGAGACCTTTCCCTTGTCAGACACGTGACTCCACAGGTGTCGGTGAGAGAAGCACGAAAAAAAAGTGTCAAGAAACAAAGGAATTAAAGACATTAGCTGCCAGTGGGCACTTATTTACATGAATGACGCAAACTGAAAATTTGTGTCGGACTGGGAATAGAAACTGAGTCTTCGGATTACTAGGCAGATGTGCTTACCACTGCGCCATTCGGACACAGTAGACAGCTTAACTGCGTAGACTACCCTATCACGCCTGTCTACTCACATCACAAGCTGCTCATGTGGTGCCGCTTCTCATTAGCCTCTTTACTAGTGGGATCTCGCCCATTCCTGTAAGGGTTCGAGTCTGATGTGCACCTGCACTGAAAATATCTTAGCTCGTCTTCACCTTAATTATATATACGTGGTGTTTGTTCTTTCGGACATCAGGAACAGGAGACCCGGGCTCGAATGCCAGCCTGGCAGAAATTTTTGACTTGCCTCATTGATAGTAATCAATGCCTCCTGGCAGGAAATTTCATTAATTCCTCTGTGCCCTGATTTATAATGGACGCAGGATGTAACTGGTGTCTTTTCTTTTGCACAGACACCACATATATATAAAAGAGAGAGTGAAAGGGAAGTTTTCTTCTTTAAGGCCAGCAGCATAGTATACGTCTGATAACGACATGATTATTAGAACAGACGCGCCAAACAGTTGCTTATAAATAAGTTATATTTATTCACGACAGACTGTTTCGGCCGTTATCGCCATTGCCAAGTACTCGTACGTCGAGATTGATGTGATGTCCATATTACGTCGTTAGTGTAATGATGTAAATGTGTTGAAAATAAAATGTTAATCACAGCCCGACAGTAATTTGACAGTTCCACTCTCATGACGCTATTTGTTTACATTTATATTAAAAATGAAGAAATTCCTCCAGCTGTATTTAAGGTCTCGATTTTATTTTGGCAACTAGTTCCAACGTTGTAACAACGTCATCTTCAGGCCCTTACACTTATTGGCGTCAACTGCTTGCGGCTGATACTAGAAGTTAGTAACTAGTTACTAACCACCTTCCACACGGAGCGCTTCCGTATCTCACCACTGACTCCTAGTATCAGCCGCACGCAGTTGACGTCAACAAGTGTAAGGGCCTGAAGATGACGCTGTTACAACGTTGAAACTAATTGCCAAAATAAAATAGACACCTTAAATACAGCTGGAGGAATTTCTTCATTTTTAATATAAATTTATACCAGCTGACGTCCCACTGTCTTACATTTCAACTATGATGTACGAAGACTATATGTTTACATCTGCCTAATCTTTACAGACATGTAAGTTCATAAAAATTGAACTATCAAACTACTGTCTCAACGTAACTAACATTTTATTTTCAACATATTTACGTAATTTGCCACCTTATTAAAACAGTGATAGTTATAAGACAGTTCACTAACGACGTAATATGGATTTGATATCAACCTATACGTACTTGACAATGGCGATAAAGGCCGTGAATGAAGGTTATTTATTATAATCAGATATTTGGTGCATCTATTATAATAATGAGAGGTAACCTTTGCAAACAAGTACAGAGCTGGATATCGACCTGAAATATTCTCCATTCTCGGTGGACGCTACCGTCTACTCACCGCCAATAAATCGACAATTACCTGCAACGGCCTGCTACCTCAGCAACATCTCCCAGCCGTACAGCGAAATTGCCATCTATTGCAGCCATCTTGCACCATTGTTGACGGTCACGCTATTGCGGCCGAATGTTGCCTTAAATAACAGTACGTCGCGTATTTTGTCTCGCGCACCACACATATCGGACAGAGTGAGTAGATTATGCTAGCGGCCGCACGACGCAGCGGAATCTTCGAAGCGTTAACGAAAGGAACGTTTCGCCTAGGGCTGCTGATAGAGTATCGATATATCGATAATTTAAAAAAAATATCGATGTACATCTGCAACATTTCTTTCTTGCCGCCGCGCGGAGTGGCCACGCCGTTTGAGACGTCATGTCACAGACTACGTGGCCCCTCCCACCGGAAGTCCGAGTCCTCCCTCGGGCCTTTGTGTTGTTCTTAGCATAAGTCAGTTTAAGTAGTGGGAAAGTCTAGGGACCAACAACCTAAGCAGTTTGGTCTCTTAGGAATTCACACACATTTAAATATTTTTGTTTCCCGTCGCTCGAGGTAGCCGCGCTGTCTATGGCGTCTTGCCACGGTTCGCACGGCTCCCCCTGTCGGAGGTTCGAGTCCTTCCTCGGCAATGGGTTTGTGTGTTGTCCTTAGCGTAAGCTAGTTTAAGGTAGATTAAGTAGTGTGTAAGGATAGGGACTGATGACCTCCGCAATTTGGTCCCATAGGAACTTACCACAAGTTTCCAAAAAATTTCTTTCTCCGAGATACCGATGTGTTGACATCGAAATAGCAATATCGAGTGCCGATACTTTTTTTTATATATTTTTTTCACAATTATTTACGACAAATATTTGAAGTTGTTCTTAAATTGCAGCAGAACATAAGTTTACTTCCACTGTGTGAAGGCGTCTTACTACTTTTTGAACTATCATCATGTCCAGTCTTTCTCTTTGAGAGTGTGAAGCAAGAGTGGATGGCACAAAGAAGTAGTTCGACTAAGCTGGGGAGTGTCAGTGTGAATGGAATAACAAAATATCCAGTGTGAAGAAATAGTATGCCTAATTGAATATTTAATAATAATTCAATATTTAAATATACAGCTTTAAAACTGGCAGTATACAGAATGTCTCAAAAAGGACTTTATAACTTTAAAAATTCATATAAATTTATTGAAAGAAGATACAGAGCTGGGTTTAGTGTTGTTTTGTAGGAAAACACATCAGATTTTTTTAACTTAAACTAAGGATGTTGTATGTGGCTTCGTTGGTTATCCTGCTCATATGCCATCGGAAGTCAATTTCTTCCCAAACTCGCTGTAACATTGCAGGTGTAACTTGCTCAGTAGCGGCTTAAATTCTTGCTCTAAGTTATGGTAGAGAAGCCGGCACAAGAGGTATAAACGCGATATCCTCGTCGAATCCCCCCCCCCCCAAAAAAAAAAAGAAATCGAGTGGTGTCAGGTCTGGGGAACGTGGGGGCCATGCAATTGGCGCATCACGGCCAATCCATTGACCTGGGAAGCGGTCACTGAGAAAATCCCGGACGGCAGCCAGGTAGTGGGGTGATGCACCATCTTGCATGAAGTAAACATTTCTCTCTTGGTCATCCTCATCGATCTGTGGTGGCAAAACATGTTGTATCATCTCCATTTACACTATCCCGTTGATGGTTCTCTCACGGAAAAAATGGGCGGTACACATTGTTCTTGCTCAATGCACAAAAAACGCTCAGTTTAGGTCTATCACGATCATGTTGCAATGTTTGATGTGGATTTTCACTGCCCTAAATGGTACAGTTGTGTGTGTTAATATTGCCACTTAAGTGAAAAGTCGACTCGTCGGGAAAGATGATTTTGTCCAAGAAATGTTCAACCTCAAGTAACCGATTTAACATATTCGCACTGAAGTTCTCGCGAGGAATTTTATCAGTGTCTTTTATTGCCTGTACGATCGTCAATCTGTACAGTTTCAAAGGCAAACTGTTTCTCAACATACGCCAATCAGTCGTATGTGAGATTTGCAGTTCGCGAGATGCACGCCGGGTCAATTTCGTAGGGCTGTTCACAAAACGTTGTTTCACTCGCTCAGCGACCTCGTCACATGTGCTTGGACAACCCGCAAGACATTTATACCATACATAAGTTGTCGGCCAACGAGGAGGACCGTTAGCATACTTGGTACGGAAATTTCGCTGAACTGTTGTCGCCGACTTCGATTCTTCAAACCGAAACACACAGCTAGCGCGCTCGGGTCCAGCAAAGGCAGCCATGTTTAATGCAACGGCCGCTAGCGCTACTGAAGGTGCGATACGGCCTAGCGAACTACGCGACACAAAACTTGATGTATTTCCCTACTAATTGAAATTACAATCACTTCTGTAGGTACTATGAATTAATTTATATGAATTTTCAAAGTGGAAAAGTCCTTTTCGAAATACCCTGTATTTGCAATGTGCAGTCGATATTTTATTGACCGGTAGTCGATGTTTTTCCTGTCGATATATCTACAAATAGATAAATTTTTCTGGTATGTCGAGGGCAGATAACGACATTTTTTTAAGTACTGACATACCGGATACCTCGAAATTTTTAAAAAGATCAACAGTCCTAGTTTCGACCTCTGCTTGCTGTCGGCACCTGACTGACTGGGCAACTTCCTGCTGTTTCAGCAGCAACCGCAGCTATGTGGACAGCCGGACGGGGCGGGTCGCGCCAACTGCGCGTCTGTGTCGTCGGCCGCCGTATGGCACAACGCAGGACGACGGGATCCGTGTCAAGGTCGTGGCCAGCGGGCAGCGGACAGCCTCACTGCCTTCCGCAGTGGACTCCGCGCCGCCCGGCACGTCGCGCTCGTCACAGGGAGGCGACGTAAGAGCTGCGTCCGAAACAGACTACCGCCCCAAGTGAAGACGGCATACGCTGGTTATGTTGTTGTTGTGGTCTTCAGGCCTGAGACTCGTTTGATGCAGCTCTCCATGCTACTCTATCCTGTGGAAGCTTCTTCATCTCCCAGTACCTACTGCAACCTACATCCTTCTGAATCTGTTTAGTGTATTCATGTCTTGGTCTCCCTCTACAATTTTTACCAAAAAATGGTTCAAATGGCTCTGAGCACTATGGGACTTAACTACTGTGGTCATCAGTTCCCTAGAACTTAGAACTACTTAAACCTAACTAACCTAAGGACATCACACACATCCATGCCCGAGGCAGGATTCGAACCTGCAACAGTAGCAGTCCCGCGGCTCCGGAGTGCGCGCCTAGAACCACTAGACCACCGCGGCCGCCCTACAATTTTTACCCTCCACGCTGCCCTCCAATACTAAATTGGTGATCCCTCGATGTCTCAGAACGTGTCCTACCAACCGATCCCTTCTTCTAGTCAAGTTGTACCACAAGCTCCTCTTCTCCCCAATTCTATTCAATACTTCCTCATTAGTTATGCGATCTACCTATCTAATCTTCAGCATTCTTCTGTAGCTCCACATTTCGAAAGCTTCTATTCTCTTCTTGTCTACACTATTTATCGTCCACGTTTCACTTCCATACATGGCTATACTCCACTCAAATACTTTCAGAAACGACTTCCTGACATTTAAATCTATGTTAAGAAATTTCCTTGCCATTTCAAGCCTACATTTTATGTCCTCTCTACTTCGACCATGATCAGTTATTTTGCTCCCAAAATAGCAAAACTCCTTTACTACTGTAAGTGTCTGATTTCCTAATCTAATTCCCTCGGCATCACCCGACTTAATTCGACTACATTCCATTATCCTCGTTTTGCTTTTGTTGATGTTCATCGTATACCCTGCTTTCAAGAGACTGTCCATTACGTTCAACTGCTCTTCCAGGTCCTTTGCTGTCTCTGACAGAATTACAGTGTCATCGGCGAACCTCAATGTTTTTATTTCTTCTCCATGGATTTTAATACCTACTCCGAATTTTTCTTTTGTTTCCTTTATTGCTTGCTCAATATGCAGATTGAATAACATCGGGGATAGGCTACAACCCTGTCTTACTCCCTCCCCAACCACTGCTTCCCTTTCATATCCCTCGACTCTTGTAACTGCCATCTGGTTTCTGTACAAATTGTAAATAGCCTTTCGCTCCCTGTATTTGACCCCTGCCACCTTCACAATTTGAAAGAGAGTGTTCCAGTCAACATTGTCAAAAGCTTTCTCTAAGTCTACAAACGCTAGAAACGTAGGTTTGCCTTTCCTTAATCTTTCTTCTAAGACAAGTCGTGGGTCAGTATTGCCTCACGTGTTCCAACATTTCTACGGAATCCAAACTGATCCTCCCCGAGGTCGCCTTCTATCAGTTTTTCCATTCGTCTGCAAAGAATTCGTGTTAGTATTTTGCAGCCGTGACTTATTAAACTGATAGTTCGGTAATTTTCACATCTGTCAACACCTGCTTTCTTTGGGATTGGAATTATTATATTCTTCTTGAAGTCTGAGGGTATTTCGCCTGTTTCATACATCTTCCTCACCAGATGGTAGAGTTTTGTCAGGACTGGCTCTCCCAAGGCCGTCAGTAGTTCCAATGGAATGTTGTCTACTCCTGGGGCCTTGTTTCGACTCAGGTCTTTCAGTGCTCTGTCAAACTCTTCACGCAGTATCGTATCTCCCATTTCATCTTCATCTACACCCTCTGCCATTTCCAGAATATTGTCCTCAAATACGTCGCCCTTGTATAGACCCTCTATATACTCCTTCCACCTTTCTGCTTTCCCTTCTTTGCTTAGAACTGGGTTTCCATCAAAGCTCTTGATATTCATTTGTCCTCTAGCCATCCCTGCTTAGTCATTTTGCACTTCCTGTCGCTCTCATTTTTGAGACGTTCGTATTCCTTTTTGCCAGCTTCATTTACTACGTTTGTATATTTTCTCCTTTCATCAGTTAAATACAATATATCTTCTGTTACCGAAGGATTTCTACTAGCCCTCGTCTTTTTACCTATTTGATCCTCTACTGCCTTCACTATTTCATCCCTCAAAGCTACCCATTCTTCTTCTACTGTATTTCTTTCCCCCTACGGGGTGACTTTTAGGGATTGGTCGATGAGAGGATGCAGAACAAAAATGTCTAATGAACTGCATGGCTTCCATGATAGAGACCATTTATTCAGTCATACATTGTTACAGAGACTGCGGTCTAATACGCACTGTACCATGCACCCTCAGTTACAGTGTTGCTAAAAATGGTTTCCGTGTGCCTCAACACATACGTGTACGCGCCGTAGCATGTTCTGTCTCACACGTTCACGTCGCCAAGGTTAAACCCGAACAGTGTCAAACGCAGCATGAATGCGTTGCTCCACTGTCTCCACATCTGGAACGTGATCTGCATACACGATACTTCTGAGATGGCCCTATAACCGGAAATGGCACGGGTTGAGATCCATGAATGAGCAAGCCATGCAACTATACCCCCTTGTCTGATCCATGGACCAGGGAAAACACGATTGAGATGCGTCCGGACGTTAACGGCGAAGTGGAGCACCATCATATAGCAGCAACATAAGCCTTGGTATCAGCAATGGCACTTCTTCCAGTAGGGGAGACAAAATTACCCCGCAAGAAACGCCGGAAGTCCGGCCTGTTAGGCAACGTGGAAGGAAGACTGGTCCCAAACTACGGTCGCTAACTATCCCGACTCACACATTCCGGCTGCACCGATGCTGATGATTCACTGTCACCATACCATGGGGGTTCTGCATACTATCCCACAGACGACTGTTATGGAAGTTGAAAATACCACTCTGCGTAAAAGTGGCCTCATCTATGAATGGGGTGAATGACACAAATCCCGGAATCGTGGTTGCCTGGGGAAGAAACCAGTGACAAAACTGTTCCTGATTTGGAACGTCTATCGCCAGTAAGCCCTGCACACGCTGTAAGCGATAAGGGTACTAACAATTGTCATGGGGAATGTTCGACACCGTCGTCTGGCGTATCCTGTAGTAGGCCAACTGCCAGGTACTGATACGGCGGTTGCCTTCCACAGCGTGAATCATATTTTCTTTCAAGTCTGGTGTCCGAACATTTCGGGTATGTCCTTCATGACTTCCTGGTTCCTGAAACTATCCTGTTTCATACAAATGACAAAACATTGTTGCAAACATAGAATGCTGTGGTTAGTGTCGACGAGGATAGGACTCCTGATACAACCTTGCTGACCGCCGCCCATTGCCACTTGCCTTTCCGTAAGTAAACACCATGTCGGCAAGCTCTCGATTCGAAAACGGAACCATTGTGTACAACGCTGTATCACATATACTACAAGGTGAGTCAGGAAGAGAAGCGAATCGGACACAACATTGCCAATTACTTTGGTGGGAAAGCGCGCCGGAGCAAGGCCCCTTAAAACCCAGTACCACCCTCTAGGAGGAAACAATGTAGACTGTAACTGTGGCTGCATGGTACACCGCGTATTAGACCGCAGTCTCTGTAGCAAAGTATGACTGAAAAAATGGTCTCTAACATGAAAAGCATACATTTCCGGACATAGGTTCATTAGACCATTTTTGTTCCGTATCCTCTCAGTGCTCAATCCCAGGAGTTTGTACACTGTGGAAAAACTTGCCCTGTATTATACATCTGCATCCATACTCCGCAGCCCACATGCTGGTGTGTGGCACATGGAAATTTCTGTACCACTGTCACTCTTCCCCTTTTCCAGTCGTGAAAAATCCGCGAGAAGAAGGACTGTTGGTAACATAAAACTTATGGTCTGATAGCCGTGGTCGATGTATAAAACTCTCCCCTGACGTTTCATCTCCGACTGCAGGAGACATCCTCCAAGGTAAAGCGGCGAACTGCAAAGAGATCTCGAGGAAGCGCTGATTATACATGCAGTGCAGGGGGCGCCACTGTGCATCACCTGCCGTCTGCTATAAGACTGTCTCTGGTAATACCAACATTGTAGATTGAAAGTAATCGATCGTCACGCTGACATCAAATTTATCCAGTTTAACGCCTTCCTCTTTCCTGACAAACACCGTAATAATTTTAACGGAAAAGAGGAAGATGTTAACTGGATAAAATTTGGATGTCAGCGTTGCAGCGGAAGCGTGACGATCGATTACTTTCAATTGAGAATGTTGGTATTACCAGAGACAGTCTCATGGCCGACGCCACCTGATGGACAGTGGCGCCCCGTGCACTGTCTATATAATCAGCGCTTCCTCGAGTTCTCTGTGCAGTTCGCCGCTTTACCTCTGAGGATGTCTCCCGCAGTCGGAGACGAAACGTCA
Source organism: Schistocerca cancellata (assembly GCF_023864275.1). Lineage (NCBI taxonomy): Eukaryota > Metazoa > Arthropoda > Insecta > Orthoptera > Acrididae > Schistocerca > Schistocerca cancellata. The sequence goes on from NC_064632.1 coordinate 247,435,167, forward strand.
GGGGAGAGTTTTATACATCGACCACGGCCTATCAGCCCGGAAGTTTTCAGTGGACGACAATACCAGGTTGGTTCAAATGGCTCTGAGCACTATGGGACTCAACTGCTGAGGTCATAAGTCCCCTAGAACTTAGAACTACTTAAACCTAACTAACCTAAAGACATCACACACATCCATGCCCGAGGCAGGATTTGAACCTGCGACCGTAGCGGTCGCGCGGTTCCAGAGTGTAGCGCTCAGAACCGCTCGGCCACTCCGGCCGGCGACAATACCAGCCGTGATAGCCTACACAATATGACTGTTGGTAAGCTTTCGTGTAAGCTCTAATCTTCCTAATTTCATTTTTCATAATATTTTTGCGAAATAACGCAAGAGGATGCAATACACCGTTTGGTCGAAAGTATCCAGGACCCTGCTAGTGTCCATCGTTCGCCTTTACGGTGGTTTTAACTCTGTTGGTGACACTTTCAAAGAGGTGTCTGAGTGTCTGTGGACGAATGGCAGCACGTAGTCTGGAGCGAAGTTGATGTTATACTTCAGCCAAAAGGAGTTCCATTAGGTTCTGTTTGCTGCCGGATCCTTGAACATATTCTCAGTTTGAATATAATAAACCGTTTCGAGCTTATGTGCACGAATCAACATGGTTTTATGAATGAATCGCTTGCCCTTTTCTCATATGATCTACTGAGATCTATGGATGAACGGCAACAGGCAGATTCCTTATTTTAAGATTTCCGGAAAGCATTTGAAACGGTGCCCCAGTACAAGCTGTTAACAAGGTACGAGCATTTGGAATAAGTTCACAGGTATATGAGTGGCTTGAAGGCTTCTTAAGTAATAGTATGTGAAACGTCCCCTTAGAAAAATTATTGAATTACTGTGCTCTCTTACATTATTTGATTTTCAAACAGCTGAGCAAAACTGAACGTACTCAGACATTTCGCTCTTTACCTATTCTGATCAACAGTAAACTGACACACAATATTTTTAGCACAACGCAATCTGACTTTCAATAATCCCTACAAAAGAATGGCCCCGACTAACATTAACCTATACCTTTCACAAATCACTTACCTCACAAAAATCTTCGTTACTCGAACTACTGCAATACAGCGAGCGCCACTACTGTCAGCTAAATAAAAGATTCAAACTACTGAAGGCACTAACTACTGATAGGCATAGTTAGCAAATGAAAGATTTTGATAGAGAACAAACAATGTACTGTTTCTGATGGACACACGTCCAGATCATCCGCTCTCAAAAATCCGCCATCTCACTTCCCCACATCCACCACTGCTGGCGGCTCACCTCCAACTGCGCAACGCTACGCGCTGTTAACAGCCAACAGCCCAACACTACAATAGCGAATATTACAACAATGCCACCCAGCCACAGACTGCGCACAGCACAGCCAGTGATTTTCATACAGAGCGCTACGTGGCGTTACCAATATAAAAACCTAAACAGCCTACTTACATATGTCATCGAGGAGAGTGTTCATCAGCGAAAAGGGTATCGTCAGGAACTCCCCAGGGAACTGTGATAGGACCACTGTCGTTCTCTAAATACATAAATGGTTTGGCTGACAGGGTGGGCGACAATCTGCTGCTGTTTACTGATGATGCTGTGGAGTGCGGTAAGTGTCGGAATTGAGTGACTGTAGGGAGACACAAGATGACTTAGATAATATTTCCAGATGGTTTAATGAAAGGCAGCTACCCTACATGTGGATAACTAATACTGCTAGTGCCCTGCTTGATACAGTCGAGTCGTTTAACTGTCTGGGCATAACGCTACAAAGCGATATGAGGTGGAACGAGCATGTGAGAACTGTGGTAGGGAACGCAAATTGTCGACTTCAGTTTATTGGGAGAATTTTAGGAAAGATGGTTCACCTGTAAAGGAGATCCATGTAGGACGCTGGCGTGACCTGTTCTTGAGTACTGCTCTTGTGTTTGGAATCCGTACCGAGTCGGACCGAGGGAAGATATCGAAGCAATTCAGAGGACGACTGCTAGATTTGTTAACAGTAGATTCGAACAACACGTAAGTGTTACGGAGATGCTTCGGGAACTCAAATAGTCTGGGGAAAAGGCGACATTCTTTTCGAGAAACACTACTGAGCAAGATTCTACTGCCGCGAACATACATTGCTCGTAAGGACCACGAAGGCAAGATACCAGACATTAGGGCTCTTACAGAGGCATACAGACCGTCGTTTTTCCCTCGCTCTGTTTGCGAGTGGAACAGGGAAGAAAATGACTAGTAGTGGAACATTGTACCTTCCTCCATGCGCCGGACGGAGTATGTACGTAGATGCAAATGTAGTTTTATTTGGTGTTTCTTCTCTCAATCGCTTGATACTGAAATGGATGTGACTGCTTCCAGCAATTGTACGGCAATCGTGTAATCATATAATAATGAGTATTTCTGCCTCATTATGAGCAATACATTACCTTTGTTCTTAGTGAGAGTGAACTGTCAATTTCTGTACCAAGCATCGATCCTCTAGAGTTCTGTCTTCATTTCGCTGTTGTTTTCTAGCACTTCGACTTCTCTATGTTTAAGAGTATCATCCTTAAGAAGTCTCATGCAAATTCCAACGTTATCCAATGAGTCATTTATGTATATTGTGAAGTGTAATGGTCCTGTAGCAATTTTGTGATTACGACCGAAGTTATACTTAATTTTAAAGATTTATCTCCACTCTCTTTCAAATTCTAAAGGTGTCAGGGGTAAAATACCGGGAGCGAAAGGCTATTTACAATTTGTACAGAAACCAGATGGCAGTTATAAGAGTCGAGGGACATGAAAGGGAAGCAGTGGTTGGGAAGGGAGTAAGACAGGGTTGTAGCCTCTCCCCGATGTTATTCAATCTGTATATTGAGCAAGCAGTAAAGGAAACAAAAGAAAAATTCGGAGTAGGTATTAAACTCCATGGAGAAGAAATAAAAACATTGAGGTTCGCCGATGACATTGTAATTCTGTCAGAGACAGCAAAGGACTTGGAAGAGCAGTTGAATGGAATGGATGGTGTCTTGAAGGGAGGATATAAGATGAACATCAACAAAATCAAAACGAGGATAATGGAAGGTAGTCGAATTAAGTCGGGTGATGTTGAGGGTATTAGATTAGGAAATGAGACATTTAAAGCAGTAAAGGAGTTTTGCTATTTGGGGAGCAAAATAACTGATGATGGTCGAAGTAGAGAGGATATAAAATGTAGACTGGCAATGGGAAGGAAAGCGTTTCTGAAGAAGAGAAATTTGTTAACATCGAGTATAGATTTAAGTGTAAAGAAGTCATTTCTGAAAGTATTTGTATGGAGTGTAGCCTTGTATGGAAGTGAAACATGGACGGTAAATAGTTTGGACAAGAAGAGAATAGAATCTTTCGAAATGTGGTGCTACAGAAGAATGCTGAAGATTAGATGGGTAGATCACATAACTAATGAGGAAGTATTGAATAGGATTGGGGAGAAGAGAAGTTTGTGGCACAACTTGACCAGAAGAAGGGATCGGTTGGTAGGACATGTTCTGAGGCATCAAGGGATCACCAGTTTAGTATTGGAGGGCAGCGTGGAGGGTAAAAATCGTAGGGGGAGACCAAGAGATGAATACACTAAGCAGATTCAGAAGGATGTAGGTTGCAGTAGGTACTGGGAGATGAAGCAGCTTGCACAGGATAGAGTAGCATGGAGAGCTGCATCAAACCAGTCTCAGGACTGAAGACCACAACAACAACAACATCTCCATTAAAATGACGTCCTGTGTTCTGCTTTCAGAGACTGCTTCAGTCGAGTGACAAAGCTGATCCGTGATTCCGCACCCTCGCCTCCTATTCATCAGGCGACTGTGCGAACCTATATCGAACGCCGTCTCGAAGTCAAGTAACCCAGCATCAACCAGTTGTAACGGAACATATTAAAGGCTCTACTTTACCGAAGTATGTGATAGCCTCCAAATTCAACCAGTTTAACGAGTATTTATGATTACAGAAAAGTTATTGTGTATGTTAACAATGATTGCATAGCATGTCTCCATAAGCAGTCAATCCATTAAATTATACTGAATAACTGACCCACAAAAAAGTTAATATCACTTGATCACCGATACAGCAAATGTTATCATGTAAAAAAACTAAGTTCATCTTAAATAATTAATATGAAGTACGAAAAATAGTGGCCAACTTACGTATTTTGGACCTCCTTAAATAAAAATCACCCAGTGAAACCTATTTGTTCACTAGGACAGTTTTCACTCAGTATTCAAGTAAACACTCCTATTTTAGACGAAAACCAATGTAATTCTTAATAATTCATGTTATTTACTTATTTATGCAAATTGGAGAAGTCAATTGACAAACTTCTAAAAACGGCCTTTTTGTAACAAAGAATTATTCTGTCAAGTCAACAAATCTGTCTGTCATTTTAATAACCTGTTAAATTATGTCACTCGATATAAATTAATAAATTTTCTCCACAAATTAGGATAACAGATGTACATGTGACTTATAAACTATATCTCTTTTTAGTAGTTTTTTGACAAGGTTATAAATACAAGCAGTAAGAAGGGTCGGGAGCGGAGTCTGAATGTCACTTTGGTAACATGTATGTGTGTTATTGTTTGAGGTGGATAAACATTGCAAAGAACATGTAAAAGAAGTGCTACTTTGTGTTGTCTCATTGTCTTTGGTGGACAGTGGAATTAAGATGGCCACCAGAGCAATAAATATTTGAAGTTTAAATATTTGTTGGTTTCGCTCATTATTTATCATCAAAAGCACATCAAAAACACGGGACTTCATCTTTTTACCCCTAGACAACCAGATTTAGAGCCAGCATTAGCGTCGAGACACAGCAGCGATCCAGCAAGCAGCAGCTATTACCACAATGCATTTTAATGGCGCCAACCTAACATCAAGTGCTAACAAGCTCCGTAAATGGGATTGAAATAGTGCAATTATAGCAATATTCACGACTAGGCGACCATTATAAAAGTGGGGGCTCGTCTGGGATCTTTAAGTGCATCGATAATAATAGTGCAGCGATAAATTTCGTAAGTGCTTAGCACTACAAAAAAAGTTTATTTGTGCAGTGTGGCAACAGTGAAAATATTTCAAAGTGAAAAAACGTGTGTATGTGCGACTACAAAAAATTATCATCACACCACTCAGAAGATTAACATCTGGATTATGTCAATGGAATTCATCAATCAAGACTTCAGCTTCGATAAAACTGAATAAAAGTGAAGAAAGCCAACAAGGAACACCGACCACGACATCATAGCAGAGCTACAGAAAAAAGCAAGGTATTTTGTTGTTGTTGTCATTTGAAAAATTAATAGTTAACATGTCTCTACCTGAGAGTGATGAGATCGTAGGAAATGTAAAAATTGAACCAGGGGAGGATGAACAATTAAACTTAACGAAGTGGGTAACAGGGTTTGCAACTCAAATAAGTTCGCAACTTGAACAATCCAGTGAACAAGTAAATTTGAAACTTAAGGAAAACACAGATAGACTGGATAAGTTAAGTTTGAATTTTGATCTATTAAGTACTCATCTCAATGAGAAGTGTGAGGAAATTAAAACTACCCTCAGTAAGGACGCTACGGAACAGTTGATACACTTCAGAAAAGAATTTCAAGTTAAAGTTGAAAGTTTGAATGGAAACATACAAGCTAACACAGACAGCATTGCTGTCATCAACAACAGAGTAGATACTGTAATAGAAAGATTAGATCAGAGAATAGACAAAACATCAGAAAACCTTAAACAAGAATACAACCTGTATACCACTAATGTAGATACAAAAGTAGAAAATATACACACTAAATATACACAATTGGAAGACACTGTGATGTCCAAACAAATGTTTTACAATCAAAATACAATGTATGGCGACATCCAGGTGAAATGCTTTCCTGGTGAAAATCTGCACCCTATTTACTTTATTCACCAATGTAAGGATATGTGTGTAGTAGGAATGTAAGATAACATAAAAATTAAGTTAGTAAAAAGGTTTCTAGAAGGGGAAGCCCTATCCCGGGCAAACGAGAATAATGATTCTTGGAATACTTTTGAAGAGTTTGAAGCTAAATTTATTTGTAAATTTTGGTCACAATCCATACAAGCCAGATTAAAGTCAGAATTTCTAAATGTACCAGTGTATAGAGGTAAAGTAGGGGGAATGCTAAAATTTTGCAGAGATCAATTTAAAAAACTTGCTCACTTGAATAACTCTTTTGATATTATGATACAAATTGATGTTTTAAAAAGAAGGTTACCAGAGAGACTGCAGTGGGAATTGGTCCATGGACCAGACAATTCAATGGAATAGTTCCTGAAATTTGTAGATAGATTAGATAGGGCCTTGGAGAGAGAAAATAATCAAAATTTTGTTTCTGGCAACAACCAGTATGGGGGGTGGAACAGGAATGTAAATAGAGATTATTATGGGAGGAGGGACTTTGAAAATTCTAGAAATAATGCTCCAAATAGGGGAGATAGGAGATATGAAAATGATTTCAGAAACAATACACATGAGGGAGGATGGAGGAGAGATAACAGGAATGATAGAAATAGGTATTGGGGAAGAGAACAAGATAGAAGGGGGTTTGTTGAAACTAGTGAACAAAACGACAACTACAAACAGACAGACAGAGGGAACCAGCTGGGAAATGGTGAACAGCCCCACTAGATGTCCATAGTTTTTGGGTATAGACAATATTATGACAGGAAAACACATAACCGAAACTGGAAAAGGAGAGGATACAATGTAAAGAGTAAGTACCATGAAAATACTGACGTTGTTAGAATGAATAAATTAGAATTTAATAAAAGGTTTTGGGATACTATGAGTAAAAGTGATACAGTTAACAAAAACAGTGTTCAAGCACAGGTAGTTAGTGAAAGTGCAGAAGTTGAAGGTATTGCAGAGTTCCATAGTTGGGCTGAAAAAGATACTGGTGTTAATAACAAGTCAGACACACCACAAATAGAATCTGTTTTGGGGGGTTTATTTGATAAGAAGGGGGATGATGAAGTGTTTAATGGGGCCAAAGACTTAATTGCTGAGATTCAGATACGTAGGGGGAAACTGAAGATGAAGTTGTTGTGGAGAAGGAGGAAGAAGTAACAGAGGGACATTTAAATAATGATCCTAAGTCAAGTTATGTTATTGATGGGAGTGTGGAGGAAGAAATAAAAGTATTTGTAGAATTGAAAACTGATGATGAGGTAAAGGTAAGCGATGTGACAAATATGGGTAATAATGGGGTTAATTTAAGTGAAATGCAGGCTAGGGAATGTGTATCTGATGACAAGCTATTGCCTATTGGGAACTATGAAACACTAATCTATGAGAATGGTAATAATAATAATATTAATGAAAATATAAAGGGATTGAATGTAAAAGTGTGTTTTCAAGAAAAAGGGGAAAAGTTTTTAGAAGTTTTGGGGAACAACTATGGAAACTGTATAAACAAAGATGCATTTTGGAAAGAATTAGCAAAGGTAAGTGCGACCTTGTATCTTACATGGTGGATAAGAATCTGTAGTGCACTCATACAAAATGGGGTGAAAACAGTAGTTTGGTAAGTGGCAACACAGTGTTAAGAGGAATACATAAAAACAAAGGTTTATATTTAAATGTCAACGCTTTGCAAACAGAGAGGGATGTGTCTAAGTGTAGGAAAGAGACATTAGACTTAGGAACTAAAGAAATTGAAAATGATCTATTGTTTGAAAATACTGAAATAGACAAAGATGTTGAGCTAGGTTGTCCATATGTTAAAGTAAACATTGACAAGTGGGAAGGAAGAGTGTTAGTAGACACAGGAAGTCCTGTTTCTGCCATCACTTCTAGACTTAGAGATAAGGTCAGAAATTCTCAACATTTTCCTGAGATGCCAGTTGTTGGATTAAAAGCAGAGCCGGCATTAGCATCGAGACACAGCAGCGATCCAGCAAGCAGCAGCGATTACCACAATGCATTTTAATGGCGCCAACCTAACATCAAGTGCTAACAAGCTCCGTAAATGGGAGTGAAATAGTGCGATTATAGCAATATTACGACTAGGCGACCATTACACAGTGCGCCGGCATGAGTCTGGTGGATCGACAGAGCGAGGTACTGGGTGAACCCGAACTGTACCCCACAACTGTCAGTAACAACTGCTTATTAACATCACTGTTAACCTGTCAAAGATCCCTTGGAGTTTCATAATATGAACACTAAAATATAGATGGTCCAGTTGTAACACAATTTTCAATCAGACATGTAATTTATAAAAAAATTTCCTTTAAAATGTGTCATAATGTAAGTGTGATATACAAAGAGTACATGGAAAGGGTGATATATGGGATGTTAGAGTGCTGTACTAACGTATCTTTGTAACTTACATAAGGAAATACGTGAAGTGTACAATTTACCAAATAATATTTTGTCATGAACTAGTGAAATAAAAATGTTCGTGTATGTAATTCTATTTATTTGTGCAAGATGTCATTTGTATAAAATGGTACACGCCTAGGGACTAAGTGTAACAGACGGAGTGGTTTTGTACTGTACGAAAGTTACTGTGGCAGGTTACTGCGGGTTTTTGGCGCGCTACCTGTAGAGCAAGCGGGAACGAGAGGACACAGCCTGTACGCAGCAGATGGAGCAGGCGATGCCTTGCCTGAAAATTGCCTCGGATGACGACTGCTGAATTATTACGGCTTTGGAACAAGTTGTTGGGCGATGATATAGACGTTACAACGACGCCAAGAAGAATAAATTAGTCCATACTTCAAGAAACTTGTACGCTGCCATTAGTATCCGCCACAAGTAACGACTATAGCCAAAAGAAACTGTATAATTAGAATTGTAGAAGCGTGAACCGTTCATTCAAAAAATCTTCTTTTTTAAAGTATTATTGTGTTAAACATAAATGTTGGTTAACCCTGTTATTTTATTCCTAATCATGGTCCTTTCCTAGCGCTTGATTATTCCGAGTAAACCTGTTATAAAAACATTTAAAGTGCTTAAATTTAATCTTTGAATAAATACCTGAAAGTCAAATTTTGGTTAAGTACTGAAACAGATGTTTTCAGAAAAACTTAACTCTCTTTGTGGTAGTAAGTAAAGTGAAAGTGAATAAATTAGTTTTGCTAAAAAGACGACCTCGTCACGCATTAATATTGAGGTTTTGCAAATTTAAGTTTTGAGTAGAGTGAAGATAAAAATACGAAATTCAGTAAAGAACAAAGAGTTGTAAAAAGAAAACCGCTTTTGTGGCTCAGTAACACTGAGGGTTGCATAAGAATTCTGAATGACTGCACCCTGCCTTTGGCTTTTGACAGAACATTTTTTAAGACAGACATATAAACAAAGTGTCTTAGTAAATTTAAACATGTGTATTATGCTATTAGAATATTTAAGTATTTAATTTGTTGGTTATATAAATTGCAAACATAGAAGTCCTCCCTCGACAAATTTTTTTAACATATATTGTTTAAAAATTCGTAGCCTTTCTATATCTAAACTATATATGTATGTCGATGTAAAAGATTCCTGAGTCTTTTTCAGAACAACATCCTGAAAAGTTATATTTATTTATGAAGTCAATTTAGGGAACAGCAGGAAAGTAGGTCAGATTTACTTCTTCTGCTTTCCTGAAACTTAACTCTTTCTTTGCCTAGACAGGCTTGCGACCGCACGTCCATTAGACAAACCACTTAATGTACTTGGTAAAGGAAGGTCCTAGATTCAGTATTGTTCCATTTTTACTGTGTTTCTTTTCTACAGCTAGAAAACTCTTAGGACAAGAACTAATAGTCTAATTTCCATTGCCATTAGTCATCTATCACGGTCAAATCATGTAAAACATTGTACGACAGTTGTGGAAAGTTGACATGTTTATGACATGTATACTGCAAATAGGTGGGAATTTAAGGAGATGGGACCTGGTTAATCTGACAGAACCAGAGGTTGTAGAGAGTTTCAGGGAGACCATTTGCGAACGATCGACAGGAATGAGGGAAAGAAATACAGCGTAAGAAGAATTAAGAAATACAGTAGAAGAAGAATGGGTAGCTCTGAGAGATGAAATAGTGAAGGCAGCAGAGGATCAAGTAGGTAAAAAGACGAGGGCTAGTAGAAATCCTTGGGTAACAGAAGATATACTGAATTTAATCGATGAAAGGAGAAAATAAAACACAGTTAATGAAGCGGGCGAAAAGGATTACAAACGTTTCAAAAATGAGATCGACAGGAAGTGCAAAATGGCTAGAGGACAAATGTAAGGATGTAGAGGCATATATCACTAGGGGTAAGATAGATACTGCCTACAGGAAAATTAAAGAGACCTTTGGAGAAACGAGAACCATTTGTATGAATATCAAAAGCTGAGATGGAAACCCAGTTGTAAGCAAAGAGGGGAAAGCAGGAGGTGGAAGGAGTATATGGAGGGTCTATACAAGGGCAATGTACTTGAGGACAATATTATGGAAATGGAAGAGGTCGTAGATGAAGATGAAATGGGAGATATGATACTGCATGAAGAGTTTGACAGAGCACTGAAGGACATAAGTCGAAACAAGGCCCGGGGAGTAGACAATATTCCATTAGAACTACTGACAAAACTCTACCATCTGGTGAGCAAGATGTATGAGACGGACTAAATACCCTCAGACCTCAAGAAGAATATAATAATTCCAATCCCAAAGAAAGCAGGTGTTGACAGATGTGAAAATTACCGAACTATCGGTTTAATAAGTAACGGCTGCAAAATACTAATGCGAATTCTTTACAGACGAATGGAAAAACTGGTAGAATGCGACCTCGGGGAAGATCAGTTTGGATTCCGTAGAAATGTTGGAACACGTGAGGCAATACTGACCCACGACGTATATTAGAAGATTGATTAAGGAAAGGCAAACCTATGTTTCTAGCATTTGCAGACTTAGAGAAATCTTTTGACAATGTTGACTGGAACACTGTCATTGAAATTCTGAAGGTGTCAGGGGTAAAATACAGGGATCGAAAGGCTATTTACAACTTCTACAGAAACCAAATGGTCTTTATAAGAGTCGAGGGGCATGAAATGGAAGCAGTGGTTGGGGATGGAGTGAGACAGGGTTGTAGCCTATCCCCGATGTTATTCAATCAGTATATTGAGCAAGCAGTAAAGGAAATAAAAGTAAAATTCGGAGTAGGAATTAAAATCTATGGAGAAGAAAAAAAACTTTGAGGTTCGCTGATGACATTGTAATTCTGTCAGAGACAGCAATGGACCTGGAAGATCAGTTTAACGTAATGGACAGTGTCTTTAAAGGAGGATACAAGATGAACATCAACAAAAGCAAAACGAGGATAATGGAATGTAGTCGAATTAAGTCGGATGATGCTGAGGGAATTAGATTAGGAAGTGAGACGCTTAAAGCAGTAAATGAGTTTTGCTATTTGGGGAGCAAAATAACTAATGATGGTCGAAGTAGAGAGGATATAAAATGTAAACTGGCAATGGCAAGGAAAGCGTTTCTGAAGAAGAGAAATTTGTTAATATCGAGTATAGATTTAAGTGTCAGGAAGTCGTTTATCAAAGTATTTGTATGGAGTGTAGCCATGTATGAAAATGAAACACGGACGATAGATAGTATGGACAAGAAGAGAATAGAAGCTTTCGGAATGTGGAGCTAGAAAAGAATGCTGAAGATTCGATGGGTAGATCACATAACTAATGAGGAGGTATTGAATAGAATTGGGGACAAGTTGACTAGAAGAAGGGATCCGTTGGTAGGACATGTTCTGAGGCATCAAGGGATCAGCAATTTAGTACTGGAGGGCAGCGTGGAGGGTAACAATCGTAGAGGGAGGCGAAGAGATGTATACACTAAGCAGATTCAGAATGATGTGGGTTGCAGTAGATACTGGGAGATGAAGAAGCTGGCACAGGATAGAGTAGCATGAGAGCTGTATTAAACTAGTTTCTGAACTGAGGACCACAAGAACAACAACATACTATATGCACATTTTCCCATATAATAGTGTTGTACGTAGCTTTTCCTGTAACAGGGCTATTTGTTCTGTGGGTGTAGTGTGTTATACACTCATATTAATGTGATCACCGGCTGTGTTCGACATCAACTTGCAATAATCGCTCACAGACGGCAGATGGCAGCACTAGCAGTGGATGGTATATAAGGCGAGTCGGTCGGGAGGGGGTTGGGGAGGTGTGTGTGGAGAACAGCGCAGTCATTGTCGTAATGAAGAAATGGAACGATTTATCTGACGACCAAAAGGGCCTGATCATTCGTTGTCAGCCAAAGGGTGAAAGCATTTCCGTAACGATTAAATGTGTAAACTGTTCGCGTGCAGCCGTGGTTAAAGTGTGGCAAAATGGCAGTATCGAAACCGGCGCTGAGGCCAACTGTGGTTCCCCACCGGCCATAGCTGACAGCGTTCATCGATGGCTGAGGAGACATGTACGGGTGAACAGACGTGCAAATTCTGAGCAGCTATCCGCCCACGCGAACCACGGGGCTACCACCAGTGCAGGGCCGGCTCAAGTCCAAGTGCCGCCCTGTGCGAGCTGCTGCATTTCCGTTCCGTCCCCCCCCCCCCCTTTCCGGTTTTTTGCGTCTTTTTTTTTTGCTTTTGTTTTACAAAACGTTTGTGGAATTTTATTTAAACAAATCTGTAGGAAATGTCAGCAATCAATCGTAATTTTTGTTTTTACTTTTCAGATCTACCTAGGTTTCAGCCACTGAGTGGACAGTCGCACTGCTTTTAATATGTGCTTACATCTAGTGTACGAGTAGTATTGTCAAACAAAAGTGCCGGTCAGTGTTTAATTGCTGTTCATGCAGGCGAAAACAGGTGCTTCATGGCTCAAAAACCAAAACGTCCGACTGTCACTCAGAAACGGATAGCAAAAATTTTCAAAAATACGTCGAAACCTAACTGACGCCAGGCTTATTACCATTGTCTTCATCCCTTGTAATTATTCGCAGCGTATTTACCCATTCGGAATACTTCTAGCCATTGTAGGTGTTGGACGTGTTTGACTGTAGTAATGTTCAAGCATTTTTTCCATAATGCGGGAAGAATAAAACACTCGGAAACTGCCATTGAAGGGCTTAGCAAAATTGCTTCAGGCTTAACATGTAACCGCAATATCGAACATTGCATTCGAATTTCCAAATTAGATTTCGTCTTCTGCAAAATTAGTTGAGAGTAAACCGCACGGCGCGTAACAGGCTGGCAGCGCTCCGCTCATAAGAATACCGGCGTGTACGCCAGACTGCTTCCCCCTGTCGTTTCCTCCGGCGTAAACACGACGGTGCTGCCACATTGGGGAGGAAGAAATTAGTCCTTCTCCCTCCCCTTGTTCAACGGGGGCGGCCGGCAGGTAGTCGAGGCGCCATGCCTCTGTTCCCGAAGCCGCTCCCTCCGAGGTTTGGTTTCGAATCCCCTCTTGGGCATGAATATTGAGTTTGTCCTAAAAAATGGGGGGGCGGCAGAATTGCCGCCCCTCGGAAAGTGCCGCCCCATGCGGCCGGACGTTTGTCACGTGTCTTGCGCGGGCCCTGCACCAGTGTCTCCTCAAAGACCGTTCAGCGAAAGCTTCTGCGTATGGGCTTTTGGGGTAGGCGTTGGTTCATGCACCCATGCTGACCGCTGTTAATCGGCGACGAAGGCTGGAATTTGCTCGTCAGTACCACAAATGGACGCTCACTAAGTGGTAAGCATGACCTTTACAGACGAAACGCACTTTATGCTCCATCAAAAAGAAGGCTGTTGGTGTGTACGGCGTGAAACGTCTGAAAGTCAACACGCTGCATGTGTTATGGTGTGGAGAATGTTTTCATGGCATTACCTGGGTGATCTCATCACTCTGGTAGGCAAAATGGATCAACACAAGTGTGCATCTATCCTTGGGGACCATGTCCTCCTCTACATGCACTTCGTTTTTCCTCTGCATGCTGGCATCTACCAGCAGGACAATGCAACATGTCACACAGCTCGCAGTGTGAAACAAGATGAGTTTTCGTACTCCCCTGACCAAACTCCCCAGATTTACACCCAACTGAGAATCTGTAGGACCATCTCGATCGGACTGTACTCATCATGGTACCTCACCCGAGAATGCTAGCGCAGCTGGCCACGTCGCTAAAAGTCGGCATGGCCACATATCACTGTCAGTACCTTCCGAAACCTCACTGACACCCTTGCTGCACGTCCGCGCTGAAAAGATGGTTATTCAGGCTTTTGGCAAGTGTTCACATTAATGTGATTGGACCGTGTGTATTATATCTTCATATTATGATAACGATTTGCTCATATTTGTGTTTAGTACAGGGTGACAATTATTGAACTATACTAAAAAAACGTAAATTAGTTACAAACTACGGCATGCACACGTTTTATTCAACATGTAAACGTCACTACAGATATTCGGATTTATGTTATGACATGTTCGATATGCCTGCCATTATTAGAGATGATGTGGAACTGACGAATAGCGAAATTCTGCACGACTTGCTGAAGTGTCGGAACATCGATGCAGTCTATGACCTCCTAGATGACTGTTTTAAGCTCAGCAATGGTTTTGGGGGTGTTGCTGTACAAAATGTCTTTTAATGAAGCCTCGCAAAAAGGAGTCGCTTGTGTTCAGATCCGGAGAATGTGGCGGCCAATCCAGGTTGGTGGTAGTGACCTCTGGGTACCCCAGAGCCAGAATGCGGTCCCCAGAGTGCTCCTCCAGGACATCAAACACACTCCTGCTTCGAAGGGATCGATCTCCGTCTTGCATGAACCACATCAAATCAGAGTCACTTCAGATAATGGGGATGGAATCATCTTCCAAAACCTTCACGTGCCGTTCGGTGGTCTCCGTACCATCAAGTAATATCGCATCGATTATTCCGTGACTGCACATTGCACACCACGCAGTCATCTGTTATGGGTGAAGAGACTTGTCGATAGCGAAATGCGTATTCTCAGCCTTAAATGCCCGAATTTTGCTTATTGACGAACCCATCCAAATGAAAGTGGGCTTCGTCGCTAAATCAAACCATCCAAACCATATGCACATACTAATTCCCATCATATCCCGCTGCCAACCGTGCAGTTTGAACGTCCTAACGCAAACCGTTGAGAAGTTATGACGATTTTATTTTATATATTTCAATAATTGTCACGCTGTTCATCACTTGAGCATGACTTCCAACAAACTCCTGTTCAGAGAAACACAGAATTTGAAGAGCACTCGTTCAAAAATTTGTAAAGTCCGTGTGTCGTGCATTTGTACTGAGAACTGTAATAGCAACAAACTGTCACAACTTTGACGTCATACTTTACACGACATAAAATCGAAGTATACACGCATCATCTCACTATTGTCGGTACTTCACTTAGCACTACAGCTGTGAATACACGTTAGCAGATTACGGCTGTGCGACCACGTGACTTGTTTGAAACGCGTTTATGGTTACTTTCAGGAAAGTTTCCGTTATTTTCTTTCTTAAGGAATTCATGTACCTTTCTCTTTTGACTTACTCAACTTCGTGGTCTTTGCCGCTTCTACATGGACATCAGATACGGGTAACTTTACCTGCTTGGATTGTTTTTTTGTTACAGGTCGGTCTGCAAACACATTCACCCAGAGCAGCCCTCAGAAAAGCACTAAAAAGTATTTCGTATTAAACATAGCTTGTGATCTTCTAGATTGAGACTCTTTATACTAACGTATTCTCCGAAAGTTAGCAGAGGTATTTGGAAATTCATATATATAAAAGTACACTCGTGTCCAAAGTTAAAGCAACAAACGGAAATTTTGGAAGGTAGCGTTCATTTTGCCACAAAACAGTATAAACATGTGACAGTGGCATAAAACAATGTAAAGACATGTTCTTCCTTTTTTTCCAACCCAATGAATTTGCACACACATTAAAGTGCACAGTATGGCGTGTGACAACCTCTGGCTCGAATACAGGCCTGACAACGATGGGACATGCTGTGAATGACGTCATCTACCTCATGTTGAGGCAATAACACCCATTCTCCCTGCAGAGCTACTCAAAATTCTTGGAAATTGGTTGGTTGATGCTGGCGTGTTGCAACCTATGTCCCTAGATCATCCCAGACATGTTCTATGGGATTCAAATCGAGAGAGTGAACAGTCCACGTCATGTCTTCAGTATCTTCCGTTTCCAAAAACTGTTATCGCCCATCAATACGAAGTCTGCGCCCACAACACCTGGCAACAACCACAAATCAGGCACCAAGATCTCCTAACGGTAGCTGACAGCAGTTAAATCTTGCTGATTCTCCCGTACGATTTCATGAGGAGGTGTTCGAGTGGTCAACATCCTGCTCGATATCGGTCTCTTTCCAAAATGTTTGGGTCCCGTAATCGTGTGGCACGTGCCCTCCAGATGCGAATACGTCGAGAATCAGTCTCCAGACCAAACTGCGACTCATCTCTGAAAACAACATCGGCCCACCGTTCGACCGTCCAAGTCCACTCTAGACGTTCCACTCTATACGTTTCCTTCTTGAAGGCACGCCAGAGGTTAAAGGACAGCAGGCCTCCAGAATAAAAGGCTATTCTAGTGAAGCCTTTTGAAAACCTTTTGCCTCGATACATCACTTCCAGGCTATGCTGGTCACTTTCCACTTGCTGTGCATTACTAAGGCGATACCGTCGTGCCCTTACAGCCAAATAACGGTCCACTCTTTATGATGTCACACGTGGTTAGTCCTGTCCTGGTCACCGTGATACAGATTCTGTCTCCATAAACTGTCGCCCCGTCCGAGAAATAACAGGCCGATTCACATTAAACCATCGCGCCGCAATCAGTTTGCGATTGTCCAGCTTCCATTTTTCCTTCACAGCAGGGAGTCTCTAGGCGTCTTCTCTGTGCCGTACTACACCGTCTGTGACTGTGTACACAGCGATTGTGGGTGTAGAGCAACACTGCAAACACTACCCCGCTTCATAGGTGCCCTGACGTCATCGTTGGCGTGATTGTCCGTTGACCAGAATGCCATCTTCCGTGCAGAACACGATCGTAACGACTTCTGTTCACAAGTTGTATGGTTAAATCGTGAATTAGATACAGTACGGGGAAATAGTGGTTTGTTGCTTTAATTTTGGACACCAGTGTGTGAATGTTTATAGAAAAATATATTTTGAGGGGTGGGGGACAGCGTTGTGTCATGAGTTCCACAACAACCCTACCGCGCGTTCCTTTGTCTTGGATCATCGCTGCTGGCTGGGGTGGCCGTGCGGTTCTAGGCGCTACAGTCTGGAGCCGAGCGACCGCTACGGTCGCAGTTTCGAATCCTGCCTCGGGCATGGATGTGTGTGATGTCTTTAGATTAATTAGGTTTAATTAGTTCTAAGTTCTAGGCGACTGATGACCTCAGAAGTTCAGTCGCATAGCACTCAGAGCCATTTGAACCATTTAGATCATCGCCACACATATTCCTTAGAATACTATATTGATGTATTCATCTTGCGGCATTTCGCACTAAAACTAAAACTATGCCCGAACAGGCCTCGGAAGGTCCAACAGTAGTTTCCATCCTCAGTCGATGGGCGTCACTGGATCCGGATATCGAGGCGTGAATGGTCAGCGTACTGCTCTCCAGGCTTTTATCAGTTTTGGTGACCGGAGCCGCCGCTCCTTAGCCAGGTAGGTCCTCAATTGGCCTCACAAGGGCTGAGTGCATCCTGATTGCTAACGTCACTCGGCAGACCCGGATGGTCACGCATCCAAGCGCTAGCTAATTCAGACAGTGCTTAACTTCGGTGACGTAATGGGAACCCGTGTTACCACTGTGGTAAGGCCGTTGACGGCATTTCTTACTGCAGTGGATGATTGCTTTTCCGTGCAAGTGGGTGCCAAAAATACGGGAAAGCTCAAGGTTCTGTTCTCGAGCAGAGTGTAAAAAGTCCACCACCAGTGATGGATGCTAAAGCTTTGACAGCTAGTGAAAAGTCAGAAAAATCATCAAACAAACGTCGGCCAAAGAACCGAGACAGAAGCCAAAAGGCTATTTGTCAACAAGTGCCAACGAAAGCCTTAGCAATTTTGTAGAGTATAAAATGTCGTATAATACAGCGAGACACTCCATCCAAGACTCTGACTCCTTAACAAGCTAGCACGCCTAGACATCTAAGCGCACACGCTTCCACTAAAATATCAACCAGGGAATCACAGATAAACTTGTAACTTGTTTCTACCGGTTAGTCATAGTGACGTTCTGTGTAATTCAGAGTAGGGAGGAATAGAGAGCGTATCTACTGGAATACTTTTTATCTATGCTTAGGAGGCTTGATTTATGAGTGTGTCTAGAGTCCACAACAAGGCTGACAATTAAGGCTACTGGTAAGGTAATGTTTTTTCGGTTGGTTTCAGGTGCGATTTCGTATGACAGCAGGAGCACTCTCGTGGTTTTCCGACGCACGCTGACAGCGAAACTGTACGTTAGTCTGGTGGTTCGACCTGTTGTGCTGCCATTCATGAACAGTATTCCATGATGTGTTTACCAACAGGATAACGCTCGCCCGTATATCGCTGTTGTAACCCAACGTTCTCTACAGAGTGTCTACATGTTGCGTTGGCCTGCTCGATCATCAGATCTGTCTCCAATCGAACACACATGGGTCATCATCGCACGACAACTTCAGTGTCATCCACAGCATTAAACGCCCTTGTATTGGCCAAACAAGTGCAACTGTCATGGAAATCCATCCCACAAACTGACATCAAGCACTTGTACAACACAATGCATACACGTCTGAATGCTTGCATTCAACGTTCTGGTGGTTACACCGGTTATTCATGTACCAGCGACTATGATCACAGAGTTTCTTCCACTTTTTGTTTACAGCTTCATTTCCAAAAGCTAAAATTGTAATGAGAAATGCATGCAGGCATCGTAACTCCTATCAATATTACCGAAAAGAAACAGATTGGAAAATGCTACCACTGACGATGTTTTAACTCAATGCAATAAAATATGTGTCCTAACGAGAAATCAGATTTCAATAGTTGCATACATAGTACCTGCATCACTAAATTACTGATACAACCGTTACTGATACCATGCATATGAATGAAAAATTTGACCGACTAGATGTGGTAATATGAGTCCTCTGTAGGCGAGAGACGATTGTTTTCATTTATGTCGCTCAAACCTCTTCAGTGAAGTCACAGTTACAGTTTTCAAGTAGTAGCATTCACAAAAATGTTTTCACAATAGTTAATGCATTCGTGTGTAGAGTCCGTGCCCTCCTCGCAGCCACGTTCGTGCGGCAGCCATTCTTCTCACATGAGGACAATCGAGAACTCCATGAAATTACGAGTGGCTTGAGGGTGGAGGACCTCGGCCAATTGGCTGTCGTTGCAATCGATACCTCCATGTTGGGGGACTGTTCCTCTGTGACTCTGGATGTAAGTTGCAGATTATGTTTGCTCTGATAGACTGAGAAATGGTGTTGACAGAGATTGTACAACTTTGGGTGAGCTCCTGCATTATATTGGTCTCTTATTTATAAAGTTATATGCGGCTTTGTGACAGTGAATCACCTTATTTTTTGGTTTTCTATGGATATATCATTTTGTCCAGTAGTTTAAGAACGCATTACTCGCTTATGAGTTTTGATTGCAACGGTAATGAAGTGTAACAACCATTACCTTCTGGCAATCAGCACATTATTTTTTCTACTACTAGCGACTTCGTTATTCTGGGCGAGATACACATTGGTGTCTCTGGAGTTCATTCTGTACTAAATTACAGTTTTCTTCTACAGCGTGTAAGACAATACCTACAGAAAAACACTTTGTTTCCTGTTAATGCTGAACTTGGCTGTAGTTTCCTAAATTTCCCCTTTGTGACTTGAGAATAGCATTACGCAAACACTCAATTTTTTTAGTGAATAAAATTCAAGTTTTTCACTAGTTTTTTTTTCCTAAGATAAATTGTTAAAATCGTTCTCATAAATGTTAATAACCTGAATTGCAAGACTGATAACTTTGTGTGAATGTATTAATACAGTGTGTTTCAGGAAGAAATGTAAATATACCGACGGAAGAAATCACAACACCAAATAATATGAAATATAGAAGAATGAAATTTGTGGAATAAATTTGTCTAGGGAACCTACTTAAGTGATTAAAATTGTAAGCTCACAGTTATCGTAACTGTGAGATAAGTCATTGCAAGTGTGAAATGCTGGTACATGAATAACCGGTGTAACCGCCAGAACGTTGAATGCAAGCATTCAGACGTGTATGCATTGTGTCGTACAGGTGCTTGACGACAGTTTGTGGGATGGATTTCCATGACAGTTGCACTTGTTTGGCCAATACAAGGGCGTTTAATGCTGTTTGTGGATGACACTGGATTTGTCGTGCGATGATGACCCATGTGTGTTCGATTGGAGACAGATCTGATGATCGAGCAGGCCAACGCAACATGTAGACACTCTGTAGAGAACGTTGGGTTACAACAGCGATATACCGGCGAGCGTTATCCTGTTGGTAAACACACCATGGAATGCTGTTCATGAATGGCAGCACAACAGGTCGAACCACCAGACTAACGTACAGTTTCGCTGTCAGCGTGCGTCGGAAAACCACGAGAGTGCTCCTGCTGTCATACGAAATCGCACCTGAAACCATAACTCCAGTTGTAGGTCCAGTGCGTCTAGCACGCAGACAGGTTGTTGTAGGCCCTCAACAGGCCGACTTATAACCAACACGCAGCCATCACTGGCACCGAGGCAAGTCATCTTTCATCATTAAACACAACAGACCTCTATCCTATCCTCCAATGAGCTCTCGCTTGACACCACTGAAGTCGCCAATGTCGGTGGTTTAGGTTCAGTGGAGTGCACGCTGTAGGGCGTCTGTCTCAGAGTTGCCCTTGAAGTAACCGATTTACAACAGTTTGTTTTGTTACTGTGGTGCCAACTGCTGCTCAGATTGCTGCTGCAAATGCAGTGGGACGTGTCAGAGTCATACGCCGAACACGATGGTCTATCCCTCTCGATAGTGCCACGTGGGCCGTCCGGTGCTCATTATCATATGTAACAAAAAGCAATTTCATTGGCATTTTTCCCAATTCTTTCATAAGCTTACCAATCAAATGGTTCAAATGGCTCTGAGCACTATGCGAGTTGACATCCAATAAATAAAGTTATTCTACATGAACAACGGTGTATAAACGCTTCTTTCCACGAATGTATATCAGGAGGGGAGGGGGGGGGGGGGAAGCTCACAGTCGCACAACTGGGTGCGTCGACTGTAATTTTGATACTGTAGTCTTCCGGTAGTGGGTCTCCTCTGTACTGGTCCCTGGTCGGTGAGTACCTATGAATTGTAAATCAGTATGCTTCTTTCATATATCATGACTAAAAGTAATACAAAAAAGGGGAATTCAAATAATGTAAAACCTGCGGGAGGACAACGATTTACCCCTTACAGCTAATAGTTTTTCTGCCCTGATGAATCATTTTCGAATTGCCTACTGCAAGGAAAAGATACCAGATTTAAACTTCTAATAAAAGACACCTTAATTTACTACAAAACTTTATAAAATCGCTAAAGATATTTTGTATTCCATTGCAGTGAGCAGCATGGCATGCGCTACTGTGGTCAATTCTGTTTATTAAAACTGGTGTTTCAATCGAAGTGATTTCGGTGCAATTACTTGAGTATAAAGCAAAGTGACCGGCGTTGACATTTATATTTAGTGTATTGTCTTGTTGCCTGCGAGACGTTTGGGAGTTCAATAAGTAAAGTATTACATTTTTTTCTGAAAGCCTGTTGGTTTTAATTATGATTCCAATTCACCAGATTATTGGGTTCACCTGAAAGGAAACCGCATATAGGACGCTGTTGTGACCTATTCTTGAGAACTGCTCCAGTGTTTTGGATCCATTCCAAATCAGATTAAAGGAAGACATCGAAGCAATTCAGAGACGGGCTGTTAGATTTGTTATCGGTAGGTACGAACAACACGTAAGTGTTACGGAGATGCTTCAGGAACTCAAATGGGAGTCTCTGGAGGGAAAGCGACGTTCTTTTCGATAAACATTATCGTGAAAATTTAGAGAAGCGGCATTTGAAGCTGACTGACTGATTATTAATGGAGAAGGTTACTCTACAGTTATTCTTATTTTGAAGCAGACGCCGTGTTTTGTAAGAAACTGCACCCAAAAATGATATAGAGAAAAGTTTTTCCTTTTCCTTAGGTTCATTATTAGAAATGCCTACGGTGGTGATTCTCTTATTGGTTTTACTACTACAAATATTATCTAATATGGAAGGCTCATAGCCATTACTGACTGCAATAGTTTTAATCAGATTGATTTCAGAATTAAGATATTCACTGTGAAGGTAGGTGGAGGTGGCTCTGTGGATAGCTGAATGAAAAAAAGGCTTTCTTGTGAGAATGTAGGTGTACTGAAGTGAAAGGTATAATTCTATCAGAACTGGTTTCCCTACGGAAGGTACTGAAGCTAATTTTGTCGTCTTCTATCAAAAGAGTGAAATCTAAAAAGTTTAACTGCTGCAACTCATGTTCACGTTCACAATTAAATGGAATAAATTCGTGGAACTCGTTAAATATATTGAAAACTCGATCAATATTGTCGTTAGGCCCTTTGACAATGATGAAGATGCCGTCAACGTATTTTGCATATGAAAGAATGGCTACAGCTGATGCTGAGAAATTATTGAAGAATTTTACTTCTGAGGAATTAATGAACAAATCCGCAAGGATTCGTGCTAAGGGGTTCCGAATTACAAGGTCATCTAGTTGCTGATGTAGTTTTCCACTAAACCAACAACAATTATATTTCACTACTTCATAGCATCGGTGATTTGCTCGTCAGATTAGTCTTTTTTGAGTGAACGTAAATTTTTTTCTACTATGCCTAAGGTTGCAAGTACTGGCACATTTGTGTAAAGATTTTTATGTCAAAAATGTTAAAAGAAAGTAATTTCTTATCTCTATCACAGTGAAAGTCTTTAATTTAATTAAATACATCTTGACTATTGAAAATACAATAGTTTTCCATAAAACGAACCATTTCCAACAGTATGAACAGTGTCTATCATGATTTAGCCAAATTTCTGCAAGACATATTGAAAAAATCGTTCATATTCCGTAATAATTATTCTGTTTCCAGTACTCAAGATTAAGTTAATAAAATTAAAGACTTTCACTGTGATAGAGATAAGAAATTACCTTCTTTTGACATTAAAAATATTTATACAAATTTGCCAGTAATTGCAACCTTAGGCATAGCAGAAAAAAATTTACGTTCATTCAAAAAAAGCTTATCTGATATGCAAATCTCCGATCTTATAAATTTCCTTCGTATTGCAGTGAAAGACAATTATTTTGAGTTTAATGGAAAAGTATATCAACAACTAGATGCCGTTATGGTGCGGAACCACTTAGCATGAATCCTTGTGGATGTGTTCATTAATTCCTTAGAATTCCTATCTTGGAAGAACGGTCTCATTCTTAACGAACAGTCGGAATTACGTAACAAAAACTTTTTTCACGGGATAGAGCCGCTAATTAAATTGTGTGAATGGCGATACTCTCCTCAGCGTAGTCACCTAAACATCGTTTTCCCTTCCAATTTTATGTTTTCTCTGTATATTATTTGAACTGTATTTTCTCTTGTAGAAAAGACTGTTACGTTATGTTGTAGCTTCATACACTGGTTCCTGTTTCTTACCAATACTGTTTCAAATTGTCCTTGCAATGCCTCATTTGCTCCTAAGTTGTCTGTAGTTCGATTACTTCCTGCTTGATGGGGCGAATCTGTTTTCGAGTCCACCTTGTGGCTGCCTCGGCGTGATAGCCGTTTAGTCCGACGTTAGCTGCTGCGTTATGCTGCTGTTGTCCTTAAGCGACCCTGGGGCTGTGATTGTATTCCATCAAGTATTTTATCTACTTGACAATCATGTTATACTTTTACATTTTAGTTTTTGTTCCTGTGACATTTCTGTTTGACGAGAGCACTTTTGCTCAGACGTTTTTAACCATGGTTTGATTACATTTAAGTACATTCTGTGTGTATTTAATTTACGGAAGTAATCCTACTAACAAGGGAACCTCCCCATCGCACCCCCCTCAGATTTAGTTATAAGTTGGCACAGTGGATAGGTCTTGAAAAACTGAACACAGATCAATCGAGAAAACGAGAAGAAGTTGTGTGGAACTATGAAAAAAATAAGCAAAATATACAAACTGAGTAGTCCATGTCTAAGATAGGCAACATCAAGGACAACCTGACTTCAGGAGCGCCGTGGTCTTGTGGTTTGCGTGAGCAGTTGCAGAATGAAAGGTCATTGGTTCAAATCTTCCCTCGAGTGAAAATTTTAATTTTTTATTTTCAGACAATTATGTGACGCACATGCCGCCACCAGTGTCGTATAGAATATATCAGACGTGTTTTCCTGTGGAGGAATCGGTTGACTTATGACCTTGGTATCAAATGTTATCGGTTCCCATTGGAGAGGCACGTCCTTTCGTCTACTAATCGCACGGTTTTGCGGTGCGAGCGAAAAACACAGACACTAATCATATTACAGTGAACAGAGACGTCAATGAACGAACGGACAGATCATAACTTTGCGAAAAAAAGAAGTAAATTTTTCATTCGAGGGAATACTTGAACCTAGGACCTCTCGTTCCGCAGCTGCTCACGCTAACCACGGGACCACGGCGCTCCTGAGCCTACGCTGTCCATGAAGTTGCTTATCATGCGCATGGACTACTCAGTTTGTATATTTTGCTTATGTTTTTCATAGTTCCACACAACTTCTTCCTGTTTTCTCGATTGATCTGTGTTCATTTTTCCAAGGCCTATCCACTGTGCCAACTTATAACTAAATATGAGGGGGGTGCGATGGGGAGGTTCCCTTGTAAGTGTATTTTATTTGAAGCCATGTCATTATATTTCTTTAGGTATTTCATGTAATTTTTATTCTGATGAAGATTGCCCTAGTGCAATCGAAACCATGGCCAATTGACAAAAAATCTGTGCAACCTATGTGGCTGTATATAAATCCTGTAATTAAATTTTATCTAGTACTTTACGTCAGAGGACGTGACTTTGTTTTTTATTGTGCCAGTACTGCGCTTTTAAAGTTTTTCTATGACTCTTGACGGTAACAAAAAATCATCACGTGATTTTAAAGGTTATTTTTTATCTATGCTTTGGTCTTTCTTTTGATGGTATTTGTTGTATTTGACGTCTTCGTGTTGTACGCTTTGGTATATAGAAGGTACTATTCTGAGCTTACTGAGCTTAGCTATGTAAGCTGTAAGTCCACTATACGTTGGATCGACAACTGCTAAGGTTAACTGCTAAGATTACAAGATAGCCGTTCTGTAAACTTAAACATTACTGTATGCAGTAAAAGTGAAGATATCTGCAGGGAATTATTATCACAGTACATGTTACTCCTCATAGAATATTCTGTGCTATTAAGATATGCAGCTAACGGGTTCAAATAATTCCCACCGAAGACGATCACATAATGACCACAATCGACCTGTAAAATAAAGGATTTCAATATTTACGACCGATGCTGCATTTATCCAAAGTATATTGACAATAATACGGTCGTAGCGCGCACGGTCTCCAGTGTATTAGACGTCAATTTCATGACTGCTATTCCAGTTTGCCGACTGCGCGTAGGCAGTAGCTGGCAACCAACTGTAGTATTGCAAATCCAGTTACAGATAATCCATACAGAACCATTCCGCTGTAATCGCTAGCGCTAACAGGTGTTCACAGAGCCACTCCGTCGTAAGCGCTTCTGCTAACTGTTGCCCTCGTATTCGACGCGCTTCTAGATTGAGAAATTGGGATAGCGAGAGGTAGTGCTGATTCTTGCACCACAATGAACTGAGCATAAAACAAATACTTCCTGGTTAAGACAACATCGAGTAAGCAACATGCTTTTTATTTTACCCGTAGGCCTACAGTTTTCTCGAAATTGGCCAGAGGGAAAGGATGTATGTCGTTAAGTCCACGCCGAGGCATCGATAATGTAGCTGAGTTCATCGCTACATTAGATGGACTAACACATATGAAAAATGTATAGAAAGGAGTAATATTATAAATGAGGTTCAGGACCTGCGTTATTGACGGTAAAAGAACTTTTATAGTAATAATTCTTACAACCAAGCCCTTTATAAGATATCGAAAGTGATATATCCTTTTGAAACTCAGATCAGACACACTGTAATGCCGTCGATTAAAGCCTACTGTCGAATCATCGGCCTCAGATTTAGCTACAGACGATGTCAGCCACGGGGAGGACAAATATAGTGAATATACGCGAACAGATTCCCTCTGAAGCACTAAAATGTAATCCATTATGATACAGTTGAATCATCTGTTAAAATTGTCGTACCAGATACAGAGTAGCCAGTACGGTAACATGACTCCTACTCTCTATTTGGGCATGGAACGAAACAATAAACGAAGTTTTATGAACTAATTTTCGGCTTGATATAACCACGGTCTTTACACGAGCAATAGAGTACTACTCTTAAGAGTAAGTAGATCATTTCTTGAATATCTCTTTCAGTACTGCGCCTCTATGGACATACAAGGACGTGCTGAAATGTAACACCTCCGAATTTCTTATTTTGTTCTCAATATTGATTGAGCTATCACATGTCATGCATAATACTCGATAGACTTCCGAGCTTCGCTGATGCAAGGTGCAACCCTCCACCGTTAGAGGGCTCCGAACTGTAGCGCGTAACATGGAAGTGTGTAACGTACATATCTCGCTGCATGAAAAATAGTATGCTGTATTCGAGTTTCGAAGAGTTCATCTACACGTGGAGCACGCCTCCTTTAACATGACAATTCCAGACCACACACGAGCGCAGCGACATCTGCAACAATCCGACGCCTTGGGTTCACCATCACTGATCAGCGCCCATTAATTCCCCACTTGAGCCCATTCGATTTTCATCTGCTTCCAAAATTTAAAGAACAGATTTGAGGACTTTGATAATGATAAAGCAATGCAAGCAGATGTGGCCTTGTGGCTCCGTGTGCAAAGTCAAACATTCTAGAGAGACGTTGGGAGTCTTTCTACATTGAACAATCTTAGTGAATAGATGTGAGTACTCTCTCATTTCACATAAATTATGATTTACATTTCATTTCACTAAGTTTACGAGTAGCAATCTGTAAAACAACACGTTTTCTTTATCTTAAGAGGATTACCTGATAGGGAATAATACTAAGATGGAAGGGAGGCTAATTTGAAGTGAAAGCACTTTACGTTCGTAGATTGGAAGGTTATTTCATTTGTATAATGGGAAGAATGTTGGCCTCACAATAGATTCTGATGGAATCCCTAATGAATCTGAACGTCCTGCACCTTAGAGACACGACTCGGTGATGTGATTTCTATAAGCAAAACTGCACACTATAAAAATAATGATTAGTTACATAAGCTGTTGAGCTTTTTGGCTCTATATATGGAACTGCCACTGGCTGTTGCAAATTGACCTATGTTGCTTTCTAGTTGGATTACAAATTTACAAAAGTTATCTGATGTATTATGTCAAGGCACAAAACAAAACCGGAATTATTTTTAAAACGTGATTTGTACAACAAAGTAAGAAAGGGCCCAAAAGAATTATTGTAAGACAACGACGAAAGAAAATTCAGGGTTACTAGAGATATTAGAATATTGTAGAACGAAAATGGAATGCAACTTCTGTAAATAGGTAACAAAAATCCATATGGGAACTATCAGCCCTATATGACCAATAAACAGGTAAAAGACTACAACGTTGATAAAAACTTTTACATGCCCATTTCAAGTTATCAGGGAAACATATTTGGATTTATTATACAGAAAGAACTTAAAAGATACACATTCATAAACAGGAATAACTGGACGATAAATGACAGAGATCTCAGTAGAATGAAAATGTGAGAAGATACAAACAGATTATACATGCGCTGAGTGAATTAGACAGAAGAAAGGAAGAAATGCGGAAAATTACAAAGCAAAGGGACGAAAGTAGGTGAAAGTCAGGATAAAGATACTGAAAATCAAGAGATAGTGAAATATACAGTGTTGTCTTCACTAGATTAAAATATATGCATACAGTAAAGTAATGTCGCTCACTGCTCTCCATGACAATATACTGCTGTAAAGTTCACCATCCGCCACGATATAAAATCTAATGACTTCTACAGGGTTAACTTGCGGATCGGTGGTGGGAGTGGGGTTACTATATAGTACTATAAAAGAGATGTGTATTTCGGTAAGGAATAGTTGTACTTATCGAATATTTAATTTTGTTGGGAGAGTAACAGTGATTATAACATGTCACTCCATGTGTCATTTTCAAAGTACAGGGAGACAGACAAGTGGATAGCTATGATATATTTTATAATTCGTAAACGGACAGAAATTTAATCTCAAAAAATGTTCGAGACCCATCGTGCATAGAGTAAGTGACACGTTTCTCACTTCTGTGCGCAGCAAACAGAGGTATTTGTAACATGTCATTAACAGTAATTAGTTTTGTGAATGCTGTAAGTGATTTTATTTTTCTTTAAATTATTTTGCTAACATCTAGGTAAGAAAGACGCTTTTGGGCCCAGTGATGAACTCACTAAAAACTGACAATGCAGATATCTAAAAATGGAGCATATTATGTCGTCAACTCCTAGACTACACTTGCCTTTATTCCCATTTCTTAGATGTTACCACGAGTTGATATAAAAAATATTGCTTATGGTACCTGTTATTTCCTCTTTGAGGAGAGAGTTAGGACCTCGAAATTTATTATAGAACTTGGTTAAAGATAAAAATTTAAAACATAAAGTTTAACACACATCGTGTTTGCAGTAAGAGTTACTTTCGTTGATACAGGGGCGTTAGGTTCGTTGTTATAGTGGTTCTGTTAACAATGGCAGTAAAGAACTACACATGAAGATGAAATTACTAGTTTGAACTGCTTATATTATCTGAAATGTCTAGTTATAAATCTTCGTTGATTGTTCAGGAATGATACGTGATCAGGCAGCAAAGTCAAACAGTGAATATGCAGGATGTTAATAGGTTCAGGACGACTAAACTAGAAGATTTTTTACTAGATGAAGCCACATTTGTCTTTAATAGAGAGGATGAAAATTATTAACTGCATTGTTAACTGACAAACTTGTAATTTTTGTCTTGTAATGGTAGCATACTGAAAAATTAACAATGAAAATCTAACTATACATTTATAAAACATAGCAAAGCGATTAACGAACTCACTGTTCGCCGTAAATCAAACAGTAAGATGCAAAACCATAAGTTCTTGTGGTTGGAAAACAAACACAATGGAGAAGCTATGCTAAAAGAACCAAAACTAGACGATACACTCAGAATTGAAAATTTTACTCGTGTCTCAGAAAAATAAGTTATCTAAGCGTAACGACAAGTGGGCATTAGGCACAAATAAACAGTAAATTTACATTATTAACCTGTTTTCAACAAACCCAGTACTTTGTTATATTCACGTTGACATAACTTCCACTCCCATGCACTCCCGAGCAATTCGGAGTCCAATTAGGAATAACACTACGCTCTTAACAAACATCCACCGACTTGGGTTATAGTACAAGCTTTTGATGAAACCCATAGTTTCTTCTTTCTGCTGTCCCATTTCTGGTGTGTTTTGCGGTAACTATTTTATTTAGTCCAACTTGGTTCTGAATTTGAAGAATCGAAAATTCTGCAGTGAGATAAAGATGTATGAAGAGAAAGGAAACAAAATAGAAACAAAACGTAAGATTGGCGTATTATTATTGCGGCAGTAACTTACCCACACAAAAACACGAGCCAAAATGTGCCTTATATGACATAAAAAAATATTGTAACACTGCATGGAGAATTTGGGTATGAGTACTGCGCTACTCAGAGATGTTTGCTGACTAGGCATGTTCAGAGATTAAACACGTGTAGCAGTATTATCTTTTACAAAGATATTTCCACTTTGTAATTATTTTACGTTAACTAAAAGATATTTCTACATCTTAATGTTTTGTCCCGTTGTATGTTTTCGAAACAACAGTTCACGAATTGGAATTGTTTCTTAAGTATTCGAAATTATATTATTACGTGGACTTAAAATATAATTATTAGATGATTTTTATAGTTATCCTCTACACGTCGTAATTTTAACCGTGGAATTCAAGCCATAGAGAGAATATGTGCTCTTTTCTTTGTCAGAGAATTTTTCCCACGTCTGTTCGAAAACACAGTCGTCTGCATGTGATGAAAAATCTATGTACGATACTGTTAGCATCCAAATGGAAGTACACATAAAGGATCGCAGTTGTTAATGAATTGTTGGCAGAGATGCAAATAGATCCTTTGTTGCAGTTACAGGGGCAGTATTGTAACGATAACTGATATTTCACTATTTATTACTAAAAACTACATTTCTCTCTACATTTTTATTGATACGTCTTTTTCAAAATTATTAGTAAAAGCGGCGGTGACTGTTACTGTCACTGTTATCAGAAACCACGATATTGCAATATGTTTCTTGTTTAATGACTGCAACATTTACATGAAACAAAACTTCAGGCTGTGAACCGAACATCATACACAGATTTTCGCTCACGAGTCTACGTGTTTATTCTCGAAATGATTTTGCGAGCCCAGTTAAATATCAGTTATACTATCGTCAGTTGTTTCACACGAATGGAATGGTGTCTTCAGATCACGGTCCGTTTGCCAATTAATAATTCAGAACGATGGCTCTCTCTCTTCAATTAGAGCAGGTGGGTAGCCTCTTGCTCATTCTTCGCCTTCTCTGCAGAAAAAGTCTCTTCGTCTATATTAGTCGACATTTTTATACGCACGTAGACATCTAAAAGCTCAAGCACATTTCGAAATTGGTCGTGCGTTTACATGTAAGTAAACATCTACCGTGAAGAGTACATCCGGCAGATAAAACAGCATTTTCAGAATCGATATTGGAGAGAATACATGATCAACCAGACCTGAATTGGGAAATCGGTTTACGAAAGCCGGGGTTGAGAGATCTATGTAAATGTTGTGCGGGCGTGCTTTCTCAGAACTTCTCTTTCTGTGTATATCACAGGAATGTTTAAAACTTCTGTATTTGTTGACACCGCCATACTGAAAGCAAACTACGTTTCGTGTGCTTTCTAATCGGCCCGGAATTTTTTGTGTTACAAGCAATGATTTATTTAATTTCTTGATTACCTGAGAAGTAAAGCACCATCCACAAAATGAACACCACCTTTCATTCTCGCGTTACAACGTATTTTGCAAGGTATTACATTGCGGGAGGGCAACTCTTGCACACTACTCCTTGAAGAGATTTGCACCACAATAAAACTGATCAGAGACCTGAAGTTTTCGAAGTATGAAACGTTGATGAAAGTTCCGCAATGACGGACAGCACCACTGCAGCAGTAAAATAACTAAATACCTGTATCGTGACGTAATATATACATACATCGAAAAAAAAAATTTGCATCAGTTCTGTTCCCAGAGTTCCAGAACCTGTACAGAAAATTGGAATAGAGATCAATATAAACATCATTTCCGTCCTTTTTCTTGCTCATGAAAACCACACATTGCCTGTAGTACGACCATGCAGCGAGACCTTCAGAGGTGGTGGTCCAGATTGCTGTACGCATCGGTACCTCTAATACCCAGTAGCACGTACTCTTCCATTGATGCATGCCTCTATTCGTCGTGACATACTATCCATAAGTTCATCAAGGCACTGTTGGTCCAGGTTGTAACACTCCTCAGCGGTGATTCGGCGTAGATCCCTCAGAGTGGTTAGTGGGTCACGTCGTCCACAAAAACAGCCATTTTCAATCTATCCCAGACATGTTCGATAGGGTTTGTAACACCAAAATCGATTAGAAGTAGGTATATAATATGTAAATGTATATCTGTGAGCCGGCTGGTGTGGCCGTGCGGTTCTAGGCGCTTCAGTTTGGAACCCCGTGATCTCTACGGTCGCAGGTTCGAATCCTGCCTCGGGCATGGATGTGTGTGATGTCCTTAGGTTAGTTAGGTTTAAGTAGTTCTAAGTTAAGTCCCATAGTGTTAAGTCCCATAGTGTTCAGAGCCATTTGAACGATTTTTGTATCTGTGATTATGACGTGGTCGCTCTTTGTTAGTTAAGGTCACTGGTTTGTGACAAGAAATTTAAAGTTTGCAATATATATATATATATATACTGTAAAAGCTAAATGATGTTTAAAAATAAGGAAATTTTGTGATATAAATATGTACATAAAGAAAAATTTGTATATTGGAAGCTGGTTCATGCTTGGGGAACTTGTATTGTGAAAAGTGAAGGCTGTGGGAAACTCCCTCCGCAACGGAAGTGGCTTGGCGCGAGCTGAAAGGTGGTTTTGGCGGTCGATCTGGGCGGCTACTTGGTGGGAACGGTACGCAATCAGTGGCCAGCCGTTGCACGGTACACATCGAGGGTGGCAAGGAAGGTTTTTGGAAGCCGTTTTGCATGGAAAATAGCCTCGAATGTGGATTTGGCTGTTGCATAGTACTCTCGGAAATACTGAATGGCTCTAACACGATAAAAATGCGTCGCCAAGAAGAAAGTGTATAGAGCATTCAACATCAAGAGCCGTGAGTACAGTTAGCTGCCACATCGCTTGCCACCCCTACTACGCCACTTCTCCACCAACTTCAGGCACACAGACATGTATTATAGCATGGACCAGTAAATTTGTGTGAGTGTTTTCAATAATAATCCAAGTGCTATAAGCCCGTGTTTTGAACCCTAACTTTATCCTAATCATGAACTGAAGCAGGATCCCCTCCTGACTGAAGAAAAAACCGACTATCCTGTTTCTAACTAACTGGTGATTTGTTTCTGTGTATTAAATGTACAAAAATTCAGTGCCAGAGAGTGTAAATGTTACTGTCTGAAATACCTCCATCGTAGGTGATGAAAAAGGTACATAAATTAAACTTATTCGGAAAGTAATTTTGCCTTTATTGCTTTCATGAAAGATTTTTTGAGGTTATTCGAGCTCGGTGTTGAGTAATTTGCTTTAAATTAAATTATTCCAAGTGGGGCTAAGAATTAATTTTGGTTGAATCGAAATAATCATAGTTTGACTAGTAAGACAATATCAGTTTATGGGTCCCCACTATATTCTTTTCATATTTGAAAGATATTTGGAACATTATCGCTACTAAAGAAATCTTATACATTTCCATAAATGGGAGTATAATCAGTGTAATTGTGGTATAAATTAATTCTATTTGTTGTGATTATATGTCACTTAAGTCAGAAACTTTCTCATATCTAACTTTGGTCCAGTGCCTCCTGCAGTAACATCTCAGTACTGAGTTGGATAATGACTGTGATTGTAACTGTTATTATTATGAGTGGAGTATTATTTGGCTTTCTGTAATTACTGGCTTGTGCATTTATGGTAACTACTGCTACCCATGACTTAGATCATCCTGTGTTTGTGTGTATCCAGTGTAATATTCAAAGGGAATCTTATTGAAAATCACTTCGACAACTAGCATTCAATTTTCGTAAACAAAATATTTCAAATTCATATGCCTAATTAGGCCGGCAACCGTTTATTGTTTCATTCAATGAACACTACCGATTTCACTGTCCCAATGTAAAGCCTGTTTTGTTTTTCTACTAACTGCATTATATATACAAAATTACTATCCGATACCCTTTATCCTTTAGACAAACATGCGGTCAAAACAAAAAAATCCTCCCAGAGGGTAACACTAGTTTGTATCACGTCAGACAAGTTAGTGGCGTATAGCAAACGAGAGTAACTAGTGTTGTAGTTTGATGTCTGGAGAACATGCTGGCCACTTTGGTCGAGCGGTATCCTTATCCTGAAGGAAGCCATTCACATGATGTGCACGACAGGGGTGCGAATTGTCGTCCATGGAGACGAATGCCTCGCTAATATTCTGCAGATATGGCTGCACTATCGTAGGATGGTATTCACGTATCGTACAGCCGTTACGGCGCGTTCCATGAGCACCAGCGGCGTATGTCGCCCCTACATAATGCCACCCCAAAACAGCAAGGAACCTGCACCTTGCTTCACTTGCTGGACAGTGTGTCTAAGGCGTTCAGCCTGACCGGGTTGCCTCCAAACACGTCTCCGACGATTGTCTGGTTGAAGGCATATGTGACACGCATCGGTGAAGAGAATGTGAAGCCAATCCTGCGCGTTCCATTCGGCTTGTTATTGGGCACATCTGTACCGCACTGCATGGTGTCGTGGTTGCAAAGATGGACCTTGCCATGGACGTCGGCAATGAAGATGCGCATCATGCAGCCTATAGCTCACAGTTTCAGTCGTAACACGACGCCCTGTGGCTGTACGAAAAGTTTTATTCAACATGGTGGCGTTGCTGTCAAGGTTGCTCCGAGCCCTAATCCGTAGGTAGCGTCATCCACTGCAGTAGTAGCCCTTGGGCGGCCTGAGCGAGGCACGTCATCGACGGTTTCTGTCTCTCTGTATCTCCATGTCCGAACTACATCGCTTTGGTTCACTCCGAGACGCCTGGACACTTCCCTTGTTGAAAGCCCTTCCTGGCACAAAGTAACGATGCAGACGCGACCGAACAGCGGTATTGACCGTCTAGTCGTCGTTAACTATAGACAACACGAGCCGTATATCTCCTTTCGGGCGGAATTATTGGAACTGATCGGCTGTCGGACCCCCTCCGTCTAATAGGCGCTGCTCATGCATGGTTGTTTACATCTTCGGGAGGGTTTAGTGACGTCTCTGAACAGTCAGAGGGACTATGTCTGTGATACAATATCCACAGTCGTCGTCTATCTTCAGGAGTTCTGGGAACCTGGGTGATGCAAAACTTTTTTGGGTGTGTGTATATTCCAAAGAGGCAGGCGTGCATGTTCCAGAACCGTTAGTTTAATTAGCCAGAGTTGCAAAATGCTGATACGAATTATTTACAGAAGAGTGGAATAACTGGGAAGGCCGACTTCGGCAAAGATCAGCTTGTATTTGGGAGAAATTGTAGGAATACGTTTGACAATACTGACCCTACGACACATGTTTGTAAGACGGACGGAAGGATGGAAAACCTGTGTTTATAGTATTTATAGAATTAGAGAAAGAATATGATATCGTTAACGAAAATATATTCTCGAAATTTTGACAGTAGCAGGGATAAAACACAGGGTGCGCTGCCTATGGCTTGTACAGAAATAGACTCCAGCTGAGAACATACAGTATAGTAACCTATCCCCGACGTTATTTAATTTGTACATACACAAAGTGATAAATTATGTGAAGGAACAAGATAGGAAGGGTACTATAGTCGATTGACAATTAACGAAACCTCTAATGTTTGCCGGAGGTGCTGTAATTCAGTCAGAGATGGCAAAGGATTATTAGTTGAACGATGTGGATGGTGTCCTGAAAAGGGGATATGAGATGAATATAAAAAAAAAAAAACGAGAGTAATGGAATGTAGTCGGATTAAATCAGGCGATGCTGAGGGCAATTGACTAGCGAACAAGACACAAGAAGTACTAAATGACTTTTGCTGTTTAATCAGCGAAATCGCTGGCGGTAGCCAAAATAGGGAGGATGCATAATGGAGACTGGTAATAGCAAGAAAATCTTTTCCTGAAAGGAGAAATTGGTTAAATCTAAAATAAATTTAAGCGTTAAGGATTGTCTTGTTGGATTCTAGCCATGTAACAAATAAAACGTGGACTATTAACAGTTCAGACAAGAATAGAGTAGAAACTTTTCAGTGTATAAGAGGGTCAAATCGTATAACTATCGAACGTATAGCGAATCAAACAGGGGAGAAAATAAATTTATGGGAAAACTTACTCTAAGAAGCGATCGCTTGACAGGACATATTCTGGGGCATCACAGAGGCATTAGTTTGGTAATGGGAGGCAGTGTGGAGATGAAATGTGTACACATGGACCAACCTTTAGTAGTAAGGAGGTACCAACGTTTGCACCTAAATCAACATTTAGATCGAAGACAACAACAAATCATCACGCGCTTGGGGCGAAGGTCACTTACGACAAGATAATTTTAGTTTTCTACGTCTTTTTCTGTATCCTTAATATAACTGTTGATTATGTGCTTCGTCCTAGTCAAAACAGAGATGATCAGAACTATGCTCTAATTTTAAAGCATTACTTTTTATTTAGACGCAAACGTCACGAGAGAATAACTGAAAATGTCTGTCGATCGTCCTGTAGAAACACACTGTAAAATACCTTTTACCTACATCTAAATGGCCGGACTATGATTAACAACGCTCCTTCAGAGGGCGTGGAATATCTAGAGGAATATCTTTACACTGTAAACTGAGCTGAAGGTGTGACGAAAACCACTGGAACGCCGAAAAGTGTAACTGAAACAGCGTAATGCATTACACGTGGGTGTACTTCCCGATTATACGGGAACTGGAAAATCTGTCACAGATCTATTTTATAGCTCTATAATAAATGAATTTCAGAGGAACTGATAGTATACTGACTCGATCTAGATAAAACTTTTATCTTTTCTTTGAATCATCAGTCTTCTGAATGGTTTTACTCTTTATAGCTCCCTCTATACGATCGACGCTATTGTCTGATGTCTTAACATATATCCAATCAGCCTGCCCCTTCTTCTTCTTCTCATTGTTTTCCATATATTCCTTTCCTCACCGTTTCTCCGGAGCTCCTCTCACGCCTTATCTTAGCAGTCCACCAAATTTTCAATATTCTTCTGTAGCACCACATCTCAAAGGCTTCGATTATCTCCTTCCGGTTTTCCCACAGTCCATATCTAACTACAATACTATGCTGTGCTCCAAACGTACACTGTCAGTAACGCCTTCCTCAAATTAAGACATATGTTTGATACTTAGACTTCTCTTGGCCAGGAATGCACATTTTTCCATTAATAGTCTGCTTTTTACATCCTCCTTGCTCCTTCCGTCAAAGGTTATTTTGCTAACTAGGTAGCAGAATTCCTTAACTCTATCTACTTCGTGATCACCAATCCTCATCGCCGGCCGGAGTGGCCGAGCGGTTAAAGGCGCTACAGTCTGGAACCGCACGACCGCTACGGTCGCAGGTTCGAATCCTGCCTCGGGCATGGATCTGTGTGATGTCCTTAGGTTAGTTAGGTTTAAGTAGTTCGAAGTTCTAGGGGACTTATGACCACAGCAGTTGAGTCCCATAGTGCTCAGAGCCAGCCAACCAATCCTCATATTAAGTTTCTCACGGTTCCCATGTCAGCTACTTCTCGTTACTTTCGTGTTTCAATGATTCACTCTCAATCCATACTCTGGATTCATTAGACTGATCATTCCATTGAACAGATCCTAAAGTATCATCAACGGATCTTATCATTGACATCCTTTCACCCATAATTTTGACTACACTGCTGAACCTTTCTTTTATTTTCGACATTGCTTCTTCGAGATATACGTAGAACAACAAGGGTGAAAGACTACATTC
Source organism: Schistocerca cancellata (assembly GCF_023864275.1). NCBI lineage: Eukaryota > Metazoa > Arthropoda > Insecta > Orthoptera > Acrididae > Schistocerca > Schistocerca cancellata. The sequence goes on from NC_064632.1 coordinate 247,472,734, forward strand.
CTGTCTTACATCCTTTTTAATCCAAACACATCGTTCTTGGTCTTTCAGTCTTATCATTCCCTCTTGCTTCGTGTATATATTATATACTATCCGTTTTTCCATATAACTTATTCCTATTTTTCTCAGAATTTCGAACATCTTGTACTGTTTTAAATTATCGAGCGCTTCTTCCAGGTTGACAAATCCTATGAATGTGTCTTGATTTTTCTTCCATCTTGTTCCCATAATCAACCGCAACGTCAGATCTACCTCTCTAGTGCCTTTACCTTCCTGAAGCCAAACTGATCGACATCTGACACATCCTTAATTTCTTTTTCTCTTCTTGCGCATATTATTTTTGTCAGCAACTTGGATGCATGAGCTGTTAAGCTGACTGTGCGATAGTTTTCGCAGTTGACTGTTTCTGCTATCTTCAGGATTGTGTGTATGGTGTTGTCCCGGGAGTCTGACAGTATATCACTAGTTTAATACATTCCACACATCAGCGTGAATAGTCGTTTTGTTTCGATATCCTCCAATGATTTTGCAAATTCTGATGCAATGATATCTATCCCTTCTGCCTTATTTGATTTTAGGTCATCCAACGCTCTTTTTAATTCTGACTGTAAAGCTGCAGCCCTTGTCCCTTTTATATAAACTCTTGTTTCTTGTGCTATCTCGGTGTCAGACAAGTCTTCACCTTCCTAGAGGTCTTAAATGCACTCTTCCTCACCATCTATCGGACCTCTCCTTCGCAGTGTCCATTGCGATCTTAGTGTTACCGCCCTTGTTTTTAAGTTCATCGAAGGTCAGTTTGACTATTTCATGTATTAAGTCAGTCCTTGCGACAATCATTTCTTTTTCGGTTTTTTCGCATTTTTCATGCAGCCATTTCACCTTGCATTTCGGTCAACTTCATTCCTCAGGAACTTGTATTTCTTTATTTCTGAATATCTCTGAACATTTTTGTACTTCCTTCTTTCCTCGATAACGTGAAGTATTACTTGTGTTACCCATGGTTTCTTTGCAGCTATCTTATTTGTACCTATGTTTTTCTTTCCAACTCTTGTCATGGCCCTTTTTAGAGATGTCGATTCCTCTTGAACTGAACTGCCTACTGAGGTATTCCTTATCGCAATATCTATAGCCTCAGCGAACCTCAAGTGTATCTCTTCATTCCTTAGCATTTCCTTATACCACTTCCTTCAGCACTGATTCTTCCTGATTGCTCTGTGAAACTTTAACCTACTCTTCATCATTATTAAATTATGATCTGAGCCTATATCTACTACTGGGTACGCCTTACAAGCCAATATACGATTCCGGAATATGTGCCTAACTGTGATCTAATCTAAAGAAATCTTTATCTATCTCCTGGCTTTTTTCAAGTATACTTCCCCCTCTTGTGATTTTTGAACAGAGTATTTGCTATTATTAGCTGAACTTTATCACAGAACTTAATTAGTCTTTGTCCTCTCTCATTCCTACCACCAAGCCCATATTCTTCCTATCCAGGCAATACTTCCAAAATCGTATTTTTACTGTGGGAATGTCAAAAATCGTCGAACTGCAACCCAGTCCCTATCTCATTCAGCCACACCTCTATATGTATATGCGGCAACTTCCTTTTGTGTAAACCTAAGAAATACATCGCCGGTCATCCGGTGTGGTCCGGTCACTAGATTATAAGAGTAATAACATGTACCTTCAAGTAGGGTGAGAATACCAATGATGGTATTTTTTTCTTTAATACCTTTAACTTTTATCGAGAAATTATGATTGTGACGGGTTTTTGTTTGCCCCATCTCGCTGTATGATAGAAACCGTTAAAAATCAATTACTGGACGTGCGAATAGCCGCGCGCGTTAGCACACCGCTTCCGGGATGGAATCCGCCCTACGAATTAACGACAAACTAACGAGGAAGACCGGCGTGCAACCTGCCTGGATGTAGTTTTTAGACGGTTTCTCTCACCCGACTGGATGAATATCTGGTTGGTACCCACGTACAGTCTCAATCACAGGATTCGCAAATATTTCGAAAACGTTTTCTCACACTTTCACAAAGGCCACGATAGATATGTACACAAATTTCGTCCCTAGGATGTACCGGGATGGTGACTGTTTGTGGCAATCACAGGGTGGATGAAAAAGAAAGAACAAATTTCTATTGTTTTTACAGAATACTATAACAGATAGAAACACACTTCGTGTGTCATGAGATGGAGCAAGGTTCAAAGTTTTGACACATGTGCGCTATTGTTTATTTCTAGCAACATGGTGACTACACCACAATAGAAATCATTTTGTGCGTTAGAGTTTGCTCGTATTCAACCCATTAGTCATGTGCGACGTACATTCCGCCGTCGATTTAGCAAGAAGCCGCCTCTGCACTAGCATATCTATGACTATCGTACAAATTTCATTGAAGTTGGTAGGAAAATGTCGAGCGCATCCGAGATGCGTTCACACGGAGCCCTCGGAAGTCCACAAGACGGGTAGGCCAGGAACTTCAAATTCCTCAAATAACTGTGTGGCGTATTCTGTAACGACGCCTCCATATGAAGGTTCACAAGCTAGCAATTACTGCAGCAACTGCGTCCCGGCGACCATAACAGAAGGTACGAATTCTGTATTTCAGTTCTCCAGGATACGGCAAAGGACACATCTTTCCGAACCATTCATTTTTCGGACGAATCAACGTTTCACCCATCTGGTGAACTAAACCTCCGTCATGTAAGAATTTGGTGATCACAAAATTCTGGTGTCACCGTCGAACATGAAAGCGACTCGCCGAAACTGAAAGTGTTTTGTGCCATTCCTTTTCACAAAGTTTATTGACCGTTCCTTTCTACGGAGGAAACTGTGGTTCAAAAAAACGGTTGAAATGACTCTGAGCACTATGGGACTTAACATCTGAGGTCATCAGTCTCCTAGAACTTAGAACTACTTAAACCTAAGTAACCTAAGGACATCACACATCCATGCTCGATTCAGGATTCGAACCTGCGACCGTAGCGGTCGCTCGGTTCCAGACTGTCGGAAACTGTGACAGGACTGTCATACCTGGGCATGCTGCAAAACTGGTTGTTTCCTCAACTTTACGAAGATCCCAATGATTACATTTTGATGCTTGATGACCTCACTTTCACCCTGAGGGGCGGCGTTATCTGAACAACACCGTACCGCAACGCTGGACTGGAAGAGATGGACATCAGGATCTTGTTCATAGCTTTTGGTCTCCTAGTTCACTAGACCTCACGCTTTGCAATTTTTTTTCGGTGGAGGTACATAAAAAACAGAGCCTGTGTCCCACCTGTGGCAGATACTCCTCAAGAGTTGAGAAAACGAATTGCTGAAGCTACAGGAACTGCTAATTAGTGTGTGGAATGAACTGCACAACCGTTTCCATGTTTCTCGAGCAATGCATGGTGCTCATCTTGAGTGTATAGTATAGTTCCTGTGCAAACATAAGACTTTGAATCTTGCTCTATCCAGTGGCATGTGCAATGTGTGTGTCTCTCTTTCACAGTTTGTCTGTAATAAACAACTGAAATCTCTTCTTTCTTTTTGAATCACCCGCTATTCCCTGTATAGTAATGTATAGTTATTTGACATATTTTAAAATTGTGGGAATGGTGGATGGGACGGACGGATGTACTAGGCGGGGGGAGGGAGGAGGGGTGGGTGCCGATGACAGTAAGTGCATTCGGCCACCGTGTACCACTAAGTTTGCCAAATCAAATAATTGAAATTACGAGATGAAAGCCAGCAAAAAGAAGAAGATTGAAAGTGAAGAAGAAAATTATTGCACTGGCCGTTCTCACTTCATATCTGCGGTGACGATGGTCACGTTGCAATATACTGTTTTAAGGCGCTGTCCGAAACTGTGCTACAAAATCTCATTGAAACAAGTGACAGAAAAATTTACGTCCGTAATACTCCACAGAAAATTTAGACTGCACCAAACTTGAATCCCTTGGAACTGTAAAGTATGTACTTCGTTGACTGTTAAGGAAAATAAAGCATTTGCAGGTTTGGTTTTTTTATTTTTGGAAATTGTAAGTTTGCAACTTACCAGAGTTATGGGGGAATTGGACAGAATGTACTGACATCATATAAAGTTGTAAACATAGCTCAAGTTCATTGAACGGTACTGTTATGTACGCCCTTTTCTCTTCAATACCACGTATCAGCAATACAGTACTTTACTATTCAATGACAGACTGAAGCTGTACAGGAAGAGTCGAGACGATCAATTTGATATAAGACACCTGCGGTCTATCAAGCTGAGAAACAACCTCAAATTGGACTGGAAGCAGCCTCAAATTGGCCAATAAAATCTAAACTAAGCTACACCACATGCGCGCAGTCCGAAATTTTCAGTATCCTCTCACACTCACAGCACCGGCTTAGTCGGCTACTTCGTTAACATTATCCAGTCTGCCAACGGAACAAAGTTTTTCGTAAACTTTGTGCAAAAACTAGGTACGTTTACAATTAGATCCAAACTTATCGCTTACAAACACAATAGTCTAGTAATAAAAAGGCGAGACAAGTATAACCATTTAACCGGTTTATTTCGAAGTAAAATTTACGCAAACGTCAGTTTTACAATAAGTGCAAGAGCAAAGGATTCTTAAGTGCAATTTTAGCCAAAATTTCACGCGGTGCCCGTTCGCTTTAGCTTAGGCAGCTTTCATTTGCCAATTTGAGGTTATTTCCGACTTGATGCACCACAAGTGCCCTATATCAATTTGTTCGTCTTGACCTTAACCTGCACCTCTGTGGTACGTTGTAAACAGTTACCGTTTACAATCTGCACACACGACCTGGAAATGGGCAAGCTTTAAATTGAATTTATTTGTGACTTCAATCGAATTTTTATGTCCATTCACCTTAATCCCTTACTAAAAGGAAAACAGGGAGGTTATGGAAACGCGGACCGTAGTTTAGTAGCAAAATTATGGAAATGTTGAGGAAACAGAGATCGTTGTACACTCGGTTCAAAGAATTATCCAGAAATGTCAACGGCGAAGTCTTGAACAAATCTGCTTCTATAAAAAAGCCGATGCGCGAAGAATACAACTTGTGAAGATACTATTATAGTCCAACTCCCCTTTTCACATGAAAAACATAATTACAATAGGGGAGGTTTTCTGTATCTTTGTACCTTCTAACAGCTATCAAAGGAATTATTGTTTTTCATTTTCTGGTGTTGTGTGTTTATTCTTTTATTGTCACGTTGTTGGAATTCTTCTATATGTATACAACTGTAATTGCGCTTAAAAGTTTAAGACGTTCTACATTTATTGTGCGAGAGAGATGAGCTTTGCAATGCTTCGTTATGCGACAGTGTAAAAAAGTAGTCAGGAATGAAGTGCCGAGACTGACTGACTTCTTGCGAATCATGAATGAAGATGAACGAAGGGCAACGCAGATTTCCAAACAGCATCTGACTTTTTTTTTTCAGTCAGCAGTCTTCTGACTGGTTTAACGCGGTCCGCCACGAATTCCTTTCCTGTGCCAACCTTCTCAGAGTAACACTTGCAATTTACGTCCTCAATTACAGTTTTCGACTTCCTCTACAGTTTTCAGCCACTACAGCTCCCTCTAGTATCATGCAAGTAATTCCCTGATGTCTTTACAGATGTCCTATTGTGCTGTCCCTTGTTTCTGCCAGTGTTTTCCACATACTCCTTTCCTCTCAGATTCTGCGCAGAAGCTCCTTATTTCTTACCTTATCAGTTTACCTAATTTTCAACATTAGTCTGTAAAATCTCAAATGCTTCGATTCTCTTCTGTTCTGCTTTGTCCACAGTGCATGTTCCCCTACCATACAATGCTTTGTTCCATGTACGTTCTCAGAAATTTCTTCCTCAAATCAAAGCCAATGTTTGATACTAGTAGACTTCTCTTGGCCAGGAATGGCCTTTTTGCCAGTGATAGTCTGCTTTTGATGACCTCCTTGCTCCGTCCGTCATTGGTTATTTTGCTGCCTAGGTAGCATAATTCCTTAATTTCAGTTGCTTCGTGACGATCAATCCCTATGTTAAGTTTCTCGCTGTTCTCATTTCAATCCCTGCGTTAAGTTTTTGGCTGTTCTCATTTCTGATACTTCTCATTGCTTTCCTCTTTCTTCGATTTACTCTAAATCTGTATTTTTTAATCGTTTGACTGTTCTCCCATTCAGCAGATCATGTAATTATTCTTCACTTTCACTCAGGATAGCAATGTCGTAAGCGAATCGTATCATTGATATCCTTTCACTTTGAATTTTAAACCCACTCCCGAACCTTCTTTTATTTTCGTCATTGCTTTTTAGAGGTATAGATTGGGGCAACAGACTACATCCCTGTCTTACACTCGTTTTAATCTCAGCCCTTTCTTCTTGATCTTCCACTCTTATTATTCCCTCATGGCTCTTGCGCAAGTTGTATATTACCCGTCTCTCCCTATAGCTTACCCTATTTTCCTCAGAATGTCAAACATCTTGCACCATTTGACATTGTCGTTTGCTTTTTCCAGGTCGACAAATCCTGTCTTGATTTTTCTTTAGTCAAGCTTCCAATATCAACCGCAACGTCAGGATTGCCTCTCTGGTGCTTTTACCTTCCATAAAGCCAAACTGATCTACACATATCATATCCTCAGTTTTCTTTTGCATTCTTCTGTATATTGTTCTTGTCAGCAATTTTGATGCATGAGTTGTTAGGATGATTGTTCGATAATTCTCGCACTCGTCGGCTCTTGCAGTCTTCGGAATTGCGTGGGTTATATTTTTCCGAAAGTCATCTAGTATGTCACCATACTCACACATTCTACGCACCAAAGCGAATAGTCGTTTTGTTGCCACTTCCCCTAAAGACTATAGAAATTTTGATGGTATGTTATCTATTCCTTCTGCCTTATATGATCATAAGTCTTTGAAAGCTCTTTTAAATTCTAATTCTAATACTGTATCTCCTATCTTTTCTAAATGTACACCTGTCTCTTTTTCTATAACAAATTAAGCTTCTCCCTCATAGATGCCTTCAATGTATTCTTCCCACCTATCCACTCTCTCCTCTACTTTGAATAGCGGAATTCCCGTTGCAATCAAAATATTACCACATTTGCTTTTAATTTCACCTTCTATATGCTGAGTCAGTCCTTCCGACAATCATTTCTTTTTCGATTACTTCACATTTTTCGTGCAGCCATTTCGTCTTAGCTTTCCTGTACTTCCTGTTTATTTTATTCTTCTGTATTCTTGAATTTCCCTGAAAGTTTTAGCACGTCCTTCTTTATTGATCAACTGAATTACTTTTTCTGTTACCCATGCTTTCTTCGCAATTGTCTTCTTTGTACCAATGTTTTTATTTCCAATTTCTGTGATTGCCCTTTTTAGAGATGTCCATCCCTCTTCAACTATACTGCCTGCTAAGGTATTCCTTATCCCTACTACCAATCTAGCAAGCTGATTCCCCATTGCATATCGTTCTGCAACTCTGTGTCCAGATATTTTAACATGACTAAGTCAAGGTCAAGACACAACTCATGCGGTGTCCGAACATTACGGGCTCGTTTCTCCTACTCATCAATACTAACTTACATTTTTCTACATTTAGAGGTAGCTGCCATTCAGCGCACCAACTAGAAATTTTGTATAAGTTATCTTGAATCCTTCTACAGTCGTCAGCTTCGTCACCTTACTGTACGTCACAGGATCGCCAGCAAACAGCCGCAGATTGGTGCCCACCCTGGCAGCCAAATCATTTATGTATATAGAGAACAATAGCAGTCCTAACACACTTCCATGGTGCACTCCTGATGATTCCCTTTTCACTGGTGAACACTCGCCGTCGAGGACAACGTACTGGGTTCTGTTATTTAAAATGTCTTCGAGCCACTTACGTAGCTGGGAACATGCGTTGACAGTCTGCAGTGGAGCACCGTGTCAAACGCTTTTCGATAATGTAAGGGTCATGGAGTCTGTCAATTTGTCTCCACCCATGGTTTGTAGCAAATCACGTAAGAAAAGGGTAAGCTGCTTTTGGCACGAGCGATGCTTTCTAAATCCGTGCTGACTTGTGCTTCTCTGTGTCAAGGACAATGTGTGTTCAACGATAAATCATATCGCATACACAATACTTCAATGTTCTAATAACTGTTTAACTAAGAAAGTAGGAAGTGTAGACGCTAATTCTTCCTGTCACAGAGACGTGCGTCGTAGCTTAGTGAAAGCTTACTTGCGGAATGATACACGCAGCAGGCCTGCAGATTAATATTTGAATTCCACCGAGAGTACATTTGTTAAACAAGATAATCGCCGGTTAAAGTGGCACACAAACCCATCAGCCTCCATTATGGTGATTAAATTTTCCTACCGGCGCCACTACCGGAGGCAATTTGTTAATTAAACGTCGGTAGGCGAATAATTAACAAGCGCGAGTGAAAACCAACTGCGTGGACGTTCGGCGGCTCGGGAACACGTCGCGCTAGGCGGCATCTCGTCAAAAGCTGAGCGATTGTGGTTTAACTCTGCGAGCGTCCAACAGCCGAATACAAAATTAAATACCGTTCACGTGATAACCGCCACTATTTGTGTTGCTATTGAGGCCTAACACACAGCAGTTATGAAGCCCACGACGAATAAACTTATTGCTTGTTATACTCATTGGTTTTATGTTTATGAATGTTACTAATATTTTCGTCGATAATTCCGTCAGTTAGTTAGTTACATGTTGCTCTGATCGTTTGAATGGGTTTTTTATCGAAATGATGTGGAACGAGTCAGTTTATTGGATGCGTATACATGATAACTTTCAGTGAATGGCTGCATGGTTGCCATTTGCTGAGTGCTAAATGCCACACTTGCCAAGATTTAACAATAATGAACATATTTTTCCAGTCCTGTTCCTACTACTACACTTCAAACTAGCTTTTTGCAGGCTATCAGTTTTTAGCAAAAAACTGTCTGTAGAACCGAAGGGGTTGTCCAGCAGATATGATTGTAAGTTAGACATATAACTAGCTTTACTACTTATCGGGCGCTTTATATTAATGGGAACATGATCAGGTATTTTTGTTGACGCATAATGAATTCCTTTCCGAGTTAGTGACCGCTTTAATGATGAATAACAAAGTGATTTCTTGTTCTGCTGTTATAGGTATTATGATGTATTCTTTATGACATAAACCATTAAATAATATATGCATACATACACATACAGTGTAATAAAACTTCGTATCTCATTAAGGAGGTACCCACTGCTCGCTTTTGTACAGTCAGTACTTTCTTCCTAAGTGATGAATAGCAAAATGTGGAGCAAAAACACCTCAGTAACATGTTTCTTTTAGTTCAAGTTTTCATCGATATGAACACCCAAAAATCTGAAACATTCTTCTTCGTTCACTGTCTTCTGTTACTGTGCTACATCAGTTGTTGATAAGACTCTTTGTTGAACATACCTCATCAAAGTAGTCATTTTTCAAAATGAAGAGACCCGCCAGGGTAGCCGAGAGCGCTAACGCGCTGCTTCCTGGACTCGGGTAGCCGCGCCGGCCCTGGATCGAATCCGCCCGGTGGATTAACGACGAGGGCCGGTGTGCCGGCCAGCCTGGATGCGGTTTTCAGGCGGTTTTCCACATCCTGCTAGGTGAATACCGGGCTGGTCTCCACGTTCCGGCTGAATTACACGCGTCGCAGACATTTGAATCACGTCCGCACTATTTCACGATTTACACTAGACACAGACAGTTGGGGTAAACTGACTCCGTCCTCGGGGGTATGGGGTGGCGGCAGGAAGGGCATCCGGCCATCCCTAAACTAACATTGCCAAATGCTTGTAACCGCGCCGACCCTACGATCGCTGCGGGACCATGGCGTAGGCGAAAGAAAGAAAGACATTTTCCAAAATGAAGAGCAGTTCAGTTTCAGAGAATCTCTGAATGAATGTTTGAAAAAACGCCATTAAAAATGTGTCCTCATACTGAATGACATCTCAGACTCCCGCCTGCGTCTGAGATTCCGGGAGGCGCGCCCGTTCCCGATCGAACACACCCGACAGATTAATGACAACGGTCCGTGTGCCGACCTAGCTGGATATAATGTTTAGGCAGTTTCCAACATCCGAATACTGGGCTGGTTACCCACGTCCCACTGCAGCTGCACGATTCGCAAACATTTCGAAAACATTCTCACAGTTTCAAACAGGAAAACACGGACTCAGAGGGAGCACATGAATTCCGTCCCGGGGGAAGAGGGCATCCGACCACGCTCTAGCACTAACACTGTAAATTCCCACGAATAAAATGTTGACCCCGTGACGACATCGTATAAGGGCATGAAAAAGAAAAAGATGAAAGTGATCAGAGGCACGCTGCGCTACTGATCAAACGTGAATTGGGCGAATCACGAAAATATAGGTTTTAAATATATATGTCGCGTCGAAATATAGAAAAATATATTTTTCATTAATTAATTATTTTATTCATTTAATTAATTTATTAACGATGTGGTATCTGACACTACGCCTTTCTGCCCTTTAGTAGCTAATATTTCCAAAAGAAAATTACTGCGAAGTTAAAATACAAATTTATTAATATTCTTCCAGTGGTGGAGTAACATCTTACAAAGGAACTTAAAAATTGCGGAGTCTGGACAGAACAGTAATGTTTCCTGAGTAGAAGGTTTTCGGTGTATAACGCGGACAGTGAACTTAATGGATGAATAGATCGAGGCGTGTTCCGTAATAAATGAGAATGACTTGCCGTAGGTCATCCTACGAAATACGAGGCGTGGCTATAAAATAACAGGACAAATGCTACAAAACACACATATTTTCTTTCAAAAGCGCACATATTTAGTTATTGTCACCCTCAATATATTCCCCTCCTCTACCCTTACAACGCTGCATGGGAATTTTCCATTGGTGGAAACAGTGCTGCAAGTCTTCCTCTGTGAGCTCCTTGATGACGCGATCCACTTTCTCTTTTTTCGCAGCTTCAGCGGACGGAAATCTTGTTCCTTTTAATCGAGATTTGACGTTGGGGAAGTAGATAAAAGTCACATGGTGCTAATTCAGGCGAATAGGGTGGGTGGTCGAATACTGGGATGCAGTACTTCGTTAGAAACCACTTAACAGAAAATGCAGTATGAGTTGGTGCTTTGTCGTGAGGCGGAATCCTTGAGTTGTTCTTCCACAATTCGACACTTTTCTGTATATTTTCTTACGTAGTTGAGCACGAACCTCAGGGTAGTAATGTTGATTAATACTTTCATCTTCGGGAACACAGTGAACATACTCAGTTCCATGAATATCGAAAGAAAAGAAAATCGTCGCTCGCTCATTCGAGCTTTTTCCGCGCTCGGTGTAGTTGAGCCTTCCTAATGCATGTATTGGCGCTTGGTTTTCGGGTCATGAGTGAAAAACCGATATTCGTCATATCTTATCACTCTTTCCAAGAAATTAGGATTATTTTAATGGTATTCAAAGAGTCAGTATAAGCATTTTCAGGAGATTCTTTTTGTTCGATCGTGAGATTTTTCGGCACCAGTTTCGCACACACTTTTTTAATGATAAATTGGTTACGTGAAACTTACCTTACAGATTCTTTGTCAATTCCTACAGTTTCAGCAATCGACCGAGTACTCAACCGACGATCATATAGAATCCGATTACCTACTTTTTCAACATTTTCATCCGTTTTTGATATTGTAAGGCTTCCCGGACGTGAGTCATCTTCAGTGTCTTCTCGGCCATCTTGGAAACCCTTGAATCACACGCCTACGAGATAAAGTCTTCACCATACACTTCATTTAGTAACAGACAGGTTTGAGTAGCAGTTTTCCCAAGTGTTAAATAGTGTCATGTGAAACTTCGCGACAACTTGTTGCTCTATTATTACACTTATCATTTCTCCGGCAAAACAGAATAACAGTTGTTACACAAACAAAGGTCACGCCCACACTGATTTGTCTACGGACACCAGAGATGCCGCATTCAACTGAGAAGGCTTCTCGCTTCACAGGTATTGATCGTTCATCTTTGACGGCTGTGTACTTCCTCAGTGACGGAATCAGTCCCTTTATTTTCCAGTCGTACCTCGTATAACGACAGCGCCATTCCGGCGAGCTCTTCCAGCTATAGTTTTATTAAGGAAGCAACTGAGATTAAATTAGCGATTAGGGTTATATAAATAGAGTCGGTTTTTGGTTAAATTCTGCTTTGAATCCTGCCCTCTCCCTGGTAGAGCAACAGACAGACAGAGTTAATGCTGCTTGCACACCTGTTGGTAATTCATACTTGTTGGTAACTCATATTTCTGGTTCAAATGGTTCAAATTTCTCTGAGTACTATGGGACTTAACATCTGTGGTCATCAGTCCCCTAGAACTTAGACTACTTTAACCTAACTAACCTAAGGACATCACACACATCCATGCCCGAGGCAGGATTCGAACCTGCGACCGTAGCTGTCACGCGGTTGCAGACTGAAGCGCCTAGAACCGTACGGCCACCCCGGCCGGCATATTTCTGGTGGTGGTTGTCTATGGTCTGTGGTGGCGCTAGTGTGTTATCTTTCTGCATATTCCCAGCATACTACGGTTTCTTAACATTTAGGACGCTTTCTCCAAATCGATGAGTTCTATGAACATGTATTCACTTTTCTTAAGTAATGATTCCATCATCGAGCTCAACCTAAGAACTGCCTCTTTGGGTCCTTACCGAAAGCCAGACCCATCATCGTCCAACAGATCCTTAATTTTCTCTTCCATTCTTTTGCATATCAGTCTTGTCAGCAGCTATGCTTCAGATATTAAACTGATTGTGCGATTGTTCTCGCACTTACCTGCCCTTACTGTCTTCCAAATCGTGTGGATGCTATTTTTCGGAAGGTCTGATGGTATGTCTCCATTCTGATGTATACCAATTTGAATAGCCGATTCCTTGTCACTTCAACCAAAGATTTTAAAAATTACTATGGAATGTTATCTGTGCCTTCTACATTATCGACTGTATCTTCCAAATCTATTTCCATTTCTTCTTCAATCGCGTCATCTGACAGCCTCGAAGACACACTGATTGTTTCCTTCCCACCTATCGGCTATCTTCTGTTGCACTCCAAATACAGACACTTTGCTTTTGATTCCACTGAATATTATTTTTGTTTTCTATATGTTAAATCACTCTTTTCCGATTTCTTCGCATCTTTCCTTGGTGAGTCGTGTATCGTCTCGTGTCGATAGAGGTTATGGTAGGCCTTTGTTAACTTTCTTTGGTTATACCGAACCAACGAAGTGTGATGGCTAAATTGGATCGTTCTATGTGTTGCAGTTAGAAACTGATATGCATATATCTACAGATAATGACCAGATAAACAAGGCATGTGTCTCATTAATAAAGATTGCAGGCTCTCCTTCTAAGAGCATAAAATTTACTGACATTATAGAAAAGCGCACCAGTCAGAAAATGAGTGTAAAAGCCTTCGCTCCCTTATTCTGAAGCGTTATGCAATGCTGATGGCAGGCTATTTACGATAAATTACAGGTGCTTCAAGGACCTTGGATTAAAGCTGGGTTCCTCCTCATAAATGATTTAAGAGAGGCCCAAAGGTAACATCTTTATTTCATACAAGCAACATATCATACATTCAGCCACAAATCGTGAAGTACATGAGACCGCAGAATAGACAGTACAACGTCGAAAAGAGAAGAAGAAGACATAGGTTACTTCTATTTAATCTTTTGTGTACCCAGTGAGTGCGGTTATTTCAGACAATGTTGCTTGTCTGTTAGCAGTAACAACTCTACGCAGACGCCGCTGCTCTCTGTTGTTAAGTGGAGGCCGTCGGGCACTGCGTTGTCTGTTGTGAGAGGTGGTTGTTGTTGTTGTGGTCTTCAGTCCAGAGACTGGTTTGATGCAGCTCTCCATGCTACTCTATCCTGTGCAAGCTGCTTCATCTCCCAGTACCTACTGCAACCTACATCCTTCTGAATCTGCTTCGTGTATTCATCTCTTGGTCTCCCTCTACGATTTTTACCCTCGACGCTGCCCTCCAATACTAAATTGGTGATCCCTTGATGCCTCAGAATATGTCCAAGCAACCGATCCCTTCTTCTAGTCAAGTTTTGCCACAAATATCTCTTCTCCCCAATTCTATTCAATACCTCCTCATTGGTTACGTGATCTACCCATCTAATGCCTGAAATTTAGTATTCTCGGCACACAGTTGGCACTGTGAATCATGGTACGATTTTCGAAATGTAATGTCACATGCGTCTAACTCCAACCACCACTCCGCGTTGAGAGTCCGTTAATCTCCGTCGTGTGGCCATAATCACTTCGGAAATCTTTTCACATAAATCACTTGAGTAAAAATGACAGTTCCGCCAATCCAGTGCCCCTTTACACCCTATGTACGCGATGCTACCACCATTGTGTATTTGCATATCTCTATGCCATGACTTTCGTTACCTCAGAGTATGACAACGTCTTGAGACTATCGTTTCTATAACTCTGTAACGTAGCTATTGCGTCCCGCTAGTGTGCGCAATTAGCCCCACCTGCTTGGTCATAGAGCGCTGTCACACACACACACACACACACAAACACTCACACACACACACACACACACACACACACACACACACACACACACAAACACACATCACACATACACACACACATCACACATACACACACACAAACACACACACATACAAACACACACACACACACACACACACACACACACACACACACACACACACACACACGCATACACAAACAGATTACAGATACTTCAGAAATTACACTCGAAAGTTGGCAATAACATTCGATCTTTGGCAATAACATCCGACAGTCGGCAACACAAACCTAAACATTGCATGAAAACGAGTGTTCAGTTCCTATTGCTGTGAAATGTGGAAAAAACCCCAAGTGACAATTGTAAGAAGAGGAACGGCACCAAAAATGGAACAGAAACAATATATGTAGAAAATCGTCCACGCGACCTGGAAGTAGAATTTAAAATATTACTACATCGTAGTAAAGCCGACATAACTGTTTATAACCTAGAGGTACATTGCCCCAAAATGTAAACTAATTAGTAAAATATATACATATTCCAGTCCACTGAAAGCGCCTTGCAGAGAATAAAGGTGAAACGCGTCTGGCGCGAAAATTGTGTTTCATTCAGCTGTAGTCAGACGGTCCAGAAAGAAAAATTATTAATATACCGGTACCGTAATGTTGTTATAAAATGTGGTTAGAAACAGTCTGATAATCTTGTAAGATGTTGAAGGGTAGGCTACGCTGAGAAACAATTCTTAAGAAAAAGTTCGATATGTCGCGCCGTTTCCGAGTTAATTAGCATCGAAGCTAGCCACTCACATCGTTGTGCGAGGAAATTCAAGCGTCCCTCCAGATACAATTAGTGTCTCTTGTTCTCATAGCGTAGATGATAGCTCACGAGACTGTACGGTATTTAGCTCGGACTCGTTACTTATCACTGCACCATGTCTAGTTTTTGTTTCGCTCTCTTGCTCGGTTTTGGGAAAGCAAACGGAGAACACGTTTGGCGGCACTGTCTTCGGCGGGCTACTTAAATTTGAGTGCGCAGCGGCCTGATTGGCAAACGTCAGTGCTAATTAACTCCGAAACGGCGAAACCTTTCGACTTTCTTTCTTAACAGTTATTTCTCGGCTCACCCTACAGTGCGACACGCTTGCAAGCTTTGCAGACTGTTTCTGAACAGCCTACATATCACAGTCATAACATTTAAGGAAAGTTTGTAATATGTATTGGTGATTGTGCTTTGCTATGAACGATGATAACTGTCTGTTGGATGGATATTAAAAATGTCAATGGTTCTTTCACTCAGTACTACCATGTTTTTTATTAGCATCTTTTCCAGAGCTCTGAAGTTGCTGTGGATTCTATGTGTAATCTGAAGTTGTCTGTTTTCGTATTTTTATTATTGTGTACCTTTTATTCATTTGTAGGTCTCACGTGAAATGCCTTGTGAATGTTGTAGCTACCACTTGTGGCCAATTTAGTGCGTGAAACTGCAAAGTATTGCGCATGGAGTGCGCCTCCACTCTTGCTGACACATCGGCTTCTGCTTGCAAACTGCCTGTGCTAACACATGCTGCTATAAATTCTGTAAATGTCAGTTTGACGCGTGATTAATCTATAGTATTTATTGTCAGACCTCCCGGCAATACGACTGCGCAGTTTTTATTGTGCTGGCTTAAAAAATAGTTTTTCTTTGGAATAAACGTTTTCTTGGCCTGGCAACTTCCACTCATAGCTCCTCGCTGTAAACTTTCCACATGGATTCCCTGCATTTCCTATTTATTTCATTCCTATGTGGCTTCCATTACTGTATTACTGGCCTTTCCTGGCTATTTTTGTACTCCCTTCTTTCTTAGACCGATTGAAATATTTTTTCGTTTACGCAAAATATCTTTACCGTTGTCTTCCTCTTACCTATATTTGTCTACCCAACTTCTCTGATTGCTCTCTCAACTGGATTGCCTACTGTAATACTCACTATTGCTGTACCTACAGCCTTAGAAAACTTCAAACGCATTTCATCATTCCACACTGATTCTTCTGGACGATTATTTTTAAGTTCGTTTACTAATCATCACTGCTGAATTGTGATCAGAGTCCATATTGCTCCCGGATACACCTTAAATTCTTTATCTGATTTCAGAATATGTCTGACTACTAGTAATCCCAGCTGGAATCTTCCCGTGTCTCTGCGTCTTTTCAAAGTGTATCTCCTATTCTTGCGATTTTGAATAGTTTGGTCATGGTACTAGCCGAAGTTTATTGTAGAAAACATTGTCCCGTAACTCTTTATTTTGCCACCATTACCACGTTCCACTCCCCCATGTTTACTAGCTTATCACATTCCTGTAAGTATTGTGCTATAACGAATTACTCGGTCAATGTCCTCATATACTTTCTCTATCTCTTCAACTTGTTGTTGGCGCTGGTTTTCTGTCTATTCTGTACTGTTCATTGTAACGCAACCTCCTCTACCTTCCTTTTCATCAGGAACCCATCTTCTGTTGTACTATTTTCTGCCGCAATTGATATTACCATATAGCCATTTCATCACAAATCCTTCTTTATTTCTTTTTAGTTTCACTCTACCAATCCCGACATATCTAGATGGCAGTTTTGTATTTCCGTTTTTAGATTTTCAAGCTACCATATCACGTTCAAACTTTTGACATTCGACATTCCACACTCCTAATTGTACAACGTCACTCTTTGGTTATTGAACTGTTTTCTTATGGTCCCCTCCCCTTCGGAAGACCTGTCCCGGAGATCCGAATGGGGGCCTAATCCTGAATCTTTTGCCAATGGGGAGACCATCAAGATACATTTTCAACTGCAGGACACATGTCCTGTTGATAAATCTCTGTAACGAAGTCTCCTTCTTTAATGAAGTGGTTTGCATTGTCTTCTGTATCCTCATGTCGTTGACCATAGCTGATTTTTGCGCCTTTTGAATCGTTTTCCATAACAAAGGTGAAGAGGTTGTCCTGAAATTCAGTTCGCCCGTCGGCTCTCTTTCTCAATCCCGTTGAAAGATTGAGGGTGACTCTTTATCCCGGAAGTATTCGGCCCCCATTGCTGATGAAATGGTTCAAATGGCTCTGAGCACTATGCGATTTAACTTCTGAGGTCATCAGTGGCCTATAACTTAGAACTAATTAAATCTAACTAACCGAAGGACATCACAGTCATCCATACCCGAGGCAGGATTCGAACCTGCGACGGTAGCGGTCACGCGGTTCCAGACTGAAGCGCCTAGAACCGCACGGCCACATCGTGCTAGCTCTGCAAGGTTCGCAGGAGAGCTTCTGTAAAGTTTGGAAGGTAGGAGACGAGGTACTGGCAGAAGTAAAGCTGTGAGTACCGGGCGTGAGTCGTACTTCGGTAGCTCAGATGGTAGAGCACTTGCCCGCGAAAGGCAAAGGACCCGAGTTCGAGTCTCGGTCGGGCACACAGTTTTAATCTGCCAGGAAGTTTCATATCAGCGCACACTCCGCTGCAGAGTGAAAATCTCATTCTGGAAACATCCCCCAGGCTGTGGCTAAGCCATGTCTCCGCAGTATCCTTTCTTTCAGGAGTGCTAGTTCTGCAAGGTTCGCAGGAGAGCTTCTGTAAAGTTTGGAAGGTAGGAGACGAGGTACTGGCAGAAGTAAAGCTG
This sequence comes from Schistocerca cancellata, assembly GCF_023864275.1. NCBI lineage: Eukaryota > Metazoa > Arthropoda > Insecta > Orthoptera > Acrididae > Schistocerca > Schistocerca cancellata. Next base: position 247,490,930 of record NC_064632.1, read on the forward strand.
TGAGTACCGGGCGTGAGTCGTACTTCGGCAGCTCAGATGGTAGAGCACTTGCCCGCGAAAGGCAAAGGACCCGAGTTCGAGTCTCGGTCGGGCACACAGTTTTAATCTGCCAGGAAGTTTCATAACTGTAGACTGTTTGCCAGCCGCAGTGACCGAGCGGTTCTAGGCGCTTCAGTCTGGAACCGCGCGACTGCTACGGTCGCAGGTTGGAATCCTGCCCCGGGCGTGGCTGTGTGTGATGTTCTTAGGTTAGTTAGGTTTAAGTAGTCCTAAGTTCTAGGAGATTGATGACCTCAGATGTTAAGTCCCATAGTCCTCAGAGCCATTTTTTTTGTAGACCGTTTACTTTTAATTTTTCCTTACCTTAAACAGTCACATATATTAAAAAATAATACAGTAAGACTTTTCTCATGCCTAAGATGGCTCCGAAAAGTATTTTTCTTTTTGTTGCTTGCCACGAAATCCTCTGTTGTGCCAACCTCTTCATCTCAGAGTAGTATTTGCAAGCTACAGCTTCAATTATTTCCTGGGTTTAGTCCAATTCCTGTCTTACTCCACAGTTCTTACCCTCTACAGCTACCTCCAGTACCATGGGAGTTATTCACTGATGTCTTATTAAGTATCCTGACATCCAACCCCATCCTATTGTCAGAGTTTTCCATATATTCCTTTGATGGCCGATTCTCCAGAGAACCTCCTCACTGCCTACATTATCAGTCCACCTGATTTTCAACATTCGTCTGTAGCATTTTTTTTTTGTTTCGGTTTTCCACTGTCCATGTCTATCACACAGTGTTGTGCCCCAACGTACTGAAAGGTATGTGCTGAGATTCGATCAGGATAGAGCCAATGAAAAATGTCGATAGTTCCAAACCGCAAGGTTGGACGAGTAGTACATTTCGAGTAGTAAGATCTTTGACAGCTAACAGAGCTAGGTGCACGCGGTAAAAGTTTGAGTAGTGGTGAGGAGATGCGCAGAGACAGTAGACGTGTTTCGAGTCGGAGCTAGATGCCTGCAGGAGGCAGCCGGGTCGTGACAGCATCAAAGTAAGAATTGGCGCTACGCACATAATAAGCTATATATTGAGCGGAACTCGGCACATACCTGGGGAAACTAGAAAGAATAATTAATAAAATAGGTTTTCTTTGGTTAAATAATGTCTAAAAGCTAGATAGAAATCCCATTGTTGATGCAATAAGCGTTTTGTGAGACTTTCTCGTAAATCCATACTATAGAAGTTTCTTTAGTTTTTCACATGTGCCTTAAAAGTTTGAACAATAAATATTTTTTAGATAAAATTAGAGTTTCATCTCACACCTTGTCGTTCTCCGCATCCTGTGCTTGCATTGAACAGAAAGGTATATTAAAGTAAAGTTCCCATGAGTAAAGATAATGATTTCATTTATCAGAGTAAAATAATCTATATGCCATTGCACAGTTGGCAAATTATTCAGATCAGGACAGAATTTTTATTAAGTAACAAACAGGGCCAAAAAGAGTGAAGTTATCTAGAATGACAATTTTATGCCATTGCACTACGGCTGAGTTGAATATATGTTTTATTATCGGCTAAACGGGAAGGAGTGCACGAGCTAAGTCCACAGACGCAGTCAGATGCCGGTTGGTGACTTTCATTTATTTTTACCACTAAACTTTCATGCAGTCAGATGTGTATTTTGAGTATTAATTTTCCAACAATATTTTCATGCAGTCAGATAAAGTTCAGTTCAGTTAAATACGAAGTCAGATGCAAGTTTTATTAAAGACTAAATCAGTCACATGCAGTTCAGTCTAGTTTAAATAGAGAAGTTTTATTAACAATACTTTCAATACATTCCAAGAAATTTCTTCCTCAAATTAAGGCCTATGTTTGATACCAGGAGACTTCTATTGGCCAGAAATGCCCTTATTTCCAGCGCTAGTCTGTTTTTGATATCGTCATTTCTCCGCTCGTCATTATTTTGCTGCCCAGGTAGTAGAATTCCTTAATGCCATCTACTTCGTGACCATCAATCCTGATGTTAAGTTTCTAGCTGTTCTATTTCTAATACTTTTCATTACTTTCGTCTTTCTTCTATTTACCCTCAATATATATCCTGTACGCGTTAGACTGTTCATTTCATTCAGGAGATCCAATAACTCTTCTTCACTTTCACTGACGGTAGCAACGGCATCATCGACTGATGATAATAAGCAAGAATTACGCTAGCCTGACGGTCGGTGTCGCGGAAGTGTATTTTCCGTTCTTAAAAATTTCAGTTTGCTGCTTTCCTACTCGAGGATACATTTATTTGGTAATTCCTTCCTAAATCGGTTTGTCAAAGTTCTCCTACATACTTGCCGACAACAGCTGATCGCGATGACTTCAGTCAGAAAAATCAGTAATTTAATAAAGTTGCATTTATTTGTGTCCGTAGTCATCTTGTATTACTAAAGCTTCGTAGCAAACATACAGACACTTCTTTGTGAACGACACGCGTTGTGATGAGTTGCAATAGGGAAATCCCATACTTCCGAATTACGGGTTGTTGCGTAGGACATCGGCGCCATACCGGAGGAGAGGTTCTGCACTAGCCTCGAATGTTAGTGGGCATTCATTAATGAATAATATCAAGAGGATGATCTATTCGCGGGAGACGCTCATACCAGTACTGGAGAATGTCCAAGACGGCTAAGCGAATGAGGTTTCGCATATTGACACAAACGGAGGCACCAGCAGCATTTTCTGCGACATAGCGGCTGCAATAATATTTCAGCGGACTCCTGTAGTGCAGTTACGGCCTCTTTAGTTTATAAACTGAACTATCAGTAATGTCTTAGATGTTTAATCTCATACTAAAGTGACTGAAGTGAGCATTAACCTTGTGCTTCGGAGTGAATTGTCTTGATTCTGCGTCAAATCAATGTCCCGGATTGCGCGAACTCTCCCGCCGAAGGTTCGAGTCCTCCCTCAGGTATGTCTGTGTGTGTGTGTGTGTGCTTAAGTAGTGTGTAAGTCTAGGGACCGTTGACCTCATCAGTTTGGTCCCTTAGGAATTCACACACATTTGAACATTTTTCGATACTCCACAGTCCACCTTACAGCGCGTGTCGGAGGGTACCCCGTACTTCAGCTAGTCATTTCCCTCTGTTTTCGACTCGCAAATACGAGAGAAAACAACTGTCGATATGTCTCCATGCGAGCCCTAGTTTCTCGTTTCTTATCTTCGTGGTCCTTACGTGCAACGTTTGTTGGAGGCAATAGAACTGTTCTGCAGTCAGCTTCTCTAAATTTTCTCAAAATAACATCCATTTCAGTCCAGGGATTCCCATTTGAGTTCCCGAAGGCAACAGAATTGTTCTACAGTCAGTTTCTCTAAATTTTCTCAAAATAACATTGCTTTCCCTCCAGGGATTCCCATATGAGTTCCCTAAGCATCTCTGTAACAAATGCGTGTTGTTTGAACCTACCAGTATTAAATCTAGCAGCCCTTCTGTAAATTGTTCCGAAGTCCTCCTTTACTGCGACCTGGTACGGGTCCGAAACGCTCGAGCAGTACTCAAGAATAGATCGCAATAGCGTCCTTTATGAGGTCTCCTTTGCAGGTGAACCACACTTTCCTTGAATTCTCCCAGTAAGTATCGCTTCGTAGCGTTACGCCCAGATATTTTAACGACGTGACTGTGTCAAGCAGGACACTACACTGAAGAGCCACAGAAACTGGTACACCTACCTAATATCGTGTATGGCCCCCGCGAGCACGCAGGAGTGCCGCAACACGACGTGGCATGGACTCGACTAATGTCTGAAGTAGTGCTGGAGGGAAGTGAAACCATGAATCCTGCAGGGCTGTCCATAAATCGGTAAGAGTAGGAGGGGATGGAGATCTCTTCTGAACAGCACGCTGCAAGGCATCCCAGATACGCTCAATAATGTTCGTGTCTGGGCAGTTTGGCGGCCAGCGGAAGTGTTTAAACTGAGAAGAGTGTTCCTGCAGCCATACTGTAGCCATTCTGGACGTGTGGGGTGTCGCATTGTCCTGCTGGAATTGCCCAAGTCAGTCGGAATGCACAATGGACATGAATGTATGCAGGCGATCAGACAGGATGCTTCCGTACGTGTCACCTGTCAGAGTTGTATCTAGAAGTATGAGGGGTCCCATATCACTATAACGCCACACGCCCCACACCATTACAGAGCCACCAGAAGTTTGAACAGTCCTCTGCCGACATGTAGGGTCTGTGGATTCGTGAGGTTATCTCGATACACGTTACGTACACGTCCATCCGCTCGATACGATTTGAAATGAGACTCATCCGATCAGGCAACACGTTTTCCAGTCGTCAATAGTTCAATGTCCGTGTTGACGGGCGTAGGCCAGGTTTAAAGCCTATTGTCTTGCAGTCATAAAGGGTACACGAGTGGGCCTTCGGCTCCGAAAGGCCATATCGATAATGTTTTATTGAATGGTTCGCACGCTGACACTTGTTGATGGTCCAGCATTGAAATCTGCAGCAATATGCGGAGGGGGTTCCACTTCTGTCAAGTTGAACGATTCTCTTAAGTCGTCTTTGGTTCCGTTGGTGCAGGATATTTTTTCCGGTTGCAGCGATGTCTGTGATTTGATTTACCGGATTCCTCATATTCACGGTACACTCGTGAAATGGTGGTACGGGAAAATCCCCACTTCATCGCTACCTCGGAGACGCTGTGTGCCATCGCTCGTGTGCGGACTAAACATCACGTTCAGGCTCACTTAAATATTGATAAGCTGCAATTATAGCAGCAGCAATCAATCTAACAACTGCGTGAGACACTTTATTTGAATACGCATGCCCATACCAGTCTCTTTGGCGCTTCCGTATGAGCCCTAATCTCATTTCGTATCTTCGGGGTCCTTATGTGCAATGTATGTTGGAGGCAACAGAATTGTTCTCCAGTCAGCTCCTGATTCCGACTCTCTAAATTTTCTGAATTGCGATCGTCGTAAATAACGTCGCTGTCCCCCCAGGGATTCCCATTGGAGTTCCCGAAGCATCCTCGTAACACTTGCTTGTTGTTAGAACCTACCAGTAACAAATCTAGCAACCCTTCTCTGAATTATTGTGCTGTCTCCCTTCAATCTGACCTGATACGGATCCCAAACACTCGACCGGTACTCAAAAATAGGTCGCACTAGCGACCTTTCTCGCGGTCTCCTTTGCAGGTGAGCGACACTATCGTTGAATTCTCCCAACAAGTATCGTTTCACAGCGTTACGCCCAGATATTTTAACGTCGTGGCTGTGTCAAGCAGGACGCTACGTGTGCTGTATCCGTACATTACTGGTTTCTTTTTCGTACTCATCCGCGTTAAATTACATTTCTCTACATTTTGAGCTAGGATTTTCCTTATGGGAAGGAATTTATCGATGGTTTTTGCACCAGAATATCACAATCATGGGATTTTTGTCATCAGTCCTCTTTGCCGACGAGGCAGCCTTTACCAGAACTGGCATCGTCAGTCTGCAAAATCGATCTGTGGGCTAGAGACAATCCTCGGGAAATGGTTGAGGCGTCTCATCAGCACCGGTTCAGCATCATTGTGTGGGCAGGGACTCTTGGCGACAACATAGCTGGACCGGTTATTATTCCATAACGCCTCGGTGGAGGAACGTACCTGGAGTTCTTGCGGAATCCTCTGCCTGACCTGCTTGGGAATATCCCACTTCCGCATTAAAGGTCGCTGACACGTCAACATCATCTTCCTCGGATATCTGACAGAACGCAGAGGTTCTGTAGCTTGGGCTGCTAGATGATCGGACTTAAACCTCCTGGATTTTTACTTATAGGGGCATTTGAGAAGCGTTGTGTTTGCTGGACCAGTTCCTAATATGCAGACCCTTCAACAGCGCCTGTGACACTATTAGGAGAGAGGCCGGAACGAAAGAGTGCGGCAATCCATTATGCATCGTGTGAAAACGTGCATGGCATCCAATGGGGATTACTTTGAACATCTGTTGTGGTGTGGATCGAGGCAGCTCTGTACTGGGAATGTGCCTTTGGCAATACGACAAGTTGTGTGGTCTTTGCATGACGGAGTACCACCTCACTTCCGCGTTACAGTTCGCTGACACCTCAACATCATCTTCCTCGGATATCTGACAGAACGCAGAGGTTCTGTAGCTTGGCCTGCTAGACGATCAGACTTAAACCTCCTGGATTTTTACTTATCGGGGCATATGAGAAGCGTTGTGTATGCTGGACCAGTTCCTAATGTGCAGACCCCTCAACAGCGCCTGTGACGCTATTCGGAGAGAGGCTGGAGCGGCAATCCATTATGCGACGTGTGAACACGTGGATTTCATCCAATGGGGACCACTCTGAACATCTGTTGTGGTGAGGATCGATGCAGCTCTGTATTGTGCTCCGGGGCGATATGTTGTTGTACACACACCGTCCATTTCCGGACACATTTTCATAGACCTTTCCTTGCACCATTTCTAGTCAGGAATCCGTCTCTGCAGTTTGTCGGTTTTATTAATGTTCACCCTGTGTACATCGTGTGTGAAATATATATCATACGCAAACATTGGCGAACCTGTGGGCCGAAATCTAGTACAGACATATTCACAACAGTACCTGTTTAATTAAAACCAATTTGACATCGCACGTCTTGAAAGAAGAAGTTCTACTACATGGCTCATTAACAACTATCTAGTAATTCTCTTACATTTCACTCCGTCAATATTGCAAGATCATGAAAATAATCGTCCTTGTTGGTCTAGGAAAGATTGCGAGTTGTTGCTGTTGTGGTCTTCAGTCCTGAGACTGGTTTGATGCAGCTCTCCATGCTACTCTATCCTGTGCAAGCTTCTACATCTCCCAGTACCTACTGCAAGCTACATCTTTCTGAATCTGCTTACTGTATTCATCTCTTGGTCTCCCTCTACGATTTTTACCCTCCACGCTGCCCTCCAGTACTAAATTGGCGATCCCTTGATGCCTCAGAACATGTCCAACCAACCGGTCCGTTCTTCTTGTCAAGTTGTGCCACAAACTCCTCTTCTCCCCAATTCTATTCAATACCTCTTCATTAGTTATGTGATCTACCCATCTAATCTTCAGCATTCTTCTGTAGCACCACATTTCGAAAGCTTCTATTCTCTTCTTGTCTAAACTATTTATCGTCCACGTTTCACTTCCATACAAATACTTTCAGAAACGACCTCCTGACACTTAAATCAATACTCGATCTTAACAAATTTCTCTTCTTCAGAAAGATTTCCTTGCCATTGACAGTCTACATTTTATATCCTCTCTACTTCGACCATCATCAGTTAATTTGCTCCCCAAATAGCAAAACTCGTTTACTACTTTAAGTGTCTCATTACCTAATCTAATTCCCTCAGCATCATGCGATTTAATTCGACTACATTCCATTGTCCTCGTTTTGCTTTTGTTGATGTTCATCTAATACCCTCCTTTCAAGACACTGTCCATTCCGTTCAACTGCTCTTCCAAGTCCTTTGCTGTCTGTGACAGAATTACAATGTCATCGGCGAATTTCAAAGTTTTTATTTCTTCTCCGTGGATTTTAATACTTACTCCGAATTTTTCTTTTGTTTCCTTTACCGCTTGCTCACTATACAGATTGAATAACATCGGGGTGACGCAACAACCCTGGCTCACTCCCTTCCCAACCACTGCTTCCCTTTCATTTCCCTCGACTCTTATAACTGCCATCTGGTTTCTGTACAAATTGTAACTAGCCTTTCGCTCCCGGTATTTTACCCCTGCCACCTTAAGAATTTGAAAGAGAGTATTCCAGTCAACATTGTCAAAAGCTTTCTCTAAATCTACAAATGCTAGAAACGTAGGTTTGCCTTTCCTTAATCTTTCTTCTAAGATAAGTCGTAGGGCCAGTATCGCCTCATGTGTTCCAACACTTCTACGGAATCCAAACTGATCTTCCCCGAGGTCGGCTTCTACCAGTTTTTCCATTCGTCGGTAAAGAATTCGCGTTAGTATTTTGCAGCTGTGACTTATTAAACTGCGAGTGTCGAGCCATAAATTTTTTATGTCGATACTTTGCTGAGTCGATGTAAGAGCTCCAGGCTTGTGAGGATTTGAGGTGAGGGCAGTAACGTTCGCAGCAGGGCGTAATTGAGGGCGTAGCGGCCGAGAGGCAAATCGTGTTGACGGCCGCGGCACAGCAGGTGTCCTTTCGGGCTGCCTGGCCTCCGTCGCGCTCCGAAGCTTCGGTCTGAAGCCGACAGGGGACAGCACCGCACCTCACACGCGGACCTCTACGCCCCAGGCGAACACTGAAAACTTTTTCCATTTGCGCCACGCGTCACTGACTTAGTTTTTGTTTTGTTTTATTTGATTTCTTTTTTGTCAGCTGTCTCTCCTCTCCTGTGCCAACGCTTTCATCTCAGAGTAGCAATGGTAACCAAAGTCCTCAATTATTTGTTGCATGTATTCCAATCTCAGTTTATCGCTACAGTTTTCACTGTCTACTACTCCCTCACGTACCACGGATGTTATTCCTTGATGATGTAATATTTCTGGCTTTGCAGCCAACATATTCAGATACAAGAAGCCCTTATTAGAGCAGCTGAGAAGACAGCAGTGATAAATTACGTAATGTGGTGTGAGGTACCGATGACAGATGGTTTGTTCGGTACGGGTATCGTGGAAAAGACCGCCTAAATTGTGGTCCTTCTCCGCGATTGGCTGCTGCGTTTGGAAGTTGCGCGCCAAAATGGTAATCTTCTGTTAATGTTAGATAAACTAAACAGCGTACTTACTTGAATTTCATATTAAAGCATCTCTCAACAGCGTGCTGTCATTCCCTTATTTCAAATCTATTAATAACCAGCACAATAATAAACAACTGCTAAGCGAAAAGGCAGACGAAGCACTTCGGTGATCTTCGGATCGCACCTACCGTGGATGGCATGCGCAGTGATTCAGCTGTAAGGTCAGAGATGGTTCGGAAGCCTCTGAGGACAGACATGCTGTCTGCCGCTGTCGGTGTCAGGTTAAGACTTTATTAGCAATGTATGGATGTACGGACGTGTAGTTGAGAACAGTGTTATTGTAATTGGAGAAATACGCACTTCATTAATTTGTTGAAGAACATAAATTATTGGGCTGGTCGGGGTGGCCCAGCGGTTCTAGGCACTACAGTCTGCGACCGCTACGGTCTAAGTCTAGGGGACTGATGACCTCAGCAGTTAAGTCGCATAGTGCTCAGAATCATTTGAACCATTTGAACCATAAATTATTTGTGATTCTAGCGTGGAATGTAATTGTGCAGTTTCTCGTGTTCTGCTAATGAAGAACGAGTGGCATCCCGTATAAACAACCAGATTAGAAATTTAATTATTTCGGAAATAACAGTTCCTCAAAAATGGCTCTGAGCACTAAGGGACTTAACTGCTGAGGTCATCAGTCCCCTAGAACTTAGTACTACTTAAACCTAACTAACCTAAGGACATCACATACATCCATGCCCGAGGCAGGATTCGAACCTGCGACCGTAGCGGTAGCGCGGCTCCAGACTGTAGCGCCTAGAACCGCACGGCCACTACGGCCGGCAATAACAGTTCCTCGTTAAGAGTTTCTTACAGCCTCAAGATAACGGATTCACGACCTACGTGCTTTTTTCTGCGCAGGGGTCAGCAACTGTAGAAGACTGCAGGATGGTGAACAGTTTTTGGAACTTATGCATTCCACTCAGTGCGATGTACTGCAGTCTTAGTACAAACGAGATCAGTGACACGTCATATGTGGTAACACGGAGGAGGTATAAAGGAGAGAAATATTTTTTAGGGAAGGAGTTAATCATACGCACGTATATATATCACCCCCTCTCTCCCTCTCATCACTATCTGTATTTCAACTTGTCGTAATGTGTGAAGGAGGGACGTACCCGAAAGGGACCAAAATAGTGAAAAAGTTTTTATTGGATCTCCATTTACAACATGGTATTGAAATTTCAGTTTCTGAATATTACGTTCCAATTCCAGTCCTAAGTGTGATGAAAATAATAACTAACAGAAGCTTGCACTGGGCCACGTCCCTTTATTGTACTGTATTGCCTCATACATTTTATTCCTGCGGTGTTTTCTTCCAGCTTTGTGCAGTTACACTGTGGGGAATATTTTGGTGCGTAGAAGGTCCAGAACTTCTACAAAAGTGTGTGTGCATCTAGAAGTTACAACACTCTGATAGGGAAACGATGACCCAAGACAATACTTGTTCCCGCAGACGCTGATGAAGCTGCAACTTGTTTGGTTTTTAACTGTGCTAATCTTGGCAGACTACAGAGGCTATTATTTGATTCAGGAGCTTTCATACTGTTGATATTGAAGGAAACCGATAACAGGAAACTAATGCAGCTGACATTATTGTTACTCAGTTTGAAAATTAGGTTGAGCTAAGAGGACAAGAAAAGGAAAGACTACTTGAGGATGAAGAGGAGAATGCATACCGTTTGCACTAGTTCATCCAAATAATATGAGGCCTGCTACAAACTCCGTCAAATTTTTGATTCAGGTTTCCCGCAACTTACATTTTGGCAACTTTATGTATCATTTCCTCACAAACCACTGACATTACAGTACTTAAATTTGGCACGCCAGTAGACAATACTATAGAGAAATATTCTGTGAAAGGAATTTTGGGTCAATCTAGTGTCCGATTCCAATCGTCGGCTTTGAGCAGTGACGTCATACCCAAGGCATAGACGCTACATAGAGCCCATCTTTGAAAGCAACCGATCATATTCGTAAGCAAACGAATGTAACATACGACAAAATTACATTCACAGTTCACGTGATTAATTACTTAGCCACAAATTATATCGAAAAGAACTGAAGGTAATGAAAATGAATAAGAAAGAAAAAGAGAAGTATACTTGCGAGTAAGAAAAGCACACGGAACCTTTAAATCCATTACAGCTTATAGTGCGTGATGAAATCACAATATTGCGAAATAGGGTTTATTTTTAATAATTATTATTAATTCCAACGGGACTAGTACACAATTAACGAAAATTCACAAAAAGGAGGGTCTAAAAATATCGGTCACTAGAATTAAGCTATATAGGTAAATTCTCATTGCCAGTTCCAACCATTCCATGGTACATTTAGTTCGTTTTTCCAGCAGGTGTGTGCACTGAAGTGTAATAAAGTTTCTGGATTTGTAATTGCTCTCTGAACGTCTGCGGAAAAATGCCTAATACTGGAATCGGTAACTAGAACTGACCTATATAGATTATTCTAACTACCAGTTCCAACCATTCCAATGTTCTTTATTTAGGCCGTTTCAACAAGAAGTGTGTGCACTAAAGTATTACAGGATTTCTACATTTGATACTACCCTCTTCACTACTATGAACAAGAGAAAAATTCAGAAACTGCACCTACAATGTTTGTTCCTATTTCTTAGTAGTTCTGAGATTAATAAGAAATCTAAAACTCCTACAAAAACCTAGTCCACAGATTTACTGCAAAAATGTCCAAAATTACGAACCATAGAATAGTTGGAATCAGTAACTAGAATTGACCCGTGAGGTCTTATAGAGCACTGACAAGTATAGAAATAATATTATGCAAAAATAATATGCATGTGAATCATGGAACGGTTGGAATCGGTAACAGGTAAATTCTAGTTATCGATTCAAATATTCCTTATTTTTTGTGGATTTTCGTTAGTTGTCATCTAGATTTTCTTTTAGAATTTAGGGTGTCGGTTTCTCCACATTTCATGCTACTATTTCGAATTCGTCGTCTATTAATTTCATTTTACAGTTTTTATGTTATAATTTAGTTTCTTTTTAATTTTAAAAATCAACAGCCTCAGTTGCAAAGTTTACCTACACCTACCTAGGTTTCAGTCGGGATAACCCAACCTTCTTCAGAATGAAAGTAACTACCGTTTGTCCATAGTGGACATCGTCAAGATGTTTTTGTCTGACGATAATCAATGGATTTGTAGTTTTAGCTTGACGATGTCCACTATGGACAAACGGTAGTTACTTTTATTCTGAAGAGGGTTGGGTTATCCCGATTGAAACCTAGGTAAATCTAGGTAAACTTTGCAACGAGGCTGTTGATTTTTAAAATTAAAATTAATATTTATACAGTTCCTGACAGAGCCGCGAAATGTTGAAAATATTTAAATTTAGTTTCTCCCCGCCCAAATCCCCAACTTTCCTGCGCTTTTCCCGTTAGAGTCAACAATTAATAGTAAAATTAACGCTATTTTATAATAGTACGGTATGGCTTCACAGTGTGTTTTACTGCAACGCAATTTAAAGGTTGTGTGTGTTTTTCTAGCCGGCCGGAGTGGCCGAGCGGTTAAAGGCGCTATAGTCTGGAACCGCACGACCGCTACGGTCGCAGGTTCGAATCCTGCCTCGGGCATGGATGTGTGTGATGTCCTTAGGTTAGTTAGGTTTAAGTAGTTCTAAGTTCTAGGGGACTTATGACCACAGCAGTTGAGTCCCATAGTGCTCAGAGCCATTTTGTGTTTTTCTACCCGCATAAATTAAGAGAGTAATTCTCATCAGACACGAAAATTTACTTTTAATTCTTCTTCTTATTTTCGTTATCTTCTTTTCGGTTCGATATAACTCATGACCAAGAAAATAACTGCGTGAATTGTGATTGTAATTTTATCGCATGCTACATTCGTTTGTTTCGTTGCTTTCATAGATTGCCAACACGTAGCGCCTTTCTCTTAGATATGACGTCATTGCTCAAAGCTGACGAGTGGAATCGGACACTAGAATTCATCCAAACTTTGCACAAAAATACATTAATCTCGTTATGTCAGATTTTTCAAAAAAGGAACGTTTGTACTCACCTTCCTAAAAAATCTGATAACTCCAGTAAGCATGAAAAGGTATGTGTGTATCCATTTGACATTCCTCAACAACTCTTCCAAACTGAGTTGACATTGCCTTGAAAACTTTCGACTTTACAAAGTTTTTTCCAAGCATTGCAACTTCGCATACATCCCCCCTTAAAAGATGTCCTACATAATGTCTCAAAAGAATACTAAGACGTGATCGATTCAGAGAAGTTATTGTGTGAGAGGTTCCAGTATCGCTGCCACACTTCAGCCGTTCCACAGTTTATTATTTGAAGTAGGAAATTCTGACTCTGATATAGTCTTTCGATTCAGAAAGACATAACGAATGACTAGAGTCGTATTCACCCATTTGTATAGCGTTAACTGATGTACATGCGCGATTGTGATTGACGTGCTATCATTTAATATTATTGCTCTTCTGATCTATATCAACTTCATGTTATTAATACTTTTTTATTTCATGAAACCGGTACGAGTGGTATGGTATCGTTGCCCGTTAACGGCGAATGTTCTTAGGGCCTGTCTCTTCGGAGTTTACGAACTCGCTACGACTAAAATTTAAGAGAAAAAAATAAATTTGATGCTAACCGTTTGCCGATCAAAGCGTACACTCATTGTACTGAGCATGATACTTCGCCAGCCACCAAGTTCACAAAATGTTATAATGTGTGTGAAATCTTATGGGACCTAACTGCTAAGGTCATCAGTCCTTAAGCTTACACACTACTTAACCTAAATTATCCTAAGGACAAACAAACACACCCATGCCCGAGGGAGGACTCGAACCTCCGCCGGGACCAGCCGCACAGTACAAGACTGCAGCGCCCTAGACCGCTCGGCTAATCCCGCGCGGCCAGTCACCAAGAATGGGCTGAACTTATATTAATAATAATGAGAATAACAATTAAAACTTACATCTTTGATTTCAATTAAGTGAGCGAGATAATTTACCTGTCATTGTCCCTCTTGTCAATGTTTACCACATGTTCCTCTCTCGCCGAGTCTGTAAAGAATATAACCACCTCACCTAATTTTCAACATTCTTCCGTAGCACCACATCTCAAACGCTTATTTGCCGGATTTTCCACAGTCCACTGATTCACTTCCATACAATTCTGAGCTCCAAACGTATATTTTCAGAAATTCGTTTCTTAATTTAAGTCCAATATCGAATACTAGCATATTTCTTTTGGCCATGAATTCCCCTAATACCAGTGCTAGTCTGCCTTTTATGCCTTCTTCTCTTCGTCCGTTATGCGTTATTTTGCTTCCAAGGTAGCAGAATTCTTTCACTTCGCCTGCCTGGTGCTCCCAAATTTTGATGTTAGATTAGCAGTTAATATCATTCCTGCTTCTTCTCATTAATTTCATCTTTCTTCCAGTTACTGTCTTCCATAGTTGTGTTCATTAGGCTGTCCATTCGTTTCAACTAGCTTTGAAAGTCTTCCTCACTCTCACTGAGGATAGCAATGTTATCACCGAATGTAATCACTCATACCGTTTCATCCTGAATTTTAACCCCTTACCTCAAGCTTTTTTTAAATTTCTGTTATTGCTTTCTCGACCTGCAGATTGAGCAGTGGGGACGAAAGGCAGCTTTCCTGACTAATACCCTTTCTAATCTGAGCACTTCGTTCTTGATCTTCCATTTTTATTTTTCCTCTCTTGGTTCTTGTGTATGCTGTATACTGCTTACCTTCCCCTTTAGAGGTCACACGTATTTTCCTGTGTATCTAACGAACACTTTGTACACTTTTGCAATGTCTAATGTTCTTTGTAGTTTTGCTTCCATTATGAGGCGCATTAACACTATTAACATTCTTGCCTTTTGTATGCAGTGTGCTAAGTAAAAAGTGATGACTGTCTCTGGTGACTTTGTTGTTGTTGTTGTTGTGGTCTTCAGTCCTGAGACTGGTTTGATGCAGCTCTCCATGCTACTCTATCCTGTGCAAGCTTCTTCATCTCCCAGTACCTACTGCAACCTACATCCTTCTGAATCTGCTTAGTGTATTCATCTCTTGGTCTCCCTCTACGATTTTTACCCTCCACGCTGCCCTCCAATACTAAATTGGTGATCCCTTGATGCCTCAGAACATGTCCTACCAACTGATCCCTTCTTCTGGTCAAGTTGTGCCACAAACTTCTCTTCTCCCCAATCCTATTCAACACCTCCTCATTAGTTATGTGTCTATCCATCTAATCTTCAGTATTCTTCTGTAGCACCACATTTCGAAAGCTTCTATTCTCTTCTTGTCCAAACTATTTATCGTCCATGTTTCACTTCCATACATTGCTACACTCCATACAAATACTTTCAGAAATGACTTCCTGACACTTAAATCTATACTCGATGTTAACAATTTTCTCTTCTTCAGAAACGCTGGTGACTTTACCTTTCCTAAAATAAAACTAGTCATCCCCTGACCGATTATCAATTTTCTTTTCTGTTCTTCTGTTTATTATACTTCCAAGATACTCGACAAAAAAATGTTGGTACAGTACACCTGATGATATCCAGTCTGATCGTGTGGTCGATTCATGAAAAACTGCCCGCAAGATAGGCACTTCGAAGATTAGAATGTGAAGACTTCTGGTAAATAACTAGTTATACCCCTATCATAAAAAAAGGTATTAGCGATGGTGCCAAACGATTCTGATACGAGGCTTCAGTTATGTCAGTGAATTATGTTTTAATGTTTGCTGTGAAAGCAGCTTATAGTTTTACCTGTAAATTGTTTACACTATTAACATTCTTGCCTTTTGCACGCAGTGTGGTAAGTAGAAAGTGATGAATGTTGTACCCGTATCTACTTCCAATTCTAAGAGGTTACTGATGCTACATTCTGTAACGAAACTTCGTTTTATAGAATGTGTAAACGCAGCCCACAATTAGCATAGAAATGACGACGTCTTGCGCCTACGTACAGAAGTAGCTTGTTTGCAGTTTTGATGACAAGTAGGTTGTGAAGCTTCTCTGACACTAACTTCATCAATCTCAAGCCCTTATCATACCAAATAGAATGGCGGTTGTGCAGACGCTACGAGCTCTAGAAAATCCACCATTAACGATAACCTCAAATGGTTTTGTATTTTGAGATACTGGTCTTCTGAGTCCGTAAAAAAGGTTCGCTGGTGAATTTAGTGGTACAGGCACTTCCACTGAATTTTAATATGATTTTTTGGAGTTTTTGTACAGATAATCTAAATGATAATTGAAGACTACGAAATGGGGAAAGTATGCTATACCCCAGCGAATCCCAGGCTGACAGCTTTTCCGGAAATCTGTTTTTCTTAACAGAAAAGGAAGTCTTCCACTGAGAGCAGTGTGACATTTTTTTCTGGAAAGCAGGAAAAGTATTCCTCATTCTTTAGCTGCTTCGAGACGAGCGCGTATAACGGTTTATGTAAATGGGAGAAGTGCGCTAACATTCTTAGGGAGTTTTCAGCTGCTGACAGGCTGATAAATATTCATGGCGCCCTGTCCCACCGGCTCACTTCGCGCGCGCCGTCAAGTTGGAAGCTCCCTCCAAGAACAGCCTATCATTGGCTAGCGAGCGCAGTCACCTGTGTGACAAGAGCCAATGGGCTGACAGCGAGAGAGGAAATGAGGCACTCCTCTATCCTCAATGAAACCACACTGTCACCAACGTTCTCAGACTCACAGTCACCGTGTTGTGGCGTCAGTCTTTTTGTCGAGGAGCACCAGGTATGTGGTCTAAATAACTTACAGAGAAAGTACTACAGTGAGCTCTGAGGAACACTTCTTTCGTTGGTGTCGAGATGGAGCATAATACGATTATAGAAAGACGAAGGTCCTTACAGTCTTCACGTTGGCAGGTAGATATGAGAATCACACCGAATTATAACACTGACAACAATTTGTTGTATGGATTCAGTGTATGTCCTTATTCTCGTATGTCGTGGCTATTCTGGAAACCGAAAATAACTTTACCGAAGATGACGGTAGTAGTGATCGTATGCCACTTCCCTCCTTGCGATACAGAAGGAAGGAGATAGTGCAGTTCAAACTGGTGGATATTTCTAGAATTCCGAAAGATATTCTAAACTGTTTTGTACTCTCGGATAGGTTTCGGTTTAAGTCTGAATCTACATCCAAAGTCGGCTACGAAATTTCCCGGCATTCTCCAATATTAGCCTCGTCATCCCATGTTAACATAGTAGTGAAAATGAAACGGTTCTGTTTCGGGACGCTTCGACTTCTTATTCAACGAATTTTCCAGCTGTTTCAGAAGAAATGTTCACTATGAACATTGATGTGTGTTAGACCATCTGAATACTTTGCAAGAGCTATTGGAAACAATTATGAAATGTGAATACTGTATCTAAATATAACGGCCGGCCGGGGTCGCCAATGGTTTTAGGCGCTACAGTCTGGAACCGCGCGACCGCTACGGTCGCAGGTTCGAATCCTGCCTCTGGCATGGATGTGTATGATGTCCTTAGGTTAGTTAGGTTTACGTAGTTCTAAATTCTAAGGGACTGATGACCTCAAAAGTTAAGTCGCATAGTGCTCATAGCCATTTGAACATTTTAAAAATAACGTAACTGCCTCAGTGTCGACAAATGAGAGTTAAAAGTATCAAACCATCTCGAAAGTTTTGTCTTCTTTAATTACGTATTTTACAAATGATATTCAAGATTCTGGATCTAGGAAATGTAAAGACACCAGAGAAGAGGTTCTCACGTTGCGCTTGATAATGGATGCTAGACTTAAGAAAGGTCAAGATAATATTTTACAACGAGTAGATGTAGAAAAAGTGCTCCATAATGTAATGGTGCAAGTTGTAACGGGAGATCCACCACAACCATTGCTTTTCCTCAACAGTAGTTGTCGATACCAGTATTATATTTCGCATTTTAGACAGGTCAGTATTATCTCAGTTATTTTTCTGAAAACTTTCATATAATTTTATACACAGTACGTTATATTTAAAACTGAAATTTATGAAAAGGAATTGTTGTCGTGGTCTTCAGTCCTGAGACTGGTTTTATGCAGCTCTCCATGTTGCTCTATCCTGTGCAAGCTTCATCATCTTCTAGTACCTACCCTCCACACTGCCCTCGAATAGTAAATTGGTGATCCCTTGACGCCTCAGAACATGTCCTACCAACCGATCGCTTCTTCTAGTCAAGTTGTGCCACAAACTCCTCTTCTTCCCAATTCTATTCAACACCTCCTCAATAGTTATGTGATCTACCCACCTAAACTTCAGCATTCTTCTGTAGCAACACATTTCCAAAGCTTCTAATCTCTTCTTGTCTAAACTATTTATCGTCCACGTTTCACTTCCATACATGGCTACACTCCATACAAATACTTTCAGAAACGACTTCCTAACACTTAAATCAATACTCGATGTTAACAAATTTCTCTTCTTCAGAAACGCTTTCCTTGCCATTGCCAGTCTACATTTTATATCCTCTCTACTTCGACCATCATCAGTTATTTTGCTCCCCAAATTGCAAAACTCCTTTACTACTTTAAGTGTCATTTCCTAATCTAATTCCCTCAGCATCACCCGATTTAATTCGACTACATTCCATTATCCTTGTTTTGTTTTTGTTGATGTTCATCTTATACCCACCTTTCTAGACACTGTCCATTCCGTTCAACTGCTCTTCCAAGGCCTTTGCTGTTTCTGACACACTTACAATGTCATCGGCGAACCTCAAAGTTTTTATTTCTTCTCCATGAATTTTAATACCTACTCCAAACTCTTCTTTTGTTTCCTTTGCTTCTTTTATCTCATCATACATTTCATCAATTTCTTTATCATCTGCAGAGCTGGTTGGCATATAAACTTTTACTACTGTAGTAGGCGTGGGCTTCGTGTCTATCTTGGCCACAATAATGCATTCACTATGCTGTTTGTAGTAGCTTACCCGCACTCCTATTTTTTATTCATTATTAAACCTACTCTTACATTACCCTTATTTGATTTTGTATTTATAACGCTGTATTCACCTGACCAAAAATCTTGTTCCTCCTGCCACCGGACTTCACTAATTCCCACTATATCTCACTTTAACCTATCCATTTCCTTTTTTAAATTTTCTAACCTACCTGCCCGATTAAGGGATCTGACATTCCACGCTCTGATCCGTAGAACGCCAGTTTTCTTTCTCCTCATAACGACGTCCTCCTAAGTAGTCCCCGCCTGGAGATCCTCCGGAATATTTTACCCAAGAGGACGCCATAATCATTTAATGATACAGTAAAGCTGGATGCCCTCGGGAAAAATTACGGCTGTAGTTTTCCCTTGCTTTGAGCCGTTCGCAGTACCAGCAAAGCAAGGCCGTTTTGGTTAGTGTTACATGGCCAGATCAGTTAATCATCCAGACTGTTGCCCCTGCAACTACTGAAAAGGCTGCTGCCCCTCTTCAGGAACCACACGTTTGTCTGGCCTCTCAACAGATACCCCTCTGTTGTGGTTGCAACTTCGGTACGGCTATCTGTGTCGTTGAGTTACGCAAGCCTCCCCACCAACGGCAAGGTCCATGGTTCATGGGGGGGGGGGGGGGGGGAGTGGAAAGGAATTACTTTATAAAATAATCTAGTCTCGGTGTTGTAATCGGTAAGTACTAGTTCTGAATGT
This sequence comes from Schistocerca cancellata, assembly GCF_023864275.1. Lineage (NCBI taxonomy): Eukaryota > Metazoa > Arthropoda > Insecta > Orthoptera > Acrididae > Schistocerca > Schistocerca cancellata. The sequence goes on from NC_064632.1 coordinate 247,510,394, forward strand.
ACAGTGAAAATTACTTTCTTTAGAAACATTTGAAATTATGAATTATTGGCACACTTAAAATTTCTATTATTAATTACTTGATACGGTACTGGTTACTATGTTTATTTCTGGATTCATTTATGAAATAATAATCGAAAGTACACTATGTGATGAAAAGTATCCGGACACCGCCAAAAACACACGTTTCTCATATTAGTGCATTGTTCTGCCACCTACTGCCAGGTACTCCATATCAGCGACCTCAATAGTCATTAGACATCGTGAGAGAGCAGAATGGGGCGCTCCACGGACCTAACGAACTTCGAACGTGGTCAGGTGATTGGTTTTCACTTGTCTCATACGTCTGTACACAAGTTTTCCACCCTCCTAAATATACAGGGCTATTACAAATGATTGAAGCGATTTCATAAATTCACTGTAGCTCCATTCATTGACATATGGTCACGACACACTACAGATACGTAGAAAAACTCAAAGTTTTGTTCGGCTGAAGCCGCACTTCAGGTTTCTGCCGCCAGAGCGCTCGAGAGCGCAGTGAGACAAAATGGCGATAGGAGCCGAGAAATCGTATGTCGTGCTTGAAATGCACTCACATCAGTCAGTCATAACAGTGCAACGACACTACAGGACGAAGTTCAACAAAGATCCACCAACTACTAACTCCATTCGGCGATGGTATGCGCAGTTTAAAGCTTCTGGATGCCTCTGTAAGGGGCAATCAACGGGTCGGCCTGCAGTGAGCGAAGAAACGGTTGAACGCGTGCGGGCAAGTTTCAAGCGTAGCCCGCGGAAGTCGACGAATAAAGCAAGCAGTGAGCTAAACGTACCACAGCCGACGGTTTGGAAAATCCTACGGAAAAGGCTAAAGGAGAAGCCTTACCGTTTACAATTGCTACAAGCCCTGACACCCGATGACAAAGTCAAACGCTTTGAATTTTCGGCGCGCTTGCAACAGCTCATGGAAGAGGATGTGTTCAGTGCGAAACTTGTTTTCAGTGATGAAGCAACATTTTTTCTTAATGGTGAAGTGAACAGACACAATGTGCGAATCTGGGCGGTAGAGAATCCTCACGCATTCGTGCAGCAAATTCGCAATTCTCTAAAAGTTAACGTGTTTTGTGCAGTCTCGCGGTTTAAAGTTTACGGCCCCTTTTTCTGCTGCGAAAAAAAATTACAGGACACGTGTATCTGGACATGCTGGAAAATTGGCTCATGCCACAACTGGAGACCGACAGCGCCGACTTCATCTTTCAACAGGATGGTGGTCCACCGCACTTCCATCATGATGTTCGGCATTTCTTAAACAGGAGATTGGAAAACCGATGGATCGGTCCTGGTGGAGATCATGATCAGCAATTCATGTCATGGCCTCTACGCTCTCCCGACTTAACCCCATGCGATTTCTTTCTGTGGGGTTATGTGAAAGATTCAGTGTTTAAACCTCCTCTACCAAGAAACGTACCAGAACTGCGAGCTCGCATCAACGATGCTTGCGAACTCATTGATGGGGACATGCTGCGCCGAGTGTGGGAGGAACTTGATTATCGGCTTGATGTCTGCCGAATCACTAAAGGGGCACATATAGAACATTTGTGAATGCCTAAAAAACTTTTTGAGTTTTTGTATGTGTGTGCAAAGCATTGTGAAAATATCTCAAATAATGAAATAGAGCTGTGAAATCGCTTTAATCATTTGTAATAACCCTGTACCTAGGCGCACTGTTTCCGATGCAACACTGAAGTGGAAACGTGAAGGGATACGTACAGTAAAAAAGCGTACAGGCCGACCTCGTTTGTTGACTGACATAGACCGCCGACAGTTGAAGAGAGTCGTAATGTGTAATAGGCAGAAATCTATCCGGACCATCACACAGGAATTCCAAACTGCGTCAGTATCCACTGCAAGTACTATGACAGGCGGGAGATGAGAAATCTTGGATTTCAAGGTCGAGCAGCTGCTCATAAGCCACACACCAAGCCGGTAAATGCCAAACGACACCACGCTTGGTGTAATGAACGTAAACATAGGACGGTTGAACAGTCGAAAAACGTTGTTTGGAATGACGAATGGTACACATTGTGGCGATCCGATGGCAGGGAATGAGTATGACGAACGCCCGGTGAACATCTGCCAGCGTGTGTAGTGCCAACAGTATTGGTCTTTTGGTGTGGTCGTGTTTTTCGTGGAGGGCGCTTGCACCCCTTGTTTTGCGTGGCACAATCACAGTACAGGCCTACTGTTTCAAGCACCTTCTTGCTTCCCACTGTTGAAGAGCAATTCGGGGATAGCGATTGCACCTTTCAACAGGATCGAGCACCTGTTCAGAATGTACGGCCTGTGGTGGAGTGGTTACACGAAAATAACATCCGTGTAATGGACTGACCTGCACAGAGTCCTGACCTGAATCCTATAGAACACCTTTTGGAAGTTTTGGAACGGCGACTTCGTGCCAGGCCACACCGACCGATATCGATACCTCTCCTCAGTGCAGCACTCCATGAAGGATGGGCTGTCACTCCACAAGAAACCTTCCAGCACCTGACTGACCGTATGGCTGCGAGAGGAAGCTGCTAGAGGACTGAAGAGAATCGTTCAACGTGACAGAGTCCGCCACCGTAGCTGAGTAGACAGCGCGCTGGCTTGTCATGCGGGGTGGTCCGGGTTCGATTCTCGGCTGGGTTGGATATGTTCTCCGCTCAGGGCGGGTGTTTGTTTGGTCTTCATCATCATCATTTCATTCTCATCGACGCGCAAATCGCCGAAATGGCGTCACCTCTAAAGACTTGCACCAGGCGATCGGGTCTACCTGCCGGGAGGCCCACGCCACATGACATTTTTTTCGTTCCAAGGTGACAGAAGCGCAACCCTTCTGCGAATTGCTGCAAATTTCAATGATGGGTCATCAGTAAGTGTCAGCGTGCTTATCATTCAACGAAACATCATCGATGTGGGCTTTCGGAGCCAAAGGCCTACTCGTGTACCCTTGATCACAAAGATTTACACCTCACCTGGGACCTTCAACACCAACATTGGACTGTTGATGACTGGAAACACGTTGCCTGGTCGGACGAATCTCGTTTCAGATTGTATCGAGCGGATGGACGTGTATGGGTATGGAGACAACCTCATGAATCCATGGACCCTGCATGTCAGCATGGGCTCTTCAAGCTGGTGAAGGTTCTGTAATAGTGTGGTCCATGTGCAATTGGAGTGATATGGGGCTCCTGTTACGTCTAGATATTACTCCAATATGTGGCACGCACTTAAGCATCCTGTCTGATCACCTGCATCCATTCATTTCCATTGTGCATTCCGACAGGCTTGTCGAATTCCAGCAGGACAATGCGACACCTGACACGTCCAGAGTTGCTACACAGTGGCTTCAGGAACACTCTTCCGAGTTTAAACATTTCCGCTGGCTGCCAAACTCCCCAGACATGAGCATTATTGAGCATATCAGGTATGCACTGCTACGTGCTGTTCAGAACAGATTTCCACCCCCTCGTACTCTTACAGATTTATGGGCAGCTCTGCAGAATTCATGGTATCAGTTCCCTCCAGCACTGCTTCAGACATTAGTCGAGTTCATGTCATGTCGTGTTGCGGCACTTTTGCGTGCTCGCGGGAGCCCTACATGATATTAGGCAGGTGTACCAGTTTTTTGGCTCTTCAGTGTAAAATCTATGAATTTTTGCATCCAGTTAAATACCTTGTCTCACAGTATGGGACCATTTCGAAAGCCTTCAAGAAAAATTATTAAATCTGGATGGTGTTATCTCCTGCATTGTCTATCTCAAGAACGAATAGAGTTTAATACAAGTACTGCTGCCAGAATCTGTGTTAAAGAAGTTTTCTTACATAACAGTATGTAGATGTGGGCTACAGAGTGGTGCAGCAACTGGCACTGTACACAGGCGAAGGTGTCGTAACGTAGTGGCTCTAAGCAAAAGTTGATGAGTTGCTGCCACTGGCCGTCCTATATTGCAGTGGAAGAGGGCGCTCGTGGTACAGAGCCCCCGGATAAGTGGATCAGCGAGCGTGCTTCATTGGGTCCGTCAGACTCCACACTACCGCTATCGACGTCAGGCGGAAAATTGCAATTCCATTGCCAACTGTGATACACCTGTAGGGTGTTATCGATACATGATACTGCAATAGCTACGCTCCATCTCAAAAGTAATAAAATGCAAACTCTGCAGGGATCACTGCCGCACATTAGTGCTTAATCCACGAAGGAATACAACGTTAAACCATTTCACTGCCCATATCTAACATTAAGTGAAATCTGTGGAGAACCTAATTTCCATTTCAATTAAAAATGGCTCCTTACTTAGGAGATAAAGAACTTCATAGTCGAGATCGCCATAATAATTTTATTGTAGATAATCTATCCGAGTTCGCCATAAAAACTTCATTGTAGATAATCTACAATAAAGCTTTTTTATAGCGATCTCGTCTAGGAAGTTGTTCTTCTCCTGAGTTATCACTACAGATAACGCCTTCGATCTCAACAGCTCTATATTACGATATATAATCACTACATTACGATCAAGGATTTTTTTGAGATTTTCCTGAACTGTTAACCGAATATCGGACCTGAAAATGGCCTTCGGAGATACGAAATTGAGAACCCATTGTCTCAGTCGCAGTTCTCTGTGATCTGGCTGAAAATCTCTGAGCGCACTTGCTTTTCCCGTTATGATGGTGCATAATTTAATGGAGAAATAGCAAGTTTGATGAGAGATGCAGTGGTCGTTGGGTTATCATAGATGGCGTTTAAATAGCATTCCAGCTTATTTGACAAATCTAATTTACCTCTGAATCTGGTAGAATACATTTATGTAGATAATCTCATAATAATAAATGTAAATAAATCTGAAGTAAAATTTACGGGTCTGCAATGGGGGATGAAAGTGAATTGTAACGGAATGATGTAATTAGTCAAAGGCTTCCATCACTTTATGGCAGTAAAAGTATAGAGATTGAAGAAATGCTGATACTACAAAATGTTTCATTTATATGTTTAAAAACATTTCGGTGTTGAAAACATATGGCATTTGCCTGTTTTCAGTGTAGATTAAGCAGTGATAGGAAGAGGAAATTAGCGACTAGAACTTATTGTGGTAATTCTGACTAAAGCCTACATTTCCAGGAAGTATTTTAGAAATATTTCTGTGCCTGTTTGTTACCACGATTTACTGGTTTTCTGGGCTGGAAATAGCTCACGTTTTGTCTTCTGTCGATACCTACGAAGTGCTGATCGCAAACTTCCCTTTTCAGACTCCTTTTACTGTCTACACAGACTTTGTCTTCCACTGTTCTAAGTCTTCCACTGGTTCAAGAACTTCATTATTACAATTTTATATTGGTTCCTTTCCAGTATGATGATTGTATAATATTTTACTCTAATGAGTCCTCAGGCATGCCTTTAAAATTGCTCTAGTTTATCTCCACTAGATGCAAGCAGTACATTGTCGTGAATACAATGAATGTGGTTCAGGTGCATTCGATTAACAAGTATTCCTCCTTTTCCCAGTTTACGGATCACAAAAATTCCTCTGAGGTTGCGGAGAATAGTCCCAGTGCGCGTTCTCCAATGTTTGAAATTTGAAAACGAAAAGGAACACCTGTCAATGGATACGTGAACCATATCCGTTTCAATGGATCACACTTTCTCTTCGTCTGTGCCTTATAGTTTTCTATTACTAAAGTGTGGTGTCGTGAGCTATCGATACCATGCCAGGCAGTCGAGGTCAATAGGCTGGCAGTAAGTCACGTGACTGCCCTCCAATCCGTGGGCAGCTCGAAGATACACCCCTCTGTTGTACGCGCGAGTAGCGCCACCACCAAACCGACTTAACAAAACAATGTTCCCAGCCCAGTCTGACAGTGGAGTTCGCTCGGCGCACTGAAAGCCTACTTGCTAGCCTCAGCTCCCTGTGTTATTATCTACGATCTGGTTGTGTTCAAATGGTTCAAATGGCTCTGAGCACTATGGGACCCAGCATCTGTGGTCATCAGTCCCCTAGAACTTCTACATCTACATCTACATCTATACTCCGCGAGCCACCTTACGGTGTGTGGCGGAGGGTACTTATTGTACCACTATCTGATCCCCCCTTCCCTGTTCCATTCACGAATTGTGCGTGGGAAGAACGACTGCTTGTAAGTCTCCGTATTTGCTCTAATTTCTCGGATCTTTTCGTTGTGATCATTACGCGAGATATATGTGGGCGGTAGTAATATGTTGCCCATCTCTTCCCGGAATGTGCTCTCTCGTAATTTCGATAATAAACCTCTCCGTATTGCGTAACGCCTTTCTTGAAGTGTCCGCCACTGGAGCTTGTTCAGCATCTCCGTAACGCTCTCGCGCTGACTAAATGTCCCCATGACGAATCGCGCTGCTTTTCGCTGGATCATGTCTATCTCTTCTATTAATCCAACCTGGTAAGGGTCCCATACTGATGAGCAATACTCAAGAATCGGACGAACAAGCGTTTTGTAAGCTACTTCTTTCGTCGATGAGTCACATTTTCTTAGAATTCTTCCTATGAATCTCAACCTGGCGCCTGCTTTTCCCACTATTTGTTTTATGTGATCATTCCACTTCAGATCGCTCCGGATAGTAACTCCTAAGTATTTTACGGTCGTTACCGCTTCCAATGATTTACCACCTATGGCATAATCGTACTGGAATGGATTTCTGCCCCTATGTATGCGCATTATATTACATTTATCTACGTTTAGGGAAAGCTGCCAGCTGTCGCACCATGCATTAATCCTCTGCAGGTCTTCCTGGAGTACGTACGAGTCTTCTGATGTTGCTACTTTCTTGTAGACAACCGTGTCATCTGCAAATAGCCTCACGGAGCTACCGATGTTGTCAACTAAGTCATTTATGTATATTGTAAACAATAAAGGTCCTATCACGCTTCCTTGCGGTACTCCCGAAATTACCTCTACATCTGCAGATTTTGAACCGTTAAGAATGACATGTTGTGTTCTTTCTTCTAGGAAATCCTGAATCCAATCACAAACCTGGTCCGATATTCCGTAAGCTCGTATTTTTTTCACTAAACGTAAGTGCGGAACCGTATCAAATGCCTTCCTGAAGTCCAGGAATACGGCATCAATCTGCTCGCCAGTGTCTACGGCACTGTGAATTTCTTGGGCAAATAGGGCGAGCTGAGTTTCACATGATCTCTGTTTGCGGAATCCATGTTGGTTATGATGAAGGAGATTTGTATTATCTAAGAACGTCATAATACGAGAACACAAAACATGTTCCATTATTCTACAACAGATTGACGTAAGCGAAATAGGCCTATAATTATTCGCATCTGATTTATGACCCTTCTTGAAAATGGGAACGACCTGCGCTTTCTTCCAGTCGCTAGGTACTTTACGTTCTTCCAGCGATCTACGATAAATTGCTGATAGAAAGGGGGCAAGTTCTTTAGCATAATCACTGTAGAATCTTAAGGGTATCTCGTCTGGTCCGGATGCTTTTCCGCTACTAAGTGATAGCAGTTGTTTTTCAATTCCGATATCGTTTATTTCAATATTTTCCATTTTGGCGTCCGTGCGACGGCTGAAGTCAGGGACCGTGTTACGATTTTCCGCAGTGAAACAGTTTCGGAACACTGAATTCAGTATTTCTGCCTTTCTTCGGTCGTCCTCTGTTTCGGTGCCATCGTGGTCAACGAGTGACTGAATAGGGGATTTAGATCCGCTTACCGATTTTACATATGACCAAAACTTTTTAGGGTTCTTGTTTAGATTGTTTGCCAATGTTTTATGTTCGAATTCGTTGAATGCTTCTCTCATTGCTCTCTTTACGCTCTTTTTCGCTTCGTTCAGCTTTTCCTTATCAGCTATGATTCGACTACTCTTAAACCTATGATGAAGCTTTCTTTGTTTCCGTAGTACCTTTCGTACATGATTGTTATACCACGGTGGATCTTTCCCCTCGCTTTGGACCTTAGTCGGTACGAACTTATCTAAGGCGTACTGGACGATGTTTCTGAATTTTTTCCATTTTTGTTCCACATCCTCTTCCTCAGAAATGAACGTTTGATGGTGGTCACTCAGATATTCTGCGATTTGTGCCCTATCACTCTTGTTAAGCAAATATATTTTCCTTCCTTTCTTGGCATTTCTTATTACACTTGTAGTCATTGATGCAACCACTGACTTATGATCACTGATACCCTCTTCTACATTCACGGAGTCGAAAAGTTCCGGTCTATTTGTTGCTATAAGGTCTAAAACGTTAGCTTCACGAGTTGGTTCTCTAACTATCTGCTCGAAGTAATTCTCGGACAAGGCAGTCAGGATAATGTCACAAGAGTCTCTGTCCCTGGCTCCAGTTCTGATTGTGTGACTATCCCATTCTATACCTGGTAGATTGAAGTCTCCCCCTATTACAATAGTATGATCACGAAACTTCTTCACGACGTTCTGCAGGTTCTCTCTGAGGCGCTCAACTACTACGGTTGCTGATGCAGGTGGTCTATAGAAGCATCCGACTATCATATCTGACCCACCTTTGATACTTAGCTTAACCCAGATTATTTCACATTCGCATTCGGTAATAACTTCACTGGATATTATTGAATTCTTTACTGCTATAAATACTCCTCCACCATTGGCGTTTATCCTATCCTTGCGGTATATATTCCATTCTGTGTCTAGGATTTCGTTACTGTTCACTTCCGGTTTTAACCAACTTTCCGTTCCTAATACTATATGCGCACTATTTCCTTCAATAAGAGATACTAATTCAGGAACCTTGCCCTGGATACTCCTGCAGTTTACCAATATTACGTTAACTTTTCCTGTTTTTGGTCTCTGAGGACGGACGTTCTTTATCAACGATGATAATGTCCTCTCTGGTAAGCCGTCAGGTATTTTATCGTTTCGCCCAAGGGGGGGTCCCTCTAACCTAAAAAACCCCCGTGTGCACGCCACACGTACTCTGCTACCCTAGTAGCTGCTTCCGGTGTGTAGTGCACGCCTGACCTGTCTAGGGGGGCCCTACAGTTCTCCACCCAATAACGGAGGTCGATGAATTTGCAACCATTATAGTCGCAGAGTCGTCTGAGCCTCTGGTTTAGGACCCTCCACACGGCTCCAAACCAGAGGACCGCGATCGACTCTGGGCACTATGCTGCAGATATTAAGCTCAGCTTGCACTCCGCGTGCGATGCTGGTTATCTTCACCAAATCAGCCAGCCGCCGGAAGGAACCAAGGATGGCCTCAGAACCCAAGCGGCAGGCGTCATTCGTTCCGACATGTGCTACTATCTGCAGCCGGTCACACCCAGTGCGTTCAATAGCTGCCGGAAGGGCCTCCTCCACATTACGGACGAGACCCCCCGGCAAGCACACCGAGTGCACACTGGCATTCTTCCCCGACCTACCCGCTATTTTCCTGAGGGGCTCCATAACCCGCCTAACGTTGGAGCTCCCTATAACTAATAGGCCCGCCCTCTGTGACTGTCGGGACCTTGCCGGAGAATCGGCCACTGGCCCAACAGGCGAGGCATCCTGTGGTGGCTCGGAAACGATGTCATCACCACTAGGAAGCACCCCGTACCTGTTGGAAAGGGGTAAGGCAGCTGCCACGCGGCCAGATCCCACCTTCGCCTTTCGGCCAGGCACGCGAGAGCCCACCACTGTCCGCCATTCACCCTGGAGTGATGGCTGACTACTGAAACCTAACTAACCTAAGGACATCACACACATCCATGCCCGAGGCAGGATTCGAACCTGCGACCGTAGCGGTCACGCGGTTCCAGACTGAAGCGCCTATAACCGCACGGCCACAACGGCCGGCTCTGGTTGTGTCAGTTAACTGTTGTATACAAATGGAATTGCTGAAACGAAGTTAACTAAGCCGGCGATAAGAACATATTACGTGTGCTTCTCGTTATTTTGCTCTCTCTCAGCGACCGTCTATACTCAGTATCCACCTCTGGATCGACCCAATATAAAGGATGTGTTCAAAGAAGTTGTAATTGTCCACAGTATATCACCATGATTAGGATTAATATTGGTATATCTTTGGCTCGGTTTAAGGAGCAAGCGCCAAAAGCCGCCGCTTGCGACGCCAAGCTACTAAGGAAGCTAGGAAGGGCGCCAGAGTCGCGACACCTGTAAGATTGTTATACAGTATGTACTGCAATCAGTAGCGAACGCTTGCGGCCCCATACTGACAGGGCTGATGTGTAAGATCTGTATACAGTGCGCACCACAGTTTGTGGTGAATACTGACACGTGTGAAAGTGTGTGAGGAAAAAGGGCCCAATCCCCATATTCCGGTGCCAAAATAACAAAATGGTAGGTCACTTGTATGGAAAAATGTTCTCGAACCGGCTGTGGACAAGGATGTAGCCTGGGGTTTGTAAAATGGGAGTTCCGATTTGTATACAATTCTCTTTGGGGAGTCCATAATACAAATAGTATTTGGTTTTAACAGGAGCCAAAGAAACTGGTACATATGCCTAATATCGTGTAGGACCCCTGCGAGCACTCACAAGGGAACCTCCCCATCGCACCCCCCTCAAATTTAGTTATAAGTTGGCACAGTGGATAGGCCTTGTAAAACTAAACACAGATCAATCGAGAAAACAGGAATAAGTTTTGTGGAACTAAGAAAAAAATAAGCAAACTATACAAACTGAGTAGTCTATGTGCAAGATAGGCAACATCAGTGACACTGTGAGCTAAGGAGCGCCGTGGTCGCGTGGTTAGCGTGAGCAGCTGCGGAACGAGAGATCCTTGGTTCAAGTTTTCCCTCGAGTGAAAAGTTTAATTTTTTATTTTCAGACAATTATCAAAGTTCAGGCACTTAACACATAATCAACTTCGCTCTCCAAAATTCCAGGACATGTTCAGATTTGCTTGGACATATGCAGGATTTGACAGTCTACACACGGAAAAATTTGAAAACTTTAAAAACATATGTTTTGGCAGAGCACAAGGAAAACTGTGCGACTGTGAAACTGTTGCATTCATTTGTTGCAGTTTATGTGACAAACTCTTATGTTTTCATCGCTTTTTTGGGAGTGATTATCACATCCACAAGAAAACCTAAATCGGGCAAGGTAGAGGAATCTTTTTACCCATTCGCCAAATGTACAAGTTAGGTGGGTCGACAACATATTCCTGTCATGTGACGCACATGCCGTCACCTGTGTCGTATAGAATATATCAGACGTGTTTTCCTGTGGAGGAATCGGTTGACCTATGACCTTGCGACCAAATATTTTCGGTTCCCATTGGAGAGGTACGTCCTTTCGTCTACTAATCGCACGGTTTTGCGGTGCGGTCGCAAATCACAGACACTAAACTTATTACAGTGAACAGAGACGTCAATGAACGAACGGACAGATCATAACTTGGCGAAAATAAAGAAAGTAAACTTTTCGCTCGAGAGAAGACTTGAACCAAGGACCTCTCGTTCCGCAGCTGCTCACGCTAACCACCGGACCACGGCGCTCCTAACCTTAGATTATCCTTGATGTTGCTTATCTTGCATACGGACTACTCAGTTTGTATATATTGCTTATTTTTTTCATAGTTCCACACAACTTCTTCCTGTTTCCTCGACTGATCTGTGTTCAGTTTTTCAAGGCCTATCCACAGTGCCAACTTATAACTAAATCTGAGAGGGGTACGATGGGGAGGTTCCCTTGTCAGAAGTACCGCAGCAGGACGTTGCATGGACTCGTCTAATGTCTGAAGTAGTGCTGGAGGAAGCTTGTAACTTCCCAACAGAAAAAAGAAATATTTTTATCATTCACATTCAGTGTAACCTCCGAACAGTTTATTATTCCATAACCTCGCAACAATAACGTGACTAACCTCCCAATAAAAATGTGACTCATATATAACCTTTCAATAATTAACTGACTGTGAATCTAGATTGGTAAATTTGGACGTCAGCAGTGCTGCGTCATGGCCCTGAAAGATCATACTAAATAAATTGAAAATTCTTACCTCGTCGCCTGATAACACGTATATATTGGCTCCTTTAAGAATTTTTTCTGGCACAGCCCAGTGCAATGCTGGCTGGTAGATTTGTCATGTATAAAAAGAAAAAACTGGTTTTTCTTTACGGTAATCAGGATGACCATGGATTGCAGAAATTAGAAAATTCTTTAAATTCAGATGAATGATTGTCAAAAATTTATTTTTTATAAAAAAGATTATGAGTAATAGATTTTTTGAAACATTTAAATGGGACTTCATATAATAATAGCACAAACTCAGTTGTAACAAATTAAATATACGCGCGGCTGTTCTTACCCCGCCAACTCCATACACCCGACTGCTAGCTGCTACTTACTCCTACTGCAGCCGACACTGCTGTCTACAGCCGACACTGCTCTCTGGTCTGCGATTCTGTTATAGCTTACATATCGCAGGCAGCACGTGAGCAATCCATCGAAATTACATCTGCTCCAGTGCGCTAGCAATAAATTTGTTAGTCATGGACCTCTTACAAGCTGATACCATTAATCCTGCAGGGCTCTCCAAAAGTCCATAACAGTACGAAGGGGTGGAGATCTCTTCTGAACAGCACGTTGCAAGGCATCCCAGATATGCTCAATAATGTTCATATCAGGGGAAACTGGTGGCCAGCGAAAGTGTTTAAACGCAGAAGAGTGTTCCTGGAGCCACTCTATAGCAATTCTGGGGTGCTGCCCAAGTCCGTTGGAATACACAATGGACATTAATGGTTTCAGGTGATCAAACAGGATGCTTACGTACGTATCACATGTCACAGTCGTATCTAGACGTATCAGCGGTCGAATATCACTCCAACTGCACACGTCCCACACCAGTACAGAGCCTCCGCCACCATGAACAGCCCCTGCTGACATGAAGGGTCCAGGGATTCATGAGGTTTTCTCCATACCCGTACACGTCCACCCACTCTATACGAGACTCATCCGATCAGGCAACAAGTTTCCAGTCATCAACAGCAAATGTCGGTGTTGACGGACCCAGACGAGGCGTAAAGCTTTGTGTCACGCAGTCATCAAGGGTACACGAGTAGGCCTTCTGTTCCGAAAGCAATATCAATGATGTTTCGTTGAACGGTTCGTACGCTGACTTTTGCTGATGGCCCAGCATTGAAATCTGCCGTAATTTGCGGAGGGGTTGCACATCTGTCATGTTGAACGATTCTCTTCAGTCATCGTTGGTCCCATCCTTGCATGATGTTTTTTCCGTCCGTCCGTCGGATATTTGATTTTTTACCAGATTCCTGATACTGACGGTTCACTCGTGAAATGGTCGTACGGGAAAATCCCCATATCATCACAGTCTCGGAGATGCTGTGTCGCATCGCTCGTGCGCCGACTATAACACAACGTTCAAACTCACTTAAATCTTGATAATCTGCCATTGTAGCAGCAGTAACAGATCTAACAACTGCGGCAGACATTTGTTGTCTTATACATACATTGCCTACCGAAGAGCCGTATTCAGTCTATTTACATTTAGCTGTATTTGAATACGCATGCCTGTATCAGTGTCTTTGACGCTTCAGTATATATTAAATTGGGTATATAAGAACCACGCGCTTATGTGAATGCAAAGTTGTCAAAATTTTGAAGCAATGACAGACGAGCTTTCGGAGGTTTCAGAGTTCAAACAAGCGAACAATTACATTTTTGAGTATTAATAAATCGCTTCCCCGGTATTTAGCTGTTTATTATTTAGATTACTACCGATTTCATTGGACTAGAAGCCACATCTTCAGGTGAACAGATAACTAGAATTGGAGCTAAAAGGCTCGGAACTTTGTACCCAATATTCGTTGTCTGTCAGAACAAAACTCTGCTAAATAGCACATTGTTTACTTTCGTGTCAAACATAAAGACGAACAGAGTGTAGGCAAAGACGCAAATCGTTTTCTTTTGAGTGACACTAAAGCGTGCATCGGCGTTACTTGCAGTGTGAGGCATTACCTACAGCGGATAATTTTTTGACGCTTAGCACAACGCGTTTCAAGAATTTAATCTCATTTTCAAGTGCATTTGTTTGCGTGAATGTATCTCGTGAACTTCGCATTTGTGATTTTCTGCTACTCTTGAGTCTTTTTGAAGTTAGACTGCAATCGAAAAATCGGACAAAATGAATCTTAGAGTATTTTTAATGCTAATGTTAGATATGGTACTTTTGTTCGTCTACTTACACTATTGTGCCTCCTCCATTATCAGAATATCATACACATGCAAATCATCACTTACAATTTGTTTACACAGCATGCTACAAAGATATTACAACACTATGTCTTCACAAGAACTTTGCCCATAGAGTTGTTGCTACATATAAGCTTGTAAATTATTTTTACTAGTACTTCTTTACGAAATTTGTTTCTGTTATCATGTGCAGGAGAAACATTTGAATAAATTAACCAGTTCACCATCTATTTTGTCACTGAGATATTTTCTCTTTGCTTTTTGTGGTGTGCAAAAATTTCAAGTTTCTTTATTAAGGGTATACGGAATGAGTTTTTCGATGAAAAAATCGATTTTTGGGTAAATGCATTTTCGAAAAATTTAGACTCTCCCGTTTAATACCATGTATAAAGTATTTGGATGACGTGAATAGAACTATTTTAAATAATTTTTTAAAATAATTTCGACACACGATGTTCCGCACCTTGTATATGAGACGCGAAATATACCTGATGTAGACAGCCTTACCAGAGATATAATTGAGCACAAGAGAGTTAGCTTTTCTGTTGGCTACACTGCTAGACAGTTGACAATAGATTCTGCACCATTTGTATTGTTTCCTTTGTGAGTACATCCGTGTCATTGTTGTGAAAGTCGTATGTGGAGAACCCATTGAGTTTTCTTTCCTTCAACATGCCAAGACCTAGTCTGAAGGTATTTAGAAAGCGTGTACATTAGCGCAAGAAAATAAATTGTACTAAAAATTCGTCTGATTCATCTTCATCAGTATCTGATGTCCCAGTAGCGACTAATCTCAACACTGGTAGTGATACATTGAGTGATGCTGCTGCCACTACACTGGAAAGTGCTCCAAGAAGAAAACTAGCTGGAATTGAAGAAGAATACAAGAAACTAAATGCTGGGACTACAAAATATGAGGTAATTAACGTCTCTTTATTATCAGACGTTTTGGAGAACAATGTGTGCTGCAAACAATGTGAAAATGTGGAAATGTAGGACTTGCTTGTGAATTAGAGTTGATGTGCAATTATTGCAAACACAATGTTACTTTCTTCAATTCCTCATATGTTACTGCAGATACATGTAAACTATACGATATAAACATTAGACTGGTTTATGGATTACGGTGTATAGGAAAGGGCAGGGCTGCAGGTGCCATGTTGTGTGGTGTGATGAACCTCCCTCCTCCACCTTCAAAATTTAACAAACACATAATTGCAATAGGCTCTGCTGTAGAAAATGTGGCACAGGAAAACATGAAAGATGCTGTTGAGGAAGCAGTTGTTGAAAATAATAATAGCAGAGACTTGTCCATAGCTTTTGATGGAAGCTGGCAGAAGAGAGGCCACACATCTCTGAATGGTGTAGTAACAGCTACAAGTGTGGACATTGGTAAGGTAGTTGATGTGGCAATACTTTCCAAGCATTGCAGATGCAAGGAGAAAATGAAAACTAAACATGAAGAGGAGTGCATGGCAAATTACTCTGGATCAAGTGGTGGTATGGAAGTTGCTGGTGTAAGACGTATTTATCAACGCTCAGTAAAATGGTACAACGTTGTTGTTGTGGTCTTCAGTCCTGAGACTGGTTTGATGCAGCTCTCCATGCTACTCTATCCTGTGCAAGCTTCTTCATCTCCCAGTACCTACTGCAACCTATATCCTTCTGAATCTGCTTAGTGTATTCATCTCTTGGTCTCCCCCTACGATTTTTACCCTCCACGCTGCCCTCCAATACTAAATTGGTGATCCCTTGATGCCTCAGAACATGTCCTACCAACCGATCCCTTCTTCGGGTCAAGTTGTGCCACAAACTTCTCTTCTCACCAATCCTATTCAATACTTCCTCATTAGTTATGTGATCTACCCATCTAATCTTCAGCATTCTTCTGTAGCAACGTTAGATACATAAATTATCTTGGAGATGGTGACTCAAAGGCTTTCAAAGAAATTGAAGAATTGAGACCCTATGGTAACGATGTGAAAATTTCCAAACTGGAGTGTGTTGGCCATGTTCAGAAAAGGATGGGATCAAGACTTCGGCGGCTCAAGGCTAGCATGAAAGGCAAGAAATTGAGCGATGGAAAAACTTTAGATGGGAAAAATAGACTGACGGATCTACAATAGATCATATTCAGAAGTGCTATGGTCTATCAATAAGATATAATACAGCAGGTGCAGAATTAATGAGAAGAGCTTGAAACAATGAGAATCCCCAACATGGGCTATGTCCAAAAGGAGACGATAGTTGGTGCAAGTACAACAGAGGCAAGGTAACTAAGAAACAACACAATCACCCTCATCACCTGCCACCTGCCATAATGGATGAAATAAAACCAATATTCCGAGACCTCGCAGATGTTAGTCTACTAAAGAAATGTCTTCATGGCCGGACTCAAAATCGAAATGAGTGTGTGAACCATGTGATATGGAATAGACTACCTAAAACTGTGTTTGTGGGTGTAAACACACTTCACTTTGGCATTTATGATGCTGTTTCATCATTCAATCAGGGCAATATAACAAAGTGCACAGTTCTGCAGAAGTTGGGGCTCTGTGTAGGACTACGAACTGCCGCAGCTATGCTTTGTTTGGACAAGAAACGGCTCAGGTCTTCAGACAATGTCATAAAAGTACACACCTGGAAATGGAAAAAAGAACACATTGACACCGGTGTGTCAGACCCACCATACTTGCTCCGGACACTGCGAGAGTGCTGTAGAAGCAATGATCACACGCACGGCACAGCGGACACACCAGGAACCGCGGTGTTGGCCGTCGAATGGCGCTAGCTGCGCAGCATTTGTGCACCGCCGCCGTCAGTGTCAGCCAGTTTGCCGTGGCATATGGAGCTCCATCGCAGTCTTTAACACTGGTAGCATGCCGCGACAGCGTGGACGTGAACCGTATGTGCAGTTGACGGACTTTGAGCGAGGGCGTATAGTGGGCATGCGGGAGGCCGGGTGGACGTACCGCCGAATTGCTCAACACGTGGGGCGTGAGGTCTCCACAGTACATCGATGTTGTCGCCAGTGGTCGGCGGAAGGTGCACGTGCCCGTCGACCTGGGACCGGACCGCAGCGACGCACGGATGCACGCCAAGACCGTAGGATCCTACGCAGTGCCGTAGGGGACCGCACCGCCACTTCCCAGCAAATTAGGGACACTGTTGCTCCTGGGGTATCGGCGAGGACCATTCGCAACCGTCTCCATGAAGCTGGGCTACGGTCCCGCACACCGTTAGGCCGTCTTCCGCTCACGCCCCAACATCGTGCAGCCCGCCTCCAGTGGTGTCGCGACAGGCGTGAATGGAGGGACGAATGGAGACGTGTCGTCTTCAGCGATGAGAGTCGCTTCTGCCTTGGTGCCAATGATGGTCGTATGCGTGTTTGGCGCCGTGCAGGTGAGCGCCACAATCAGGACTGCATACGACCGAGGCACACAGGGCCAACACCCGGCATCATGGTGTGGGGAGCGATCTCCTACACTGGCCGTACACCACTGGTGATCGTCGAGGGGACACTGAATAGTGCACGGTACATCCAAACCGTCATCGAACCCATCGTTCTACCATTCCTAGACCGGCAAGGGAACTTGCTCTTCCAACAGGACAATGCACGTCCGCATGTATCCCGTGCCACCCAACGTGCTCTAGAAGGTGTAAGTCAACTACCCTGGCCAGCAAGATCTCCGGATCTGTCCCCCATCGAGCATGTTTGGGACTGGATGAAGCGTCGTCTCACGCGGTCTGCACGTCCAGCACGAACGCTGGTCCAACTGAGGCGCCAGGTGGAAATGGCATGGCAAGCCGTTCCACAGGACTACATCCAGCATCTCTACGATCGTCTCCATGGGAGAATAGCAGCCTGCATTGCTGCGAAAGGTGGATATACACTGTACTAGTGCCGACATTGTGCATGCTCTGTTGCCTGTGTCTATGTGCCTGTGGTTCTGTCAGTGTGATCATGTGATGTATCTGACCCCAGGAATGTGTCAATAAAGTTTCCCCTTCCTGGGACAATGAATTCACGGTGTTCTTATTTCAATTTCCAGGAGTGTATATTCAAAGATGGCTAGACAGCATAGCAGAGCTATCAAGAGGAAGCTGTTGGACGATTCTGATGATACAAGCTATGGAGCAGGCTTGTACTGAAGTAAAAACTTTGAAGCTAATTTCCCGTAACTTTAGTTTTTTTGTGTATAAGGTACATTTTCTCAGGGCCTATTTATAGTAGAAAGATGAAATTTTCTGTAGTTGTTCCCTAAGAACTTCCAATATGTCTGAATTAAAAGATATGTGGAATTATTTTGTATTAATGGATGTAAATTTTATAATACTTGTTAAAATGTATAACCTTTTTTAACATTTATAAAAATAAAATATCTGAAAAAATAAACATTATTTTTTCAAAATTATTAATTCGGCATAAAAGCAGAACATATCTCTGCGTTCTGTGAAAAAATCAAGAGTGTTGTCCAAATAACAAATGAGAAAATGTTCCTAACTTAGCTCAATTTAACATTGTAAGCATAGGGCGTTCCGTATACCCTTAAATCCATTGTATGAGATTTTTGAAAGTATTGGAGCACTTAAGACCTCCTAGTATGTTTTCGATTGGGAGTTCTGTGTTTTTGTGTGTGTTGCTGTTGTTTATTCTGTAAATTGGTTATGTGAATAACAGTTGATTTGTTCAGTATATCAAATGTGAACATTACTGCCAGTTTGCCTTATGTAGAAACTTGAGCAAGTTTTAGACCAAAAAAAAAAAAAAAAAAAAGCAAGGAGAAAAAATTGTAACTGACAAACTAGACAGTGAATCAGTTAATTTCTTCAAATGTTTTTCCTGCATATGACAACTGAAGCAATTGTAGAGTTCATGTAATCCAAAAACGTCGTAACAAACTCTTTGTGAAGCCATAGTGTAGTAGTATCTTTGTAGCATGTTTTGTAATCAAACAGTGATGATTTGCTTGTGTGTGTTATTCTGTTTACTGGAGGGGGCACAGTACCTGCAAGAAGACTAAGAAAAACACCATTTATAACATTAGCACTAAAAACACTGAAAGATTCATTTCGTCCAATTTTCCGATTGCAGTCTAACTTCAAAAAGGCGCAAGAGAGGCAGAAAATCAGACATACGAACATCAGCAAACGTGAAAATTCCTGACAGATTAAAACTGTGTGTTGGACCGAGACTCGAACTCGGGACCTTTGCCTTTCGCGGGAAAGTACTCGCAGGAGAGAATCTGTAAAGTTTGGAAGGTAGGAGACGAGGTACTGGCAGAAGTAAAGCTGTGAGGACGGGGTGTCAGTCGTGCTTGGGTAGCTCAGTTGTTGGAGCACTTGCCCGCGAAAGGCAAAGGTCCCGAGTTCGAGTCTCGGTCAGACACACAGTTTTAATCTGCCAGGAAGTTTCATATCAGCGCACACTCCGCTGCAGAGTGAAAATCTCATTCTGGAAACATCCCCTAGGCTGTGGCTAATCCATGTCTCCGCAATATCCTTTCTTTCAGGAGTGCTAGTTCTGCAGGTTCGCAGGAGAGCTTCTGTAAAGTTTGGAAGGTAGGAGACGAGGTACTGGCAGAAGTAAAGCTGTGAGGACGGGGCGTGCGTCGTGCTTGGGAAGCTCAGTTGTTAGAGCACTTGCCAGCGAAAGGCAAAGATCCCGAATTCGAGTCTCGGTCCAGCACACAGTTTTAATCTGCCAGGAATTTTTATATCAGCGCACACTCCGCTGCAGAGTGAAAATCTCATTCTGTCAGCAAACCTATTCATGTAAACAAATGCACAAATACATTTGAAAATAAGAATAAATTCTCGAAACACGTTGTGATAAGCATAAAAAAATAAGTAACTGGTGCAGTTTCCATTATTTAAATCGTGAATGATACAGTTGCAGGCTTTCCTAAAACATCTGATATGATGAACGCAAATAAGGCTAAGAAACAGCTGTACAGGAGATGTCACCAGCGCCGGTGTGAGGGAAGGCGTCTGCCACATCCCAGCGGTGTGCCGGTAGGTGGGAGGGCAGGTCGCGGCAGCGGACCTGCTTCACAGAAAGCTGCAGCCCGCCAGCGCTCGCTGCCTGCCCTCTTCACTGCAACTGGGGCGGAAGTACGATAACCTGCGTGCGTGCCGAGTCCCACCAAGTGGCGGCCCTCTTCGGCGAACTCTAATGGCGAAGCGAATCACACTTCGAAGGTGGTCCTGTCCTCATTATAACCTATTTAACCTATCAGTGCTGACAGTATTAAGGGCACTTTCGACATTAGTTGGTGTATTTGTTTGTACCCCCTGAGGGAACTGGATTGTCTGTTAACATTGTACAACAGTTTAAGGAACTGTTATCTTGCGAGATAAGCATCGTTAATTTTCTGTTACACGAGCGACGTGATCGGGTAAAGAGGGCGACAGGAAGACCAATAGAACGGAATGTACAGTACTGGGTGGCTATAATTATAGTGCAGCTACGCACAGATGTCCAGTGTGTATGGGAACGAAACTTCGTGTATATAACGATGCGTTAAAACGGACCGATTTACGCTAGAGAAAAAATTAGCTCCAATTTTGGCCACCAGGTGCAGATCTGACGCTGTACACTGTTTGTATGACAGTATGACATCCACACACTCATTTGACAAGCCGTAACATGGATGAACTGTGTGGAAATCGAGAAGAGATTCCGTGCGCTGTTAGTAATACTATTTTACGTGCAATTACAGTGCTGCATTCAAAGAGTATAGGCGATTGCATGGTCTGAGGAGAGGCCCGATGTCATTTAATTGTTTAAAGAAGATAAGTAAATTCGAAAATTCGGGTGAGCTTGGTGTGGCTTCTGTAAGAGGAAGACATCCTATTCCAATGGGAGTTATGGACGATGTCGCTGTTGCTGTAACTGACGTGCATCAGGTGGCCCGGGTAGTGCCAGCGCTCGTACTGTGTCCATCCTATAGTCAACACTGCGGAAAATTTTGCGCTCTATTTTACAGTGGTAGCCGTACAAGATCCAGACGATGGAGCAACTGAAACCTCTTGATCAGCAGCGAGGTTCTGAATTTGCTCTTCGGTTTACGGCACGGGTCGAAGTTGCCGACATGTGTCCAGGCAATATTCTGTACAGTACAAGACGCTTTTTACACTTGAGAGTGCAGTGAGTACACAGAACTGACGAACTTATACTGTTGAACTGCACGTTGTGCGCGAAGAGCCATTGCATTCGCCGTATGTGATTGTGTGGTGTGGATTCACAAGCGTCTTCATTCTTGGTCCGTTCTTATTTGAAGAGGATACACCTACAGAGCCTGTCAAGTGTACGGTGGCCTCTGCACATTATCTAGACCTCCTTGTATAGCATGTGATTCCCGCTGTGGAAGAGCGCAACTCAATAGAAATCACTGCTGTTTTCACACAATACGCGGCAAAAAATGGTTCAAATGCCTCTGAGCACTATGGGACTTAACATCTGAGGTCATCAGTCCCCTAGACTTAGAACTACTTAAACCTAACTAGCCTAAGGACATCACGCACATTCATGCCCGAGGCAGGATTCGAACCTGCGACCGTAGCGGTCGCGCGGTTCCAGACAGAAGCGCCTAGAACCGCTCGGCCACACCGGCCGGCCACGTGGCAACACCTCACGTTCCTCGACCAGAGAGAGATCCTCTTAATGCAACATTCCATTCACGTGTTATCTCCAGAAGTATTCCAGTTTCGTAGCCTGCGAGGTCACCTGATCTGAAGCCGCGTGACTTTTGGCTCTGGGAACACCAAAAACAACGCGTTTACCAGGGACACGTTCGGTCTCTAAATGATGTGAAGGCCAGTATACACGAAGACATTGCTCAGGTTCCCCCGGAATTGCTGCGAGCAAGTGTTGATCACGTCGTTTTACGGATGCAGCACCTCGTCGACGTCTCCGATGCTTATATTGAACAAACCGTATAAGCAACGGTTTAGAATAAAATCGGAATTATACCTTTCTCACTAGTTTGAAATTTTCTGGTTATGTCCCGTTAATAATGAATTACAAGTGGAAACAGTTACATATGTCTTTCCAGCATTCACAGCACAAGGTCTGCGCTTGGTGACCAAAATTGGAACTAATTTTTTCCACCGTAAATCTGTTCTGTACTAACACGATAGAATATCTACCAATTCCGTTACCGTACGTTAATTACAGACCACTCTGGACCTCTGCGAGTAGCAGCACATTTACTATAACCACTGGATATCTTGAAAACATATTATAAGAAGTAGGTTAACAGGAGTGATGCAAGAGTAATGGAATCTAGTTTAATTAAATCATGCGATGGTGAAGAAATTTATCAGAAAACCAGGTACTAAATGTAGCAGATAAGTTACTTCGGCAGCAGAGCAGTAGGCGGGGGGCAAGGTAAACAGCATTTAAAATGCAGACTGGCAATAGAAAGACAAGAATTTATGAAAATGACGAATTTATGAGCATGTAATGTAAGTATTCCGAAGTCTTTCTGAATATATTTGTTTGGTGTGTAAAGTTCTACGGAAGTGAAACGTAAACGCAAAAGAAGTATTGAATCTCTTGAAATATGTTATTTCACAAGTATAGAAGAAGGCTGAAAGTTACATGGGTAAATTTAATAAATAGTGAGGTACTGAATCTAATTGCAAGAAAACTATATTTAAGCCGCATCCTGAGCCATCAAGGAAAAGTCAGTTTAATAGTGGAGGGAAATGGGTCGCGGTAATGAAAGAATGTATCAGTTACTTTGAACTGTGGCCAATAAGAGAAGAGAAATACAAAAACTGTTGTGGCTGTGGCAAAAGGCTCGTCTGACACAGGAAGAAGAACGTATTAATTTTTCGCTACCGTCAAACACTCTAAGTAAATTTCAGCGTTATAATCTATCTCGTGTTTAGAGGGTTTGCCAGCTAAGACTTTCCACGACACCCATTGGTCTCCTACGTGTTATCAGTCCTTATCAGTCCTTATTTCTATACTCTCGGAAAACATTTCCGAGTGGTATGGATCCCACACACCTGAATAGTACTGCGGTACTTCCAGCGAATATTTTTTGTTGATAATACCAGTAGTAGACAAACTGTATTTTCCCAGAATGCTTCTAACAAATTTAATTCGTAGTGTTTACTTCACCTACAACTTGTGATACAATTCTTATCAATGCACCATTTTGTATTCTGCAGAATTGACAGCGGGGGCAAAATCGATAAATGATCAATTGATTCAGCCTCCAAGGCCTGATTTCTTCAACCAAATTGTCAATTTGTAAAAATTGCTAGCAATTTTGTGTTTCTTTTAACACCCAAAGTTTTAGATACGTATACTCAATCGTCTGTCAACGTCAGATTCAAGTTTTCGGTTTTGGTTTTCTTTTTTGTTGATATGCAGCAAATCAGAACCACCCTTTTTCACAATAAAGTTTATTGATTTGAAAGGGACAGCTTTCATGACCTGATCACACAATACCTAAATACATTCAACACATTCAAATACCAAACTGAAAATTGTTTGTTTTTTTAAAGAGATTGCCTAGACAATATTATTCTAGACGCATATTTTTCAGGTTGACGTTGTAGTGAGAGTGATATGGTCATACGAAGTATAGTTCGCTTGACGTGAGAAAAGTTGCTCTTGAACCCATGGCTACAAAATACAATGCCTCCTCATCTGTAGCCATCAGCTGAACACTGGGGCGCAACGTGTTACTAGAGTAGTTGTCAGGCCAAATTTTCAGTTTAGATAATGAAGTAGAAACATGTATTCGATTTGAAATACGTGATGAACATGTGAGTACATCATTTGTGCCAAGATTTTTATTGAATTCGTCGTTTAGTTGACAAACGTCAGATCGGAAGACAAGTTGAATATCTGCAACTCTAAATGAGACAACGAGGTTAAATAGCAAAAGACATTAAACAATCCACAAAAGTAAGTGGTGTGATAGACATGTTGTGAGCATGAACTCGTGAAAATTGCCTTTCTGCGGCGTGTGGGAGGGAGTTCCGTAATTAAATTTTTTTTCTGTGGGGATCCATAGTAATTTCTGCCGTGAGCCATTATCATGCACCTGAAATAAACCAACGTGGACGAGCGTCATTTGTCTGGGTAGAACGTCATGTATAAATAAAGTATTCCATAATTCATATTAACGTAACAGGATTTAAGGTACTTTAATATTACTTACAATTGCCATGTCATGTATTACATATCATGCTCATCACTTTCTTTTAAATCACATACATAAAACCGGAAGACTTACCCCATCGTAGCATACTCTAAGTTCTGGAAGCTGACAAGTAAAACAGCTGTTACGATGTTGTCACAGGTGCACTTACTTCCATACATTGTAAACCTATCGATAGCCATGTGCATTACATTACATTTACCGCTAGCGTGCCAGTCTCAGTTGAAGTATTGTGTACTCAGTAATCGGTGACCAAAGGTCACTTAAGGGCATATATATTCTTCATAATACATTAAAATCATACAAGAAAGTATAAATATGATGTAATATCGACAGAGTACAATCTGACAATAAGCTGGTCTCCGTATATCTGTATGTAGCCTTAAGTCACTGATGACGTACGTTTCAAAGTTTTCGTTAAGTCTAACACGCCAGTAATAAATAAATTTTTACTCTGTCAATACTTCATGATATTTATACTTTCGTATATGATTCAAATGTACTGTAAAGAATATATGTGCCCTTAAGTAACCTTTGGTCACAGATTACCGAGTACACTGTGCTTCAACTAAGTTT
The DNA here is from genome assembly GCF_023864275.1 of Schistocerca cancellata. Classification (NCBI taxonomy): domain Eukaryota; kingdom Metazoa; phylum Arthropoda; class Insecta; order Orthoptera; family Acrididae; genus Schistocerca; species Schistocerca cancellata. The sequence goes on from NC_064632.1 coordinate 247,535,370, forward strand.
GTCATGTCAGCACTAAATGTAATGTAACTGAACATAGCTACCTATAGGTTTACAATGTTTGGAAGTAGAAGCATCTTGGTAAACACCATAACAGTTGTCAGGATAGCAGCACTTACAGTATGCTACGATGCAGTAAGACTTTTGGTTTTATGCAAGTGACATAAAGGAATGTGACGAGTACGATATGCAGTACATGACATAGCAAGTGTAAGTAACTGTACTATACCGTAAATTTGGTTACGTTAATCTGAGTTATGGAGTGATTTATTTTGTATATGAGGACCTATGCAGGCACATGACACTCTTCCAAAATGGTTTATTTCAGGTGCTTGATAATGGTTCACGGCCGAAATTGGCTAATAGCGCCATTTTAATAAAGCACAAAACAGCCTACAACGACAATGTATTCCTCTATTACTCCAATAATTGTTTTGTCTATCTTACGTTCCATGGAGTGCACAGCCTTACATTTTTCTATATTAAAAGCTAGCTGTCTCTCTTTAAGCTAGACAAGTATATTGCTCACATTCTATTATATTTCACTGCAATATGTATCAAATTTTTATCATAGATGAGGGCGTCATCTTTGGAAACCATGTAACTGTAGCTATCCCGTGGTCCATGCTTGATAAAATTTGGCTCTCTACCTTCTCGCTAGACCACAAGCCGGATGGTTGCGGCTCTGATCCCTGTTCATCCATACAGAATTAAGTGTTCACTGGTTTCCCTCCTCTGTTTAAAACAAACACCGAGATGTTTTGTTTAAGAACACATCCAATTTTCCTCCAAATCCATCCCTGATACTAGATTACGTATCACCTCTAACATCCTCTACATCGACGAGACATTAAACAAGTTCCCTTTCTTTTTCAGAATGAGTTTTCTTTAGTGGTAGATTAATCAGGTGAACTTTACGAAGATTTCTTCAACCGTACCACAGCAGAATCCCTTCACTGCCATAACTGAAACGAAATTGCACTATAACACTAATGATCTCGCAACAGTGCGTTGAACTGTAACCTTCTACATCTACATCTACCTCTGCCTCTGCCTCTACATCTACATCTGTACTCTGCAAACCACCATCAAGTGGCTAGCAAAGGGTACGTCCCATTGTACCAGTTATTATGGTCTCTCTCCATTCCATTCACGTATGGAGCGCGGGAGGAACGACTGTCTGAATGGCTATGTGCGTGCTGTAATTGTTCTAATCTTATCCTCACGATCCCTATGTGAGCGGTACGTACGGGGTTGTGGTACATTACTAGAGTCACCATTTAAAGACGGTTCTTGAAACTTTGTTAAGACTTTCTCTGAATACTTTACGTCTATCTTCAAACATCTTCCAGCCCAGTCCCTTCAGTATATCTCCCACTGATCAAACAAACCTGTGACAATTCGTGCTGTACTTCTCTGTATTCGTTCAATATCCCCTGTTAGTCCTGTTTGGTACGGATTCCACACTGTCTAGCAATATTCTAGAACCTGTTACACGTGTGATTTGTAAGCAGTCTCCTTCGTAGACTAATTGCGTTTCCCAATATTCTACCAATAAACCGAAGTCTGCCACTTGCTTTACCAACAATTGAGCCTATGTTACTCCCAGGTATTTCTATGAGTTTGCCGATTTCAGCAGTGACTCACTGATGCTATAATCAGAGGTTACTACATTTTTCCTTTCTGTGAAGTGCAAAATTTTACGTTTCTGAACATACAAAGGAAGTTGCCAATCTTTGTATAATTTTGAAATCTTATCCAGATCTGATTGAAAATTTATGCAGCTTTTTTCAGATAGTACCTGATTACAGATAACTGCTTCATCTTCAAAATGTCTGAGATTACTTTTAATATTGTCTCCAAGGTAATTAACATACACTATGAACAGCAAGGGTACCAACACACTTCTCTGGAGCACACCTGAAGTTTCTTCTACATCTGTTAATTACTGTCCATCGAATATGATATGCTTTGTCCTCTATACCAAAGAGTCCTCAATCCAGTCACAAATTTCACTTGATACACCATATGATCGTACTTTCGATAAAAACAGTATGTGTGGTATTGAGTCAAATGCATCTACCTGACTGCCTTTATCTCAAGCTTTCGGTATGTCATGTGAGAAAAGTGTGTTGATGTGAGTTTTGTGCGTCGTTGGGTGAGTAAGTTTAAAGATGTTGAGGCGGGAACATCTGACATGCGTGACAAACAAAGAGTTGAACGACCTGTGACATCAACCACCGAGTTTCACAAGCAAAATATTGACAGATTCATTCAGAACGTTACATCACAACGCTGTGAACTCTGAAACGACGGCTAACAAGGGTCCGAAAGGAAAAGGGAAATGTTTTGCTGCAGCATAACAATGCCAGACCACACATTTCACGTTCCACCACAGCAGAACTTCAGAGACTGAATCTCACCACCGTACAGAAATTTCCACACAGTCCAGATTTAGCACCGTCTGACTTCCATCTGTTCCCGACAATGAAAGATGATCTGCTGGGACATCATTATGTTTCTGATTAAGACGTTGATAGAACCGTGAGACTGTGGTTGCGGAAACAGAGTGTCGACTTCCTCCATGACGGCTTCAGAAAGCTTGTTCACCATTGGCAATCAATCGTCAACTCGCTTTATTTGTTCATGAGACCCAGAAAATATTAGATACAGGCTCGCAAGTAGATGCAATTTTCCTTGACTTCCGGAAGGCGTTCGATACAGTTCCGCACTGTCGCCTGGTACACAAAGAGCCTACGGAATATCAGACCAGCTGTGTGGCTTGATTGAAGAGTTTTTAGCAAAGAGAACACAGCATGTTGTTCTCAATGGAGAGACGTTTACAGACGTTAAAGTAACCTCTGGCGTGCCACAGGGGAGTGTTATGGGACCATTGCTTTTCACAATATATATATATATATATATATATAAATGACCTAGTAGATAGTGTCGGAAGTTCCATGCGGCTTTTCGCGGATGATGCTGTAGTATATAGAGTAGTTGCAGCATTAGAAAATTGCAGGGAAATGCAGGAAGATCTGCAGCGGATAGGCACTTGGTATAGGGAGTGGTAACTGACCCTTAACATAGACAAATGTAATGTATTGCGAATACATAGAAAGAAGGATCCTTTATTGTATGACTATATGATAGCGCAACAAACACTGGTAGGAGTTACTTCTGTAAAAATCTGGGAGTATGCATGCGGAACGATTTGAAGTGGAATGATCATATAAATTTAATTGTTGGTAAGGCGGGTACCAGGTTGAGATTCATTTCGAGAGTCCTTAGAAAATGTAGTCCATCAACAAAGGAGGTGGCTTACAAAAGACTCGTTCGACCTATACTTGAGTATTGCTCATCGGTGTGGGATCCGTACCAGGTCGGGTTGACAGAGGAGATAGAGAAGATCCAAAGAAGAGCGGTGCGTTTCGCCACAGGGTTATTTGGTAAGCGTGATAGCGCTACGGAGATGTTTAGCAAACTCAAGTGGCAGACTCTGCAAGAGAGGCGCTGTGCATCGCGGTGTAGCTTGCTGTCCAGGTTTCGAGAGAGTGCGTTTCTGGATGAGGTATCAAATATATTGCTTCCCCTACTTATATCTCCCGAGGAGATCACGAATGTAAAATTAGAAAGATTCGAGCGCGCACAGAGTTTTTCCAGCAGTCGTTCTTCCCGAGAACCATACGCGACTGGAACAGGAAAGGGAGGTAATGACAGTGGCACGTAAAGTGCCCTCCGCCACACACCGTTGGGTGGCTTGCGGAGTATAAATGTAGATGTAGATGGCAGAAATGTATTGAATTGGTTGGTGATTATGTCGAAAAGTGAGTATTGGTAATTAAAGATCACACTCTAAGGATTACTTTTACGTTTGATTTATTAAAATATTCCCGTCAAAACCCAATTAACGAAGGTGGAGGCATTACTTTTTATTCAACCCTCGTATGACAGAATACAGAGGGTCTAACTCTGCCACAAATTCAGTATAGAATGTGACAGGAATTCCATCGGATCATCCTTCTTTAGCTTCTTATTTCAGTGAGATGCACTGCTTTCACATTTCCAAATACTGTGTCTGGTTTCGTCCCTTTGTAGGTAAATAAGATAAATGCCCGAAGCAACGTGGTCGGTCTAAGCGGCGCGCCGCCCAGTGGAGGTTTGCCATTAGCGCGGCGTGGCCGACGCGGCGGCCGGGTACCCAGAGCACAGCCCGGCCTGATGAGCTGCAAATTGGCCGAAATTGGCGACGCTGTGAACGAGTCGTTAGCGACCCGTGTTCGGCCCATTGATCGGCTAACGCGACGGGGGACCTCCGAAACCGCTCCCGCGGTGGGACGTTTGGCTAACTAACTTTTGTTTCTCGTTCATTTGCACTTAGAGGTTTCTCTTGTAAGCCTTGTGTAAACTCGCATCCCTGATGTTATTTACGCTACGTTGCATTATCCACGCAACTTTTATGATTGGGATTACGTTATTAATTCGCGGGGGTTCAACCTCTTATGTTCTGTCAGTGATGAAATCGTCGCGTACTACACTGCTGGCCATCAAAACTGCAAATTGAGAAGCCAACGTGCAATAAACGTCAAGTAGGCATGAACTGTGCTACATTCTCGAGTACGGAAATGAGTGTGCAGCATTTCAGCGCTACCACAGAAATTTCATACATTATGGAAAGATAATGCAACGAGTTGCACGTGTAGAAATATCATCTGAGTGCTCCTTGTTTGTGAGAAGATCGCGTAATATCTAAAGGTCTCCAGAAGTAACTGCAACCAGTCGCCTTTTGTGATGGTTTTGCAATTTATTGTACCATGGCCGGTATCGAATCACCTAGCAACTCATCTTCAGATCGTACACAGTTTTAGGGAGTGTTTCTACCGCTGTGGAGAGATAGAAAAAAGAAATAACTAAGCAGTGAATGTGGCGAAACATCAAGAATTATTTACGTCGTACGATCCATTTGAAGACATTACTCAGTTACATGCATCGATGGATTAAACCCCAGTGCACATATTACTCTGGAGAACATAATTTATGTTTTGCAGTTATTCCACAGCTCTACTGAGTGTGCTAATTAGCGACTTATCGAGACTACAGCTCGCTCTGATCCGGTGCTAACGGCTGTTACCGGAATATGGAGCGAATGGGCCGCAGAGTGTCACAAAGCCTTGCTGGGTCTCGACGTTCTCATGCGACTAGCGCCTGAGAGGTCAGACATATTATTCACACGGCTGTGTACGAGCGTATACGCTGGTCATGTGCCTTGAATCTGGAAATGGTATTGTTTGCAGCAAGACAATTATCGACGAAACGTGCAGCACCACCCAGCGTCTGCACAGCGACCTTGTAGCTGCCCTTGACGTTGAAGCAAGGATGCGCCTGTCGGTATTAGTGCGGCCAACGACAACACTGTGTTTGGGTCCTACTAAACTGCCAGTTGTGCCGTTACATTGACAGCAACCTCTGTTTGCCTGGTTCGTTCACTTACCGCACTATCTAACTAGGAAGGAAGTGGGCGAAAAATTGATACTTATCAGAAACTGTTGCAGGAGATCAACGCGTGGGATCCTCATTTCCTATTCTCTGACTGTAATGTACGAGGTGTTACAATAAAGTAATGAGACTAATGTGAAAAAAAATGTTGCTTACCGTTTTAGTTAAGATTAGTGTTGTCTCCTTCAAAGTAGTTCCCTTCTGATTGTACATACTTTTTCTAGCGCTTCTGCCATTGATGGTAACATTTCTGGAACTCATCTTCTGTAATATCCTCCAAGACCCTCGTCACAGCTTTTTGGACATCCTGTGTTGTTTGAAAATGGTGTCCCTTGACAGCCGTTTTGACTCTTGGAAATAGAAAAAAGTCGTACGGAGCGATATCTCGCGAATAAGGTGGCTGTGGTAGTACTGAAATTTGTTTTGAGGTTAAAAATTGCTGTACTCACAGAGCAGTATGGGCTGGCGATGCAGAATCCAATTATCAGCAATGTTGGCACGGACACGAAGAACTCTTTTACGAAGTCTTTCTAAAATTTCTTTGTAGTAATATAGGTTAACTGTTTGTGCAGGAGGCACCCGCTATTTATGAACAATTCCCTTGGAATCAAAAAAGCACACAAGCATGCATTTCACGTTTGACTTTGTCATGCGAGCTTTTTTTGGTCTGGGTGATCCCTTTGAGCACCATTGCGAACTTTGGCGTTTTGTCTCTGGATTGTACTGAAAAAACCAACTTTCATCACCAGTGATAACACGGCTCAACAATTCTGTATTGATTTCCGTTTGCTCTAGCAGATCGGCTGCCACATTTCTCCATGTTCCTCGCTGTTGTGGTGTGAGATTTTTGGGGACCATTTTTGCACAGATCTTTCTCATACCAAGATCTTCAGTTATTATTAGACGAACCGTTTCTCGATTGATGTTCAGTTCTTCTGCAATCATTTTCACAGATAATCTTCGATCAGATCGTACGAGTTCACGCCCCTTCCCAAGTTGACATCTGTCCGTGAGGCTGATGGTCGTCCACTGCGGTCTTCATCTTCAACATTCGTTCTGCCTTCACTAAACATTTTATGCCAACGAAAAACTTGAGCTCTTGACATAACGTCCTCTCCAAGAGCGTTCTGAAGCTTACCGTAAGTTGTCGTCGCGTTTTCACCCAATTTAACGCAAAAAGAAATGGCATACCGTTGCGCCATATTGTGCGGTTCCGTTTCCGTGACGAGAGACACAAACACGTGTTAACGTATTACAGCACAACTCACGACTGAGCAGTTGCATCGATGTGCCGCTTGGACTAGAAGCACCTTATAGACCAAGGTCAAAGATATTGTGCCTATGTAAGCCTGCAGGGTTGCGACAGCTTGCAAAGAAAATCTGTCTCATTACTTTATTGTCGCACCTCGCAGATGGTCCTTGCCTAGACAAACTATGAGCTGTCTATTTTAGTTTTATTATTCGATATAACGTTTATAAATTCCGAAAATGTAGGCTTTTAGCCTCAGCCCTGAGATAAGCTCCGGCTGTAAGCGAGTTTTTTGCGAAGAGGGGTGCATCAGTCACGGGAGACATGTCCCCATCCCACCGGACTCCCTGTAAGCCGCGCTGGAGGCGTCGTTCGGCAGGACGGCCTCTGTGGCAGTAGTCCGATACGGGAGCTCTCAAAAGTGAGGAGGAAAGATAAATTCTATGGGGACACACCAGACTGCCGTGGTCTGGCCGCGTTAAGAGGAGTGTGGCAAAATGAGTAATGTTCACCCCAAACAAGCACTCGGACACGTCTCCACTCAGATTATGGACGGCCCTTTTTGTAATTGCGACGCGAGTTACTTTCTAAGAGAAGACCAAATTCCTTCGACAAATTGGCGGCAAGCTTTTGGCTGCGCAAACGAGGTCTATGTCTCTCACACCTTATCAGCTTCTTCTCCCTAGTTTCACCCGATATTCCATTCGAGTGTGTTAGGAAAGAAAGGCAGAATTTTTATTTCTCTCTGTCCTATTGGAAATCCACCAAAAAACGAACCTAGAGGAGAGATTGATGTACACAGCTCGCCTTGGACTTCGTGTTGAGATGGTCGGCCACGCAGTTTTCAGAGGAGGCGCCGACTACTTTGTGGTCAGCGTTGTTCTGCGACTTGCATGATAGGTTTGATAAGGTTTTGTTCACTCTGATACGCAAGTGTTTTGTCGGATAAAGTTCAGTAATCTCAGGAAAATTTTTGATTCTTGCCTCACAAATGGATTGAGAATTTGCTTCTCGTATCCGGACGCTTTTCTCAAAAAATGGTTCAAATGGCTCTGAGCACTATGGGACTCAACTGCTGAGGTCATTAGTCCCCTAGAACTTAGAACTAGTTAAACCTAACCAACCTAAGGACATCACAAACATCCATGCCCGAGGCAGGATTCGAACCTGCGACCGTAGCGGTCTTGCGGTTCCAGACTGCAGCGCCTTTAACCGCACGGCCACTTCGGCCGGCTACGCTTTTCTCGCATCTACTGTTTATACAATTGTATAACTAGTGCGTTGACTTCTTTTTGATGCTTGACTGACCCTTTTTTAGTCACAATACGACAATCTCAGAAATTTTGTCTGGTGTTATTAGATTATACGAGGTTGGACCCCTAACTAACGAACAGGAATACGTTTACATTTCCTTTGCTTCTCCCGCTTTTCCCATGGTCCACACACGCGAGAATCGCACACGTAATATTAGCGATCCTAGAAGAATCTTCATTGTGTTGTGGGTACGTTAATATTAATTAAACAGTTTTGATACTGAACATGCTAGCAACAACAATTTTTTCTGTATATAATGTGGATTAAGCGTTTACTTTCTGTACTTATTTCTTCATGTCTACATATTTCACTCTGAGGACGAACGGATTTCTCCCAACGAGAGACCAGTTTGTTGATACCGTCGCTGCAGGTCGTTTGACTTTGTTGACGGACACACGGGTTTACCTTTCCTTTCACCGTTTAATCACTGTCAAAGTGAAGGCCTCGAAGTTTTGGAAACAGGTGAAAATGAGATGGGGCGAAGTCATAAATGTGTGGAGGACCAACGATGGCAATGTAGCCAAGGCAGATGTCGCAGCGTTCGTATGTGGTCTGGCGTTGTCGTGCTGAAGGAGAGGGTTCTCCATGTGTACACAAACTCTTCCAATTCCAGCTTCCAGTTTTCACGCTCTCACAGTTGCACACCGCTTTGTTACGCGCTACAGTCAGGACCCCTGCAGCGAAGCGCGAAAGTCAGCCGATTAGAATGCATGACATGTAATTCCTCAACCGATACTGAGGACAGAATTAAATATTCGGAGGCATTACTTTTCAGCACACCCTTGAGTAAAAAAAGAATTTATTTATGCTGTTAAATGCCGGCCGAGCGTATTAACGAATAAAAGCATTTTTGCAAAAATGATAAACTGCAAAAGTCAAAGAACAAACAGAATTTCAAACAAATATTTTTCCTTAATTCGCGTAGTATTCTTGAAATAAATAAACATCTGTCCAACACATTTTCTGAAGTAACTTATATTCTTCCTCAGCGTTCAAGCTATCTCCATACGAAATTTCATCGAAATCTGTTCAGTCGTGAAAGCGGAGCAGACAAAATTGCTTTCGCATTTATAATATGAGTATGGATTGATTGTTCTCGTCTTTGATGTGGCAGAGAGACTACCAGAACATGAACCAATCTTTAATCCTTCGTGCCAAGTATGTTATCCTTTCAGTTTCTCGTTCACGGCTGCCCATGTTAGATAGATTAACATTGACATAGAAAACACTTCCTTCCGCTCTAGATAGTTTATAAATCTAAATGTTGGTGACATGGCGACTCTCTTTCCAAACTCATCGCCCAACTACCCAGTCAGTCTTAAGCCGGCGTCTTAGCTAAATTCTTAACTATGTTGGAATGACGCGCGTAGGCCGCCAGACTGCCGAGGCCGCCAGACTGCCGAGGGCGCCATCAGCCAGACAACATCTAGTTGTGACGCCACCAGTCTTCGCTCCGTCGACACATAGACGGCGCTCATAAACTGGAACATACTCACGCATCCGGCACAAGAGTCACAAGGAGTTCGCTCCATCCATCAATAGTTAGGTCGGCCGCCTCAGAAGACGCTGATACCACGAACTACTTTCTGTGTCCCCGAAATAGACTACAGATGGATATTCTTCCGCCGTTCATTTCATTTATTGGATATTTAAAACCTGATGTTTGATTTTTTAAAAAGTAGGTCGTATATCATACAATTTTACATGTAATAGTACATTGTTCCACATTACTAACAAAATTTTGTTGAGCAATAAAACAAAGGTAGTATCACCGACATACAAACAGAATTACATTACTCCAACAGTCCACGGGTATACTGCCGGTTCATAATGTCCAACGTGCACAATATTTCGGCGATCAGACATGTCGCCATCGTCAGGTGCGCTGACTATGGCGACATGTCTAATCGCCGAAATATTGTGCACGTTGGACACTATGAGCCGGCAATATACCCGTGGACTGTTCGAGCAACAAATACGGCGGGAGAAACTTAAGAATCACAGATTTAAATTAGTTGTAGGAAACGGAGTGTTAAAATAATAAGACAATTATAGAAAGATAGGAAAGTGATGATTTATAAATTATCTTTTCTAAAAAAGTATACTATATAAATTATGGTTCGTGTTGCTATTCCAGGCGGTAGGCCATTGGGTTGTCCCACCCGAAGTAGGGTACAAAATTATGTCTTCTTACATTACTAAACGAAATTCATCAGGGGTGACCCTGTTCAAAATGTTCAAATGTGTGTGAATTCTTAAGGGACCAAACTGCTTAGGTCATCGGTCCCTAGACTTACACACTACTTAAACTAACTTATACTGAGAACAACACACACTCACATGCCCGAGGGAGGACTCGAACCTCGGATGGGAGGGGCCGCGCAGTCCATGACATGATGCCTCAAACCGCACGGCCACTGCGCGCGGCCAGTGACTCTGTGTATGTTTCTACTAAGAAGTAGTTCAAAAATGGGTCTGAGCACTATGGGACTTAACATCTGAGGTCATCAGTCCCCTAGAACTTAGCACTACTTAAACCTAACTAACCTAAGGACATCACACACATCCATGCCCGAGGCAGGATTCGAACCAGCGACCGTAGCAATCGCGCGGTTCCGGACTGAAGCGCCTAGAACCACTCGGTCACCGCGGCCGGCTAAGAAGTAGTACTACTTGTTGAATGTTTTAACTGCTAATGAAGGGCATAACCATTGCACTGTTTGAGTTACTGCATCTAGATGTAGTTCTACATATTGTATGTGCGCTGTTATGTTGTATGTTCCAGTGCATGATGCTGTTTCCCTTGACCAGTGCCATGTACGTGAGGAAGGTTCAGATGGTTCAAATGGCTCTGAGCACTATGGGACTTAACATCTATGGTCATCAGTCCCCTGGAACTTAGAACTACTTAAACCTAACTAACCTAAGGACAGCACACAACACCCAGTCATCACGAGGCAGAGAAAATCCCTGACCCCGCCGGGAATCGAACCCGGGTACCCGGGCATGGGCGTGAGGGAGGAAATTGGAAATTTGTGGTAAGGACTATGGGACCAAAGTGCTAAGGTCATCGGTCCCTAGGCTTACACACTAATTAATCTAACTTAACCTAACTTACGCTAAGAACAACATACACACCCATGCCCGACGGAGGAGTCGAACCTCCGACGTGGGGGAGCCGTGCGAACCGTGACAAGATGCCTTACACCTCGCGGAATTCCCGCGCGGCGGGTAGTGAGGCCTTGGAACTTAAACTTTGACCTTCGCCTCCCCTTATAGCGTATATAACGATCATCTTGTTCCACATATTAGTCATTTTCCTTTACATTATTAGGCTGTTATATTTAACGCGCAGTTTGGATGCATGAACAAATCACGTGCTATGTCTGTTTTTCTTGTAATTATCATATTTATCTATTTGAGATGTTATACTCTTATGTGTTACGAGTTCGGTCTAATGTTTTGCTGTTATGTTTGTGTCATTTTCTGTGTCTGCATCTACCATAGTGCCTGTGTCTGAGTTTGTGTCTTCCCAAGGAACCTGTTGTCATGTTTGTTGAGTGTCTATTCGAGATCTGCCGTATGAATTTTCTTGTGTATAGGCGTCATGTAGTGTTATTGAAATCTTATCAGTGATGTTGCCCAGAGTTCAGCATTTGTCTGGGTGGCGCAATATTTCTTTGATGTCGTTGTATTTTGTTAAGGTCTTATGTGCCTGAGGGTGTTACAATGTAATGCCACGTGTTCAGGAGACCCACATGCACATGTGCACGCAGCAGTCTAAGAGTCACGCGATTCAAATATTCTGGGTGTGGACCGTGGCCGGTCAAAAAGTGAACGATGCCGTTGCTTGGCTCTCCATACTTTAACCACAACCGTTCTCGTACACTGGGGAAGATAGGGAAAATGGATGGTCTTTGTCGGTCGTCACCCACTCCCGATGCCATGTTTCACGGCGCCAGCTGTTTAACTAACTCATGTCTACGATGTTGCCACCTGTCATTTCTCGAATCTTGTCGTGTTTGTCCCTGTTAAGCCAGTACGCCGCTGGTCAATGGCGGCCCTTCGTGGATAAATACGGACGCACAGCCGCACTCGGCAAGTTGTAGCCTTTCATCTCCAGCAGCGGTCACCGAACAGTTCCAGCTGCTCTCACTGAGTGACCGTCAGACAGTAAAAGCCAAGTGTCAGAGTTGTTCAAGCTTCAGCCCGAGCAACAAACTGTTATTACAGAAGTCCAGGTTGAACTTCCGTAGATTATATCTCTTTCCCTTTGTTATGTTAGGTTAGTGATGTAGGACTTCACGTACAGAATCACGCATCATACATCGCTCAAAGTTGAGTATTTCACTGCAAATTATTATGTGCATTTACACTCTACCGAATAATGAAAGCCATTACGTTTCCATCTTCAGAGTTTCCAAGCAGTCCACAAGTTTTCTTCGTGGGTCATTTTTCTTTCTTTTGTCTACTCTGTGCCTGGTTTGATGATGAATTCATTCTTTGGCAGTAGCTCCCATTCGCTAATTTTTTGTTTGTATAAGTTCCTGTTGAAAACGTATGTGTGAGTTACGTGAGCCTCTTTTAAATCCATTTTAAGTTGCTCGATCCAGGGTGTGGTTTTGAACTGTTCTGTGTGCTTCGAAATTTTGTGAGTGAGTCTTGTTGTCGGGAGTCTGTGGATATGCCCACAATATTTCAGTCTTCTTCTTCTTCTTCTTCTTCTTCTTCTTACATCTGCTGCGAGATTCAATAGTTTTCCGGGTTTATAGTCTGTATCCATCTTCTGTTCTTTTGGGGACGAGTATCGACATCTGCATGTTCTTCACTATTCTGCGATTCACAATGTAACTGCCTGACAGACACCTTCAAGCTATTTCTCTACAGTTCCGCTTAAGCAGCGTTCAAGAAAAACGAATATTTAAATCTTTTTCTGCGAGTTCCGATTTCTCTTATTTCATTACAATGATCGTTTCACCCTATATAAATGAGCGCCAACAAAATATTTTCGCATTCAGAGGAGAAATTTGGTGATAAATATTTCATGAGAAGACTCTGCCACAACACAAAACGTTTTTGATATATTGATTGTCACCCAATGTGCATATCATATCCGCGATACTCTGTCCCCTATTTCGCAATAGTACACAACGAGCTTCCCTTCTCTGAAATTCTCCGATGTCCTCGTCACTACTATCTGACGCGGATCACTTACATCGCAGCACTACTCCACAAGAGTACGGACAAGCGTAGTGCAGGCAGTCTTGTAGTAGACCTGTTAAATCCTCTAAGTGTTCCGCCAATAAATTGCAATCTTTGGTTCGCATTCCCCACAACATTGTATATAAGGTTGATCCAACTTAAGTTGTTCGTAACAGTAATCGCCAGGTTTACAGGCGAATTGACAGCCTTCAAATTTGTGATTTATCCTGTAATCGAAATTTAAATGATTTATTTTTGTACTCATGTGGATGAACTCACACTCTCCTTATTCAGAGATTATTGCATCTTTTTGCATCATTCAGATATCGTGTTTAGTAAATGGTAAATGACAACATCATCTGCAATCAGTCTAACAGGACTGCTCAAATTGTCTCTTAAATCGTTTATATTTATGAGGAACAACAGGGAGCCTACAACACTTCCTTCGGGAACGCCAGATATCACTTCTGATTTATCGACGATTTGCCGCCATTTACTATGAACTTTGATCTTTCTGACATGAAATCGCGATCCGTCACACAACTGAAGCGATATATCCGCAATTTTATTAGAAGCCACGTATGAGGAACAGTATCAAAAGCATTAAGGAAATCTAAAGAACATGGAGATCTCCTGTCGATTGCGCTTATTTCTTCGTGTGAATAAAGAGCTTGTTGCGTTTCGCAAAAACAAAATTCTTTGAATCGGTGTTGGCCATTTGTCAATAAATCGTTTCTTCCAGGTAATTCTCTAAGAATTTGCGTTCTTCTTTTTGCGTATTTTTCCAGATCACATTTTTGTATTAGCGTTTCCCTAGTGCACAAGACTTCACTCTAACTGTGTTATAGCGCCTTATTTCTGTGTGTGTATGTGTGTGTGTACAAACATTTTGTTGCAGCTGTAGTGTTTTATCCTAATTATTTTATTAAACGCTGTTTAATTATTTATCATTGTGTTGCCCATGTAATCTGTGTCATAATTAATATCGCCCTGTTACTAGCGTGCCAGTAAGATACTTTGTTCAGAAACTGCATTCTGTTGAAGGCGGTTCAGTTCTTGCTACCTTTTATGTTGGGTGCCAGAATTGTTTTGGTGAACACAACAAGGACCATTGGTATTTATTCTTCGGTGGATGCTAGATGTCGACACAGAGAAGACCTGAAATATTTCTGTGAACCACGAAAACGTCATTCTCCGCAAGAGATACAAATGTAGGATAAGAGTTGACAGCTTTGAGAGAGGTTAATAAAAGCACAGTTAGGTAATACAACAGTGAGGCAGCGTCTGCTGTGTTAGAGACGGGCCACACAGTAATGGACGTCAGATATCGTCACTGCTTTACTGTATTGTAATACTAACATAATTTATTTTTATGCCGTAAAAGTGTCTCCTTCATTCTCAGCATTTCTCTCATAATTTACCTGCTCCTTTTCTCCACGCAACGCGATCTTGTGTTCGTTCAGGTCTATATGGATGGTATCCACGTAATGTTGCCACGATTTCCCAACAGGTCTACATACATAGACCCACGCGTTTCGTATTGCACCTTGATCTGCTCTAATCACGTGTCCATACCACGGAAAACAGTTGCCCCTCAACAGGTGTAATTTCGACCGTCTGTCAAAATGGTTCGAATTGGACTGAGCACTATGGGACTCAACTTCTGAGGTCATCAGTCCCCTAGAACTTAGAACTACTCAAACGTAACTAACATACGGACATCACTCACATCCATGCCAGAGGCAGGATTCGAACCTGTGACCGTAGTGGTCACGTGGTTGCAGACTGTAGCGCCTAGAACAGCTCGGCCACTCACCGGCGACCGTCTGTCAATTTCATCATTGGTCACATGATGATTGTCAGACCTGATGCTGGTTTACATAACGGAAATTCGTTACTCTGCTTCCTTTTTAGCGGGCCGACATTTTGCACCTTACAGTGCAACCAGAAGGCTCATAGAACGGTTTATTTTTGATTTGAGTCGATTCAGGATCTTCTAAGACAAAGAACACCTGTCTCTGTCTGCCATTAAAGCGACGCATTTCTGCACGCGGTCTGCGCTTTCAGGAACGAGTGAGCCGTCGGATGCCCCCCGACAGCGCCCACTTCCGGGACAGGGAGGTAAAACGGCCCTTGGTGGAATCCGCCGCCAGCTTAGCTTTTAGGTGGTTTTCGACATCACAGCATCTCCCATCTCATATGCACGCTACACAAATAGTTCGAAAATTTTCCAGCACCTGTACACAGAATCTACTCTAGACGCAGACGGACGGGTGACACTGAGTCCGTTCAAGGGAGTGAATGGCTGTAGACTTTAGCTACCGTAAGACCGTTATCAGCAGTAGCAGTGGTGAGGCCTTGACGGCTATTTTGCAGGAACGGCATTTGAAAATATTTCTCTTTCACAGATCTGTATCGTCGATCTTTATGATGTCTGTATTATTTGCTTCCATTGACAGTTATTCAGTCTGTTTATGTTTAGGCGTAGTGCGAAATGTCATTGCTGTTCTTTCCTGCTTGGACATGCCTTTGAAGGTCATTCTGGTCTCCGGCAACCAGTAGAACGTCATCAGCATGTAGCAGTGTCCTTAGTTCTAATTTCTGGCTAGCTTCAATATGATGCGCCACAGAAACAGGAAAGTCGCCTGACTCCCCAGCAGCAGAATATACTCGACTTTTAGGATTGTAGAAGAGCAGCCGGACCGATTTGTTTAGGCCTTCACGTACTACAAGCTATTGGGAGGTAAACCACACTCAATTAAACATACGACTGAAATTTCAGAATAGTCTCATATACCATTTTATGAATCATAGCTCACTCCTTTTATTCCGTATGTAGTAGGATTACTGTTGAATATAAGTAACTTCATAACCATTGTCACATATTGCCATTATTATTCCTAAATTTGCGCAGAGTATGGCTCTGAGCACTATGCGACTTAACTTCCGAGGTCATCAGTCGCCTAGAACTTAGAACTAATTAAACCTAACTAACCTAAGGACATCACACACATCCATGCTCGAGGCAGGATTCGAACCTGCGACCGGAGCGGTCGCTCGGCTCCAGACTGTAG
Organism: Schistocerca cancellata; assembly: GCF_023864275.1. Lineage (NCBI taxonomy): Eukaryota > Metazoa > Arthropoda > Insecta > Orthoptera > Acrididae > Schistocerca > Schistocerca cancellata. Next base: position 247,551,702 of record NC_064632.1, read on the forward strand.
CGTCTAGAACCGCACGGCCACTCCGGCCGGCTACGCAGAGTAACTTGCAATACTTCCACTCTATCTACTGAGTTTTGTAATGGAGCGGATACAATTGGTTTTGCTGTAGCATCAATCACGCCTTTGTTCGCCTGTCAGACACACACACACACACACACACACACGCACACATATCATTATTTTGTCACCGATAGCGTACCAATTAAAATCAAAGTGGCAAATCGTTCCTTCCTACGAAAATATTTAAAATGCTACAAGAAAAGTGAAATTACCTCTGGTTATTGTACTGAAAACGAATTGCACTGGTTCGCCAGAACAGACAGGTACAGGAAAGTAACCAAATTCTGATCCCTCCCGTAGAGACTTCTGTTTCTATGCTATTCATTTTTGGAACACAAACTACGACCAGCTTAGAGGCAGAAGTGATGACACTTTCTGCAGGTCCTGACCATCATTTTGCAGGACAATGGTCAAGCACGTACAGTGCAAGCTGTTACTGATTTGTTTGACTGATGCGGCTGCTAAGTGCTGTACCACCTACTGCACTCCCCTGACTTAAGCCCTCGTAAGTTCAACTCGATTTCTAAACTGAAGGAAACACAGCATTCGCTTCAAAACTGCTGCAATTTCGTCTAGCAACAGACCGCGCCGCTCGAACTGTCAACACGACTAGCACTGCTAAGAGTATCCTACGACTTCCACGTCACTGGCAACGGCTTATACACCGTTCTGGTGACTACTTTGTAGGTCAGTAAAACTTTTTTAGCACGTATCTATTTTGTATGATCTGTAAATAAATAGTTGCCACTATTTAAGTTCCAACCCTCGTATTAAATGGAATAGGTAAATAAAAGAAAACTTCGTCTGTCTACCGTTCGTTGCTATTCTTGAAAGGTGTTAAGTGGTTGAACAGTACGAAAAAATCACCAATATTCTCGTACTGATTCTAATTATTTTGAAACTGTGCTCAAAACTGATGTTGCAATCAGGATCATATCAGTGTTTGGACATTACGAGTAGTCAGGGCTAAAGGACGAAAACTGAGGCTGAAGAATTCTGTTATTCATGTTAATATGTCCGTTTCCATGACCTACAATGTAGACACCGGCAGCAGGTCAGTTACTTTTTTTTATTTTTATTGTGCATAATGGATGACCGGCTATTAAATTTCTAATTTATTACTGTTACTATAATCTCCTTATTCTTTTATTATTTCATAGAAATGGCAGACAAATCATTAATTCTTAAAGCAAATGAAGTATTGTACTTTTTGTTACGTCACTGCGTAAAAGTTTTTCCAGCCTACTATTGGTGCCATTCCTCAATGCAACGGATGTCCTGCGGCGACAGCTAGAAACTCCATCAGGTGGGTGGGGGCACGTCTCGCATACAGGGCGCCCATGCGTACCTCAAGCCACGACATACAACAATGAGGAGAGTATTGTCTCAGCAATGCTGTACCAACCCTTATATCATGTGTTTGTTGCTCATGTCTTCATCATTGTTATTAAAACACCACCGAACGCTTTTTTCATTTTCTGTAACAACGCAATGTCTCAAAATATCGTAAACTGTAAGTATAAAAATTACTTTTTTTTTTACAAAAGGTTTGTTTAAAAACGAAAACTTTTGGAACTGTTGCCAAGGATAGTTGATATTTCGGTCTTTTACTCGGTTGTCAGTAAAAAATAAAATAACAGCCGTTATAACAGAGACCGAACATATAATTACTCAAAAATAGCCGTTATGCGGAACTAAAATACCGGTATCGGTCATAACCGGTCGGTTTATCCCATTCCTATGTAGCGCTTTTAACTATAGCAGCAGATGACCGGTTCGGTACATATTGCAACAGGCAAGGAAGGACCCATCTCAACTAGTGGGTGCAATTGCTGTGGTCGTGGCAAAGGGGTATAGACGAGAGCAAGGAGCAGCTGTGTCGCGTGCTCGGATGAGAGCAGATTCAGTCTCACCAGTAGTGATTCTCACGGATCCTCACACGGCGAGACGTGGGAATGCGTAATTCACCAAGGGACGTTCTCGAACGTGATCGTTTCGGTGGTCCAGGTGTTATGGCGTAAAGAGGCATAATGTCGCATGGGTATACTGTCCTCCAAATCTTTAAATCTTTCAACACGGTACAACGACCAGCGTTATTGTGACACTGTTCTGCTTCCCTGCGTGCGTCTTTTCGGGGGTGTGAACGGCCCTGATTTCATTTTTACGGTTTCCTACCTCAGTTGGTAAGAACGGAACGCTTGTAGGATCACTTTGTTGTCCAACAGTTGGGCTGTGTACGTCTGTCCGAATGCTAAGACCCCGGTCTCTCAGGATCGGATAGACGTATTAAGCTTAGATTTATGTCACGTACTATGGTCTATGGTCCCTTGGCTCTGCCAAAAATTTAAAAGTCAATGCAATCAAAAGACAAGTCCATTTGTGTTACATGTTTTGATACAAACTCATTCATCAAAGCCTGTGGGTTGCTTCATGTAGATCTAGAAGCATGAAATTTGCCAAAAAGGAAGGCTTCATAGTAGAAGAAAGGAGAAAAAATTCGAAAAATGTTAGTTTGGAATTATATCACACGGGAAAAATATATTGTTTTTTTTTGTCATTTGTTTTCAGAATGTCTGTCTGATCCGTCTGTTAAGGTCCCTTTTTCTCAGGAACGGTTAGACTTATCGACTGCAAATTTATGTCACATACTGGGGTTTTTAGTTCCCTGCCAGTGAAAAAGATATAAGCTTCTACGTCAATGCAGTCAAAGGATATGGCCATTTATGTCACATATTCTAATACTCGCAAACTCACTCATCAAAACCTTTAGGGTACTTCCCGCTGACGCAGAATTGTAAAATTAGGTGAGAAGTAAGATTTCACCGTACACGTCAAGGAAAAATTCCGCAAACTGTTAATTCTTGATTTGTTATCCGACTGACTGTCTGTCCGTATTCTCGATTCCGGTGATGGAAATTGGAAATTTGTGGTAACTTTCTACGGGACCAAATTGCTCTGGACTCGCATTCGGGAGGACGACGGTTCAATACCGTGTCCGGCTATCCTGATTTATGTTTTCCGTGATTTTCCTAAATCTTTCCAGGCAAATGCCGGGATGGTTCCTTTGAAAGGGTACGGCCGACTTCCTTCACGTCCTTCCCTAATCCGATGAGACCGATGACCTCGCAGTTTGTCTCTTCCCACAAACAGCCCCAACCAAACTGCTAAGGTCATGTCCCTAGGCTTACACGCTATTTGATCTAAATTAAGCTAACTTACGCTAAAGACAACACACACACGCACATGCCCGAGGAAAGACTCGAACCTCCGATGGGGGCAGCCGCGCGAACCGTGGCAAGATGCCTTAGAACGCGCGGCTACCACGAGCGGCTATTCGCGGGATGGAACCATTACCTATACACATAATTAACTTTGCACGGAGCTCCTAGAGCATGTGTGCTACTCGCAGATGGACAGTTTTATTACGGATAACAATGCGCGACCACATAAAGCGGCGCAGGTGGTGGAGCTCTTGGAACGCGTAGATATTCGACGAATAGTCTGGCCTGCCCGTTCGCCCAAATTAAATCCGATCGAATACTTGTGAGATGCGTTGGGCAGACATTGCAATACGCCTACATGCACCGGCGACTACCCAGCAGGTGTCAGTGGTGAAGGAATGGAACGCGCTTCCACGAGAACTTTTACGAAATTGGTAGTCAGCGTTGGAGCATGTTGTAATGCGTACCCTGCAGTCCGTAGTGATCATACGTTCTATTAAGAACACGTAGTAATTCTTTCTATGTCTGATAAAGGTTTCATCGAGCTCCGTCACTGGGCATTATGTGAAAGTTACCATCGTCCTCAAATTTTGCACACCATTGAACATTGTCTCATTGTTATGACTAGTTGATAATCGAAGCAGTAAACACGCCCGACATTTCTTAGACAACTTCAGGCCACGTAGTGTTGTTTTAGGATTAGAATTCGACGTATTTTGTCGTGTTTTCCTTTACGCCCATGCTTATTTTTCCTCCATCTGTTTCCATTACATCGCATATTTCTCTAAAGGTGTTTGTACCTTTCACCACGATTGCAATATCTTAGTACAGGGTTACAATTATTGAACTATGTGAAATTAAATCGTTATAACTTCTGAATGGTTTGCGTTAGGACATTCAAACTGCACGGTTGGCCACGGGGCATTATGGGAATTAGTATGCGCGCATGGTTTGGTTTAGCGACGAAGCCCACCTTCATTTATGGGTTCGTCCATAAGCAAAACTGACGCGTTTGGGGGACTGCGAATCCGCATTTCGCGCTCGAGAAGTGCACTGTGTGGTGTGCAATGTCCAGTCACGGAATAATCGGTGCTATATTTCTTGATGGCACGGTGACTACCGAACGGTACGTGAAGGTTTTGGAAGATGATTTCATCCCCATTATCCAAAGTGACCCTGATTTCGACAAGATGTGGTTCATGCAAGAAGTAGCTCGACCTCATCGAAGCAGGAAAGTGTTTGATGTCCTGTAGGAGCACTCTGAGGACCACATTCTGGCTCTGAGGTACCCAGACGCCACTGACATGGGAGTCGATTGGCCGCCATATTCTCCGGAACTGAACACAATGCGACACCTTTTTGTGGAGCTGTATTAAAGACAAGGTGTACAGCAATAACCCCAAAACCATTAATGAGCTGAACACAGCTATTCAGAAGGTCATCGACAGCATCGATGTTCCTACACTTCAGCGGGTCATGCAAAATTTCGCCATTCGACTGCGCCAACTTCGTCAATGATGGCAGGCATATCGAATATGTCTTAACGTAATTCCGAATATCAGTAGTGACGTTTACATATTGAATAAAGTGTGTGCACGCCGTAGTTTGTAGCTAATTCATATGAACTAACATTGTTGTTGTTGTGGTCTTCAGTCCAGAGACTGGTTTGATGCAACTCTCCATGCTACTCTATCCTGTGCAAGCTTCTTCATCTCCCATTATCTACTGGAACCTACATCCTTCTGAATCTGTTTAGTGTATTCATCTCTTGGTCGCCCTCTACGACTTTTACCCTCCACGCTGCCCTCCAATACTAAATTGGTGATCCCTTGATGCCTCAGAATATGCCCTACCAGCCGATCCCTTCTTCTAGTCAAGATGGGCAACAAATTTCTCTTCTCTCCAATTCTATTCAGTACCTCCTCATTAGTTATGTGATCTACCCATCTAATCTTCAGCATTCTTCTGTAGCATCACATTTCGAAAGCATCTATTCTCTTCTTGTCTAAACTATTTATCGTCCACGTTTCACTTCCATACATGGCTACACTCCATACAAATACTTTCAGTAATGACTTCCTGACACTTAAATCTATACTCGATGTTAACATATTTTTCTTCTTCAGAAACGCTTTCCTTACCATTGCCATTCTACATTTTATATCCTCTCTACTTCGACCGTCATCAGTTATTTTGCTCCCCAAATAGCAAAACTCCTTTACTACTTTATGTGTCTCATTTCCTAATCTAATTCCCTCAGTATCACCCGATTTAATTCGACTACATTCAATTATCGTCGTTTTGCTTTTGTTGATGTTCCTCTTATATCCTCCTTTCAAGACGCTATCCATTCCGTTCACCTGCTCTTCCAGGTCCTTTGCTGTCTCTGACAGAATTACAATGTCATCGGCAAACCTCAAAGTTTTTATTTCTTCTCCATGGATTTTAATTCGTACTCCAAATTTTCTTTTGCTTCCATTAGTGCTTGCTCAGTATACAGATTGAATAACATCGGAATTGACTAACACATAGCTCAATAATAGTCACCCTGTATATGCTTGATTTGTTGCGTTTGTCTGCGGGTGCGATCCATATTCTGAGGTTTTGTTTTGGTTGTATTGTCAGCATAACTGGCGGACGCTGAATTCTCAAAATTCAATCTGAAAATACAACGATCAATTAAAGTTTTGAAGAGATACTGCAAGTAAAATTACTATTTGTGCATTTTCTTTCACGTTAGCCTTGTAATATTGCACTAAGATAGATCTCACGTGAGGCACTGTACACATTGAAATTCTTCGTTTCGCTATCACACTCCGGGAGGGCAGTGTATACGCTACGTGTTTCTCTCGCTAGGGGCGCTGCGAAAGGTGCCACCAACGAGATCCCTTGCGAAAGGCAGAACAGACTTCCGCTGCGAGCTACAGATCGAACGGGCGCGGATCCCGGACCGGTGATGACAAATTCATGTATTCAACGCCGGATGACATGTTTGCTATTCAGGCGTCAAGGGTTTGCCGACGCAGATGCAGCCGTGAATAGCGAAGGAAGTGAGAATGAAACGCTTCCGTTCGTCGCATTCCACGAGCACTGAAGGGATGGAGGGCATTTTAAGGTGCTATTCATCCGGAGTTCCCGGTAAGAATGAATTTTCGAGGACCGTTTGGCGTCGTCGTCTCTGGGAGAAATATTATAACTCTGTTGGAATTTACGTGGTACATCTATGATGTATATCTCCGCTGCGTCTTTTTCATTTCACCAAATCAGAACTTTAGCAATAATAATGTCTACTTTCCTTCGTCTCTGGGGTGACAGCTTTCATTTCAGGAAATGGCTGCGCTACGTCGTGAGACCAGATGACAATGCTTTACTAATTATGTGAATATAGAGGAAAAACTATGTGTGTGGATTAGAAAGGGTTGAAAAGAGCCTAATTTTATGCTGACAGATCATATCCAAAGAGGCACCCACGTATACGTTGTTCGATTGTGCCCAGTCTTGCGTAGATCTTTGGACGTGTGATATGTCTGACACGTCGCTCTTTGGCTGCGGCGGCCAATCAGTTGTTTTGCGGTGGGAGTTCGCTTTAACTTGAAACGTCCCCTTAGGACAATTATACATGACTGTGCTTAAACTGACACACAATATTTTTATCGCAACGCAATCTGACTTTCAGAAATCCCTACAAAAGAATGGCCCTGACTAACATTAACCTATACCTTTCACAAATCACTTACCTCACCAAGAATCTTCGTTACTCGAACTACTGCAATACAGCGAGCGCCACTACTGCCAGCTAAATAAAAGATTCAAACTACTGAAGGCACTAACTACTGATAGGCATAGTTAGCAAATGAAAGGTTTTAATAGAGAACAAACAATGTATTTACCTTAATAATCATAATATATATGCCATCCAGTCTTACAAATTTCAAACCTCCGCCATTTCTCTCCCCACATCCACCACTGCTGGCGGCTCACCTGCAACTGCGCACCGCTACGCGCTGTTAACATCCAGCTGCCCAACACTACAATGGCAGACAACAATGCAAACTAACCACAGACTGCACACAGCACAGCCAGTGATTTTCATACAGAGCGCTACGTAACGTTGCCAATAAGAAAACATAAACAGCCTACTTACAAACTGCAACTGAACTTCGGCGTTTGGCGGATAATTTTACTGTTGTTCCTGTCTTGGTTCTAGTCGGCCACGCTGTCTTTGGTTGCCCGCCGCTGTATTATGTTTATGTTGCTGCAAATCGCTATATCTTTTAGGATTAAGCAACGCATTGCAAGTGAAATAGGCTACATCCATTTAGGACGCGGTTGCGTGCAGTAAATTTTGCACTTTTTTTGTTTACTGGCTGAAAATTGAATGTAGTTCTTCGTAGATAGGTTTGATTTGTGTGACTATAGGGACCGGGCTATACATGCAATTTATAGGCATCTACGTACATTTACATATTTATTTTGTCATGAGCCTTCCAATTGCTTTGATGCAGCCTGACACGAACTCCTCTCCTGTACCAACCTATTCGTCTCAGAGTAACATCTACTTCGTGATCACCGATTCTGTTTTTAAGTTTCTCGGTATTCTCATTTCTGCTGTTTCTCATTATTTTCACCTTTCTTCGATTTACTCTCAGTCCATATGCAGTACTGATTCGATTGTTCATCCCATTCAAAACATCCCCTAATTCCTATTTGCTTTCACTGGACAGTAATGTCATCAACGAGTCTTATCATTGTCATCCTTTCACTTTTAATTTTAATCAAACCCCTGAACCTTTCTTGTATTTCCGTTATTGCTTCTTCTTTGTATAGATTGAATAATAAGGGCGACAGGATACATCCTTTCCTCACGATCTTTTTAAGCCGAGCACTTCGTTTATGGTCTTCCACGCTTTTAGTTCCCTCTTGGTTCTTCGACTTTTGTATATTACCCGTCTTTCCCTATAGCTTACCAACTTTTCTCGGAATTTTGAACATCTTGCTCCATTTTTCACTGTCGAATGCTTTTTCCAGGTAGACAAATCCTGTGAACGTGTCTTGATTTTCTTCAGTCTTGTTTCCACTATCACCCGCAACGTCAGAACTGCGTCTCTGGTGTCTCTACCTTTCCTAAAGCCAAACTGATCGTCATCTAACACATGCTCAGTTTTTCTTTCCATTCTTCTATATATTACGATTGGCAGTAACTTGGATGCATGAGCTGTTACGCTGAATGTGTGATAATTCTCGCTATCGTCGGAATTGCGTCGACGATGATATTTTTCCGAAAGTCTGATGCTGTATCACCAGTCTCAAACATTCTACACACCAACGTGAGCTGTCATTTTGTTGCCACTTCCTCGAATGATTTTAGAAATTCCGATGTAATATTATCTTTCCCTTCAGCCTTACTTCATTTTAAGCCTCCCAAAGCTCTTTCAATTTCTAATTCTAATACTGGCACTTCTCTAGCGACTCCTGTCTCTCCTTCTACCACTTCATCAAATAAGTTCTCACCCTCATAGAGGCCCTCAATGTACTCTTGCGACCAACTTGCTCTGCCCTGTGCATTTAATCGTGGAAACTCCCATTGCACTCTTAACGTTACTGCCCTTTTAATTTCACTGAAGGTTGTTTTGACTTTACATGCTGAGTCAGTCCGTCCGGCAATCATTTCTTTTTCGATTTCTTCACATCCTTTATGCAGCCATTTCACTTTAGATTCTCTGCACTTCCTATTTACTTCATTCCTAAATTATATGTAGTTTTATATTCCTGAATTTTCCTGAAAATTTTTGTATTTCTTTCTTTCGTCGAACAACTGACGTATTTCTTCTGTTACCAATGGTTTCTTCGCAATTACCTTCCTTGAACATACGTTTTTCTTTCTAATTTCCCTGGCTGCTCTTTTGAGAGATGTTCACTTCTCTTCAAATGAGCTGCCTTCTGAGCTATTCATTAGCATAGAATGTACAGCCATGGAGAACGTCTTCATTCCTCAGTATTTCTGTATCTCATTTCTTAGCTCAATGATTCTTCCTAACTAGTTTCTTAAACTTCTGCCTATTCTTCGTCATTATCAAAGTATGATCCGAGACTACGTCCACTCCTGGGTATGCCTTACAATGCAGTATCTGATTTCGGAATCGCTGTCTGACCATGACGTAATCTAAATGGAGTCTCCCATATTTCCCGATGTTTTTCAAATACACCTTGAAAGGTCTCTGTTGCATTTCTTTCATGTTAATTTCTTAAATCTGTTGTCATTTACGGCATAAATTCCTCTTCTAAATTTACTGTGGTGTTTCTGACTATCTGGGAGGAGACTGAGCAGTGAAACGTGTTACTTTTACACATAAACAAGAACATCTGTCACACTACTACACTTTAAAACACAGTTTATATGTAATTCATGTCCCACAGTCTCATACAGAACCTACATCCGCTTTCTTTTATATACTGTATATGATAAGGTACTGTCAGCCCCCTTCCCTTCTGTGTGAGAGGATGAATGAACAAATGTATTTCTAGTTGTATGCTTGATGGTAGCAGACAAGCCTATCTGCTAGAGAACAGTAGGACCAACGTCGGAACAGGTAGCTACACTTTCTAAAAGCAGAGAGGTTTCTATTCTTAGTATGGTCCTGTCCGTCCCTTGTCATGTTGGTGTAGGAAGCTGCCTCTCTGGTCACTTCCATTTGTATCTGTTAAGCATGTTTGGTAGGAGCCCAGGCCAGTCTGTTTGCGGCGAGCGTTTGAAGTGGTAAGATCTCCAGCTAAGCGCGTGTGTGCTAAGTCCGTAGGACAATGGATTTCTTAAGTTCAGCCTAACTGAAATTTTAATCATGTTATCTTAAATTGCAACGCAGTGTATTTTGAGTGTGAAGTTCAGAATATCTTGCAGTAGTTGCTTTGTCACTACTTTGTGAGTAAAGTGGAACCACGTGTTGATCAGTAACTCTAACTAAGATCATCAATCTTAAATGCGAATGTGCGTGAGATTATAACGTCTCATCTTGTCAATATTTTTCAATATAGCAACTTTTCTTTATTTTCAACCCACGTGGGATGTACTTTGTGAGACCAGTACCACGTGCTTATACAATTGTTTGACCCATCAGGTTAAAAGTAAGACGATAGTAACCAGTTTGAGGTTTTTCTTTTGTAAATTGCGTTTCGATGTAATTTATTTTAATTATCAAAATTGTTGTGGAGTTACACTCTTTGTGTAAACCAAGTGACCACGTCAAGCATGTGGTGTAAGCATCAAAGTAGCCCTCAGCTATTCTTTTCGGGAAGATTTCACAGAGAGATAGTATGAATTTAGTATACCAGTGTGTGGTAATTACATGACGGACAGGATTGCACTGCAAACGTAGCTTCTTTGGGTGAAAATTGAATCAGTTAGTTGTGGTTAATTTCCTCTTCCATATGTTTCAACGCTCTCCGTATGTTATTTTATGAATGCAGTGTTGTATGCAGTCTCCCAATCTTGGCTCCATATTTGATGTGTTCTGAAAGATTACAAACTCACATTTTCACAATCCTAAATAAGGCACCAGTTTAGTTATGAATCAAGTTTAATATGCTGAAATTTCAATGATCAACGTTAAAATAAATTTCCAAATATAAACTGATTTATTTATTTTTATTTAAATTTTCATATATAAATCACCAGTTGTCATATATGATGATTAAAAGATTATAATTAATGTTAGTCTTGTTGGGAATTTGGTAAGCTTGACTGGATACCTGGTGATACAGTTGCTCAGTAATGCAAGGTTAACTTCCCCAGACAGCTCACAGCTTTTAACCCACTTTTATTGTCTATCAGCACCGCTTTCCGAACAAATTAAAGCAACAACATTACACATGGCGACCCTGTTCTGTGATTCCGCTAGACTCTATAATCTCTGAAACGTTAGATTGCGAGTGTTGTATAATCTTATTTTTTTTTCCCTGCAGCGCTCAAACAACTTTTGCGTTGTTTCTGAGCAGACTTTCAAAAGATTCACGTTGTTGTTGAGAGGAGTTGTGTTGTTTGTCTTGTTTTGTTTTCTATATTTGTGTGTTTTATATGTATGTGTTTTTTTCTCGCTTGTAAATTGCACTAAATTCGATCAAAGATATAAATTTGTTTTGCGTGTGAAAAAGTGCGTACTAGGTTGGGTACCTTTCGTGTGACTGTCGTAAATTTTGGGAGATACATTTATTCTGATTAGTGTGTTGCATACCGGGTATAAATTGAACTTATGCAGACACGTAACCAAGCTAAAAGTAGGTGGTCCAACAACTTAAGCAACATGGACCAAGGGGATAATTTGATTTCGAATATTAACACGGACGGTTCAGAAAATGGAATGGGGAATACTTCAGAGGAAATGCAAACCAGGATGAATGGGCTCACAGCAGAGCCAGAAATTATATTGCCTCCAACTAACCAAATTGATTTGGTAGAACTCATAAAAGCCTTATTGCATCAAAATAAAGAAAACGCAGAGAAATCAGAAAAATCGTTCCAAGAACAAAAAGAATCATCCGAAAAATCGATCCGCGAGCTAGGCGAACAAATATACGAAAAACTAATCCAGCAGACAAATAAAGTCAACAAGTCGATGCAGAGAGTGTCCTATGATATCTCACAAAGAATAAACAATCTGGCAAGTGAAATAAAATCGAAAGAGAGCGAGGAACAGCTACTTAGGAATTTCCAAGCGCTGAGAGAAGAATGCCAAAGGGAATACCAGCAGGTACTCTCCAGGGTCCAGGAGGCGGAAACGCATTGTCCCGCGTCCGTTAGCAACACAGTAGCAGACAACAGTCAAGCGATTCACGCACTCGAACAGCAAGTAGAACAATTGAAGCAGACTGGGGCGGAGGACAACAGACAAATACATGATAAGATTGCGGCATTAGCGGACATCGTAGGCACGATGAAGTTGACGCAGAGCGATAACAATACTACACTGGTAGCGGTCGTAGAGACCGAAGAAGTGCATTCGCTTCTTAGATTTCAGAAGGGACAGTTCGAAGTGAACAGGCGGCGCCGGCCGCGGTGGTCTAGCGGTTCTGGCGCTGCAGTCCGGAACCGCGGGACTGCTATGGTCGCAGGTTCGAATCCTGCCTCGGGCATGGGTGTGTGTGATGTCCTTAGGTTAGTTAGGTTTAAGTAGTTCTAAGTTCTAGGGGACTTATGACCTAAGATGTTGAGTCCCATACTGCTCAGAGCCATTTGACCCATTTTTTTTTTGAACAGGCGGCACGAAGCTGTAACAGGCGAATTACAAGAACGCGTGGCGCATCTGGAAAGCCGCATGGGGTGTGATTCCGAACTCGCCAATAGCACTAAAAATAGCTGTACAAACAGTGCAGAGAGGGACTCCGGCCATGAGGGAGATTTTGACGACAGGGATGAATGTATTTTGAGGGGCAGACATGAGAAAAATAGAAACATTCAAGGGCCTCGCCGGGAGGAAATGCGGGGATTTGATTTCAAACATTTCCTTACGGTGAGAAAGTTTGAGATTTCGAAATTCGCAAAAAGGAATAGATCCACGAGCATGGCTCGAGCAATTTGAGTTCTGCCTTCCCCGCGACTGGGCAAGTTCACATAAGATAGAATATATGTGTGGCTATTTGGAAGGTGAACCGGCGATTCGCATGAGGTCGGCAGCGCGTCACTGCAACTCCACTTGGCAGTTTCGACAAGCCTTTCTGTCCGCCTATTGGTCGGAAGCGGCACAAGATAGGATCAAGCATGGCATAATTATGCTGCCAAATTTGAACCAGTCTGGTTTCGGCAGCTCAGCATGCCTATTCGACCACATGCTGCAGGCAAATAAATTTCTATACGACCCGTACGGGCCTGCAGAACTAATTAGGATATGCATCACCAAATTGCCGATGCACTTGCGCCACGTCATTCTTGCGGGACGATGCAAAGAGGACGTGGAAACGTTTAAGACACTTCTGCAAGAGTTGGAATATAATACAGCAGAATGCCCGTCTAATCAGGCACTAAGTTATTACGGGGCACAGCAGCGCGATCGCAGTCGTGGCCGTAGTACTAATCAACGGCGTGACTGGTCGTCGCGACGCGAACGGAACAATAATCGGGACCGGCCGTATAGAAACTGGGGTAACAGTCGCGAACACAGGTGGAACAACGGAAATGATCGAGGACGTGGACAAGATCGTGAACGCAACAGGTACGGCAACCAGAATCGATACTACGGTGAACACGGTGGGAATAGGACTGTAGGCGGAGCACCTCATGATGTTGAAATTCGGCCGGCTAACCCTAGACATAATCCAGCAAATGGAAATGAACAAAACCGGCAATGACAAACGATCAGCGCAGAAGGCGCCCAATCGGAACAAATGAGTGACATGGCAAATGAGTGCATACGGTATATAGAGAGGGAAGATATTAGAGAGGATTTGTTGCAAGAAACTACGAGTGCTAAAATTTCGGGAATAAATCCAGTCGTGACAGTTGCAGTAAACGAAATATGTTTTAAGTGCGTCATTGACATTGGAAGCCCTTTCTCCATAGTGAGCGAGGCAGCATTTCAAAAATGCGAAGGGACTGGGACTTGGCCTGTTTTTCAAGTGCGAGGAATAAAGGTGAAGGGCACAATCTACGGTAAGAGCGTAGAAATCCGAAGGCAGACTCGGCTTAATTTTACCTGGCAGGGAAGAGAGTTTGAGTACAACTTCTTTGTGCTCCCAATGCTGAATGTGGCAATGATTTTGGGAAATGACTTCATGAATGCCCAACATGCAGTAATTGACATGGGTGGAGGAGTAATGACAGTTCAAGTTGGGGATCAGCCAATTAATTTAGTATTTGATGAATGCATATTACGTGCCGAGTCAGAAATTAGTTGCCTAAAATTTCAAGCTCAAACCGAGTCGCAACCCAGACTGGAGCTACTCGTGAACTATGTGAGTCGTGCTCTACGTCTGGTGAGCAGGGGAAAGATGTTTTTGCTGATGCACTGAGAAAGAGCATCGCGGGTGTCAGAACCACGGACAGGGAAAAGGAGAAATTGTATTGCCTACTTAGGAATCATGAACGGGTATTTTCTGAGGCTCCGGGGGCGATTAAGGGTTTTACTTACCAATTCAGAGTACGTGACCATCAGAAGTTTTCTGTTAGACCATACCCTATTCCCGTGGTGTATAAAGCCCAGATGGAGATGGAAATAAACAAGATGTTAGAACAAGGAATAATTGAGCGGGCAGTAAGCTCGTACAACTCACCCTTGCTTGTCGTACCAAAACGCGACAACTCGGTTCGTTTGGTACTAGACTCGAGACAGATAAACGCAATTATTATGTCGGAAACGGACAGGCCTGAGAGCCTTGAGGAACTCTTACAACGTTTCCACGGGGTAAATGTACTATCATCTAACGATCTCCGTTTGAGTTTATGGCAAATCGTACTACACCCGCTTTCAGATTATATACAGCGTTCCTGTGTTATGGAAATTGTTTCCAATTCCGGCGTCTCCCGTTCGGACTAAACGTCTCATCAGCTGCTTTTATAAGGGGATTAAATAGCATTTTGCCTGATGATTTGAAACAGCGATTGACAATTTACGTGGATGACATATTAATTGCGGAAAAGTCGTGGGAGGATCATAATAACGTTCTGAACAGACTACTGGATGTTTTTGATAAGGCGGGTGTAACAGTCAACTTAGATAAGTCACAGTTCGGACGAGAGAACATAAAATTCTTAGGCCATATTGTCTCAGAAAATGGAATACAACCTGACCCGGAGAAAATTGCGGCGGTAGCGGAGTGTGCAATGCCGACAAATAAAAAACAGTTGCGAGCATTCTTAGGCCTGTGTAATTTTTATAAGCGATTTATAAATTTTAGTGTACTTGGTACACCCCGTCTATGTGGACTAACAGGGAAGAACGCTTTGTGGGTCTGGGATCAAGAGGCACAGGATGAATTTTATAAATTGAAAAAGGCATTGGTAGAGGCTCCCATCCTCGTGCTTCCCGACCTGACACAAGAATTCTGTTTAATGACGGACAGTTCTTTGTCAGGATTAGGTGTGGTACTGTTTCAAACGGATGGAAATGATGATATTACAACTTGGAAAACAATCTCGTTTGGGAGCAGGGTGCTCTCGCGATGTGAAAAAAATTATTCCGTGACAGAACTCTAAGCACTCGCAATAGCTTGGGCATTCTCAAAATTTAGGTATTTCTGATTTGGGAGGACCGCCAGGGTGTACACTGACCATCGTGCACTTCAATTTCTTATGAGCACAAAAATCACGCATGGGAGACTAGGACGCTGGGCACTATACCTACAGGAATATAATTTCACTGTAGAATACATTCCGGGACAGAAAAAATGTAATTGCTGACGCTTTATCGCGCATTCCTATAGGTTTGGTTCACACAGAAGAAGGGGAACTCTGTGAAAATAATTTTAGCATCCTATGCTTACAGAATGTAGCGTTCGAGAACTTTGTTACCACCTCTTTAGGGAGTATAGCGGACGAACAGGATAAGGACGCAGTATTGAAAGATATAAACAAGTGGGAGGACAAGGAGAAAGTATGAATACGCCAGTACTACTTAGTGCGCAATAGAATACTAATCAAGAAACGATCCCCGGACGACTCCAGATGGGTGTTGGTGATTCCGGAGGAACTCGTAAACAAAATTATATGGTACATACATTTGAGTTATGGTCACTTCGGAGCACAGAAATGTTGTGAAAAACTGAAGGAGCCATGCTATTTTAATAACATGCTACGGCGTATTCGTGGTGTACTTAGAGTATGCGGACCTTGTCAGCGAGCAAAGGCGGCCACAGTGACGTATGCTGCATCATTGCACCCGATAATACCAAGCAAACTTTGTGACCTCGCGGCCGTGGATCTATTTGTGCCACTAATACGATCTAAAGCGGGTTTTGCATATGTTTTCGTAGCGGTGGAGCTAACCTCCAAGTTTGTGTGTCTGACTCCGTTGAGGCGAGCCACAGGAAGGGCAGTGGCAACTGCATTTGCAAAGCAGTTTCTGCATGAAGCTGGGCGTGTGAGAAGTGTTATCTCGGATAATGGACCGCAATTTAGATCGCAATACTGGCAGCGGATGCTTCGAAGGAGAAGAATTAAACCTATATATATCTCTCTATTTCACCCCAGCTCGAACCCCAGTGAGCGTATTATGCGTGAATTAGGAAAATTATGTAGGTTATACTGCAGTAATGATCACCGATCGTGGGACATACACCTAAAAGGATTTCAGAACATAATTAATGAGTTGCCTAATACGTCAACAAAGCTTACGCCAATCACTGTGCTAAAAAACAAGGAGCCCCCGTGCAAAATCAAAGAGGTGGTACCTTGGCCACTAGAGCCGAGACTACGCCGGAACGCAATTGTTGACTTAGCTTTACGCAATATCAAGCGTGCAGCAGAAGCCAGAGTCAAGGCGTATAAGAAAAACGTGAGAAAAACAGTGTTTCATGTAGGACAAAAAGTTCTTATCAGATCACACAATCTGTCTAACAAACGGTCAGGTGCCTGCAAGAAATTTTTTAATCTCTTTAACGGCCCGTATCGGATAAGGAAGATTCCTCATGAAAACGCCATGGAAGTTGAAACTCTTCGATCGAAGAAATCAAAAGGGCTACACCATGTGTCAAACGTAAAACCGTACATTGAGTAGAAAGGACAGTGAGGAGTAGAGAGGACGGTGAAGAGAAACAATTGATTAGTTTACATTTGTGATAAATGCATTTTGAATAATATGTTGGTAAAAATAATGATAAAGATGTTTCTATGTGATTGATTGAAGTGATGTTTTTAGTATTTTTCATTCCTTGTGCAATTAGGACTTAGGTTGGTTCAAATGTGAAGATAAAAGGTTTCTTTGTGAACGAGTGAAATGCTGTTTATGGTTTTTTTGTGTAAATTGAGAAGAGTCGCTCCTGAGAGAAGCAAGATCTGTGTTGATTTAATGCAAAACTCAGGGGAATATCTGATCTGTCGGTATTATGGGTCTGGAAAACCCAGGTCCCCAGCTGTTAGTAGCCTTGTTTCCGATTTTCTGCTTTCAGTGCTACTATCTATCTATTACTATTCTATATATGTCAGTATAAATGAGGATCTCTTACTATAGTATGCGTGCTGTATAAATATTTTAAGATAGGAGAAATCTGAGAAAGGAATGAGTAAGTTTGGAATCTTGAAAACAGGATGCGATAATACGATTGTTTAACCAATGGCTTCCCAATATGCGCCGATATGTTAATAATGAGGATATATGTCTTTTTGTTCTTTATAGCTGAGTACGTAAAGTGCTGTCTGTGGATTTCGTAAGTAGATTGATTCCCTTCAAGGTGAAAGAAGAATTGTGGATAGTGTAATTTACGTGGCCCTGAAATATTATTGTGGCAGTCAAATGACGAGCAGTTTTCCGGCAAATTGAATAGAACTATGGGTCCCTTTTGTAGTCTTGATTGATGTTGAGTCAGAGACTGAAAAATTATTCTGTGTTAATACTTGTCCTAAAAAAGAGACGTTTATGTGTTTTGCTGATGCTGTGAGCATTACAGCTTACTGTTTTCGCTGGTGCGAGATGCACTGCAGCCTATATGATTTGTACTGAGGAAATTTCCCTCTTGAAGGTAGAGGAAGATTAAATAATTTTAATTATGGGACCAAAGGAAAGTTTGGTTTAATGTAATAAGGATGAAGCAAAACATTTGTCATTTAAATTATAGGAGGATTCGGATCTTTTGTGCCAGTTGTAAGTTCAATAGGATGTTAAGATGAAACTGTTTTACAGAATAAAGGAGACCACAATTTTGCCATTCATGAGAAATGAATCCAAAATAACCACCACAGGCGAAATAACTGATTTGGAAGCGAAAGGTAACTTAAAGAAGGAACGAAATTGGAACAAAACGGGTAAGAAAATGTAGTATAACCTGTATGAGGAAAATATTTTACCCTTCTCAGAGTCATCTGGGTGATTAACTTTTGTGATAACGTAATCTTAGATGAAATTGTCTTACTGTTTTACGTATGAACATATGAGTATGATAAATGTATAATTGGGAGTCTCTTATCAGGTGTGTCAACTAGTATTAATGTTATGGCGTGTAAATAACCATTGTTCTGTTTACTGTGTATGTTTAAGGAAAGTTTCTCCGTATTTATCATGTGACAAGACATATGCCGCGAGCGTCAGGAAGAGGACGAATTAGAGCAATGTTGTAGTGGTATAAACACAGTGTTGAAGTAGCATTGAAGTAGCTTGTTGGATTAACTAGTAGTGGATTGAAGTAAAATTTTGAGTAATGCTTCTTTATGGGTAGTTAGTTTGTAGAATAGACAACATGTGTGCATGTGTCTGTGTGTGTAAATTACATGTGAACCCTATGCTGTCCTGACCTATACTTGCACAAGGCATAATCCTATTCATTTTAGTGAATTAATAAGTAGCATTTGATTTATTAAAACGCAAGTGAACCACAATAGTGATGTGGATTTAGATATTATATTGTCAGTTCATTTAATTTTTATTTTTATACTGTCAAGTCATTTCACTTTTATTTTTTATATTGTCAAGTCATTTAACTTTTATTTTTATATTGTCGAGTCATCTAACTTTTTTATTTAAAAATATTATGTCTAACTTTTGTTCTTAAAAATTGTGAAAGACAATACTAAGTGGTATTATGTATGACATTTTGTAATCACATAACTATGATGAAGATTTTCTGTGAATGCAGTTGAGATCGTGAAAGCGAACCGGCTAAACTCTTACGAGACAGCGGGAGCAGCGAGGAGGAGGGTTAGTTGTAAACAGGCAGGTTTCCCAGCAAGACACGCTGTCAACCGGGCTACTTCGGGAGCGCGGTCGACAACAAAAGAAGAGTACGCGGCAAACACTTTCCCTTGCACCCTGAGCTAATGGCCGGCCGCACCAGTGCGACCCTTCGTGGAGGCGATGACCTGAGATGGCCGAGCGGTCCACCGCGCGGAAATCCATCTGCTGGCAACGCACCACACACACACGACCGTGACGAGACGGCCGCGGTGAAACGACAGAAGACAGGGGATAAAGGGGCGTGGAGCCTTTTGACAGGTACTGTCCAGAGAAACTTGCAGGCGTCAACGACGACTATCAACATTTCTTGGCGGAAGCCCATTGTCAAGCGACAGTAAATCATGGTTCGGTGTTCTCTGGTTGCTAAGGGTGGCACAAAGAAGAGCCACTAAGTGACATCCTTGCCCAGGAATATCAAACCGGCGAGCCAATTGAGGATAACTCAAGAATGTAACAACACAAGGGGCGTCGAGCCTTTTGACACGTACTGTCCAGAGAAACTGGCAGACTTCAACGACGCCTATCAACATTTCCTGGCGGGTGCCCACTGTCAAGCGACAGTAAATCATAGTTCGATGTTCTCTGGTCGCTAAGGGTGGCACAAAGAAGAGCCATTAAGTGTCATCCTTGCCCAGGAATATCAACCTGGCGAGTCAAACGAGGATACTGCACGAATTTGACAACACAAACATGGAACCAATTCGGGATGTACGTGACATGGGCCACTAAGAGAAACTTCATGAGAGGGCAGAGACGGTGGGATTGCACGCAACACATGGACAAAAATCCCTACTGACAGCTGCAGCGACGAGCCCCCCCCCCCCCCCCCCTCTTATATTGTGCCTCGGAACAGTGGAACTACTGAGTGTGCCAGTGAACAGTGATTATACGGTTCTTAGTCCAATGCATATACGTGTGTTCTTTCAGAGAAACTTCGATCGTGTATTTTTTTGGTGTTTTTTTATTATACTGACTCATGTATTTTGCAGGGGTTCTATTTATTGTTTTTTTTTAGACTGACTCTTGTATTTTACAGGTGTTTTATTTATTGGTGTTTTTTTTAGACGTGACTGTTGAACTTTCAGAGCTGTTTTATTGATCAGTGTTTGTTTTTGTGTGATGTATTAGATTTGTGGTATTTTGTTTCGTAAATTCATTCCTGTGGCATTGCTTCGTTTATCAGTCAGATAGCTATTCATGCTCATTGGACTGTGATCGATTAGCCATTGCATGGGGCATATTTATAGTGAGGAACCCCTTAAAGGTAACAATCACATAATTAATTGTAGTTTCAGTATAACGACAAAGTGATCATTGTTTGGTAACTAACTGAAATATATTAGAGTGATTAAATTAGTGCCACAAAGTTATTTTAATTCTACAAATTATTAGTTTTATAAGATATAGAATTTTTTTGAGATAACCACTTTGTAAAAGATGTTTTTTCTCTTATCATTTTTTGCTTTTGCGGATTGTGCATTGTAATGTTCTCCTTTATAATAATGATGTTATTTTCATGTTTTTTTTTTTAAATGCTGTGGCACCTTTGCTATTTTCATAAATTTTACTTGTTAATAAACAGTCATAAATTTTCCTGTGATCAGTTGGCTCTTGCAACGAGCAAATACTGGTGAACTCCATAAGGGTAAAAACCAGAAATTGTTTTCATATTAATGACACAGGAACCATCGTTTTTACTTGCTGACCGAATTAGGTCTACACTATCTTTTAAATAGGTGTCACAGATTTTTTTTTCTCTTTGAAATTGGTAGATTCTAAAGATGTGTTGAAATTATTGTGTTTTAGCAAGTAGCTGGTGACCTTTTGCCTTTTCTTTACATTTTTTGTTTAAATTGGGTGTGTGAAGCCTGCTTGGGAATGTCCTAGCATGGCCAGAAAATTCCCTGCACAGTCTTTTCCCGGAGCATTGGGGTTATGAAAGGTCTCCGTTGGATTCCTTTCATGTTAATATCTTAAATCTGTTGTCATTTACGGCATAAATTCCTCTTATAATTTACTGTGGTGTTTCTGACTGTCTGGGAGGAGACTGAGCAGTGAAACGTGTTAATTTTACACATAATCAAGAACATCCGTCACACTACTACACTTTAAAACACAGTTTATATGTAAGTAATGTCACACAGTCTCATACAGAACCTACATGCACTTTCTTTTATATACTGTATATGATAAGATACTGTCATCCCCCTTCCCTTCTGTGTGAAAGAATGAATGAGCAAATGTATTTCTAGTTGCATGCTTGGTGGTAGCAGACAAGCCTGTCTGCTAGAGAACAGTAGGACCAACGTCGGAACAGGTAGCTACACTTTCCAAAAGCAGAGAGGTTTCTATTCTTAGTATGGTCCTGTCCGTCCCTTGTCATGTTGGTGTAGGAAGCTGCCTCTCTGGTCACTTCCGTTTGTATCTGTTAAGCATGTTTGGTAGGAGCCCAGGCCAGTCTGTCCGCGGCGAGCGTCTGAAGTGGTAAGATCTCCAGCTAAGCGCGTGTGTGCTAAGTCCGTAGGACAACGGATATTTTAAGTTCAGCCTAACTGAAAATTTAATCACCTTTATTTCAGGTTTAGCTCTAAAATATCTAATGTTATCTTAAATTGCAACGCAGTGTATTTTGAGTGTGAAGTTCAGAATATCTTGCAGTAGTTGCTTTGTCACTACTTTGTGAGTAAAGTGGAACCACGTGTTGATCAGTAACTCTAACTAAGATCATCAATCTTAAATGCGAATGGGCGTGAGATTATAACGTCTCGTCTTGACAATATTTTTCAATATAGCAACTTTTCATTATGTTCAACCCATGTCTGGTGTACTTTGTGACACTAGTACCACGTGCTTATACAATTGTTTGACCCATCAGGTTAAAAGTAAGACGATAGTAACCAGTTTGAGGTTTTTCTTTTGTAAATTGCGTTTCGATGTAATTTATTTTAATTATCAAAATTGTTGTGGAGTTACACTCTTTGTGTAAACCAAGTGACCACGTCAAGCATGTGGTGTAAGCATCAAAGTAGCCCTCAGCTATTCTTTTCGGGAAGATTTCACAGACAGATAGTATGAATTTAGTATACCAGTGTGTGGTAATTACATGACGGACAGGATTGCACTACGAAATGACTTCTTTGGGTGAAAATTGAATCAGTTGGTTGTGGTTAATTTCCTCTTGCATATGTTTCAACGTTCTTCGTGTGTTGTTTTATGAATGCAGTGTTGTATGCAGTCTCCCAATCTTGGCTCCATATTTGATGTGTTCTGTAAGATTACAAACTCACATTTTCACAATCCTAAATAAGGCACCAGTTTAGTTATGAATCAAGTTTAATATGCTGAAATTTCAATGATCAATGTTAAAATAAATTTCCAAATATAAACTGATTTATTTCTTTTTATTTAAATTCTCATATATATATATAAATCACCAGTTGTCGTATGACGATTAAAAGATTATAATTAATGTTAGTCTTGTTGGGAATTTGGTAAGCTAGACTGGATACCTGGTGAAACAGTTGCTCAGTAATGCAAGGTTAACTTCCCCAGACAGCTCATAGCTTTTAACCCGCTTTTATTGTCTATCAGCACCGCTTTCCGAACAAATTAAAGCAACAACATTGCAACCTCTTCTTCTTGCGATTCTTGAACAGAGATATTCGCTACTGCTAGTTGAAATTTGTCTCAGAACTCAATGTTTCTCCTCTCTCATTCCTAATAGCCCAAACCAGTATTTTCCCGCAATCCTTTCTGCAACTCCACATAAACTACGTTCCTGTCCCGTAAGATTATTAGAGCTTCATCTCCAATTACGTACTAACTTAACTCGTTCAATATCCTCATATAGTTTCTATATCTCTTCATCTTCTGCTTACAACGTCGGCATGTATATCCGAACTACTATTGTTGTTGGTTTGCTGTCAGTTGTGACTAGAACAACCCTGTCACTGAACTCTTTGCAATATCTCACTCTCTGCCGGACATTCCTATTCATAACGAATCCTACTCCCGTTATAACGTTTTATGCTGCTGTTGATAGTACCGTATACTCATCTGAGCAGAAATGCTTGTCTTCTTTCCATTTCACTCAACTGACCCCCACTATATCTAGTTTGAGCCTCAGAGTTTCCCTTTTCATATATTCTAGCTCCGCTGTCATGTTCAGACGTCTGACAATCCACGCCCTGACTCGTATGTCTACATCTACATCTGGACTCTGCAAATCACATTTAAGTGCCTGGCAGAGATTTCATCGAACCACCTTCACAATTGTCTATTATTCCAATCCCGTATAGCGCGCGGACAGAACGAACATCTATACCTTCATCGACCCGACTCATCACCATCATCATCATTCTTTGGGTAGGAATCTTTCGTCGAGCGAACGGTTGTATATGGTTGTTAAGTATGGAGCTATCGCATCAGCGTACTCTGAAAGCATTCTAATTGGTGTACGTCTGGACCAGAAGACTTTCTTTTATTAAGCGATTTAATTTGCTTCACTACTCCGAGGTTATCTACTTCAATGTTACTCATTTACGCAGCTGTTCTTGATTAGAATTCTGTAATATTTACTTCGTCTTCTTTGATGAAGGCATTTCGGAAGGCTGTGTTTACTAATTCTGCTTTGGGGGCATTGTCTTCGATAGTATCTCCATTGCTATAGCGCAAAGAGGGCACTGATTGTGTGTTGCCGCTAGCATACTTCACATACGACCAGAATCTCTTTGGATTTTCTGCCAGGTTTCGAGACAAAGTTTCGTCGGGGAAACTATTATAAGCATCTCGCATTGAGGTCCGCGCTAAATTTCGAGCTTCTGTAAAAAATCGCCAATCTTGAAGATCTTGCGTCTGTTTAAATACGGCATGTCTTTTTCGTTGTTTCTGCAACAATGTGTTAACCCGTTTTGTGTGCCGTGGGGCATCAGCTCTGTAGTTTAATTTATTTGTTATAAATCTCTCAAAAGCTGCCGATACTATTTCTCTGAATTCAAGCCACGTATGGTCTACACTTACATTGTTAATTTGGAAGGAGTGAAGATTGTCTCTGAGGAAGGCGTCAAGTGAATTTTTATCTGCTGATTTGAATAAGTATATTTTTCGTTTGTAATGGAGGATTTGGGGTTTACAAAACTCAATCTCGCTACGACAACCATGTGTTCACTAATTCCTGTATCCGTTTTGATGCTCGTTACTAACTCAGGATTATTTGTTGTTAAGACGTCAAATGGGTTTTCACAACGGTTTACTAGCCGCATGGGCTCATGAAATAACTGCTCGAAATTTGATAATGATTTGAGCATCAGTGCTTTCTATTAGCGCTTGGAGCACGGGTACTTTCCCAACACAGCTACGACAATTTACAATTGTTAGACCGATGGTTCCTGTATCTACGTTCTTCCTGTGTTCGACCTGCACCATTTGAGACTGAAGGCCTTTTTGTATTTCCTAGAGATCCTCTAACCTGAAAAAAAACCACCCAGATCACTCGACACAGCCCCTGCTACCCACGTAGCCGCTTCCTGCGTGTAGTGCACTTTGACCTTTTCAACGGAACCCGAAGCCTAAATACCCTATGACGCAAGTCGAGGAATATGCAGCCCACACGGTCGCAGAATCGTCTGAGCCTCTGATTCAGACCCTCCACTCGGTTCTGTAACAGAGGTATGCAATCGGTCCTCTCGACTATGCTGCAAATGGTCAGCTCTGCTTTCATCTTGCAAGCAAGACTGGCAGCCTTTACCACTTCTGTTAGCCGCTCTAAACCAGAGAGAATCTCTTCCGATCCAAAGTGACACACGTGATTGGCACTGACGTGAGCCACCACCTACAGTTTGCTGCACCCTGTGCGCTTCATGGCATCCGGAAGGGCCCGTTCCACATCTGTAATGACTCCTTCCGGTATGCACACGGAGTGCACATTGGCTTTATTCCCCTTCTTGGCACCCAAGTCCTTAAGAGGCCCCATAACGCGCCTGACGTTGGAGCTCCCAACTATCAATAATCCCACCCTCTGTGATTGCCCGGATCTTGCAGGCTGCGAGGTTTCCTCTGAAACAGGATAGGCGACTGCATCTGAATGAGCGACAGTGTCAACCACAGACAGCAACTGGAACCTGTTTGTCAGACGAAACACGGAGGCCTTACGTGCGGCCCCTTTAGAAATCTTTCGCCACCTGCCACTTCTCGGGGCGACCTCCCACTCGACCACAGGTGAGGTGTCAACCTCAGCAAGATCAGTAACCGGACTGATCACCGGTGAGGACCGATCGGAGGACTCGGACCTGCTGGACGCCCGTTGGATCCCCATGGCCGGCCCACAACAGTGGTGCCCATCCACTGCAGCTTAAAGCTGTGTAACCGAATACATCACAGTCTGGAGCTGAGAGCGAAGTGCAACCAACTCGGCTCGCACCCGCGTACAACTATCGCATTCTCTATCCATACTAAAGACCGTGGAAAACTTAACTATGCAGATAAACGGACTATCGGCACGTGCTGCGTAACTCTACAGGAGACCCTGACGAAAATGCAGGAACTATCTCTAATAAATTAAATATGCAGAGATTCAAAAACCCAACTACCGAAGCACTCATGTGAAACTAACTAATTCGCCACTGGTTAGGAACTTTTCATACGTCACAAAATTGGGCCGGCCGCGGTGGTCTAGCGGTTCTGGCGCTGCAGTCCGGAACCGCGGGACTGCTACGGTCGCAGGTTCGAATCTTGCCTCGGGCATGGGTGTGTGTGATGTCCTTAGGTTAGTTAGGTTTAAGTAGTTCTAAGTTCTAGGGGACTTATGACCTAAGATGTGGAGTCCCATAGTGCTCAGAGCCATTTGAACCATTTTGAACCACAAAATTGGTTTACTTTCCGACGCGAAGGAAAACGCGAGAACAATGGCTATTAGATATTAAATTAACTAGCAGAAGCTCAAGAAACTAAACTATCAAAGCGCACAGATGAAATTAAACAATTCGCCCTTGGTTAGGAACTCGTGAAAGTCACAAAATCGGTTACTTTCCCGTTGCTGCGTCTGTCTCGGCTGGACGCTTCTGCCTGACTGGGAAAGTTATCGTTTGGTTCGTTATCCGATTTTTTCTCATGGCCATCTCTCCCTTGGCAGTCGCCTCCCGGAAATTTGAATGGGGGCTGCATCACAGACAGGAGCGCCTGCGATGGTGTACTCAACGACGAACCTGAGTGCACGAATGGAAAAACGTTATTTTTTCGGATGAATCCAGGTTCCATTTACAGCATAATGATGGTCGTATCCGTATTTGGCAACATCGCGGTGAACGCACATTGGAAGCGTGTATTCGTCATCGCCATACTGGCGTATCACCCGGAGTGATGGTATTGGGTGCGATTGGTTACACGTCTCGGTCACCTCTTGTTCACATTGACGGCACTTTGACTAGTGGACGTTACATTTCAGGTGTGTTACGACCAGTGGCTCTACCCTTCATTCGATCCCTTCGAAACCCTACATTTCAGCAGGATAATGCACGACCGCATGTTGCAGGTCCTGTTCGGGCCTTTCTGGATACAGAAAATGTTCGACTGCTGCCCTGGCCAGCACATTCTCCAGATCTCTAACCAACTGAACACGTCTGGTCAATGGTGGTCGAGCAACTGGCTCTTCACAATACGCCAAACTGTGGTATCGTGTTGAAGCTGTGGTTGTTCTGGGTACTGATTTCTCAGGATCTATGCACCCAAATTGCATGAAAATGTAATCACATGTCAGTTCTAGTATATATATTTGTCCAACGAATACCTGTTTATCATCTCCATTTCTTCTTGGTGTAGCAATTTTAATGGCCAGTTGTTGTGTATAATAAATGGAGAAGTGAATTTTCATTATTCACTAGCTGTATACACTCCTGGAAATGGAAAACAGAACACACTGACACCGGTGTGTCAGACCCACCATACTTGCTCCGGACACTGCGAGAGGGCTGTACAAGCAATGATCACACGCACGGCACAGCGGACACACCAGGAACCGCGGTGTTGGCCGTCGAATGGCGCTAGCTGCGCAGCATTTTTGCACCGCCGCCGTCAGTGTCAACCAGTTTGCCGTGGCATACGGAGCTCCATCGCAGTCTTTAACACTGGTAGCATGCCGCGACAGCGTGGACGTGAACCGTATGTGCAGTTGACGGACTTTGAGCGAGGGCGTATAGTGGGCATGCGGGAGGCCGGGTGGACGTACCGCCGAATTGCTCAACACGTGGGGCGTGAGGTCTCCACAGTACATCGATGTTGTCGCCAGTGGTCGGTGGAAGGTGCACGTGCCCGTCGACCTGGGACCGGACCGCAGCGACGCACGGATGCACGCCAAGACCGTAGGATCCTACGCAGTGCCGTAGGGGACCGCACCGCCACTTCCCAGCAAATTAGGGACACTGTTGCTCCTGGGGTATCGGCGAGGACCATTCGCAACCGTCTCCATGAAGCTGGGCTACGGTCCCGCACACCGTTAGGCCGTCTTCCGCTCACGCCCCAACATCGTGCAGCCCACCTCCAGTGGTGTCGCGACAGGCGTGAATGGAGGGACGAATGGAGACGTGTCGTCTTCAGCGATGAGAGTCGCTTCTGCCTTGGTGCCAATGATGGTCGTATGCGTGTTTGGCGCCGTGTAGGTGAGCGCCACAATCAGGACTGCATACGACCGAGGCACACAGGGCCAACACCCGGCCTCATGGTGTGGGGAGCGATCTCCTACACTGGCCGTACACCACTGGTGATCGTCGAGGGGACACTGAATAGTGCACGGTACATCCAAACCGTCATCGAACCCATCGTTCTACCATTCCTAGACCGGCATGGGAACTTGCTGTTCCAACAGGACAATGCACGTCCGCATGTATCCCGTGCCACCCAACGTGCTCTAGAAGGTGTAAGTCAACTACCCTGGCCAGCAAGATCTCCGGATCTGTCCCCCATTGAGCATGTTTGGGACTGGATGAAGCGTCGTCTCACGCGGTCTGCACGTCCAGCACGAACGCTGGTCCAACTGAGGCGCCAGGTGGAAATGGCATGGCAAGCCGTTCCACAGGACTACATCCAGCATCTCTACGATCGTCTCCATGGGAGAATAGCAGCCTGCATTGCTGCGAAAGGTGGATATACACTGTACTAGTGCCGACATTGTGCATGCTCTGTTGCCTGTGTCTATGTACCTGTGGTTCTGTCAGTGTGATCATGTGATGTATCTGACCCCAGGAATGTGTCAATAAAGTTTCCCCTTCCTGGGACAATGAATTCACGGTGTTCTTATTTCAATTTCCAGGAGTGTATTTCATATTTAATAATGATCCCTTTTGAAGTCCGCCTGGTTAGCTGGGTGGTAACGTGCTCACCTCCCATGAAAGCGGGACCGGGTTCGATTCTTGGCCAGGTTGGATAGTTTCTCCACTCGGGGACTGGATGTTGTGTTGTCCTCATCATCATTTCATCCGCATCATTGGGGCGCAAGTCACCAAATGTACCGTCGACTGAAATAAGACTTGCATTTGGCGGAAGAACTTACCCGGACGGGGCCTCCCGGCCAACGATGCCATCCACTCATTTCCATTTTTATCCCTTTTGAAGTCGCGTAATTACTTCAATGGCACACTGTTGAAGTATTGAGTTGTCACGCATTACAGGCAAGAACATGACACTTCCGTTCCACTGACACAGTTCACCTGGCCAGAAATATAGCGGATATGCTTCCCAGTGCCTATTATGAGGGGCGTTCTAAAGAAAAGGTACGAAATAACACTGTGTGTAAAGTCTTTATTCAAAAGCAATCACTGTAGATTAACCATCCCACTGTTTCACGAGCCGAAGGATTCAGTGTTCCCAGAATTCCTGTGGCTGTGACAGGAGCCAGTCCAGTCCTCCACTATGTCCTTCAGCTCGTCGTCAGAGATGAAGTGCTTCCGTCTGAGATATTTTTTCAGAAGGTCGAACACACGGAAGTCACAGGATGCTCAAGCTGGTCCCATTTTAACTTGGTCTTTACACTTTGTGTGACCCCAGAGACGTGTGGACGCGAGTTACCGTGGAGCATAATCGCCCCCTCCGTGAGCAGCCTACGCTGTTTGCTCTTGATGAACTTGCTTAGGCTACGTAGTGTCTTACATTACAACTCGCTGTTAATGATTTTTCCGCGCTCGAGAAATTCGATATCGGATCTGGGACGTCGAAAGAGACGGTCAGCATCACCTTGACTGCTAAGGGCACAGGTCTGAATTGTTTTAGGGAGAAGTGACGGCACGACATTCACCTCCCTAGGATGTTGTGTGATGTCCTTAGGTTAGTTAGGTTTAAGTAGTTCTAAGTTCTAGGGGACTGATGACCATAGATGTTAAGTCCCATAGTGCTCAGAGCCATTTGAACCACCTCCTTAGGGGTCTCATTACGTTATCCCAAAAAAGCATACGAAAATTTCAACCGGTTTGTTGTTATCACGTTCTGTATCTTTCCATTTATAGATTGATGTGACGGAAGTCATGCGATACCTCCAATATCGTGTAGCACCCCCTTCTGCCTGGCGTAGTGATACAACTCAACGTGGCGTGAATTCAACAAGTCGACAGTCCCTTGTAGAGATATTGAGCAATGCTGCCTTCATACCCGCCCATAATTGAGAAAGTGTTGCCTGCGCTGGATTTTGTGCACGAACAGGCCTCTCGATTATGTCCCATAATGGACGGTGGGATTCCCGTCGGGCGATCTGGTTGGCGAGATCATTCGGTCGAATTCTCCCGAATGCCCTTCAGAGCAATCGTGAACAATTGTGGCCCGGTGACATGGCACGTTGACATCCGTAAAAATTCAATTGTTCCTTGGGAACATGACATCCATGAATGGCTGCAAAGAGTGTCCAAGTAGCCGAACACCCAGAGGACCCAGTCCATTCTAATTAAATACAGCCATTATGGAGACACCACCAGCTTGCACAGTCCCTTGTTGACAACTTGTGTCCATGGCTTCGTGAGGTCTGCGCCGCACTCAGACCCTACTATGAGCTCTTAGCAACTGAAATCTGGACTCATCTGACCAGGTTACGGTTTTCCAGTCGTCTAGGGTCCAAGCTATATGGTCACAAGTCCAAGCGAGGCGCTGCAAGTTATGTGCTGTTAGTAGCGGCACTCGCATCGACCGTTTGCTGCCGCAGCCAATACTGACGACAAAATTGGCCTTACTGTCCTAACTGAGAAGTTCGTCGTATGTCCCACATTGATTTCTGACGTTATTTCACTCGGTGTTGTTCGTCTGTTAGCACTGATAACTCCATGCAAAAGCCACTTCTGTCGGTCGTCAAGTGAAGGCTGTCGGCCACTGCGTTGTCCGTGGTGAGAGGTAGTGATGATGATGGGGATGATGATGTATGGGCGCACGACGTCAAGGTCTTCAGCGCCCGCTCAGTAACAGATTGAGGCGAGTGTGAAGAAAAGACTGAGAACAGTAAGATAAAACAGAACGTAAAACGCAGGTAACAAGCTTGGAAAAATATGAGCCTACCCACGCCGAAGCGTGGGACGAAGCATGTCGCCAGCAGTAAACATGGACAACACAGGAAGAAAGTGGTAGAGGGAGTTAAAACAATGCAGTGTATGAAAGTGGCTGGATGACCGCAAAGAAAAATGGGAGGAGCTAGCCACTGTGCAATACACTAATACCTCCAGCCTAAAAGTTTAGGCCGGAGTCCTGACACATCACCAAACTTTAAAACCCTAGACACACACGTCTCATCATTATCTAAAACACAGGCAGATCCCCATCAATTTGTGCTTCTGCCCTTGCATTACGGTATAAAATGCAGTCTGTTATAATGTGGCGGACAGAGATGTGCACACTACAAACATCACAAAACGGGGGATCCTTCCGCCGTAATTGAAAGCTGTGTGTGAGAGGACAGTGTCCAATCCGAAGACGCGTGTCTGAAATGTTGTGCTTACTCTCGACATCGACATCTACATCTACATCTACATGATTACTCTGCAATTCACATTTAAGTGCTTGGCTGAGGGTTCATCGAACCACAATCATACCATCTCCCTACCATTCCACTCCCGAACAGCGCGCGGGAAAAAACGAACACATAAACCTTTCTGTTCGAGCTCTGATTTCTCTCATTTTATTTTGATGATCATTCCTACCTATGTAGGTTGGGCTCAATAAAATATTTTCGCATTCGGAAGAGAAAGTTGGCGACTGAAATTTCGTAAATAGATCACGCCGCCACGAGAAATGTCTTTGCTTTAATGACTTCCATCCCAACTCGCGTATCATATCTGCCACACTCTCTCCCTTATTACGTGATAATACAAAACGAGCTGCCCTTTTTTGCACCCTTTTGGTGTCCTCCGTCAATCCCACATGGTGAGGATCCCACACGGCGCAGCAATATTCTAAGAGAGGACGAACGAGTGTAGAGTAAGCTGTCTCTTTAGTGGACTTGTTGCATCTCCTAAGTGTCCTGCCAATGAAACGCAACCTTTGGCTCGCCTTCCCCACAATATTATCAATGTGGTCTTTCCAACTGAAGTTGTTCGTAATTTGAACACCCAGGTACTTAGTTGAATTGACAGCCTTGAGAATTGTACTATTTATCGAGTAATCGAATTCCAACGGATTTCTTTTGGGACTCATGTGGATCACCTCACACTTCTCGTTATTGAGCGTCAACTGTCACCTGCCACACCATACAGCAATCTTTTCTAAATCGCTTTGCAACTGATACTGGTCTTCGGATGACCTTACTAGACGGTAAATTACAGCATCTGCGGACAATCTAAGAGAACTGCTCAGATTGTCACCCAGGTCATTTATATAGATCACGAACAGCAGAGGTCCCAGGACGCTTCCCTGGGGAACACCTTATATCACTTCAGTTTTACTCGATGATTTGCCGTCTATTACTGCGAACTGCGACCTTCCTGACAGGAAATCACGAATCCAGTCGCACAACTGAGACGATACCCCATAAGCTCGCAGCTTGATTAGAAGTCGCTTGTGAGGGACGGTGTCAAAAGCTTTCGGGAAATCTAGAAATACGGAATCAACTTGAGATCCCCTGTCGAAAGCGGCCATTACTTCGTGCGAATAAAGAGCTAACTGCGTTGCACAAGAACGATGTTTTCTGAAACCATGCTGATTGCGTATCAGTAGATCGTTCCCTTCGGGGTGATTCATAATGTTTGAATACAGTATATGTTCCAAAACTCTACTGCAAACCGACGCCAATGATATAGGTCTGTAGTTAGATGTATTACTCCTACTACCCTGTGAATCACGGTATATTTAATTCCCTAACGTTTTCCGAAATGGAATTTCCCAAGCATTTATCTCGAACTACCATTCCACGTTCAAAATATGTTAATTCCCGTCGTGTGGCCATATCGACGCCGGAAACCTTTCCACACGAATCATGTGGGTACAAATGACAGATCCGCCAATGCACTGCCCTTTTATACCTTGTGTACACGATACTGCCACCGTCTACACGTGTGGATATCGGTATCCCATAGCTTTTGCCACCTCAGTGTAGATGCTACTTCCGACTGATCACAGTTTAATATCTACGGTGATAGATCGCAGATCCCAGAAATCGCATGTCTCGCTGGCAGAGTGCGCAGTAATACAAGCTGTGAACCTGCGAACTGTGAATCTGAACTGTGACAAATCTCAAAAAGCACCTCAGTTAGCGAAAAGTAGCATTCACAGAAATCACGGATACCGGAAAGTCACAGTTTAGCCCGTCACCTAACGCTGCTGCGAGTCTAGACGCTCGTGCCCGGCGGCGGCCACCTGTCTGGCGGTGCGTCCTCTGCCTCGCCTCTTCTGCTCTATTGCCGGCCAGTGGGGGCCGCCGGCGGCGCTCCCCTCCACTTCCCGTCGTGCGCTACGCTGCGCCGCCGCCACGCGTATCGCTGACGTGACACACCGAGCCGCGCTCATACACTCGCTGGCCGCCTGCTCGCGGCACCAATGTTACACGTCTCTAAGTTCTCTACAAGTCGCTTGCTGACAGATTTAGGGAGTGCGGCCGTGAGCGAACTCAGTGAAACTACAGAGGATGACACGCGTAAAGCTGAAATACTGAACACCTTTTTCCAAAGCTGTTTCACAGAGGAAGACCACACTGCAGTTTCTTCTCTAAATCCTCGCACAAACGAAGAAACGGCTGACATCGAAATAAGTGTCCAAGGAATAGAAAAGCAACTGGAATCACTCAACGGAGGAAAGCCCACTGGACCTGACGGGATACCAATTCGATTCTACACAGAGTACGCGAAAGATCTTGCCCCCCTTCTAACAGCCGTGTACCGTAAGTCTCTAGAGGAACGAAAGGTTCCAAATGATTGGAAAAGAGCACAGGTAGTCCCATTCTTCAAGATGGGTCGTCGAGCAGATGCGCAAAACTATAGACCTATATCTCTGACGTCGATCTGTTGTAAAATTTTAGAACATGTTTTTTGCTCGCGTATCCTGTCGTTTCTGGAAACCCAGAATCTACTCTGTAGGAATGAACATGGATTCCGGAAACAGCGATCGTGTGAGTCCCAACTCGCTTTATTTGTTCATGAGACCCAGAAAATATTAGATACAGGCTCCCAGGTAGATGCTATTTTCCTTGACTTCCGGAAGGCGTTCGATACAGTTCCGCACTGTCGCTTGATAAAGTAAGAGCCTACGGAATATCAGACCAGCTGTGTGGCTGGATTGAACAGTTTTTAGCAAACAGAACACAGCATGTTGTTCTCAATGGAGAGACGTCTACCGAAGTTAAAGTAACCTCTGGCGTGCCACAGGGGAGTGTGTATGGGACCATTGCTTTTCACAATATATATAAATGACCTAGTAGATAGTGTGAGAAGTTCCATGCGGCTTTTCGCAGATGATGCTGTAGTATACAGAGAAGTTGCAGCATTAGAAAATTGCAGCGAAATGCAGGAAATTCTGCAGCGGGTAAGCACTTGGTGCAGGGAGTGGCAACTGACCCTTAACATAGACAAATGTAACGTATTGCGAATACATAGAAAGAAGGATCCTTTATTGTATGATTATATGATAGCGGAACAAACACTGGTAGCAGTTACTTCTGTAAAATATCTGGGAGTATGCGTGCGGAACGATTTGAAGTGGAATGATCATATAAAATTAATTGTTGGTAAGGCGGTTAACAGGCTGAGATTCATTTCGAGAGTCCTTATAAAATGTAGTCCATCAACAAAGAAGGTGGCTTACAAAACACTCGTTCGACCTATACTTGAGTATTGCTCATCAGTGTGGGATCCGTACCTGATCGGGTTGACGGAGGAGATAGAGAAGATCCAAAGAAGAGCGGCGCTTATAGTCACAGGGTTATTTGGTAATCGTGATAGCGTTACCGAGATGTTTAGCAAACTCAAGTGGCAGACTCTGCAAGAGAGGCTCTCTGCATCGCGGTGTAGCTTCCTGTCCAGGTTTCGAGTGGGTGCGTTTCTGGATGAGGTATCAAATATGTTGCTTTCCCCTACTTATACCTCCTGAGGAGATCGCGAATATAAAATTAGAGAGATTCAAGTGCGCACGGAGGCTTTCCGGCAGTCGTTCTTCCCGCGAACCATACGCGACTGGAACAGGAAAGGGAGGTAATGACAGTGGCACGTAAAGTGCCCTCCGCCACACACCGTTGGGTGGCCTGCGGAGTATAAATGTAGATGTAGATGTATAATAGGCTACCGTAGGCTATCATAAGTAAGTGTGGAGTACGGTAGTTTCATAGAAGCTCCAGTCAGTTACGGTCGTACCCGCGGTACATGGGCGTTAGGTGTGTTGCATAGATATCAGGCGTTATCTTATTACGACCACTTTTCTTACATATGCGATCAGTATTTTATTAGATTCGCCTTAAAGCCCGAAGTTTTCAATCATCTGGAAACTGAGTACGGATGTATAAAGGGCCAGACAACCTACGCAACATTTTTGTTCTACATGCTTTATCCCCCTGTCTGTTACTTAAAAGTAAACAGTATTTGTAGCAAAATTGAAGCTGTCATTGCAAGCAGAATCAGTCCCTCATGCAGTTGTAAAACTACTATAGGCTACAGTACACTATTACTAAGTGTCTAGACCAATTGCTTTCTTTTCAGCTTCGATCATTTAAGGTCATAACTGCGTTACCTCTACGTTACTTGTATTGCATACCTGCCTGGTGTTATCTCATAACGATCTCTTTCTTTGTGTATGCGATCAGTGTCTTGCTAGATTCCTCTAGAAACCGGAAGTGTTGAATCGTCTGGAAACAGATCATGAATGTATAAAGGGCTATGTAACCTACTGAACATTTTTGTTCTATGTAGTCATCCTCCTGTCTGTTACTTAAAAGTAGACACTATTTATAACAAAACTGAAATCGTCAACGTTCGATTAGGGGTTTATTCGAAAATTGTTGATTCTTAATGTGGAACGGATGTTGTCGTAAAAATAAAAAAAAACGATAAAGATTTATCGTATAGCTCTAGAAAACGCTATTTCCTCAACAAAATGGTCCAAATGGCTCTGAGCACTATGCGACTTTACTTCTGAGGTCATCAGTCAACTAGAACTTACAACTAATTAAACCTAACTAACCTAAGGACATCACACACATCCATGCCCGAGGCAGGATTCGAACCTGCGACCGTAGCGTTCGCTCGGTTCCAGACTGTAGCGTCTAGAACCATACGGCCAATCTGGCTGGCTTTCCTCAACAGGAGAAAAACAAAAGTACATCGAACATCCCTTTAATACTTCATCGAACTTACGTAAAACGTGTTTGTGTAATTTCTTTGGTTAAAAACAGTCGAAGTTCCGTGATGAACTAGATTTTATTGCTTGTAAAACGTGTTTGTGTAATTTCTTTGGTTAAAAACCGTCGAAGTTCCGTGATGAACTAGATTTTATTGCTTGTAAAACGCAATTTATATTTTTTAATGGTATAAAATACACAATGGGCTAACTCTGAATGATGGGTGGTTCAAATTATGTCCAACACGAACGAACAAATAAAAAGAGATGTCGTCTGTTCCTGGTTTCTCTTGTACACATCCATTTATGTTTATTTACCTACCAATGCCACCAGTACTGCTGGTAATCCATTTACTACGTCTTTTTGTATTGCACCAGCGGTGTCGAAGCACAGTTTTGTTAGAGCACAACCCTAGTCCCTAGCCTTCCTGAGTATAAGCAACAGATAGCTACAAGAGATAGATATAATGTTTTAAGTACATGAGACTAACAACTAACTTAATCAGATAGTTGAAAATGTATATTTGTAATTAAATAACTATTCTATGCTGATTTCAAAACTATTCTCACTTTCCTTCTATGATTAATAGTTTTTTCGTAACTGAATAAATTTTATTTTGTTTTGAGTTGTAACAGTTTTAGTGGGAAAGGACGGCCAGTGCCCGCTTTTATGAGTTCGCGATAGCTAGGCGAAGCAAAAGTATTGGAGTTCAAAACAAGGGCATTTTGTGCCCTGGACTAAACACGTCTTTTAGACAACAAAAAATATTGCTTTCGCCATGACATATCAAATTTGCATTGATGAAGTAGTGAGGCCTCTTTCATCAGGTCGATCCTGCTTTGAGTACCTTTCTATGGAATTTTCCTTCATTGCTCAAAATAAGTTTGAACCTCGACTTTCTGCAGCTCCTCAAAATCACAAATTAATGAACAATCACGAATTTCAGAATAGCATAAATATTAGAGAAAAAATTGCGTAACTGTCTCAAAGTCTGTTATTGAAAACACTCTAGGGAATAAAAAACCATTCAAATTACAAGAACATTCTCACAAATATGGTATTTGTAATTTATTTTTATGAAACATGTAATTACATGCATAGTAATTGGTAGTACAGTACAACAGTATTCAATTTAATTTTACTTTATAATAGGAACTTAAGAATGTAATCCAAATTATTTGACATAATAATACTTTAGATTTTAGTTTCTAAGTAGGCTATAGAAGCACTGCTCAATGAGCCACGATTTTAGATGTTATTTGAATGTCTCTCCAGTTATTACCTTCAGTTCATTTGACAGTGCATTGATATATGGACTGTTTGCAGTTTTTTCAGTTTTCTGTGTACCATTTGTAATTTTGTACTTGTCTAGTATTGTGATCATGAATTTCTGCATTAAGACAGGTATATTTCTTATAATCTACAGTTAATACTATTGTTTCAAACATATAATTGAATAGATAGTCAGAATTTTAAATTCTATAAACAATCCCTTACATGATGTGCTAGCATCTTTTTTGCTTAATATTCTCAAAGCTCTTTCCTGAAGTTTAAATACTCGGTCTTCATGAGTTCTGGAAGCCCCACCCCACAATGCAAGACCATATGCTAGAAATGGATGTATTAAACCAAAATACATCATCCTCATTGTTTGGGTATTGACATATGGAGCTATTCTTCTTAAAACATATAGGCTAGATGGCAGCCTTGCAGATATTGTCAATTTGTTGTGTCCATAGTAGTTTTCTATCTATGCATATACCAAGGAATTTACACTCACTGCAGATTTTCCCTAAAATATCACTATCTTGAGAATCAATACAAGTTTGTAAATCAGCAACAGTGAAGGGGATGTTTTTTGTAAGTTGACTTTTAGATTGTCATTTTCAAACTTCTCCTTTGCAATATCTATAATTTTTTTACCTCTATGCCGATATTAAGAATATCGATCCCTGAGACACACCAAATTTAATATTCCAGACCCTTGATGTATAACTTTTTAATGTTGCTCCATTATTATTTGAGATTGAGGTACACTATCTTCTGTTTTTTAAATATGAAGTGATGAGTTGCATTAGTTTTCCACTTATGCCATCTCTGGCCAGTTTTGGCAGAAGTACCTTATGATCAACCCTACCAAAAGCCTTTGATAGGTCTAGGAAAACTCCAGCTACTTGCATGCCTTGATCAATTTTGTCAAGAGCTTTCAACGTAAACTGAAGTGTTGCAGTCATGGTGCTACCACCATTTCTGAATACCGTGCTGAAAATCTCCCAGGATGTTGTGCTTATTATAATGCTCTAACATATATTTCAGAATTATTTTTTCAATTAACTTGCTAAAAATAGTTGTTAAAGCGAGTGGTCTGTAATTTTCTACTAGTTGTTTATTACCTTATTTGTAGAGAGGTTTAACAATGGCTAGTTTTAGTATTTCAAGGAACGCTCCTTCTTTTAAGACACTATTTATTAGATGCACCAAAGGATATGCTAGATTATTTTCGCATTGTTTAAGTAAAAATGGAGAAATTTCATCCCAGCCAGCAGATTTTTTGATTTTACATTCTCTGATGAGCTGCAAAATATACTTGATTTCAAGTTCATGGAGTTGATTAGCTTCAGAATTGTCCTCAGCAAGACTTCCAGCAGGTACTTTATCTGTGGTGACATCAGTATTGTTATTAGATATATGTGTGTTAATATTACCTTTTAGTTTTGTTTTGCTGTCTCTTCTTTCATCTACTATTGACCAGCAGGTCTTGGAGATACAATCTGAATTTTGTATTTTCGAGTTAATCATTTCAGCCTTCAATCTTTTGACTTGCTTGTGAAACTGGTACTTGTATTGTTTGTATTTATCCCTGTGCTCATTGTTTTTGGTCTCTCTTTGTATCATATACATTTCTTTCAGTTCTTTGGTAGAATTATAAAATTCCACAGGCCTTGACTGTCTTGCCTTATTCTTATTAATATTTATCTTTCTGATGGGAATAGTATTATTTAGATGATAAGATAGTGTATCTAGAAAGGCATCCTATTTATTTTTCACTCCTTCAGCTTGAAATACTAGATGCCAATATTCATGACCAAGGCTCTTTCTCAGTTTGGCAATGTTGATAACAGAGTGATTTCTTTTGTATTCATAGATTTTCTTTGGTTTTATACAAGGATCTCCCTTTAGCTTGCCTAGATGGTCAGAGATGTGACCATTTACAACAGCAGCTGTGGCAATATTTTCACAATTAGTAATAACATGATCTATAGATCTTATACCAGTTGGAGTGATTCTAGTGGGTATGTCTCCCAACAGATCTTTTGCGCCATAAGAAAGGATACTGTCTTTGAAGCATTTGTTTTCTTGGGAATCTTGTAATGTTTTGACATTAATATCCCCTAATAATATAACATTAATATGTTCTTGCTTGGACATTAACTTACATAATATTGTATCAAGGGAATTAAGAAATGATTCAAAATTTTCATTTGGTGATCTATACAATGCTAAGATAAAGTATATGACATACAAGAATTTTAACTTAATTGCTACAATTTCACAGTGTAAATCACCGGAATACTCTTTTACCCAGCGATATTTTCATAAGATTCTACTAAGTTATTTGTTCTCTGGTAGATAGCCACTCCTCCACCTTTATGGTTACAATGACAGTAAAAATCAGTTAATGAATAATTTTGGATTTTAAGCAGGTGTACGTTATCTGCAGATTTTTGGTGTTTACTAATAACTAGTATGTGGGGTGTAGTATCTGAAAGATAGTGGTCCAAAACATCAATCTTATTACCTAATTCCTCTACCCCCCATGAACCATGGACCTTGCCGTTGGTGGGGAGGCTTGCATGCCTCAGCGATACAGATAGCCATACCATAGGTACAACCACAACGGAGGGGTATCTGTTGAGAGGCCAGACAAACACGTGGTTCCTGAAGAGGGGCAGCAGCCTTTTCAGTACTGTGAGAGCTGCATCAAGCCAGTCTCAGGACTGAAGACCACAACAACAACAGCAATCCCTCTACATTATAATGAAGGAAAGAAATATTTCTGCCTTCAGACACATTTTGTGCATGATCATCCCATCTTCTGCTTTTTAGTTTCCCTTATTATTTATAATGTTGCAAATATCGGTAATCATGTTAGTGAAGGTCTTGGAACCTAACCTGTTTAAGTGAGTACCATCTTTCCCCAGACATTTGTTACTTAAAAACTTATTTGGATCGATAAATATTGCTCCTAGATTTTTACAGATCTCATGAATATTACAATTTATCCTCTCTATATAAGTATCACTCACAGACGTTCTGTAGATTATTCCGCTGATTACAGTTCTTGAAAACCTGTATAAGTTTCTTGCTGATCGTATTAAGTTTCTAGTTTCACTGATAATTTCTACCTCGGTGGTGCTGCGTAGTTAATGTGTTCCTACATGAATGTAAACACCATTATAGATTCTTGTGGCTTCACCTGAAGATCCCTGATTTGAATTTCGAATACTGATTAAGTGATTATTTAATTGATGGATCCTGATACCAGGGCGAACTTCGAGTCTCCATTTTGGCACATCAACATTTTTTAGTAGTGAGTCAACTATAATGAGAAATTCTTCTTGATTTTCCTTTTTAGTACTGTGACGACTAGTTGTTTTTTTTCTATATGTGATGTTTATCCAGTGATATTTGTTTTTTGAATAGGTGTTTTCACTTTGCACATCGTCAGTTCGCGAGTTTTCACTGTTAAGATTGCTTACAACACCTTTCCTGCTTTTGATAGAAGATTTACAGTTTCAATATGGCTATCACAAACCGTGGCACTTAATGATTCAGTAAACTTTGCAAGTTTTCACCGTTAAGTTTGCTAACCACACTGTTTCTTTATCTTATACACATATAGCGCAGCTGGAAGATTCCGTAAAGTGGGTGTATTCCATTCACGAGTTTCCACTGTTTCTTTTGTTTAAAAATCTGTTACCGCTTTTGAGAAGGTGTTTTTCATTTCCGCATTTTTCACAATGAGTTGTACCATCTGTATAAATGTCCCGTTCTTAC
Organism: Schistocerca cancellata; assembly: GCF_023864275.1. Lineage (NCBI taxonomy): Eukaryota > Metazoa > Arthropoda > Insecta > Orthoptera > Acrididae > Schistocerca > Schistocerca cancellata. Next base: position 247,592,687 of record NC_064632.1, read on the forward strand.
ACTCGCATGTTGACTACTTCCATCAAAATCACGGATATAATAGTGAAGAGCGATGAGAACGCTTCCACCAGGACATTGAGGAGATGCAGAAAAGATACCAGGAAAAGGGAATGATGGCATGTGGAGTAAAGATGAAGATTCGGCGAAGAAATTAAAAATGAGGAATTTTGAGTATAAAATGTAAAAGACTACTCATAACGTTACTGCAGCAATTATTAATAGAATTTTTTGGTACAGATCTTTAAAAAAATAATAAAACATTAGCTATAAAATATAGACATTGACCGAAATTTTATTTTATCATTTGTTCTTGACTACCTATATCTTATGAGACCATATTTTTTTTGGAAATTCCTGAATGATAGAACGAAATGAAAGTAATTTTTAGAATCAGCATTACAAGTTGATTCCACTTATTTCTGAGAAATAATCTACAAAAATTTTAAAACTGCAGCCTTGTGTTATCACCTCAAAAGAACAAAGCTACATAATTGATTTTTGGTATGTGTGCATTTCCGCAGACTTCTAAAGACTCAAATTTCAATTCCATAGCACTGTAACACGTTGCCCAGCCCATTAAAAAAGTAGAATTCCATGTGTTAATCGTTTTCGGCAGGGGAAGAAATACTGTAGATGTGTCAGAGCAATCCGTATGTACCTGCCTAGATTAGCTCGTCATGACTACAAATATTTCTGCTGCCGGAAAGAATTTCTGAACAATACTACGTTTTATGAGTGGTTAGCGTGGATGACTGCCATGCAGATGACCCGGCTTTGATTCACGGTACTGTCACAGATTTTTCCTTGGTGGGAGGACTGGAACGGGGTTCACTACATGTCGTGTTGCCAACTGAGGAGCTTCTCGACCCAGTAGTAGCGGCTGCAAGGTCACAAAAACCGAAATCGAGCAAGCGCCAGAGCGATGTGCTGACCACGCGCTCCTCCATACCGCATCCGATGACACCACTGGCAGAGGATGACACGGCGGTCCCCGATTAACTTACTATATTTTATCAGTGGGCTGTATCATTAATTCTGGCTCCTCTAGTGGCGCCTGTGGCAATTGGTGCAGGGAATTCAGTACGTACCAGACATGTGCATGCAAATAAGCAAAAAATTAGCCACATAACTTGTAAGTAGGCTGTTTAGGTTTTTATGTTGGTAACAGCACGTTATGAAAATCACTGACTGTGCTGTGTGCAGTCTGTGGCTGGTCAGCATTGTTGCAATATTCGCTACTGTAGTGGTGGGCAGTTGGATGTGAACAGTGCGCAGGGTTGTGCAGTTGGGGGTGAGTCGCCAGCAGTGGTGGATGTGGGGGAGAGATGGCAGAATTTTGAGAGCGAACGATCTGGACGTGTGTCCGTCAGAAAAAGGAAATTTGTAAGACTGGATATCATGAACTGATTATATATATATATATATATATATATATATATATATATATATATATATATATATATATATATATGTTGATCAGAATAAGTAAAGAGAGAGTTATCTGAGTACGTTGAGTTTTGCTGAGCTGTTTGAAAATCAAATAACGTAAGAGGTTTACCAGCACTGTCATTCTTAATTTTTCTAAGGGGATGTCGCAAACTTTATCTTTTCGATGTGATAATTAAAACCTTACGACTCCGCTCACACTCAGAACTGGTGGCCCATTGAAGATCGACACCAACCATTCTGCTACAGCCAACTTACGTAGTATAAGAATCACTTTTGGGTAAGGAGTCCAGGAAGCCTCTACGTAACGCTCCAGTAAGGAACGCAAAGACAATGTTCTTCAGTGATTTTCCGAGTATGGCTGTAGAATGAAATGTCGAAGGAATTGAAAGAATCTTTTCAAACGGAGTTTCACAGCTCGTATAGATTTATCAACTGAGCTCATTGTTCCTTAATTGGGTACATATGTCATAGTACATCCACAGTGTGCAGTCACCTGCTTTTGTTGGCAATAGCTGTTTTCAACATACCAGAAGCACAATGACGGGGGTCTACTTTATCTTTCCTCTTTTCGTTATTGTACACGTTCTTTCATCGAGCACGAAATAAAGTTGGATGAATTTATACCGCTCCAAACGAACAAAATGATTCAAATGGCTCTGGGCACTATGGGACTTAACATCTGAGGTCATCAGTCCCCTAGAACTTAGAACTACTTAAACCTAACTAACATAAGGACGACACACACATTCATGACCGAGGCAGGAGTCGAACCTGCGACCGTAGCGGTCACGTGGTTCCAGACTGAAGCTCCTAGAACCGCTCATCCACTACGGCCGGCTCCAAACAAATAATAAGCTCTTTGATGTAAGAGTGGCTCTCTAGTATAAGATGATCTTTGACTGTTACTTTCGGTCGTAATCGATTAGGGTGGGGTGATGTCCGTTGACTTTATTTCCGACCTTTGGAAAAGCTCACATCAGGTAAATGAGAACCGCTAAGTGCTATGGACCGGTGAGTAGCTTCCAGAGAGCCCATTCACTTCATTCGATTTGCTGTTTCGAAATAGCAACATCACAGATTTTGAGAAATTGTAAAAAAGAAGTCACGGGCATTGCACGTACTTAATTGTCAGAGCTACACAGTGGAGGAGATGAAGAAATCCATGTACGAATGCTACATTTTCTTTTCTTTTTTTTTCTTCCTCCAGTAGGTCGCTAAATGGAAGGAACAATGAGAATCAAAAATGTTTTATTTGCAACATTTAGCTTCACATTCCAGCCACTTATCTACATAGTCGCTACTCCGACTTACACATTTATCGTGGCATAGTACTCCTATCATCTTCATCATAGCCGGTCGCTGTGGTCGAGCGGTTCTAGCCACTTCAGTTCGGAACCGCGCTGCTGGTACGGTTGCAGGTTCGAATCCTGCTTCGGGCATGGATGTGTGTGATGTTCTTAGGTTAGTTAGGTTTAAGTAGTTCTAAGTCTAAGGGACTGATGACCTCAGATGTTAAGTACCATAGTGCTTATAGCCATTTGAACCATTTGAACCATCTTCATCATAGACGTCGCCTGGGATTTCCGCCAATTCCCTACGCTGTTCTGCGGTTTGTTGTCTGTGCTTTAACGCTGTCCTCATAGCCAGTACTTCAAGTGAACGAAGGGATGAAAATCAGAAGGAACCAAGTCCGGGATATGGTGGGTGATGAAAAAATTCGCACCACAATGCTGCAGGAGCGTCTTTGCTGCACCTGCAGTATGCGGTCGAGTGTTGTCATGAAGAACGATGCGCATGGCCGTTAAGTTATGTGGGCTGCATGAAGTCAGGCGAAATCGCTCAGCAGGACTTCACCGTTCTAGGCATCTCTACGTTTTCACCGAGTACCTAGAACTCAAAAGTGCGATGTAATGTGGTAGACAGATATACTAGAGATAGTGTGCGATACACCTGTGCCAAGCACCACCGGATCTTCACTGTGGTTTGTAGTATCGTCACAGATCAAAGGTATATATATACATCGAGGCTATCTGGATTTAAGAAATCACCTGTTTAAATATCGCGAGTAGTGTGCAATGTATTTTCTGTTGTTTTAAAAATGGTGTTCATGCATTACAGTCTTTGGCAAAATCAGTAAAAATTTAGGAGTAATACTTCTCTGTCGTTTACACACATAGCCCGCTGCTACCAATGGGAGACCATCGTAATATCTTATCACAGTCAAATAATTTTTTTTAATATGGTACACTGTATGAGTCCGTTGCTCGTGGTCTCGCGATAGCGCTCTCGTTTCTCGAGCACGGGGTCCCGGGTTCGATTCCCGGCGGCGTCAGAGATTTTCACCTGCCCCGAGATGACTAGGTGTTGCTGTGTCGTCTTCATCATCATTATTCATCCCTATTACAGTCGGTGGAAGGCAACGGCAAACCAAATCCATTAGGACCTTTCTTAGTAGTATGGCGGTGCGGTTCTCCCGCATTGTTCCCCTACGCTCTGTCAAGAAGCATGGGACTTCATTTCCATTCCACATTGTATGAATTGAATAAACTTCAGGAGGCACATTTGTTGGTGCAGATAATCTTTTTCTCATACTCTGTCTGAGCTGCAGCTACTCAAATGTATGGTACAATGTCCTTCCTTTAGTAGTTTCCAAGCGTTGTTTCAGAAAGAGAGTGTTAATGTAGCAAGTCAAACGATGGAACTGTATTGCAAAGCGACTATTTTTTGACTCATTTCTACGTAGTGCAGGTTACTGTAGTGACCTAAAATCATAAAATAAACATGGAAATTCCTAGTCAGCTTAGGACGAAGACATTCATACGAAGAAATACAATTCTCTTAATAAATCGTTTTCGTGCGAGCAGTTAACGTAACTCGGCGGATCATTGCGAGATTTATGAATCTGCCGTTGAGTAAATCATGAAAAAAAAAACGCACGAAAGAAAAAGAAAGTGAAACAAAACAATCAAGTATCGAATGGAGCAAACTCGAATGCCACTTCTTTCACAAACCGCAAGAGGTCTCTGCGCTGAGGAAGCAAAGGAAAAGAAGTACTTTTAGACGAAGTTTTAATTGGCTTACATCGTCTGACAAAAGGGCGGATATCGTTTAGGTCACAACAAGGGAGCAGCGGAGGGGCTTAATCGGAAGAAAGTCGACTCGCTAAAGACCAGACCACAGCACAAAAGTGTTTTCCAGCGGGGGATGGTTTCTGTATTAGGATTTAGACTAAGTCAAAATTTTGCGTTTACCAGTAAAATCAAGATTCGATAAAAAGAAGCAGAGGAATGGAAAAGATCTACTATATATTGAAAAACACTAGAAATAATGAAGACAAACTCCAGAAAAGTGCAACAAAAAATGTAGATGCAGCTCAGGAGTAGAACACTGTAGAGTGCGTTCTTAATGGGGGAAACCACCGTAGGAGGTTTAAACAATCCGATTTTTTATTACATAAATCGTTAGCGTAACTATCGAAGAATACGCTATCAAAATTTTAAGGCGAAATTCGCATTCGTTTAGATTTTATGAGCATAGAACCGAGTGCACATGAAAAAAGCACTTATGGCGACGTACTATCATATGATTTCCATGGATGAAAATCCTCGACACGAGTATTGCCCAGAGGGAGAAGACAGCTGGTGTGAGTGGCAGAAACGAACAACCCTTGGAATGGAACATGAAGCGCACCCTACTCCATTGCACCCTGACGTACAGAAGGAAATTCTTCCAATATATGAAGATTTATTAAGGGATGAATTACTGGAGAGATGTTTTGGTGGATACACACAAAATGTGAATGAAAGTTTAATTCCACTATTTGGCGATTAACTCCTAAACACTTGCACTCCGAACTGAAAGTCCTTGAATTCTCATCGTATTTAGCAGCGGGCTTAGTCAATAAAGGAAATTCATTACTTCTGATGGTAGTCAACGAGGCAGGAATTGCAGTAGGCACGCAAAGCTTCAATTATGTCGAACAAATGGATAATCAGCGCGTGAGCCGGCAGAATCGACGTAGTTCATTGGAATCGAAGGAAGGTCGGAAAGCTCGGAAAGCACTGCTGCAAGCGCAAAATGAAGCCTATGAGGAAGAAGAAGGATTGCTATATGGTGCTGGAATCGCAGATTAATCGATAAGGATTTTACATTATTATTGAATTTCTAGTTTCCGAGAATTTATTTTTCAAACGCATTTATCTTGAAATGACTTTTTTCACATTTGCATGCAGTCTAACTCAAAAAGTATATAACCGATCATTATGAAGTCTTCCGAAGTAAGACCGGTTTAAATCCGTTGAAACAGTGGTTAAGGTTAATTGAAGACCTCCATTTACTGCAACTGGTTGGCTGTCTTATGCACCTGCTAGTCCTGGGTACCTTACCCAGTTGCAAGTGTAAAGGATTTCTCAGATCACGACAGGCTTACATGCTCAGGTAAACTTAACGCGTTTGGTCGTTTACTTGTCGACAGTTAAAAATATAATATCTTCTGTAATAATTAAAATTAGTAAACAACCAAATAACATGAGAACTGAATTAAAATGCATGCAAATACACGTGTTTGTTCATGATATTATCTTTCAAAATTCATTTATTTATTTAGTGCCAAATTATAGACCTGTTACCTAATGTTTTAACACAGGTCGTACATCTTACAATTTTCGTTTTTCATCTTTTTGCAGTTTTCTTTTCTTTTGTTTTATCTACAACATTTACAAAGAATAATACTTTTCTAAATAACAATAATTTAAGGTTGAAATGTAAATAAAAATTTGTTGTTTTTTATTAATAACATGAAAAGATAACAGGGTAACCGTTGACCACCAGTCACACACACACACACACACACACACACACACACACACACGCACACACACAGACACAGAGAGAGAGGGGGGGGGGGGAGAAATGGTTATTAGTAGAGAAATAGTACTGCTAATCCTATTTATTACTAATCCTATGTATTAACTTTAGGTGACCATCCGTGTACAGCATTTGGTGATTTCTTGGCTAGATCGCCAGCACATTATGCTTATTTACTGTCACATCTCGCCTTCCTCCTCCTGTTCCTCCTTATTGTTACTGTTATCGCTGTCACTGTGGGTATTGCTGTCCATCTTCTGGTGATTGTTGTTATGTTGCACATAGGCAGGCCTGTTATGTCGTGTCCGCATGTACTCTTCATATGTTGCTTTTGAAATACTTTTAATACGTTTAATTGTGCCCATTGTACTTCGTCTCTTATTGCTGTGTATCTATCTATGTCTGTTTCTGTGTAGTCTAAGTGTAGTGTATGTATATTGTTCGCGTACTGCCCGCAGAAAAGGACAGTGTGTTCTGGGGAAACTTCTTCCCTACACGTGGATGTAGGTGTCTGCCTGAGACTCAAGTGGTTTTAGTGCGTGGGATAAGGTCCGTGTCCGGTTAAGAAATGTTCCATACCGCGGCTGGGATCGATATGTTTGATCCTCAACCGCTCCCTTATGTCATGGAGGAAGTCGTGCAGTCTACGTCCCGTATCACTTACATCCCACTCACGTTGCCACGTACCCAAACTCCAACTTTTAAGGTACACCAGTTATTGAGAGTACCTTATCAAGTCTCCCCATATTTAACCAGTACCTTGCAGCTCTGTATTTGATCTTTATACCAATGGGCCTTATTCCGAGCACCACACACAGTGCTGAGGTGGTGCCGAAGGCTCCAGATAGCCTAAGTAGGACACCTCTCTGCCCTTGTCTGACCGATGCTTTGTAGGTGACCACGTTCAGTCTATGTGCCCACGTGCTAGCTGCAAAGCTGAGTACTGATTCGAAGAACGCACAGTGGAATGTGCGTATGACTGGTAGAGGTAATCTGTATTGTTTTGAATTTAGCCTCAACAGTTTGTATAGTATTTTTTCTGCTTTGTCTGTTCTTAGCCTTATGTGTTCATGGAAATTCAATTTTCATGTATGTGTACCCCAAGATAAGGCGTAACGTTTGCTCGTTTGATGTTTGTGTCCTCAATTTTAACAGGAGGATTCCTTTGAAGTGATCCTTTCAGTAATGTGTATGTTTTGTTTTCGGCTATCCTGAGTTTATTGTCGTGACACCATTGGGTATCTTTTGTAGTATTCCACTGGCTTTCTCTTCTAACTGGGCTCTGTTGTTTGCAGTGACTACAACTAATAGGTCATCTGCGTAGGCGACAATTCCGTCTGACCTCTCATCCCCATCCAGAAATTTTAGGAGGGGTTCGATTGTTATGTCCCAGAAGATGGAGCCGCAGATCGACCCTTGAGGACAGCCTTTGGTAATTCTTTTAATTACTTTCCGGCTGTCCATCTGCCATACGACTACTCGGTCTTTACAGTAGCCTAGGAAACTGTTCTACAGTGACTGCGGTACCTCCAGATGTCTTAACCTCTGAAACATTGCAGGTCACCAGACATTATCGAATGCTCCGGGAATGTCAACCACTATTGCCATGGCTTATTTCTGTGTTGTATTATTAACTATGTGCAGGGACTGGTTGATAGCATCATCTATTGATCTGCCAGTTCTGAAGCCGAATTGGTGTTGGCTCATACGCCTGAGAGCTCTGTGTGTTTGCAAGCACTTACACAGTAGCTTCTCCTGAATCTTTGCTAGGGTGTTTATTAGGCATATTGGTCTGTAAGTCTTTGGATCTGAAGGATCCCTGTCCGCTGATTTCTTAATAATGACTGTTTGGAGTTTTCCCATACCGTAGGTACCCTGCCCAGCCGTATGGCATCGTTCAGTAACGTTGTTAGGAGCGGGGTGATTTGCGGTGTTGGTTTTTTCAGTGTTTCCGAGTGGATACCATTTGGTCCAGGTACTTTCTTGTTTTTGAGCTCTCAAATTGCTGCGCAACCTTTTCTTGAGAAAAAGGACAGGTGACAGTTGCAGTGTTGTAGTGTGTGTAGGTTTTCTCTTAGTGTTGCACGATATTGTGTGTCTGTATCGATAACGTCGTCGGGGAGCAGTTTATACAACTGAAACCCCGCTGTATTCCTTCATCCCCTCGTCATCTGTGTGTGTTGTTATAAATAGCTCCCATTGTTGTCCACGCGTGTTGTATAGGGTCTGTCTGTATAAGTCTTGTACATGGTTCAAGTCCTATGCATGTGTCCCTATCTACTATCGCCCTTTGATATAATTTTAGATTGCTCCTGGCATCTTATTTGAGTGTCGTGAGTTCGTTGGTCCATAGTAGTGGTGAGGGTTTTGTGTTCGTGGCTGTCGGTATTGATGTGTTTTGTACATGTGTATTACCTGTGTTAGCTTCTGTGCTCTATAATCGATACATCCATTGATATTTTCTAGAACATGTTGTTGGATAATTTCCGTTAATTTGTTCCAGTCTGCTTTGTGCAACAATAAGTGTCTGGTGTGTGATTTGGTCGTGTGAGTTAGTGTGTATATCATGACATTGTGTTATGTTGTCGTGTACAGTCCAGTTTGTTACCTATGCCACTGCTGCATTATTTGCTAGCGTAAAGCCGATATTACTGCTCGTACCATCGAACCCTGCATATGTTGGTATAGGTCCTTCCGTGTTCATTACATGTAATTGTGTTTCTTGTATTAGGTCGGTGTTTATGCGTTCTCTGTCATCTGTTCTATCTGAGTTCCAGAGGGTCGATCAGGCGTAAATGCAGCACTTATCACTAATTTTACGTGTAGAAAACATTTACTGCCTGTCTTTGAATAATCGAAATGTATTCGACCGTGTGCTATTACATGATCTGTATATATTTTGTCCAAGTGGAATGATTGAACCTACGCAGGCAGACTTTGAGCATGAGGTCGAGCAGCGGCTCTGCTGATATAGGAATATTTTTTGTCCTTAGGAAGATTCGGTCTGTCTGCTCAGTTACTGGAAAACAGAGAGAATCTCCCCTTGGATGGCACAATCTAAGTAGCATCCGCTCCGCTGTCCGCAGCATCTCTTTTCTTTCTAGCCTACTTAAAAATAAGTTAAATTCTGAATCATCATGATTAGGTGTAGCTGGCTTGCTGTTGGTGCTGGTTTCTGTTGCGGTTTCTGAGGTTATACTAAATGGATTGTGGCTTGGTGTTGGCCGCTGATTGGGAGATATATCAAGATCTCTTTGGGATGTCACACTTCATTTTGTCACACGCTTCTTCAATGCGTTGTGCCTTCACACGTTTTTCACATATATTGGTGGTGCTTGCTGGTGTGGTGTTCGCGATGGTGGTGATTTGTGTTTGATGGACTGTATGGGCCGGCCGTTGTGGGCGAGCGGTTCTAGACGCTTCAGTCTGGAACAGCGCGACCGCTACGGTCACTGGTTCGAATCCTGCCTCGGGAATAGTTGTGTGTGATATCCTTAGGTTAGATAGGTTTAAGTGGTTCTAATTTCTAGGGGACTGATGACCTCAGATGTTACGTCCCATAGTGCTCAGTCATTTGAACGGACTGTATGATTATGTTGTCTTTGTTGATGATTGGAATGGTGGTTGTTTCTAGAAGCACGTTGACAACTTTGCAAATATCACAAGTGCCTCCCTCAGATTTGTCGTCATCTAATTTGCCTACTTTTTTAAGTCTGGGTCCGGTAGTTCTGTGTTTTGTATTGTTTTGTGGCCTGATTGTTTTGGTGTGTATTGATTCAGGCTCGCCGGCCGGAGTGGCCGTGCGGTTCTAGGCGCTGCAGTCTGGAACCGAGCGACCGCTACGGTCGCAGGTTCGAATCCTGCCTCGGGCATGGATGTGTGTTATATCCTTAGGTTAGTTAAGTTTAATTAGTTCTAAGTTCTAGGCGACTGATGACCTCAGACGTTAAGTCGCATAGTGCTCAGAGCCATTTGATTCAGGCTCTATGCATCTGTCTATCCCTTGTTCCTTTTGTCCGGGGTGACGAGTCCCTCCCGAGACAAATTTGACTGGTTTGATGTACTGTTCTCATTTACGTGTGCCGTAGGGCTTTCCATGTGAAGACGATTCCGGTTTGTGTTCATCTTATGTATGTGTGATGCGATGTACTTCGGTTGGGACAAATTGCGAATGGGTATGTCAGTTTTGTTTGTACATTTTCTTGTGCACAATATATGTAGGCTTATCTTCTAACTCATCTGTCCTCTGCGGTAATATTATTTGGAAGTTTATCCAGTGGTGTAAGACAGGAGCGAAATAAGAGTAGAGTTAAAAGTTAAGCATGCTTCATCTGCTCTGTTAACCGTCATTAGAGACAAAGTGTTTCCCTTAGTTTTCCAAATAACTAGCCTTGAAGCTGAACTGTCCTGCCTAAATGATGAAAACAGGCTATTAAGACTTGAACTACAGAGAGCATCGCATCCAGCCAAAGACTTACAAATATAAACTTTGCAAGAGAAGGCTGTGAAATTAGAGGACGAAAATAGGAACTCAGTGTAGTGAACCAAGACTTGCAACAACAAATTAGAGAATCAATTGGCTCTGAGCACTATGCGACTTAACTTGTGAGGTCATCAGTCAACTATAACTTAGAACTAATTAAACCTAAATAACCTGAGGACATCACACACATCCATGCCCGAGGCAGGATTCGAACCTGCGACCGTAGTAGTCCCACGGTTCCAGACTGTAGCGCCTAGAACCGCACGGCCACTCCGGCCGGCCTGAGAATCAATTAATAAAGTCACACAACAAGCGCAAAGACAAGCACATAAACTGTCATATGCTGCCGCCTTAACAATGGAGCCCAAAACCAAAAAGGCTCGAAGAATAGAACAGACTAAATCAAAAGAGGGCACAACCCTATACATAAAATCGATGGCAAATTAAGACACCAAAGCTGTCCGACAGACAATCACGAAGAACATAAATCACAGGAAAGGGAATATACATATCAAGTCAATCAGAACCACTCAGACTGCAGTTATAGTAGAAAGAAAGACAGGAGGGTTGTGGAAAAATAATAGAAAAGACTAAAGACCTGCACACTATTGTCTGTGAAGCACCGCGAAAACACAATCCACTCGCGGCGGTATATCGAATACCAGATACACTTACCGACGAGGAGTTTCTAGAAAGCCTTTACGAGCAGAATCTAAGCGGTGACACCTCGAAAGAAGACTTAATCAAAGTTAACGTAAATTGAAGTATTCATCTCGAGCGGGAAGGCGCAATGGTTGACGTGACTGGATGTAGATAGGACTGCCAGTTGGGCGGGAAAATGATATGTTTCTAGTACCTTCTACATAGGACAATTTCAGCGTAGTAATACCGATCCAGTATCAGAAATCGAGAATGCTGAGGGGAACACCTTCCTCCCCCCTTCCACCCCTCTGTATAACTTCGATGGCGATATTCCGAGATATCGGCGTCGAGAGAAAATAATTCCACTTGTTCTTAACCCTTACGGTTAAGAAAAATATATTTTAAATGTAGTCTAAGGCACGTAGTTGAGGACAGGGCTTAAGAAAACGCTCTCCTCTCTTACATGCTGTTTTCTTTCATTAGTTTATAAAAGGAATAATGGCGTGACTGCTCATCGGCGCGGAGGTACGAATAAAGTGGAGGGGAGCACTAGTTTTCGTGTTGGCGCCTTGGCTCTGGAGAATTGCCCTGGGTTCCTCATAATGGACAGACCCGTATCTGACCTCCCTGATGAAATGCTAACCTTATTCGGTCAGTAAGTGCTTTTCGCCAGTAAAAGCATATGTAAGGCAGTGAATTTGACTGTGTGATACGAAGTCTCATTGGAACTGTGATGAACTTCACAACCACGGTGTAACCGCGTATCGAAATCAAGAAGCAGGCTCACCGTCATGTGTAAGTGTTTCCTTGCATGGCTCGGCGCTGGTGGGAATTTCCGATAAGTCTTCTAGGTTTTACTGTACGCAAGATGACCGCAGAGTCGAATGCAGTTAAACGAATCTAAATTCATAGTGGAATGTGTTAATGTTCAGGCGTGCGAGTGTTGGTTGGGGTTGCATCATTAGGAAAGACACGCGGCAGTACAACATTAATTGTTCAACTCTGAGTGAAACCGGTATCTAAATTCTATGTACGTAAATAGAGAACAGATTGTTCTGGAAGGGGCTATCGTATATTGCAATGTTCTGAAGGATAGGGCCTGATTCATTGTGAAGATAATCTATGAACATAAATGAGAGATGTGTCATCATAAGGTGCGTAAGGGAAGACGTTACCTGATACGGTGTCATTTGTTTGCTCTCAGATTACCTACAGGTGCCAAACATTACTGTAATAACAATCCCTTGCAGTTGTAACATGTGCTTTATTGGATCACACTGCGCCTCTGAATTATATTTTATTCATCACAGTAGGTCCGTGCTCTTATTTGCTGCAACACTCTTTTTCATTACAATATTACTTGGTTGATATGTTGCTTCCCAAAATTGCTTACAGTGAGTAGCATCGAGAGCGGGAGAGCAGGACTGTCTCTGAGAGCCAAACATCTTCGAGAAATATAAGGGTCGTGGTCTGTGGTGCTTACGACACGTAACAAACGTTAGGTGGACGTTGGCCAGCTGCGCGCCCGATTTATACAATCTGTGTGGCACCAATGCTCTCAAGTGACTAACCGCTGACACCGATACATTTACAATAGTATGCAACTCAAGTTATATCAGATTCTGGCGTTCGGTTTGGTCATATTGGTAGACAGGTGGAATAAATCTCAGAGTAATAAACTGTTCCACCGACCCTGCTAACTTACACACTGAACCACACACAGTTCAGGAGATATCGTCATAAACATTGAGATCTGTCAAAAATTGTCACATTGTGCATGACATTTAAATTTAGTACTTCCTTGCTACTACCTCTGTTGACAACACATTCTGCAGACAGTATCCACATATGCCGCTAAAAGTATCTACTGAAACATATCATTGTACGATAAAGAGTTCAAGAGATACAGTGTCATAAATGCTGAGATGCATAGAAAAATGCCGCGTCATGACTTAACATCTATGTGACTTAACATCTGAGGTCATCAGTCCCTTACGCTTAGAACTACTTAAACCTAACTAACCTAAGGACATCACACACATCCATGCCCGAGGCAGGATTCGAAACTGCGAGCGTAGCGGTCGCGCGGTTCCAGACTGAAGCGCCTAGAACCGCTCGGTCACAACGGCCGGCCTACAATCATATTTCATTTTTTGTATTTCCTTACAGAAAATTTCGTGGAGCACACGAGTTGTATAATCTAATACTACAGAGGGTAACTTGCAGAAGCAGTAGGACACGATAATCGACTGTCGAATTTTATGAGTACCATCGGTGGGCTGGTTACGTTGCAATAGAACCCTTACTTTTCCCTACGTCATATCAGCCTCAGTAGTCGTTAGACATTGTGAGAGAGCAAAATGTGGCATGGGGCGCTCCGCGGAACTCACGAACTTCGAACGTGGTCAGGTGATTGGGTGTCACTTGCGTCACACGTCTGTGCGCGAGATTTCCACTCTCCTAAGCATCCCTAAGTCCTATGTTTCCGATGTGATAGTGAAGTGGAAACATGAAGGGAAACGTACAGCACAAAAGCGTACGGGCCGACCTCGTCTGTAGACTGACAGAGACCGCCGACAGTTGAAGAGGTTGGTAATGTGTAATAGGCAGACATCTATCCAGACCATCAAACAGGAATTCCAAACTACATGAGTATCCACTGCAAGTACTATGACGGTTAGGCGGGAGGTGAGAAAACTTGGATTTCATGGTCGAGCGGCTGCTCATAAGCCACACATCACGCCAGTAAATACCAAACGACGCCTCGCTTTGTGTAAGGAGCGTAAACATTGGACGATTGAACAGCGGAAAAACGTTGTGTGCAGTGACGAATCACAGTACACAATGTGGAGATCCGATGGCAGGGTATGGGTATGGCGAATGCCCGGTGAAAGTCATCTGCTAGCGTGTGTAGTGCCAACAGTAAAATTCGGAGGCGTTGATGTTATGGTGTGGTCGTGTTTTAGATGGACGGGGGCTTGCACCCCTTTTTGTTTTGCGTGTAGGTATCACAGCACAGGCCTACATTGATGTTTTAAGCACCTTCTTGCTTCCCACTGTTGAAGAGCAATTCGGGAATGGCGACTGCATCTTTCAGCACGATCGAACACCTATTCATAATGCACGGCCCCATAGCGGAGTGGTTACACGACAGTTTTTTTTTTTTTTTTTTTTTTTTTTTTGTCATCAGTCTACTGACTGGTTTGATGCGGCCCGCCACGAATTCTTTTCCTGTGCTAACCTCTTCATCTCAGAGTAGCACTTGCAACCTACGTCCTCAATTATTTGCTTGACGTATTCCAATCTCTGTCTTCCTCTACAGTTTTTGCCCTCTACCGCTCCCTCTACTACCATGTAATTCATTCCCTCATGTCTTAGCAGATGTCCTATCATCCTGTCCCTTCTCCTTATCAGTGTTTTCCACATATTCCTTTCCTCTCCGATTCTGCGTAGAACACGACAGTAACATCCCTGTAATGGACTGGCCTGCGCAGAGTCCTGATCTGAATCCTATAGAACACCTCTGGGATGTTTTGGAGCGCCGACATCGATACCTCTCCTCAGTGCATCACTCCGTGAAGAATGGGCTGCAATATCCCAAGAAACCTTCCAGGACCTGATTGAACGTATTCCTGCGAGAGTGGAAGCTGTCATCAAGACTAAGGGTGGGCCACCGCCATACTATATTCCACCATTACCGATGTAGGACGTCACAAACTTGTAAGTTATTTTCAGCGAAGGGTCCGGATACTTTTCATCATATAAAATCGTAGCGAAATGCGGGAAGACCTGCAGAGGATCGATACTTCGTAAGAGAGTGGCATTTGACTTAACAAAATGAAGCTTACTGAAAATACATACAGTGAAAGACTTGACTACAAAATTGCATAACAATGACTGGAAGCAGTTACTTCCACAGAATATACAGGAGTATGTATACGGGCAATTTGAAGTGGAACGATCATCATCATCATCATCAATTAAGACTGATTATGCCTTTCAGCGTTCAGTCTGGAGCATAGCCCCCCTTATACAGTTCCTCCATGATCCCCTATTCAGTGCTAACATTGGTGCCTCCTCGGTCTGCCCCGACTCCTCCTACCATCTACTGCTGCATCCATGAGTCTCTTGGGTAACCTTGCTTCTCTCATGCGTGTAACATGACCCCACCATCTAAGCCTGTTCGCCCTGACTGCTACATCTATAGAGTTCATTCCCAGTTTTTCTTTTATTTCCTCATTGTGGACACCCTCCTGCCATTGTTCCCATCTACTAGCACCTGCAATCATCCTAGCTACTTTCATATCCGTAACCTCAACCTTGTTGATAAGGTAACCTGAATCCACCCAGCTTTCGCTCCCTTACAACAAAGTTGGTCGAAAGATTGAACGGTGCACAGATAACTTAGTCTTGGTACTGACTTCCTTCTT
Source organism: Schistocerca cancellata (assembly GCF_023864275.1). Taxonomy (NCBI): domain Eukaryota; kingdom Metazoa; phylum Arthropoda; class Insecta; order Orthoptera; family Acrididae; genus Schistocerca; species Schistocerca cancellata. The sequence continues at coordinate 247,608,557 of NC_064632.1, forward strand.
GCAGAAGAGAGTAGATCGTAGCTGAGCGCTAGCTTTGCTACACCTCTCTTCCAGTTCTTTCACTATGTTGCCATCCTGTGAGAATATGCAACCTATGTACTTGAAACCGTCCACCTGTTCTAACTTTGTTCCTCCTATTTGGCACTCAATCCGTTTATATTTCTTTCCCACTGACATTTCTTTCGTTTTGGAGATACTAATCTTCATACCATAGTCCTTACATTTCTGATCTAGCTCTGAAATATTACTTTGCAAACTTTCAATCGAATCTGCCATCACAACTAAGTCATCCGCATATGCAAGACTGCTTATTTTGTGTTCACATATCTTAATCTCACCCAGCCAGTCTATTGTTTTCAACATATGATCCATAAATAGTATGAACAACAATGGAGACAGGTTGCAGCCTTGTCTTCCCCCTGAAACTACTCTGAACCATGAACTCAATTTACCGTCAACTCTAACTGCTGCCTGACTATCCATGTAAAGACCTTTAATTGCTTGCAAAAGTTTGCCTCCTATTCCATAATCTTGTAGAACAGACAATAACTTCCTCCTAGGAACTAGATCATATGCCTTTTCTAGGTCTATAAAGCATAGATACAATTCCCTGTTCCACTCATAACACTTCTCCATTATTTGCCGTAAGCTAAAGATCTGGTCCTGACAACCTCTAAGAGGCCTAAACCCACACTGATTTTCATCCAATTGGTCCTCAACTAATACTCGCACTTTCCTTTCAACAATACCTGCGAAGATTTTACCCACAACGCTGATTAAAGAGATACCTCTGTAGTTGTTACAATCTTTTCTGTTTCCATGTTTAAAGATTGGTGTGATTACTGCTGTTATCCAGTCTGATGGAACCTGTCCCGACTCCCAGGCCATTTCAATTATCCTGTGTAGCCATTTAAGACCTGACATTCCACTGTATTTGATGAGTTCCGACTTAATTTCATCCACCCCAGTCGCTTTATTGCACTGCAATCTACTGACCATTTTCTCCACTGCCTCAAATGTGATCCTATTTCCATCATCATTCCTATCCCATTCTACCTCGAAATCTGAAACATTACTGCTCGCATTTTCACCTACATTGAGCAACTCTTCAAAATACTCCCTCCATCTGCCCAAGGCATCCACAGGATTCACCAGCAGTTTTCCTGACCTGTCCAAAATACTTGTCATTTCCTTCTTACCTCCCTTTCGAAGACTGCTAATTACACTCCACAATGGTTTTCCAGCAGCTTGACCCATAGTCTCCAACCTGTTTCCAAAGTCTTCCCACGATTTCTTCTTGGATGCTGCAATTATCTGTTTGGCTTTGTTTCTTTCTTCAACATAACTTTCTCTATCTACCTGGGTTCTGGTATGTAGCCATTTTTGATACGCCTTCTTTTTCCTATTACAGGCTGCCTTGACTGTATCATTCCACCAAGCTGTTTGCTTCATCCTACTTTTACACACTACTGTTCCAAGACATTCTTTAGCCACTTCTAGTACTGTGTCCCTGTACCTTGTCCATTCCTTTTCCAATGGCTGTAATTGACTACATTCAACTAACTGGTACCTTTCTGAGATCGCTGTTATGTACTTGTGCCTGATTTCCTTATCCTGAAGTTTCTCCACTCTTATCCTCCTACATATGGACCTGACCTCCTGCACTTTCGGCCTCACAATCCCAATTTCACTGCAGATTAAATAATGATCAGTGTCATCAAAGAATCCCCTGAATACACGTGTGTCCCTCACAGCCTTCCTGAATTCCTCATCTGTTATTATATAGTCAATGACAGATCTGGTTCCCCTGCCTTCCCAAGTATACCGGTGAATGTTCTTATGTTTAAAAAAGGAGTTTGTGATTACTAAGCCCATACTGGCACAGAAATCCAAGAGTTGTTTCCCGTTCCTTTTGGCCTCCATTTCCTCTCCAAATTTACCCATAACCTTTTCATACCCTTCTGTTCGATTTCCAATCCTGGCGTTAAAATCACCCATGAGCAGAACACTGTCCTTGTCCTTTACTCTAACAACTACATCACTGAGTGCCTCATAAAAACTATCCATCTTATCTTGATCTGTCCCTTCACAATGCGAATATATTGACACAATCCTAATTTTCTTGCTAGACACTGTCAAATCTATCCACATCAGTCGTTCGTTTACATACCTTATTGCAACCACGCTGGGTTCCATTTCTTTCCTGATGTAAGGCCCTACTTGTGCTATTCCTGCTTTGACTCCTGACAGGTAGACCTTGTATTCTCCCACTTCCTCTTCTTTCTCACCCCTTATCCGAATGTCATTAACAGCTAAAACGTCCAGCCCCATCTTACTTGCAGCCTCTGCCAGCTCTACCTTCTTCCCAGAGTAGCCCCCATTGATATTAATAGCTCCCCATCTCATTACCATTCGTTTGGCATGTCGTATCTTAGGAGTCCCTGGTTTGTCAGTTAGAGGTGGGACTCCATCACCTCCAAAGGTCCGAGGCATTTTGCTCTGATTATTGCCAGCATCATATTTAAAGTACCAGGGAAGCAGGTTGCTAGCCTTACTTGCCCCGAGTCCCATTGGGTTTTACCCCTAACGGCTGAGGGACTAACCGGTGGATTTGGTAGTCTTTGCCGTATGAGCACAAAGGTGACCACGACTCAGAACTCAGAATATGTCCGAGATGTCCAGCCTTATTCCAAAATAACTGGTATCCCGACTGTCGGGACCACTTACTTGGCCACTCATACGTTGCCCGTGGTTCATGAACTAGGACATGACTACAGGAACCCACACCATGAACGATCACTTAAAAATAATCACGCGTAAGGCAGATGTCAGACTAAGATTAGTTGGAAGAATCCTTAGGAAATTCAGTCCATTAACAAACGAAATAGATTACAAAACACTTGTTCGACCAATACTTGAATAATGTTACTTAAAATCCGTCTTGATTGCAATTTTTTTCTTTATTCATATGACCGGTTTCGGTTCATTCAGAACCATCTTCAGATCTGATATTTCAGTTACAGGAGTAACCTGTCCAAATCCAGCAACTTTCACATGCTACGTCACATGTGACGTAGCATTTGCAATTAAGACGGATTTTAAGTAACATTATAAAATCACTGATTGCTGTTATCCCATAAGACATTATGTCTGTTTTTGCAATACATGAATGTTGGTTGTCAGTGTGGAATGCATACCAGATAGGACTGGCAAAGGAAATAGAGATGATCCAAAGAAGAGCAGTGCGTTTCGTTACAGGTTCATTCAGTAGGGGTGGAAGCGTCACATAGGGGGTCAGTTAACTCCAGTTGCAGACGCTGCAAGAGAGGAGGTCTGTATCCCGTTAAGGTCTGCTGTTGAAGTTCCTAGAGCGTACATTTCTGCCGGCCGCTGTGGCCGAGTGGTTCTAGACGCTTCAGTCCGGAACCGCGCTGCTGCTGCGGTCGCAGGTTCGAATCCTGCCTCGGGCATGGTTGTGTGTCATGTGCTTAAGTTAGTTAGGTTTAAATAGTTCTAAGTCTAGGGGACTGATGACCTCAGATGTTAAGTCCCATAGTGCTTAGAACCATTTGAACGATTTTTGTACGTTTCTAGACGAGTCAACAAAAATATTGCTTCTCCCTTGGTATGTCCCGCGAAAATACCACGAAGATAAAATTACAGAGATTAGAGTCCACACTGATGTCTGTCAGCAATCGTTCTACCCGTGAACCTTACGCGACTGTAAGAGGGCAGAGGGGAAGAGATGCTGGTGCGTAAAGTACCCTCTACTACGCACTGTAAGGTGGCTTGCGGAGTGTAGATGTATGTGTAGATTTAGATCTAGATTTAGATGTCCGTTATGTGCTGATAATAAAGACTGATTACTAGAAAATACACTGCTCAACAGAAGTTTGGAATAGTATCTTGAAATGTAATCTATGATACTGGAGGTGACGTTGATCTAGGCACTTCATGCATTATGCAGCTAGAGCGCTTACACTGGACGGTGTTTAATACTGGCAGGCTTTGTGGCCCTTTCACAGTCATGTAAACACACTTATACCGTAGCGGCACTCCACGAGAAGCCCAGTATCGCAACAACAGCTTCATTCAGTTTGTGTTCAGCAGTGAAGTAACGTGCCATGTAGAAGAATACAACACTTTGATAGTCTGTATAATGGCTTTACTTTCAGCAGATCTTACACAGCAAGATGTTGCCGATCAGCTGCATGCCACTCAAAGTGGTGTGTCTAAAGTATAGAGAAAGTAGAGAGAGGCGGGAAATATGAACGATAGCCCTCGCAGTGATCGTCCTCATACGACAGCACGAATGCAGGAACGTTTCCTCCAACTGTCGGTTCGCACGTCCCCAAATCAACTGCCAGGAATATTGAAGATGACTCCTCCCCCGCAACAGGGACTCGTATCTGAGACCAAAAAGTGTGTAGAAGATTGCATCAGGGTTGCAGAAGACAAGTGAGAAACTCTGCACTGAGTCAACGAAACCGATGCAATCGAAGGACCAGAGCTCTTGCACGTGAACATTGTAGAAAGGAGTAATGTCGTGTTTGCTGACGAGATCAGGATTGGTTTGCGACCGGACATTAGAAGTGTTAGGATGTGGAGAAGGGGTAGACGACACGAGGAACACCGATACATTCAGGAAGTCCACCCTCTTGCAGATGGAAATGTAATTCTCTGGGAGGCAATAATGATTCCTCGTACATCCATATTTAAAATGGATGAAGGTGGGACACAGCTGGTATGATTTTTATTGAAAATCAGATTCCCCAGCTGTACTTAAGATTTTTTATTTACTTCGCTACTAGTTTCGACGTTACGTCAACACCATCTTCAGGCCCGTACACTTTGATGAAATCAGTTGTGTGTGGCTCAGTCTAGAAGTCCGTGGTGAGACCAACACGTGCTCTACATCGATGGCGGGCAGTAACTAGTGCGAAGTTTAAACCAGTGGGTCAAAGATAGTAAAGATAGTAAATAATGATTGCACGGTGGTACCCTCTAGTTACCATCTACGGGAATTTCACTGGTCCCCGGTACCTCTAAGAGGTGCTACAAACAATTGTAAGGCCCTGCAGACGTGAAGCCGGTGACAACTTCATCTCAGTCGATGACAATGCAAGACCATATCTTACTCTAGCAACATCTCGGTGTCTTCCAGAACACTCCCAGACATCAACGAAACTGAGCATGCAGGAGATCTGTTGGAGGCGGCTTTCGCACAGCGTCCGAATCCACCTGACAATCTTCACGACCTCACTGAAGTTGCCGTTGACTAGTGGAACCTCATGCCCCAAGATAAACTTGATGGTCTCATCCACAGCATGCCTCGCAGAGTGGAAGAACTCATCCGTGTGCGGGGAGGGGATACTCATTATTAAAGACTGATAATTATCACAATGAGGTAAAGTTTTTCACTGTTTTTGTTTTCAATATGTACACTGGGGAGGGGGCCTGCTTTGTTTTGCAATGGTTTTTTTGTAACTAACGGAAATCGTTCTTGTTTTCAGAGAGAATTATGTTTATTTTCTTAAAAGCAGGTGTGCGAGTGTGCTATAAGAAGCCATTGTAGTAACCTCCATGATATTCCAAACTTTTGGTGGTGTGTATTAAAAGCGAAACTATTAAGAATAGTGCATTAGCCAGCTTTGTCTGTTTTAGTGTTACGCAAGTAGCCAGCAGGTGGGAGTCTACGATAGGGGAATACGAGCGCGTACTCTCGTGTTGGTGCCTCCTTGTATGTCACTTCCCTGTGGAAAATTTGATGAGCTATCTCGTGCGTGGCTTTGTAGCCGGTGCGTGCGCAACGGCCGCCTCCCCGCTGAGGAGTGTTGTCCCATCCTGTAATGTAAAGACTCGCCCGCGGCCGACTGCGTGAAAGATTGAACGCTCTCGTACATTCAGGCATAAAGGAGTCGCAACTTGGGAGGTATGACGATGGTAATGTTCAGAACAGTGACTGGAATGGAAAGAACACATTTACTGTGAGAAAAGGAGGTCCTTATCACCAAACTTCAACATGCAACTTTGATTTGTCAGTCACTTATTTCAAATAAAATGTTCGATTTAGGTCATTCTGCTGTCAGAATGAATATTATCACAATATAAGTGCTCTTTTGGGCCAGACGATAATCGATAGCAATCAAACACAAGAACTCTCCGTGAACAAGTATGGGTACTAATCATACAAAAATCAACATTGTGTTGGTGGAGAACGAAGCTGAAATTCGCGAGATGCTATTTTGAGATGACCTCTAGGGTATATTGGTATGGGATCCCTACATTAATCCACACCTCCGTATTAATTTCGCTGTCAGATATTAATTAACACGTAAGTTAAACGTTTCGTCTTTCAAAGGAAATGATTCTTTCACTATTGTTGAATTTACACAACTCATACCCCTCTCCATAAGCATCACGGCTTACGTCATGGGTTCCTCGTAATTTTTAAAACTCTTCATTCTTATCCACAGCGAAACGCAGGTAAAATTAAATAAATTTTCAGTATATAAAATGATAAAACACTATGGAAAAACAATATGATCATGAAATTAAAAATGTGTTTCAGATATGTGCTCATGAGGCTACCTACACAACTGACAACATTCGAAGAACACACACAGCTGATTACGTCCGCGGCAGGAATTAGTCATGTCATCTGTCCCAGAATTACTCGCGACAGCGCTGGAAGTGTCCGGTATTGTGAAAGGTGAATTGTGGCACTTTTTCACGCATAATTTTCGTTCTAGCGTAGCTTAAACAGTAAACTGGTTAGCCATCAATGTGGACGTAATTAAAATTATTGTGAGCACACAAACCCAAATATAGTCCATTTACAAACGATCGCAGACAAAACAAGTCTGCTGGATACACACACACACACACACACACACACGCACGCACACACACACACACACACACACACACACACACACACCACATATGTTAAATTTGACGCAGTCCATTGTAATGGCGTATTTCATCATTCTCTCAATCAACGTTGAGTACAATAATCATGTTAATCCCTCATATGATAACATGAATCGGGCAATTGCAACTTCCGCCAGGCTTCATGATTGTCACAGGATTCGAAGAGAAATTGGTCATAACTATTGCTGGCAAAAACAGAGAAATGGATACTGCAGATGCCAAAAGTTCACTACGATCCCTCTATAAATAACAGGCAGTCTGCTTGTTTGGAGGCGACATAAACTAGATAATGAACTCATTACCCCCCGCTTTTTTTTTAGGAGATGACATCGGGAATGGGATTCTTACTATTTCGTTTTTAGTATAAAGACCGGATGCCAGCTCAACATATTTCACAAATTTCGGCGGTTGGAACGTTACCCTCCGTGGAAGTACAGCGGCTCAAGCGAACCTAGCTTTGAAGCCCAATGTCACAGTTCCAGCCAAGTTTCTTGAAGTGCAAATTTGCTATATCAGATGTTTCAAATGGCTCTAAGCACTATGGGACCTACATAACCTAAGGACATCACTCACATCCATGCCCGAGGCAGGATTCGAACCTGCGACCGTAGCAGCAGCGCGGTTCCAGACTGAAGCGCCTAGAACCGCTCGGCCACAACGGCCGGCTTTCCGATTTCCGATATCAGCTTATAGCACATAATGCTGGTGCTCCGGTCTAATCGATGGTAGTTTAAATTGTGAAAGTCGTAGATACTGAAATGAATAAAATTTCTGAATGAGTGTACACTGACGAGCCAAAGAATCTGTTACACCTGCCTAATCTCGCGTAGGGCCCCCGAAAACACGCAGAACTGCCGCATCGCGACGTGGCATGGACTCGGTTAATGTCTGAAGTAGTCATGGAGGGAACTGACATCATGAATCCTGCAGGGCTGTCCATAAATCCATAAGAGTACGAGGAGGTGGAGATCTCTTCTGAACAGCACGTTGAAAGGCATCCAAGATATTCTCAGTAATGTTCATGTATGGGGAGTTTGGTGGCCAGCGGAGGTGTTTAAACTCACAAGAGTGTTCCTGGAGCCACTCTGTAACAATTCCGGGCGTGTGGGGTGTCGCATTGTCCTGCTAGAATTGTCCAAGTCCGTCGGAATGCACAATGAACATTAATGTGTGCAGGTAAACGGACAGGATGCTTACATACGTGCAACCTGTCAGAGTCGCATCTAGATGTATCAATGGTCTCATATCACTCCAACTGCATACGCCCCATACCATTACAGAGTCTACACCAACTTGCACAGTCCCCTGCTGGCATCCAGCGCCAAGGATTCATGAGATTGTCACCATATCCTTACACGTCCATCCGCTCTATACACTTTGAAACGAGATTCGTCCGACCACGCAACATTTTTCCAGTCATCAACAGTCCAGTAACGGCGTGACGGGCCCAGGCGAGGCGTAAACCTTTGTGTCGTGCAGTCGCCAAGGGTACACGATCGGGCCATTGGATCCGAAAGCCCATACCGATGATGTTTCGTTGAATGATCCGCACGCTGGCACTAGTTGATGGACCAGCAGTGAAATCTGCAGCAATTTTCCGAGGGGTTGCACTCCTGTCACGTTGAACGATTCTCATGCATCCTCATTGGTGCCGTTGCTGCAGAATTTTTTTTCCGGCCACAGCGATGTCCGAGATTTGATGTTTTACCGGATTCCTGATATTCACTGTACACTCGCGAAAAGATCGTACGGGAAAATCACCACTTCATCGTTACCTCGGAGACGCTGTGTCCCACCGCTCGTGCGCCGACTATAGCACCACGTTCAAACCCGCTTAAATCTTGATAATATGCCATTTTAGCAGCAGTAGCCGATCTAACAAATGCGACATATTTATTGTCTTATATAGGCGTTGCTGACCGCAGCGCCGTATTCTGCCTGTTTAAGTATCTCTGTATTTGAATGCCCGTGTCTATACAAGTTTCTCTGGCGCTTCAGTGCCTAGTTAAACTACTTTCTTATACAGGGTTAACGGGCAGAAGACTGCATAATTCTATGGTTAACTTAGACCGGTGTACTAAACAATATTATATCATTCGTGGAGGTATGTTCCGTCTATGAAACTAGATGAAGGCTGTTTGTTGCCATAAGCGTTTCGCTTCTTTTATTTGTAAAATATCTTCAGCGGTCCCGTAATATATGTTTCTTTTTATTCATATAACAAATGTATTATGTGATAGTTACAATGTGTTACTATGATACATTTTGTCACGAATATTGCATCAGTATTTACATCATTTGCAGACTATTACAAGTCATATATTCTTAGGTTGGGTAGTACCTCCACGTACGCTTGGCACAAGCTAATCATTGTCTATGTTCCCCGAGATCCTGGCGCGCGGGAGGGGGGGGGGAGGCTCTTGAGAGATATAAAGCTGTGCGTGGAGGTCACTCTTCCTACGTACTACCCCAATAAGCATATTCGTCGTACACGTATGCTTCGTGTGAAATATCATTTGTCAATCATTATTTGTGTTATCTACAGCGACCATTGCTACAAACAAGGGCACAACTGAGTACGGACGCGTAAAAACTTTCGAGGATTTAAAGCTTATCCTGACACTGCCATTGCTTTTCCTTGTAGCATTTCATTTTATGTGCATAACAGTGACGAGTTATGCAACCAACAAAACAAACGGAAAATAGGAAGACATGGTACGTAATACAGAACTCTATTTCGGTCCAGAACAATTTTGGCTCGCAAGATAATCAGAACACATGAAATTAATTCTCTTATGAGGTCCCGTAATAGAATAACGATCTTGGTTTCTGTCACGTCCTTCAAACAAAATGTTCGAAATGGCCTCCGTCAGCAGCAAGGCAGGCTTGTATGTTACGATACCATGGTGCACTGACCAGTCCCCACACCCCAGTGCCAGCTCTTATGGCTGTCACAGCTTAATGAATTCGTCATCTTAGAGTGGCTTCATCATCGGTGACGTCTCTGTAATCGAGCTCGTTGATGTGCTACCAGAAATAAAAATCCACTGTATTTAAATCGGGGAATCTGAGCAACCAACACTCATGGCTTCCCCGGCCAACCCATCTGCTGTGAAACGGCGCCTTAACTACCGACGAAACAGCCTACTGGAATGATGTCTCATCATAGATAAAACACATTTCGAGGCGTTCTTCAGGTGGAAACTGAATAATGTAATAGGTGAAGATAACGAGCACCTTCCAGCGTCGAAGGCAGCTATAAAAGACCAAGCAGCGTATCTCGGACGATCCCAACCACTATATTTAGAGCAAATCTGGTTTGAAATCTGACCCATCGAATGGTATGAGGGTTTTCGTTTGCCAAAGTGTGCAAATTATGCTTATTTGGATGACCTCAGTGAGTTAACGTGGGTTTCATCCGTCATCAGAAGAAACTATGTGTTGTTTTAAAACTGTTCCAAGTGTCAGGTGCAGAATGTAGCACTTGTTGAAGATGCTGGATTCTACTGTGATAATAAGGATGCAGTAACTCTTCAATCATATGATACGTTCCCAGCTGATGTTCCGAGTGTCTTGTACTTAAAATGGTTCAAATGGCTCTGAGCACTATGGGACTTAACATCTGTGGTTCAAATGGTTCAAATGGCTCTGAGCACTATGGGACTCAACTTCTGAGGTCATTAGTCCCCTAGAACTTAGAACTAGTTAAACCTAACTAACCTAAGGACATCACAAACATCCATGCCCGAGGCAGGATTCGAACCTGCGACCGTAGCGGTCTTGCGGTTCCAGACTGCAGCGCCTTTAACCGCACGGCCACTTCGGCCAGCTGTTCTGTGGTCATCAGTCCCCTAGAACTTAGAACTACTTAAACCTAACTAACCTAAGGACATCACACACATCCATGCCCGAGGCAGGATTCGAACCTGCGACCGTAGCAGTCGCGCAGTTCCGGACTGAGCGCCTAGAACCGCGAGACCACCGCGGCCGGCTCTTGTACTTACAAAGAATTTCCTCATCACCCCTTAACGCTGCAGCATCACGTTGTGGCCCACAAACCTCGAATCCAGGGCAAAGAGGTTCCGTGTCTCGTTGTCGTTGGTGCACTGCAACTAACGTTCTTGCGTTCGGAATGCGACGAGTTGGGAATCTGAGACGATATGTCTTCCTTGCCCCTATCGCATATTGCTTAACTTCTTCATAACTTAGGTGCATTCCAACTGATTCTCCAAAGGTGAATGCCTCCATTATGCCGAAGATGTGTTTGTTTCCTGCAAGGCTAATGGCAGCCGATTTCTTGGCAAGCTGACTGTTATTCGGGTGCGGCCGTGAGGATGCAAAACAGGTACTCTATGTAGTCAGGCATCGGTCACTTGGCGGCCAAGGTACGGCGATGCAGAGAACATCAGGTCGTAAAGTTTGTGATGTGTTTGTGGGAAGACTGTTCTATGCAGAGAAAAAAGAACCATGACACTTGTGTGTGCATGTAAAGGTACCGCATATTAAAAAATCTGAAGTTATGTCGGTTATACACTGTAGAATAGGATTAATCATGGACCAAATGTTCTTGAGAGTTTACTTATGGCTAGAACGAAATTATTAAACACAATATATCTTCTAAACCACACTTACGGCTGTAAGTGAGTAGCCTTTACTTGCGTGTGTGTGTTATCTTAAATACAAACCTGGGAATGCGAATTGACAACCTAAATCTGCTACTGAGCTCATAGCTACCTCATTTAAATGAAACTGAAAAAATCCTCTGTGTGTGAAAACCGATATCATTTATAAGCAAACCAATAATTTTACGCTCAGTAGACTTGGTCAGTGCGAACTTTTTGAAAAAAAGTTACTCTATAAAGAAAACTGTAATGTCGATATGTATAGAAATGTAACCTAAAACACACGAAAATTTCTGCACTGATATATGGCCCGGGTGAAATAAAGAAACAGACAGAACCTACGTTGGACATAGGAAGCGACACAATCACATATTATAAATCTCACCTGCAAAATGAAGAACTGGCGGAAATAGCAACACAGCAAGACTCCGCAACAGCAAAAAAATACTGCTAGAAACTAATTACAATTGGTCCAGGGAAACTGGGTTTATAATCTCGACACGGTATGCCAACGAACCACATGACTCAATCTTTAAGTTCTTAAATTTCGGTTAGGAAGGAACTTATCAAAGAAAACAATTATAGACTCTAATATGTAAATTCATTTAATCTAATAACTTCCATGGTAGAGTAAATTAACTCAGTAGAGCAACCAATACATTAATTATCAAAAACTCGACTGTGACGAGGGTGAAGTGGGCCAACAATATAAGTCTATTAAAAAAGATAAACTTCTTACGTCATCAAGTAGTACCCTGTTCTTCATTTCAAAATCCTTTTTTGTCCGTATGCCGTCCAGCCATTGTTCTGAGTCATCATTCCTTCTCGTAATAAATCTGCAACTCACATAGTTCCAAAAGTGCGTCCATGCATTACACTTTACCCTCAGCCAAACCCTGCCTGCTGAACACCGCAGCTATCCACTGCTGAGTGTCAAAGATTCTACGACTCCACTGAGCTGCCATCGCAGACAAAGATACTATTGCCTAACAACTGTTTCTCTGACCACAGTTCTTCAAATATACCATTGCCCTTTACAAATATAGACACATCCAATAACATCATCAAAAAATAGCCATCTTATACGGTATATGTATTTTTTATAAAGCGCGTGATTTCAGCTGCTGCCGTTCCCGAGTATTACTGTTAAAAATAATTTTTACCTGTAGGGCACTCTCGCACTAGAAAAAATACACATTATACAGTTCGAAATTGGTATTGTCAGTGAGCACGAATGTGCTGCCAGTTGTTTTACAAATTGCCTCTGCTTCTTCTATGGTTTATTAGCATTATACACTCCTGGAAATGGAAAAAAGAACACATTGACACCGGTGTGTCAGACCCACCATACTTGCTCCGGACACTGCGAGAGGGCTGTACAAGCAATGATCACACGCACGGCACAGCGGACACACCAGGAACCGCGGTGTTGGCCGTCGAATGGCGCTAGCTGCGCAGCATTTGTGCACCGCCGCCGTCAGTGTCAGCCAGTTTGCCGTGGCATACGGAGCTCCATCGCAGTCTTTAACACTGGTAGCATGCCGCGACAGCGTGGACGTGAACCGTATGTGCAGTTGACGGACTTTGAGCGAGGGCGTATAGTGGGCATGCGGGAGGCCGGGTGGACGTACCGCCGAATTGCTCAACACGTGGGGCGTGAGGTCTCCACAGTACATCGATGTTGTCACCAGTGGTCGGCGGAAGGTGCACGTGCCCGTCGACCTGGGACCGGATCGCAGCGACGCACGGATGCACGCCAAGACCGTAGGATCCTACGCAGTGCCGTAGGGGACCGCACCGCCACTTCCCAGCAAATTAGGGACACTGTTGCTCCTGGGGTATCGGCGAGGACCATTCGCAACCGTCTCCATGAAGCTGGGCTACGGTCCCGCACACCGTTAGGCCGTCTTCCGCTCACGCCCCAACATCGTGCAGCCCGCCTCCAGTGGTGTCGCGACAGGCGTGAATGGAGGGACGAATGGAGACGTGTCGTCTTCAGCGATGAGAGTTGCTTCTGCCTTGGTGCCAATGATGGTCGTATGCGTGTTTGGCGCCGCGCAGGTGAGCGCCACAATCAGGACTGCATACGACCGAGGCACACAGGGCCAACACCCGGCATCATGGTGTGGGGAGCGATCTCCTACACTGGCCGTACACCACTGGTGATCGTCGAGGGGACACTGAATAGTGCACGGTACATCCAAACCGTCATCGAACCCATCGTTACCATTCCTAGACCGGCAAGGGAACTTGCTGTTCCAACAGGAAAATGCACGTCCGCATGTATCCTGTGCCACCCAACGTGCTCTAGAAGGTGTAAGTCAACTACCCTGGCCAGCAAGATCTCCGGATCTGTCCCCCATTGAGCATGTTTGGGACTGGATGAAGCGTCGTCTCACGCGGTCTGCACGTCCAGCACGAACGCTGGTCCAACTGAGGCGCCAGGTGGAAATGGCATGGCAAGCCGTTCCACAGGACTACATCCAGCATCTCTACGATCGTCTCCATGGGAGAATAGCAGCCTGCATTGCTGCGAAAGGTGGATATACACTGTACTAGTGCCGACATTGTGCATGCTCTGTTGCCTGTGTCTATGTGCCTGTGGTTCTGTCAGTGTGATCATGTGATGTATCTGACTCCAGGAATGTGTCAATAAAGTTTCCCCTTCCTGGGACAATGAATTCACGGTGTTCTTATTTCAATTTCCAGGGGTGTATTTGTTGGCAAACTGCTTTACAGCTCTTTCCAAAGTACTTATTTACCAAGTTTATGTGTTTATTACATTGCGAGAGAAATGGACACATTCACGAAACTACATCTAAAACATTGTTACGTGGGGTGGTATATGGCAGCACAATAATTGCATAAGCCGCTGAGTTTCACTTTCAGGCAGAAATGGCAGCAAACGGCGATATCTTAGCTGTACTCCACTGCCCGCTTCGAAGACGTAGAGAGACTCCCAGCGGGGCAGGGACGCTGCCTTATTCGTTTCTTCCCCCTCCTCCTCTAAGACATCGGTCGCTAGCGGCGGGCGCGTTTCACATTTGTTCGCTTCAAACCGCAGCAATAATTAATGTTCGAAGTAATTTAATTCATTAAGCTGCAAGGCCTCCCTCCCCCCCCCCCCCCCCAATTCAGATTAAATTTCCTCCGTCGGCCGTTTCAGAGAGAAAGAAATTAAAATTTTGCTCTGCGGAAGTTCTTAATTATATATAATTATCCTTTATGATTGGAATCCGGATTATTCAGCGAAAACTGAAGGCAAAATCCTAACAGCAGAAGTAATTTCTTTCTCTTCTTCGCTTTTCTGGGCTTCAGTTCGCTGTTGAAACTTAGCAGAATAATATCGACCTTGGTTACCGTCAGTTTGTTAGCGGAATAAGATTGTAGCACTAGTCTTTCTGTATGTATCACATGGGCAGCTAAATGTGCGGTAATTTCATAAAAATTTTATGCAGGATGACGTGATTTACTCGTTTTAAACGTCTTCTGACTCATTTCAAATGTTGGTAACCTTCTCTTAGTTGTTACACGAATAATTTCAGGCACTTATAACATAATGACATATGTGCTTTCAACTTCTTACGAAAGAGACTAAGGTGAGGCTTTACGTCAAGGGCCTTAGTGACTGAGCACAAGGTGTTTTTTCGGACGAGTGATTTGAGCGTCAGTCTTCGTTTACATAAACACAACTTTTATTGTTATCCTCCATGACAATCACTGTCTTTTCTCAATTAAATCTACATTAATGCTGATAAAACGTTAGACATGTAATTGTTTTGTACATTCAACAATAAGATCATAAGTGTAAATGCATACAATATTTTGATTCCTTGCTGTTATCGTCACAGGTTCAGTGAGCCATACTAAAAGTGCTCTTTAATAACCCACCGCGATACAAATGAGCACATTTTACTTCGATGGTATACACGCTACTAAGATTGTCACTAAGCCAACAGGAAGTAGAAAAAGAACTAAGTATTTTGCAACAAGTGGCCGTAGCGAACGGATATACGTGTATGGAGGCGATGAATATTTATAATAAGATAAAGAAGAGGCAAGTGAAACAAACAGAAGGAAGACAAGTCGCAGTTAAGAGGGACAACAAGAGAAAATACGTGGCATTCATTTACAATGGAAGAATTACAGATTGAAAGATGCTTTCGTAAATCCAACACTGAAATAGGGTTCCGAACAAATAACACGCTAAAACTGAAGCTCCGGCACAAAATACGTAATAGTAGGAATACATTTGAGGATTCAGATATGTATAAGACCAAATGTGTTGACTTCTGTGAACAATACATATGGCAGACTGGTAGGAACTTTGAAACCAGATTCAGGGAGCACACCTACTCTCAAAACAAAACAGCGTTTGCGGTACGCATATGGCTGTCTTAAAGCACCCAGTCACGAACACTCAATAAAACTTAGACATCCTCCATAGAGCTCATAAGGGACGGTTTCTTAACATTTTGGAAGAAGTTGAAATATACACCCACAAAAAGAAAGATCCGGATTTAATCCTCAACGAGCAAAGTGAGTTCAATCATAACGCCTATTTTAGTATTAATGACGACTTACTGAGATGATCACTGTTGCGTATAGAAGTCCAAGCCGAAGGATGAGATATGGTGCACGGTGAATAAGGTGGAAGATGCGTGCAGCGCCTAACGTCGTTGACGGGGCCCTGCTGCACGGCCCTCGTACCCACGGCGATGGACATCAGACGACTGAACGGCTCGCGGCACAACACCGAAACAGCGGGAACCACGGAAGCAGACCGTGGAGGAAAGCAAGTCTAAACCATCGCCATGGATATAGAAATCGCCTTTTGTTTTCGATCGTACAAAAAATAATTTTACTGTGTATTTTAATTTTGACAAGTACAGATTTTAACTAAGTATTTTTATGGATAAATGTAAATTAGAAAAATCTACTTAATACAGTATGTGAATATATGTAATGTAACGAATGTACCAGACACAATCTGTCGGTTAGAGTTTTATAATTAGTATAAATGACGCGCATTCTACCAAACCAATTTAAAGTGACGCAGCATGTGATGGTTGCTGTGTGTGGATGGGTTACTCCTGTAACCGAAATTGCAGGTACGTTCTGGTACATTTGATGTTGATCGGATAGGATGAAAAAGGTTTGCATTTGTGAAATAGTAAAGTAGTATCATTGTCGTTTCAGATCTGAAGATGGTTCTAGATTAACCGAAACCGGTCATGTGAATAAACATTTTTGCAATCAAGACGGATTATAAGTAACATTGAGCATTTTTTTTTAGCAAGAACGATATTCTTTATATCACATTGTTCACTGAACATTTACAATGCCGCGTGCAAACCGCCCTTCTTCTCTTGAACATCAGATCCTTAGCGGAAAAATGTTCATATTGGAGCACAAAACGGCTAACAGGCTCCTGTTTTAAAAGACCGACGGAAAAGTGGTTCCCTTTTCTCTGCCACAGCAGGGTATGTCATGCACATGGAAAAAACTTTATGGGTCAGTAAAATTTTGATAGTTTACTTGTCTGAAAGTGAAATGAAGCAGAACTAATTTTACACCTCATATCAGATTTTACATGCCAAGTGCTACAGCACGGGATTCCCAGAACCCTTCTGATGATAACGGGGACACTTTACGGCACATTTCTCCGTGCTACTCCACTCTCCACTTTATGAGCTACGTCGGTCGCCTCACACCGGATATTACATGCGTTCTTTACGTATACAACCAGGGCAACTTCAAATCTCTGTATCTCGGAAACGGATAAAGAGGGGGTTGTTTGGGGAAGGAGACCAGACAGCGAGGTCATCGGTCTCATCGGATTAGGGAAGGACGGGGAAGGAAGTCGGCCGTGCCCTTTGAAAGGAACCATCCCGGCATTTGCCAGGAGCGATTTAGGGGAATCACGGAAAACCTAAATCAGGATGGCCGGACGCGGGATTGAACCGTCATCCTCCCGGATAAAGATGCCAAGGAAATATTCGAAGTCGTTCGAGATCGAATCTTAGGAATATATCGTAAAAATTACAACCATCTGTTTGCATAACCGTCTCTGAATTTCATGTCTGGGGTAAGTTTGGTGGATAGCGGGAGTGTTTAAACTCAGAACAGTGTTCCTGGAGCCACTCTGTAGCAATTCAGGACGTGTGGGGTGTCGCATTGTCCTGCTGGTATTGCACACTGAACATGAATGGATGCGGGTGATCAGACAGGATGGTTACGTACCTGTCAGCTGTCAGAGTCGTATCCAGACGTATCAGGGGTCCCATATCACTCTAACTGCGCACGCCCCATAGCTTGAAGAGCCCCTGCTCACATGCAGGGTCTATGGATTCATGAGGTTGTCTCCAAACCCGTACACGTCCATCCGCTCGATACAATTTTAAACGAGACTCGTCCGACCAGGCAACATGTTTCTGGTCATCAACAGTCTAATGTCGGTGGTCAGTGGGCCCAGGCGAGACGTAAAGCTTTGTGTCGTGCAGTCATCAAGGGTACACGAGTGGGCCTGAGGCTCCGAATGTTCATGACGATGATGTCTCGTTAATGGGTCGCACGTTAACACTTGTTATGGCCCAGCATTGAAATCTGCAGCAATTTGCGGAAGGGTTGCACTTCTCTCACGTTGACCGATTCTCTTCAGCCGTCGTTGGTCCCGTTGTTGCAGGATGTTTTTCCGGCCGCAGCCACGTCGGTAATCTGATGTTTTACCGGATTCCTGATATTCAAGGTACACTTGTGAAATGGTCGTAAGGAAAATCGACACTTCATCGCCACCTCGGAAATGCTAAGTCCCATCGCTCATGAGCCGACTATAACACCACGTTCAAATTCACTTAAATCTTGATAACATGCCATTGTAGCTGCAGTAACCGATCTGACAACTGTGACAGACACTTGTTGTCTTATACAGACGTTGCCGACCGCAGCGTCATATTCTGCCTATTTACATATCTCTGTACTGTACTGTATTTGAATACGCATGCCTATACCAGCTTTTCTTTCTTTTTTTTTCCAGTTAGGTAGAGCATGCTGTCGGCTGCATACCGATACATTATAAAAAAAAATCATCATTAGTGGCAATCATTGCGAATGTACTTCAAATAGTCTGCAGCAAAATTTCCAGCAAACTGATTTACGTGGAAATTGTTTCTTGTGGGAAGTTAAAACTGGGTTGATGGTCGTGATTTGAAATAGCTGCCTGTCGAGGGTTGTACGCTCCGCAATACGCCACGCGTTCACGTCTGACTGATAAACTCAGAGCTTCAGCTTGTCACAGGGCGTGTTACTAATACACATACTTGGAAGAATGTGTGTTACCCATAGCCTCAGTGGTGTTGTTAAGAAATAGTTACCATATTTCGTGCAAAGCAGACGCAGTGTTGATTGTGTGTGACCACTTAGAACTGTGTCCCTGACCAAAACTCGAGCGCAGATAGCTGTCTCGCGCATAAACAGCGATTCCACGGTGTTTCATACACATTCTTCGAAACACAGTTTATAGCGCTTAATGTAATTTGTATAATCATTTTAGTGTTGAGTATGGCACAAGCTTTCGATTGCTACGCCATTAAACGCATACAATAGAAATATTTAATTTTGTCACGGATCCCTTTTCTGTAACGTTTTATATCCTTATGAAAAATTTGTATCGCTGAATCTGTGGAGATAGTAAACATGGTTTGCGTTTAAAATATAAGCGGCAGAGGCTAAAATTTCCAATCGTCTACTAGTATTAAACATAGGCCTTAATTTGAGTAAGAAATTTCTGAGAGTGTATGCTGGGAGTTCAGCATTGTTCGGTAAAAAATTATAGACTGTGAGAATACCGGAACAGAACAGAATCTAAACGTTTGAGATCAGGTGCTACAGAAGAATGTTGAAAATCAGGTGTACTGATAAGATAAGGAATGAGTACGTTCTGCGAAAAAAACGGCGAAGAAAGGATCATTGGAAAACACTGAGAAGAAGAAGGCACAGGATGTTAGGACACCAGTTAAGACGTCACAGAACCTTCCGCGGTATTAGAGGAAACTATGGAGAATGCAAACTGTTGAGGAAGACAGAAACTGGGATACATCAAAGACTTACGGCGGACGTAGGGTGTAAGGGGACGTAGGGGAAATGAAGAAGTTAGCGCGAGAGAGGAATTCGTGGCGAGCCGCATCAAATCAGAAAACTGCTGATTGAAAAACTAGTCTTCGGACTAGTCGAAAGCGAACAATCGTGACTGCCTCTTCTGTGCCAATGTTTACATGTCAGAGTAGGACCTACGCATAAAGTCCCCAGTTGGCTGCCTACAGTCGGTCTATATCTTCACCTTCAATAAATTGAAGCGCGATCTAGAACCACGCATGTTATTCTCTTGATACAGTATAACGCATGTTCATATTGTCCTCCCTTCTAATTCGTGTTTCCCACTATTTCTTTCCTCGTTAATTCTTATTTCTTATCATTCTCCTTGATTGTAATCATTCTTTCTTAACTCCGCCGCTCAAACGCTTCGATCAACTTTTCCTTAGGTTTTTCCACAGCCCATTCACAGTCTTGCGCTCCACACGCACGCTCTACAAAATTTCTACCTCAAATTACTTGTTTTTTATGAGATTGTTAGCCTCCTTTCGGCCAGAAATGCTATCTGTACCCTTGCTAATCTGCTCTTCTTTGCTTCGTCCGGCATGCTTTATTTTGCTTCCAAGTTAATGGAATTCCTGAACTTCGTCTACTCTGTGGTCCCTAATTTTGCGTCTAGCTTGTCGATAATCTCAGCTCTTGTACACCTCATCACTTTTATCTTCCCTCGGTTTATTCTCAATATATATTCAATGTCTATTAAACTTTGTTCCATACAACTGCTCCCGTAATTTTTCCTCGTTTTCAGTGAAGATAGTAATGTCATCAAAGAGTTTTACTGTTGACATCCTTTCACACTAGAATAGAATCCCACTCGTGAACTTTTGTTTTCTCTCCGTCATTGCTTCTTCCATATACGTATTGAACAGAAGGCAGCAATACTGCATCCCTGGCGTACACCCTTTTTAACCGAGGACATCGTTGCTGTAATTGTCATATTAACAACGCTTATAGATATGCCGAAGAAGAATAGAATCGCCGGCCGATGTGGCCGAGCGATTCTAGGCGCTTCAGTCCAGAACCGCGCTGCTGCTACGGTCGCAGGTTCGAATCCTGCCTCTGGTATGGATGTGTCTGATGTCCTTAGTTAGTTTTAAGTAGTCCTAAGTGTAAGGGATTGAAGACCTCAGATGTTTAGTCCCATAGTGCTTAGAGCTATTTGAACCATCTGAAGAACAGAATCGAAGCGTTTCGGAAGTGGTGCTACAAACGAATGCTGAAAACTAGGTGGACTGATAATGTAAGAAAATGAGGTTCTCAGCAGAATAAAGGAGGACAGAAATAGGTACAAAACACTGACGAGAAAACATTGGCACTAGAAGAAGTTGCAGAGACCATAAACTGTAAGCGAAAACAGAGAGTAAAATACATCCGATCAATAATTGCGGACATTGGGTATAAGAACTACTCAGAGAAGAAGAGGCTGGCACAGGAGCGAATGTGGTGGTGCGCCGTGCCAGTCGTTTAAGAGGAATGATGACACCCCTAAAAGAATTTCGAAAAAGGAACAGATCAAATGTTTTGCCAAACGATTTGGCTAAAAGTAAGAAATTATCAGTTACCCTGATTTATTTCAAGCAACTTGTTTTTGTGCAAAACTAGACATAGCGCTGGTCAATTTGACATGGGGATTTGTCCATTTACCATTCATAATTTGGCTATGAAAATTCGGACGAAAATTCGTTGTATAATATACGCTCCAACATTTGACCAATAATGAATAATATTAGGTTGTTGTTTTACAACATGTACACCATCTCTAGACTAATTTCTTCCTCGTGCTGTCCTTCTTTTATTACGCCTCATCCAGATTCCCCCCCCCCCCCTCCCCCGCACACATACAGTTTTTTTAATCTGAATGATATTCTGCTTTATTCCCTTTACATTCAATTTAGCATCAAAGTATTCTCTTACGTAACCGCTACACTTCTGAAATGACGTGTGCTCTTTGTTCGTACCTCAGTCTCCGTGTGTATTGCAGGGTGAACATTGATAAAACCGACAAACTGCATGGCCGGATTTCTGACTGAAAATGGAGGAAAAACGTGGTATGAACATGTGTCCGGAAATGGAGGATGTGCGTGCAGCGACAAGAAGTCGTCCCGGATCACAGCTGCATCGGATCTACGGCACGCCAGACGTTCGAAGTGGCTTCCGTGGGACTGCAAGCGACAGGGATAGAAGCGGTTGTCAAGCAGGATACACATATTCGTACTTTGGCTGCCATCATGTTGGCGATGGTGAGTCATTTGCCTGGAGCTTGTATTAGGGCTTGTCTCAATATCCTGTAGAACCCGGCCCTACAAATCTAGTGTGCGCTGCGCCGCCTCCTTGCACGTTCGTCTGTCTGGAAGGACCACCGATCACACATACGCACTAAAAGGGCGTTTCTGCGATATGGCTGGTGTCTGTGATGGTACTTGTTTGTACAGCCGTGCTGCCCCTCTACCGTTTGTATCTCCTTGACGGTACACAAACACCATGTTGGCTTGTTCCTGTCACGAATACAGGACCGCTCTGCTGCTTACAGTACGCTGCGTCAGTCACACAGCCTGCAACACAGAAGGAGCACACGACACGTGGTCAGAGGAACTTTCATTCGCCAGAGCCATCTACCGTGGCAACAAAGCGTTTCCGGATAGATGTTCATAGGATCATTTTTCCTTCACTTCCAGACAGTTATTCGCCCCTTCAGTTTGTCGGTTTTATTAATGTTCACCCTGTACTTTTTAAATGATGTTTTCCAAGAGTGTAACCTCTTTGACGATGATACTAATAGTCTCCGCACGGCATTGTAAGCTGACATCCAGCAACGAAATAAATTAATATTGTACAACATCCACACTCATATGTTTTCCATTTATAATTATGCTTATCTAATGTAGCAATAATTAAAATTATATATTAACACCTTTGGCGACGGGCGTTGATGTATATCAACGAGGACAGGTAAAAGTGTATTCCCCGACCGGGACTCGAACCAGGGACCTCCTGCTTACATGACAGACGCGCTATCCATTTTTTAAATTTTTTTTATAATCTCGTTTTGTTCGTATTCATTCGTTGCATCTGCTCGGGGCGGACGTCGCAAGACATCCGTTTTAATTCGTCGTTGATCCATTAACTCAGTTTTTTTATTACAGAGGACAGCTAAGACAGCTAACCCTCTGACCAAACACTTTTCTTTTTTTTCTTCGTTGGTGATCGTTGTGTTTGGTCGTTGCGGACGTCACATGACATCCGTTTAAGTTCGTTTGTTGATCCTTTCACTCAGTTTTTTTATTACAGAGGCCAACCAGCCCTCTGAGCGAACACGCTGAGCTACCGTGCCGGCGCACTCCTCCCGCGAGACCCACATTCTCACCTTCTACACTCCTGGAAATTGAAATAAGAACACCGTGAATTCATTGTCCCAGGAAGGGGAAACTTTATTGACACATTCCTGGGGTCAGATACATCACATGATCACACTGACAGAACCACAGGCACATAGACACAGGCAACAGAGCATGCACAATGTCGGCACTAGTACAGTGTATATCCACCTTTCGCAGCAATGCAGGCTGCTATTCTCCCATGGAGACGATCGTAGAGATGCTGGATGTAGTCCTGTGGAACGGCTTGCCATGCCATTTCCACCTGGCGCCTCAGTTGGACCAGCGTTCGTGCTGGACGTGCAGACCGCGTGAGACGACGCTTCATCCAGTCCCAAACATGCTCAATGGGGGACAGATCCGGAGATCTTGCTGGCCAGGGTAGTTGACTTACACCTTCTAGAGCACGTTGGGTGGCACGGGATTCATGCGGACGTGCATTGTCCTGTTGGAACAGCAAGTTCCCTTGCCGGTCTAGGAATGGTAGAACGATGGGTTCGATGACGGTTTGGATGTACCGTGCACTATTCAGTGTCCCCTCGACGATCACCAGTGGTGTACGGCCAGTGTAGGAGATCGCTCCCCACACCATGATGCCGGGTGTTGGCCCTGTGTGCCTCGGTCGTATGCAGTCCTGATTGTGGCGCTCACCTGCACGGCGCCAAACACGCATACGACCATCATTGGCACCAAGGCAGAAGCGACTCTCATCGCTGAAGACGACACGTCTCCATTCGTCCCTCCATTCACGCCTGTCGCGACACCACTGGAGGCGGGCTGCACGATGTTGGGGCGTGAGCGGAAGACGGCCTAACGGTGTGCGGGACCGTGGCCCAGCTTCATGGAGACGGTTGCGAATGGTCCTCGCCGATACCCCAGGAGCAACAGTGTCCCTAATTTGCTGGGAAGTGGCGGTGCGGTCCCCTACGGCACTGCGTAGGATCCTACGGTCTTGGCGTGCATCCGTGCGTCGCTGCGGTCCGGTCCCAGGTCGACGGGCACGTGCACCTTCCGCCGACCACTGGCGACAACATCGATGTACTGTGGAGACCTCACGCCCCACGTGTTGAGCAATTCGGCGGTACGTCCACCCGGCCTCCCGCATGCCCACTATACGCCCTCGCTCAAAGTCCGTCAACTGCACATACGGTTCACGTCCACGCTGTCGCGGCATGCTACCAGTGTTAAAGACTGCGATGGAGCTCCGTATGCCACGGCAAACTGGCTGACACTGACGGCGGCGGTGCACAAATGCTGCGCAGCTATCGCCATTCGACGGCCAACACCGCGGTTCCTGGTGTGTCCGCTGTGCCGTGCGTGTGATCATTGCTTGTACAGCCCTCTCGCAGTGTCCGGAGCAAGTATGGTGGGTCTGACACACCGGTGTCAATGTGTTCTTTTCTCCATTTCCAGGAGTGTATGTCCACACACTACATTCGTAGTGTCCCTACCCAATACATTCATTACTCGTGGAAGACATTCTTACCAAGTCCCGTAACAGTTCGGGTAATATGTGTGCATCTGCACAGAAGAAGGTCATGGCTGTATTGCCAGAACTATACACTTATATAGATATGGTGTCTGCTCTTTCGGACATGTCTCTGTAATAAGAAAAAACTGAATGAAAGGACCAACAACGAACTTCAACGGATGTCATGTGATGTCCGTTACGACCAAATACAACGAACAAAATAAAAAAAAGATGGATAGAGCGTCTGCCATGTAAGCAGGAGATCCCGGGTTCAAGTGCCGGTCGGGGCACACATTTTCACCTGTCGTCGTTGATATATATCAACGCCCGTCAGCAGAGGAAGGTATTAATACATAAGTCTAATTTCGTTCTGGACGGCTGCAGGACATTCTTATATCCATATAACAATACAGCAATAGTCCGGATGTATAGCGCTTATGAACACTCCAGTTTCCCAATAAGACGAAAGAGATACGCTCACTGGATTTTGCTGAAAGTGCCCTGACATAGAAATTTAATATTTTTATGAGCTCTGAAACACCGTCGAAATGTCGTTTACTTCACCGTTAAAGGCACGGCAATGGCAGCCATGTCCCAAGATTCGGTACACATGTTATCGCACTTCCGCTCTTTTGTGCTACAAAATAATTTCGTCTTTGAAGACACAAAAGAATTAAAGACATTAGCTGCCAGTCGGCTTGATTTGTACCAAAGGGGCAAGTTCAAAATCTGTGCCAGACCAAGGTTCGAACCTGGGTCTCCTGCTTACTACGCAGATGCACTAAACACTGTGTTATGATGACGACGAACGAGTCGTCGCATATGTTGACTGGTGGCCAATGCTAAATAGAAACACATAAATTACAGCAGGTTTGCCGGCCAGAGTGGCCGTGCGGTTCTAGGCGCTGCAGTCTGGAACCGAACGACCGCTACGGTCGCAGGTTCGAATCCTGCCTCGGGCATGGATGTGTGTGATGCCCTTAGGTTAGTTAGGTTTAAGTAGTTCTAAGTTCTAGGCGACTGATGACCTCAGAAGTTAAGTCGCATAGTGCTCAGAGCCATTTGAACCATTTGAACAGCAGGTTTGGCAGTAACGTCGATAAGGTACTGGCTGTATGGTCTGGATCTGCAACGACTAAAATAATAAGTCATTGCTAAAAAGTAATATTTATTGTACTTAACTGGTTGTACAGGATTCTTCCTGGCTGCATACATATAATTATGTACAGATATTGAGGCCTCACTTAGGCCATACGTTACTAAGCGCCTTGTTAGAGGTTGCTTCCTATCAGCTGAAGGCTATGCTACTTTACTACTTGACGTCCCGATCAAGAGTGGACAAGAGCTCGCTACAAACTTAATACAAGCCGCGGGTCCAACGATAACTAACACGGACCGCGGACGATAACTGCAATCAAAAATGGTTCAAATGGCTCTGAGCACTATGGGACTCAACTGCTGAGGTCATTAGTCCCCTAGAACTTAGAACTAGTTAAACCTAACTAACCTAAGGACATCACACACATCCATGCCCGAGGCAGGATTCGAACCTGCGACCGCAGCGGTCTCGCGGTTCCAGACTGCAGTGCCAGAACCGCGCGGCCACTTCGTCCGGCGATAACTACAATCCCTCACAAGTGTGGTATCGAACGTTGATACCACACACTACGCCATCTTGTTTCTTTTCTTTATTTTTTAAATCTCATTTTGTTCGCAGTCGTTCGTTGCGTTCGTCCCATGACACCCGTTCAATTCATCGTTGATCTGTCCACTCAGTTTTTTTTTTTTTTTTTTTTTTTTTTTTATTGCACGGGGCAGCTAGCCCGCTGACCGAACAGGCTGAGCTACCGTGCCGGCCCATCTGAGACACGAATACGCTTTAGCGCTCTCCTCAGCAGACCCTAATCCTCAGCTTATACCGCACTCTACAGATGTATTTCCGCTGCTCATTAGCCCCGTTACTCGCGACATCCGCCAATTTCCGTAAATGATGATGATGTTTGGTTTGTGGGGCGCTCAACTGCGTGGTTATCAGCGCCGGTACAATTACCCAATCTATGCTCAGTCCTATTTCGCCACTTTGCTGGACGATGATGAAATGATGAGGACAACACAAACACCCAGTCATCTCGAGGCAGGTGAAAATCCCTGACCCCGCCGGAAATCGAACCCGGGACCCCGTGCTCGGGAAGCGAGAACGCTACCGCGAGAGCACGAGCGGCGGACAAAAAATTTTTTCCGTAAAAGTTCGAGCTTGGATTGCGTCTGCCCTGAAGGGATCATTGGCCGTCGTCGCCTTAATTATACAGGGTGGACCATAATGCGGAGTAAATCAGGATGGAGATGAGATACAGCAAAATGTTTTAGATCAAAGTTACAGGTGGCAAACAGAGGCACGCACTGTTACTAATGGCCGTGACCTTGAACGTGATTTTCAATGTAATTTTTAAGTTCAAGTGTTTTTTTTTTTATAATGGCAACCTTAACATTTGATTTACGATTTGAAAAGAGCCGCAAATTTTACATATAAAACGGTGCATTATTCAAGTTTATCGCAAGGTTGAATCACGGTCAGATAAGCAAATTAGTTTTTATTCTACATCTACATCTACATAGATGTGGCGGAGGGTACCCTGTACCACAACTAGACATTTCCTTTCCTGTTCCACTCGCAAATAGAGCGAGGGAAAAATTACTGTCTATGTGCTTCGGTATGAGCGCAAATTTTTCGAATCTTCTAGGAGGGACTGACTCGGAATAGAGGAGGAATACAGCAAATTACAATGTTTGATGAAGATTGGAGCGGGCATAAGAGTCATATCTTTATCAATAACCATGATTTTAAAGATGATTTTCTTATGTCAGTCTAAGGTTGAGTTTTATTTGATGGAAACCCTTATTTGGCCAACTCAACGCTATTTTTTGCATTGTGTAAGATTATAAATAAATAAGCACTCAGATATCGATATTAACAATCTGAGGGCGAAACATGGGAGCGCGATTCTAACCATTGTTGTGAGACAAGTAACAATCTGAGGGTGAAAGTTGGGAGCGCGATTCTAAGTATTGTCGGTCGAGAGCTCAGAGACAGAAGATGTGTCCACGCTGCCCTAACGGACCAGGAGGGATTTAGTTGGTTTAACTGTCCTTCAAGATGGAATACAAGGTAAAATTCGCAAGCTTAACGCAAAGCGCAATTGCAGGGTTAGGCTCTGATTGTTAGTCCGAGTTTGCAATAATCCCATGTTTTGCTTGTCAGTTAAAGAAGCCTCCTTATCCTCCAAATAATAATAATTATTCTCCACATCCAATTCACAAAAATGCCATGGTTGTTAAGTGTTAATCTAACTTTGAAATTGAAATAATTTGTTAATCTGGCACTCAGACTTAATTGATTCTTATGTCATTGTCAGGCATTTCGCCATTATTAATGGTTATCAAACTATTTTTGGTCATGATGACTTCTAATGTTTTAAATAGGCTTGATGTATGAAATCCCTTCTCAAAAGTTATTTAATAGGTAACAGAACCCAAGAGTCATTCTGAGTAACAATAAGCTTTAGCCGGTGCTGCTGCTACACGCTGCTGCGAATTGCTGTAAACCACATGCAAAAAGGCAGTCATCTAAAGAGGTGAGTGCAAAACGTAGGGCCAAAACAGAGACACTGACACTCCACAATATGCCACGTACTGTAATCCAGCAAATTCCGTTGCACAAGTCTGATTCTGTATCACCTGCAAAGTTCTTATTCAAATATTCAGTCAGGTAGCTTATCCAAATGTTAGTTTTAAGTTTTTCATGTAACGATCTGTTAGGGCTTAAATGACAGTGAACCTGACACTCATACAACATGCACACAGTGTTATGCAGGTTAGATTCCGAGAACATAGGCAATATTTACTGTATGTGAGTTACATATTAGTTGTAGGTACGTTACAACGTGTTTATTGCAAAAATTAATACTTCATAAAGTATAGATGTTACTGTGAGATTTGCAACACAGGACAAACATAAATAAAACGTAGCTCTCTGATTTGCAAGTCGCTGCATGAGTCCCCTGAATTCTCATTCTTCGAGATGCCCTTTCCTGTTCGTTATTAACGCTGTATTTTGCTGTATCCCTCCTCTACTGTAAATTAATCCCTACTAGAACCAAAAACATATTTGCTTATTTGACCTTCTACGAACAGCCATGATCTTGAAAAATATATCATATCACACGTAAAATTCGCTGCTCTTTTCAAATCCTGAATCAAATGTTAACGTTCCCATTTTAAAAAATCACTGTAACCTCTAAATCACCTTGAAAATCATGTCCAAGGTCACGGCCAATGGTAGCATTGCGTGACCCTCTTTGCATCCTAAACTTTTATCTAAAATATTTTGCTATCTCTCATCTCCATCCCGAGTTATTCCCCATTATGGATTAAAATCCGACACTCTGTATATGTGGTGTCTGTTCTTTCTGACAAGTCCGATACCACATATACATGATTTCGTCTTTGTTTGGGTTACTATTAAATCGGCGTTTTGTATTCTTTACTACCTGTAATTTTTGGCATAATGATCCATGATTTCATTGAAGTTTCGCTTTATTTGAATCCCACAATTTTGACAGTATTTAGATAAAAGTTGTTGCTCCTAGCATAATGATTAAATTTGCACTCACAGATCTCGCTGTTAATGGGTCACTGAGACACAGCTTCGCCAACTCTCCCGGCGTGTACTACGTAGCCGCATGCTCCTCTTGCCGAACTTTGATACCTGCCGGACTGAGCTAATAAAGGGTGGAGGGGACTCAGCTCTACGCAGTGTAGCGGAGTCACTGACGGTGCGGCCCACTTAATCTCGTTTGAGCAGCCGGCAGCTGCGGAAAGCAAATAGAGGGAGGCTAATGCAGCAGCGGCGGCGCCCGGACAACAACACAGGGGCGGGCCAATTACTTTGTAGCCGCGGTACAGTTGGCGGTGCTGCACACACAGGGGACGGCGCCTGATATTCGCGAGAGCAGAGTTCATCGAGATTTTGTAGCGAGGGGCCGCTGGCTGAATACAGCGTTGCAATCAATTAGCATTCATATTTAACGACGGCGATATCGAGGGAACATCCACTACGAACATTTACTACCTGTTCACCACCTGTTTTGCTCATTATAAATGGTTACGTGAAAGCCTGGGTCTGCGAAAACAATTTTCAGAAGTCATAAAGTAAAAGTTGGGCTTTTCACATCAAATAAACTACAACAATAACTAATACATAATATAAAGTATAATCAAGACCCATAATCAGACTCTGCAAAGTAACATTTCAAGAATCTCCGTGTTCATCCTAGGACAAACAGGCCGAAATTTCAGCACCAGGCACACAGAGCACGTTATGTACTACAACAGACACAACACATCAGCAATAGCACACACATACATAGTACAGGACACCACCTTGGAAAAGTAGAGAAAAATGTCAAAGTATTCCACGAACTAAATAAAGGGTATAAAATGGATTTCATTGACGAACTGAGGATATATTCTCATCACAGCAAAAATGAAGACAAAATTTTAAACGAGAAACTTGATAACGAATCGAAGAATTTTTTAAGAAAAGAAATTTTTTAAGAAAAGAATTTCTTAAGAAAAGAAATACCAACACATGGAAATAAGCACCTTTGTGAAACAGATACAAGCAAATTATGATACTTATTGTTAAGATAAATACTGCCTGTACAGAAGCATATCATACCCTGTGGAAGACCTGTAACATTATCTCTGTCAACTACATCTAAAAACATCTTTGTAAATTTTTTTAAATGAACACATCGCCGTTTGACTATATTGTTGTTTATTTAATTGTTGAAGCGTTTTGTTAACCATAGGAAGGCAGCCGAATGTTTAGCTGAACTCTCCAACAAGATCACTGACGAGGAACAAACACCAGCTGATTGGCAACAGAGCACCACTGTGTCTATTCTTAAGAAGGGAAATCCCGCTGAGTGCACCAGCTACCGTCCCATTCGACTTCTCTGACAGGCCATGAAAGTCTTTGAGCGTGTTCTGGACCAAAGGATCCGTGAGATCACACAGATTTCCAGAAACCAAGCTGGGTTTATGAAGAACTGGGGCACAACTGATGCGAATCAGGCTGCAAGCTCTTAGTCGAGAAACATCGTGAGAAAGCCAAGCCGCTGCCTCTAGCATTCCTGGATCTCGAAAAGGCCTTTGATCGGGTGCCACACAGTCTCATCTGGCTAGCACTTCGACAGCATGATGTGCCAGAGCAGCGTATTAACTGGTTGCAGTTACTATATGCACAGCCGAGAAGTCATGTCCGTACAACCTCAAGACTATCCAAGGACTTCCTCATCACAGTCGGCGTCCATCAAGTTTCTGCATTCTCGTAATGGACACCGTGACAGCTGACCTCCACTGGCCATTACCATGGACCCTACTTTATGCTGACGACGTGATACTGGCAACAGAGAACAAGCTTGATCCACAGACCCAAACTCAAAAATGGAATGACCTGTTGGCGCAACACCGGTTGCGCCTTAATTTGAAGAAAACCGAGCACTTGACTTCAGAGAGACATGAAATGGGAACCATCACCATTAATGGTGAAGATCTGACTCGTGTGAGTAAGTTTAAGTACCTTGGTTCCACGATCACTGTTGACTACCGACTTACCGAAGAGGTGAACACCAGAACTCAGGCAGCCTGGATGAAGTGGCGAGCAACAACCGGAGCAAGATGAAAGACAATATAAAATCAAAAATCTATCGCACTGTCATTCGACCAGTCGCCTTGTATGGCTGTGAGTGATGGCCGACTACAGTTGAGACAGCACGCCGCCTAAGTGTAATGGAAACAAAGATGCTAAGGTGGACAGTGGGCCTCACTAAGTTAGATCATATTTCCAATGACAGCCTTAGGAAACAGTTTGGTGTTGTACCGATCCAAGAGAAGATGCGTGAGAGTCGTCTGCGATGGTTTGGGCAAGTTTTACAGACCAGTGATGACTCTGGTGCCAAGGAGGGTTGCACACTTGACGTCGTCGGCAGAAGACCAAAAGGATGACCTAAGCAACGTTGGGCTGATACGATTCATAAAGACCTTAAATGCGTGAACATCCACCAAGATGCAGCACGTGATACAGCGAAATTGAGCCACGGACCCATGTAGCGGATCCCGCAGGCACGCCGGACGAACTCTGAAGGAAAAGTAGAAGTTTTTTATTTAGTTACGGCCTCAAGTGATTGAGTTTATATCATTAACATATATTGCAGGATATCAAGCTCAAAATTAGTCATAAATTAAGAAAATTACTGACTGGTGACGGTGATTTCAGATCTGAAATTTCGTGGGAAGCCGATGTCGTTCTTAATTTGTGGCCAATTTGGAGCCTGATATAAAATTTTGTTGCTCAGCAACATCAAAGACTATCTTTGTAACTGATTGTTTATGCAAGTTGGTTCAAATGGCTCTGAGCACTATGGGACTTAACATCTGAGGTCACCAGTCCCCTGCACTGAAAGTTCTGTGTGATGTCTAACATGGGTGAGCCTGTGCACAAATTGATCATAAGACAACTTTAAGTAGTAGTTCTTCCAAATTTTGCCATACCTACATACGAAAATCGACAATTAACTAAAAAGTGCGCGTTTTTTCTGTATTGCAGTAAAATCAACAGAACAAAGCAGAACCTCACATATCGAAAACATTACGTAGAAATGGCATAGTACAAAGAGAAAACACAGTTGAAAATGGGAATCATTTCCCGAAACGCTTCGTGTAAAATATGCATAAAAGAAAATTGTGACTGGTAGTAGAAAATTTATTTGTATACAAGACTCCATAGTGAGTAAATGATCTTCCTCAGTGGAAAGACCACATAAAACTAATCACTGGAAAGTCAGATGTTACACTGAGATTCACTGCATGGGTACTCAGGCGGTGTTGTCTACCCATGAAGGAAGTAGTTCACGAAACCATCGTTCGTCCGATTCCTGAATATCGTTCATCAGTATTGGATCTCTACTAATTGGAGTGATAGAGAAAATACAGAAGGTCCAGTTTGATCCTGGTTCATTTCGTAAGAGCGAGAGTGCGGCGGAGATGCTCATATATCAGTCGTAAACGCTACAAGAAAGGCGTTATATCGAGTGATTACAATTAAAGGGCAACTACTCAGAGGACAGGTGTGGGCTGTAATTATTGTATGGCAGCCAAACTTGGTACATATTCTAATGCTTTAATGCGGAACCGATTTAAGCTCAAAAAATTAGTTCCAGTTGCGGCCAACAGATAAAAATCTGGCGCTGTGAATGCAAGAAAGATGTATAGAAATGTTTCCACTAGAAACGAGAAGTGAGCATGAAGCGTCAAAAAAATGTGAAAAACATTATCTTGATTTTATTATTGACCGCCGCTCACACAATTTGTTGAATATGAACTCCGGAGACGCCGGCGAGATGCTCCATCCACAGAACAACGTGATCAACAGTTGCTCGCAGCAATTCCGGTGGGATCTGAGAAACGTGTTTCTGTATACTGGCCTCCAGATCAGGCAGAGGTCGAACGTGTTCCTGGAAAACTCCTTCTTTTGGGTATCCACAGAGCCAGAAGTCACATGGATTCAGAACAGGCGATCTTGCAGGCCATGCATCTGGAAAACATCTGGAGTAACACGTTGTTGGAAGGTTGCGTTAAGCAGATCTTTCACCGGACGAGCGACATGGTGGTTTCCGCACAGGCGCGCTCTTCCATAGCATCAATCACTTGCTGCACAAGGACGTCTCGATAACGTGCAGACGTCATGGTCCACGTCTGGGTGTATTCTCTCCAAAGAAGAACGGACCGTGAATAAAGGCGCTTGTGAATCCAAACTACACAGCCACATTGGACGAGTGCGATGGCTCTTCGTGCACAACACGCGGTCCAACAGTACCCCAAATTCGGCGGTTCTGAGTATTAACTGCACCTCGTAGTGTAATGTGTGTATCGTCACTCCATAGAATATTGCTCGGCCACAGGCGATCAACTCCAATCTGGGACAGAAACCGAAGAGTAAATTCAGATCATGAGGTTTCAGTTGCTGCCCCGTCTGGATCTTGTACGAGTCCCAACGTAATACAGACCACAACCCTTTCCTTACTGTTGACCAAAGGACGGACAATTCTCGTGACACTGGACATATGCTAGCACTACCGGGGCACGTGATGCTTGGTCAGTTAGAGCGACACCAACCTTGCCAGTAACTTCCATCGGCATAGGACGCCTTTGTCTTACAGATGCCAGACCAAGCTTACCCATGGTTCCGAATTTCTTCTTGAAACCATTTAATGACATCGGGCCTCTCCTTAGACGTTACTCTCTCAATACAGCACTGTAACTGCTGCCGTTCACATAAAAGTTTCGCTAACAGCGCACGGTTTCGCTTCTCAACGGCCATACTATTAACTCACTTTATGACATGTTAGATGGCAGTATGGATGTCATACCGTCGTACAACCAGTGTACAGCGCCAGACTTGTACCTGGTGGCCAAAATTGGAACTATTGGTCTTCAGCATAAATCGGTCCCACATTAACGTGTTCTTATACGTACCAAGCTTCGCTGTCATACGATAATTACAGCCCACACCGGACTTCCGTGAACAACTGCACTTTAATTGTGAACCAAATGGTACATCATGGTGCGGTTTACTCTTAAAATTCCGAGAACGCACGATCCTAGAAGAGTCGTCCCATTTATTGCTTGCCGGCCGCCGTGGCAGAGCGGTTCTATGCGCTTCAGTCCAACCGCGCTGCTGCCACGGTCGCAGGTTCGAATCCTGCCTCTAGCATGGTTGTGTGTGATGTCCTTAGGTTAGTTAGATTTAAGTAGTTCTAAGTGTAGGGGACTGAAGACCTCAGATGTTAAGTCCAATAGTGCTTAGAGCCATTCGAACCATTTATTGCTTAATCTTACGAATATCTTACGGAAAATCCATGAAGGTAAAATTAGAGAAGTTAGAGTTCACACAGAGGCATACCACACATCATTTGCGGCTGAAGTAGCAAAGTGAGGAAGTGATCGTAATGCAGAAAGTACCCCCCACAACACACCGTAAGGTGGTCTGCGGAATATAGCTGTAGATGTAAATGTTGCTCACGAGAAATGACTGCTGTACTCGACTAGTAGAGCACAAGTACTCAAAGAACCAACCGACATTTTGCAAAATACAGGAAAACCGGACACCAATTTTGTTTTTGTTTTAAAAAACAAAAAATAGTAAACTGTTTCAAAAGCACGTAACATTTACGGTGTAATATTATGCATCATTTATGTATTACTCTTAGGAAGCATAATTAAAAATTATTACAAATAAACTGATATCAAAACCCTTACACTTGGCGAGTTTAAAAAAATATTTGCCAAAATTCGACCCCTCGTAAAAAAATAGAAAGTAGCACTAAACTTGAAGAAAGGTACTAAATCATTGAAAGCATAATCTAGTTTCAAAATAGGTATAATACAACATCTTCGAGAACATAACAGAATTTCTGTGTTTTCTTTGCTGAACCCAAGACCCCTGCTTTGGAGTGGTCTTGTACGATTTCATTTTGACAGTTTCATTTTGTGGCGTTAAAGACAAAGACTAACCCACTTTTTACCTGCAACTGTATGACCACTGTTCGCATGTCGTTACGACTGTGCTTAAACTCAAAGGAAGAAGCTTCTATAGCAATACTATAATAAAACAGCACTACTTCGAGATCTGTACACAAGACTGCAAGTATGCCTTTGTTTGTTTTGCTGCTTCCTCAGCTCTGCCATACTTCATCTTGGACAAACACTTAAGTGCTGTTTTTTGGAAAATTAAACTGTTAACTGGCCTTCTTCCAGACATCTTCTTTTTTTGAAATGCGTCAATAGCTTTAGTCATTTTAGACGGATTCCACTTTCTTTGATCAACCTCCCCCATCGTCCTCTTGGAATCTGCGAGAGAATTCCAAGACAGTAAGAGTGTGTACTAATACAGGCAGGCTTTAAGTATGAAAAAGTAAGGTATCGCCTTTAAGCAATTGAAGAGAGTCCAGTCTATGCAGCTATAATCTACAATTTACTAACCAAATGGATTGTTAACCGAACATCCAAATAGAATGGTTTGGTTGTAAACATTACTCTTTAACTTTACTAGTGCTGAACATGTACAGACTGAAAGACTTATTTGCCAATCTATTGGGGAAGTCGAACAATATCAAACCTTTTCCATTGTCAAAATACGTATTGGTGAACTGATAACCAACAAGTGAAACTGGTGGCTTGTGGACCCCGCTACAGATTGGTCGAAGCCTAAACCACTGTTTGTACTTGGGACCACAACAGTTCAGGATAAAGCAGAGCCAAGAGACCAGGGGGCTCCGCTTTATAGGGGAGTGGGGTGAAAGGCGGCGTGGGAGGGAGGGGGGAGGGATGACACCAGTTTAGAGCACTTCCCTTTATCTTAATTACATAGCCTGAGTAACGTAAGACATAACTCCCCTTTTATTTCGCGAACGGTTCCAGAAATATAAACAAGTTTTGGACAAATGATGCTAGGCTAAGAGGCATATGGTATGTGGCAGAGAGTCTTAACTCTAGTATCTATCAAGGTATTGAAGCAAGTATGAACAGAATGATACACTTCTTTCAAATGCATCCGTAAACTCTTGAAAAGACGAGTAGTTATATAAGATTGTTAATACTGCGGTTGAAATTCTTCGCAAAAAAAAAGAAAAAAAATCGAGAAATATTCTAAAATTGCAAGACAAGTCGGTCGGAATCAGCAACTTCGTTGTAAGCATGCTAATCCAGGCTCCATCGTTGTATTGATCCTTTAGACTATTCACTTGTCTGCACTGCAGAACTAAAAGGAAATGGGTCGTCGAAAGGCAGGTCATTTTTGCTTCAACATTCCTTGCATGCAGACATGTACCCCAGTTAGAAGATAGATATGGTATTTTTAAACGGCGAATGGTGGCAAGAGACGTATTGCCAAGAAATGTGGGATCAGCCAAAGGCGTGTCATTCGCATCTTTCAACGACATAAATTCGACCTTTATCATGCATCATTACATCAGGCACTCAGGGGATGTGATTTCTAAAGTCGTATAGAATTTGGTTGGTTTGCTCTGCACGGTTACAAACGTGTGATATTTACTGACGAAGCAACGTTTACGAGCCACTGAAATGTAAATTAACATAACAGGCACTACTGGGCAACTGGAAATTATCAGTGTCTTCGTCAGGTACAGCAACAACTGCCGTGAAGCGTAAACCTGTGGTGCAGCATCATTGCAAATTCCATTTTGGGATCTTATCACGTCTAAGGTGAGTGAAGAAAAGAAATACGTTTGGACACTTTCTTACTAACATTCTACCTGTCCTTCTAGAAGAGATACCACTGGATAAGCAACAGTGTATGTGATTCCGACACGACAGCTGCCCAGCTCAAATAAAGACTGAAAAGTTTCCTCGCCGTTGTAGGGTGGAATTCTGAAGTGCGATGGCTGGTCAGCTCTTTCGATTTGTCTCCTCTTGATATCTTTCTATGGGGAGCCCCAATTACGCCGGACGAAAAGCGCCGCCGAATAGAAACAACACGCAGCTGCAACGTACGAAGGCGTGCTGGAAAGTAATGTCTCCGAATTTTTTATGTGAAAAATCTTAAACCTTTTTAAATAAAACAAATATTATTAACATTCTAAATATTTATTTCTCGTGTCTACATATCGGCAGTCCTTTGGCGCTAGAGGACTAAGACTTGCAGCTTGTGACACGGCAGTGTGTAACGTAACTACTTTGAAGCGCCAAAGAAACTGGTGTAGGCATGCGTATTCAAATACAGAGAAATGTAAACCGGCAAAATACGGCGCTGCGGTCGGCAACGCCTGTATAAGACAACAAGTGTCTGGTGCAGTTGTTAGATCGATTACTACTGCTACAATGGCAGGTTATCAAGTGCGTTTGAACGTGGTATTATAGTCGGCTCACGAGCGATGGGACACAGCATCTCCGAGGTAGCGATGAAGTGGGGATTTTCCGTACGACCATTTCACGGGTGTACGGGTAAAACACCAAATCCCCGACATCGCTGCGTCCGGAAAAATATACTGCAAGAACGGGACGAACGATGACTGAAGAGAATCGTTCAACGTGACAGAACTGAACCTTTCCGCAAATTGCTGCCGATTTCAGTGCTGGGCCATCAACAAATGTCAGCGTGCGGACCATTTACAGAAACATCCTCGATATGGGCTTTCGGAGCCGATGGTCCTCTCGTGTATCCTTGATGACTGAACGACAAAAACTTTACGCCTCGCCTTGGCCCATCAACACCGAATGTTGGCCACTGGAAACATGTTGCCTGCTCGGAAGAGCCTCGTTTAAAATCGTACCGAGAGGGTTGACGTTTATGGGTATGGAGACATCCTCATGAATCCATGGACCCTGAATGTCGGCAGGGGACTCTTCACGCTGGTGGGGTCTCTGTAACGGTGTGGGGCGTGTGCAGTTGGAATGATATGGGACCCCTGAAAAGTCTAGGTACGTCTCTGACAGTTGATACGTACGTAAGTATCCTGTCTGATCACCTGAATCCATTTATGTCCATTTTCCATTCCGACGGACTTGGGCAATTCCAGCAGGACAATGCGACACCCCACGCATTCAGAACTGCTACAGAGGGGTTCCAGGAACACTCTTCTGAGTTTAAATACTTCCGTTGGCCACCCGACTCCCCAGACATGAACATTATTGAGCGTATCTGGGATGCCTTGCAACGCGCTGTTCAGAAAATAACTCCACCCCCTCGTACCCTTACGGATTTATGGACAGCCCTGCAGGATTGATGGTCTCAATTCCCTCCAATACTACTTCAGACATTAGCCGATGCCATGCTACGTCGTGTTGCGGCACATCTGCATGCTCGCGGGGCCTACACGATATTAGGCAGGTGTACCACTTTCTTTGGCTATTCAGTGTATATCGGTGCGAAAGACACAACGTGCTGTAATCAATTTTAGAATTCTAAGAGTTCATCTCAAATTAAACACCTTGTCCTTCAGCAACACAATGTCTTACCACACTTGAGTGCAACGACATATGCAACATTCCAACGCCCTGCCTTCATTTTCAACGATCGTCCTCCATACGGTTCCTGACTTGGCCCCATCCGATTTTCATGTGTTTTCAGAACTTAAAGAACACCTTCGAGGACTTTATTTTGAAACTGATGACGCACTGAAGTGACGTTGTGGCTCCGTCAACAAGGTCAAACAGCTCGCTCGCTCTGTTCCTCCATGAGATCCACAGCGCAGTGGACAACGGCGCTCAGGTTGATACCGTATTCCTAGATTTTAGTAAGACATTTGCCGTTTAATAAAAAAATACGAGCTTACGGAATACCTGAGCAGACTTGCGATTGGATTCAGGACTATCTTGCAGATAGAACTCAACACGTTGCTCTTAACGGAACAATATCGACAGATGTAAAGGTAATTTCCGGAATACCACAGGGAACGTGATAGGACTGTTGCTGTTCACAATACGGATAAATGATCTAGTAGAAAGCGTCAGATGCTCTTTAAGGCTATTCGCAGATGATGCAGTTGCCTATACCAAAGTAACAACTCCAGAAGGTAGTAAGAATCTGCAGAACGGCCTGCAGAGAATGGATGAATGTTTCAGGGTCTGGCAGTTGACCCTGAACGTAAATAAATGTAACATATTGCGCATACATAGGAAAAGTAATCCACTACTGTACAGCTACAATATTGATGACAGACAGCGTCTGCCGTTAAATATCTAGGCGTAACTAACCAGAGCGACCTTAAGTGGAATGGGCACATAAAACAGGTAGTGGGAAAAGCAGATACCACACTCAAATTCATCGGAAGAATCTTAAGGAAATGTAACTTGCAGCTGTAAAGGGCAGCTCGTTTTGTATTATCACGTAAAAGGGGAGAGAGTGTGGTAGATATGATACGCGAGTTGGGATGGAAGTCATTAAAGCAAAGACGTTTCTCGTCGCGGCGAGATCTATTTACGAAATTTCAGTCGCCAACTTTCTCTTCCGAATGCGAAAATATTTTGTTGAGCCCAACCTACATAGGTAGGAATGATCATCAAAATAAAATAAGAGAAATCAGAGCTCGAACAGAAAGGTTTAGGTGTTCGTTTTTCCCGCGCGCTTTTCGGGAGTGGAATGGTAGAGAGATAGTATGATTGCGGTTCGATGAACCCTCTGCCAAGCACTTAAATGTGAATTGCAGAGTAGTCATGTAGATGTAGAAATAAGTGGCTTATATGGCGCTTGTTCACCCGATTCTTGAGTATTGTTCATCTATCTCGGATCCCTATCAGGTAGAACTTATAGAGGAGATAGAGAAGATTCAACGAAGAGCGGCGCGTTTCGTCACGGGATCGTTTAGCTACCGAGAGAGCGTTACGGAGATGCTAAACAAAATCCACTGGCAGACATTACAAGAGAGGCGTTGTTCATCACGGAGATATTTACTACTGCAATTTCGGGGCAGCACTTTTCAGGAAGAGTCAGACAACATATTACTTCGCGCCACATACATCTCGCCTATTGACCACGAGGAGAAAAATGGAGAAATTAGAGCCAATATAGAGGCTTACCGATAATCATTCTTCCCACGCATTATTCGCGAGTGGATCATGGTTGGAGGGATCAGATAGTGGTACCGAAAGTTCCCTCCGCCACACATCATTAGGTGGCTTGCGTAAAATGATGTAGATGAAACATTCTACAATGACGTATCGACAAACTCGTCCCTTGTTAGGAGAAATATGTTCGTCGCCAGAGTGACTGTGTTGAGAAATAAATATAGGGTGTTTCAGAAGTGACTGTCAATATTCAGGGATATCACAAGAAAGATCATTCGAAACAAAAAATTGAAGTAAACATGGGCTCTAAAACGCATACTTTAAGAGTTATGAGCAATTCTTAATCTTCGACACTGTGACACAAACCTCTTCTACTAGAAGCTCTTTGCTTTCCTTATTTTGGGAAGTGGTAATATGGACCAAAACAAAACAAAAAAAATGTTGAGTTATCATATGCTCTAAAATGCATACCTTAAAAGTCATGAGCACTTGCTCATTAGAAGAGCTATGTTTCAAAGTAGCTAAGATGAATAAATACTTATAGCTCTTAACGTATGCATTTTAGAGCATATGTCTACTGGACATTTTTTTCTTGTTTTGATCCATACTACGACTTCCCAAAATATGGAAATAAAATGGCTTGCAGAAGAAGAGATTTGTTTCACAGAAGATAAGGAATTGCTCATAGCTCTTAAGGTATGCGTTTTAGAGCCCGTGTTTACTTGATTTTTTTTTATTTCCAACGATCATTCCTGTCATATCCCTGAATATTGACCGTCACTTCTGAAACACCCTGTACGTAGACATGAGGAATAAAGATGTAAAATTTAATCAAAGAGCTTTAAGATTTTTCACATAAAAGATTCAGAGGCATTACTTTTCAGCATGTCCTCGCACTTACAACTGTTCTACCTCTCGAAAAGCGATTGCAGATGTGCCTTGCTGTCAATGGTAAACAATCTGAGCACCATTTAGGTAGACTGTAAAACCATTTTTCGGTATGATAAGTATTTATGTTGAGCGTGGCATGTCGTGAATCGTTCTCAATAAACTGCTTTGTTTATTTAAAGTGTATTTCTTATAATTACAATCTCGAGTAGTGTTTGTAAACAAATTTGTCCGTCCGTCAGGTGGTTTACTTTAAGTAGCTTTCATGCATCTCCAGGAAAAGACATGTCAGGTATATTTATTAATATTCTTTTCAAATCTAAGAATGTTAATACTGTAGTTGCGTTGCTCCTTTGAGAAGGGCTGTTTATAACTATGATTCTTGATTGATCTACGTTTCTGTTTCGCATTTGACAAGTAAGCAGGGACGTGGAGGATATAAACGGAAAACTGCGTGGCGAAACTTCCGTCTTATGCACCAGAAACTCACGTATGCCGTACTGCCACGTACAAATATTGTATCTGACACTGTATCTATATCGAATGAGAAACGAGAATTTGTCTCAGTAGTGTAGGCGTGTCCTGCAGCATATAACGACGGAGCCTGGCCACAGTGCTTTCCCATTTTAGTACATTTCTCGGATTCTTTTGCAAAGAGTTTCAACTTCAACATTAACAAGCATTGTATCACTGTACTCGTCTTTTCAAGGGCTTTCGGATGCCGTTGAAAAAAAGTAATCATCCCTCTTTAATAAAATCATACTCATTTCAAGATCTCGATCGATACAAGAGTTAAGACACATTACCACATTCTAATTACATGCCCTTTAGCGTACTATCACTTGCCGGAAACCTCGTTTCGATATATGGAACAGTTCAGAAAATAAAGGGGGTATTACGTCTTACGTGACCCATCCTGAATATACAGCATTTCAGGAGAGAGAAATATTGCTGACGATAAAGGACTTTACTTGGTTTTTGAGAGTGCAGCAGCTAAGACAGGACATCCAAAACATGTCTCGAATAGCAAATATGCCGGGCGTGGTTCTCTCTAAGCTGAAATCGACGATGTAGCGATATTACGACGTACACACGTAATTTTCAGTGATTACAGATGCCGAATTATGATACCGCCTTTTCAACAATGGAACTGTTTTCAGTTGCATTACAAAGATACCTCGAAGAGCATTTCAGCAGATAGTAACGTGATATCTTGGCACCTCTTTTGACGGAGAGACAGAGGTTTGCTATCTACGTCCACATCACTGTACCAAATGTAAGCAAACACGTAATTCAATTAGAACTATATCGAAAGCTTCTCAAAATTGAAATCTTCCTGGAACCAGCTATATAAAACCTTATATATACTAAGATACTCGCGACGCGTTGCCGATTCCCGTAGGAGTTCGGGGTCTGTTTGTACATTCGCACAGAAGAAGAAGATGGTCAAGTGGCCGGTGAGCCTTCTTCTCCTGTGCGAATGCACAAACAGTGCCCGAACTCTTACGGGAATCGGCAACGCGTCGCGAGTAATGAGTATAATGGGCGGGGGCACTACGAGTGTAGTGCGGGACAATACGTTGAGAATGTGGGTTTCGCGGGAGGCGTGCCAGAGATAAATCCCTGCAGTCGCGCTATGCTCTGTGTCCTCGGTGACTCAGATGGATAGAGCGTCTGTCATGTAAACAGGAGAACTCGGCTTCGAGTCCCGGTCGGGGCACACATTTTCATCTGTCCCCATTGACGTATGTCAACGCCTGTAAGCAACTAAGAGTGTTCAATTCATTGTAATTTCATATAAAACCTTATTGGTCTCTCGAAAGAGAAGATTGCGGCATTAACACGTTATTAGTTTTTTCAAATCCTACAGAGTAGAAGTTCGAAGAAACAAATCATAATATTTGAACTACACAGTTGTTTTATACTTCTACAACAATCAGTGATGTAGGTTCGAAGTTAAATACATCTATACAAGTAACGTTATATAAAAAAAAAAAAAAAAAAAAAAAAAAAAGAGTGAAGCCGACACGTGCCATTTTCCAGATACGTGGAACGCTCCATTGCTGCAAATACACAAAATTATTTACTGGAATAGGGGACGGATATTTCGTAGAATACGTGGTAAAATTACCCCTAAGAATATTTCATCTGAATTTCCAGTGATTCTTAAATTCACTGTGTGAGCTACTTAGCTGATGAAATTTTGCGAGTGAAGTGGCCGTGCCTATCAATTTTCGTTGAAACACGCTGTCACATTCTGAGCATATGCTGTTCAGTTTCCATTTGCAGGCATATTACCCACTGTAAGTCGGTAAAAGTACACAGCGAAAATTATAAAATCATATTGTATACTAAATGGTTGCATATAATTCCGGGGAGAAAGCAGGGACTTTTTTCATTAGAGCATCGACACTCAAATACATGAACTGATGATCGGTAATTCATCTCATAAATGTACGGCAGCCATCCGATAATGGAAGTTTTGTTTGTAAACGAGTATGACTAAGGGTTAATAAAGATACTGACGTATTTAATCAGTTTTGTGGTTGGCAGCTGTTTCGTAAGTTATTATTATCAACAAAAATATCTAGTTTCAATCCATCTGTCAATCAAAAAGCTGAAATAGTGCTTTGAATCGTTTCATTCTATCATTCCAAAACGTAAGTCACACTTAGTTTTTGGCTTAGAGCACTTCTCTTAGGCCGGCATCCAAGGACATAGTATTACTTCCTGCAGGATACTCGGAGCACTATGTACTGAATTAATATTTCAGGATTTCGTGATAGCAGGAGAGCCTACGTCATGGAAGAAGACTTAGCGGAAGCAACAGAAAGAGCATGTGAGAAATACAATGTATGCGGAACTCTACCGCATTAGTGATAAAAACTGGATGTGGATAAAGTCATCGATCCAGAAAGGCGCTTAAAGGGCGGAGTGATTTACGACCATCCCCGTGAGGTAAGAGCGGCTGATATCCAAGTCAACACATTAATGCTGGCGAGGGAAGTTATTAGCAAGGTGAGATTGGAGATTTAGGTCACAGGAGCGGAGAACACTGAAACATCACACGAGAGGATAAAAACGAAATTTCTACAAGCTGTAATACGACAGATCTTGTTAGAGACGGTGA
Source organism: Schistocerca cancellata (assembly GCF_023864275.1). NCBI lineage: Eukaryota > Metazoa > Arthropoda > Insecta > Orthoptera > Acrididae > Schistocerca > Schistocerca cancellata. Next base: position 247,652,771 of record NC_064632.1, read on the forward strand.
CGATTTTCAGCATACAAATGCAAAAGTATAGGGAAAAGGAAACTTCAGTTTGTCGTAATGTTGTGCTACTGTACTGGAAAGGTATCTGCATTTACAGCAATTTTCCACAGGCCACCTTACGCACGGTGGCAGAGCGTACTTTATGTAACTGTTACTACCTTCCATAATCCATTTGCAATTGGTGTGTGGGAAGAACGTTTGTTGGTAAGGTTCCATAGCAACTCATTCCTCTCTTAACTTTACGGTCTCGGAGTTTTCGCGAGATATGTGCAGGTGGAGGCAATATATTGATTAACTTTTCCAGGGCAGTATGCTATCGGAAGTTCAACAGTAAACCACACGGTAGTGCTCAATACTTCTCTTCCAGCGTCTTCCACTGGAGTTTTCTAAACAAAATTGCTTCCTATGTCAATCGCATCCGGTACGGGTTCGAGAGAATTCATGAGAATTCTTCCAATTCAGTCTGGTATCTGTCTTTCCTTTTATTTGATCGTTCCATTTCAGATCGCCCTAACGCGTGCTCCGAGATATTTAATGGCAGTCACTGCTTACAGTGGTTGACTGCAATTGCGTAATCATTCAATAACGCGTTTTTGTGCCTGTTTTTTCGCCATAGGTTACATTTGTTTAAGTGGAGGGTCAATCGTCTACACCTGCACCAAGCATCGATTCTCTACAAGAGCTTTCCGTATTTCGCTCAAGTTTTCTATCTTTCCGACTTCACTATATCCAAGCTAAACATTAATAAAACCGACAAACTGCAGGGGCTGATTCTTGACTAGAAATGGAGGAAAAAAGGTTCTGTGAACATCTGTCCGGAAATTGATCGTTACCACGGTACATGGCACTGACGAATGAAAATTCCTCTGACCATGTGCTTTGTGCTAATTGTGTGTTGGACGCTGTGTGTTGACACGGTGTACTGTAAGCGGCAGAATTGTCGGGTATACATGTCGGGAACAAGCCGAAATGCTGTCTGTGTACGGCCAAGCAGATCAAAACGGCCGAGAAAAGGCACGGCTATACCAAAACAAATATCATCGCAAACACCAACCACATCACACAACATTTGAAGCCCTTTTTGGACGTCTGTGTGAACGTGGGTACTTTCAGACATACGAAAATGCAGTGAGGCCGTGGACTGGGCTTACATCAAAGTTGCAGTTTGTAGCAGAGTTCGGCTCAGTATCCTGTAGAACCCGATCCTCCAAATCTCAGTCTGCCGCCTCCCTGCACGTTCGTTTTTCTGAAAGGGGCCTTGATGACACAAACGCCCAAAAAGAGCTTGCAATATGTTGTTTGATGTTGTTGGTATTTGTGAGGGTACTTGTTTCAGTATAGCCGTGCTGCATCTCGACCGTTTCCACCTGCTTGACCGTACACAAGCACCATCTCGGCTTGTTCCCTATATGAATACCGGACCATTCTGCTGCTTATAGTACGCTGCGTCAATCACACAGCATGCAACACACAAGAAACACACGGCACGTGGTCAGTGAAATTTTCATTCGTCAGCGCCATCAACCGTGACAACGATGCAATCCAGATACATGTTAATAGTAACTTTTTTCCCATTTAGAATCAGGAATCAGACCCTGCAGTTTGTCAGTGTTATTAATGTTGAAGCTGTATAACAGCATCACCTGCGAACAGTGTGAGGAAGCATCCAACGTTGCTACGATGCCTTTTATATACACTGACCGACAAAGAAACTGAACCACCCAGAAGATTCGGTGTTATGTTAATGTAACTTTATACGCGTACACACCATCGGCGGTTATGCCAATGGTTAGAGTTACAATTCAGTGTGACAGATAGAACGCCCAGCAGAAAGTATTTTGTTCGTGTTTAGCGTTGTTACCAGACAGGCCTGATAGTATATACGAGGTGTGTTCGGAAAGTAAGGTCCGATTAGGTGCGAAATGGAAACCACTGTGAAAATGCGATAGATGTGTTCGGCAGTATCCTTAGTGTGCCTGTCTATCACTCGTTGCTCTTTTCAGTCCAGAGCGCAAAGTGATCACGTAGAAATACATAAAACAGTAGTGTCTCCCGCCAAGTATGTGGATCTGGTGAGAGATTTCGCCTGAAGCTATGCAGACCACATAACATAGAGGTCTTGCGTTTCCCTCTTCAAGACAAATTTCAGCCGCATTCTGCAAGGGCAATGAAGGCGCTCTGGCAGCGTTTTCGATGGGAAGTGTCTGATCACCCACAATACAGCCCTTAATTGGCTCCCTCCGTTATTCACCTCTGTTCACATGAACCGCTGGCTACGGAGACAACATTTTGGCACAAACAACAAAACGTAGATCAGCGCTGAGAATTAGCAGAAAGCTTTCTGTGACGAGGGAGCTGGAAAGGTTTTACAACGCCACAATAAATGTTTAAGTCGGATTGGCGACTATTTAGAGAAGTAGCCGGAAGGTGTGGCTAACTGTTAAATTTTTGATTTTCACTGTGGTTTTCATTTCGCGAAAGATCGGACCTTACTTTCAGAAAAGCCCTCACACAAGTGGCGTGAACAGCCTCAGGTGTTGAGTGATACCTGTGAAGGATATGGAGAGGCCACCTATTTATGTGGCGGTCGACCATCGTCGACGAATAAAGTGGCCATCTAGGGACATTTTCCGTTGTTCCAATGTTTTGGCGTTACTCCTTATGTCGTCATGTGGGAGTCATCGGGTATGACTTCAGATCACGGCTGGTAATGATGCTCTTCCAAACGTGGCACGTGTCTCCATGAACATTCTTGGTGATGTTGAGTTACTCCCGTGGCCAGCAAGATCCTCAGATCTGTCTTTGCATGAACACGAGTGAGATTAGTTCTGACATCAATTATGCCACGGTGACAGTGCCAGGATATCAAGAACCAGCTGCAACAGTTGTTGGACCACCTTGACAAGGGAGAAGATGCAAAGGCGGTGTGACTCCTTTCCCAACCGAGTCAGTGTATGAATCCGATCAGAGGGGGACGGGGAGGGTGGGGGTGCTACGTCATACTGATAAGTGGGCTCATACTGTAGAATTCTTTGTAAATTTGTCACGAATATGCAATGACTCAAATAACACCACATACCTCTTCAGCTCGTGAAGTTTCATTTCGTTTCCTCCTCCCCTTGAGGGTACTCCACCTTTTTTGACCGTCAGTATAATTCAAACTCTGCATGAGAGTAGCCAGCATGGTGTCACTTGTGACGGCACCGTATAGAGGGCTACTTTCTCGTCCGTATATTGAAATATATTATTGCCAGCATTTGCCTCTTTCAGCAAAAAATTCAGTATATCTTTCATTCGCCACAGGACTCCTACTCTAACAGAAAAATTACGAATTTCAGTCAAGACAGTGGTTACAGACTTCACGGCTATTCCCCCTTCTCCTCTCTCATACCAGTTGAGTTTAAATTTTTGTTTTCCACATGCGTTAGTTTAGAAGAATGGTTCCAGACCTAATTACACTGGGCTACTCTAACATTTAAGTTAAACTGTTTACTAAGCACGTCACACCTTGGATTCGAGAACGGATTGTGCAGATCATATTACTCCCTTTTATGGAACTGGTGGCTTTACACACAACTGGTTCAAATCATACTTAACAAACTGAATAATACAACATTGTTGGAAGGAGAGAATATTTTAGTGACTAGGGAGAAATCACGAAGGGAGTTCCACAATGTTCAATTTTGGGTCCACTCCTTTTCCTTTCATACATGAATGACCTTCGACTTAATATTCATCAAGCAGTGTTGACAAATTTTTGGGACAATACTAGTGTCGCAATAAATGTCATTAGAGACAAAGCAACATAAGTGATAAATTACGGTTTTTAAAAAATTATTATGTGGTTTTCTGAAAACTGACTCCCCATAAATTTTGAGGAAACGTGCTGCATTCAGTTCTGCACAGTGTATAGAGTCATACCAAAAATTTATATAGCACATACTAGTTTGTAAAGAGGGTAGAATAGTCAAAATTTATGGATGTACATCTTGATGAAAACTTGAACTGGAAGAACCCTACTACTGAGCAGCAGAAAGGGTTAAGTTTAGCTTAGTTTGCTCTTGGTGTAAGCACTAGTCTTGGAAACAAACAAATCAACCTCCTGACGTATTTTACATATTTTCACTCAATAACGTCTTATGGAATAATTTTACCGGCAATTTTATTGCCCATTGTTAAAGCTGTCAATGGTTCAGAAAGAAGTTCAATACGCAGCAATAAAAATTTTTGATCATGTGCCCAACGACATAAAACGTCTCACTCGTAGCAGAACAAGTTTTAAATCTAACCTGAAATCCTTTAAATTATTTCTCCTAAACGATTCCTTCTATTCCAAGGGCGAAATTTTCATGAGAAATGGTAGCCTACAAAAAGAACTAATTTTTAAGTATAGTTGCGTGAATAGAACTAAAAATAATATGTTCAAAAATGTTAACACTAATCACGTGCACATGATCCGGAAACTTACTAGTTCCACAACATTTGGATAAAATAATCCTTCATTTGACTCACGGAACATGCCAATAACTAGCCTGTGGACCACACTGCATAATGTATGCATCTATATCTGCATACATACTCCGGATGCCACCGTTCTGTGCATGGTGGAAAGTATCTTGTACTACTACCAATTATTCTGTTTCCCATTCCACTCGCAAAAGCAGCAAAGGAAAAACAACTGTCTATACAGCTCCGTATGATCACCAGGTTTTTTTTTTTATCTTCGAAGTCTATCTGATACCGTAATATACTGAAGATCCAAAGAAACTGCTACATCTCCCTGATATCGTGTAGGGCTCCCGCGAACACGCAGACGTGCCGCAACACGACGTGGCATGGACTCGACTAATGTCTGAAATACTGGTTCAAATGGCTCTGAGCACTATGGGACTTAACATCTGAGGTCATCAGTCCCCTAGACTTAGAACTACTTAAACCTAACTAACCTAAGGACATCACACACATCCATGCCCGAGGCAGGATTCGAACCTGCGACCGTAGCAGTCGCGTGGTTCCGGACTGTAGCGCCGGCTCACACCGAACAGATACGCTCTCTATCATTTTGTATCTCCTACAATCACTCAACGTCAACAATTTCGCATCATCAGCAAACAGTTGCAGATACATCCCCGAACTGTCCGTCAGATCGTTTATGTTTATGCAAGGTGATATCGTGGTGGTGTTACAAACTTTCAGGAATGATGGAGAGAGGTAAGTGTATCAGTTAGAAGTAATGGACCCTGGCCTGGAAACGATCGTCCGAAGTTGTTAGGGAAAATCGCTCTGATATCTCTGCCGGTGGCCCTCTTCTGCTGCCACCTCTTTGCTTTCCATAGTTTGCGAGGAGGTAGTACAGATCAAAACAAGAAAAGAAGCTTGATTTCTTAAGTGCATACCTTAAGAGCTATGAGCGCATATTCTTCTTTGAAACTGTGAAACACTTCTCTTCTACTGAACAAGTACTCCTGTCACACTTCCTTGAGGCACCCCAGACGATACCCTCGTCTTTGATGAATACTCGCCGTTCAGGACAACACATTGGGTTCTATTACTGAAGAAGTCTTCGAGCCAGTCACATATCTGGAAAAATATTCCGTATGCTCGGACATTTGTTAACAGCCGGAAGTTGAGCACTGTGTGAAACGCTTTCCTGAAATACTGGAATATGAAATCTGCTTGTTTCCCTTCATGCAAGCTTCGCAGGATATCTTGCGAGAAGAAAATCAAGTTGATTTTAGAACGAGCGATTCTTTCAAAATCCGTTATGATTTGAGGACAGAAGCTTTTTCATCTCAGAGGAAATTATTATATTCGTACATACAAAGTGACCAGGACTCTTGCAGCAAAGCGATGTTCAGGATATTGTGTCTAACAAATTTATGTTAAGGGTACTGGTCTCTAATTTTGAGGATGCGTTATTTTACCTTTCTTGTATACAGGATCACTTGCATTCATATCCACTCGCTTGAGACTTTGTGGTGGGCGAGAGATTCGCAATGAATGCAAGCCAAGTAAGGACACAATACCGTAGAGTACTCTCTCTAAAACCGAATTGGGATTCCATGCACACATGGGGACGTTGTTTCCAACTTCTTCAGATTCTTTTCAACATCAAGGATGCCTATTCCTATGTCTTCCAAAGGGAGTCTGTGCGATTGTCGTACGATCTGCCATACAACGGTATGCCTGTTCGGTCTTCCTGCGTGACTGATTTTATAATCGCGAGTTTTAAGACTTCAGATTCCCTTTTACTATCTGCGGTTGCTACAACAGACTGGTCGAAGAGTGACTGGGTAGGAGCCATCGACCCAGTGATTGATCTTATGAACGACACCATTTTCTCGGATCCTCGGCAAGGCCTTTCGATAAGGTATGGCGGTGGAATCTATATGATTCGCTCATCGATCTTTCCGTAGACACACAAATTGCTATTAACTTTGCCGCTCGACATTTCCGCATCCACATTCGAATCGAGGGTTCTAGAATCTCTTCTTCCTTACGATTTTAAGAATTTTGTTATTGAACTGCGGTGAGTTTTTCCCATTCTTAATCCACTTACTCGGCACATACATCGCCAGAGCACGTTTTACAACCAGATCAAACTTTGCGCATAATTCCTTTACGTCCGTCGTATCGGAACTAAATGGTATGCATTCATTGCTCAAGTATAGTCCGTTTAAAATTACTTGACAGTCGATGTCTGTTACTTGCAGTTACAGTGTTGCCACAATGGCCGCCGGCTACTGTTCGGTTACAGGTAACAAACAAAGACGGCAAGTCTCATCACAAATGCTGTTAATGTGAAACACCGAGCAATGCTGGAAATGATACTTCCTGGCAGATTAAAACCGTGTGCCGGACCGAGACTCGAACTCCCGCTCTACCGAGTGCTAGTTCTGCAAGGGCCGCAGGAGAGCTTTTGTGAAGTTTGGGAGGTAGGAGGCGAGGTACTGCTGGAAATAAAGCTGTGAGGACAGGTCGTGAGTGGTGTTTGGTTAGCTCAGTCGGTAGAGCACTGGCCCACGATAGGCAAAGGTCCCGAGTTGGACACTCCATCCGGCACACAGTTTAAAACTGCCAGGAAGTTTCATATCAGCGCACACTCCACTGCAGAGTGAAAATTTCATTCTGGAAATGTTGGAAGTGGCCACCGCATGGTGTGTCAGAAATGCGACTTGTCCTGTCGTGACAGCTGATTTTAGTTGGTCAATGAGTGAACTGCGGCAGGAGACCCGTTTTGTAGCTATGAATTTAAACTGATGTCCTAACCTCACCATAACCTCGCGATGTGTAATGTATCGAAGAAAACGGCGGTCAGCAGTCTGCGGTAGAACTAAAATTAGTATTGCTTTGTTCACGGCGATTAAAGGTAATCTCTACGAGCAGACTCAAGACAGGAAAGGTTCAGTTCCAGAGTTCAAAGAAACTGCAATTTCTTGATATCATTGGTTACCTGAAACTATCCTCTCACTGGGTATAGGAGCTGCCACGTTACCAACCGATCGGCAGACATCGGTGGCACTTGGTTGCAGATTATAGACGACACACGCAGATTTCAGAAGAAAGAAGAATGATAGCTAGAAACATGAGATTAAATAAAAACTTCAGTACGATATTGAAAATGACAATGTAAGGAATTAGAAACAAGAGCAGTTACATGTAAACCAATTAATTGAATAAAAATGATAATCAAACTCCTTTCATTAGATTTGCAAATAAAAAAATTCACAGCATTTCAAGAGGGTCGGACCTACGACCTTCAACATGGCAGGCAAATACGTTAACCACTACGCCAAAGTTCACTATCGTGTCACTTTCTTTAATTTTTGGCTGTGGTCGCCCAGTGGCATTGATGTCTTGCACCCTTCAAAACTTCGGTTTCACACAGTGTTGTGAGAACGTTATGTAATGTAAACTCATCGCTGTGACTCCTAACTGCATATGTGACAGCGAAGCGCCTCTTGTGCGGAGCTAGTGTTTAGTTAATGCTGTCATGAAACATGTGTATTCCATAAGCATCGTTATGCGAATGTATTGCTTGCGATGTAGCTATCGTGTATGATATAATACGAAACGAAAGTGCCAGACCCATGATTGGGGATTCAAACAGATCAAGGAAGAATTCCGTACAAAGAACTGGAAACGAACTGACCAAATGTTGTGGCAATGTGGCAACGGCGAACGGTTCGGGCGCGACGTTGAGCGCTCTGGTTGGAGGAGGCCAGCTCAAACGCGTGAAGTGTCAACTATCAAATAATTTTAATCAGACTACGGTGGTTTTGCGGGCACTTTTTAGTGGTCTTTTCGCGGCAGTGCAGACAAAGGAAACTCTGCGTCGCATCCCCCTCAGATTTAGTGGTACGAGCTCCCAGTAAACAGCCCGTCAAAAGCTGAACACAGGTCAGGCGTGAAAACAGGAAAAAGATGGACTGGACTGTGGAAAAAAAAAAAACAGAAACAGTAAACGGACCAGAAACAAGAAGTGCAATATAGAGGATGCGGGAAGAGAAATGGGGTCATGGTGAAGTAGTTACAGTGTTGGACAGTAAAACGGGCGAGACGTGTTTAAACCTTCTTCGTGCCAGTTTTCTTTTTTTTTCTCGCTGTTCGCTGTATTCGAATTTGTGTCTGCGTGTCTGCGTAGTGGTGTAATGTCCTCTTGCAAAAGCGAGTTGTAGGGTAAGGGTTGCACAACTACTCTATTAGCAGCCGAAAGGAAGCGGAAAATTGGAAATTTGTGGGAAGGTCTTATGGGACGAAAGTGTTCAGGTCATCGGTCCCTAAACCTACAACTACTTAATCTAACTTAAACTAACTTATGCTATGGACAACACACACACCCATGCCCGAGGGAGGACTCGAAATTCCGACGATGGGAGCCGTACGGTCCGTGACAAGGCGCCTCAGACCACGCGGTTACCCAAAGGAAGTGGTTTTCGGATGGCACCCGCAGGCGTTTGATGACTAGGGGATAAGACAACCGAATGCTCGACGGGAAAATACGTCTGGTGTTTCATACACGGCATTAGTGTGTCATATGATAGGAATTTCTGATCGACTGGTAAGTGAGCGAGGTATGCTTCGTTACCGGTAGAGCTGTTCGTGCCGGCCAGAGTGGCCGTGCGGTTCTAGGCGCTACAGTCTGGAACCGAGCGACCCCTACGGTCGCAGGTTCGAATCCAGCCTCGGGCATGGATGTGTGTGATGTCCTTAAATTAGTTAGGTTTAAGTAGTTCTGAGTTCTAGGGGTCTGATGACCTCAGATGTTAAGTCCCACAGTGCTCAGAGCCATTTGAACCATTTTTTTAGAGCTGTTCGTATGAACGTGTATGTGATCACTCACATAAACTGCAACACAGGAACGCAACAGTTTCACAATCACACGGTTTCTCCGTGCTCTGTCATGAATTCTTTTGTTGTGGGAGGCGTCCAATGAATTAGAACGTAAAGTTCTGTGTACTGAACTGGCAGATAATCCTAAGAAATTTTGGTCTTATGTAAAAGCGGTAGGTGGATCAAAACAATAAGTCCAGACACTCTGTGGCCAAAATGGTACTGAAACAGAGGATGACAGACTAAATGCCGAAATACTAAATGTCTTTTTCCAAAGCTGTTTCACAGAGGAAGACTGCACTGTAGTTCCTTCTCTAGATCGTCGCACAGATGAGAAAACGGTAGACATCGAAATAGACGACAGAGGGATAGAAAAACAATTAAAATCGCTCAAAAGAGGAAAGGCCGCTGGACCTGATGGGATACCAGTTAGATTTTGCACGGAGTACGCGAAGGAATTTGCCCCCCTTCTTGCAGCGGTGTACCGTAGGTCTCTAGAAGAGCGTATCGTTCCAAAAGAGTGGAAAAGGGCAGAGGCCATACCCGTTTTCAAGAAGGGACATCGAACAGATGTGCAGAACTATAGACCTATATCTCTGACGTCGATCAGTTGTAGAATTTTGGAACACGTATTATGTTCGAGTATAATGACTTTTCTGGAGACTAGAAATCTACTCTGTGGGAACCAGCATGGGTTTCGAAAAAGACTATCGTGTGAAACTCCGCTCGCGCTATTCGTCCACGAGACTCAGAGGGCCATAGACACGGTTTCCCAGGTAGATGCCGTGTTTCTTGACTTCCACAAGGCTTTTGATACAGTTCCCCACAGTCGTTTAATGAACAAAGTAATAGCATATGGACTATCACACCAACTGTGTGACTGGATTGAAGAGTTCCTAGATAACAGAACGCAGCATGTCATTCGCAATGGAGTGAAGTCTTCTGAAGTAAGAGTGATTTCAGGTGTGCCACAGGGAAGTGTCGTAGGACCGTTGCTAATCGCAATATATTTAAATAACCTTGTGGATAACATCGGAAGTTCACTGAGGCTTTTTGCGGATGATGCGGTAGTACATCGAGAGGTTGTAACAATGGAAAATTGTACCGAAATGCAGGAGGATCTGCAACGAATTGACGCACGGTGCAGGGAATGACAATTGAATCTCATTGTAGACAAGTGTAATGTGCTGCGAATACATAGAAAGAAAGACCCTTTTTCATTTAGCAGCAATATTGCAGGTCAGCGACTGGACGCAGTCAATTCCATAAATTATCTGGGAGTAGGCATTAGGAGTGATTTAAAATGGAATGACCATATAAAAGTGGTCGTCGGTAAAGCAGATGCCAGGCTGAGATTCATTGGAAGAATCCTAAGGAAATGCAGTCCGAAAACAAAGGAAGTAGTTTAGAGTACACTTGTTCGCCCACTGCTTGATTACTGCTCACCGGTGTGGGATCCGTATCAGATAGGGTTGATAGAAGAGATTGAGAAGATCCAACGGAGAGCAACGCGCTTCGTTACAGGATCATTTAGTAATCGTTACGGAGATGATAGATAAACTCCAGTGGGAGACTCTGCAAGAGAGACACTCAGTAGCTCGGAACGGGCTTTTGTTGAAGTTTCGAGAACATACCTTCACCGAGGAGTCAAGCAGTATATTGCATCCTCCTACATATATATCGCGAAGAGACCATGAGGATAAAACGAGAGAGATCAGAGGCCACACAGAGGCATATCAACAATCTTTCTTTCCACGAACAATACGAGACTGGAATAGAAGGTAGAACCGATAGAGGTTCTCGAAGTACCCTCCGCCACACACCGTTAGGTGGCTTGCGGAGTATGGATGGAGATGTAGATGTAGATGAACGTAGTTCACACCCGTTTATTTGTTGTTTTCGTTTCTGTGAGACGTCTATGTGGTTTCTCGCCTGCTCTCAATACTCATCACATTTACTTTCGACGGTAATATATTCTCATCACATGACTCATATTCAATGACCAATGTATAGTATGACAACTACCAGAACTACAGAAAGAGTACAAAGTTTTTAAGGACCGGACAGAAGTTCATAAGATTGTGACCAAGGATAATAGTATGGCACGAGGGAGTTTTGTACACGATTCGCTCACTTCGCAGGGCAACAACATGACCACATACCCACGACGCCGTTGCTCTTTCAGGATACTCTTTAATGCACTTCTTGTTCTTGGACCGTTCACTGCTTTTTTTTTCACTCAATGCAGTACACCTTCTTCATGTTTCCATGCTTGATCTGTGTTCCGTTTTTGACGGGTACCTGCTAAGCCTCTTACCACTAAATTTGACGGGGGTGGGGGGGGGGGGGGGAGGAAGGCTATGGGGAGCTTCCCTTGCGAGTCTGTAATCGAATCGGATTTTGAGAGACCTGCTGCCCGCGCAGCTGCCGTAGCGGTGAGGAAGGCGGTACGGAGCGCCACTGAGAGGAGGTGCGGACGTCCCGGTGCACACGCGCTGGTAGCCGCTAGCACCACAGCTGCAGGTGACAGGCGGGGGCAAAGTGAGGCGAGGTGAGGCGAGCGGCCAATATCCGGCACCAGCAGGCGAGGCCACGCCGAGCCGGCACCGCGGCGGGCGCTGACTGCGGCGTCGGCGCTCGCTTCCGATATTAACGCCACGGCACGGCACGTCACGTGCTGCCGTCTGTACCGACAGGCGTCGCGTGGAAGGCTGCCGGGACCAGCGTCAAAGGGGGGCTCCATTCGCCAGGTCTCCGTCGTAGTGCCGTGGCGCGAAGAGGTTCCATTTCACGGCTTCAGGCACAGCAAGTCTGGCGGTACGATGGACGCCTTCTGCGGTTACGACGTCTTTCGCAACGGGATCCCTACATAACAAGTTTTCGTTTAATTTGTCGCTTCAAATTCAGACAAAGAGCAAGGCTTTCGATGACTAAATCATCAACTACCACGTAAAATTGGCGATGCCGCACGTGTACACCTACAGGTACCACGAAGTATAGAAGACTAACAAGTGGTCGGATTAAACAGGGTGTCTGACAAGGATACGGCATTTCTCCTTTGTGGTTCAATAGAAAGATGGGTTCAGGAGTTGGAATAGATTTCAGGGCGAAAAATATCAACGATAAGATTCGCTGATGACATTGATGTCCTCAGTTGAATCGTCAAAGAGTTGAAGGAAATACTGAACGAAGCGGTCTGCTCAGTACAGAATATAGACTTCAGTAAACCGTAGAAAGGCTAAAATGATAACTGGTAGTAGGAATGTGGTTAGGGACGAAATTAACACCAAATCACAGCGTAGGCGAAGTGAAGGATTTTCGTTAGCTTCGGAGCACAATAGCCGATGACAGGCTGAGCGAGGAGGACTTAAAACGCAGACTAACACACGAGAAGAGAGCAATTCTGGTTAAAGGAAGTCTACTACACGGGTTGTGCGAACATTAATAACACCGCGAGAAATGCATACTTGAATATAAGTGCATATGATAGCCAGTTTGGGTATTGCGTTGTTGTATTTCACCACAAACGGTGCTTGTCCAGTATATTCAATGCTATGGACGGGTCATTCGTGGTAACAACAATGTTGCACATCTACATCTGCATCTACATGGACACTCTGCAAATCACATTTAAGTGCCTGGCAGAGGGTTCATCGAACCACCTTCACAATTCTCTATTATTCCACTCTCGTATAGCGCGCGGAAAGAATGAACACCTATATCTTTCCGTACGAGCTCTGATTTCCCTTATTTTATCGTGGTCATTGTTCCTCCCTATGTAGGTCGGTGTCAAAAGAATATTTTCGCATTCGGAGGAGAAAGTTGGTGATTGGAATTTCGTGAGAAGATTCCGCCGCAACGAAAAACGCCTTTCTTTTAACGATTACCAGCCCAAATCCTGTATCATTTCTGTGACTCTCTCTCCCATATTTCGCCATAATACAAATCGTGTTGCCTTTCTTTGAACTTTTTCAATGTTCTCCGTCTGTCCTACCTGGTAAGAATCCCACACCGCGCAGCGGTATTCTAAAAGAGGGCGGACAAGCGTAGTGTAGGCAGTCTCCTTAGTAGGTCTGTTACATTTTCTAAGTGTCCTGCCAATAAAACGCAGTATTCGGTTAGCCTTCCCCACAACATTTTCTGTGTGTTCCTTCCAATTTAAGTTGTTCGTAATTGTAATACATTGATATGTAGTTGAATTTACGGCTTTTGGATTATACTGATATATCGTGTAGCCGAAGTTTAACGAGTTCCTTTTAGCACTCATGTGGATGACCTCACACTTTTCGTTATTTTGGATCAACTGCCACTTTTGGCACCATTCCGATATTTCTTCTACATCGTTTTGCAGTTTGTTTTGATCTTCTGATGACTTTATTAGTTGATAAACGACAGCGTCATCTGAAAACAACTGAAGACGGCGGCACGGATTGCCTCCAAAATCGTTTATATAGATAAGGATGAGCAAAGGGCCTATAACACTACCTTGGGGAATGACAGAAATCACTTCCGATTTACTCCTTGACTCTCCGTCAGTTACTAAGAACTGTGACCTCTCTGACTGGAAATAAAAAATCCCTCACATAATTGATACGATATTCCATAAGCACGCAATTTCACTATGTGTTACAGTGTCAAAAGCCTTCCGGAAATCCAGAAATACGGAATCTATCTGAAATCCCTTTTCAATAGCACTCAACACTTCATGTGAATAAAGAGCTAGTTGTGTTTCACAGGAACGATGTTTTCTAAACCCATGTTGACTGTGTGTCAATAGACAGTTTTCTTCGAGGTAAATCATAATGTTCGAACACAATGTGTTCTAAAATCCAGCTGCATATCGACTTTAACGATATGGGCCTGTAATTTAGTGGATTACTCCTACTGCCTTTCTTAAATTGTGACTGCATAATGTCGGAGGTATGCGAATTACAACGTGTGAAAACTGTTGATACTCGTGTACTGCATGATTCCGTAACCAACGCAGCCGAAGCGCCTGCTATTTCAAAAGGCACCGCATCGAAGATTTGCACGGCATACAGGGAAAGCGGAAAAACATCATCCGCTAAGCTACAGCGCGGACGAAAGTGTGTGTTGCGCGATCGTGACAGACGGTCACTGAAGAGGATTCAGTTGATAAATAAGACGACGACAGCTGCAAAAGTCTCGGCAGAACTGAACGTCGCACTCGCGAACTCTATCAGCAAAAAATTGCAAAACTGGCCATCAGTGATCCAGGTATCCTAAATAGGAAATGATCACATAAGCTTTTTCGCACATTGTTTCTAACTTCTGGTCGATTTTACGTTCCAAGACTGATTCATGGCGGTGCTTTGATGCTAATTTGGGCAACCATACCGTGGTATTCCATTGGAAATCTGGGAAATGTTTTATTAGATTCACCAGATCAATAAAAATAAAATACATAAAAACCGTGCTTTACTTTAACCTCGTACAGTTTTGCGATGGCCTCATATTAGCTAAGTTGGTAAATTTCAGGCAAAATGTTTTTTTAGCTGTAACTCCGTAATTAAACATTTGCTGACCTACGTTTATATGAACTTTTTTCTTTAGTTTTCCTTGTAGAATAACATACTAAAAAATTTGCATCTTCGTGAATCACGCTGAATGTAGGGATGTGTAGTATACTCGCATTCGTAGATTCAGGTAATACTAGTTCTTGAAGCATCGTGAGAATTCTTCTTGGCACAGTTGACACCTGCCTTCAAATTCGGTCAATTAAGATATTTCAGCATTTTCCTGATGGTCTCCTGGGGTCAGGCTAACCAGACAGCCTGAATCGTAATGGATGAGAGGTACATGCAAGGAAAATGACGAAGGTGTCGTTGGAAAAATTGATACAGCGTATACGAAGATTACACGTATCGTCGCAGAAGTAAAATGTTAAGGTGGTAACATACGAGATGCTCTCTGTTAAATATATAAAAATGAGCAGAATGATGGCAGTAGTACATCGAATATCTCTAAGAGGAACGCCCGACAAGTGAGAGGAAGGAAGAAGTCGATGCGAATAAATAGGTGATCCGACAATGCAGTCAGAGTAACAGACCACTAATTTATCTATACAGACATCGGTAATACTGAAATCCTCTAGATGTGTAGGAACTAGCAATGAATTCCGGTCGGAAACAGATGAAACGGATGGTCTACCTTCAGATTTCTACTAGAGTATAATGGTAGTCGAAACAACCTTCGCACTATGAGGGCAGCCCTGCATGTTGCCAAGCTGAGTTTGAATACGCTGCAGAAGTTTCGCTGAGCACCCTTACACATCCTGCATACAGTCCCGTTCTCTCCCCACGCCATTTCCATATCATTGGAACTGCTGAAAAAAAAAAAAACTATTCGCGGCCGTCGATTTGCTTTGATCGAAGGGATGCACGCCTGCGTATTATTTTTCCACTGTCAGGTCTGCTTCGTCACACCGACCTTGCTCGTTCAAGTTTTATTTTATCAAGGTTAATAGAAAACAAAAAAGTCTATTTTATTCTTTAAAAATGAAGCAAAGAAGCCCACAATTTTTAATGTGCCCCCCATGAACCGTGGACCTTGCCGTTGGTGGGGAGGCTTGCGTGCCTCAGCGATACAGATGGCCGTACCGTAGGTGCAACCACAACGGAGGGGTATCTGTTGAGAGGCCAGACAAACACGTGGTTCCTGAAGAGGGGCAGCAGCCTTTTCAGTAGTTGCAGGGGCAACAGTCTGGATGATTGACTGATCTGGCCTTGTAACATTAACCAAAACGGCCTTGCTGTGCTGGTACTGCGAACGGCTGAAAGCAAGGAGAAACTACAGCGATAATTTTTCCCGAGGACATGCAGCTCTACTGTATGATTAAATGATGATGGCGTCCTCTTGGGTAAAATATTCCGGAGGTAAAATAGTCCCCCATTCGGATCTCCGGGCGGGGACTACTCAAGAGGACGTCGTTATCAGGAGAAAGAAAACTGGCGTTCTACGGATCGGAGCGTGGAATGTCAGATCACTTAATCGGGTAGGTAGGTTAGAAAATTTAAAAAGGGAGATGGATAGGTTAAAGTTAGATATAGTGGGAATTAGTGAAGTTCGGTGGCAGGAGGAACAAGACTTTTGGTCAGGTGATTACAGGGTTATAAATACAAAATCAAATAGGGGTAATGCAGGAGTAGGTTTAATAATGAATAAAAAAATAGGAGTGCGGGTTAGCTACTACAAACAGCATAGTGAACGCATTATTGTGGCCAAGATAGACACAAAGCCCAAGCCTACTACAGTAGTACAAGTTTATATGCCAACTAGCTCTGCAGATGATGAAGAAATAGATGAAATGTATGACGAGATAAAAGAAATTATTCAGGTAGTGAAGGGAGACGAAAATTTAATAGTGATGGGTGACTGGAATTCGTCAGTAGGAAAAGGGATAGAAGGAAACATAGTAGGTGAATATGGATTGGGGGGAAGGAATGAAAGAGGAAGCCGCCTGGTAGAATTTTGCACAGAGCATAACTTAATCATAGCTAACACTTGGTTCAAGAATCATGAAAGGAGGCTGTATACATGGAAGAAGCCTGGAGATACTGACAGGTTTCAGATAGATTATATAATGGTAAGACAGAGATTTAGGAACCAGGTATTAAATTGTAAGACGTTTCCTGGGGCAGATGTAGATTCTGACCACAATCTATTGGTTATGAACTGCAGATTGAAACTGAAGAAACTGCAAAAAGGTGGGAATTTAAGGAGATGGGACCTGGATAAACTGAAAGAACCAGAGGTTATAGAGAGTTTGAGGGAGAGCATTAGGGAACAATTGACAGGAATGGGGGAAAGAAATACAGTAGAAGAAGAATGGGTAGCTCTGGGGGATGTAGTGGTGAAGGCAGCAGACGATCAAGTAGGTAAAAAGACGCGGGCTAATAGAAATCCTTGGGTAACAGAAGAAATATTGACTTTAATTGATGAAAGGAGAAAATATAAAAATGCAGTAAATGAAGCAGGCAAAAAGGAATATAAACGTCTCAAAAATGAAATCGACAGGAAGTGCAAAATGGCTAAGCAGGGATGGCTAGAGGACAAATGTAAGGATGTAGAGGCTTGTCTCACTAGGGGTAAGATAGATACTGCCTACAGGAAAATTAAAGAGACCTTTGGAGAGAAGAGAACCACTTGTATGAATATCAAGAGCTCAGATGGCAACCCAGTTCTAAGCAAAGAAGGGAAAGCAGAAAGGTGGAAGGAGTATATAGAGGGTTTATACAAGGGCAATATACTTGAGGACAATATTATGGAAATGGAAGAGGATGTAGATGAAGATGAAATGGGAGATAAGATACTGCGTGAAGAGTTTGACAGAGCACTGAAAGACCTGAGTCAAAACAAGGCCCCGGGAGTTGACAACATTCCATTAGAACTACTGATGGCCTCAGGAGAGCCAGTCATGACAAAACTCTACCATCTGGTGAGCAAGATGTATGAGACAGGCGAAATACCCTCAGACTTCAAGAAGAATATAATAATTCCAATCCCAAAGAAAGCAGGTGTTGACAGATGTGAAAGTTACCGAACTATCAGTTTAATAAGTCACAGCTGCAAAATACTAACGCGAATTCTTTACAGACGAATGGAAAAACTGGTAGAAGCCGACCTCGGGGAGGATCAGTTTGGATTCCGTAGAAATGTTGGAACACGTGAGGCAATACTGACCTTACGACTTATCTTGGAAGAAAGATTAAGAAAAGGCAAACCTACGTTTCTAGCATTTGTAGACCAAGAGAAAGCTTTTGACAATGTTGACTGGAATACTCTCTTTCAAATTCTGAAGGTGGCAGGGGTAAAGTACAGGGAGCGAAAGGCTATTTACAATTTGTACAGAAACCAGATGGCAGTTATAAGAGTCGAGGGGCATGAAAGGGAAGCAGTGGTTGGGAAAGGAGTGAGACAGGGTTGTAGCCTCTCCCCGATGTTATTCAATCTGTATATTGAGCAAGCAGTAAATGAAACAAAAGAAAAATTCGGAGTAGGTATTAAAATTCATGGAGAAGAAGTAAAAACTTTGAGGTTCGCCGATGACATTGTAATTCTGTCAGAGACAGCAAAGGACTTGGAAGAGCAGTTGAACGGAATGGACAGTGTCTTGAAAGGAGGATATAAGATGAACATCAACAAAAGCAAAACGAGGATAATGGAATGTAGTCAAATTAAGTCGGGTGATGCTGAGGGAATTAGATTAGGAAATGAGACACTTAAAGTAGTAAAGGAGTTTTGCTATTTAGGGAGTAAAATAACCGATGATGGTCGAAATAGAGAGGATATAAAATGTAGACTGGCAATGGCAAGGAAAGCGTTTCTCAAGAAGAGAAATTTGTTAACATCGAATATAGATTTAGGTGTCAGGAAGTCGTTTCTGAAAGTATTTGTATGGAGTGTAGCCATGTATGGAAGTGAGACATGGACGATAACTAGTTTGGACAAGAAGAGAATAGAAGCTTTCGAAATGTGGTGCTACAGAAGAATGCTGAAGATAAGGTGGGTAGATCACGTAACTAATGAGGAGGTATTGAATAGGATTGGGGAGAAGAGAAGTTTGTGGCACAACTTGACTAGAAGAAGGGATCGGTTGGTAGGACATGTTCTGAGGCATCGAGGGATCACAAATTTAGCATTGGAGGACAGCGTGGAGGGTAAAAATCGTAGAGGGAGACCAAGAGATCAATACACTAAGCAGGTTCAGAAGGATGTAGGTTGCAGTAGGTACTGGGAGATGAAGAAGCTTGCACAGGATAGAGTGGCATGGAGAGCTGCATCAAACCAGTCTCAGGACTGAAGACCACAACAACAACAACAAGAGGAGGAGTGGATTAGTATTTAACGTCCCGTCCACAACGAGGTCATTGGAGACGGAGCACAGGGCTTGGATGTGAGAAGGGTTGAGAAGGAAATCGGCGGTGCCCTTTCGAAGGAACCATCCCGGCATTTGCCTTAAGTGATTTGGGGAAATCACGGAAAACCTCAGTCAGGGTCACTGGAGGCGAGTTTGAACCGTCGTCCTTTCGAACGCGAGTCCAGTGAGCTAACCACTGCGCTACGCAGCTCGGTGATGTGACAAGACGTGAAGTTGTGATAACTTCTTCAACTCTTGGGACGGTCGATCTTTTCCTCATTATTATCATCGTCTAAAAGCTGTTAGATCGTGATTGTACGAGCGTCGTTCAATAAGTAATGCTCCACATTATTTTTCAGAACATTTTTATTGTTAAGGGTGACAATATATTATGTGACAATATACCTCAACAGGTCTTGTCCATGTCCTATTTGTCTACGTAGTCTCCATCACGTTCTATGGCTTTACGCCAACGTTGTGGAAGAGCATGTATTCCCAGCTAGTAAAAGTTCTTGTCCTGTAAGCGTAGCCATGTTTTCACTGCATGACTGACACTCTCGTCATCTTCAAAGTGTGTTCCCCGTAGAGAACCTTAAGCGGCCCAAAGAGATGGAAGTCCGAGGGTGCCAGGTCTGAACTTCAGAGCCGGTGGGGCAATGATGTCCAACTCAATTTGGTGATGTGTTCCCGCGTTCTCAGACTTGTGTATTGGTGTGCATTATCGTGTTGGAGCAATATTTGTACTAGATTCTTGTCCGATCGAATACGTTGGAAACGGTTCTTCAGTTTATTCAGAGTCTTCACGTATGCCTCTGAATTGATGGGTGACCCTCTTGGCATCACATCCACGAGAATGACGCCATCACAATCCCAGAAAACTGTCACCATGACTTTTCCTGCAGAGGGGGTTGTCTTGAATGTCTTCTTTTGTGGTGAGTGCAGATGATGCAACTCCATGGACTGCCTTTTTGTTTCCGGAGCAAAGACGTGCACCCAGCTTTCGTCCCCCGCAACGATCCGTGACAGAAAGGCCTCTCCGTTGGTCTCAAAACGCTCCAACAATTCAGATGAAATGGCTTTTCTTTGAATATTGTGGTCCGCTGTGAGCATTCGTGGAACCCATCGTGAGCACCTCTTTGAATATCCGAGTCTTTCGATTACTGCAGACGCACTTGCAATGTTTACCGAGCCAACTGTGGATTTGTGCTGCGCCATTCGGCACGAGTAATGACATCCGAACGATTCAGCACGTCTGGAGCAGTGACTGTGACGGGACGTCCCTAGCGCGGCTGACCATGGAGCTCTCTTTCTGCATTTGCTGAGGCTGTAACTTTCTTTACCCATCGTCCAACTGTACTCCTATCAACTGCAGCATCGCTATACACTGCACACATACGTTTATGGATGTTCACCACGGTTTCTTTTGCTGCACACGAGAATTCAATAACCGCACGCTGTTTGTAACGTGAGTCGCATGTAGACGCCATTTCGACTCTGTACTACGGTTCTTCCATCTGCCTGAACGGTTCGAAACTTCACCGGCACAGAAGAAACATCAAATGTGAAGCACCAACAAGGACTTTTGTATATGTATTGTAATAGATTTTTTTTTTTAATGTGGGGCATTACTTATTGAGCGACCCTCGTAGGAAGTCCTACCGAACCTAACTGCTGCTCTGCATCAAATGGTGCAAGACCTCTCAAACGCGCACACTCTTCGACAACATCTGGCGAAGCGCAACCATAGAACTGTCGGTCTTTGTTAATATCATCCAAAATGAAGAAAGAGTCGAAAGATCGAAATCTGCTCAACGTGACGTAGACTTGTCCAGTAACAGGTGCTCGTCTGCCCAAGTAGACCAACCTGAAGACAAAGGCTCGACAGAATCTCATTGAAATCACGCTTTCGCCATGAGACCATCAGCTTCAAGCCTGTGGCGCAAAGAGCTGCTGCTGCTGCCGTGCATTATGTTACCACACCTCGGGGTAATACCTCGAGTTTGCCTGATGTGCGCCAACTTGAAGATCTGAGTCTCTCTTGCTCCTCCTACCGCGAAATGCGGTCCCTAAAGCAGCATTCGATGTCTTCCCAGTTTTTTTATCATTGAATTTGACGGTAGCTTTGAAGGCAACATTTTTTGAAATTGCAAATCATTCGCAGTGCTAGCGAATTCGAAATTGTAAGGATTGACACTGGCATACAGATGCTGCTTCTTTAGGTGATTAATAGAAGTTTGCATGTTTTCTCTCGAATGTCGAACTAATAGATGGGTTTCATCGACGGCAAGTCTCCCGTTTTCACGAAGACACAGCATCCATAAGATTGCGTAGCAGATGCTCGAATACTTCTGCGACGATTTGTTGGAAGCAACAGGCGACCTCTTACTTTGAATTACTACATGATAATTTTAGATGCTGATACATGCGTGGAATAATGAAAGAATATGCTGTTCCCTGGATGGCAAATCAATGATGACAGACGAAACTTTTTCCAATTTCATTTTGTTGCTCTTTGCTTGAGCAGCCATTCTATGACCGATCAGTGACTGTCAGAATCATGAGCGTAGTTTTCCGACATCTCCATCAACAAACACATTGTTATCTGCCAGTAGCTTACAAATCCTACGGTTATCTGCCTGCCAAACCAAAAGATGTGGAAACATCTGGCGATCAAAAATGCAGGAAGACTGAGTCTGAAAAGTGTCAATGTCTGCCAGGAATTTTCTCACCACTCTTTCTGGTAATTCTGCGCTCTTTTCCATTCTCGGTCTCCAGTGTCTCTGGAAGACTTCTAAATCTTACCACGCCTAGTTGGTGGTGGGGTACGCCTGCACGTCTCAGGTAATACTTGAAGTATTCTGTAGATGAATCGAAGTTAAGAAGCAGCGCTGTTGCCAGCTTTCAGCTGTGAAGCGCTAATGGTTGCAGGAGCCACATAAGTCATCTATGACACGGAGGTGTTACCATATAGACATTTACAAAATCGCTTTCCTAGCGTATTTTGTTTTCGAAATGTCTGTAATTGAGGACCTGGTTCGAAGGAAGCCATTTTGACAGCTGAATATTACATCAGTGCAACTTTGTATGTGCAAATGGCTGGGATTCGAACTAATTAACTTTTTGACACTCCATTTACATAGTTAGCAGCAGTTATACGTGAAATATTTAAAATTTCCCTCAAACAACTACTTAAGTAAATCTTAATTATAATGATTTATTTCAAGCAATTACATGTTTTTAGAGAGCTGCAACTTACGCTACTCTGATTTCCCATTTGTCCATTTCCTACTCTTCATCTGTGAAAATTCGGACATGAAGCCATTGTGTAATTTCATGTTTTTGTTGGCCAAAAAGCGTTTGAAATTTTGTGTAAAGCGTGTTGGGCGAATACAGTCTGAGTACTTAGATTTACGCGCGACTGCTACGGTCGCAGGTTCGAATCCTGCCTCCGGTATGGATATGTGTCATGCCCTTAGGTTAGTTAGGTTTAAGTAGTTCTAAGTTCTAGGGGACTGATGACCTCAGATGTTAAGTCCCATATTTCTCAGAGCCATTTGAACCTTAGTTTTACGTATGCTTGCGTAAAAATATGCTACTGTGTACTGTGTCTTGTAATGTAACAAGCGTCTGTGAGCGATATTTATATATATTAATATACAGACATTGGATATTGCACAAGGTACTTTACGTTTTTATATGTTTTAGTCATTATAAACGTTATATAATGCGCTGATTTTTATACAATTGACAATTTGGTGTGAGGTTCAACGTAAAATGAACACTTTGCAGAAGAAAAGATTTTTAAAACCTGAAGATGACAGCAAAGTGTGTCGAAACTGCTTGTCTTAAGGAAATATTTTATGCGATCTAGACTGTTGAATATTTTTTAGCAAGTAAAGCAGATGGCTCCTTCAGCGCCCTCAAAATGAGAAAATTCAATTTGTATGTTGCGTGTTCTGTCTTCCGGTGTAAGCGAGTTGCATCAACCAGATTCCAGTTCCGGTGGAGTGGGGAATTCTGGGCTTTCTTAAAAAATAGCAGGCTAGGAGCTGTCTTTCTGGAAATTTTGTACGCAGGAAGACCACAAAACTGTGGATTAAATAAGATGGTTCAAATGGCTCCGAGCACTATGGGACTAAACATCTTAGGTCATCAGTCCCCTAGAACTTAGAACTACTTAAACCTAACTAACCTAAGGACATCACACAACACCCAGCCATCACGAGGCAGAGAAAATCCCTGACACCGCCGGGAATCGAACCCGGGAACCCGGGCGTGGGAAGCGAGAACGCTACCGCACGACCACGAGATGCGGGCGATTAAATAAGAAATTGGTGACGTAGGAACCGAACATTGAATGAAATAACGTCGTTGGGAAGTCAGCTGATTGGAGAACATTTTACACTGGGTCTTTGGTGAGAGAACAGACAACGCCTTAAGAATTGCGTGATTGGCCGGAGTATGGCGCACCATTTTCATTGGATGTGTATGTTTTGTGCTGTAAGCAGGGGTGGGAAAGAAAGTGGTGATTCAAAGCGGTACACATACGCGGTATGAAGATACCCCAGACTTCCAGATCATCATACTCTGAGAGGTAGTATGTAAGTTGTCTGATTAGCAGCATAGCAGCCATGTGCACCATACATAGCTTGCATTCCTACAAAACGATTACGGTGAGATTATCTGGTGAAGTCAGGCCTTTTTCGTCATGACTGAATCCTTGCCAGTGACTATCTTGTGTTGGTCAGTAGGTCAGTTGAGGACCTGCAACCAAGCTGTCTGATGCTAGACTCACTGCACCTACATAGTTATGGTCTGGAGTGCGATTTCGTATGACAGCAGGAGCATTCTGGTGATTAACCCACACAACCTGACTGCAAAATTGTACGTCAGTCTGGTGATTCGACCTTGTGCTGCCATTGATGAACAGCATTCCAGGGAGTGTTTTCCAACAGGATAACGATCGCCCACATACTGCTGTTGTAATCCAACGCGCTGTACAGAGTGTTGACAAGCTGCCCTGTCCTGCTCGGGCACCAAATCTGTCTCCAATCGAGCAGATAGGGGACGTCATCGGACGATCCAGCGCCATCCACAAACAGCATTAATCGACCATTTATTGAGCAATCAAGTGCAGTAGCCATGGAACTCCATCCCACAAAGTCACATCCGGCACCCGTACAACGCAATACACGCACATTTTCATGCTTGCATTCGACGTTCTGGCGGTTACACCGGCTATTAATGTACCAGCATTTCACATCTGCAGTGGCTTATCTCAAAAAAATTGTTCAAATGGCTCGGAGCACTATGGGACTTAACATCTGTGGCCATCAGTCCCCTAGAACTAATTAAACCTAACTAACCTAAGGACATCACACACATCCATGCCCGAGGCAGGATTCGAACCTGCGACCGTAGCGGTCGCGCGGTTCCAAACTGAAGCGCCTAGAACCCGCTCGGCCACACCGGCCGGCGCTTATCTCACACTTACATTAACCTGTGATCTTGCAATGTCAGTCACTTAAATATGTTACCCAGACAAAAGTACTCCCGAAATTTCATTTCTCTCCATCGACACTTTTTCGGTGTTGCGATTTTTTTCCGTCAGTGTTTAAACAGCTTTCTACAGTCCATGTTGATACGCTAACAAAACGGGCAGCATCATTCATCACGTTTTAAGCCGCACGTCCGAACACGATGGCTCCTTTCTGACACCGAGTGTCCAGGTCGCTGATTCCACACACAAACTGACAGATACGCACCATTTCACTGCCATGCTCTTTTAAGTAGGTGACAAATATTGTGTCCGGTGTGCTTATCGACTCCACGTTTCTTAGGAGCTGCATGAGGTGTGCCTCGTGGCGAGGCTTTGTATCCTGCTAGCAGTGCCTGGATACCAGCACGGAGAGCCCACAGGTGGCAGGCGTGCGCGAAGTCCCGCTTATCAGAGACGCCGGCAACACGCGTGACTTGGCGGAGAGCGCAGCCGCTTATCGGAAGCAACCACGGGTTTTTGGACTGCCTCGGTCCTTTTAAAGGCCGTAACTCTACTCGGAGCGCGCCGCAGAAATCCCTGTTCTAACGCACGCACTGGTAAGGGTAACGGGCTCCGCCATTCGCTACGCGAAAAGTCCTTTAGAGTGCCCAGACTTTAGTGGGATAATGGCTTACAAATCTCTGCACCGCTTTAGAGCCTCTGTAGTTCTCAACAGCTTTGAAATCAATCCTCAAACAGGATTCCGATAAGGTGAAAATCTACTTTCGCTCCTCAAATGGATTAAAGCTCAATGTCGGAATGAAAATCAATTCTGATTGCTGTGATCCTCTTTTACATATGGAGGAAGTCGCAGTTAAAATCCTTCAGTCGAAAAAGACATGAGTCACGGTTTCGTAATTTTCTTTTTCATTTATTTTTGAGTAGCTCAACTCTTGTTGTTATTTTTGTGGTCTTCAGTCCTGAGACTGGTTTGATGCAGATCTCCATGCTACTCTATCCTGTGCAAGTTTCATCTCCCAGTACCTACTGCAACTTCTGAATCTGCTTAGTGTATTCATTTCTTGGTCTCCCTCTACGTTTTTTACCCTCCACGCTGCCCTCCAATACTAAATTGGTCATCCCTTGATGCCTCAGAACATGTTCTACCAACCGATCCATTCTTCTAGTGAGTTGCGCCACAAACTTCTCTTCTCCCCAATCCTATTCAATACTTCCTCATTAGTTATGTGATCTACCCATCTAATCTTCAGCATTCTTCTGTAGCACCACATTTCGAAAGCTTCTATTCTCTTCTTGTCCAAACTATTTATCGTCCATGTTTCACTTCCATACATGGCTACACTCCATACAAATACTTTCAGAAACGACTTCCTGACACTTAAATCTATACTCGATGTTAACAAATTTCTCTTCTTCAGAAATGCTTTCCTTGCCATTGCCAGCCTACATTTTATATCTTCTCTACATCGACCATCATCAGTTATTTTGCTCCCCAAATAGCAAAACTCCTTTACTTTCTCTTAAGAGAATTTATTTACAAATACATGAATTCCTTGGAATCAGTAGTGGCAAAAGCTGAAATTGAACATAGTACTAAAAACTTCAGGGTGAGCCAGAAAGGACTTTACTACTTTGCAATGATTGAGACAACTTACAGAATCGGTAGATGTGTCGTTTTGTAGCAAACAACTTCAATTTTGATTCACGTAGTGCACCAGTTCCTCATTCAGCCACCAGGAGCGCCAACGTAATGTACAGTTAAAATGGCTACTTTCACTGGTTGCGGAGAGCTGAGTGTTTTGCTTTTATTAAATGAACTCTGCAATAGCTACTCCGTGTAAATTTCGCACCAAATACGCTAAATAGCCTTCAAGCAGGCCTACAATTTTCTCTTGGCGCAAGAACTTTGTTGACACGGTTTTTCAAGCCCACATGATAAATGACCAGGTCCCCCATGCGTTTGTGATCATGTCGAACAGATCAGGGAGAGCTTTGCCCGCAGTCCACAAAAATCAGCGCGACGTGTGTGTTGCGAGACTAGCATTCCACAGAAGACTGTTTTGTGAGAGCTGTGTAGACGTTTATTCTTGAAACTATTCAGATTCGCAATGGCACGGGATGCAGGTACAGTTGCTCACGGGGCATTTTCTGCGTAAATGTTACATCAGGTAGAGGACGGCGAGACATTCCTGAACACGATCAAACTGCTATTTACGAAACACTGTCTCATTCCTCTCACTGTTCAACCAATTACTTCCATTCTACCATCCACTGCCAAAATAGGCTACTCTGTCTCTTTCTCTGGCCAATGAGGCGCTCTGCCTGCTGTCTCTTTCTAACTTAGAACGCATTTCTCTTAGCCAATATTTGCACGTTTTACATTGTGTAAACACTGTGTTTTTTTTTCAACTTCAAAGCATTCAATATTCTGTCGGATTCTCAAAGACACAGGACTGAGTGTCCCCTGTCTATCATTTCGATGTTCAGTTTTCTGTACTCTCCTAGGGAAACGGCCTGCTTTCTACAACTTCAGCACAAAGGTGTCTACCTGCTAAAAAGACGAGTCTCATCACTCCATTTCCTGGTCGTAAAATGTTTTCACCAGGTATTTTCTCTCTGGAAGATGCTATCGCTGTGGCTATACAATGTTCTGATGTCCTGCTGCAGGTCCGCTCAGTAAAATCTGCTGGCTGATGCCAAGTGACCCTCGGCCATACTCCTGTAGCCTTCCTGTAGCTGAGGGTGGCTGTCCCTTATGGGTGCTAGTGAGTCTGCACTCCTTCTCATCATCAAGGGCCCTTCCAACATTTTCCAATAGCTACAGCGCATCCAAATACCAATTACGAGTAAGAGAATACCAAGGCTGTATCACTTATTTACGGCAATCACTACTACCGTGGTATATTATTTTTATCGCTGTATATTAAATATTCTGGCCAAATGGGTCTGATTAAATATTCTGATCAAATGGATCTGCATATAATGCAAAAATGTTTCCGGAAAAACTGTCTCATAACTTTTTCTTCAGATAATTTTTTCTTGTTATTGCCAGTCTGCATTTTATATTCTCTTTACTTCCACTATTGAGGGGGGGGGGGGGGGGCTTATGGGCGCTCAACGTCGAGGTCATCAGCGAGTTCCACTATCATCAGCTATTTTTCTGCCCAGATAGCCAACTTGTATGTTACTGTTAGTGTCTCACTCCCTAATTGATTGATTTAGTTTGTCACACTACTCTTCTTTTAGCCACACACTGTAACCGAGGCCTATAACGCACACCTTGGCAGTATTGCTCGACTCGAGTATAAGCTGGTTCCAGTCCTGGTGGTGAAACATTTTCACTGCCACTATTTGACTGTCAAGAGGAGTAGAAATGGTGGCTTAAAGTTGTTGATCAGTTCTCGTTGCGGCCAATGTCCTGGATTGCATTTCAATCATGACCACAGTGTCTCATGAAGAGACGACATATGGAACTACTGATGTTGGTCCATCCATCGGATGGGGACGTTAAGCTTGGCAGCTACCTTGGAGTAGTGTTTGAAAGGTGTAGGCTATTTGCGAGAACCCACTTCCTTGCTTTCATCCATAAAAACATATATCCAACATCCCAATATGCAAGCATTCATCACAGTCATCCACACTTGACACTTGATAACAGGTTGGAGGAAGGCAGTGGCAAACTGGCTTACCAGAACGTTGCCTAGAATTCCTGCAACTGCTTCCCTACTCTCATTCTCAAATTACTGGACTGCTTTGTTTTCATGTTGTTGATGTTCATCTTATAACCCTTTTTCATTCCATTCAACTGATGTTCCATGTACCATGTCGTCCTCAATAGAATTACCCTGAGATTAGTAAACCTTACAATTTTCATTTCTTTTCCCAGAACTTAAATTCCATTTTTGTCCAGACTGAATAATATAGGAATAGTCTACAATAATGTCCAACGTCCTTCTGAACTGCTGCTTCCCTTTCATGTTCTTCGACTCTTATAACTTCATTATTGTTTTATTAACACGTTGTAGGTAATCTTCCACTCATTGTATTTTATCACTGCAGATTTCGAAGAGTGCATTCCATTTGCAAGCTACCTCCGTGGTCGATCACAAATCTGCCCTACCGCTTCACCCAAAGGCTGTACTATCGCCGCTGTAGAATCGCTACGTGGATACACTTGACAAGATACTTTTTGGATAAAGTAGTTACTTGTACTAATACTTCAGTTGGAGTCGGTCTGGTACTGGAGAAATATGTACCACTCAGTTTGTTAGTCTTTGTCCCTTGCACATATAGCGCTTATTGGCTGAAAATTACTTTTTTGTATCTTTTATGATAAGACTGGTAGGTATTGTTATAATCTTCTTAATGTCATTAATTTATGTATATCCGAGGCAGTCAAATGTGCTTTCCTACTTAACTGAAAAGCTTGTGCAAAACTCTCATATCTTCAAAACACTAATTCTCTCCTCATATACATATATGAAGGTGGTTCACAGTAAAACATTAAAAGCGCAATAAAATACCAAAAATTTGTATTACTGTTTTTTTAGTTGGTATGACTGCTACTTGACCAACAGTTGGTAGCCTACTGTTGCATCTTGCGTCGCGGGAAAGGAGGCTGGTTGTGAGTAAGGTTACCTGTCAAGTGCAATTCCGCCTGAGGCCCATACGTCCAAGAAATTATAACCTGGGTCCAAATTTACAACTATTTGCAGTAAAACAATTAAAGTACACAAGATGTCCGGCTTGTTGTGACAGGAAACGTCATGAAGTCATTACTGTCTATAGTTTTTTCTAAAACTAAAAATGTTACAAATGTAGCGTGAGACAAGTTCAGTCTGTATAAGACGACTGTCGTGTATACTGCTTGTCGTGCCATAATTTCAGACCGTTCAACATAAGCTCTTATGAAACAACTAGTTCTATATTTAGTTATTCTTTATTGCAGAAGGCTAAACGGAAAATGTTTATCAAGTCTTATTCTTGTTAATCTCTCTCTGAGTCCGAACAGGCATTGAAGGTCCAACAGTAGCGACCGACCACCGTGTCATCCTCAGCCCACAGGCTCCATAGGCTGCGGTTATGGAAGGCTTGTGGTCAGCACTCTGATCCCCCGGCCATTTTCAGCTCCCGTAGCTGCAGACACTACTTTTCAGGCAAGTGGCTCCTCATTTTGCCTCCGAAGGGCTGAGTGCGACGGTCACCCATCCAAGTTCTAACCAAGTCCGATAGTGCTTAAGGTTGGTGATCTGACGGGAACCGGTGTTATTATTGCGGCAAGGCTGTTGGCCTTATTCTTGTTAATACCGCTCCAGTAATTAAAGAATCCTTATTTCAAGTAGCTACAGTCAGTAATGCAGTTAATGAGATATAACCTTACGATCCCCTTGTACTTAATGTGCATCATTTAGCTGCGGTGGCCGGTCGTGGTGGCCGAGAGGTTCGGGCGCTTCAGTCCGGATCTGTGCGACTGCTACGGTCGCAGGTTCGAATCCTGCCTCGGGTATGGATGTGTGTGATGTCTTTAGGTTGGTTAGGTTTAACTAGTTCTAAGTTCTAGGGGACTGATGACCTCAGATGTTAAGTCCCATAGTGCTCAGAGGCATTTGAACCATTGTTTTTTAGCTGCGGTGAAATCCACAGGTGTTGTTGTTGTTACGGACCACACCGTAACTGAGAAAGCTTCTGCTCAGGCCGCAGCAGCAAAAGGTCAGCCCACAGGAACTCTCCGACAATTTTTGTGATGAACTTGAGGTGAAGCATAAAGAAGAACGAGCATTTTCAACAAGCGCTGCTCTCAGTAAACCAAAACGTTGCCGAAATATTTAGACGTATCATTCTTAACAATTACTAAACAAAGATCTAATGTAAAAACGGAAAAGTCACACGTGCAAGGTGCGGATGTTTCAATAACCTCACCTATAAAATCGACGTTGGTGGAGCGAGGTTGAATAAGAACATTAAAAACAACAAGTAAATGCTTGCAAAGTAAGTATAGCGCAGCGTTCTGTACTTGGTGAGATCTATGTTGACGCTCGATCAAAAGACTGGATAGAATGTTGATACTGCTACACACTGTGGGAGCTGATAACTCTAATTTTGTTGGAGAGTAATTTGTGTTGGTTTTTTGTTGATGAAAGACACTACAATAATTTTCAATACCATTATCCTTTTATCAAATAGTATTCAATAAGGAATTCAATGCAATATTTAATTTTTGGTTTTAATGTGTCATACATTGTAAGAATACAAATTAATTCAGCTTTCATCTGTACTGTAATCTTGCCCCGTAGTCAGTCATCTTGCCCCCAGTAACGCTACAAATTACGGTTTCGCCTGATATTTTGAAATTGGCAAAATAATTGTTATGTATTACAAAAAAACCACTCTAAGATAAAAGAAAGACCACGAAGAACTTACCCCATGGGACAGAAACCGTAGGTGTGATATACATATACAGACAAACCAATGACTTCAATTTCAGAAAAATTGGATGATTCAGTCAAGAGACAGAGCTTCACAGACTGGGCAAGTCCATAAAGCGTTGGTCCATCTCCGGCCCTTATGCAAGCAATTATTAGGCTTGGAACTGATTAATAGAGATATTGGATGTCCTTCTGACGGATGTTGTGCCAAATTCTGCCGAATTATTGCTTTAGGTGGTCAAAATCCCGAGCTGTTTGGAGGGTCCAGCCTATAATGCTCCACACGTTCTCAATTGGGGAGAGATCTGGCGACTTTCCTGGCAAAGGTAGGATTTAGCAAGCTCTAAGATAAGCAGTAGAATCTCTCGCGGTATGCGGGTGGGCATTATCTTGCTGAAACGTAAGCCCAGGATTGCTTGCCATGATGGGTAACAAAACGGAGCATAGAATAACTTCACCGTTTCTCTGTGCTGTAACGGTGCCGTGAATGCATCAAAGAGGTCATGCTGTGAAATGAAATGGCACTCTAGGCAATGAGTCCAGCTTGTCGGGCCGTATGGTGGGCGGCAGAATGGATGGTTGGACAACATGGTTGTGGAGTAACAGCGATTGATATAAAATTAATTTAGTATTAAGAAAACAATCTTAATCGCGTTTTTTTTTGTTTATTTAGTGCCGACCGGTTTGATCCCATCGCAGGGGCCATCTTCAGTGCGAACATAGCGCTGGTCGACTGCTGGTGGCGTCCAGTCTCCTGCCACACCTCGGTAGACGGGACACCACCAGCAGTCTACCAGCGGTATGTTCGCACTGAAGATGGCCCCTGCAATGGGCTCAAATAGGTCGGCACTAAATAAATATAAAACGCGATTAAGACTGTTTTCTTAATACTAAGAATGGATGGTATACCACCGCTGTCTGGGTCGTCTCCAGAGACGTCTTCGCTGATCATCAGGGCTCACTGGAAGCAAGACCCATCACTGAAGACAATTCTACTCCATTCAATGAGATTCCAGGCTGAAGAAGTGTCTGAGGACGCCCCAAACAGAGGTGGAATACCAAGCTGACTGTGGCAAGCCGTACCGCCATACAGTCTGGACCGTAGTCCGGGCTGCCATTTCAGTTCATAGCGGGACGTCATTCGTTGTCATCGGCGGCACTCTTACAGCACAGCGATGCGCCAACGGTATTCTACGCCTCGTTTGGTTGCCCTTTGTGGAAATATCGTCGGATCTCTCCCCAAATGAGACCGTCTGGAGCCTTACTGGCCTGGCCCTCCAAACGGCTCGGGATTCTGAGGAGCTAACGCACCAACTGGACAGGGATCTCTTCTCAACTGAGACCGTTTGGAGCGCTACGGACCGGGCCCTTCAAACGGCTCGGGATTTTGAGGAGCTGACGCGCCAGTTGGACAGAATTTGACACGATATCCGTCAGAAGGACATTCAATATAACTCTGCTAACCAATTCCAAGCCCAATAACTGCTTGCATAAAGGTCAGAGGTGAACCAACGCGTTGTTGACTGTTTCAATTTGTGAAGCACTTTCTCCAGAATATATCATCCATTTTTTTTCTGAACCTGTAATAATTTTTTTGCCTGTACATGTACATCGCATCTACCGATTTGCGTCCCATTTGGACAATTCCTTCTTTGCATATCGGTTGTTCCTTTTTTTCTTTTTCGCCTTGGAGTATATATCCATAGATGAGTTTATTAACACCCATTTATTAAGACAGTTAATTAGGAACCTGTCCCACGAAAAGTTTGCGTTACGACTCCCGAAGTATTCGAGTTGTTGCTTATCCTGTACTACGTACGCGTAGTAGATCGTAGGTTTGTTAAAAACGAGACGAGGCGTAGTCGCTGTCTGCGTGACTCTCCGGTGACAAACGCCTTCCGCTGCGCACTCATTGCGGAGCCGCCAGAAATGCGGCGTGTGTAACGCGAGACGGCCTGTTCCGCGTATGCTCTGTGGGTGGGAAACCCGGGGGGGGGGGGGGGGGAGGTGGAGTAGTAGGCCCGCCAATTAGGCGCGTGCGTCAACGAGGACATTAGGCGGAGGAGAGCGCCATCTCGCAGCCGGCCCTACATCACGCCGCGGCGGCAACAACCGCGCCAGTTTCCCTATGCAGGGCTACGCACTGGCGCCAGCCTGCTGGCGCCACATCTGGGTGGAGATGTGGGTAGAATTAACTGTTCGCCCGTCTGAAGTTGGTTGCGCATGGCCTGGCATAAACACATGCCCGTTAGCTTGTCGCAGTCGAGTGTTTGATACCGCTCTGCTGGTTGACGAGATGGGCTTAGAATGGAATTGTCGTCGAAGAGTTACGTTACAGATTAGCAGCTGCTAGCGGCGTAGTATACGGCGTATGTAATAAGTGATTGCGTTCTCTGGATGCGAAACTCTATCCCACACTGAGATAAAGGGGCCTACAGTACCGTCGCCAAACAGAAGCGCTTGACGTCATGTAAACGACTGAATGATTGGAGACGAGCATCTGATCGTTTACAAGCATTAAGCCAAATTCTGTGTACTCTGACAGACTGGAGACAGTTTCTAGTTGTAGACACTGGAGATGTTGGAGGCTACGAAAATTGATTCGACCTTTGCTGAGCATCCAATGATAAAAAGTCCGCCTTATGTACAATAAGACATTCTTCGCATATCTAAAAAAGGTGGGAAGATGCGACAGCTTGAAATATTACTCACATATCCCAATCACGTCACACAGAATACTCGCATATTTTTAGGATAACACATGACATACTGAGAACTATGGATGAAGGGCAACAGGCAGATTCAATATTTCTATATTTTCGGAAAGCATTTTGCACGGTGCCCCATTGCACGCTGTTAACGATGGTACGAGCATATGGAATAAGTTCACAGATACGTGAGTGGCTCTAAGACTTCTTAACTAGCAAAAACCAGTACGTTTTCCTCGATGGCGAGTGTTCATCGGAGACAAGGGTTCCGTCAGAAGTCCCCAAGGGAAAACTGATAGGACCGCTGTTGTTCTTTATATACGATTGTTGGAACTTAGTGGCAACTATTTATTCACAACCGATATAAAAGAGTTACACGTTTGCACCTGTTACTGTCCTTCAAAGTAGTCACCAGCGTTGTGTAGAACCCGTTGCCAGCAATGTGGAAGGCGTCGTATACCGTTAGCAGAGCCGGTTCTGTTGATGGTAAGAATGGATCGGTTTACTGCCTGTCGAATGTCTGGAACAGTTCTGAAGCGAATGCCGCGAAATGATTCCTTCATATTCGGAATGAAATCAAAAGTCACAAGGACTTAAGTCCGGGGAGTATCGTGGATGGTACAGTACTTCCCAGTCCCATCGACCGAACAGAGCAGCCACAGCTTGCGCTGTATGCGATCGCGCTTTGTCGTGCAAAATGATGGGTGGGTTTCACAGAAAGTGTCGCCGCTTCTTTCGCAAAGCTGGTCGCAGGTAATACTGTGCATTGACGCCCTGCCGTGGAGGAACGTAAAGAGTTAGGATAACGCCATCACAGTCGTACACGAGACTCACCATAACTTGAAACCGCTCTATTCGCACTATCAATAGAACAGGCTCAGCTAACGGTAATACTATGCCTTCCAAATCGCTGGCAACGGGTTCTACACAACGCTGGTGACTACTTTGAAGGACAGTAACCGGTGCAAACATGTAACTCTTTTGTATCGGTTGTGAATAAATAGTTGCCACTATTTAAGCTCCGACCCTCGTTCACGAATGATTTGGCGGACAAGGTAGGCAGCAATCTGTGGTTGTTTGCTGATTATGCTGTGGCGTACGGTAAGTTGTCGAAGTTGAGTGACTGTAGGAAGATAAAAGACGACTCAGACAAAATTTCTAGTTGGTGTGAAGAATGGCAGCTATCTCTAAACCTGGAAAAATGTAAGTTAATGTGGATGAGTAGGAAGAACAAACCTGTAATGTTGGGATACAGTATTATTAGGGTCCTGATTGACACGATCAAGTCGTTTAAATATCTGGACGTAACGCTGCAAAGAGATAGGAGGTGGAAAGAGAATGTAAGAACTGTGGCAGGGAAGGCGAATGGCCGGTTTGGGTTTATTGGGAGAATTTGTGGAAAGATTGGTTTACCTGTAAACGAGACCACATATACGACGCAGGTGCGACCTACTCTTGGGTACCGATGGAGTGTTTGAAGGAAGACATCGAAGCAATTCAGAAGCGGGCTGCTGCCGTTTTTCCCTTGCTCTATTTACGAGTGCAATAGATAAACACTAATAGTGATACGGGATACCCTCCGCCACGCACCGTACTCGGGCTTCAGGAGTATGTGTGTGGATCTAGATGTAAATACAGAAAGCGAAAACTGTAAAACTGACACAGCGAAATTAACAAAATTTTAAGAACATAATTTCTTTTCGCGCAAGATGTGTGCTTACAATTATCTTGACACTTTTAAGTGTCACAATAGATACTTCTTATACATGAAATGTATTCGCAGTTGCGAATACAAACAACCATCAGCTGTATAAAGGATTGAGGCCAGTTAAAATTTGTGCCAGATCTGGACTCAAACCCTTATTTCCCACTCTACGCGACTAGTCACCTTAACTGCTTCTAACATCCGTGCACGAGACACGGCCAGTCCCAAACTTCCATATGTTGTCGTTCCAGCGTCTAAACCGTACTCGTACACACATTATGTAATTCATGTACAGGGAAAAACGCTTTAATTGAAAGCGGGAAATCGACGTTCGAGTCCTGGTCCGACTCAGATTTTCATTGTCGGACATGCATCCATGCCCAAAGGAACTTTACATCATTCATCTTAACAACATACGCGCTGCAATATTGCAGCCGGCCGCTGTAGCCGAGCGGTTCTAGGCGCTTCAGACCGGAACCGCGCTGCTGCTACGGTCGCAGGTTCGAAACCTGCCTCGGGCATGGAAGTGTGTAACGTCCTTCGGTTAGTTAGGTTTAAGTAATTCTAAGTCTAGGGGACTGATGACCTCAGATGTTAAGTCCCATAGTGCTTAGAGCCATTTGAACCATTTTTTTGCAATATCGTATATGTATCTCCGTCACGCTGTTGTTTTATCTGCTGTTGTGATAATCAGTATCCACATGATGAAATAGCATATTTTATTTCTTTCAATATTTTAAGGAAAATGAAGATAGTGCTTGTTTTCGTAATTATATGTTGCACCAATTATGTTGGGAAAAAAATTGGCAACAATGTGTAACGTCATTTACATTTCAACCAAGCTGAATCTCATCGTCCGAACGATTAATGTGAAAGCAGAGAAACATTTCTCCCTTCAGAACCTCCTGGTACAACTGCACTAACAGAAGCGATACCATAAAGGAAGTTCGTTTATAAGAATTCGTTATTCTGATCTTTCACGCCACTTAATGTTCATTTCAGTGTAAACAGATATTATCCTCCTTAAAAGAAACAGACAACTGATCTTCCTCAGTCGAGTATACCCGACTCTATGATTAAACCAGGGAATAGGTTTCAATGGAGTGAAAAATCAAGACATGTTCATAGGATTTGTTGACCTGGAAAAAGCGTTCGACAATGTAAAATGATGCACGGTGTTCGAAAATCATAGAAAAATTAGAAAAGTAGGGGCAAGCTTTAGGGAAAGATGGGTAATGCAAAACATGTACAAGAACCAAGAGGGAGCACTAAGACTGGAAGACCAAGAACGAAGTGCACGGATTAAAAGGGGCGCAAAACAGAGATGTAGACTTTCGCCCCAACCGTTCTACCTTTACAAGCAAGAACCCATGAAGGCAATAAAAGAAAGGTTCAAGAGAGGGATTAAAATTCAAGGTGAAAGTATGTCAGTGTTAAGATTCGCTGACGACATTGCTATCCTCAGTGGAAGTGAAGAAGAATTACAGGATCACTTGAGTGGAATGAACAGTTTAGTGAGTACAAAGTATGGATTGAGAGTAAATCGGAGAAAGACGAAAGTAATGAGATGTAGCAGAAATGAGAACAGCGAGAAACTTAACATCAGTATTAGTGGTCACCAAGTAGATGAAGTAAAGAAATTCTGCCACCTAGGCAGCAAAAAAACCAATGACGTACGGAGCAAGGAGGACATCAGAAGCAGACTAGCAGTGGCAAAAAGGGCATTCCTGGCCAAGAGAAGCCTACTAGTGTCAAATATCGGCCTTAATTTGAGAAAAAAATTTCTGAGAATGTACGTTACGAACACAGCATAGTACAGTAGTGAAACATAGACTCTGGGGAAACTGGAACAGGAGAGAATCGAAGCATCTGAGAGGTGATGCTACAGATGAATGTTGAAAACTAGGTGAACTAATAGGGTAAGGAACGAGGAGGTTCTGTGCAGAATCAGGGAGGAAAGGAATATGTGTGAAACACTGACAAGAAGAAGAGGCAAGACGATAGGACATCTGATAAGACAACGGGGAATAACTTCCATGGTACTAGGGGAGCTGTAAAGGCCAAAGACTGTAGTGGAAGACAGTTTGGAATACACCCAGCAAAATAGTTGAGGACGTAGGTTGCAATTGTTGCTTGGAGATGAGAAGGTTGACATAGGAGAGGAATTCCTGGCGGGCCGTCACAACAAATGGACATCGAGGAAGGGAGCTATACAAGGATAATAAAAGGCTGATATAGCTAATAAGGAAACGGCGACTGAAGTTCTGCCGGACGTTGTGACCGAGCGGCTCTAGGCGCTTCTGTCGGGAACCGCATGACCGCTACTGTCGCAGGTTCGAATCCTGCCTCGGGCATGGGTGTGTGTGATGTCCTTAGGTTAGTTAGGTTTAAGTAGTTCTAAGTTCTAGGGGACTGATGACCTCAGATGTTAAGTCCCATAGTGCTCAGAGCCATTTAACATTTTTTAACTGAAGTTCTATAGACGCCTACTGAGCATGGACGCA
This sequence comes from Schistocerca cancellata, assembly GCF_023864275.1. NCBI lineage: Eukaryota > Metazoa > Arthropoda > Insecta > Orthoptera > Acrididae > Schistocerca > Schistocerca cancellata. Next base: position 247,690,826 of record NC_064632.1, read on the forward strand.
ATACAACTAATGGACCATATTTTTAATTTCTTAGTCGACAGATCTAGAGTCTCTGACAAGTGGTCCAAGAAAGGAAGGAAGGACTTCAGGAACATTGAAGTAAATGAGGGGGACATCTCTCACCGACCAGAATACAGACCACTAACGAATGGGCTTCTACGATGAGCAAAAGCAGAACAATGGCTGGACAGAAGAGAGAAGCCGAGCGGCCAGAGAAAGAATACAATGCTTTTGAGCTACTAAAAAGCCTTCCAGAAATGCCTTGATGTGGTCTCTAATGGCGCTACACGAGAAGATAAAAACTAACTTACAAAATTAAAAAATCTGCTAGTTCTACGTTGAAAACACAACAGTGTTAGCACTAAATTCATCAATAGCAACTTTGTTTTGTATTGTTGGAATTTGTTGGAATAATTAGCAACCAGTTGCACTACAGAAATTTTATTCTTTTGACGGTTTCAGGCACATAGTGTACCACCAATATGCCTTCTGAAGAAGGGCATTAGACGCCTGTAAGGAACCACACACAGCACTGGCTAATTTCTAACGTGGAGCTGAGAATGAAGACACCACGGGACGGATTAAGATATTATCCTTGTGGAGCTTAGGGAGGCCACAAAATCAGGGAGCTATAGGATTCATGTTGGTGAGGAAGTAGGCATTAGAGTCTGATACTTTCTCACAGTTTGATAACGCTTCTAGTTTTATCATTACAGAATTGTTTGGGGTCTTTATGTACGTCTTGGAAGTTGGAGGTATTTAAGAAATCTTTGACTTTGTTAACATAGTCACATTTGTTGATTAAGACAACAGCATTTCCTTTGTCTGATCAGACTGCTATAACATTACTGTCAATCATTTTGTTCTTGAAATTGTTTGATACTTGTTCTTCTTTAGCTGGTGGAGCACTTTACTTCGTATAGTCACAGCTGTTGCGCTCACCTACTTAATATCACTATTATGTCTTATCTGTTTGTAATTTAGGTTCTGTTAAAGACAAGATTGTTTGGTTCATCCACATCTTTGGAATATTTCACCGAAGTTTATTGCTCAGTCATGTTCTTCTACCTACAAGTGTTGTAATTTGTCTATAGCTCATTAGTAAATGTGTCACATGTTTTATCTTATTTCCATAATGTTACAACTCAATTACAGTAAAATGATTTCACTTGTTTTATTCCTAATTCCTTCTGGAAACGGGAATACTCTGTTGGATCTTTGATCCAACAATATTTCACTGCACCACATACATATCTTTGTACCTGATGATGGCGTAACAGCCGAAAACCTGTCCGTGAAACAACTAATAAATATTGTAGACTATTGCGACAATGTTGTGTGTGCTTCAATCATAATGTATAAAATATTCTACCAAGAACTGACGGAACAGACAATCAAGGCGAATAATATTTCCTTTATGTGGTTGCTGATTCTTTCAACAAACTAGAGAAAGTTATCTTTCAAGAGAGTGGATTCTTTTTATTTGGGGGGGGGGGGGGAAGGAAGGGCCATCAGAAGCAGGTTTGGTTGCTCTTCCAGGAGCGATGGATCACCTCGTTATGGTTTTACTGCAATCGTGGACTTGCAAACAAACAAAAACTTACTTAAGTAATTTTATTTGTGTCGAGGTGATAACTGAAACCTTATGACTACCCCTGGTAGTCTTTCTCCTTCTTGTCGCCGGTTAGAAACAGCAGGGGGCCAGTATCAACGTGGCGTCGCTGGGAGTCACTCTGACAGACACCAGGTTTCCGCTAGCAGCTGCAGCGCGTGGCTCTGGCTTTTCTTGGGCGCCGCTCGCGGCGTGGGAGGGGTGCCTGCACGAAAATCGCGTTAGGTTAGGCCTCCCAACCTAATATTCCAACCGCACACGAGCGTTCCAACGCCGCCGTATCCCACTCGCTCCGAAACACGCGCGCTCGATATTCTCCGCATGAGCTGCACATTCACCTTCAAGGCGGAGAAATTCTTCAGCACGAAAAGAAACCGCACACGCTTCGTAGGAACGCGATGAAGGAACCACATTCACATACAGTGAAGTACCAAAGAAACTGGTGTGGACATCCGTATTCAAATACAGAAATATGTAAACAGGCAGGTCGGCAACGCCTGTATAAGACAACAAGTTCAAATGGTTCAAATGGCTCTGAGCACTATGGGACTCAACATCTTAGGTCATAAGTCCCCTAGAACTTAGAACTAACTAAACCTAACTAACCTAAGGACATCACACACACCCATGCCCGAGGCAGGATTCGAACCTGCGACCGCAGCAGTCCCACAGTTCCGGACTGCAGCGCCAGAACCGCTAGACCACCGCGGCCGGCAGACAACAAGTGTCTGGCGCAGTTGTCAGATCGGTTACTGCTGCTACAATGGCATCTTATAAAGGTTTAAGTGAGTTTGAGCGTGGCTTTATAGTTGGCGCACGAGCGATGGGACACAGCACCTACGAGGTGGCGCTGAAGTGGGGATTTTCCCGAACGACTATTTCACGAGTGTACCGTCAATCTCAGGAATCCGGTAAAACATCAAATTTCCGACATCTCTGCCGTCGGAAAAAGATACTGCAAGAACGGAAGCAACGGAAACTCAAGAGAATCGTTCTACGTGACACAAGTGCAGTCCTCCCGCAAACTGCTGCAGATTCCACTGCTGGGCCATGAACAAGTGTCATCGTGCGAACCATTCAACGAAACATTATCGATATGGGGTCCGGAACCGGAGGCCAACTCGTGTACCCTTCATGACTGCACGACACAAAGGTTTACGGTTCGCCTGGGCCCGTCAGCACTGACAGTGGACTGTTGATGACTAGAAACATGTTGCCTGGTCGGACGAGTGTTGTTTCAAACTGTATCGAGCGGATGGACGAGTGCGGGTATGGAAACAACAGCGTGAATCCATGGACCCTGCATGTCAGCAGGAGGACTGTTGAAGCTGGTGTAGGATCTGTAATGGTGCGGGTTATGTGCAAGTGAAGTGATATGGGACTCCTGATACGTCTAGAAACGACTCTGACAGGTGACACGTACGTAAGAATCCTGTCTGATCACCTGCACCGATTTATGTCCACTGTGCATTCTGACGGACTTGGGCATTTCCAGCCGGACAGTGCGACACCCCTCACGTCCAGAATTGCTACAGAGTGGCTCCAGGAAAACTCTTCTGTGTTTAAACAATTGCGCTGGCCACCAAACTCCCCAGACATGAACAGTATTGAGCATATCTGGGATGCCTTGCAACGTGCTGTTCAGAAGAGACCCTCGTACTCTTACGGGTTTATGGACATCCCAGCAGGATTCATGATGTCAGTTCCCTTCAGAACTACTTCAGACATCAGTAGAGTCCATGCCACGGTATGTTGCGGAACTCCTGCGTGCTCGCGGGGGTCCCTACTTGATATTAGACAGGTGTACCAGTTTCTTTGGCTCTTCAGTGTATATTCTTGGCGGAGATAGGTAAAGTTGATATCCCTAGTAATCCGAGGCTCCACCGACAAAACTTCCGATGTTGTTCTGGGATATTTCTGAGTTATCTTGGTGCCCTACCCTGAACAAACGCCTGAAATGCTGTTGGTTGAGTTGGGACTCACACTGTGTAGGGAGCGGAACAGCTACTTTTATACACTTGTTGGAGTGATAAAGGAACGCAAACTAATTTATGAAAACAGCCTTGATGTAAAAGAGGTGCAAGCAAGTGAAACAATGACCATACTTCGTCCTCTTGAAATATGTTGCGTTCACAAATTGCACTTCGTGTCAAACATAAATATGTAACTGGAAGAGAAAACCCTGACACCGGATGTATTTCCTGTTCTTAGGTGCCAGGCATGCACATAGCAGCAACACAGCCTCGTTAAAGAGCAAACGTGGTTAGGCAACGTCTGCGGAAAAACGACGATGGCAACAGACATTAGCAATTTACATTACTTAACTACGGTATGAAGATGGTGCGCAGTAGTAGTTTAGTGACCACCTGCACTGACCGGTCTTTAACTCTGGTCTAGCCCCGAATCCACTGATCGATAACTACGATCACTTTTAGTAAGTCCAGGCTGACTTTTCTTGGCGGCGGCTATGGAAACGGTCCAGATGCTGTCTTAAGGTACTGCGTGATACTGTGCTGACACTGCCTGAGTGGACCTGTGCCTCAGCTTCCATCCTCGTCTGATGGCTGCAGTTTGTAATGGAACTGGTCAGTGCATTTATTTCCATCACGTACCGGAGAATATAATACTCATATTAAATTCATGATAGGAACCAAGGGAACTTCGTATTTACGGTGTTTCTGACAAAATTACCTGTCTTGAATTTTCATAAACGTAAAAAAAACATGAAACTGACATAATACTTATTTTTCAGAGTTGTTGTCGTTGTGGTCTTCAGTCCAGAGACTGGTTTGGTGCAGCTCTCCAGGCTACTCTACCCTGTGCAATCCTCTTCATCTCCGAATAACTACTGCAGCCTACACCCTTCTGAATCTACTTAGTGTATTCATCTTTTGGTCTCCCTCCACGATTTTTACCCTCCACGTTTCCCTCCAATACTAAATTGGTGTCGGCTGGAGTGGCCGAGCGGTTCTAGGATCTACAGTCTGGAACCGCGCGACCGCTACGGTCGCAGGTTCGAATCCTGCCACGGGCATGGATGTGTGTGATGTCCTTAGGTTAGTTAGGTTTAAGTATTTCTAAGTTCTAGGGGACTGATGACCTCAGAAGTTAAGTCCCATAGTGCTCAGAGCCATTTGAACCATTTGAACTAAATTGGTGATCCCTTGAAGCCTCAGAATCTGTCCTACCAACCGATCCCTTCTTCTAGTCAAGTTGTGCAAGAATTTCCTCTTCTCCCAATTCTATTCAGTACCTTCATTAGTTACGTGATCTACACATCTAATCTCAGAATTCTTCTCTAGCACCACATTTCGAAAGCTTGTCTGTCTTACCATTATATAATCTATCAAAAAACGTTCAGTGTCTCCAGGTCACTTCCACGTATGCAACCTTCTTTCATGATTACTAAACCAAGTGTTAACTATGATTACGTTATGCTCTGTGCAAAATTCTAGCAGGCGGCTTCCTCTTTAATTCCTTACCCCCAGTCCATATTCACCTACTACTTTTCCTTCTCTTCTCATTTCTTCAATCTCTTCGTCATGTGCAGAGACAGTTTGCGTGTAAACTTGTATTATTGTGATAGCCGTGCGCTTTGGGTCTGTCTCCGCTACAATAATGCGTTCACTGTGCTGCTCGTAGTAGTTTATACGCGTTCCATTTTTTTTTCATTATTAAACCTACTCCTGCATTACCGTTATTTGATTTTGTATTTATAACCCAGTATTCACCTGAGCAGAAGTCTTGTTCCTCCTGCCACCGAACTTCACAAATTCCTAATAAATATAACTTAAACCTATACATTTCCCTTTTTAAGTTTTCTAACATATCTGCCCGATTAAGGGATCTGACATTCCACGCTCCGATCCGTAGAACGTCAGTTTTTTTCTCCTGACAACGACATCCTCCTGAGTAGTTCCCACCCGGAGATCGGACTGTAGGACTATTTTACCTCCGGAATAATTTACCCAAGATGACGCCATCATCATTTAACAATACAGTAAAGCTGCATGCCCTCGCCGGCCGTGGTGGCCGAGCGGTTATAGGCGCTATAGTCTGGAACCGAGCGACCGCTACGGTCGCATGTTCGAATCCTGCCTCGGGCATGGATGTGTGTGATGTCCTAGGTTAGTTAGGTTTAAGTAGTTCTAAGTTCTAGGGGACTGATGACCTTAGAAGTTAGGTCCCATAGTGCTCAGAGCCATTTCAACCATTTTGCATGCCCTCGGGAAAAATTATGGCTGTAGTTTCCGCTTGATTTCAGCCGTTCGCAGTACCAGCACAGCCAGCCGTTTTGGTTAATGTTACAAGGCAAGACCAATTAATCATTCACACTGATGCCCCTGCAACTACTGAAAAGTAGGCGCTGAAGTCATATACTGTGCGGCTGATCCCGGTGGAGGTTCAAATCCTCCATCGGGCATGGGTGTGTGTGTTTGTCCTTAGGACAATTTAGGTTAAGTAGTGTGTAAGCTGAGGGAATGATGACCTTAGCAGTCCCATAAGATTTCACACACATTTGAACATTTTGAACTGAAAAGGCTGCTGCCTCTCTTCAGGAACCACACGTTTGGTTCAAATGGCTCTGAGCACTATGGGACTAAACATCTGTGGTCATCAGTCCCCTAGAACTTAGAACTACTTAAACCTAACTAACCTAAGGACATCACACACATCCATGCCCGAGGCAGGATTCGAACCTGCGACCGTAGCAATCGTGCGGTTCCGGACTGAGCGCCTAGAACCGCTAGACCACCGCGGCCGGCCCCACACGTTTGTCTGACCTACACAGGTACACCTCCGTTGTGGTTGCACCTACGGAACAGCTATCTGCATCGCTGAAGCACGCAAGCCTCCCACCAACGGCAAGGTCCATGATTCACGATTTTCAAATTATTTTATTATTTTTTTGATATTTCAAATTTAATTAAAAACTGTAATCCAATTTGATATGTATATTAATACAAGTTCTATCGCCCTGCACTTTCTCTAATCATTTTTTGCCACATATTCCTGTCCTCAACGACTCCGCAGTACAACTCCTCATTTCTTAAAACTTCATTTCACTTTCAGTGTACTTTTGTATCACCGCATCTAAGTCGCATTACCTTCCGTCCTGGTTTTATCATATTCCATATTTCACCTACATTCAACGCTGTGTTCGAGACGTAAATTGTCAGGAGTTTATTTCTCAAGTTAAGAGCTGTGCTTGATATTAGAAGGCTTCGTTTGTCGAAAAATTCTAGCTTACCTCTACTAATCTGCTTCTTGTGTCATCCTTGAAACTTGATGTGTTTCTTTGCTTCCAATGTAGAAGAATTCTTTGGCTTCATCTGCTTCTTGGTCCCCAACTTTGGTATTACGTTTATCGTTACCTTATTTCTGCTGCTGATTTGACTGAATCTCAGTCCTTACCCTGAGCTCGTTAAACTACTCATCCCAGTCAAATCCTTCCTCATGTTCACCGAGAATAGCAATGTTATCAATGATTCATATAAGTGAGCCCGCATCTCGTGGTCGTGCGGTAACGTTCTCGCTTCCCACGCTCGGGTTCCCGGGTTCGATTCCCGGCGGGGTCAGGGATTTTTTCTACCTCGTGATGGCTGGGTGTTGTGTGCTGTCCTTAGGTTAGTTAGGTTTAAGTAGTTCTAAGTTCTAGGGGACTGATGACCATAGATGTTAAGTCCCATAGTGCTCAGAGCCATTTGATTCATATAAGTGATATCCATTCACACTGAAGTTTTGTCCCACTACTGAATAATTTTCTACCGTCATTACTTCCTCGATGTATGGGTTGAACAACAGAGGAGAAAGACTGTATCCCTTTCTTTCCCCCTTCTTAGTATAAGCACTTCTCTCTCGGACTTCCGTTCTTGTTTTTTACTCTTGATTCTTGTATACATTATATGTTAACCGACTCTTTCCTGTAGTTTATAGCTGTTTTCTGAGAACTTCAAACATCATAACACCTTTCTACGTTGACGAACGCTTTTTCTAGACCGGCTCATTCTTTGAAAGAGTCTTTTTATTAATGATTTCATCTACATGTGCATGAATAGTCTGCAATTCATAATTATGTGTCTACCATAGGGTTTATCGAACCACGTTTAATCTATATCTCTACTGTTATAATCTCGAACAGCACGCGGGAAAAACGAACACGTCTTGATCTTTCCACATGAGCTTCGATTTTTCTGGTTTTGTTACAATAATAATTTCTCCCTATGTACATGGGTGCCACCAAAATATTTTCGCATTCAAAGGTGAAAGTTGATGACTGAAACTTCATGAGCATATCCTACCGCTACAGAAAACGCCTTTGTTTCAATGACTGCATGGACTCGCATTCGGGAGGACGACGGTTCAATCCCGTGTCCGGCCATCTTGATTTAGGTTTTCCGTGATTTCCCTAAATCGCTCCAGGCAAATGCTGGGATGGTTCCTTTGAAAGGGCACGGCCGACTTCCTTCCCCATCCCTCCCTAATTCGATGAGACCGATGACCTCACTGTTTGGTCTCTTCCCCCAAACAATCCAATCAATGACTGCAACCCCATTTCGCTTTTGATATCCGTGGCAATGTCCCCTATTTTGCGATAGTAAAAAACGAGCTTCCCTTTTTAGAACTTTTTCGATGTCCTCCACCAATCTCATCCGATACTGATCCCACACTGCACAACAATACTCTGGAAGAATACGGACAAGTGTAATGTGGGCAGTCTCTATAGTAGACGTCTTCTAAGTGTTCTGCAATAAATCGCAGTCTTTGGTTCACTTTCTCACTTTCTCGTTCCTATTAAGGCAGTCGTAACTGTAATCCCTAACTATTCAGTTGAATTCACAGCCTATAGATATATGTGATTTATCGTGTAACCTAAATTCATTGGATTTCTTTAAAAACTCATTTGAATAAACCCACACTTCTCAATATTATCTTGTCTAAATCATTTTGCAATTGATTTTGATCTCCGGATGGCATTACAAGATGGTAAATGACAGCTTTATCTGCAAACAATCTAAGAGAGCTGTTCATAAACGTAATACCAAAGTTGGGGACCAAGAAGTAGATGAAGCCAAAGAATTCTTCTACAGCTGTCTCCTAAATTGTTTATATCAATCAGGAAAGCAGAGGGGCCATAACATTTCCTTGGTTATCGTCAGATATTTTCCAATGATACTGTGAGAAATGACTTTATGGCTACCTTTACAGAAATCAAACGAGCTATGAGTGAACATCTGGTTCAGCAGTCTCCGGCTACGTCTAGTGCGTCTTGCAGTCCCATACCACAATCAACTGTAGCTGTTTATCACGTTGTAGGTAAGCCAACTCCCACTAGTAAGGGTGGTCAAATGGCTGCAGATGCGCAGTGTGTATGCCTCTCAGAACACTGAACTGTACTATCAAAGCGTTATGCAAACTAGTATACAGGGTGAGTCACCTAACGTTACCGCTGGATATATTTCGTAAAGCACATCAAATACTGACGAACCGATTCCACAGACCAAACGTGAGGAGAGGGGCTAGTGTAATTGTTTAATACAAACAATACAAAAACGCACGGAAGTATGTTTTTTAACACAAACCTACGATTTTTTAAATGGAACCCCGTTAGTGTCGTTACCACATCTGAACATATACACAAATACGTAATCAGTGCCGTTTGTTGCATTGTACAATGTTAATTACATCCGGAGATATTGTAACCTAAAGTTGACGCTTGAAACCTCCGACGTTCAGTTGCGTGTTGTAACAAACACGGGCCACGGTCGGCGAGTAGCATCTGCAGGGACATGTTTACGATGACGACCGTGAATCTACGGAACAAGCATTACTGGTCCGTGGACAATCCTCGCTGGCTCAGACAGGTAGAGCGACAGAGACCGTGGACTGTAAATGTATGGTGCGGAATCATTGGCGACCACCTCATTGGTCCTCACTTCATTGCAGGGGCCCAAACAGCTGAAACATACATCGCGTTTCTACAGAATGATCTGCCAACGTTGCTCGTAAATGTCCCACTGGAAACGCGCCGACGTATGCGGTATCAGCATGATGGTGCACCTGCACATTCCGCAATTAACACTAGGCTGACCCTTGACAGGATGTTCGACGGGCGTTTCATAGGACGTGGAGGACGCATAAATTGGCCAGCCCGTTCTCCAGATCTTATACCTCTGGACTTCTTTCTGTGCGGTACGTTAAAGGAGAATGTGTACCGTGATGTGCCTACAACCCCAGAGGATATGAAACAACGTATTGTGGCAGCCTGCGGCGGCATTACACCAGATGTACTGCTGCGTGTACGACATTCATTACGCCAAAGATTGCAATTGTGTGCAGCAAATGATGGCCACCACATTGAACATCTATTGGCCTGACATGTCGGGACACACTCTGTTCCACTCCGTAATTGAAAACGGAAATCACGTGTGTACGTGTACCTCACCCCTCATGGTAATGTACATGTGCGTCAGTGAAAAAGACCAATAAAAAGGTGTTAGCATGTGGGCGTAATGTGCTGTTCCAGTTTCTTTTGTACCTAAGGTCCATCACCGTTCCCTTTCGATCCCTACGTAATTCGGTGCTCTCCGATACACACGATCGAACAGCGGAGGAGTGGTACTGAAGCGTTACCTTTAGGTTACAATATCTCCGGATGTAATTAACATTTTACAATGCAACAAACGGCACTGATTACGTATTTATTTATATGTTCAGATGTGCTAACAAAACTAATGGGGTTCCATTTAAAAAAAACGTAGGTTTGTGTTAAAAAATATACTTCCGTGCATATTTTTATGGTTTGTATTAACCAATTACACTAGCCCCTCTCCTCACGTTCGGTCTGTGGAATCGATTCGTCAGTATTTGATGTGGTTTACGAAATATATCCAGCGGTAATGTTAGGTGACTCACCCTGTGTATGTATGGTTCAAATGGCTCTGAGCATTATGGGACTTAACATCTGAGGTCATCAGTCCCCTAGAACTTAGAACTACTTAAACGTAACTAACCTAAGGACGTCACGCACATCCATGCACGAGGCAGGATTCGAACCTGCGACCGTAGCGGTCGCACGGGTCGACACTGAAGCGCCTAGAACCTCTCGGCCACACCGGTCGGCAGTATATACGTATAACGAGGTGGCATCTCAAGTTATTGCTTTTTCGCTTCTGTGTAGATTTCTAGCCGTTATTCGAAAAAAAGGGCAGAAATTGTAATATTTTTTACCTTTATTTTTCCCAACTATTGGAATTTCATTAATTTTCTGTGCTGGTGGGAGTATCAAAATCAGTTAAATATCAAGATATTAAGTGCCATAGTAGCTGGCATATATGTTATCGGATTGAATCCTGCTAAGGAGTATTGTTTTTAACCCTTTTCTGACCTGAATTTTTTCTGGAGGACGGAAAACTTTTCTTAATGAAATAATGCTCTTGTGTGATTTTTTAATGATTTTAGATGAAAAATTTATACTAAATCATTTATCCATTTCAAAATGTAGTTTGTAATCTTGGCTTTATTTTATTGACTATTACTAAATATTCTCCATTGTAGTAAACAGTAAAATGATCGTTCAACAATCACCAAGCAGAATAACAGCAACAATATTCAATTATACAGTGGAATATAGAGAACCAACCACATCCGTGTATTCTGGTGGTCACGAACAGCTGTACACTGCTACATTGACTTGCTAATATTTTCATAGCGATCGCCAACAGTTGGAAGCACTATTATGAAAAGGTTGAACATTCAAAAATGTGTACCTCAGGTTACCATTAGGAGAAAATGCGATGATGCTATTAAAACACAGTGAAAGTTAATGTACGCAATTGTAATCAAGAGGATGTGAAAGTGTTAATTTAGTAGCCATACGTAATGAAGAAGACGCTTAGAAACGATAATTGTTACGAATTAGTAGTAAATCATCACCATTTTCAGAATACTGATACACTCTTTAGACAAAAAACGTTAAATACTAACTGTAAATTAGTCGTTGATTGAATGTTAGTCGACTTGGATCTGTGACAAGAATACGAAAGCCGTCACCCACATGCGAAGAAGCGAGATGTTACATCGAGACAATCACCCATTGCGTTTTTTTCCCTGCTTCATTCTGATTTCAGTTTTAAATGGTTTCCTAAAAAGGCCAGTCTAAGTGACGTCCAATTCTATCTGCCACACTCGTTCAACAGGATTAGCTGTTCCTGAGTGCAGAAAAATAAAGTGAGTTTGTGCTCCCGTTTTCTAATATAATGATTTGCGTCGGAAAATTCCTGCCGACAGGATATTGAATCTTAAGAGTGAAAGGGGGAAAAAAGTTCGGTGAAAGCGGAAGTTACATTTGCGAGTATCAGCGCAGCGTATTGCTGGGCTATTTTAAGCACAATTCACTATATGATAAACTTCCGGTGTAGGCTGTCCAACAATATTATGTCATTAATGTTCGCATACGTACAGCTAGATAAAGAATGAGTAGAACATGCAACAAACGAATCAATGAACTTCCAAAGACATAAATAAAACAGATATCAACATGGATGTCTCTCAGCAACCGTATGCGAGTTTCAGCACAGGACTCACATAGCCAACCGGTTGCAAATAACTGTTTCGTACACTGGCCTAGGTTTCGACACATCGAAAGATGTCTTCATCAGAATAACATTTTAAGAAACCTTATTAAATAATACTATTAGCAACTGGTAGTGCGTAGCGCTGGTGGTAGATACCAGCAAGTGCTAAAGTAAATAACGAGTTTTTTTGCGTAGCCATCCTCCGCAGGAAGCACGAAGATTCTTGTTCCTAAAAACAGACACGAAGATTCTTGTTTTGTAAAAGAACTCCTTCTCTTCCTGCACTGTAGTTTCTTCTCCCAGACGCGTTTCTCATTTTTTTCACTTTAAGGCATCATCAATGGAATTTATAATGATTCCGTTATGATACACTTTTGTTTTGATATGTATTATTCGTAGATTATAAAACAGTTCACTTCTTGCTTTTTACATAAATAAGTGATTACTTACAGTTGCACGCGTTTTTGATTGGTGTCTGCCTTCCCTGCATAGAACCCTAAGTAATCCCTTATTTACGTGAAAAGCAAGAAGTGAACTGTTTAATTTTATAATCTACGAATAATACAGATTGAAACAAAAGTGTATCATAACTGTATCATTATACACTGAGGGTCCAAAGAAACTGGTACACCTGCCTAATATCGTGTAGGACCGTACGAGCACACAGAGGTGTCGCAACATGACGTGCCATGGACTCGACTGATGTCTGAAGTAGTGCTGGAAGGAACTGCCTCCATAAATGCTGCAGGGCTGTCCATAAATCCGTAAGGGTGCGAGAGGGTGGACATCTCTTGTGAACAGAAACGTTGCAATGCTTCCTAGGTATGCCCAATAATACTCATGTATGGGGAATTTGGTGGCCAGTGGAAGTTTTTTAACACAGAAGAGTGTTTCTGGAGTCAGTGTGTAGCAATTCTCGACATTTGGGGTGTCGTATTGTCCTGCTGGAATTTTCCAAGTCCGTCGAATGTACAATAGACATGAATGGATGCAGCTAATCAGACAGGATGCTTACTTGCGTGTCATCTATCAGAGTCGTATCTAGACGTATCAGGGGTCCCATATCACTCCAACTGTACACGCTCCACACCATTACAGATTCTCCACCAGTTTGAACAGTCCCCTGCCGACATGCAGGGTCCATGGATTCATGAGGTTGTCTCCATACCCATACACGTCCATCCGCTCGATACAATTTGAAAAGAGACTCGTCCGACCAGGCAACACGTTTCCAATCATCAACAGTCGAATGTCGGTGCTGACGAGCCCAAGCGAGACGTAAAGCTTTGTGTCGTACAGTCATCAAGGGTACACGAGTGGGCCTTCTCCGAAAGCTCATATCGATGACTTCTCGTTGAACTGTTCGCGTGTTGACACTTGTTGATAGTACAGCATTGAAATCTGCAGCAATTTGCGGGAGAGTTGCGCTCCTGTCACGCTGAAAGATTCTCTTCAGTCGTCGTTGGTCCCGTTCATGCAGGATCTTTTCCGGACGCGGAGATGTCGGAGATTTGACGTTTTACCGGATTCCTGATATTCACGGTACACCCGTGAAATGGTCGTACGGTAGAATCCCCACTTCATCGCTACCTCGGAGATGCTGTGTCCCCATCGTTCGTTCTCCGACTATAACACCACATTCAAACTCACTTAAATCTTGATAACTTCCCACTGTAGCAGCAGTGACCGATCAAACAGCTGCGCCAGGCACCTGTTGGCTTATGTAGGCGTTGCGGACCGCAGCTCCGTATTCTGCTTGTTTACATATCTCTGCATTTGAATACGCATGATTATACCAGTTTCCTTGGCACTTCAGTGTACAAGACTATAGCAGCAGCCAGACTAGGGAATTATCGTCTCAAGCGTAGGCTGTCGTTTGCAGCACAACCCAGTCGGCTGCGTTTGTAATGGTGCCTTGATAGGGAATCATGAGTGCTGATGAATGTCATCGCACTGTGTTCAGAGATGAATTGCGGTTCTGCAGGACGGTGGATGACCATGTTGACGAGCTTAGCGGCGACCTGTGGCGAGTTCCCTGTCTTCCAACGCTTTGGAGAGGCACAGTGGTTTTACAAAAAAATGGTTTAAATGGCTCTGCGCACTATGGGACTTAACATCTGTGGTCATCAGTCCCCTAGAACTTAGAACTACTTAAACCTAACTAACCTAAGGACATCACACACAACCATGCCCGAGGCGGGATTCAAACCTGCGACCGTAGCAGTCGCGCAGTTCCGGACTGAGCGCCTAGAACCGCTAGACCACCGCGGCCGGCGAGTGGTTTTACATCTGGCCTCATGTTGTGGAGAGCCATTAGGTATGCTTCCAAATCACGGCCAGTAGTGACCGACGGAACTCTGGGAACAGAACCGTACGTTATAGACATCCTACGCTCTCATGTGATAGTAGAATGGTGCCATTTTTCAGCACGACAATGTACGTTCACACATGACATGCATCTTTATGAACTATCTGTGAGATGTTGCGATATTCCTGTGACCAGCGAGATCTCCTGATCGCAGGCCGGAGTGGCCGAGCGGTTCTAGGCGCTACAGTCTGGAACCGCGCGACCGCTACGGTCGCAGGTTCGAATCCTGCCTTGGGCATGGATGTGTGTGATGTCCTTAGGTTCGTTAGGTTTAACTAGTTCTAAGTTCTAGGGGACTGATGACCTCAGATGTTAAGTCCCATAGTGCTCAGAGCCATTTTAACCATTTTGTATCTCCTGATGTGTCACGGACAGAACATGTGTGGGACCAGGTGGGACGTCAGCTTCGTCCTAGTGCCGGCATCCAGGATATTAAGCACCAGTTACAACAGTTGTGTGCCAGATTCCCTCAGGAGAGAACACAATCACTTTATGATAACCTTCTCAGCGGAATCAGTGCATACCTTCAGAGCAGAGGGAGGGCAACCTCATACTGATAAGTGGGTTCGTACTGCAAAGTTATTCGTGAATTTTAGTCCATTTTGTAATCCCTAAAATAATGTCATTATTAAGATTCATGGTGAAACCGTCAGATGTCACTTATTTTGCACAATGCGGTAATAGTTTCGGTCAGTGACCATTATCAAGCTTAGCCTAAAACGAATATATCACAATTAGAGGTTACAAGAGATTACACTGTTTACAGGCAAATATGAGTTTAAATAGTATTTGAGTTACTGTCATAAATGGCAGGAAAGTTAAACCATAATTTGAACAAAAGTAATTTGAGTTTTCAAGTCCACCTTAGCACGTAAAAAATTTCTGACGGCTATAACTGTGTACGATAATTTTCGTCAAGAAGCAAGTCCAAATCGACATCCAGTAACACACTGACAGATGTAACTAGGCCAAACTGTCAATGATACAGTCAAGGATAATGCCGTATCGCAGGTAAAACTATAGTACTTGCTAGCAAATGCAGTATCAGTTTTTGGTTCCAAGTAAACGCTGTACGTCAGAGAGCTGGATGGTGAAATTTCATCTAAAATACATCATAACTGCCGAAAATAAATCAACTTAAACCATAAAAACCATTTAATGACATCAATACACCAGGTAAAGCCACATTGGCGAAATTTCGTATATTACAACACATCGCAACAACCGAAAAATAAGTTAGCTAAGACATAATACTGAGCTAGGATGGTGTTATGTTAACAGATAAAAACCAAAGTAACATATACTAGTAAGTAAGCTGCATTTCACAAAATGGTGCATCCTAAAAATTCATGTACAGTGTGAATAAAAAGAAAGCCAACCTCACACAGTATCCTATACCGAAATGTATTATAACAGTAACACGCATTCCTCTTGAAATCCGAAATTAAAACTTTATTACACATTTAATTTAAAATACGCAACGAAAGATTTTGGGGGGGGGACGACTTTTTTTGACCGAAAATAATTGCGAATTGTGCAAAATAAATCACAGCTGAAGGAATCACCATGAATTTTAACAGTTATTTGGCGGCTGAATATTCCCACCTGCAAACGTACATAAAAATAATATCACACATCCTCTCAACCCACGAAGTATCATTTCGTTCCCACCTCTCCCTCTGAGTCCTTAACTTTATCAGGTAGTCTATATAAAGCGTTGTTTGTTATCACGATTAGTGAGAGGCGGTAGATGGACAGCTCTGTCTAATGAACTAAGTTAAAATCAGCTTTCGCAGCTGATATCACTTCCTTTGCATCCTTAACTGGCCTACTCCGTACTACACTGTTCGCAAAATGTCCCTACAGTGTTTCATTGCTTCCATTCGCTAGCTGTTTTAGTAAATGTTGTCACATATTTATCATTTTTCAAGAAGACCAAAGTAAAGAGGAGTAGAAGAAATGAGATTAGCTATAAACTTAACATCAAAGTTGGGGACCACAAAGTAGACGAAGGAGTACTGCTATCTTGGAAGCAAAATTAAGTGCGATAGGTGAAGCAAGTACAAATAAAGCGCAGACTACCACATGGAAAGAAGGAATAAACCGTCAGAAAAAGGTTGCTGATATGTAACATAGGCCTTAATTCGAAATTTCTGAGGTCTTTTGACTCACAGCCTTATATGGGCGGTAATCATGAACTATGGGAAAACTGGAAAAGAAGAGAATCGAAGCGTTTGAGATATGATTTTACGCAAGACTGATGAAAATAAGGTGGACTGATGAGGGTAAGAAAGAGGGAGCTCTACCACAATGAACGGGGGAAGGAATATATGGAAAAGACTGAGAAGAGCGATAGGATGTGAGTGAAGGCATCAGGGGAGTCGTAGAGGGGAAAATATTGCACCACCAGACTTCTATACAGCATCTTTCAACCAAGAAATGTTAACAGCTCTTTTCTTCCACCATCCTCTTTTATTCCGTACAACTTTCCCTACCTTACAAATGTGACAGAGGTCACAATGGTAACATAGTGGAACACATGACTCTACTGCGTCATTATCATCCTTTATAATGGAATTTTCTGTTTCTCTCCACAAATTTTGTTCGTTCCTTTACATATTATTCTTGCTTGTTTAATGAAACTACTTCTGAGGATATTGGCTCGTTAAATAAAAAATATAAATCTGTACAAATATTTTGAAAAAGGTGTTCGCTTTAGTAGAATTCAGCATCAGAAAAATTTAATCTTTGATTTGGTGTTCCAAACTGACGCGTTGTTCGCAACTAAAATAACCTGCCAGTTTCAGATATGTAGCCCATTAAGTCTGGCATTGTTGAATGTCTGGAGACTCCTAGGGTTAACATACCCGGCCGTTAACGCCGTCGTCTGCAAACCACAGCCGTTTCTACGCTTTCTCCAGACTCAGTTGACCTCAGTAGGCATTACGCATCGCGCTTCAGTGCTGTTATCAATGAGTTGTCACTGGCTGTTCGGAGGACTGAAGCCAGTGCGTCAGGTGGAAGCGTTGCACGGATACCTCGAAATTACACAGGCAGACAAAACGGTGTTTGTTTTTGACAAAAATGGAAATTCCTTTACACACATGTACTAGAACAGTTTCTAAAAATATGAAGGAGGCCTCAGGTTTACCTTTTAATACCTTTAATAGGTGGCACACGGAAAGAAAATAGCGTCTCATCGAGCAACAGACGCCCAAGCGTAAGCGCTCTCTCTCTCTCTCACACATACACACACACACACACACAGTGACGAGGCAGCTAGGCGTGAGGAGGGGAGGTGGAGCAGGGAAGATGGTTCCGGAGGATTTAATCTGCCCACCCACCGCCCTTGACCCTGGCGGGTAATTGGCGAGCAGACGATGTCTTAGCAGCCGCTACTCCCTGGGGCAATTCTCCAGATTTCTAGATACCCTGGGGCCCACCATTCTCTCGTCTCTTCATTTTTTCCCCCTCTCTGCTTTGAACATGTCTCCGTACAAAAACCAGAAACACCTTATGTATCATTTTCGTAGTATACGCAGCTACTCACATAATAGTAACTATTGACATGGACGTATTTAAACGTTTCAGAGTGCAGATAAGATGTTATATCATCAAAGAAAAAGTCTCAGCCTTAAGACTGCTCCAGTGATAAGAGTACCTTCCCATAACAAGAGTCTAGCTCAGCCGACAAGGACAAGAACAAAGGCTGATCAAGAGTGAGTATGATTTCGAAATAATCTCTCGTGTTAGTAAATTTTCACTTCTGGTACCTGAGTACAATATTGACGTAAATTACAAAATACATAAAACTTAGACACTACAACACAGTCAATAAGGCAGAGCGTCTTTATGGTCCCGAAACACTCATTTAAAAAAAAAAAAAGAGAGAGAGAGCGAGATTGAAGACATCTAAAAACGGAATGAAAAATAATTAGGAAAATTTTGAGTCCAAGTTATACTGAAGAAGAGAGAGAGAGACAGACAAAGTAGATCAGGTAATTTAAAAGTATGACAGAATTCATTCGCATATGAAAAATCGCAGCTTAGAAGTCTATAGGTTTAACGAGATGGGTTGTTGAATTCTACGAAAGTTTTAGTAAAGCTAAAACTGAAACAATAAAAGAGATTGGCGCAGCAAAAGAATATGCGAAGGAAGCAAGAATAACACAGCTTCGTAGACCAGGTACAATCATTATATACAGAAAATTGACGGCTGAACGTATGCACTAGAAGAAAAACCCAAGAAGAGCCGAACAGCTAGGTCTGACGAGTGGAAAACGGCCTATTCTAGGAGAATGAAAGTGACATGGGCACAAAGGACAGCTAAAACAAAACTCTGAAACTGATCTTTGGTGCACATAGAGTGGTCCACCGTTTCTCAAACCTGAATAGTTTTCGTATGTCCATCCTTTTGGCGGGAGGTCTTTGGGACGATGGCCGTTTACCGTTGTGAGGAAATAAAACGCCTACAGCCGCCCTTATGATTTTATTTATTTTGTTGCGAAAATAAATAAAATCATAAGGACGGCTGTAGGTGTTTCTTCCACCGCAAACCTGAATAATCCATAAATTTTGGCAATAAAATAAATAAAATCATAAGGACGGCTGTAGGTGTTTCTTTCATCGCAAACCTGAATAATCCATACAGTTATACAACGTGTGTGTGTGTGTGTGTGTGTGTGTGTGTGTGTGTTCCACACCTCCTCCTGAACCACCAGACCGGTTTCAACCGAGCTTGGTATACATATCCCTTGCTGTCTGGCAACAGTCGCTGTTAGGGTAAGAACGACATACCTATCACAGTTCAGGAGATATGACGCCATAATCAATGACATGCGTGAGAAACTGCTGCCTCATGCATAACGTTTAAATTTATTACTTCTCTGCCACTAATTCTATTCGAATCAATTTTACAGACAGTATCCAAAAAATGGCTCTGCGCACTATGGGACTTAACTGTTGAGGTCATCAGTCCCCTAGCCTTAGAACTACTTAAACCTAACTAACCTAAGAACTTCACACAACCATGCCCGAGGCAGGATTCGAACCTGCGACCGTAGTGGGCGCGCAGTTCCAGATTGCATCGCCTAGAACCGCTCGGCCACTGCGGCCGGCGACAGTATCCACATAAGCAACTAAATGCACCTACAAAATTATATCGTGATATCACACATAGTTTAAGAGATCGTGAAAAACTTCCGTAGTGTGTATGATGTTTAAATTTATTACTTCTTTGCTACTAACTATATTCGCAACACATTTTGGAGACATTATCCACACATGCCGCTGAATGTACCTACACGAATATGTCATTGTACGGCACATAGTTCAAGATATATGACGTCATAAACAATGAGATGGATGAAAAATGCCACATTATGGATGGTGTTTTAATACATTTATTCCTTACTGCTAAGACATCCCACAGTCAAGAAACTCCCTGATGCCTGGCAGCCCTTTTGACAGCTTTCAACTGCGAAGCGTAAACACCTATAGGCGAAAACAACTGCCAACTTTAGAGCGACGTTTACAAAACCGCCTTGTAGATACGCGGAACAGGTGTGTTCAGTGTACAGAAACTGTCCAGAGTATCACACTACAGACGAAATTCATTTCTGGTTTTCTTTTCTAATAGAAAATTGTCAATATAAACATCTGGGCACTGCCACGTTTGTCAGATAGTTATAATAATAAAAACTAATATTTTTCACAATGAGTCCTTCCATCCTGACAGATCAAAATCTTTGTGCTGGCCTGGGACTCACCTCAAACCTTTCCTTTTCCAGGAAGAAATACTGAAACGGACAGCGGACTGAACGAAGCGAAGTAGCGCACAGGTTAGCACACTGGACTCGTACTCGGGAAGACAACGGTTCAAACCCCCGTACAGTCATCCGGATTTAGGGTTTCCGTGATTGCCTTAAATCGTTCCTTCAAATGCAGGGATTGCTCCTGCCTGAAAGGTCACGGGCAATTGTCTTCACCCTTTCCTAACCAGAATTTGTGCTCCAACTCTGATGACCTAGCTGTCTATGACCTAGCTGTTGACGGAGCATTAACACTAATCTTTCTTTTTGCTGCAGGCTAAGAGGGTAACTGGGGTGAGGTTGGGGAAAGGGGGGGGGGGGTGGAGAGAGACGCTCGTGAGTCGTGCCTGCATGGCTTAGCCGTTAGGAATGTTTGCTTCGAAAGGCAAGTTTTCTCGTTCTTCAATTTCCTGTCGGGCATAAAGTTTTAACCGGTAACCGCCTGGTTAGCCGAGAGCGCTAACGCGCTGCTTCCTGGACTCGGGTAGGCGCGCCAGCCCCGGATCGAATACGCCCGGCGGATTAACGACGAGGGCCGGTGTGCTGGCCAGCCTGGATGTGGTTTTTAGGCGGTTCCCCACATCCCCCTAGGTGAATACCGGGCTGGCCCCCTCGTCCCGCCTCAGTTACACGGCTCGTAGACATGTGAACACTTTCGCACTATTCCATGGATTACACTAGTCGCAGACAGTTGGGGTACACTAATTCCTTCGCAGGGGCTACGGGGTGGCGGCAGGAAGGGCATCTGGCCACCCCTTAAACTAACATTGCCACATCCGATTAACCATGCCGACCCTGCGTATCCGCGGGAAAGAGGCACAAGCAAAACAAAGAAAGAATGAAGTTTTAATCGGTGAGGAAATTAAAAAAAGTTTTCTTTATCCGTTACAAACAAGTATCACCGAAATGTCGATAACAGCGGAGACAAAAGAATGTCAAGATGGTTCGATAAACCTCTGCCAGGCACTTAAATGTGATTTTCAGAGTATTCCTATAGATGTAAATATACATTTAATACAAATCACTAAACGCTTTATTCTGCATTATCGCTTAGGTTGTTAGCTGAGAAGTTCAGCTATCTGTCTTTTCCATTAGAGGTGCGCGCACTGTCATACTAAACACAAATAATTATATAAGTAATACGCCTAAAAGTCGTTTACCTCATTTTTAAGATTCTGAACACGGCTGCGCTTCAACAGACGTGCCTGCAAGAGCTTCAGTTGATAGGAGGTAACAGCCAACCAGTTGCAAAATACGGTCTTATTAAACTTTGACCCTGGTTTCGACGGTTTTGAAACAGACTCCTACGGAAGACAATGCACCTAATAACAAGATTGCGACATTGCGTGTGGAAAAAAATATACCCATGCTAATAAATTAAGGATAAATGCAGAATGTGGCGCCACAGAACATGGCACTACACAAAAGTGGCGCAAACAGCAGAGTCGCATAGGGAACACACACGTCAGAGATCTGTAAGTCCACGGTATTGGTGATAAGTTGAGAAAACTGGCCCGAAACACCTATGCTACAAAACGCCACTGTTTCCTGTGCATGTACCCAGATATCAATATGAGATATGATCACCATGCACACGTACACAGGCCACACAACGGGTTGGCATACTCTGGATCAGGTGGTCGAGCAGCTGGTGAGGTATAGCCTCCCATTCTTGCACCAGTGCCTGTCGGAGCTCCTGAAGCGTCGTAGGGGTTCGAAGACGTGCAGCGATACGTCGACCGAGAGCATCCCAGAAGTCCCGATGGGGTTTAGGTCTGGAGAACAGGCAGGCCACTTCATTCGCCTGATATCTTCTGTTTCAAGGTACTCCTCCACGATGGCATCTCGGTGGGGCCATGCGTTATCATCCATCAGGAGGAAGGTGGGACCCACTGCACCCCTGAAAAGGTGGACATACTGGTGCAAAACTACGTCCCGATACAACTAACCTGTTACAGTTCCTCTGCACCAATCATAGTCCCAGCCCACACCATCAAACCACGAATTCCATACAGGTCCCTTTCAAGAACCTTTTGGGGGTTGGTACCTGGTTCCTGATTCACGCCAGATGAAAATCCGGTGGGAATCACTCTTCAGACTATACTTGGACTCGTCCGTGAACATAACCTAGGACCACTGTTCCAACGATCATATACCCGGCGAGAATCATTGTTCAGACTACACCGGGACTCGTCCATGAACATAATCTGCGACCACTGTTCCAATGACCATGTACTGTGTTCCTGACAACAGGCTTTAAAGGCTCTCCTGTGACTAGGGGTCAGTGGAATGCACCTTGCAGTTCTCTGGGCGAATAAACTACGTATGTTCAGTGGTCTGTAGACTGTGTGTCTCGAGCCAACTGTTCCAATATCTGCGGTGAGGTCCCGAACAAGGCTACCGGGAGTACTCCATGGTCGTCTTAGGGCACTGATGGTGAGATATCGGTCTTCTTGTGGTGTTGTACACTGTGGACGTCCAGTACTGTAGCGCCTGGACACGTTTCCTGTCTGCTGGAATCGTTGCCATAATCTTGAGATCACACTCTGTGTCACACGGAGGGCCCGTGCTATGACCTGCTGTGTTTGACCAGTCTCTAGTCGCCCTAGTATTCTACCCCTCACAACGTCATCAGTATGTGTTCTTGGAGCAACTTTCAACAGACAGTCACCATTAGCACGTCTGAAAACGTCTGCACACTTAGTGGCTGCACCGTACTCTGACATGCACCAACACACCTCTGCGTATGTGGACTGCTGCCAGCAACCCCGTGCGACGACCGCAGGTCAAATGCATCGCATGGTCATACCCCGGGGTGATTTAACCCGCAAAGCGCCCACCAGCGCATTGTTTCACCATGTATTAGAATTATCCCTAATTTATGAGCATGAGTGTAGTTACATTAGAACAAGTAAAATTACAGGAAATGTTTACAATATACTTTTAATGAAGCATATTCACGTAGAATCATATTATCTATGGCGAATGTGGGAGTCGTTGACTGCCTAGTACAAGTACGGCCTGTTAATAATATGTACTAGTGAAATTACACACACTGCTTATTGCAGCTGTGCGCATATAGGACGCGCCGGAGCGCCACCTACCGGGAGCGACTTAAGGTCAGTGCTTCTGCTCTTCAGCAGTTCGCGCATATCACTAGCTGTGAACGTGACATACGGAGTGTTTACGCTCTATAGGATCCGATGCCACAGTTCATATTTAAATGTCAGTGTTATAGAAACCTTTCAAGTGGCATACTGCATGTTGTTGTATCCAGCGTCAAATATGTGATATTTTAAGAACGTTTTAAGGTAAAATCCTAAGCCGACGGGTACTCTTTTTATATAGGGTGTTACAAAAAGATACGGCCAAACGTTCAGGAAACATTTCTCACACACAAATAAAGAAATAAAGAAAAGATGTTATGTGGACATGTGCCCGGAAACGCTTAATTTCCATGTTAGAGCCCATTTTAGTTTCGTCAGTGTGTACTGTACTTCCTCGATTCACCACCAGTTGGCCCAATTGAAGGAAGGTAATGTTGACTTCGGTGCTTGTGTTAACATGCGACTCATTGCTCTACAGTACTAGCATCAAGCACATCAGTACGTAGCATCAACGGTTAGTGTTCATCACGAACGTGATTTGGCAGTCAGTGCAATGTTTACAAATGCGGAATTGGCAGATGCCCATTTGATGTAGGGATTAGCAAGGGGAAATAGCCGTGGCGCGGTACGTTTGTATCGAGGCAGATTTCCAGAACGAAGGTGTCCCGACAGGAAGACGTTCGAAGCAATTGATCGGCGTGTTAGGGAGCACGGAACATTCCAGCCTATGACTCGCGACTGGGGAAGACCTAGAACGACGAGGACACCTGCAATGGACGAGGCAATTCTTCGTGCAGTTGACAATAACCCTAATGTCAGCGTCAGAGAAGTTGCTGCTGTACAAGTTAACGTTGACCACGTCACTGTATGGAGAGTGCTTACAGGAGAAACAGTTGTTTCCGTGTCATGTACAGCGTGTGCAGACACTATTAGCAGCTGATTGGCCTCCACGGGTACACTTCTGCGAATGGTTCATCCAAGAATGTTTCAATCCTCATTTCAGTGTAAATGTTCTCTTTACGGATGAGGCTTCATTCCAACGTGATCAAATTGTAAATTTACACAATCAAAATGTGTGGACTGACGAGAATCCGCACGCAATTGTGCAATCACGTCATCAACACAGATTTTCTGTGAACGTTTGGGCAGGCATTGTTGGTGATTTCTTGATTGGGCCCCATGTTCTTCCACCTACGCTCAATGGAGCTCGTTATCATGATTTCATACGGGATTCTCTACCTGTGCTGCTAGAACATGTGCCTTTACAAGTACGACACAACATGTGGTTCATGCATGATGGAGCTGCTGCACATTTCAGTCGAAGTGTTCGTACGCTTCCCAACAGCAGATTCGGTGGCCGATGGATTGGTAGAGGCGGACCAATTCCATGGCCTCCACGCTTTCCTGACCTCAACCCTGTTGACTTTCATTTATGGGGGCATTTGAAAGATCTTGTCTACGCAACCCCGGTAGCAAATGTAGAGCCTCTTCGTGCTCGTATTGTGGACGGCTCTGATACAATACGCCATTCTCCAGGGCTGCATCAGCGCATCAGGGATTCCATGCGACGGAGGGTGGATGCATGTATCCTCGATAACGGAGGACATTTTGAACATTTCCTGTAACAAAGTGTTTGAAATCACGCTGGTACGTTCTGTTGCTGTGTGTTTACATTCCATGATTAATGTGTTTTGAAGAGAAGTAATAAAATGAGCTCTAATATGGAAAGTAAGCGTTTCCGGACACATGTCCAAATAACATATTTTCTTTCTTTGTGTGTGAGGAATGTTTCCTGAAAGTTTGACCGTACCTTTTTGTAACACCCTGTATAACGTATTTTAAAACGTGATTAAGTGGATGACATGTACTAGACAGTCAACGACTCCTACATTGGCTGTAGATAATGTGATTCTACGTGGTTATGCTTCACTTAAAATTTATGGTAAACATTTCCTATAGTTTTGCTTATCGTATGTGCAGTCCTAAAGCATAGACTGCACACTGACCAGCGCAGCGCCACTAAACGGTATCAAGTGAGGCGCTGACCCGCGCGCCGATGGAAATAGCGGGCGGCGCCACACCTCCAGGAAGACAGAGTTCAGCGCCCCCTGTCAACACTGACTTGACCAGCCGCCCATCGCTGGTCTGCCCAGTTCGGTCGCACACTTAGAGAGCATCAGTACTGAGTAATATCAAGTCTACACCTAGCGTGTGTTCTGCAAGTAGTAATAGATTGACAAAGTACATGTTTGTAGGAGGCAGAAGCAGCATAAGAATGAAGAAAATTTAAATTAATTAATTTTCTTTTTTTAGAAATGAAGAGTTATATTAATCTTCAAGTGCTTTGCACAGATAATTTGGATTCCTGCCACCAGCCACCGCAACTTCTTTTCTTCCTTTTTGTGTCGGTGCTGACACCCACAATAGCTGACACAACATTGTAATTTAACTATCTTCGCTCCGCACACAATATCGTAATCTTGTGAATAGGTACCATAGCTTCTGAATAAGACGATTTTAAAACCTTCGAAACCATGATCAAAGTTTAAAACGAGCATTTTGGAGCTGGCTGGCTGTTACTTCTAACCCATTGAAGCTCTAACTCATTTTTCATATTTTTGCATAGAATACTTTGATTAACAAAATACTTCTCCTTAATCAAGGATTCCCGACAACTCCCATTCCAAGACTAGCATCATTCATGTTCAAGGTAGCGTCCGTAGTACTGAACTCATTATTCTGTAATTTTTGTGCTCCTCTCAAGTTTGTTACCAGCTACACAAAACTTACGAGATACATTAACCTATTTCAAGAACGTATACTTAGTATGAAGACAATTTTAACGCCTTTCATTTTGAGTAAAAAACGTTTCTGTCCTGCTACAGCACTATGATTTTTTTTATAGAGTTAGCCATACGTTTGAGTATTTGCATGGCTGTCTGCCTTGGATGCAGTTAGTGTAATTTATTTACAAGAATTGCTACCACCCCGGCTTCATGCGGGTGTCAGTAACTGTCTATGGCCGAACGAACTGTCTTGCATGGCGGCAACGAATTATGCATGGAGACCTTCCTCGTGAATCAGCGTGTTGAAAACCGAATTCAAGTCTCTACAGTAGTTTCTGAGATTTGCCTCCACATACATACTAACAAAAACTGCCGGTAACTTTAATTTAGTAATACACTATTGGCCATTAAAATTGCTACACCAAGAAAAAATGCAGATGATAATCTGATATTCATTGGACAAATGTATTATACTAGAACTGACATGTGATTACATTTTCACGCAATTTGGGTGCATAGATCCTGAGAAATCAGTACCCAGAATAACCACCTCTGGCCGTAATAACGGCCTTGATACGCCTAAGCATTGAGTCAAACAGAGCTTGGATGGCGTGTACAGCTACCCATGCAGCTTCAACACGATACCACAGTTCATCAAGAGTAGTGACTGGCGTATTGTGACGAGCCAGTTGCTCGGCCACTATTGACCAGACGTTTTCAATTGGTGAGAGATCTGGAGAATGTGCTGGCCAGGGCAGCAGTCGAACATTTTCTGTATACAGAAAGGCCCGTACAGGACCTGCAACATGCGGTCGTGCAATATCCTGCTGAAATGTAGGGCTTCGCAGGGATCGAATGAAGGATAGAGCCACGGGTCGTAACACATCTGAAATGTAATGTCCACTGTTCAAAGTGCTGTCAATGGGAACAAGAGGTAGCTGAGACGTGTAACCAATAGCACCCCATACCATCAAGCCGGGTGATAAGCCAGTATGGCTATGACGAATACACGCTTCCAATGTGCGTTCACCACGATGTACCAAACATGGATGCGATCATCATGACGCTGTAAACAGAACATGGATTCATCCGAAAAAATGACGTTTTTCCATTCGTGCACACAGGTCCGTCGTTGAGAATACCATCGCAGGCGCTCCTGTCTGTGATGCAGCGTCAAGGGTAACCGCAGCCATGGTCTCTGAGCTAATAGTCGATGCTGCTGCAAACGTCGTCGAACTGTTCGTGCAGATGGTTGTTGTCTTGCAAAAGCCCCATCTGTTGACTCAGAGATCGAGACGTCGCTGCACCATCCGTTAAAGCCAGGCGGATAATATGCCTGTCATCTCGACTGCTAGTGATACGAGGCCGTTGGGGTCCAGCACGGCGTTCCGTGTTACCCTCCTGAACCCACCGATTCCATATTCTGCTAACAGTCATCGGCTCTAGACCAACGCGAGCTGCAATGTCGCGAAACGATAAACCGCAATCGCGATAGGCTAAAATCCGACCTTTATCAAAGTCGGAAACGTGACGGTACGCACTTCTCCTCCTTACACGAGGCATCACAACAACGTTTCACCAGGCAACGCCGGTCAACTGCTGTTTGTGTATGAGAAATCTGTTGGAAACTTTCCTCATGTCAGCACGTTGTAGGTGTCGCCACCGGCGCCATCCTTGTGTGAATGCTCTGGAAAGCAAATCATTTGCATATAACAGCATCTTCTTCCTGTCTGTTAAATTTCGCGTCTGTAGCACTCCATCTTCGTAGTGTAGTAATTTTAATGGCCAGTAGTGTATATATAGGTATCACATATATGCGTTGGTCACACTGTTATAAATTGTTTTTTACTTATGTTAATAGTGGCTTTACATCTTGGTAACCGAAATCGTTTCCATGAACGTTCCAATGATTGTGAAGTGGTGCACAACGTCACGTGTTTAAAAGTACACGTGTTTAAAAGTACACTTATTTAATACACCTAGAAAACATTGCATCAAAGAGACACTGTGCAGACTAAACTGTGGTGGGATAGCACAGAACACGTGACGCCCGAGTCGTGCCAGAATGAGACCAGTTACAGTACTTGTAGTCGGCCGCTGTGGCCGTGTGGTTCTAGGCGCTTTAGTCAGGAACCCCGCGGCTGCTACGGTGGCAGGTTCGACTCCTGCCTCGCACTTGGATGTGTGTGATGTCCTTAGGTTAGTTAGGTTTAACGAGTTGTAAATCTAGGGGTCTGATGACCTCATATGTAAAGTCCCATACTGCTTGGAGCCATTTGAACCATTTGAACATTGGTTGTAAACACACTGAACGGGCAGGGCTCTCGCGTGTCCTGTTTCTGGCTATGTGCTACTTACGCTTGGCATAGTATTTCAGCCGTAGGATAGTGGGACGGCAGGGCATATTTCGATAACGTTACTTGCGGTGAGACCATTGGCAGAGAAGACGCCCTCCATGTCAATGTAATGTGGCCGAGAAGCAAATGACGCCCATAAGGCCGTAATCCACATTAAACGATCGTTGACAAAGATCTTTGGCAAACATTTTGTCAAACATCTTTGACCAAACTACTTCACTGGAGCCATTATGCTTTTGCAAAATTTTTCGTCATAGTTGATTGTCAATGGCTTCCGAACAGTTCATACTCTGCGCAATAGCATTTACTTTAATGTTGTTGGCGACCACATTGCTTGAAGACAGAGTATTCGCAGCTACGAATACGGACCACCTTCGGCTGTATATTGGAATGACGAGGATGAAAATTTGTGCAGGGCCGGGACATGAACTCGGATTTCCCGCTTTATGCATGCGGCGTCTTAACCGCTTTTTTTATCTCATTTTGTTCTATATTGACCGTAGAATTTGTTAGGGGCGGACGTCCGATGACATCCGTTTAGGTTCTTCGTTGATCTGTACACTCAGTTTTTTAATACAGATGGTAGCTAAACTTCTCACCGAACACGCTGAGCTGTCGTGCCGGCTCCGCTTCTGCCATCGGATCACGAATTACAGCCAGACTCAAAGTTCCAAATGCAGCCATCCACATGTCACAATCTGGAGTCAAGAGTACGTGCATACATGTCCGAAGGAACAGTGCGTCTTACTTTTTAATAGCACGGACACGGCTATTTCGTAGGAATGGAAAAGACTGTGATTCAAACCATGGATATCGAGAAGAGGTTCAAAGTGTTCCCCAGAATTAGTTTCGTGAGCTAGAGTGTGAGGACTTACAGAACTAAAAATATTTTTTTGATACTGGGTGAAAAAACATTGCTACTTGTTGTTCTGGAAATATTCTCCCATGTTTGCAAACAAGGTACTCATTTAAAAAATCCCATTTATTAATTGTATTCAACACATTCGATTTTTTGGGACGCCTGCAGCTGTCTCATTCATGATTTAAATAACGAATCTCTGCACTAGTTACGTACTTTTTCGCGCTTAATATGACATGTTTCGAGAAATTATTCTCGTTATCAAGAGCAAATATTTACAAACGCATGTGTGCTGTTCTGGCTGTCGTACAACGCAGTTTTTTTTTATGGTTTACCTCAATCAGTAAATCGAACAGGTATCTTTCGTCAGATTTTCCGAAACATCACATAAAATATTTGCAGTTCGTGATGAGCATAAATTCTCGGACCGCGTCGTGCTAAGCATTAAAAAAATACACAAGTGGTGCAGTATTTCATTATTTTAATCAAGAATGAAATTTTGGCTAAAGATGGTCTCAATATTAGGTAAAGATTTTTAGCAACAGGCCATAGCTATTCCAGCTTGCAATATACTACTCAATTTCCACGGTGTACCATTGCCTGTATTAGTCCAGAAATATGGAGCCAATGCACAGATTACTTAAGGAGGTTATTTAGCGTACAAATAAATACAGTTACATCAATTACGTGCACTTTATTGACAATACTTGACTTTACACATCCCTGTATTCTTAATCCTTTTTATTTCTTCCTTTCATCATGGAGAGTGGAGCCATTTTGAATCAAGCTGATTGCTGTAACTATTCCCTTATAAGATTCTGATCGCTTATAGTGGTTATTGTAGTCAGTGTGTTTTCTGTTATGAATAATTTCGTAGTCTTGATACTTCGCAAATACCATCGGGGTCAGAGATGGGTCGTTCTCGAACTAACGGGTCCAAAGGAACGGTTCATCAAGATGAACGGAACGACCGAGAAACGAATTCTAAGGAACGGTCGTTCATGGTTCACTTCGGTCGTGGCTTTCTACTTATAGTTCCCAGGAGCGGGAAACGGTCGGTCTCGTTCCCGTGACGGCACGTCAGCCGGTCTCGTTCCAGCCTCGGTCCCGTTCCCGTCTGTCTCGGTCTCGCTCGGGCGGACTCGTCCTTCTTCGCGTGGCCACTCGTCGCAGTTCCACTGCCGACTGCTCTTAGTTTATAGTTTAGTTCAGTATCGAGTTGTTGTTCGTTTGTTCGCTGCGCACGCCCATTCTAGATATTTTTCAAGCCTTTTCTGAACTCTGAACTTCTGGTTATTTTCGTATTCTAATCAGCGTCCATGACCGATAATTAAAATGTATTTTAGAATTACGCAAATTACGTGGTACGTAACGCATATTTCCTTTCAGGTAACAAAACGGCATATCAGCTTACTTCACTACTTCGATAAAGTGCATAAAAATATTTTTAAAAGGCAAGTGTTTTTTTATTACTCATGCAAAGGAAGTCGGCACGGCACACACGAGTGGCCATTTTCCGTCTTTTTTTGATCCAAGGTAAAAGAGCATGTTCATTGTTATGGAAGGCAGACCGACTTAACAACCGTATGAAGCCCGTGCTCCGTAATAGAGTGTCTGGTGTCACATTTTGTAAAGTGAATGCGATAACTTCTACAATATTATTTCAGTGGTACAGGGTGGCGCACGAAAAATCGGCCCCGAGTACTAGACTGCTCATTATCGCCCACCAATCATCTGTTGTTTCGAAGTTGTTGTTTGCTTTAGCTTATTTGTTATTTCTTCACTGCCTAATTATTACATGTTTATCTATTCTGCTCGTAGAGGTCAACAAATTGTGCGTAATTGGCGAGCAATCTGTACTCGGGGCCGGTTTTTCGTGCGCCACCTTATATTATTTCACTGCGATCAGCCACATAACGCTATAGTTCGCTAAACGAGAAGTTTTTCAGAATCATGAAAATTACAAGTGTGTGAGAATTCTGTTATGAATAAAAACTTTATACTCCAGGGGGTAGGCAAGTGCCCCCTCTTGGCGCCTTCCATCTTTAGTCACCTATGCTACTAATTTTCAATTTTTCGTCAGAACCATATACCAAGCACAAATGAACGATGAACGAGTAAAAATGAACGGTTCCCAAAAAAATGAACGAACACCAGTGAACTAGTTCGCAAGGATGAACGAGTTTGCCCATCTCTAATCGTGATGGTAGCCACCCACCAACCATACTTATTCATTATTTTATAGGTTAAAGTCACTACAGCAAGCGAAGCGACGTATATACGATGTAAATTTTGATAAAAGGCAGGGCCCATGCTCTAGCAGCAATATGCGCATATGCAGGTGGTGGTAGTATCGCGTATACAAGGTATAAAAGGTCAGTGCATAGCCAGTGCTGTCATTTTTATTCAGATGTTCCATGTGAAAAGATTTCCAACGTGATTATGGCCGCACGACGAGAATTAACAGACTTTGAACTCGGAATGATAGTTGGAGCTACACGCACAGGACATTTCATTTCGAATGTCGTTAGGGAACTCAGTATTCCGATATCCACAGTGTAAATAGTGTGCCGAAAATACCAAATTTCAGGCCTTACCGCTCACCACGGACAATGCAGTGGCCGACGGCCTTCACTTGACGCCAGGGAGCAGCGTCTTCTGCGTTGTCAGTGCTAACAGACAAGCAATACCGTTTGAAATAACCGCAGAAATCAGTGGAGGAAGTACGACGAACGTATCCGTTAGGAGAGTGCGGCGAAATACGACGTTATTAGGCTACGGCAGAAGACGATCGACGCAAGTGGCTTTGCTAACAGCACGACATCGCCTGCAACGCCTTTCCTGACGACTGGGAAACAGTGCCCTGGTCAGATGAGACCGGATTTCAGTTGTGAGGATCAGATGGCAGGGCACGACTGTGGCGCAGACCTCACTAAGTTATGAACACAAGTTGTCAACAAGGCAGTGTGCGAGCTGGTGGTGGCTCCATAACGGTGTGGGCTGTGTTTTGTGGAACAGACTGAGTCCTCTGCCCCAGCTGAAGCGATCATTGACTGGAAATCTTTCTTTTCGGCTTGGAGACCACTTCCAGCCATTCATGAACTACATGTTCCCAAACAACGATGCGCCTTGTCACCGGGATACAGTTGTTTGCGATTGATTTGAAGAACATTCTGGACTATTCGAGTGAATG
Organism: Schistocerca cancellata; assembly: GCF_023864275.1. Lineage (NCBI taxonomy): Eukaryota > Metazoa > Arthropoda > Insecta > Orthoptera > Acrididae > Schistocerca > Schistocerca cancellata. The sequence goes on from NC_064632.1 coordinate 247,723,495, forward strand.
ATTCGGCCACCCAGATCGCCCCACATGACTCCCATCGAACATTTATGGAACATAATTAAGAGGTCAGTTTGTGCAACAACATCCTGCACAGGCAACACCTCCGCAATTATGAACGGCTGTACGAGGATCATGGCTCAATATTTCTGCTGGGGAGTCTCAACGATCTATTGAGTCCATGACACGTCGAGTTGCTTCACTGCGCTGGGCAAAAAGAGGTCCGACACGATATTAGGGGGTATGCCATGACCTTTTATCGCCTCGGTGGTGTGTTCATTATGGATGGCATAAAGGAAATACAACATATATTGCTTTAAAAACTCGCAGGAATAGTTTCGCAAGCATGCGAGGGTAATCCAAAAGGTAAGGTCTCCTATTTTTTATAAGTACATAGACCTGTTTATTTCTACAATAGTTTACATCAGTTCACAGCTTGAACATTTAGCTATTTTTCCTCATAATCACCATTTCTGTCGATGCCTTTTTGTAGTTTGTAGACGCTGTGGCAGTTTTTGTATGCCCATGTCATACCAGCTCGCCGCCATGCTGTTCAGAAAGTTATGAACCTCTTCTTTCACCTCGTCGTCGGAGCTGAATCGCTTTCCAGCCAAATGTTCTTTTAACCTAGGGAACAGGTGATAGTCACTGGGAGGAGGGGGGGGGGGGGGGTTGGGTGTGTGAAATCTTACGGGACTTAACTGCTAAGGTCATCAGTCCCTAAGCTTACACACTACTTAAACTAAATTATCCGAAGGACAAACACACACACCCATGCCCGAGGGAGGACTCGAACCTCCACTGGGACCATGGTCACTGGGCGCCAAGTCAGGGCTACAGGGTAGGCGGGTGATTATGTTCCACTGAAACTGTTGCAGGAGAGGAACGGTTTGAAGAGCGATGTGTGGGCGAGTGTTGTCACGGAGAATGTGTACGCCCTTGCTGAACATTCCTCTTATCCGGTTCTGAATTGCCCGTTCGGCTGCAAGGCGGTGAAGAAATGCGCGGGAAGCATCAACTCGTTGCCGCATGTGGTCCTCAGTCAGCATGCGTGGCACCCATCTTGCGCTCACCTTCCGGCAGTTCAATGTTTCCATTAAAATTCTGTGAGCGTTGCTTTGGGAAACCTCAGGAACCAACGAGCAGAGATCATCCAGGGTGATCCGCCGATCTTCAAGCATGCTTTGCTCAACCTTCAACACTGTCTTCTCAGAAACTGATGGTCTCCCGCTCTTTTTTTCGTCGTGAATTTCGGTCCGACCAGCTGCAAACTCTTTACACCACTTACGGACATTTTTGACATCCATGCACGACTCACCATACACTTCCGTCAATTGGCGATGGATTTCAATCGGCGCAGTGCCCTTTACGTTCAAAAACCGAATAACTGCGCGCAATTCGCACTTGGCGGTAAAATCCAACGGGAGCTCCATTCTCAACGGTTGCCAAGCCGAGATTGAGCGCCACAGCGCGGCGTTCGCATGTTTACACACAGCGCGTGAAGCACTCTTCACAACAGTTTGACCAACTGCCACACAAACAGAGATCTGTACTTATAAAAAAATAGGAGACCTTACTTTTGGGATTACCCTCGTATAATTTGTTCTACAGAGAGTCATAAGCAGAAACTGTGTTCCAGTATAATACATATCGAGCGTTTCCTGTTACCGGACTAGGCAACTGCAGGAGTGTTTGGGATGCGACAGAGCACACTGCAGTCTCCACAAAGTATTCTCATTCCCTCTCCGCCTACAGCCATCTCACACAACGCCTCTTTAAGACACGCCACTGTAGAATGTGCCGCTGCACTGCGCAATTCAAACAATAAGAATGAAAAATACGTACGAAATAACGACGCATCTCTTTCGCTTTTATTTCGACTACAATGTAGTCTGCACGCAGTACGCAAACGATGAACAAACCACATTGGAAACCTTTATAACTTCACAGAAAATCTAAATCCGAGCGTCCGGGAAGCTTTGAAAAATATTACTCCTACCTGTAGCTCAATAATTAAAGTCAGTATAATGATGTGAAGTTCTTGGCTTCGATCCTGCGAAAAATTCCGAGTGCTCCGTAATGGAAAAACCTTGTTTAACTGTAGGCCGCACTACTGCGTTGTCATTTAGACGGTCGGAAGAAGGCAACGGCGTACCATCTAATTTCATTGCCCAGTTAACCAGATCATTGAGTGAGATTGATCTGATAACACAGGACGTGGTGTTACAGAGAAAAATTGTTTCAAGTATTTTTAGTTTTGGGTTTGATTAAACAGGCAAAGCTGTATTTCTTCTTCTTTCGCTTATTCACTAATGGATGTTCTCGACCACACACTGCATCTTTATTCTAAGAACCGCTAAATGTAGTAGTTGATCTGAACTTGGTAATCCTGTCCACTACTTTACGTTAGCTATCCAAAGTATTCTCCTTCGCCCTTTTCATCTTTTCCCCTCTGTCTTCCTTTCTATAATCAACTGTAGAAGCACGTAATTGGTGTTTCGTAAGATCGTAAGATATGCTCGAGGTAGGTAGTTTTTCTCCTTTGAAACGTTGTCATTTTTCTCGCTGCTTGTGTATTCTTCACAATACTTAGATGTTAGTTACTCTTGCTGTCTACAGTATTTTAAGCATTATGAGGCAAATCGACATGTCAAGGCCCTCAATCTTCCTTGCTGTTGTCATACCTTGTGTCCGTCCTTCAGAACTGCGTAGAAGTACAGACCAGTTGTAGCATCTTACAAATTGAATTGTAAGATTTAGATCTAGGTCTGTGATTGTGAGAATTTTCTTATGTTTTATGAAGGCGTTACGGGCGTTCTCTACGTGATAAATTATTTCCATGTCTGATCTCCCGTCTCCTAGTTCCAAGGCACTTTTGTACAAAAATATATCTCTACTGTTTGTATTGAGGAGACATTGAATCGTGGAATCACATTTGTAAAGAAGTTGGGTTCTAGTGTCGTATTCATAAAATTCGTCTTTTTGGTCTTAATATTCAGACCTAGATTATTGCTATAGTTTGCTACTATGTTGATGAGTTGCTGAAGATTATCTAAATTATCAGCAATCAATACTGTGTCATCAGCTTAGCGAGGAGACCATAGCTTTTGTGCCTCTTTGTATATAACCAACTGCTACCTGAAAAATAATCCTTGAGTGCAACCTGAATAGGGGGTGATAGTGCGCCCTTGGTAATCTACGACTTTGGATCGAAAATTTTGGAAGAGATGTCAAGAGTCAGAGAATATAGCTGGAAACTCACCTGGACACAAAAAATAAAATGTAGGCATGGGCGGTCAATTGAAAGGCACACAGGAATATTTTCATGGCACCCATTGATTGCCTCAGAGATTCCTTTCTATGGAAGTGAAGCAAATTATACCTTCTTATTGCCTCGAGGTAAAGAAAAGACAGCCTATGGACGACTTTACAGTCGAGAAAGTACGGATTGGAGTGACAGCGATGCTTGGTAATTATAGAAATAAATTTTCTGAATGAGTCCGCGATCATTTTGATTATTTTGTGAACTAAACCGTTTGGATTGCTTAATGAATATCTTTATTTATAACGCACTATTGGCTGCTGCCGTCATCAGATATCTCCAGTTAATATTAAAGAAATGTTAAGAGTGACAGTCGTTTGTTATACAACATTAAGCTACAAAACATAAAAAATTAAAATTTACTCACTAAAAACAGATGAATATCCAAAACAGGGTTCACCGTCAGTATTACAAACAAATACCTTGTCGGAGCATCAACTAACAACTTAACTCCAGAAATTATACAAATATGTAAGCTATAGTTACCTGACATAATCATTGAATGCAGGAGGCGATCTATAATAAAATTCTGTATTGTAGTCTTATTTTGAAAACAAATCCATTTGCCAAGATTGCTATGTGAACACAACTGCTGGATTATTCGTTTCGGCAATTGTCATACTCAGATCTATAAAAATAAAAAGTAAAAAGAAAAGTAGTATTCAGAATGAGATTTTCACTCTGCAGCGGAGTGTGCTCTGATATGAAACTTCCTGGCAGATTAAAACTGTGTGCCCGACCGAGACTCGGACTCGGGACCTTTGCCTTTCGCGGGCAAGTGCTCTACCATCTCTTTTTTTTTTTTACCTCATTTTGTTCGTTACAGTTGGTTGCAATTGTTCGTGGCGGACATCCCCAGAAGCCCTTTGAATTTCGTTATTGATCCATTCACTCAGTTTTTTTATTACAGAGGGCAGCTAACCCTCTGACCGAATACGCTGAGCTACCGTACCATCTGAGCTACCGAAGCACGACTCACGCCCGGTCCTCACAGCTTTACTTCTTCCAGTATCTCGTCTCCTACCTTCCAAACTTTACAAAAGCTCTCCTGCGAACCGTGCAGAACTAGCACTTGCCCGCGAAAGGCAAAGGTCCCGAGTTCGAGTCTCGGTCGGGCACACAGTTTTAATCTGCCAGGAAGTTTCAGAAAAGTAGAAGTCCACACTCAGTAGCCCAATGACGAAAATTACGTACCCATAAGAATGGGCAGTGGTAGATACATCGTACAATGCTTACAGCACTCAGACGCATGAGGACTATACAGAATGCTGTAAAATGAAAACTCTCATAAAATTCTATTCATATGGATGGATACAATCTGAAGAGAACATATAATAGTGAATACCTCTAAAAAGCAAAAATTCTTTTAAATAAAAACGTGTTGCACAAAATCGAAGCATTACAATGGGATGATAGGGTTCTATCATAAAGTACCTACATCTTGAATGCAAGCCTGTAGCCTCGATATATTTTCTTTTTGAGATCTAAGGATGACAATACATATTGCAGAAACTAGTAATCTAGCAATTGTTTTAACATAGCGATCTTGACAAATAAATTGGTTTTCAGAAGAAGACTTCAACGCAAAATATTTAAGTTCTGACAGGTGGGGGACGTTGCATCCAAGTTACAAACATTCAAAGTCAAATCATAAAACACGATTTAAATGAGTACAGTTACATACTCGTAAAGTTAACTTTTTAGGTGGTGGCAATTAACCCACGCGGGATTTACCCGAACATTTTTTTAAGTACGAGCGGGGAAAATAAATAAAAATAGAGCCACCTATCGGCAGGAACGGGCAGATCTGTGTAATTTCTTGAGCCAAGTTGTTAGTTAATGCCCTCGATTAGGCAGAGGTTTTTAACCCTGTCAATTAACCTTGTTTTACATGTTCTAATGAATGAAATTTTTTGATGATTTGTAGATCGATGTTGTATAAGAAACGTCTGACACTCTTTACATTCCTTTAATATTAATTTTCAGGTTTCTGATGGCAGTAACAAAAAAAGGAGAACTAAAAAACGTCATTTATTGAGGGATCTAGACGCAAAATAATGAAGCTTGGGTGCAGACGTAATTTCATGGACGCGCGTCTGTGCACAATGCAGATCATCAGAATCAGGAGTAATTTTCATTTGGCTGTCTAAATGGTGTGATTATTGCAAATCAGTTCTATACGCTGTGCTATTGCCATTGTTTCCTTATGTATTAAGGATTGAGCAGCATTTTCGCTAAATAGAAAACCCGCAAAAGCTGTGCACGTTATCATTGCTAGTGGGGTGTCAAATAAAACTCTAAATGTATACCTCACAGCAAAACTTTTATCGCCAATGGTGAGAGCATTAAAGCATTTACTGCTGTGCGCTACTTCTGCTATAATGGAAGACAATCTTAACAAGCTTCGAGGTGAGTGGATGTGTGGACGTGCATCTGTGGATCCACTTCCAACGTCCGAGTGAACATCAGGGAACACCGTAACACACACTGACGACTTCGACAGTTATGTTGAGTGAGTAATAGGATTGTAACCACTTCCAGTGGGACCATGCCTAGTATGGATGGATATGGTGTTATGAGCACTCAACAGTGTAGTCTTTAGCGCCCGTATGCCTAGTAAAGCAATGTCGTGTTCAAACCGAGACTTCCTCTGTAGAGGAATGGTGGCTGACCCAGGAGCGTAGAGTGTTAGCTTAGGCCTTTAGAGAACTGACCACGCTCTGTAACAAAAGAAAGCGAAAAGTCTTAATCGCAGGATTTCAAAGGTGTCATGCCACAGTCACAGCGAACTACTGACGACATAACGACTAAGAAACAAATGGAAAGAAAGAATACCGTTTATAAATAGTTGGCGTCGCTACTTCCTTGGCAGAAGCAGCCGTGATCGATTTCCAGTAGTTTCTCAAATTTTTTTTTAGGTAGGGAGACCTGGTATGGGGACCACTCTGCCATTGTGAGGCAAATCAGCGGCTTCTTGAGCAAAGGAGTAGCAGCAGGATTCATCTACTGATAATAGCGTAGGAGGAATTGGTGACATGCTTATCATATGAAATTAAATGTCATATGGCTATGGCATCCTGTGGATTATACCAGTCACCTGGTGCACGTCTTTTGAGTTGACGCCACTTCGGCGACTTGCTTGTCGATGAGGATGAGATGTTGAAGACAACACAACACCCAGGCCCCGAGTGGAGAAAATCCGCAACCCGGCAGGGGATTGAACCAGGGCCACTTGCATGGCAGTCTTCTGCGCTGACCTCTCAGCTGTGGAAGCGGGCTGCTAATCACGTGTGCTATCATCATAGACTTTTAGGCAGCAGCTGGCCAGTCAAAACATGCTTCACCTGTGAGTAGTGGTAGCGGTGTTCGAACCAACATCGGAGTTGATAACGGTGTTACCGTTCTTACTCACGCTTGTGATGTGTATATTCAGACTGAAGCAACCACTCAAAATCTCTAACAAGGCCGGGATTCGAACCCGGGTCTCCTGCTCGCTAGACAGATGCGCTGACCATTACGCCACGCTGGCACAGCAGGTTTACACAACTGCACGGACTTTGCGAGAATGCCCTCCTCCTCAGTCCAAATTCATAGTTGGAGTCCCACGACTGGTTTGGTACCAATCTTCTTTCGTCGCTCAGTCAGCATATACAGGGTGGCCCATTGATAGCGACCAGGCCAAATATCTCATGAGATAAGCATCAAACGAAAAAACTACGAAGAACGAAACTCGTCCACCTTGAAGGGGGAAACCAGATGGCGCTATGGTTGGCCCGTTAGATGGCGCTGCCATAGGTCAAACGGATATCAACTGCGTTTTTTTTTAAAATAGGAACCCACATTATTATTACATATTCGTGTTGTACATAAAGAAATATGAATGTTTTAGTTGGACTCCTTTTTTCGCTTTGTGATAGATAGTGCTGTAATAGTCACAAACGTATAAGTACGTGGTATCACGTAACATTCCGCCAGTGCGGACGGTATTTGCTGCGTGATACATTACACCTGTTGAAATAGACAGCTTACCAATTGTGGAAAAGGTCCATATCGTGTTGATGTATGGCTATTGTGATCAAACTGCCTAACGGACGTGTGCTACGTATGCTGCTCGGTATCCTGGACGACATCATCCAAGTGTCCGGACCGTTCGCCGGATAGTTACGTTATTTAAGGAAACAGGAAGTGTTCAGCCACATGTGAAACGTCAACCACGACCTGCAACAAATGATGATGCCATGTAGGTAAGTGAGCTGCTGTCGCGGCTAATCCGCACATCAGTAGCAGACAAATTGCGTGAGAATCGGGAATCTCAAAAACATCGGTGCTGAGAATGCTACAGCAACGTCGATTGCACCCGTACCATATTTCAATCCACCAGGAATTGCATGGCGACGACTTTGAACGTCGTGTACAGTTCTGCCACTGGGCAAAAGAGAAATTACGGGGCGATGATAGATTTTTTGCACTCGTTCTATTTAGCGACGAAGCGTCATTTACCAGCAGCGGTAACGTAAACCGGCATAATATGCACTATTGGGCAACGGAAAATCCACGATGGCTGCGACAAGTGGAACATCAGCAACCTTGGCTGGTTAATGTATGGTGTGGTATTATGGGAGGAAGGATAATTGGCCCCCATTTTATCGATGGCAATCTAAATGGTGCAATGTATGCTTATTTCCTACGTAATGTTCTACCGATGTTACTACAAGAAGTTTCACTGCATGAGAGAATGGCGATGTACTTCCAACATGATGGATGTCCGGCACATAGCTCGCGTGCGGTTTAAGCGGTATTGAATAGCATATTTCATGACAGGTGGACTGGTCGTCGAAGCACTATACCATGGCCCGCACGTTTATTGGATCTGCCGTCCCCGGATTTCTTTCTGTGGGGAAAGTTGAAGGATATTTGCTATTGTGATCCACCGATAAAGCCTGAGAAACATGGTCAACGCATTGTCAATGCATGTGCGAACATTACGGAAGGCGAACTACTCGCTGTTGAGAGGAATGTCGTTACACGTATTGCCAAATGCATTGAGGTTGACGAACATCATTTTGAGCATTTATTACATTATTGTGGTATTTACAGGTAATCACGCTGTAACAGCATGTGTTCTCAGAAATGATAAGTTCAAAAAGGTACGTGTATCGCATTGGAACAACCGAAATAAACTATTCAAACTCACCTACGTTCTGTATTTTAATTTAAAAAAGCTACCTGTTACCAACTGTTCGTCTAAAATTGTGAGCCATATGTTTGTGACTATTACAGCGGCATCTATCACAAAGCGAAAAAAGTGGTCCAACTAAAACATTCATATTTCTTTACGTACTACACGAATATGTAATAAAAAATGGGGGTTCCTATTTTTTAAAAAACGCAGTAAGTATCCGTTTGATCTATGAAAGCGTCATACAGCGGACCAACCATAGCGCCATCTGGTTTCCCCCTTCAAGCTAGACAAGTTTCGTTCTTTGTAGTTTTTTCGTTTGACGCTTATTTCGTGAGATATTTGGTCCGGTCACGACCAATGGACCACCCTGTATACATGATAAGTGTTGGAACCGTACTTTCATTTGTTCTCACATACGGGTCACTCAATCGCCGTCGCACCTCTCACGACAGGAATTGTAGGGAAGCGGGTGGCACTGGGAACAGGAAACGGCGACGCGCTCGTAGCTACCAGGTGGGAGTGGATCACGACAGCGCAGACAGATCCGGTGGAGTGCGGCCAAGCAAAGGGATGGAAAGGGAGAGGCGCGGAGCAGAGCGCGTTATCCGGCCGCCTTTGTACGTCTCGGCTACGCCTCTTATTCCGCCTTCTTTTCCCTCTCGCATCCACCCCCCTACTTATTTCTCCCTTTGCCGGTCGCGTTCCAATAACGCGACACCCGGCGTGGCAGGACGTGCGCCGGCCGGCAGCCGTCGGCATTGTCGGCGCCGGGACGGCCTCTCCTCTCCGGGCCAATTCCTGACGCGGCACGCACCGCCGCAAAGTGCTTTTGTTTCGCAAATCCGGCGCGCGCGCCTTCGCAGATGAGACAGCTCACCCAGCAAGGAGCAGGTGCGAGTGTCCACTGCGCTCAAGGGCTGCAAGTCGGCACCTAACTGGAACACGCATTTGCCACCAGACAGAGCTACTAAAACAACTTCATGTGCACCCATCAACAGAAGCTTTGCATCAACCATTTATTTCGAAATTAATGTTGCAGAAAACAATACGTGGCTCTAAGACAGCAAATAATAACAATAATAATACACTACTGGCCATTAAAATTGCTACACCACGAAGATGACGTGCTACAGACGCGAAATTTAAACGACAAGAAGAAGATGCTGTGGTATGCAAATGATTAGCTTTTCAGAGCATTCACACAAGGTTGGCGCCGGTGGCGACACCTTCAGCGTGCTGACATGAGGAAAGTTTCCAACCGATTTTTCATACACAAACAGCAGCTGACCGGCTTTACCTGGTGAAACGTTGTTGTGATGCCTCGTGTAAGGAGGAGAAATGCGTACCAAGGTCGGATTGTAGCCTATCGCGATTGCGGTTTATCGTATCGCGACATTGCTGCTCGCGTTGGTCGAGATCCAATGATTGTTAGCAGAATATGGAATCGGTGGGTTCAGGAGGGTAACACGGAACGCCGTGCTGGATCCCAACGGCCTCGTATCACTAGCAGTCGAGATGACAGGCATCTTATCCGCATGGCTGTAACGGATCGTGCAGCCACGTCTCGATCCCTGAATCAACAGATGGGGATCTCTGCAAGACAACAATCTGCACGAACAGTTCGACGACGTTTGCAGCAGCATGGACTATCAGCTGGGAGACCATGGCTGCAGTTACCCCTGACGCTGCATCAGAGACAGGAGCGCCTGCGATGGTGTACTCAACGACGAACCTGGGTGCACTAATGACAAAACGTCATTTTTTCGGATGAATTCAGGTTCTGTTTATAGCATCATGATGGTCGCATCCGTGTTTGGCGACATCGCGGTGAACGCACATTGGAAGCGTGTATTCGTCATCGCCATACTAGCGTATCATCCGGTGTGATGGTATTGGGTGCCATTGGTTACACGTCTCGGTCACCTCTTGTTCGCACTGACGGTACTTTGAACAGTGGACGTTACATTTCAGTTGTCTTACAACCCGTGGCTCTACCCTTCATTCGATCCCTGCGAAACCCTACATTTCAGCAGGATAATGCACGACCGCATGTTGCAGGTCCTGTACGGTCCTTTATGGATACAGAAAATGTTCGACTGCTGCCCTGGCCAGCACATTCTCCAGATCTCTCACCAACTGAAAACGTCTGGTTAATGGTGGCCGCGCAACTGGCTCGTCACAATACGCCAGTCACTACTCTTGATGAACTGTGGTGCCATGTTGAAGCTGCATGGGCAGCTGTACCTGTACACGCCATCCAAGCTCTGTTTGACTCAATGCCCAGGCGTATCAAGGCCGTTATTACGCCAGAGGTGGTTGTTCTGGGTACTGATTTCTCAGGATCTATGCACCCAAATTTCGTGAAAATGTAATCACATGTCAGTTCTAGTGTAATGTATTTGTCCTATGAATACCAGATTATCATCTGCATTTCACCTTGGTATATCAATTTTAATGGCCAGTAGTGTATAAACATTGTGTAACAAGAAAATCGTCTGTCTCCCGTGGAGGGTTCTTCACAGCACACCTGAACAACATCAATGTGTGGTATAACGTCTCCTTGTTGGGATGCAGGCTGGGAAGCAGGCTGGAATGTGTCGTGACGTACAATCGATAAGATCATCGAGCGGCGTTCCCCTCAGTAGCTGCGGGGTCAGCGCAGCAGATTTCTAACTTAACGGGCCCGGGTTCGATTCCCGGTCGTATCGGAGACTTTCTCCGCTCGGGAAATAGGCGCCATCCTTGTTCTCGTATCGTCGCAACCGACACTAAAATTTCTTGCGTGGTGTCACAAGACAATTCTAAGCCAACGTAACTACGTACTAGAGTACGGCTTCATCCTAACTCATGTTCTGAATTTTCAGAACACACTGTCGTATCTTCTTTCCAATGTAGAGATGGGCACGCCCTGAAATACAATTCAAAAATAAAAAAAAACTCGTCAAGCGAGCCTTGTTCCGAATTTACCCTCTCTTCAACGGCGATTCTGCGCACGTCGCGCAGAGTACAAAACGAGCACACGAGTCATAATCCATCTAGATGATGTAGTCACCAAAATGTTGGCGACATTGTCCCGCTGTTGGTTGCAGAATTTCGCCCCCGTACAGGAGAGGAAATTGCTCTCAAAAACCACGAGAGGTAACTGTGGGGTACAGTACTGGACGCGTTCCATATGACCGGCTTATCTCCAAATACGTTGACTGCAATTGTCAGTATACAAACAGATCAGTTTCTTCCTTAAGCAGCACCCCACGACCATCCTGGGACGTCCATTCTGCAAAATACCTTGCCCATCTGTAACGGAATCCATGGTGCTGTGGTGTATGACGTGGTCCTCGCCATGGTCTTTGGGAATGGATATTCGCGCCAAACAATCGTCGTCTAACAGAATGACGTTGTGCGTGACATCCTGGAGCCTCCTCGAACCCATTCTGGAACACTCAGTTCATCTTTTCTTCGGCTCGAAATTCAGAGATATCGATCCTACAACTCGTAGAACGTGGATTGTCTGTACTGTGTAAGTCCTCAATACTGTCTGTCAATTGGAACCGATTCCATGTGCGCGCCACATTAGTTTGACTCCGGTGCCCACATCGAACAACATCACTGGTTGGCCAGCCTTTTGCACGTAAGGTGATGGTGCAGACCTCATCACTGGTGGCTATTGTCCTTCGCAGCATGATGGATGTAAACACTACTGTTCCACAGACTTTTCTAATTCGTCGCTACTGGTACATCGCTTTCAACTGAAACGATCCAGTCCACTGGAGTGCGGCGCTGTACACGTAGGTAGCGCTTATGGTAACTGTGTGTATGTTTACAAGCAACGTCAGGGGTGTTCTTTCAACCGGCACAGAATGATTCACAGTATCAACATGTCTGAACGAGATATTCGGATGATACAACACATGCATCTTCATCTACATCTACATCCGTAAGCCAACTAACGGTGTGTGGCGGAGGGTACTTCGAGTACCTCCATCGGTTCTCCCTTCTATTCCAGTCTCGTATTGTTCGTGGAAAGAAAGATTGTTGATATGCCTCTGTGTGGGCTCTAATCTCTCTGATTTTATCCTCATGGTCTCTTCGCGAGATAAACGTAGGAGGATGCAATATACTGCTTGACTCCTCGGTGAAGGTATGTTCTCGAAACTTCAACAAAAGCCTGTTCCGAGCTACCGAGCGTCTCTCTTGCAGAGTTTTCCACTGGAGATTATCTATCATATCCTTAACGCTTTCGCGATTACTAAATGATCCTGTAACGAAACGCGCTGCTCTCCGTTGGATCTTCTCTCTCTCTTCTATCAACCCTACCTGGTACGGATCCCACACTGGTGAGCAATATTCAAGCAGTGGGCGAACAAGTCTACTGTAACCTACTTCCTTTGTTTTCGGATTGCATTTCCTTAGGATTCTTCCAATGAATCTCATTCTGGCATCTGCTTTACCGACGATCAACTTTATCTGATCATTCCATTTTAAATCACTACTAATGCATACTCTCAGATAATTTATGGAATTAACTGCTTCCATTTGCTAACCTTCTATATTGTAGCTAAATGATAAAGGATGTTTCTTTCTATGTATTCGCAGCACATTACACTTGTCTACATTGAGATTCAATTGCCATTCCCTGCGCCATGCGTCAATTCGTTGTAGATCCTCCTGCATTTCAGTACAATTTTCCATAGTTACAACCTCTCGATATACTACAGCATCATCCACAAAAAGCCTCAGTGAACTTCCGATGTCATCCACAAGGTCATTTATACATATTATGAATAGCAACGGTCCTACGACACTCCCTGCGGCACACCTGAAATCACACTTACTTCGGAAGACTTCTCTCCATTGAGAATGACATGCTGCATTCTGTTATCTAGGAACTCTTCAGTCCAATCACACAATTGGTCTGATAGTCCGTATGCTCTTACTTTGTTCATTAAACGAATGTGGGGAACTGTATCGAATGCCTTGCGGAAGTCAAGAAACACGGCATCTATCTGGGAACCCGTGTCCATGGCCCTCTGAGTCTTTGTGTGTTACTAAGGGGAAAAACCCGCTGTAGTCCTGTATGTAGTACCAGCTAACTCGGGCACAGCCATGATCCAATTCGGAACAGGGGCGGAAGACGGTTGCTCCCGCTCAGGATAACGGTGGCTCCAACAACCTGCATCGTAGCCGGATGCTACTGAACGCGAATAGGTAGTTGCTTTCACAGTCACTGTGTGCCATAATGGTGCCCCCACATGCAAGGTGTTTGACTATTATAGGATCAAACGTAAGGGACAAGTAGAAGACGATGAAACGATCAAATTATGTTAGTAAATACAGCTCTAAGGCTACGGTTATTTCGAAATGAGGCGTAAATTACGAAGTGATAAACTGCCCTAGTTTGATTGTATCATCATTCTGGATACATGGTAAAAAGTATTTCGACAGCAAATGTATGGGTTGTTGCTTGTCAATACCATGGCGTCAATCTTTAACTGAACCCACTGTAATTAAGTTAAGAAAGGTACATCTAGATGTGTTGGCAATTGAAACGTATTGGTGGATTAAGACAGTCTTCTAACGTCTTTCAGATGCTATCCATCCATTGACATCTGTGTGTTATTATGTGATGTTAATAAATTTGTTACGAAGTGAAACTTCTTTTTCAGCTTGGTTGCTCCAGAAGTAGAAAGTGTTAATTATTTTTCGATAGAAAGCATAACCTGCTGAGATACATGAATTTTACGATATTACCATAAGAATTATCTAAATTTCTGAGGTTATTTGAGATCCTGAGATTAATAAACACAAAACAAGTCTCAGTGAAATACAGAAATTTTAGGAGAACAAGTAATGGATACCTTTCCCATTCAGTCTCTTTCTGATATCAAGAATCTGTTAATTGAAAACAGAAAGAATTTAACGAATTTATTTCAAGATGTAGTAGCGCCTTACGTCTTGATTGAAATAAATCCGAGCACGGTCGAACTGATTAATGGAAAATTCAAATACTTCAGAACTCGATACTTCGAAACCGGTCCCTTACGACGCAGCTGCCTTCACATTAACGGTGGCCATGTGGAACAGTTGTAACATGTTTCTCATCAAGTGCAAATATGCTGTTTCGACCTTCAGGGACTCTGTTAGAGGGTGTTGATGTATTCATTCGTAATGCATCGTATCAAAGAAACCACTGATTTCGTACCTATGATTATTAGGATTATTTGCTTGTAGCATTTTCCTCTGTATGTACGTATATATTTGTGTTTCCACGCCAGGTATAATATGTGACACACCTGGTTATATTTTAAACTGCTGTCAACTGGTAATCGGATATACCAATGACTTACGGATATGGGGGTTTTGTTCCAGAAGTGACCCTGCCTAAGGCAAATGCACAACAAAAGGGAAGAGAGCACAAGAACACAGGGTTATACAAACCAGCACAATACGAGGTGCATTCAAGTTCTAAGGCATCCGATTTTTTTTCTAATTAACTACTCACCCGAAATCAATGAAACTGGCGTTACTTCTCCATGTAATCGCCCTGCAGACGTACACATTTTTCACAAAGCTGACGCCATGATTCCATGGCAGCGGCGAAGGCTTCTTTAGGAGTCTGTTTTGATCACTGGAAAATCGCTGAGGCAATAGCAGCACGGCTGGTGAATGTGCGGCCACGGAGAGTGTCTTTCATTGTTGGAAAAAGCCAAAAGTCACTACGAGCCAGGTCAGGTGCGTAGGGAGCATGAGGAATCACTTCAAAGTTGTTATCACGAAGAAACTGTTGCGTAACGTTAGCTCGATGTGCGGGTGCCTTGTCTTGGTGAAACAGCACAATCGCAGCCCTTCCCGGACGTTTTTGTTGCAGTGCAGGAAGGAATTTGTTCTTCAAAACATTTTCGTAGGATGCACCTGTAACCGTAGTGCCCTTTGGAACGCAATGGGTAAGGATTACGCCCTCGCTGTCCCAGAACATGAACACCATCATTTTTTCAGCACTGGCGGTTACCCGAAATTTTTTTGGTGGCGGTGAATCTGTGTGCTTCCATTGAGCTGACTGGCGCTTTGTTTCTGGATTGAAAAATGGCATCCACGTCTCATCCATTGTCACAACCGACGAAAAGAAAGTCCCATTCATGCTGTCGTTGCGCGTCAACATTGCTTGGCAACATGCCACACGGGCAGCAATGTGGTCGTCCGTCAGCATTCGTGGCACCCACCTGGATGACCACTATTCGCATTTTCAGGTCGTCATGCAGGATTGTGTGCACAGAACCCACAGAAATGCCAACTCTGGAGGCGATTTGTTCAACAGTCATTCGGCGATCCCCCAAAACAATTCTCTCCACTTTCTCGATCATGTCGTCAGACCGGCTTGGGCGAGCCAGAGGTTGTTTCGGTTTGTTGTCACACGATGTTCTGCCTTCATTAAACTGTCGCACCCACGAACGCACATTCGACACATCCATAACTCCATCGCCACATGTCTCCTCCAACTGTCAATGAATTTCAATTGGTTTCACACCACGCAAATTCAGAAAACGAATGATTGCACACTGTTCAAGTAAGGAAAACGTCGCCATTTTAAGTATTTAAAACAGTTCTCATTCTCGCCGCTGGTGGTAAAATTCCATCTGCCGTACGGTGCTGCCATCTCTGGGACGTATTGACGATGAATGCGGCCTCATTTTAAAACAATGCACATGTTTCTATCTCTTTCCAGTCCAGAGAAAAAAAATCGGAGGCCTTAGAACTTGAATGCACCTCGTAAGTAGCAAGACGCATGAAAAATATACATTCTTCATTAAACAGTGGGGTTGAAAACAGAAAGAGAAATAGTGACAAAATATAGTGTTGTTTGCTGTACAAAACATATACTGCATTCCAACGTCATGGAAATCGTTTAGCAGGAAAATAACCGTTAATGTAAAACACGGTATATCCTTAGTGAGGCCAGCAGTCGTCGTTCCTGGTCATAGGCTATGTCTGCCTTGAAGAACGCTTGAATGCTATGCAGTTCTGATTCACATTTCTAAGTTGTTGTAAAGAGCAAGGGTAGGCGTGGAAGAAGATGAGAATTCATATGGAGCCTAAACATCTGACCTAAGATTTTTACCAGACTTGAACGCAAGGTCTAGATTGCAGATGGCAGAGCGACAGTATTTCAAGTTGCGGCAGCTTCGACGGAGATGAACCACTTATATACACGAGATGTGTTTATTAAAATTAATTTTTCGAAAATAATGGTTTCATGCGCAGAAGAATGCATGGCTTGCTCTGTCATTTTGGATACAATAATTTTGAATATTGGGCCGTGTCATTGTGAACTACTAAACAACTAAACCGCTGACGTTTCGACCGACTTGCTGCGGTCCTCTTCAGGATGACTGTAGCAAGTAAACTACTAAAAAACAAAAATGCCGGCGTTTCGACCTACTTGCTGCGGTTCTCAAGGTGAACCGCCCTGAAAACGACCCGTAGTAAATCGGTCGAAACGTCGGCAGTTTAGTTGTTGTAGCAGTTTACCAGCTACAGTCAACCTGAAGAGGACCACAGGCACAGAGCGTGTTCAAAGTTTTAGTAGCTCATTTTCCAGGAAACAGGGAAATGATCAACATTAAATACGACATACAGACCAATTTGTGTCATGACTTTAGAGCAACTACGTGAGGATTTAGTATATGGCTCTTATCAGTGTGAGTTGCCTATTATATTTGTTAAGATGCTGAAGCTTTTGCCTAATTTCCTTGTTTGTTTAGCTGCAAGTAATAAGATTTTCAGCGAACGAAGCGGGTCGCGACACAATAAATGTGTAATAGTACAGCTGACGTGGTTGCCATTAGTCATTAAACAGTTTATTACCATCTTCCTCCCATTGACGTTAGTCTACCTGTATTAAGTGCTTCACCCGCCACGCACCACGTCTCTCCCTTGGTTTGACTCATCAGTAAAAGATTCAGGAGAAGTTCGATGAGAGTTTGGACCTCTTTATGAGTGATTATTGCGTTGTGAATACTGTCGCGACCTTTGTTCAGTACCTCTCACGCGATCATGGTTTCAAAGACAATGAGATACACGTTCTTGCATTGTGTAGGACATTAAGACCTGTATCAAATCACTACCTGTATGCTGCCAAATTTATTACTCAGTAACCATTTTTTGGATTATTTAAGGCTTTGTCATCGTGCATGTGCCTTCGGTATGAGCTTCCACCACCGCCTGTACGTTCGCTCTTGCTCAGCTCACTCTTAGTAACCAATAATTAATATGGCTGCCCACTATTTATTAACTGCATCAGTCCGACAATTCCATTCTAGGCAGATATTAAGGGACCTTCTACTCTATTATGATTTAATCCATTCGTCTAGGTGATGAATGTATTGATTGTATTCCAAATCGTTACCACCAGCTCTTTGGCATTAAGAAAATATATATCTGCCATTAACGAAAAAGAAACCCCTTTGATTATGTAAATGATTTTTCTCTATCCAAGCGATTGTCGGTTTACAACAGAGCCAAAGCGATCAATGTATTGCAATGCTGAGGCCGACAAGAAGCGGAGTAACGAACGGTAAGCCGAATGCGTAACAAGATAAGCCTAAGAGATGTTGCCTTCCCTGACTTGCTCGCGTCAAATCGTGTAATCTGTTGTGCTACGAAATACTGCGTTTAAATTACTATGTCAGGTTAATCCTATATCGAGACGAGTCTATTAGTCAGCAAATGTTGCGTGTATGCAAGCTCACTTCCAGTCTCTACAAAAGATATTAGAGCTCCTCGTTTAGACTTCGCGCTCAAGGACTTTTCTTTAACGTGCACGTCATTTATTCAGTAATAAACAATGGAAATAAAATTTTCTACACGTCCGTTTCAACGTGTCGGGTTTATTGTTGGCAGAGGTTATGGACAGGCAGTGGGTTTTGCCTTTACTTGTGTTGTGTACATAGTTCCGCGTAGTCAGCGCGTACACAACTTTCCCAATAGAGCGCGCCCCGCTAAGCACAACAGCGCAGGCGCAACGCTCGTCCGTCTCCGCACTACGAGATAGCGCTGTCCTAGAGACGGACCAAATTCTGCTTCCACCGATCAGCGTATTAATATGTAACGCAGCCAATGAGATTGATGCTAACGTAGAACCTTTTCTCCTCGCGGATCACACTCGCGCAGTGATACCTGAACGCACGAGGTATTATAACGAGTGTACAGACCTCCGATTAGTCAGTCTGCATTTGTCTGCACCAGTCTGTACCAGTCTGCATTAGTCTGCAGTCAAGTTTCAGTCTGTGCCTAATAAGATTATCATATTCCTGTACATAGCCATGAAGAGAAATGTATAGACACTTTGTCAAGTATCAGAGATATGTGAGAATAAGATTAACGTAACAAGAGCAAAGGAATTTCAGATTGTCAATTGTAAACAGCATCCAGAATCAAGTTACATAATATCTATGCTTTTTATTATTTTAATAAATGTGTGTGAAAATTAATCAATTTCTGTTTAAAGTTGGTCACCGTCAATCTGCTACTCTAAGTGTGCAAGTGGCAGAAGATAAACACGCCACGATAAGACCACGAGACATATTTCTGACACTCGCCTACATCGTTAGAGCGACAAGTCAAATAATCTGATGGTGTGTGTACCGAAGGTCTTACAGTACGCACACCACAACTTGGTTCGTGGTTTAGCCGCAAGCTCATCCATGTAGGCAAGCGCTTAGGCGAGCAACTCGAAATTATCCTAGCAGTGAGGCACATAGATCCTCAGGGACTGATGACCTTGCTGTTTGGTCCCTTAAACCTCAATCAACCAACCACATAGATCCTCAGTAGGGAATATTTGCGACAGGATTGCCAGTACTGTCATTGGACATACAACCAAGGGAAACTTATCGGCCGGCCGGAGTGACCGTGCGGTTCTAGGCGCTACAGTCTGGAGCCGAGAGCCGCTCCGGTCGCAGGTTCGAATCCTGCCTCGGGCATAGATGTGTGTGATGTCCTTAAGTTAGTTAGGTTTAATTAGTTCTAAGTTCTAGGCGACTGATGACCTCAGAAGTTAAGTCGCATAGTGCTCAGAACCATTTGAACCTTTTTTTTTTTTTTTTTTTTTGAAACTTATCGAAATCTTTGGTCGGGACCAGAGAACTGGTACTATTTAAAATCTGCTATGACAGATCCAACGTAGTATCACCAATCTCTAGTGTTTCTATGTGTATTTCATCGTGTATATATAACAGAATAAAGTCAGTGACTTATTCGGTATAATTTTGTAAAAGAGCTTTTCCTGAAGTCTTTCGTTATTAAGTTAAAATTTTAATCGTCATTTCATACTGAAACTCTACGAGGAGCCCTGTTTAAGATTAAATTATGAGAATTCAGGTCCTCCTATTATGCAAAGCACTATTATTAATTTTTACACCCAAACATGCCACAGTACATTTGTACCGTTGTTAGTGGGTCTTTTTATTACGATCTGTGAGCTATAAATTTGTTGTACATAAAACTGTTGTAACGAAAGCTCTGTCTGTGTTCAATTTATGTATGGGTCTACGTTGTCCATTGTCCTAGACAAAATTAAAGTAGAGTGCTTCAAATTTCTCAGATTTCCTGCAAGCCACGCGCCATTCGGAGTTCACGTAAGGCAGTCGCACTTGTGGGACACGTAGCAACCAAAAGCCAGGAGGAATTTCATTGTAATTCTGTGGTTTTCACTAGCCGAGCCTCAATATCAGTCTAACAAAGAAATTTATTGCATTCGATGTAGAATTACACCTGATCTTGAGAACACTAGAGCAAATGGGATGACGTTGGATTACATAATTCGTCGCCCGCGCTGACTATCCAAATGCGCTTCAACGTACACAATATTTGTACCGAGCAGGCTAATAGTCGAGATATCCAGTCGCCTTCCTCCAGCTTCAAACACAAGACAAATAAAACGTATCGTATGAAAAAGGAACTAGAAAGGGACCCGCATCAAACCAGACCGAAGACTGACACAGAAAAAAATACCTCCCGACTACGAATCCAGTGCCTTACTCACAGCAGAGCGTCGTTACGTTGTGGCGTTCATCTGTGTGGAAGGGGGACTTGGAAGTGTCTATAGAGTGTCGCGAAGTGGTTTAAGTCATTCGCACAATATAAAGATCATTGCTTCGTAACGGTGTTCAAACATGCTTTCATTATTTGGAATCAACCCATTAGTTCCATTAAGCTCTAACGTCCTTGGAAACACTCTCTGTAGCGCTTTTCTTATGCCATTCGACTTTGATTTCTAGTAGCAACGATTTACCTGTAAGTATGATGATTTCTCCACTAATGGAAAGATCCTGAATAGTTTGGAAGATGAATGAGTCATCACCTCTGAAAGTAGGAAAGAATCTTTGGTTGGGATGAAATAAGAGGTTACTGAATGTCTAGGATATTGTGTAAAATAGTACGTGTGTAATTGCGACTCAAATGCAAAATTTTGTTTGCACTTTGAGTTTCTACAAGACGCTCGCGACAAATTAAAGATCTCCACTACCTGAATCCCTAATAGAGGAAGAAATTCCTAGGTTCTCACTGATACTTTCGTGCTCAGAACTGACACGTAGAAGGGTTTACCACCGTCTAGAGCGATGGGGAATATACCAGAAGAAAGTGAGGTGCAATTTCTAGTATTAAATGGTCTTTTGTGCTAAGAGATATGAATAGAGAAGCAGCAGCACTGAAGGAGAAGAACAAATAAAACAATAAAGGGCAGATTTCCCTAGCTTAAATAACAATTAACTTCTTAATGTCCTTTGTCATTTTGGAATATGGCTATTTCCTCCAAATTATTCATCTGGAAAATGTGACTGTAAAAGCGTTAAGGATTATTATAAACGCAATGGCCCTTTGAAAGGGTTCTCTTGCAGCGTGAGATTTAAAAGGAACAGCTGTTACATTCATTTGAAGCTCGCTGAAGTTATTCTTGCTTAACCTAAATACGAGAAGTTTTTAATGGTCAATTATGAGTACTTTAGGCACTTTATGTGAAATAAGCTGCCTTAATATCTGGGAAGCGTCTACCGGTAATGGATAATTGTCGCCTTAATCCGCTATTACGGGACTAGAAGCGTACCTCTCCTCGAGAACTTGGCCGTATGGTCCGTCCACAAATAGCGAAGGCGACTCTCCAGGAGGGCGCACTGCCGGTGGACGAATGGCTGTAGGAATGATGAGCATGAGCGAATGGTATTAATTGCACGAACAACGCAGCAGCTCATAACACATTTACCAAGGAAAATCGCCAAACAGCCTATGTTTTGAGAAGTTATAGCCGGCCGGTGTGGCCGTGCGGTTCTAGGGGCTTCAGTCTGGAGCCGCGTAACCGCTACGGTCGCAGGTTCGAATCCTGCCTCGGGCATGGATGTGTGTGATGTCCTTAGGTTAGTTAGGTTTAAGTAGTTCTAAGTTCTAGGCGACTGATGGCCTCAGACGTTAAGTCGCATAGTGCTCAGAGCCATTTGAACCATTTGAGAAGTTATTTTATTTAGACAACCAGTTTCGGCAACTCAAGAATGCCATCTTCAGCCCCTTATGCATTCCATGTGCAGTCAGGTATATCGATGAAACTTCCTGGCAGATTAAAACTGTGTGCCGGACCGAGACTCGAACTCGGGACCTTTGCCTTTCGCGGGCAAGTGCTCTACCATCTGAGCCATCCAAGCATGACTCACACCCTGTCCTCACAGCTTTAATTCTGCCAGTACCTCGTCTCCTACCTTCCGGCACACAGTTATAATCTGCCAGGAAGTTTCATATCAGCGCACACTCCGTTGCAGAGTGAAAATCTCATTCAGGTACATCGATACTTGTATACTGGAGCCGCTTATATCTGTATTCCGTGAATGGTTTTTGGAGTGCTTACTTCGACGACTTGACAACTTCGAGTTTTTATCAAGTCGTCGAAGTAAACATTCCCCCCAACCCCCACCCCCCGAAAAAAATCACGGAATGCAGATATTGATGGCTCCAGTATGCAAGTATCGATATATCTGATTGTCTGTACATGGAGTCCATAGGGGCCTGAGAATGGCATTACTGAGATGCCGAAACGGGTTGTCTAAATAAAATAGCTTTTAGAAACTTAAGACTGTTTGGCGATTTTCCTAAGTAAATATTTGACAGCCCACCGCTCCGATTTCACGTCGATAAAGAGCTTGTAACACAGCTTGCTTGGTAAAGGTTCATCCAGTTTCGCAGTCCTGTATCTTCTAGATAAAAACTTGCGCTAAATAAACGCCTTGAAACTAAAGGTTTATCGTGGCAGTAGAAGCTGCCTGTACGGTCTCCCTGGCACAAGTAGCTGGCTTGCTGGCGCGTTCGTTCTGAACCCAACGTGGGTCGAGATTCCGATAACAGAGCAAGAAGAGGTGTTTTGCATGCTCGGTTTCAACAGGTTCAACTCAGTTATAACTGTGGAGCCTGATTTGGGGGGGGGGGGGGAAATCTAGGTCGCCCCCTTGTGCTCGTTCGCGATGCGGAGAGCATTCGAAAGATTTTCACGCAGTCCGCTCAAGTGTAACCGCAGTGTCAAATGAGATTTAGCCATTCCTCGTTAATGTGTCTCGTGTCTTTTAAGACGGCTTTTGTGTTTCGAATTATACAGCATCAATTGCTTCAAATCAATCTTGATGGTGAAAAAAAAGCAATCTGCAATTTTTTGTGAAGTCATTATTAGCATGGAAATGAAAAATAACAATTTCCTTTCTCGTTTTAGTGATCACTCATGAGACTGACTTCCATGTCAGAATGTAAGAATATGGAGAACAAAGTAGAATGTAACACATTTTCGTGTATATTCTTCTCGCAAATTCTCTTCGAAAATTAAGTGTTTCTTGTTTTCAGAGAAATGAAGAAAATTTGTTTTCAGTTTCCAGGTGAATGTTATACAAGTTTTAACTACAAATAAAAGAGAGAATAATTGCTAACTTTGGTTCTATTTCGCGTTTTAATGTCGCGAACGATGTCGACAATGCACGGAAGAAGGAGACGATTTGTGAGAGACAACTGTATTGCCATCTGTTGGTAAACATGACAACTTGATAGATAGATCATGGAACGACGACGAGAGTGAGATCTGCGAGTGAATGAACCTAAATAGAACCAGCGATGTTTTCAAATGAGTGACGAAGGTGTAATTATAATTAATGAAGGATGGTCTCTGCTTTTGCTACGTCACAATCACTGTAATGAATTTTTCTGTGGTTTTGTACAAAAAAAAGATGGTCTGGGTCTTTTTTCTGGGCTGTTAAGAGGAAGACGTTGGCCTACGGCCATTGAAATGATCTGAAAAACAGATGGAATTCAGGTAAGTTTGTCTTAAGTAGGTAAGGGAGAAAGATATCGTAAATAAGAAGCATTTGTAATTGACTGGGTATTTAAACGCAGTGCACGTAACCCGAAATATTTGTATTTCGTTTCATTATTTAGAGTGTATCCTGCTATTTTTTTTTAATTCAATTATAACTTTTAGCGGCTGTTGCTGTGGTAGAGGAAAACATTAATTTCACATAGGACCACGCTGCACGTAACATGGGGCAGAGTACGACTCTAATTCCCAGAAATCTGCGTCTTAATTCTCCATTGTAAGTAAACTCCAGAATCCATTTAATTACAGTATCTTGGGTTGTGTATTTTGGCGCCTGGGTTTCTGGTGAGATTACAGAAGTGAGAGAGTGTACTTGTAGGATGATTTCGCTGCACTCTCTACTACATATGTGTAGTAGCCCTGGCCTCCTAGCATGTAACGTGGGATATGCAACGACATTTTTTCAAAGACTGCGTTACATATCCTATCTGTGAACTGAAGCCTGTCACACTATAAACGGCCACTACAATTGTGAAAGAAAGATGGGCCTTTCCATTGAAATCTAGGTCTTAACTTCGCCGAATATTACATAATCGAACAAAAAACTAGCCTTTAATTTCGGATGCAGGTTGTAGGCCCGGTATCCTGCCGGCAGATTTTTAAAAAATATTTATTGTATATAATACGGTACTTTGTTCGCCGTAGCGACAAAATGCAACGAACACTTTTTTATGTGAAATAAGAATAGCAGCAGCGACATTCCATAGTCGAGCCTAAGAGTGACCTCCAAAACTGGAGTTACTTACCTAGATTTGATGAAAATCTGGATTTTTTCGCCACTTCAATGGATGATATGATGGTATTGTTGCGTTTTTCACCTACGTCATGGGTATTATGTCATCAACTTTTTTGGAGAGGCATGGTTTCAGATTCTTCGAGTGAGTCATAACCAGTAACAATACTCCGGAAATCGCCCGTTTCTACAGCACCAAACATTTTAGCATAGATCAACACATTCCATAGAACGTATCGACAGCATATTAAACCCTCTCGCCTCGTGGTCAACAGTGTGAATGATTGCCTCGTTCCAAACTTAGCGCCCCCGAGACCTTATTTTTGCCAAGTCAAGTAACTTTCCTGCTGATCATGGAAGTACTACACAAACATACAACGAAGAGCCAAAGGAACTGGTACACCTGCCTAATATTTTTTAAGGCCTCCGCAACACGACGTGGCATAGACTCGATTAATGTCTGAAGTGGTGCTGGAGGGAATGGACACCAATAATTCTGCAGGACTTTCCATAAAGTGTTTAAACTCTAAAGAGGCTTCCTTTAGCCACTCTGTAGCAATTCTGCAAGTGCCGGATGTCGCATTGTCCTGCTGGAATTGCACAAGTTCGTCGGAATGCACAATGCGCGTGAATGGTGATCAGACAGAATGCTTAAGTGCGTGTCACGTGTCAGAGTGGTATCTAGACGTGTCAGGGGTCCCGTATCACTCCAACTGCACACGCCACACACCATTACAGAGTTTCCATCGGTTTCAACAGTCCCCAGCTTGCATGCAGGGTACATGGATTCATGAGGTTGTCTCTATCACCGTACTCGTCCATCCGCTCGATGCAGTTTGAAATGAGACATGCTTCCAGTCATCAACAGTCCAATGTCGGTGTTGACGGGCCCAAGCGAGGCGTAAAGCTTTGTGTTGTGCAGTCACAAGGGTACATGAGTGGGCCTTCCACTCCGAAAGTCCATATCGATGATGTTTCTTTTAATGGTTCGCACGCTGACACTTGTTGGTGGCCCAGCATTGAAATCTGCAGTAATTTGCGGAAGGGCTGCACTTCTGTCACGTTGAACGATTCTCTTCAGTCGTCGTTGGTCCCATTCTTGCAGGACCTTTTTCCATCCTCAGCGATAGTGGAGATTTGAGTTTTACCAGATTACTGATATTCGCGGTACACATTTGAAATGGTCGTACGAGAAAATCCCCATTTCATCGCTACCTCGGAGATACTGCGTCCGATCGGTTGTGCACCGACTGTAGCACCTCGTTCGAACTCACTTAAATCTTGATAACATGCCGTTGTAGCAGCAGTAACCGATCTAACAACTGCGTCAGCCAATTGTTGTATTGTACTGTATAGGCGTTGCCGACCGCAGCACTAAATTCTGCCTGTTTAAATATCCCTGTATTTGATTAGGCATGCCTATAGCAATGTCTTTGGCCCTTTAGTGTAAAAGAGGACTCCAGAAGGCTCCATCCCGCACAGACACTAAATCTGTGCTGGATGAGAAGTACTTAGGGCAAGCTAAGGAGTGTTTACCACTGAACGGCGAGGGCGCTGGTGTTCGTTAACACTGAAATGACGCTACCATTTAAAGAGGAGATATGGTAGGAACAAAAGGACTTCAATAAGTAAGTTACACGTATTGTCCCACGCTCAACAAGAGTGGAGAAATACCAGAGGAGAGTATATGTCCTGGATTTGCAGCACATACATTTCTGCCGTAGTACGGATAACAGATGCATCACGTGTGCGAGTAAAATGACGCTGCAACCAGAAACGTACTCCAGAGCTGAATTTTGCGTGGCATTACTGACAATACGATTATTGTGGGTAAAATGTGTAGAGTACGAAATTTATCTGA
Source organism: Schistocerca cancellata (assembly GCF_023864275.1). Lineage (NCBI taxonomy): Eukaryota > Metazoa > Arthropoda > Insecta > Orthoptera > Acrididae > Schistocerca > Schistocerca cancellata. Next base: position 247,749,978 of record NC_064632.1, read on the forward strand.
AATTCTGGCAATGTATGGACCGAACGCAGTGTTTCGTCCAGCTGTAGCGGACCGGTCCCAGCAGTTTGACTGAAACCGTACAGACGTATCAGATGCTGATCGGGAAGGAAGGCCGTCGACATCGGCCACAGGCGACAACGTCCAGGCAATCGGGGAACCGTTTCATCCGTAATAGCAGATTTTCCGACAGTGAGACCGTTAATATAGCGGTTGGTTCCGTGACAGAGAAGCTGATTTCTATCGTGGAGGAACTGGCCGGTTTGCAGAACCTTCCGACCGTTGTCTACAGAGATTTAGTGACTATGTTGAAAAACACTGTCACTTATGGGGAAAGAGGAATATGTATTGGTGGAAAGAGAATAGAATGTATAAAATTTGCTGTTGACATGGTATTAGTGGCAGAAAGTGAGCGGACAGTTAATAACATGCTGAAAGATCTGAATGAAGCTTGTGTGGAATATGGGATGCAAATAAACACATAAAAAACAAAGAGTGTGGTCATCAGTACAAGACGCAGACTGTCCAGTATTAAAATAGGACAATCTACCATTAGCCAAGTAAGTGCATTTAAATATCTTGGAAGCACAATAACTGAAGACTTGAGATGTCACCAGGAGGTGAAAACTCGAATTGCCATAGCGAAGGAGGCATTCAACAGAAAGAGGAGACACTTAAGTGGCAATTTAGATAAAGGTCAAAGGAAAAGGCTTGGCAAATATTTCGTCTGGAGTGTGGCACTATAAGGGGCAGAAACATGGACGCTGAGACGAGAGGATGAAAAAAGGTTAGAAGCATTTGAGATGTGGATGTAGAGGAGAATGGAGAGAATAAGCTGGACGGAAAGAATGAGTAATGAAAGAGTATTGGAAAGGGTTGGTGAGAGAAGATGTCTGCTGAAGGTTGTAAGAGGAAGGAAAAATAACTGGTTGGGACATACATTGAGAAGAGAGTGGTTGCTAGCAGATGCTTTGGAAAGATTGGTTTGTGGGAGAAGACTGAGAGGAAGAAGGAGATAGAAGATGATAGATGACATAAAGGGAAGAGGAAATTATGCAGGCTTGAAGAGGATGGCAGAAGACCGGACAGCCTGGAAAACTACCATGTGAAAACCTGCCTTTTGGCCGAACACTGATGATGATCATGTATCTGTGTCACAGCATTCAATAAAAGTTACTTGGCGTGACATAATAATGTGTAACTTATTTTTGAAGTCCCTTCGTACATTCTTTCAATTTGTTATCAACACTGGCTGAAAAAGTCACTGGCAACACTGTATTGCTTTGCCCGTAATCCGTCTTTCCCCGGTTGAACAAGAAACGCTTGATGTTCAAATAGGTGAGTCGAGGTGTCTGCCTTATACAGGGTGGGGCAAATAAAAGTGGTCAGAACGAGTGGGTACGATTTTTGGCAACATTAACGGAGGAGGAAACGACGTACAGTTACATCCGACAGCATGGCGCAACTGCCCATACAGACGGCCGGACTTTGGATCACATTTAAACAATCATCACAGCTGACGGTGTTGTCAGCAGATGTCAGTCCGGTCGTGGCCACCCAGGTCACCTGACCTATCACTGTGCGATTACGTTACATGGGGAGTCCTCAAGTCTAAGGTGTATCGCAACATCCCACAAAGTCTTCAAGAACTTCAGCAGAACATTTCGGATGAGATTGCTGCAATTCCAACAGTCCAACTGCGATCCGCTTTCCGTGACTTGCTGACCGGATCCCAGCAGAGCCAAGAGGTGAATGGTAGTCAGTTTCGACATCTGCTATAGTCATGTTAGTACTGTATTTCCTTTCCTCTGTTGTTTGCACCTTGGAACTCTTTTCTCTGGGCCACTTTTATCTGCCCCATCCTGTATTTCCGTCCAAAAGTTATTCACACATTTGCAAAGAAAATCTTCAGAAATTCCTATGTTTAGTTTTGATCAAGAGGGATTGAAAGAGCAGAGAAAAAGAAAAACCTATAAAAATTATTGCGTTCTTCTAAACACAACATCTAAATTTGTAATAGTTGATTCTGTGATAAACTGGCTTTGTATTTTCTAGGATGTAAACATATTTCGTTGCCGAGAAACCAATATGATACGAAAAGATCTATAGATGGCCATTATATTTAAACGTACAGTAATATTGTTAGTTATAGCTTGGCGAAAAGGAACAAAAATCTGTAGTGACAGGCAGAAAAGCCAATAAATTAATAACAAAAAATATTTATTTTTGTGCATAGTAAGAAAAACTTATTGTTTCCGGAAGAAAATTAAAATAAATCACACTTTTACTTTTTATTGAAATCCATTATATTCGCCGTTGACGGTAGAAATTATTTACTTCACAACTGCAGTTTCAACCTTTGAACTATTTTCAAGTGGTTTTGCCAAGGGGTTTGACTTAAAAATACCCCAAAGGCCGAAATTGGATTTGTGGAGCAAATAATTTCTACAGTCAAGGTCGAATTGATGTCCTTCAAAAAATCCTACGTTACTGTGGACCCCGACCATAAGAAGTTAATTATTAATCATTGTAAAAAGAGTAGCTAGTAAATTTTCACTCAGAAGAAAATTAGTTGCTCGTCCTCCGCGCTCACAAGATCCCAAATCACAACAATAGGTGCTAGATGACGACCTGTGTTGTTTCCTTTTTCAATAAGATACTGATTCTGGTGATGACCCGTATAGTAGAAACTGGTAAACTGCCATGAGTACACCAAATGTGATCAAGACATTTATGAATTGAAGTTCCTATGATAGATTTCCTTTGGAGAGTCATATTTTAGGCAGTTAATCGCATACATTGACTAGCTGAAGTATACAAAGTTCTAAGTTGTAATATAATTCAATAGCCGACTATCGATTATTAAAGCGAGGTTGATCGAGACAAGCAGCAACAACAGACCCTTTTACCCCAGCCTACATTGATATTACGTAATTTCTAATTTTTTGCAGACCTTCATAAGACGTGTTCATAACAGTAGCACAATATAGCTGATTGCTTGCTGACTCCATAGACACCATACAATACATCTGAAATATTATCTTAAGTCCATATTTCGAACATTAAAACCCGTTAAATTCATCACCCGATATTTTGATACCATGAATGGAGGGTCTATAGCAACTAAAGATCATTATAAGATAATAGGTTTCATGTGGGGCCTTCTCTTTATCTAATTCCAAAATTGTATCTTATATTAACAAGATAGTCACCATGCAATACTCTAATTCTATTAAACGACTGATTTCAAAACTAATGTTCATTCAGCTGCTGGTACAGAACAAAAGTTCATGTTTAAGACATATAACAGTATCCCAGACGTATCAGGTGATTAATGCTAATAATTTATTAATTGTAGTGCAAAATTCTCAATACCTTCGGAAATTCTATAGACTCGCTAAATCTAAGACAAGTTTGGGGACCAGCGCCAAAAATTCCTTTAAGATGGAGCATTTCACAGGTCATTTCATAGTCGTTTTAAGTTTCCTGAAATTTGCGTATATTTTATTTTGCTAAGATAGCAGAACAAGTTGTGTAAGGATGATTTGAGTGAAATGTTGTTGCTACCACATTAATATACATTACGATTAACTTGATATACAAAGGACAACCTGTTTTATGTGGAAACTAATATCAAGTAAAGTGGTGCTGGCAATCAGGCAACTCATTTCTACAGTGAGGTATAGATTTATACTTCGTTTTTAAGACCTCACCCCGCTTGAACTGGAGGGCAGAGGCATACTTGCACGTTCATTTTCAAGAGACGTCATAGACAGTTCAGTGCTCATTGATGTTGAGGCAGGTCAGTGTGACCAATGGCACCTGTTTTTTTATGTGAATACCTGCCAAAATTAAGTTGGTAACAGTGCAAAAACATGGTCGACGGTATTTGTTTTTGTGAACAATTTTTAGGTAATAAACATAGTACCTTGGATAAATGATCCTGGCTTGTAAACATAGAGAGTAATTCAGCTGCCTCTACCACTGTCGTTTTATGCAACCCGCACGAGACCTTGATATTCTCTCATCTGATATTCTCTCACTCGCTAACAGCAAACCATTAATAGTACAGAAAAAATAAAGAATAATATTCTTTTGTAGGAAACTTACTACAGTTACATTTTGTACTGGGATACGTTTTCATTAGAGAACATAATTTCCGAGTTATTTAAGAAAAATGTACAGTAATGAGTTTCAAACACACCCCTATTCCCACACTCATAACCCATCGGTCAGGATTACTAGTATGTTATTATTGGTACTACCTGCTACCATTGCACAAAAATTTGCGACTGCAGGGAATTATTACCCACATTCCACCATTACAAACACTTACATCACTATATTTGTCAGGCCCTCTGATTACGAAAGCACCATGTTTGTAAGGGTTGAGATTGGACCTATTTGTGAATGTAATTAGCTTTAGCCTAGCGTAAGTAATTTTCTTTCATTACCCAATAAATACATTTAAATTCTGAAGATAACGAAATAGCGAACTGTTCTGGTGGGACAATAGCCAAGCCAATAGACACCAAAACAGGTCGAATATTGGGAATATGTATAGTGATAGGAGAGTGTGCCACAAACAATGTACGAGTACTAGAAAGCCTGACTGGTGAGGGATGAGTTTGAGACTGGATGTCACTGTGTAGGTGTTTCTTGAATAACTAGAAAGCTGTAGCCTCCTGCGAAAACTTATTCCACTACGAAATTTAACAGCATTAAATTTCCTACAAAAAAGGTCCAGTTTATTTTCTTCTGTGGGACTAATAGTTTGCACATAGCGAGTGAAGGGATACGGAAATCTCGCGCATGGTTGTTGAAGGCCAGGTGTGACATTGCAGGTTGCATAAAACGACAGCGGTAGGGGCCGCTGAAACACCTTGTATACCTACAACAAGTGAAGTCTTTTTGTAAATTTCTGGAATGATGTAATTCATCGTTGTTTGTTGTTAAAATCAGTAAAAAATTGGATTTGTGGCGTAAGAGAATAAGGGCTCTAAGATTAAATGTTTACTGACGTCGAGTTTAGAAAATGGTACAGAGTTCAGCAGGACAGAGGAATGATGCAGTAAATAACGTTGCTAGGATGCTGTAGCGCACACTTCAGTGCAGAGTGCAGCTAACGCTGCTCGTCCTCCATTTGCTGCTCAGAAGGTTATTTGTTACCCTGTGGGCGCTAACTGATAGTCGAGCGAGTTGCCGCTCCAGCTTAGCGTTGCCTCGAGGTGCACAGGAAAGAAGTGAACACAGAGGTAGAGCGCGAGACGCAGGACAAGGGCGACGCGCTGCGGCGATGCTGTTAAGGCGCTGGCTGCAAAGGCAGCTGCGCGCGCCCTTGGGCCGGATGGCCAGCCTCTGCCACTGTGTGTGCGCGCGCGCTGCTAGCGGACGGCCCGGCACTGACCTGAGCTGTGCGGCGAGCTGTTGGACGAGCCGTAGCCGTCGTCCAGCACGCGAGGCGCGGTCGTGGCCAACCCGCTGCCGCTGCCGCCGCCGCTGCCGCCTCCACCGCCCCCGCTGCCGCTGCCACCACCTCCGCAGTCGTCGCGAAGCACCGCCAGCTCCATACTGCCAACACGCAACACGCCACGTTCTCACATCTAGGTACGGTTCCAGAATCATTATGACATACACTGAAGAGCCAAAGAAACTGGTACACCTGCCCAATATCGTGTAGCGCGCCCGCGAGCATGCAGGAGGACCGGACTAACGTTTAAGTAGTGCTGGAGGGAACTCAAACCATGAATCTTGCGGGGCTGTCCATAAATCCGTAAGAGTACGTCGGGGTGCAGATCTCACCTGAACAGCACGTTGCAAGGCATCCAAGATATGCTCACTAATGTTCATGTCTGCGGAGTTTGGTGGTCAGCGGAAGAGTTTAAACTCAGAAGAGTGTTCCTATAGCAATTCTGGATGAGTGGGGTGTCGTATGTCCTGCTGGAATTCCCCAAGTCCCTCGGAATGCACAATGGACATGAATGGACGCAGGTGATCAGACAGAATGCTTACGTACGTGTCACCTGTCAGAGTGGTATCTAGACGTACCAGGGGTCCCATATCACTTCAACTGCACACGCCCCACACCATTACAAAACTTCCACCAGCTTGAACAGTCCCCTGTTGACATGCAGGGTACGTGGATTCATGAGATTGTCTCCATACCCGTACACGTCCATCCTCTCGATACAGTTTGAAACGAGACATGTTTCCAGTCATCAACAGTCCAATGTCGGAGTTGACGGGACCAGGCGAGGCTCAAATGGCTCTGAGCACTGTGAGACTTAACATCTGAGATCATCAGTCCCCTAGAACTTAGAACTATTTAAATCTATCTAACCTAAGGACATCACACACAGCCGGCCGCGGTGCCCAAGCGGTTCTAGACGCTTCAGTCAGGAACCGCGCGACTGCTATAGTCGCAGGGTCGAATCCTGCCTCGGGCATGGATGTGTGTGATGTCCTTAGGTTAGTTAGGTTTAAGTAGTTCTAAGTTATAGGGGACTGATGACCTCAGATGTTGGGTCCCATGGTGCTCAGAGCCATTTGAACTTCACACACATCCATGCCCGAGGCAGGATTCGAACCTGCGACCGGAGCGGCCGTGCGGTTCCAGACTGAAGGTTTGGCACTTATTACAAAACATACTTCTCCTTTATTACTCCTCTCCATTGCAGCATTTGCTTGACCTACACACCGCAACCCCATTTAATATCAAATAAGTTCAGATGGTGCAACTATACTTAACTGTTTGTGAATCACTTGATTCCTTACTTCTAAAATGGGAAAAACTGGACGACTTCAGGCTGTTAATTCGTTGTGTCTAACCAGTCTAATACACACATCAAAAAAAGTTTTGCATCACCTCGGTCCCGAGAGTTCCGGAACCTGTACATAAAACTGGAGCAGAGATCAACATAAACATCATTTCCGCACTTTCTATTGCTCATGAAAACAAGAAATAGCATATTGTACCACCATGCAACGAGACCTCCAGAGGTGTTGGTACAGATTGCTGTACACAACGGCACCTCTAACACCCAGTAGCACGTCCTCTTGCATTGATGCATGCCTGTATTCGTCGTGGCATTCTGTCCACAAGTTCATCACGGCACTGTTGGTCCAGATTGTCCCAATCCTCAACGGCGATTCGGCGTAGATCCCTCAGAGTGGTTGGTGGGTCACGTCGTCCGTAAACGGCCCTTTTCAATCTATCACAGGCATGTTGGATAGGGTTCATGTCTGGAGAATATGCTGGCCACTCTAGTCAAGCGATGTCGTTATCCTGAAGGAAGTCATTCACAATATGTGCAACATGGGGGCGCGTATAGTCGTCCATGAAGACTCTTGAACGCCTCGCCAATATGCTGCCGATATGATTGCACTATCGGTCGGAGGATGGCATTCACGCATAGTACAGCCATTACGGCGCCTTCCACGACCACCATCGGCGTACGTCGGCCCCACCTAATGCCACTCCAAAGCAGCAGGGAACCTCTACCTTGCTGCACTCGGCGTTTAACCTGACCGGATTGTCTCCAACCACGCCTCCGACGATTGTCTGGTTGACGGCATATGCGACCCTCATCGGTGAAGAGAACGTTGATGCCCTTCAGCATGTTGTTGGGCCCTTCTGTACCGCGCTGCATGGTGTCGTGGTTGCAAAGATAGACCTCGTCATGGACGTCGGGAGTGAAGTTGCGCATCATATAGCCTATTGCGCACAGTTTGAGTCGCAACACGACGTCCTGTGCCTTCACGAAAATCATTATTCAACATGTTGGCGCTGCAGGCAGGGTTCCTCCGGTTCACTCAGAGACACATGGACGCATCCCTTGTTGAGAGCCCATCCCGGGTCAAAGTAACAATGTGGACGCGATCGAACCGCAGTATTGACTGTCTAGCCATGGTCGAACGAGAGACAAGACGAGCCGTGTACCTCTTTCCTGGTGGAATGACTGGAAATGATCGGCTGTCGGACCCCCCCTCCATCTAATAGGCTCTGCTCATGCATAGTTGTTTACATCTTTGGGCGGGTTTAGTGACATCTCTGAACAGTCAAAGGGACTGTGTCTGTGATAAAATATCCACAGTCAACGTCTATATTCAGAAGTTCTGGGTACCGGGGTGATGCAAAACATTTTTGATGTGTGTAATAGTGATAATAGTGCGCACAGTCTTAAGTAGCTACTGCTGTGTCGTACCGTCAATTAATTCACCTATCTCTTTCGGAATGAGTAATGAAGCAATTTCTTGACGATTGGAGGTACTATCTACAACTTGTAGAAGATATTTTCTTTAGACATTTGGCATTTTTTACATCTATGTCCCACTTTTATCGTCAGCAATCTACAGGAGAAAGCACAACATGTGTGTGTTGTGTGTGGACAGTGTAAGGAACCTGTAAACTCCACCGAATTAATGCTACTAATTCAGAAACGTAATTATTGGTAACTTTGTCGTGTCCTGACACAGAATACAGGGAAGTCCGTGGGTTTGAGTTCAGTTTGCGATTTCCGTGAGGTGAGGAGCAAGCGCAGAAAGACAGATTCCCAGTGAAGGCAGGTTGATGACTTGGCTCAGCGCCAAACACTGTCACAAGAAACTTGTAATATTTCTGGCTTATTCAGCCATCATATTAGGCTCCAGGAAGCTATTCCCAGGGCAGTGGAGATGCAGGAAGCATAGAGATGACGCAATGTGGGATGAGGTACCGGTGACAGATGTTAGATTCGGTACCATTTCCGTGAGGAAGACCGCCTGCAAAGTGCTGCTGCTCTGTGACTGGCTGCTGTGTTCGGCGGTAGGGCGCCAAAACGTTATTATTAATTAATTATTAATTAAACCTGTCATCCAAATTACTTCATTTTTTAAAATAAACATCTCTCAACAGCCAGCTATCAATCAGTCATTTCAAAATTGTTAAAATCAAAGTATTACTAAAACAAAAGACTGAAGATATTACTGCCGATGCGCTTCGGTGGCGTTCGGGTCACGCCTTGCTCGCTTGGCGCGCGAAGTGTCTCGGGCATTCCGGCTCTCCAGTTCTGACCGTTCCAGTAGACAGACATGTTGTCTGTTATAGCAGTATTTGTTTCATGCAATTTTATTCACTACAGTTCCGACCGTCGCTAAGTACAGACATATTGTCTGTAATAGTAGTATTTGATTCATGTAATTTTATTCTCCAGTTCTGACGGTTCCAGTAGACAGACATGTTGTCTGTAGCAGGATGTATTTCATGTTCAGCCAGATATAATGACTGTGGAAAGATATGTTCAATACGTTGTGATCAAGAATAGTTTCTCGTGTCTATATCAATAAAAACGCGAGTGGCATCCCAAATGAATTATAGTTTATTCGTAGCAGCAGTTCCTTGCGAAGTTAATTTCAGCCTCAAGAAAAAGAATCCACTACCTGCGTGCTGTTTTCTGCGCTGGGGACATCATGATCGTGAAGACAGCAGGTTAGTGAAGTGTACAAGAACTTATGTATTCCACACAGGGCAGTGGAAACAACTAGGCACCTCACGTGTACTGCATGCACAGTACAAATGTGCTCTGTGACACGTCATCTGCAGTGATGCAGAGATGGTAAAGAAGGATGAAAGCATTAACAGTATCTCACTTTTATTCCTTTTTCTTGCCGTAAACTGTACCATGACCTGAAATATTTTAGAATTATAAATCAAGAGAATTATAACTCTAGTAAGTTCTTGATAACGGAGATATACAAAGAAATAAATTAAGCAGTGTCAATCGTGTTCACCTACGAGAGATGCGGATTTTGGGACTCAACAGGATGCTTGCAGGAGGAGACTCATGGAGTTCAGGTCTGATTAACATTATTTATCTGCGATGAGACTAACTACTACACTGAATGCTACTTCTAAACTTTAGAAAAAGCAAAGGAGGCAATCGGCTGCACAGCAGAAATCAGTGTCTGAAGCCAAAGGGGCTAGTGCTAACAGAAGTAGCGAACAGTAGAAATACGTTAGGTACAGACTTGAGAGCAGCTCTCCGTGTGAGAACAACAGACATGTCGGAGCTTATCGAGGCTGGCCACGAGCCACATGGAGTCGGCGATCTGCCTGAGAACTTCCTCTGAATACAAAAGCATGGCGTTTTGAAGAATCGTGGCGGCGCACCATTTCTTCCTTCCTGTAGTCGACACAATAATCCACTTAACAAACTTCGGCTAATGTGGCGAGTCCTTCTGCACCTCCAGGACGCCTCTGGCAAACCACATTTAGATTCCTCTCCTAATCCTGCTCGGTGGGTAGGGATACTTCTGGATTTTGCATTAACAAATTCCAAGTTTGGTCTCTACAGCGTTCAGACGAAAGCTAAACGTCACTGCCACTGCTATTACGGCCAACAACAACAGTGTTTTACGTCACCTGGCCCCGACCTCCATCCTTCTGTGGGTAGGGACTGCTCTGGTAGCACTCTAACCTGTGTAAACGCACTGACGTTGCAATTCTCAGGAGAAAGTAACAAGCTGGCTGCCTCTGCAAAGACGTGCGTTTTCATGGCCATCTTCTACAGTGACGCCTTACGACAACGTCGAGGCGGTATACAGAGTTACCAGTTATTTCTCCGAAGTGAAACTTCTCCCTGGAACATCTACACAGAGCGTCTGCAATGTGCACGGCACTGTTGTTACCATTTATCTCCGGTAACCTGAACGCTACCGGTTTTACCTGCTCTCTGCATTACGTCTCTGAATGCCTACCTTAGAGTGCGCTTCATGCCTCCAAATAGTCTTAAATATAACAACGTACGAGTCTCTATGTCACCAATATATGACAACATGTACAACCAGTATTAGGGTCTTACAAAATTGTGATAATAGAAATGATATTTTGAAAATAATTTAGTTTCGTGACTGAAACAAAATCAAATCGTCTCGTTTTTACCCCTCAGAAAATTCCATTTCAGCTCTCAGGGGGTAATTATCCCCAAGTTGTGAACCACTGTTATAGATAATAAGTCTTAAGGAAATGTATCTCATCGAAGGAGGATTGGCTTATGAGGCACTTGTTCCACCGATTCTTCAGTTGTTCGTCGATATGGAATCCTTACCAAGTGCCGGTTGAGTGGCCGAGCGGTTCTAGGCGCTACAGTCTGGAACCGCGCGACCGCTACGGTCGCAGGTTCGAATCTTGCCTCGGCCATGGATGTGTCTTATGTCCTTATGTTAGTTAGGTTTAAGTAGTTCTAAGTTCTAGGGGACTGATAACCTCAGAAGTTAAAACCCATACTGCTCAGAGCCATTTGAACCATTTGAACTGCTCTGGTAGCAGTCTAACCTGTGTAAACCCACTGACGTTGCAATTCTCAGGAGCAAGTATCAAGCTTGCTGGGGCTGCTTGAGGAGAGAGAGAAGATCCAACGTAGATCGGCGCGTTCCGTAACGGCAGTCGTCACAAGAGAGACATTCTGCATCACAGAGGGGTTAGCTACCGATAGTTCGAGAGAGCACTTTCCGAGAGGAGTCGGACAACATATTACTTCCTTTCACTTGCTTACATCTCCCGTCATAACCACGACGAGAAGACTCGGGGTATCAGAGGCAATACAGAGTTTTACCGACAGTCAATCCCCCATGCCCCATTAACGCCGGCTAAGTGGGATCAGTTGGTGGTAACAGAAGTACCCTCCGCCACACTCCATTTGTTGGCTTGCGGAGTATGATTAAGGTGTAAAGGCACCTTCCCGACTTTCTGAATAGGCAAAAACCAACCTGTGCATCTTAGTGACCGAGGCCGGTTAGAGAAAATTTGTTGCACGCAACAGAGTTATCATTTGGTGACATCCCCCCTCAACCTCCTACCTTTTCCCTGGTATGCTTTGACCCGCGTCAGCCTTCGCTACTAGTTCTTATACGCTCTGCATACAAATCATCCACCTGGACACTTCTGGCGTCCCGTTTAGCATGACGCCCCAGGCTGTGACTAGTGCCGCATATGAATAAACCGGCACCGCTAGCGACAACTGAAACAAATAGATTTTTTGACGCCCTGCTTTGAAACCAGACAAAGAAGGAACTGTGCAATACCAACACTGCATTTGCATGAAGGGCCAGTAACTCAATTTATTTGTTATTTATATAACTTTCCGTCATACTTGTTCACTATTAATGATGACAACAATGCTTTAATGAAGACTACAATGGCGTGAAAAACTTAATGATGAAAGTATCTTTTGCATGATGTGTCACTGACAAATAACATGGCTAGAAGGAACTTAGACTACACACACACTGAAACGCCAAAGACACTGGTACAGGCATGCTTATCCAAATACAGAGATATGTAAACAATCAGAACACGGCACTGCGGTCGGCAACGCCTGTCAAAGTAAGTGTCTGGCACAGTTTTTAGATCGGTTACTGCTGCTATAATGGCAAGCTATCAAGATGTAAATGAGCTTGAAAATGGCATTATAGTCGGCCCACGAGCGATGGGACACAGCATCTCCGAGATAGCGATGAAGTGGGAATTTTCCCGTAAGACGATTTGACGAGTGTGCCGTGAATATCAGGAATGCTGAAACATCAAATCTCCGACATCGTTGTGACCGGAAAAAGACCCTGCAAGGACGGGACCAACGAAGATTGAAGAGAATCGTTGAAAGGTGGCTACACTGAGTCACAGCGCCAGAGATTACGCCAAAGAGTATTATTCCGCCACCTCCACTGGCGCAGTAGTGGTAGTTCAGAAGTTGCTGTGGGCAGTTGTAGTTCTGAGGTTGCCGTGAGCAGTGCTTGTTGAGAGGATGTCGATAGCAGTACTAGTTGAGGCCGTGTCGTGTGCAGTTGTTCTGATGGGCTAGACACCAGATGTTGTTCGAATGGGGATGTTGTAATGATCACAGTGTATTTTCCGTTAATATATATGAAGGTAACAAATTTTTGTATTTCAAATTTCCTAAATAACAATGCCTCTTGGTCACAGGTTCAGTCAACAAAGCACCTGGCTTGTGTTCATGTATTAGAGTGTAATTCTGGTTTCTATGTGCAATCATAGTATTTCTGGTTTTTTAATTACTTCATTGTGAATGGCGTTTAAAGCATCTCGTCGAATTCACGAAGAACCGTGCCAGGTGTGTGCGTTGAATCACTCTTCCACACACAGAACAGTTACACTTGTGCTTTGTTGTTTCGTAGCTGTTATAGTTGCTGGGGACTTAATTAATTGATTGTGTTAACGGAAATTTCCTTTCATTCTTTGTTGTTATTCTCTGCAGTCAGATTGTGTACTAATACTACTCAGGGCTAACCGGTTACGAGACTTCGTAACCGGACATACAGATATTAAAATTATTTGCATTGTATTTAAATAAGCCCCCATGCACGTGGCGACTGCTGCTTCGGATCGTCCCTTGGAATTCTTTTGATAGTAAAAATAGCAGACAGTAGTATTGTTGTAGTAATTTGTATTTTAGTAATTGTAGTCTATATTGCATGTGTAGATTTGGTGATGAACATTTGTAGTTGTCTTGTCTTTCTTCTAATGGTATTTTTGCAGAATTTAATTTTTGATGTCTTGTATACGGGTTTGACAATTTTGTGCAATTATGAAGATTTCAATTGTTCGTTAATCGTGTTTGTCGGGAAGCATTTCGTGTGAATGGTATTGTTGGTAATAAAGTGTCATATTGTGTGTAATTTTCGTATAGTGACGAGTTTTGTATGTTTTGTAAATGATTACGCGATCGATGAAAAAGGCAAAAATGAAGGATAGTCATAATGACGAAATTGTTAACATGGCGAACTCACCCATGCAGGAGAACAGTATGATGAATAATGAAGTAGAAAATAATTGAATAAGCAGGAAAATAGTCCAGAACCAGTTCAAAACTTTTCACAATCAAAAAATTTTCAGAATACGAGATTAACGACAGAAGATTCTGGAATAGAATCGAACACAGATAGCTTTACAGCTATGACGAAGGAAGCTGGTTTTGCGGGAAATGTTAGGGGCGAAAAGAATTTCGAACCAGTTAATATGGAGCAGTTGATGAGTGGAATATTAAATTTAGGATCTGAATTAAAAACAGTGGCAACACGGTTAGAAAATGATATGGGATCAATGGAAACACGGTTAGACTCACGAATAGGGACATGTTTTAAAAACATGAAAGATGAATTAAAGAGAGAAGTTAGAGAAGAAGTACAACCGATTCTGAATTCTCACAGTAATAGATTAATTTCAATAGAAATTAGACAAAAGGAACAGGATACAGAGCAGGAAGAAAGAGATCAGAGTTTAATTTACAACGTGCACACGATAAGGAAGAAATATTTGCAAGAATCGAGGAATCCGTACCAAATGACAGAATAAATAACCTAACACAACAGTATGAACAGTTAACTACTAAATGTGTCAATACTGAAACCCGAGTCGCGACACTTACGGAAGACGTAAATAAACAGAAAGAACAAATAGGTGACTTATCGGAAAGAGTTGAGGAAATTTCAGATAAATTGACAAGTCTTAGTTTAAATGGGGACAGAGATTCAGATGCTACAGCTCCATTGCCATTTGCAGAAACCGAAGAGTACCAGAACATAAATAAACATGTTGAAAATCAGGGAAAAATTAATGAACGCGTTAAAAGGGAATTTGAAGAGTTACGAAAGCAAGTCTAACAAATTGAAAGCGAAATCGTAGGAAAAGATAGCAGAAGAAATTTAGAATCACAGGTAGCAGAGGGCTCTGAAGAAAATAATTTATTTCATTTACGAGATGCAACAAGAGAGCGCCAGGCGCGCGAACTTGACAATAATCGACATTCGGACTGGGACAGACACGGTAGGTCTTTGTCGCCACGAGGCGAAAACTTTGACTATAAACACTTTTTAACTGTTCGGAAATTTAAGATCTTTCGCAATTCTAAGAATGACATACATCCATGTTCATGGTTAGATCAGTTTATGTACGCACTTCCACCAAATTGGCCACTAAGTCACAAACTGGAATTTAGGTGCGGCAATTAAGTCCTCTGGGGATTCGCTACACTAAGTGAAAATGTGCCGCAGCGTGCACAGGGCCCCGAGCTGTAGTGGTGCTATTTCCCTTTTAGTTTTCTGCACCGCTGCCCACTCTTTTACTATTCTTTGTATCTATCAAAACAACTCTTCAACTATCAATCTATTTAGAAAGCCGGTAAAGAATAACCGGATATGACTATTTTACCCAAAAGTGATTTCGGGAATTACCGTTTGGACTTACTATATCTTCTGCAGCATTCATTCGTAGTTTAAACGAAATTTTACCTGTTTATCTTCGTGACAATATTACTTCATATATTGACGGTATTCTTATTACTAAACGTTCTTGGAGTGAGCACAACAAAATTTTGGATTCATTATTACGTATTTTTGCAGGAGTTGGCATTACAGTGAACTTGGAAAAATCTGAATTTGGCCGTTCTCAGGTGAAATTTATTGGTCATATTATTTCTACAGAAGGTATTCTTCCTGATCCAGAGAAACTAGACGCTATTCGTAATTATGCTGTTCCTACTACAAAACGTGATGTTCGTAGTTTCCTTGGTGTCTGTAATTTTCTTAGACGCTTTGTTAGATTGGACGATTTGGCCACACCTCGTTTATGTGAACTATCTTGAAAGAATTCTAATTGGTGTTGGGATGAAGAAGCTCAATCAGAATTTGAACAACTTCATGATGCTTTAGTTGCTGCTCCACTTCTTTCACATCTGGATTTATCTAAAGATTTTTGTGTGGCGACGGACTCATCATACAAAGGCCTAGGGGCACACTTATTTCAAGAGATAGAAGAAAACGGCGTTGTAGTACAGAAGGCTATTGCATATGGAAGTCGTGTTCTCTCTAAATCAGAAAAGAATTATTCGATTACGGAACTTGAAGCCTTGGCTGTTGTTTGGGCTTTCACAAAATTTCGCATATTTTTGTATGGCAGACATACTAAGGTTTACACCGATCATCGAGCCCTGGAATTTCTTATGTCAACAAAATTAACAAATGGAAGATTGTCACGATGGGGGCTGTATCTACAGGAATTTGATTTTAGTATTGTTTACGTACAGGGTTCTTCAAATATTATTGCTGATGCTTTATCACGTGCACCTATGGGTTTGAAACAAAGTGCTGAGGAGGACTGCAAAGAAAACAATTATTGTTTGATGTATATTCAAGTTGTTGCGTTTGAAAATTTTATTTCGTCTTCGCTCCAGGACATCGCTAAGGAGCAAAACAAGGATCCAATCTGGAAGGACATTAAGGAGAAGTGGAGGAGAAAGGAAAGCGTAGCGAGTAGACAGTATTATTTAGTTCGCAATTATATTCTTTTTAAACGAAAATCGGTCGACAACTCTGTTTGGTTAGTTTGCATTCCTGATGAGTGGGTTAATAAATTGTTTTGGTATACACATTTCAGTTATGCACACTTTGGTCCCAGAAAATGCTTTCATAAATTACGAGAAAATTGCTACTTCAGTAATATGTAAAAACGTATTCGATTTGTTCTTGCCAAATGCAAATTATGTCAAAAGGCTAAGCCGCCAACTATTTCTCACAGAGCACCGTTGTTTCCTATCATTCCAGCGAAATTAAAGGAGATAGCTGCAGTCGATTTGTTCGGTCCAGTGGTTCGTTCTACTAATGGTTTTGCGTACATTTTGGTAGCAGTGGAATTGACATCAAAATATGTGTGTTTTACACCTTTACGCAAAGCAACAGCTCGTTCAGTATCTAATGCTTTCATCAAACATTTTCTTAAAGAAGTGGGACATGTTGATAAGGTTATATCAGATAATGGATCACAGTTTCGCTCCAAAAATTTGGCTTCGCTCTCTACGGCGCCGTAAGATTAAACCAATTTTCATTTCACTTTTTCACCCACAATCTAACGCTTGAGAGAGATGGATGAAGGAAATCAATAAATTGTGTCGACTTTATTGTCATCAGAATCACAGAACGTGGGATCAGTATCTTCATATTTTTCAAAACATTCTGAATGAACTCCCTAGTGATTCAACTTCTTTACCGCCTATATTGATATTAAAAAACAAAGCACCAACAAATCGCATTTCTGAAATCGTTCCTTTTCCGCCTTCATGGAAACTGCGGCATTCTGAAGTTGTGAACTTGGCTCTACAAAATATTGCATCTGCGGCTGCTAGAAGAGACAAATCAGCTAAACGGCCGGCCGGAGTGGCTGAGCGGTTAAAGGCGCTACAGTCTGGAACCGCACGACCGCTACGGTCGTGGGTTCGAATCCTGCCTCGGGCATGGATGTGTGTGATGTCCTTAGGTTAGTTAGGTTTAAGTAGTTCTAAGTTCTAGGGGACTTATGACCACAGCAGTTGAGTCCCATAGTGCTCAGAGTCATTTGAACCATTTTTTGAAATCAGCTAAACGTCCTGGTCGTTTAAAAACCTTGTCAGCTGGTCAAAGGGTGTTAATTAAGTCTCACCGTTTGTCTCACAAAGGAAAAGGCTTGTGTCGCAAATTTTTTCTGCTTTATAACGGTCCATATAGAGTTCGCAATATTATTCATGATAACACTGTCGAAGTAGAAACTCTTAAATCTCGGCGCTCTAAGGGAATACATCATATATCGAACGTTAAAATTTTTGCGGAATGACGTTCTTTTGAGAAATTAACAGTTATACGTAAACATGCAGAGAATACAAGGATACCGCGACTGTTCCGGCGGCGGCACATACTCAAAGCAACAGTCAAGTCTGCGCGCCGCACAAGGCAGTCGTTGACTCCAAACAATACTTCCTACATCACGCGTACCTACAGCTGATCGAGCGCTCAGTGCGAATGCACTGACAGCCGTAAACAAATACACAGTCTAATTTCTCTGATTAAATTCAGTATAGAGCTATAGTGACTTGATAAATTTTTATTAACGTTCAGTTTTTTTCAGGATACAGTTGTATAAAATATTGAAGAACTTCAGGTAAATTCTGTGTGTGTCCGACGCTAAGAGGACTTGCTTTCGAGAAAATTTCAGGAAGAATGTAATTTCGAAGAGTAAGGTAATAAACTAAAAAGGATAACTATTAATTGAGTTTATTTTTCAGGTAACATATTTCCACTTAGGTACGTGCTTTAGACGTAATTTGCTGCTCGCAATTACGTGATTTATACTTTGTGTTCACTGATTTTGACAATGACTGATTAATGAACAGGGTTGTTACTTATGTATATTATGCATCGCTTGGCTGCACTGCTTTTTCACTGATGTCATATTTTTTATTATGTTCCTGCTGTGCTTATTTATTTAAATCATAATTGTCACCTGATTAGTTGTGTTGATATGGTTATGTATGTAAGTTATACTTTGTGATTTATCTGCTTGCGCCTGCATGTTTCCTTATTAAGATTACATATGAACATTTATTTGCTTAGGCTGATATGATGCTAATGACCTGTTTAGTATGTAAGATATATATTTACTGCTTTGCGTATGGATTGCATATTTACACATTTCTGTTTTGTTGTCATAACTACTCTTTAATTTGGTATATATAAATGCTGGTATACGGTGTACGAACATGGAGTTTAGGTCACACTATGGTATTAATTATAGATTGTTCGCTTGGCAGAGCCTCGTTATAGGGATTGTGCTACATCCACTTGTTAACATTCTGTTCTCTACTGGTACATTTACTCGCTATTGCATGTTTTGCTTACGCTCAGTGCCTTATATTTTAAGATAAGAAAGTGAACTGCTATAATTCTACGAACGACAAGAAGCTTCATTGAAGTCACATGAGCTGGAGGTTTTATGGAAGCTGTATAAATTTATGCTAATAGGAAGGAAGCTAACGACATGACATACCAACGCTAGGTTTAGACCGTTGACAGTTATTACACTGCATTCTTCGTGAGCGATTGATATAGCAAGTGACACTTGACACAAGAAATACTCCACATGTTTGCTTCTGTTTTGCCATGATTCTTGAAGTGGTGTACACACTGTGAAATATTACGATCATTCACACTCTGCACTCGTACTTACTTACTGAAAGTTATTCAAACTAAAGGCTGTTAGAGGTCATGTATGCATTTCTTTTATTTAATGATGGACAAGGTAACCAAAATGTAGTTTATAATTCATAATGAGTAGAAGATTTGGGTCAGATGGATTACACAGAGGTTGTGTGTGGACATTGTCTCTTCGGATTTTATGGGATGATGAATTGAAATTTGCACTAGGATTTTATCTGTGCTTGTTCGAGGAGACTGACTAGAGGAAAGAGTTGTTATGGAAGTGAAATGATATTGGCGGTAAGGTTTATATGTATCGACGTATTGAAGAGGTATTATTGAGGTATTGAGATTGTGTGAAGTTGATGATTATTGGAGTTTTGGTGGACAAGAGGTAAGGTAAATGATATTGATGATAAGGTTCACATGTATCGACGTAAGAGGTATTATTGAAGTATTAAGATTATGTGATGCTGATGATTATTGGAGTTTTGGTGGATAAGAGGTAAAATAAGTGAGGAGTATATTTTTTTGTTGGTTTATATGGATCAACGAGGATGAAGATGGCAGACTAGAACATTCAAGTGGAAGGAAGATTATCTACACACACACACACACACACACACACACACACACACACACACACTTTGCTAAATAAATAAGCAGTATATACTTTTTTTGGAGAGAGGAAGTATGAACATATCTTGGCACACTGACAGTTGTTCAGCAACTGTACATTTTGATTTGGCTTGGCAAACATTGGTCTTGACATGATGACATGACGTTGACTAACTATTATTGACTGTTATACGCTGCTGCCACTACTACTTGACACATATGTTGAACATCAAATTTTGACAGAATTGCATTTACACAGTTAACACTATTCAATTACACAGTAGTACTTAAATGTGGATGAAAGATGAGTGAGTGTGTTTTGTGTGTTTTCCTTTCCTAATCCCAAATAATTGGTACCGACCTATCTCCTAAATACACTCCTGGAAATGGAAACAAGAACACATTGACACCGGTGTGTCAGACCCACCATACTTGCTCCGGACACTGCGAGAGGGCTGTACAAGCAATGATCACACGCACGGCACAGCGGACACACCAGGAACCGCGGTGTTGGCCGTCGAATGGCGCTAGCTGCGCAGCATTTGTGCACCGCCGCCGTCAGTGTCAGCCAGTTTGCCGTGGCATACGGAGCTCCATCGCAGTCTTTAACACTGGTAGCATGCCGCGACAGCGTGGACGTGAACCGTATGTGCAGTTGACGGACTTTGAGCGAGGGCGTATAGTGGGCATGCGGGAGGCCGGGTGGACGTACCGCCGAATTGCTCAACACGTGGGGCGTGAGGTCTCCACAGTACATCGATGTTGTCGCCAGTGGTCGGCGGAAGATGCACGTGCCCGTCGACCTGGGACCGGACCGCAGCGACGCACGGATGCACGCCAAGACCGTAGGATCCTACGCAGTGCCGTAGGGGACCGCACCGCCACTTCCCAGCAAATTAGGGACACTGTTGCTCCTGGGGTATCGGCGAGGACCATTCGCAACCGTCTCCATGAAGCTGGGCTACGGTCCCCGCACACCGTTAGGCCGTCTTCCGCTCACGCCCCAACATCGTGCAGCCCGCCTCCAGTGGTGTCGCGACAGGCGTGAACAGAGGGACGAATGGAGACGTGTCGTCTTCAGCGATGAGAGTCGCTTCTGCCTTGGTGCCAATGATGGTCGTATGCGTGTTTGGCGCCGTGCAGGTGAGCGCCACAATCAGGACTGCATACGACCGAGGCACACAGGGCCAACACTCGGCATCATGGTGTGGGGAGCGATCTCCTACACTGGCCGTACACCACTGGTGATCGTCGAGGGGACACTGAATAGTGCACGGTACATCCAAACCGTCATCGAACCCATCGTTCTACCATTCCTAGACCGGCAAGGGAACTTGCTGTTCCAACAGGACAATGCACGTCCGCATGTATCCCGTGTCACCCAACGTGCTCTAGAAGGTGTAAGTCAACTACCCTGGCCAGCAAGATCTCCGGATCTGTCCCCCATTGAGCATGTTTGGGACTGGATGAAGCGTCGTCTCACGCGGTCTGCACGTCCAGCACGAACGCTGGTCCAACTGAGGCGCCAGGTGGAAATGGCATGGCAAGCCGTTCCACAGGACTACATCCAGCATCTCTACGATCGTCTCCATGGGAGAATAGCAGCCTGCATTTCTGCGAAAGGTGGATATACACTGTACTAGTGCCGACATTGTGCATGCTCTGTTGCCTGTGTCTATGTGCCTGTGGTTCTGTCAGTGTGA
The DNA here is from genome assembly GCF_023864275.1 of Schistocerca cancellata. Lineage (NCBI taxonomy): Eukaryota > Metazoa > Arthropoda > Insecta > Orthoptera > Acrididae > Schistocerca > Schistocerca cancellata. The sequence goes on from NC_064632.1 coordinate 247,771,289, forward strand.
TCATGTGATGTATCTGACCCCAGGAATGTGTCAATAAAGTTTCCCCTTCCTGGGACAATGAATTCACGGTGTTCTTATTTCAATTTCCAGGAGTGTATTATTTTACTTGTTTGTTATGACTTGCACTGACACCCATAAATATTATGGGTTTACTGATACTTGCGTATTTGTAATAGTTAATATGACAATTATCTGATACCATTTGTGTGTTTATTATAATTTGTGTGTTTAGTGTAAGAGCATTGATGATAATTTTGTAAAAGCAATTGTGCGTGCATTCAAACTGTTGTTCGTGCTTGCACCTATCATCAGTGATGGGTGTCACTTGGAAATGTTTAATTTCTGCTGATGAACTCTGATGAACTGTCAATTTAGTGATAGTGAATATTATGGACTGTTACCTGCACTTGCTCAACATTGCTGGGTGCCACTGATGGAACTACTTCTACTGAAATAATGTCACTTGTTGCTGTCTGCACCTGTTCAACATTGCTGGGTGCCACTGATGGAACTGCTACTACTGATAATGTCACTTGTTGGTGTCTGCACCTGTTCAACATTGCTGGGTGCCACTGGTCGAACTGCTTCTACTGAAATGATGTCATTGTTGGTGTCTGCAACTGTTCAACATTGCTGGGTGCCACTGATGGAATTGCTTCTACTGACATAATGTCACTTGTTGGTGTCTGCAACTGCTCAACATTGCTGGGCGCCACTGATGGAACGGCTTCTACTGAAATGATGTCAGTTGTTGGTTTCTGCACCTGCTCAACATTGCTGGGTGCCACTGATGGAACTGCTGCTACTGAGATAATGTCACTTGTTGGTGTCTGTGCCTGCTCGTCATTGCTGGGTGCCACTGTTGGAGCTGTTTAAATACTGCTGATGAAATGTTATGAGACTGCTATTTGCACCTGTTGACCATTGCTGGGTGCTACTGCTGGAACTGTCAATTACTCTGAGGAGTGCTACTTGTTTATTGAACTATTGACAAACTCTGAGGAGTGCTACTTGTTTATTGAACTACTGAAAATATTTTATGCGAATATTTGTACAAACTGATTTTTTGTGTATTTACTGTTTATCAAATGTTATGAGACTCTTACCTACACCTGTTAGTCATTGCTGGTGCCATTGACTGAATGATGCTTGTGTAAACTATTATGTAAAATCACATGTATGCAAGCATTTGTATTCCTTACTATGTTTTATATATTAGATTATTGAAGGGTCAGTGCAAAGCCAAAATTTTTTTTACTTATCTGATATTTACTTATTACTATTATCTTTATTTTTGTCTGTATTTTTTGGACGAATTTGGTGGTATGTTCACCACCAATGCTGGCAAAAATACCATAAAATTCTAGCCCGTGGAGGAGGGGTATATGAAAGGTGGCTACACTGAGTCACAGCGCCAGAGATTACGCCGAAGAGTATTATCCCGCCACCTCCACTGGCGCAGTAGTGGTAGTTCAGAAGTTGCTGTGGGCAGTTGTAGTTCTGAGGTTGCCGTGAGCAGTGCTTGTTGAGAGGATGTCGATAGCAGTACTAATTGAGGCCGTGTCGAGTGCAGTTGTTCTGATGGGCTAGACAGCAGATGTTGTTCGAATGGGGATGCTGTAATGATCACAGTGTATTTTTCGTCAATATATATGAAGGTAACAAATTTTTGTATTTAAAATTGCCTAAATAACAATGCCTCTTGGTCACAGGTTCAGTCAACAAAGCATCTGGCTTGTGTTCATGTATTAGAGTGTAATTCTGGTTTCTATATGCAATTATAGTATTTCTGGTTTTTTAATTACTTCAGTGTAAATGGTGTTTAAAATGTCTTGTCTTATTGAGGAAGAACCGTGCCAGACGTGTACGTTGAACGACACTTCCACACACAGAACAGTTACATTTGTGCTTTGTTGTTTCGTAGCTTTTATAGTTGCTGGGGACTTAATTAATTAGTTGTGTTAACGGAAATTTCCTTTCATTCTTTGTTGTTATTCTATGCAGTCAGATTGCGAACTAATACTACTCAGGGCCAACCGGTTACGAGACTTCGTAACCGGACATACAGCTACTAAAACTAACAATATTTGCATTGTATTTAAATAAGCCCCCACGCATCGTTCAACGTGACAGAAGTGCTACCCATCAGTAAATTGCTGTAGATTTCACTGCTGGGTGATCAACATGTGTCAGCGTGCGAACCATTTAACGAAATATCATCGATATGGGCTTTCGGAGCCGACGGCCCACTCGTGCACACTTGATTAGCCGTCAACACCGAAATTGGACTGTTGATGACAACATGTTGCGTGATCGGACGAGTCTCGTTTCAAATTGTATCGAGCGGATGGACGTGTATGGGTATGGAGATAATCTCATGAATCCATGGACCCTGCATGTCAGTCGGACTGTTCAAGCTGTCGGATGCTTCTTCTGAGTTTAAATGCTTTCGCTACGCACCAAACTCCCCAAACATAAATATTATTGAGCATATCGTGGATGCCTTGCAATGTGCTGTTCATAAGAGCTCTACATCCCTCTCGTACTCTCACCGATTTATGGACAGGCCTGAAGGACTCAGTTCCCTCCAGCACTACTTCAGACACTGGTCGAGTCCATGCTCGTCGTGTTGAGGCACTTTTGCATGCTCGCGGGGGCCCTACACGATATTGGGCTGGTGTGCCAGTTTCTTTGGCTCTTGAGTGTAGAAAGTACTACAGTACAGCAGAGAAGGTAACTAAAAGGAATACGCAACGAGACGAACAGAATGGGCACTTTTATGGAAAGTCTTACACTTAAGTGACTGCAATTTATGATGGCTGTTTGGACATTACAAAATCTGGGGCAGGCTTCTTAGTAGGGTATGTGATCACCAGGGACGCCAATGCCTCCAGTGCAACGTGCTCCCATGCTGACCACTAGAGTTCTTGCGGTGGAGCATTGAGCTCCTCCACCAGCGTGGCTGACACCTGCTGGATGGTCGTTGGTGCGTGTGGGTGTGCTGGAACGTCTCCCCAAGGCATCAAGACATGCTCGACGGCTTTAAGTCGGGGGAAAAGGAGGTAAGTCCATTCACCAAATACCCTCTCGTTCCAAGAGCTGCTCCAACTACGGTGTGCCGTTCTGTCGTGCATTGTCATCCACAAAAATGAGCCCAGGGTCAAATTCACCCCTGAAAAAATGCACATGGCAGAGCAGTACAGTATTACAATAGCGTTGATCGATGAATGTACACGTTCAAAAATCTGGAGTTCAGGAAGCCCATGCAATATTCTGCCTCCCTACACCAAGAGCACCTAAACGGTTATATTGAACCATGTTGCTGTGTGCATTGCGTCTTCTCACGTCTCACGATGAGAGCACGAGGGCAAACGACAAAGCCAACAATGGAATCATCCCACATTTTCCCTTCTAGAGAAATCCAAAACTGTTCACACAAGTTCCGGTAACGTCATAATGACCTCCTACGATTGCAGGTGCCCTCTGCTCGTCGGTATCCTCGAACGTGAAATCACAGTCAATGCACAGCGCTGTGAAGACACTTTGCAGAATCTGCGACGTGCCATAAAGTCAAAACGCCCAGGAATTCTGCCAGGCGAAATCATCCTGATGACAATGGCGCTCATCCCATACCCCACACAGCCTGGATCGCTCACCGTGTGATTTTCACACCTTTGGTGCTCTGAAGAAAGACGTGCGCGGACGTCGGTTTCAGTCGGACGAGGAAGTGCAAGAGAAGTGCGGTTGTGGATATGTCAGCGGCAGACCGCGTCCTACAAAGCACGAGTTGATAGTCACGTGTCCCACTGGGATGAATGTCTTGATGCGTATGGTGACTACTTTTGAATGGAATCATTCCATGGCCCCGTTACGATGGATGATTGATTTTGATTGCTCCTTGTATTATAACAAAACGTATCTAAAACGACGTATTTTCGAGGGATTCAGAAAGCGATGAGTTTTGAAAGAGCTTGTAGTCATACCAAATACTCTATAACAAAAAGAAACCAAAATACAAAATATGATCTCCATACAATATGGCGTTTCATAAGTTCTCCTTGCAACCTAAAACTGGTGCCGCATCTTACTGGCTACTCTTCTCTTCACTACGCAAAAATATGCCATGCCCGATTCTTCACTTCACCCTTCGCAATCTAGCGGAACATGGAATTCCGCGCTGTAGCGTGTAAAGTATTTGGTATGAGTACAAGCTCTTTCAAAACTCAGTGCTTTGTGAATCTCTCGAAAGTACGTCGTTTTAGATACGATTTATAATACAAGGGACACTCAAAACCAATCATCCATCATAACAGTGCCATGGATGATTCCATTAAAAACTCATCGCCATACACATCAAGACATTTATACCAGTGGGACACATGACAATCAACTCCTGTTTTGGCCGGCCGAAGTGGCCGTGCGGTTAAAGGCGCTGCAGTCTGGAACCGCAAGACCGCTACGGTCGCAGGTTCGAATCCTGCCTCGGGCATGGATGTTTGTTATGTCCTTAGGTTAGTTAGGTTTAACTAGTTCTAAGTTCTAGGGGACTAATGACCTCAGCAGTTGAGTCCCATAGTGCTCAGAGCCATTTGAACCATTTTTCAACTCCTGTTTTGTAGGACGCGGTCGGCCGCTGACTTATCCACAACCGCACCTACTCTTGCACTTCCGCATTACTTTTCTTCAACGAAGTAGTCGATACTAGTTCTAATTTTCGAATTTTGGACGGGTCGGTATTATATTAACTGTTTATCTGAAAAATTACATATAATTTTATACACAATATGTTATATTTCTAGCTAAAAGCTATGAAATTGAATTACTTTACTTTCGTTCTTACAATCGATTTGTACTATATCTGTATGTTCAGTTAAAATTATTTTTTTAGAAACATTTGAAATTACGAAATATTTGGCATTCTTAAAATATCTATTATTAATTACGCAATCTGGTACTGTATATTATGTTTATTTCTGAATTCATTTATAAAGTAATAGAAATTCATTTGTCATGAAAATTTGTAAACCCTTTGGAATATTGTTATTAGTGCAGAGTGAGGAAGTAGTAGCGGGGATGCCTCTGATGTGATCGGACTTGTTTGTGTGTGAAATCTTATGGGATTTAACTGCTAAGGTCATCAGTCCCTAAGCTTACACACTACTTAACGTAAAGTATCCTAAGGACAAACACACACACACCCATGCCCGAGGGAAGACTCGAACCTCCGCCGGGACCAGCCGCACAGTCCATGACTGCAGCACCTGAGACCACTCGGCTACTCCCGCGTGGCGATCGGACTTGTTTTTGTAATTTTGAAAGAACAACATAATTTCGGCAATGTTAATGTGAAAAATCAAAAGACAGTGTGATATAGTCACATGTGACGCAAATAAACCTCAAAAAATCTGCACACGCATTCTTCATATTTATTTACCCCAATTGGAACATGAGAACCATAATGTGAAAATTTCAGCTTCAAGAATCAGACCCCTAGATACGAAGAACTGGAGCCAACTACAAGGAAAAAGATAAATAAAATGTTTTTTGTAAATCTTACTCCTTTAGAATTTTCTGAAATGACTGTATCATCGACTACAGTAGTGACAACAAAGGAGAGAGGCGTAGGTTACAGACGTCACCAACTCGTTGTCCACGTACGTCTCCAAGTCCCGCAGGAGCATGACTTTACGGACAAGTGTGTGGTGATTGTGGCGGCACGTCGCGAGCTCACCGACTTTGACCGTAAGCTTTCTATAAAATATTTGTATCTGTGAATACCGAATATTTTGTTTTCCAAAACTTTCTCCTTGTGTGACGTGCACTTAAGATGTCGTGTTCAACAGCTCAGCAATGCTCACTGTTTGTTGGTCCTGTGATGCGCATGCGAATAGTGAAAGAATGTGAAATTAATTTAATTAAATTGTGTGCACAGCGAAAACTATACAAAGTGTTTCCGTAAGAGTTTACAAAAATGAAACAGGACATAGATAATGATCCACTAAACAATTTGAGACAGGGAAACTGGGGTCGGAGAAGCCAGCTTCAGGATGTATGGAAGTAAACTTGGTTCAAATGGCCCTGAGTAATATGGGACTTAACTTCTGAGGTCATCAGTCTCCTGGAACTCAGAACTACTTAAACCTAACTAACCTAAGGACATCATACACAACCATACCCGAGACAGGATTCGAACCTGCGACCGTAGCGTTCGCGCGGTTCCAGACTGTAGCGCCTAGAACCGCTCGGCCACTCCGGCCGGCCAGAAGTAAACTTGTTCACCGATTTGTCTAGCATGACTGTTTTCCAGCTTATTTACAACTAACATGCGTACAAGTATACACGTACTGTTCTGTTTATTTACGTGTACATTATTTAAAAAATTGGTTCAAATGGCTCTGAGTACTATGGTACTTAACGTCTGAGGTCATCAGACCCCTAGAACTTAGAACTACGTAAACCTAACTAACCTAAGGACACCACACACGTCCATGCCCGAGGCAGGATTCGAACCTGCGACCGTAGCAGTCGTGCTGTTCCGGACTGAAGCGCCTAGAAACGCTCGGCCACCGCGGGCGGCTACATTATTTCCTGCAAGGAAATAAGAAAGACGATCCTGATTACCAGGAAGTCATGGTGCAGGTTTTCTTCACTTTGCGTGGCCACAAGGTGGCTCCGTTGTATCGTACTTACATTGTCCAATGACAGAACTTGCTATGAATCAACGACATATCCATCCATTACTCAGTGCTTTTCAGAGACGTATAGTACAATACGATGGAGCAGTACCGGTACAGTATCTCGTGGTCGCTGAACTGGAACGGGAAAGTCCTGTTCCGTGGCCTGCGAGGTAACCTGACCTGAATTCCCTTGAATATTTCTTATGGGGATATCTAAAGTCACTTGAGTATGAGACCCTAGTGGATATGTAGATGGAAGTAGTTGCCAGAATTGTAGCCTGTGATATGATTCGAAACACACCGCCGGTCGGAGTGGCCGTACGGTTCTAGGCGCTACAGCCTGGAGCCGAGCGACCGCTACGGTCGCAGGTTCGAATCCTGCCTCGGGCATGGATGTGTATGATGTCCTTAGGTTAGTTAGGTTTAATTAGTTCTAAGTTCTAGGCGACTGATGACCTCAGAAGTTAAGTCACATAGTGCTCATAGCCATCTGAATCATTTGAACCGAAACACACCAGGGATGTTCGTGACGGTGCGTCAGAATCTTGTTCGTCGATGTCATGCTTGCATTGAGGCTGATGGCCGTCAGTTTCAGCAAGTTTTGTGAGATACAGTTCAAATGGTACGTTCATTGTGTCAATGATGGTATTTCCGTTAATTAATGTAAGTAGAAAAGTACACAGTAATGTGATTTTATTCCTATTACAGCCTTAAGCTGGCTTCTCCGACCCCACGTGCGCTGCCTCAAATTGTTCAGTGGAGCATCCTCTATGTCCTGCTAAATTTTTGCACGCTCTTACGGAAACACCCTATATAACTGAAACTCAATACAGAAGTGCATTATGAATGAAGCGTGATATGAAGTGCAATGTTTGACTTCGAAAAATGGTTCAAATGGCTCTGAGCACTATGGGACTTAACTGCTGAGGTCATCAATCCCCTAAAACTTAGAACTACTTAAACCTAACTAACCTAAGGACATCACACACATCCATGCCCGAGGCAGGATTCCAACCTGCGACCGTAGCGGTCACGCGGTTCCAGACTGTAGCACCTCGAACCGTTCGGCCACCCCGTCCGGCCGAATAACCACAAAAATAAAATACTATTGTACTGAGAATAAAATAACTATGAAATTTCCAACTTTGTTCATTGAATACTAATACGCTTGCTTATCACAAAACCTGATAATTTTGACTATATACTTTTTTTCATAAACAATCTGTTCCAAATTAATGGTGAACTGGCGTAAGGTGCAATGCACACACGACAAAATACAGGAAACTTTACTAACAATGATGGAGGTGGGTTTTAAATTAAAGAAAATCGATCTTGAAAAATTAAACTCTGATTATTGATAAAAATGACTCTACGACATGAGAAGACTCTAATAACTGCGAAATTCTCTCATTATTAAAATTACAGACATCTCCACCAATTGCATAATTTGTGACATAATGGAAAGCAATAACACTAATCACAAATATTATTAATTATCTGGGGTACAAGGATTTCCTTCAATTAATAATTATGATAAATAAACATCTCATTCTTGGGCATGCAACGGTTACCTTTAAAAACTGTCCCAAAAATCTTCTCCATTAATACAAAGAATGAAGTATCTTTATAAACAATCTTGGATATTAATAACCGCTTCAGCTGTGTTTAGTCCTTTATTATTGGATCACTACCGGTTTTGCGGTACTGAAAGTTACATATTCAGATGAACATATGACTGTAACATTAAAGCGGCAAAGCTTGGAACCTTTTCAGCCTACATTCGTTGTCAGAAGAGAACACGAACAACGAATGTTGAATGGAAAGCTTTCGAGCTTTCCCGCTCTAATGTCTCAATCATACAGAGTGATAATTATTGAACTATATGAAATAAAATCGTCATACATTCTGAATGTTTTGCATTAGGACGTTCAAACTGCACGGTTGGCCGCAGGGGATGATGGGAATTAGTATGCGCGTGCGCACACGCCTTATTATCGGGCATTTGCATTTGGATGGATCCGTCAATAAGCGAAACTGGTGCATTTGGAGGACGGGTAATCAACATTTCGCGCTCAAGAAGTCTCTTCACACTCAACGGCTGACTGTGTTGTGTGCAATGTCCAGTTACGGAATAATCGTTGCGATATCCCTTGATGGCACGGTACCTAAATGTTTTGGAAAATGATTTTATCCCCATTACGCAAAGTGACACTGATTTCAACAAGATGTCTTTCATGGAAGACGGACCTCGACCCCATCGAAGTAGAAGAGTGTCTGATGTCCTGGAGGGGCACTTTGGGGACGGCATTCTGCTTCTGGTGTGCCTAGATGCCACTGCCATTTGCCTCGATTGGCTGCCATATTCTCGGGACGTGTGACTTCTTTTTATGGGGCTATATCACACAACGCGTACAGCAATAACCCCGAAACCAATTATTAGCTGAAAACTTCCGTTCACGAGGTCATCGAGAGCATCGACGTTCCGACACTTCAGCGGGTCATGCAAAATTTTGCTATTCGTCTACGCCACATCATCGCCAAAGATGGCAGGCATATCGAACATATCATAACCTAAATCCGAATATCTGTACTGACGTTTACATGTCGAATAAAGTGTGTGCATGCCGTAGTTTGTTAGTAATTTACATTTTTTCATATATTTCAATAATTCTCAACCTATATGTTCGCCTGAAGATGTGGTTTTTGTGCCACAAAACCGGTAGTGATTCAATAATAAGGGACTAAATACAGCTGAAGTGGTTATTAGTACCCAACTACTCATGGCTGTGGTTCCCTTACCTACAAGGTTGTCTGCTTTACAAACAGGTTTTCATACACATAATAAAGTATTCCAGATAGTTTTCCCCAGATTCACAAATAACAGACCTCATTCTCTGAAAGACTTAACTGCTCGCTAATTTGCCTGAAGTAAGACTGCTCCAGTGCTGCACAACTGACTGAGTGGCGAGTGAACCACAGATAAAACGAAACACAGAGTCAAGGATCTTACTCGCTACTCGTGCAGTGCACTCAATCATCTTTGTCCCACTACAGTAAAGATGAATTATTCACAATAGTATAAAACATATGAAATCCTTAATAGATGGTAATCGTTGCAAAATCCATTCCGTATCGAACATTAAACAATAATTCATCTTTCCGAGATCAGCATTGCCTAGGGAGGAACATCAATGTCGCAGAGACAACGTATACATTCGCTTAAGCCGTCGCGCAGTAGACAACGCGTGTTTGTCGGACAGACGTGACGTAGTCACTGCAGAGCCGTGTGGGATGATGGACGGTCTGTGGTAAGTCTGATCATTGCCAATTTGAATATGAGCCGATTTCTACAAGGGATATAAGGAGGCAAACGAAGAGTGAAAATGTCAAACGTTGTAACAAGGGGACCATACGAACGTCCGTTCACCGATTTAATTCATGTTGACAAGGTGAGCAGGGTAGTCTAGGACTTCTGGATATGCAGACAGGAAGACGAATCTCCCAGCCGTTTTCGGGAAAATGGAGTTTGCTTACATACTTAGTATGATCGCAGTATCGACGAGTCCGCAGCTGGCGGAGTAAGCGATTTGTTTCATAAGCGCGAGATTTATGAATCGAATGGCACTACCGGTACATCTCTTTTTTAATTTCCACTTAATTCTAACAACTGATTTATTATGACTGTGCAAATTATCTGTATTAAATGATTCGTTTATTATTTTCAAAATCTTCATCTTGGGAAGCACGATACCACACTGGACTCACATTCTAGAGGACGACGGTTCAAACCTGCGTTCAGCCATACCGATTTAGATTTTCCGTGATTTCCCTACATCGCTTCAGGCAAATGCCGAGATAGTTCCTTTGAAAGGGCACGGCCGACGTCCTTCCCTAATCCGATGGGACCTCACTATTTGGTCCCCTCTCCCAAATCAACCAAGCACAGCGGGAGACACAAGAACTTTCAGTCAAATCAGTATATCCATTTCATTTATATTATTGTATCTACATTTTTGAAAACTATAGTGTGTAACGCATGGAGCATCACACGAATCAGGTTGATACTGATCATAGAAACACGGGAAACAATACTTACGCCTACATAAAGCACGTGTAATGATAGACGAAAGTTTGCCTGTGTATGGTTTTTTCAATTCGTGTGCTGCAAATCAAACTTGGGTTAAGTTGCTAAGCGGTTCTCCGTCATCACGCAGTTTCGTTGCGTGCGTCACATATATGTTGTTACAATTACGGAGCCAGAAAAAAAAAAGAATACCGGAAGCAGTTACGATCCAGAGGCTTCGCTGTTATGAAACTAAGGACTTACTCGCTTCGCTGCGAACTCCATGAACGCTAGCGACCTCATAAAGTATACAAGCGAGTTTAATAAATCCGATTTTCTCGAAAACGGTTGAGAGTTGCATCTCTCTGTTTGCAATGTTGCTGCTCTACACACTCTATCAAAGTGAATCAAGCTTGTGCGGCCCCCTTGTAAGTGGCAAACCTCACATTTGTCGGGAGAATTTTTTAAAAAACTGTCTTTTTATACATAACTTTCTGATAACGCGCGCCGCGGAATTTGAATCCGCGCCAGACGTCATGGACTTCGAATACCCACAGAGGTCTCTGCACCATTGCGCCGTAAGCTGTGGCGGCGCGCGCCTTCTGCCCCGCTTTTAGTGTGAGGGCGCCACAGTGGAACACGTGGTCCCAGCGGCCAATAGCGGCGCCCCCGATAGAGTAATTAAACGCCCGCCACTCGCTCAACCAACCCCATCTAGCCTGGATCTCCGCCCCCCCCCTACCTTTTATAAATCCCTCCAAATCCTTGAACGCCATGCTCTCTGCCTTGCCTATCGCATCCGTCTCCCGTCCCCCACGCGGATCCTGTATGATCTCATCCCCTTCCCCCACCTCCTCCTTTTCCTTGAAAGAATACGGATCCTGTACACCTCCCGTAAACTTGATCCTCCTCACCCGCTAATATTCCTGATCCTCTCCCACCCCCGCCCGCAGCCGCGCCTGTATTCCCACGTCCCACCCGGTCTCCATCTCTCCACCCTCCTTACTCTCTCCCAAGGTGGCTTCCGCCAGCTCCCCCTCCCTGATGATGTCCTCCTCCCCTCCATCTACCCCTCCTATGAACTTTGACCCTGCCCCCCCCCACTTCCGGTGTCCTTTCCCTTAGGCACCCTCCCTCCCTTCTCTTCCCTTCCCTTCTCTTTCCTTTTCCCCCATCCCCTCCCTCCACCCCTCTTCCCCTGGGCTTCCCCTCCCCCTTCCTCTCTCCCCCCTCTCTCCCCTGCCCGTGGCGTCTCTGCTCTCGCCTCTCGCTCTCCCACTTCCCCTCCTCCTCCTCCTCCTCTCTTGGCAGGTCCACGGACTCGCACACGCCTAGTGAACATTCGCGCGCCGGAGATCATCGCCCTCGGTTTAGTGTCTGTGCCGTCGTGTTTGTGCCTCAGTGTTTTTCGCCGTCCACGCTCCTTCGTTCACATGTGCCGTCTAACTCGTCAGTGTTTGTGCACAGTGCCGACAGTTTTCTTGTTTGTTTCGTCGAGTGTGAACGGCTTCATGTTTTTTAAATTATTGTATCTACTGTTTTTTAAACCGCCAGTCTGTTCCTTTTCTGTCTCCCTTTCTCTTTTATTGTACTGCTTATGGCTGAAGAGTGGAGTACACTTTTCCGCTGCCAGCCCACCTTGTATGGGGTGTTCAAATTACAATAAAGAAAAAAAAAAAAAAAAGCTCAACCAACAACCCCACCTTCTCCTTTTCCTTGAACACATTCACACATTATATATTGTCCACCGCCTTGATCCCCCTCACCCCCTGGTGTCTCCCTTCCTCTTCACCCCCAACCAGTTGCCGCGCCTTTACCGTTGTGTCCCTCCCTCTCTCCATCTCCACACCCTCCATCTCCTTTCCCTACACAACTTCCACCGTCTACCCCTCCCGGATGATGAGCTTCGCCCTGACATCTACCCTTCCTACCAACTCTAACCCCCTCTTCCTGCCTCCTCCTCAGGGCTCCCTCTCCTCCCCCTCCCTCCTCCTGAGCGGCTTTCCCCTCCTACTCCCCCTTCATCTCTTGTGCCTCCTTTCAGTGTCTCTGCACTCCCTCCTGCCCTGTCTTCCCTCTTCCTCTCCCACCCCACGTGTCTCCTGCCTCTTTGTGAACCCACGGTTGCCCCTCCTCTCTTCATCCCGCCGCTTCCCCTTCTCCCCCTTGCTCTCCCGTCCTTATCCATCCTCTCTGACCTTTCCCTCGGCAGGTCCCACCTGGTAGTTTTATTCTTCGTCGTGTGTGCTCCAAGTGGGTTTTAAGTGTGTTGTTTCAGAGTGTTTTTAATACTGTGGCCAACTTTTAACATGTGCATGCGAATTCAGTGTCTTCTCTGTGTTTTAAGAATCGGCAACTGTGTTTTTTAATTTTCTGGTGACTTTTTTAACTGTCCCCCATGAACGTCTATATGTCAGTGTATTTTTACCTCCATTTTCTCCCCTTACTCTGTTTTATGTTCCCATTTTTTATCTCCTTATGTATGTATCATTTTATTCTTGTTTTAGTTGTCATGTCACTTGGCTGAAGAGCGGCGGATTGTGCCGCTGACAGCCCTCCCCTACCCATATGGGGCAGGGGAATGAAATCACAATAAAGGAAAAAAAAAAGTTCAACCAACCAGTCTAATCTCGCTTACGTCCATGTACACCTCGCTTTGCACTAGACTGCTTACTTCCTGGTTCGTGTACGAGTGGATTTTGTTACGGGTGCCGCTGATACTGAGGCAGAGTACAGAAACACAACATTAATCATTCAACTAGAATAACTGTAGCAAAGAAAACCGTCTCTCAAACCTTTTAAATTTTTTAAAAGACAATAATTAAATTAAATTAAAAAAGTCTCTCATTATTAACTTGTGTTTCTTACACAACTCAATTCTTGGGATCAGATGTTGCAAAATTTACTGCAGAACTCCTTGTGCTATTGTAGGAGAAATGGCAACATTGTCAAGAAGTCTTTCTGTTTTACAATTAATAAACGTGACTGGCCTGGCAGATGAAGTATGGCATGGTGCACAACAGCCACGATGTTTCCTCTTCTGAATATACTCACTTTTTCCATTCCTCTGTTTCAGAATAACAGTTTTAATAGACATTTGAGATGGGCGAGAATGACGCACTTTGATCATTTGCATTTGCAGATCTAACACGCCTGCACTGAAAACAATATTTAGCAGCATCTTTAAAATTAAAGAAGTTGATTGTATGCGTTGGTAATACGTGGAATAGCCTGACAGCTTTACTTGACCTAATAATCTACATCTACGTCTATGCCCTGCGAAACACTGTGAAGTGCATTACAGACGATCCGACTGTGTTAGTTACTAGTACTTTTTCCTGTTCCATTTACGTATTGAGTGCAGGAAGAATGTTTAAATGCCTTCGTGCATGCTGTGATTAATCTAATAGTGTCCTCACTATCCCTACGAGAGGGATATTTGGTGGTTGTAGTATATTCTTATGGTCATCTATCTTCAAAATTCTCCCAGTTCTATCATCACCTCTGTGACATTCTTCCGGGGCTCAAAGAAACCTGTGACCAGTCGTGCTGCCCTTCTCTGTATGCATTCGATATCACCTGCTAGTCCTGTTTGGTACGGATCCCACATGCTTCAGAAATATTTTAGGATGGGCTGCACGAGTGATTCTTAAGGAATCTCATTTGTAGACTGGTTGCTTTTCCCTGGTATTCTACCAGTAAACCGAAGTAGTTTCCGTTCAGATTGTACTTCCTTGTACCACAATGGTATGCATTCACACTGAAATAGCCGGACATGTCCAAAAGAACATACACCACATATATAATTATACATGTAACACGGTCCTTGATTGTTCTCCTCACAATCCAGTTTACAATTGGTTTATTTCAGCCTGTTGATAGTGTAGGTGAATGCCGGACCCAATGCACTTTCCTAGGGAACATCCGAGGTTATCTCTACATCTGTTGATGATTGGCCATCCAAGATAACATTTTGCATCCGCTCGTCCAAGAAATTCTTAGTCTAGTCGCAAATTTCGTCTTATATGCCACACAATCGTACTTTTCATAAGAACCCGCCAGTGCAGCCGAGAGCGCTAATGCATTCCTGGACTCGGGTAGGTGCGCTGGCCCCAGATCGAATCCACCCGGCGGATTAACAACGCTGGCCGGTATGCCAACCAGCCTGGATGTGGTTTTTAGGCGGTTTTCCACGTCCTGCTAGGTGAATACCGGGCTGGTCCCCACGTTCCGCCTCAGTTCCATGATTCGCAGACATTTGAAAACGTTCACACTCTTCCATGGCTTGCACTAAATGCAGACAGCTGGCGTGTATTAATTCCGTCCTGGGGAGGGAGGGGGGGGGGGAATCTAGAAATATTGCATCTAACTGACTGCCTTGACCCATGGTTTTCAGACTGAGCAAAGCGGCACAGTGGTTAGTACACTGGACTCACTCTTGGGTGTACGACAGTTGAAACCCGCATCCTTCCATCCAGATTTAGATTTCCCGTGATGCCCCTAAATAGCTCCCGGCAAATACTGGGATGGTTCCTTTGGAAATGCAAGGCCTCATCCTTGGCACAATTCGAGCTTGTGCTCCATGTGTAATGACCTTTATGTCAACTGAACATTAGACCCAATCTTTCTTTCTTTCTTCCTTCCACGGTTTTCAGGATGTCATGTGACAAAAGTGCGAGCTGGGTTTCGTGTAGATATTGCCCAAAAAAATCCTTCCTTGTATTTCTTAGTATCTAATTGCAAAATCACTGTCGTAGCTGAATAAGCTGTGCTGACTTACCAAAAGCTAGTGTATTCTGCCTCAGGCTAAATGGAGGAGACCTTGAGGCATCGCACTTCCCACTCCAGAAGGAAACACCGTTTGGTGCAAAGATCATGCGTAACCTAGTAATGAATATTTGAAACATTTCTTCCATGATTTCCGTCTTGGAACATGTCAACAGATTTGCAACAGAGTGCAGAGAACACAGTAACACTGAAAACGCGTTATATGAAAAAATAGTAGGACGCTTCACATTTCCACTCTTGAAATGCACAACATAGGCTTCAGCAGCCGATGGTAGAGTCGTCTGCCTGTGTGGTCCTATGATATTTGGCCACTATAATTTAGGTTTAGGATGAACGTGACGATAGCCTGATGCGCACGTGACTGAAGTGATATTTGTATCTACAGTAACTGTAGATTACCTTGGACGCAATGTGCGATCTTCAAGTGGTGCACAAGCTGTGTCACGACTGCTGAACGTTCCCCGGTTCACCGTTCGAAAAGCGCTGCGAACAACAGTGAAATGGTATGTCTACTGCTGTTCCAGGTTGTCGTGGATGTAGACAGTCGTCACACCGAGCTATATTTGTAACCGTAACGCAGACATGATTTGTAGTTAACAAATGTGGATATTTAAGTGTGTTTCTTTCAATGGTTTGTTCGTTATTTCTCTTACAAATGTTTTCACAATGTTTCACGGTTCTACAATCACTCGTTTTTCATGGGTACCCTCTGAAGTAGCGAAAGTTTTTTTTTAATCATCCTACACTCTAACAACGCATCGGGATGTGACCCACAGTCTCTGCTGCTGAGCTAGTGGACGATGCCGCCGTAAGCATTAACATCGCTGAGGGTAGGCTAAAGATAGGGAGAAAATGAAAATTACTTTATATATATATATATATATATATATATATGGTGTTACAAAAAGGTACGGCCAAACTTTCAGGTAACATTCCTCACATACAAATAAAGAAAATATGTTATGTGGACATATGTCCGGAAACGCTTACTTTTCATGTTAGAGCTCATTTTATTACTTCTCTTCAAATCACATTAATCATGGAATGGAAACACAAAGCAACAGAACGTACCAGCGTGACTTCAAACACTTTGTTACAGGAAATTTTCAAAATGTCCTCCGTTAGCGAGGATACATGCATCCACCCTCCGTCGCATGGAATCCCTGATGCGCTGATGCAGCCCTGGAGAATGGCGTATTGTATCACAGCCGTCACAATGCGAGCACGAAGAGTCTCTATATTTGGTACCGGGTTTGCGTAGACAAGAGCTTTCAAATGCCCCCATAAATGAAAGTCAAGAGAGTTGAGGTCAGGAGAGCTTGGAGGCCATAGAATTAGTCCGCCTCTACCAATCCATCGGTCACCGAATCTGTTGTTGAGAAGCGTACGAACACTTCGACTGAAATGTGCAGGAGCTCCATCGTGCATGAACCACATGTTGTCTCGTACTTGTAAAGGCACATGTTCTAGCAGCACAGGTAGAGAATCCCGTATGAAATCATGATAATGTGCTCCATTGAGCGTAGGTGGAAGAAACTAAAATAAGCTCTAACATGGAAATTAAGCGTTTCCGGACACATGTCCACATAACATCTTTTCTTTATTTGTGTGTGAGGAATGTTTCCTGAAAGTTTGGCCGTACCTTTTTGTAACACCCTGTATATATATATATAGTTAAGGCTCAGCGGCCACTTGACCATCTTCTTCTGTGCGTATGCACAAACAGTTCCCGAACTCTTACGGGAATCGGCAACGCGCCGCGAGTAATGAGTATAATGGGCGGGGGCACTACGAATGTAGTGTTGGACAATACGTTGAGAATGTAGGTTTCGCGGGAGGCTTGCCAGAGATAAATCCCTGCAGTCGCGCTAGCCTCTGTGTCCTCGGTGGCTCAGATGGATAGAGCGTCTGCCATGTAAGCAGGAGATCCCGGGTTCGAGTCCCGGTCGGGGCACACGTTTTCATCTGACCCCGCTGACGTATGTCAACGCCTGTAAGCAGCTCAGGGTGTTCATTTCATTGAAAATTACTTTTGTTGTCACCGTCTACGACGATCACTGCATTACCGACACGCTGCCTAATAGGGACAGGGTTTAAGCGCAATCCTATATTTTTCATCGTCTTTTCTGTATAACGTATTTGGAAAATGAAAAAGTAGAACTGAAATTAATGGATTAAAAGAAATGCGTAAATGTCACTCCCACGTCTATACTTCCGTTGGAGCAACCCTGTCAGAACTAAGTTTTTGTCTGTTCATCCTTCTGACTGAAGGTTTGTGGGACTTAGGCCATTGACATATATAATAAAATGAAACATCTGCAGCCGTCCTTTCGATGTTATTTATTACATAGAAACCAGTTTAGGTGACTCAGTGCACCATCTCCAGGGCTTAATTGACGCTGACGGGGGTTATCTCCAATCGTATACACGATCCCAACAGTATGTACAACTGGAGGTGACCCCCTCAGCGTCAGTTAAGACCTGAAGATGGCGTATTAAGGCATCGAAACTGCTTGCTGTATAATAAATAACATCGAAAGAACGGGTGAAGATGTTTCAATTTATTACACGCTGTCTGAATCATTTCTTTATTCTCTGACGAGAGCCGTTTTTGTTCTCCGTTATCGGTGCAAATTCGTCTGGTACCGACTTCTATAAGTTTACTTTCGCTTACAAGCCTTGAAATTGGTCGTATGTAGTCGCACTGTCTGAGCCTAGCGACCGATGACCTCAGCAGTTTCGTCCCATAGGAACTTACCACAAATTTCCAAAATTTTTCCTCGTATACAGAGTCAAACCACAAGTAGTATGAGCACTAAGGGTACAAATGAAAGCAGCGAGTGCAGGAAACAAGTAAATAATCCTAACAGAGCAAGGTCTGGAAACCAGTGGTTTTCCTGATAAGAGTGACGACTGTGTACACGAACACGTTGTAACAGAGTCCCCGAGGATCGAAACTGCAGATATGCGCATCAGGACAGACACATTACAAGTGTTCCACACGTCCACCGTTCTTGTGAAGGCAGGCTTCAGCAAGTCTCCTCATCGATGCCAGTACACGTTAATAAATTCCAGACGTTTTCCGAATGTGTTGACAAGCATCCACAATGTTTTCCCGGCGTCACCTACACTATCAACAGGCTGGAATAAACCAATTGTAAACTGAATTGTAAGGAGAGCAATCAAAGACCATATTACATTTATAATTATATATGTGGTGTACGTTCTTTTCTGCATGTGTGGCAGTTTCCGTGTCAATACATAACATTGTTCGATTCTGGGAATACAGTTAGGCTGCTGCCAATGGGGTAAATGAACTGGGTCACAACATCACTGGTGACCAGCACTTGGGAATTTGGGTCGAAGGGGAAGGCGGTCTGGGTGGCTGAGGCGGTTAAGGCAGCCGTTGTACAGAAGTGGAGCATCCAGTATCGAGTCCCGATCCAGTACATACACTCCTGGAAATTGAAATAAGAACACCGTGAATTCATTGTCCCAGGAAGGGGAAACTTTATTGACACATTCCTGGGGTCAGATACATCACATGATCACACTGACAAAACCACAGGCACATAGACACAGGCAACAGAGCATGCACAATGTCGGCACTAGTACAGTGTATATCCACCTTTCGCAGCAATGCAGGCTGCTATTCTCCCATGGAGACGATCGTAGAGATGCTGGATGTAGTCCTGTGGAACGGCTTGCCATGCCATTTCCACCTGGCGCCTCAGTTGGACCAGCGTTCGTGCTGGACGTGCAGACCGCGTGAGACGACGCTTCATCCAGTCCCAAACATGCTCATTGGGGGACAGATCCGGAGATCTTGCTGGCCAGGGTAGTTGACTTACACCTTCTAGAGCACGTTGGGTGGCACGGGATACATGCGGACGTGCATTGTCCTGTTGGAACAGTAAGTTCCCTTGCCGGTCTAGGAATGGTAGAACGATGGGTTCGATGACGGTTTGGATGTACCGTGCACTATTCAGTGTCCCCTCGACGATCACCAGTGGTGTACGGCCAGTGTAGGAGATCGCTCCCCACACCATGATGCCGGGTGTTGGCCCTGTGTGCCTCGGTCGTATGCAGTCCTGATTGTGGCGCTCACCTGCACGGCGCCAAACACGCATACGACCATCATTGGCACCAAGGCAGAAGCGACTCTCATCGCTGAAGACGACACGTCTCCATTCGTCCCTCCATTCACGCCTGTCGCGACACCACTGGAGGCGGGCTGCACGATGTTGGGGCGTGAGCGGAAGACGGCCTAACGGTGTGCGGGACCGTAGCCCAGCTTCATGGAGACGGTTGCGAATGGTCCTCGCCGATACCCCAGGAGCAACAGTGTCCCTAATTTTCTGGGAAGTGGCGGTGCGGTCCCCTACGGCACTGCGTAGGATCCTACGGTCTTGGCGTGCATCCGTGCGTCGCTGCGGTCCGGTCCCAGGTCGACGGGCACGTGCACCTTCCGCCGACCACTGGCGACAACATCGATGTACTGTGGAGACCTCACGCCCCACGTGTTGAGCAATTCGGCGGTACGTCCACCCGGCCTCCCGCATGCCCACTATACGCCCTCGCTCAAAGTCCGTCAACTGCACATACGGTTCACGTCCACGCTGTCGCGGCATGCTACCAGTGTTAAAGACTGCGATGGAGCTCCGTATGCCACGGCAAACTGGCTGACACTGACGGCGGCGGTGCACAAATGCTGCGCAGCTAGCGCCATTCGACGGCCAACACCGCGGTTCCTGGTGTGTCCGCTGTGCCGTGCATGTGATCATTGCTTGTACAGCCCTCTCGCAGTGTCCGGAGCAAGTATGGTGGGTCTGACACACCGGTGTCAATGTGTTCTTTTTTCCATTTCCAGGAGTGTATATCAAAGTGTGCTGTTGAATTGCTTTAATGACAAAAGCAACTATCCCACACACCAACACCCGTTTAGTTAATGACCGCGTTGCTGCACAGCGGCGTGTTGGTCCACATCGCGACCCGATAGCAGGCGCGTGAGAGGGAAATGGAGGTTGCAGACCGAACGGTGGAGAAGGGGAGCATCTTCCTCGCCGTGTCTTGCGCTAGAGCTCTTGATTGGTAAGACTCCTTGTGTGGAACAGGGCATTGCAGTGGATGGTTTGTACCGTTAGCTACTAGGGGTGTGCTGTGCCATGAGTAACAGTTTAACCGAGCATTGTCGTCCGGCAGTTTGTTGTGTTTCTCGCATAGAAGATTTCTGCCAGGTAAGGTTTAAATTGGCTGCAGCTTAGTGAGGCGTATTTCATCATGATCTGCGTCCACCTCATCTGCCCAGCAGGCTTGTGTTGGATCTGGTTCAAAATGAGCTCTGAGCACTATGGGACTTAACATCTGAGGTCATCAGTCCCCTAGAACTTAGAACTACTTAAACCGAACTAACCTAAGGACATCACACACATCCATGCCCGAGGCAGGATTCGAACCTGCGACCGTAGCAGACGCGCTGTTCCGGACTGAAGCGCCTAGAACTGCTCGGCCACACCGGCCGGCGTTGGATCTGGTGAGCATCCATTTGTTATTTGAACCAGGACGTCTCTTTCTTTAGGTTTACTGTAGAATCATTCAACATATTCTCAGTTGGAATACAATCATGCTAATAAATTAAGGATAAATGCAGAATGTGGTGCCACACAACATGGCACTACACAAAAGTGGCGCTAATAGCACAGTCGCATAGGGAACACACACGACACAGGTCTGTAAGTCCACGGAATTGGTGATAAGTTGAGAGAACTGGCCCGAAACACATGTGCTACAAAACGCCACTGTTTCCTGCGCATGTACCCAGATATCAATATGAGATATGATCACCATGCGCACGTACACAGGCCGCACAACGGGTTGGCATACGCTGGATCAGGTGGTCGAGCAGCTGCTGAGGTATAGCCTCCCATTCTTGTACCAGTGCTTGTCGGCGCTCCTGAAGTGTCCTAGGGGTTTCAAGACGTGAGCGATACGTCGACCGAGAGCATCACAGAAGTGCTCGATGGGATTTAGGTCTGGAGAACAGGCAGGCCACTCCATTCACCTGATATCTTCTGTTTCAAGGTACTCCTCCATGAAGGCGGCTCGGGGGGGCCGTGCGTTGTCATCCATCAGAAGGAAGGTGGGACCCACAGCACCCCTGAAAAGGCGGACATACTGGTGCAAAATGACGTCCCAGTACACCTCACCTGTTAGAGTTCCTCTGTCAAAGACATGCAGGGGTGTACGTGCACCAATCATACTCCCATCCCATACCATCAAACCACGACCTCCCTTTCAAGGACATTAAGGGGTTGGTATCTAGTTCCTGGTTCACGCCAGATGAAATCCCAGCGAGAATCGCTGTTCAGACTATACCTGGACATAATCAGGGACCACTGTTCCAATGACCATGTACGGTGTTCTTGACACGAGGCTTTACGGGTTCTCCCGTGACCAGAGGTCAGTGGAATGCACCTTGCAGGTCTCCGGACGAAAAAACCATGTCCGTTCAGTCGTCTGTAGACTGTGTGTCTGGAGACAACTGTTCCAGTAGCTGCGGTAAGGTCCCGAGCAAGGCTACCTGCAGTACTCCGTGGCCGTCTCCGAACACTGATAGTGAGATATCGGTGTTCTTGTAGTGTTGTACACTGTGGACGTCCCGTACTGTAGCGCTTGGACACGTTTCTTGTCTGCTGGAATCGTTGCCATAATCTTGAGATCACACTTTGTGGCACACAGAGGGCCCGTACTACGACCTGCTGTGTCTGACCAGCCTTCAGTCGCCCTAGTATTCTACCCCTCATAACGTCACCAATATGTGTTCTTTGAGCCATTGTCAACGCACAGTCACCATTAGCACGTCTGAAAATGTCTGCACACTTACTCGTTGCACCGCAATCTGACATGCACCAACACACCTCTGCGTATGTGGACTGATGCCAGGGCCACCGTGCGACGACTGCAGGTCAAGTGCATAGCATGGTCATACCCCGAGGTGATTTAAATCCGCAAACCGCCCACCAGAGCGTTGTCTCACTATGTATCAGCATTATCCTTAATTTATGAGCATGACTGTATACAAAATATCCTTGGAACTGAGAATCAACATATCGACGGATCAGCAAGGTTTTAGAAAGCATCGCTCGTGCGAAACTCAGCTTGCCCTTTTCTCACATGATATACTGCGAACTATGGGTGAAGGGGAATGTCCGGAAAGCATTTGATGCAGTGCCCTTTGCAGGCTGTTAACGAAGGTACGGGCATATGGAATAAGTACACAGATATGTAAGTGGCTCGAAGACTTCTTAATTAATAGAACCCAGTACGTTGTCCTCGACGGCGAGTGTTCATTAGAGACGAAGGTATCGTTATGGGTGCGCCAGGGAAATGTGATTTGGCGGACAGGGTGGGCAGCAATCTGCTGTTGTTTGCTGATCAAGCTGTGGTGTACGGTAAGGTGTCGAAGTTGATTGATTATCGGAGGATTCAAGATAATTTATACAAAATTTCTAGTTGGTGTGATGAGTAGCAGCTAGTTTTACATTTGAAAAAAAAGTTGGTTAATGCGGATGGTTCAAATGGTTCAGATGGCTCTGAGCACTATGGGACTTAACTGCTGTGGTCATCAGTCCCCTAGAACTTAGAACTACTTAAACCTAACTAACCTAAGGACATCACACACATCCATGCCGGAGGCAGGATTCGAACCTGCGACCGTAGCGTAGGCAGAACAAACCTGTAATGTTCGGATACAGTATTAATAGTCTCCTACTTGACAGTCAGGTCTGGGCGTAACGTTACAAAGCGATATGAAATGGAACGAGCATTTGAGAACTGTGGTAGGGAAGGTGAATGGTCGATCTCGGTTTATTGGTAGAATTTTAGGAAATGGTGGTTCACCTGTAAAGGAGACCGCATATGAGACGCGGATGCAACCTGTTCTTGAGTGCTGGTCGAGTGTTTGGGATCCGTACCACATCGGATTGAGGGAAGACATCGAAACAATGCAGAGGTGAGCTGCTGGATTTGTTACCGGTAGGTTCGAACAAAACGTGTTAGGAAGATTCTTCAGGAACCCAAATGACAATTCGTGGAGGGAAAGCGACGTTATTTTCGAGAAATCACCGGCATTTGAAGCTGACTGCAGAACAATACTGTTGCAACTAACGTACGTTGCTCGTAAGGACAACGAAGATAAGACACGAGGAATTAAGGCTCATACCGAAGCATATAGACAGCTAGACAGTCGTTTTTCTCTCGCTCCATTTGAGAGTGCCACAGGAAAGGAAAAGACTGGTAGCGGCACAGGGTACCCTCCGCCACGTAACGTACGGTGAATTTCGGCGTACATATGCATATGTAAATGTACACTACTGGCCATTAAAATTGCTATACCAAGAAGAAATGCGGCTGATAAACGGTTATTCATGGGACAGTTATATTATATTAGAACTGACATGTGATTACATTTTCACGAAATTTGGGTGCATAGATCCTGACAAATCAGTACCCAGAACAAACACCTCTGGCCGTAATAATGGCCTTGATACACCTGGGCATTGAGTCAGCGCTTGGATGGCGTGTACGGGTACAGCTGCCCATGCAGCTTCAACACGATACCGCAGTTCATCAAGAGTAGTGACTGGCGTATTGTGACGAGCCAGTTGCTCGGCCACCATTGACCAGACGTTTTCAATTGGTGAGGGATCTGGAGAATGTGCTGGCCAGGGCAGCAGTCGAACATTTTCTGTGTCCAGAAAGGCCCGTACAGGACTTGCAACATGCGGTCGTGCATTATCCTGCTGAAATGTAGGGTTTCGCAGGGATCGAATGAAGGGTAGAGCCACGGGTCGTAACACATCTGAAGTGTAACGTCCACTGTTCAAAGTGCCGTCAATGGGAACAAGAGGTGACCGAGACGTGTAAACAATGGCACCCCATACCATCACGCCGGGTGATACGCCAGTATGGCTATGTCGATTACACGCTTCCAATGTACGTTCAGTCACCAAACACGGATGCGACCATCATGATGGTGTAAACAGAACCTGGATTCATCCGAAAAAAATGACATTTTGCCATTCGTGCACCCAGGTTCGTCGTTGAGTACACCATCGCAGGCGCTCCTGTCTGTGATGCAGCGTCGTGGGTAACCGCAGCCATGGTCTCCAAGATGATAGTCCATGCTGCTGCAAACGTCGTCGAACTGTTCGTGGAGATGGTTGTTGTCTTGCAAACGTCCCCAGCTGTTGACTCAGAGATCGAGACGTGGCTGCACGATCCGTTACAGCCATGCGGATAAGATGCCTGTCATCTCGACTGCTAGTGATACGAAGCCGTTGGGATCCAGCACGGCGTTCCGTATTCCCTTCTTGAACCCACCGATAAGCGAGCAGCAATGTCGCGATACGATAAGCCGCAATCGCGATAGGCTACAATCTGACCTTTATCAAAGTCGGAAACGTGATGGTACGCATTTCTCCTCCTTACACGAGGCATCACAACAACGTTTCACCAGGCAACGCCGGTCAACTGCTGTTTGTGTATGAGAAATCGACTGGAAACTTTCCTCATGTCAGCACGTTGTAGGTGTCGCCACCGGCGCCAAACTAGTGTGAAAGCTCTGAAAAGCTAATCATTTGCATATCACAGCATCTTATTCCTGTCGGTTAAATTTCGCGTCTGTAGCACGTCATCTTCGTGGTGTAACAATTTTAATGGGCAGTAGTGTAGACGTTAATGTAGTCATGTACGTGGTTGCGCTTTGGCGATCTTATAAGTATTTCCGTTGAACATTGTTTTAAATGGTTTTCGTGTGGTGAAATTAGTCTTGTGTATAAGCCAATCAGGTACTGATGTTATATAAACTGACGTATGTGTGGCACGGATTATCAAGTTCATTGTACAATTTGATCTATAATTATAATTGGCCAGCATTTCATGTGTTAAATTTCGTAGCGGCTACACTTCTTATGTATTTAATCCTCACATTACCAAGAGCGAGGGAGGGGCGCTTACTTTATACCCACCTCCTGAAAACATCGTTGTCTAGCCATGTACCCTATAATTTAAAATTAAATAAAAATATTTATTGTTTTTAATGATTTCTCAAGCTAGACTCCGTAACACTTCTAAATTTTTGTGTTAAGTTTTACTGAAAAATTTAGTCTTAGAAGAGAAAGTGAGTTTTCACAAGAAATATCATAGTCATATATTGAGGTTCAGTACCCCTCTTACACATCTACGTATCTTTAATAAGTGTGTTTAGAATGAAATTCAACGATAATTAACGAAATTTGTAGCTTTTTTTATTATTTATTTTTGTCATGGTCATAAAGTATCCCCCGTAACACTGTACACATTCTGGAAAACAAATTAATATTGTTAAGATTCTGCTAAAAGATATTCTCAGGTTTTGGACATTACTAATACTCCAGTAAATATTTACAAAGTATGTTGTTAATGAAAGCTAACGACAATGAATGAAAATTTTTAATTTTTTGTGGTGGGCATAACGTCCCAGCAGATGGTAGTACATGTTATGGCAATATGTTAATACACTGTTATTTCTAGGGTTAAATGTATGGTGTGTGTGTGACTTTCCTTTCTATTTGTTGTTGTCAACTGATCCACCACCTGTACAGAGCCGAGCTTATTGAATTGTTATTTCATTTGAACCCTGTTCGTACACTAATCTGGCTAGCAACCAAGTATTTAAAGATGTTACTGAAATGTGTTTCTATGTGCTTTTATTAGTTTAAAAACTGGTTTGATAATTCTAAATGCTTGCTTCAAGCTGTAACCTTAATGGTCAAGTTTGTTAAAATAACTTTTTTATTATTAAATTTAATTGATTTTGGATCCACTAACAGAAAAAAATGATTTTTTATTAATTTAAATTTGGGTGGTTCATAGTCTTCTGTTTGAAATTGTAATTAATAAACTGAAATATGTCACTTAAATGATTGTCTCCAATTTCCTTTGCGGAGACTTCTGGAAAACAAAAGCAATTATTGTATTAAAATTTGCTCTACTCAATCATAGTACCTACTGCTCCACTGTTCCACGGAGTTGTTACCATGGTAAAAATCCTTCACCATATCAGACTAACTATCTGAGGCGAACATTAAATGCAAATACTTATGTGAAAGTCATGTAATACGTATCTGCCTCCCTAAGACACAATTCTTCCACAGAAGCCTGGATTTTCCCTAAATGCATCAGGGCTGCTTCCTAACGTATTCTCCTCCATCCGAGGTAGCGCTTCTTCACTAATGACCTCCATCTCGCCGCGACATTAAACTCGAAACTTCTTGCTGTCTCCTGCAGAATATTAATGTCTTCATTATTAAACTTTTTGAAATACTGAACTCCAAAAGCGCTGTATTTCGTGTACTGCAGGAAGCCTCACATGGGCCTTTGTAACTACTTCATAACGTAAAACCATGAAAATCGTTAAAAAATTTATTTAAATTTATAGTTTAGGTAATATTTAATTCCAATCGTTAGTAATAGATTAGATTGAAGGAAATGCAGCCTAAAGTACAGAACGGCATAGCAGGAATGGCTAGAGGGCTTATGCAAAGTTGTAAAAGCAAACATGATTATAGAAAGGATAGATGCTGCCAATAGGAAAAACAAAGAAAGCTTTGGAAAAAAATGGAGAAGCAGCTCTGTGAACATCAGCAGCACAAATGACAAGCCAGTAGGCTACTGATGAATGAAGGATAGTGGGGAGATGGAAGGAATGTGTAGAAAGACAGGGCTAGGGAAGCGAACTTGAAAACAATATTGTAGAAAGTGAATATGAGATAGGAAATACTGTATATTGAGACCATGTACTGATGATGATACGTCTTTGAGCTGAAGTGTGAGCCTTACGTCAACATCGCAAAAGATTTCCTCTTGCTGTCTTGAGCATCTTCATCTGCAAACTATTTTCTTTGCAAGTATCACAACCTTACAAACGAAGAGAGTCACGTGATCGGAACGCCAATTATAAGAAGTTGTCTTCAGAAGGACTTAAGCAGTTACCGTATTCCAGGAGCACCACAGGGATAGAGGCACTGTCTCTTAGCAACGGAGACCCCGACATTGACGGTACCCACATGCTGCATTTACAGATGGTTGCAGAGTTGGTGTAGCCTCGTTGTAGACATCGGCGCTTCTTGTATTGGTAGAGCCCTAAAAATCTACATAGAAATATTTTTTCTACTTTTAATATTTTGTTTTATTAATTTGAGTAATAAACGACATGAGATACAAGTATTACAAATAAATCTACTCGAACATAAATATCCGAATGTATGTTTCTGTATCTTTTCTGGAAGAGAGCCTATTTGACTAACGAAACCTACGCTCGAGAGATAGAAGTCGATCATGGCAGACTATACTTGTTGACGTGTAAATCAGACTGAAAGTCCATTATAGAAGCATGCAACCATTACGAACGTAACTACTGGAAATAATTTAAAGAACCTGTGCAGTTGCTTAAAAACAGTCACTGGTTGTCCATGAATTACTTTGTTAACTGTCATGAAGCATTTCGGGTTTAACTCATCACCTGACAACCAATTATAAAGAGACAAAAGTAAAACATTTTAGCTTACAAGTTTTATAAGAAATTTGCGTTTCTGTAAAACTTGTAACACAACATCTGTTACTTTAGTCTCTTTATAATAGGTTATCAAATGATGGGTTGTACGTGTAATTCGTCATTACAGTTAACAAAGAGATTCAGAGAAAACCATCGACTTTTTTAAGTAACCACACAGCCTCTTTAAATTATTTTCAATAGTTATATATGTTTGCGTGACAGCAAAGCTTTTGGGTTGGCTTTAGTGTCTGAGGATACGGTTATAACAGCTAAATAAATGTGAGAACCGTATCGGTGAAAACTGCAGAAAGACAATGATTACTATTGTATGAAGAGTGCTTTTATTCCTGGGTGGACTAAGTCTTTTCACTTGTGTAGTGGACATAAATCTGTAGGCCGCTGGTATAACTTGGGCGCTGCCTAATATGTCCCAACCGTGCGGTTTGAGGCATCATGTCATAGACTGCGCGGCCCCTCCCGCCTGAGGTTCGAGTCCTCCCTCGGGCATGAGTGTGTGTGTTGTTCTTAGTATAAGTTAGTTTAAGTAGTGAGTAAGTCTAGGGACCGATGACCTAGCAGTTTGGTCTCTTAGGAATTCACACACATTTGAACATTTTTTATTATGTCGCAAAACGCCGCGCATAAAAATGGGATACATCTGGGGATCATAATTAGAGTTCTGTTGGTAATATAAAGGTATTATCAAGTATTTTGGATAACCCTTAGGCTATGGATCATTTTTATTCCGCAGAGAAGCTTGATCTTGGTTTCACTATCCTACGGCACAGGGTCAAAGTATGAATACTACACACTTCCTCGTGATTAAGCAAAAGTTGCTTTTTATTTGATGTGATGTACAGTGGCCTTAAGCCACTTACGAATGCATCATTAGTTCGTGCACGATTCTTTCGAAAACTCAAATGGTTTCAAATGGCTCTGAGCACCATGCGACTTAACTTCTGAGGTCATCAGTCGCCTAGAACTTAGAACTAATTAAATCTAACTAACCTAAGGACACCACACACATCCATGCCCGAGGCAGGATTCGAACCTGCGACCGTAGCAGTCGCACGGTTCCGGACTGAAGCGCCTGAACCTCTCGGCCACCACGACCGGCCACCGCAGCTAAATGATATACATTAAGTACAAGGGGATCGTAAGGTTATATCTCATTAACTGCATTATTGACTGTAGCTACTTGAAATAAGGATTCTTTGATTCCTTTTTTTTTACAATTTTTCGGCCGGCCGGTATGGCCGAGCTGTTCTAGGCGCTTCAGTTTGGAACCGCGTGACCGCTACGGTCGCACGTTCGAATCCTGCTTCGGGCATGGATGTGTGTGATGTCCTTAGGTTAGTTAGGTTTAAGTAGTCCTGTTCTAGGGGACTGATGACCTCAGATGTTACGTCCCATAGTGCTCAGAACCATTTGAACCATTTTTGAACAATTTTTCGTACCAATAGAGTTGCAGATTCCAAGAGGACTATGCATAGCAAAAGGCTGAAAATTTTATAGTACAACCCTGATCTCAGACAACTTTGAAAATATTCTTGATTTCTTTTTCCTTTCCGAGATACAGAGCTTCAAAGTTACCCGACTTCTACAAGTAAAATCCAGTATTGGACGAAATCTAAATAATAAATAACCGCAGACACTTACTCAAATTCAAACGAAACATTATCTAGGCATTTATCTAGAAATTCCATCTTCTCTTTTTCAATCATCGTTATCCGTTATCGAGAAACAATCCAAAATCTTGGTTTTTTGGTGCCAAAACCGTGCACCAGATACCGTAACGGCTATACTCAGGAAATGGGTGTAATATTTACGGTGTACTGCTAATATCCCTATCTCGAACAGCCTTAAAAGTTTTCATGACACCTTTGTGTATTTCCGAGATACAGAGGTTCAAAGCTATCCTACCTGTACACAAACACGTAAATTCCGCTCTGGGGTGTAAAATTAGTTTTGCGTTATTTCAATTTCACATAAGTAAACTATTAAACTTTTACCGACACATAAACGTGTCTTCATATAAGCGCTATGTCCTGCTGTGGCAGGGTAAAAAAGGGAACTAGCGTAAAAATTCTCCTATTGGAGCGCAAAAAAGGCGAACATGCTCCTGTATAATTAAAAGAGTCTGACTGAAAAGGATAGTACTAGATGCCTCACGCTACCTTCCTCAGCAGCTTTAAAAAATTTCCCAATAAAATTAGTTTACGAACATATTTGCGCTTCTTTATGCTGAGAGAGAGGAAGACACAGTTACAGTGGGAAAGCGGCGGAAAAGTAATAAATACTGGACAATGGTTGTGTTACAGAAATAGCGAAGGAGACAATGGCAGGGTGAGAGAAAGAGAGAGACAGTGTGGCAGTGGAACACAGTTGACAGTGACAGAACAGTGCAAGGAAAAGAGTGAAGGAGACAATGCCAAACGAAGAGGAAGCACAGTATCTATATTTACACGTGGTTGTTCAAACAGAGATATCAAACTCCTGAATCATGTTGTTCTCAGCAACATGGAAAGAAAATGGGGGCCTTTGCAACCTGTAGCACACAATCATGTTGGCGTATGATCAGTAGCAACCTTCTGTTCTGGATATACTAAGATTAAGCATATTACGATTTCTTCATCTCCAAGCCTTATTGGGAGACTTACATTTCTTCAACAGCTGCATAGGTAGGAATCTTACCAAATGTAGCCATAAATCATAATACCCGTAATCGGCAGTTCTCACCTTCACTTGTACAAGTAGTTGTCATTTTTTTCCATCCGTGTTTGGCAGGTCATGATAACAATGTTAAATAGGAAACACTTCCAAATGTTCTGCAAAATTACTTATGTATTTATTCGGTCATCAACCGGCTTCAGATTCATAGAGCATCTTCCGGTGACAATTGCATGAAAAAAATACTACTTTCCTATGTAAACCCTATGGAGGTATAATAGATGGAGTTGTCATGATGTCATAAACTTGAGCTGACGTCCGTCATGTCAGCTGCCCCAAACATTAGCTTCTGATGGAAGTGTTTAGATGAAAAATGCCACCTTGCGTCATTTACACATGTACAAATCGTTCTGATTATGGTCTAACCTATCATTCGTAAATGTACTCGTTCAAGTGATATTTTGTTTTATAGACATCGTTTCTCGTTGCGCTGATTAATGTTACTGTTGGCATATTGCTTTTATTTCTGTAATTTGACTTTAAAGTTTCTATCAGCCCAACCCGAAAGGCTCTCTGGGGGAAAGCTAGGAGAAGAAAAGACTGGAAACCGACCAAACATTGCAAAATACGTTCTCAGCATTTTGAGGAAGAGGACATTGACTGAACGTCAGTTTATGAAACTTTATTGAAGAAAATGGTGAATTACGAAAGCAGCTTCCTATCATCACATAGTTTTCTTCTCGGTTATTCGAAAATTACAACAAAAATAAAATTAGATTAAAGAGCCCAAATGTCCATTTAAGATATCCTCTGAAATTTCCTTCTTGACGCTGTATTATCCATGAAAGAACTGTAACACTTAGTATTTGAAATGACTGTTACGTGCACACGACAGAAATTAAGGGGAAAAAAAGCAAATAATCCCAGTCTGCCAATGTTTTGGGGCATAAAACATGGCGGCGCTGGCTTCAAAGAGATTTACAGCGAAAGTCTATAGTGGCATCTCTCCTTCTAACTCTCTACGTTACATCATTTTTTTGTCTTAGTATCTTCTGTATAAATAATATTTATGTAAGTTGTAAGACGTCGTGGTCTCCTGACCTTCAGTGCTTACATACTCCGGCCTCACAATCATGTTCCGCACATCAAGACGCTTCATTCGAACCCAAACTCGATAAGATAAAGTCAATGTTGTATGAATTCATGTGAACGATATGCAATTGACAAGTGAGCGGACTGTGGTTGAAATACTCGAGGCTGGCGTGCACACATACATTCCAAACACGATGGTGACAAAGGATTTTAGTTCGGCAGAGAGGCCGCACAGCGGGATGCCAGGCCCTTCAGAGGACGACCCAGCCCATGTCGGCCGGTGACTGCCCGTAGCGGACAGCATGGGCCCGAGTGAAAAGGGAGGACGACCCCGTGTTCGGTTTAAAAGCAAATGCCACTACATTGTGTGGGAGCGGCCAGCCTATGCATTCTTTACACATAGCACACAGTTTCAGAGATTTTCACAGGGAGACAGCAAACGCCAAGCTACAAGCATCCGGGTCGGTCACCTTAAACGAAACGCCATTCTCCCATTTTAGAAGAGCAATGCTGATTGGCAGACGATATTTCTGACGCCTTGAGCTGAAGGAATAATGGAAGAGACTGAAAGATATACCCCTTCATGTCTGGCATGGAGAGGCGCCGTTCTGTTGTCGCTCTTGGAGCGAGAACACGTAACGAGAGCGTGCGCGCTCGTACATGTACTCGAAAGAGCGCTGGAACAAGTCTCTCCTCAGTACTTCACTGGGAGAGCACCTCTGTCGAGAACGAATCAAAGGGTGACTCTATATTGAGTCCTTGCAATTAAGCGTTGCTCACTGTGTTGGCCAACACACTTATTGTGCGGTGTGAATGGTCAGAGCTATAGTTAAACGCCTGCGAGCGAATTTTGAGTGGCATTGCGGTGGACTCGTTACCTGACCAGTGTACCACGCCAATAGTTAGACTAGGGGCGAATAGGAATCCTTGACTTCATCAAGGCATAGGGAGAGTTTGATTGTCGAAGGTAAATCCAGATAGAACGAGAGTTATCTTATTTGTCAGCAGCGAGCGGCGCAGACAGCAGTCATCGCAGCTTACGGTATTGTGCGCTACAGCTATTGCGAGCCCCATATTTCCTCCACAACAGTACACTTCACTGAATTTCACACGTGACAGCCTCAACCGTACCTAGCAACATTCTAAAGGATAATTATTCAAGTTGAGTAGGCGCGCCTCTCACCCATTCTGTCAAGGCAACAAGCATCTTAAACTTTGTATAGAAATTTCATTAGCGAATTTTATCCTTGAAAAGTAACTTCACATTCCGAAAAGAACCAGGATGTAACTTGTTCAATTCATAACTAAAAGTGTCATTGTGATTTCTCAGAATTTTTGCAAAATAAATAATAACTTTCGTTAGTTTCTAGCACCACTCCAGTACCCAAGTATCCCACTAGTTACGTAAGAAATTTTGTGAATTTTTGTGTCATTTTCTTACAGCGGACGACTCCAGAAGATATTTATTGCTGAAAATTTTTCAGGCATTTCTATTTAGAACGTTAGGAGCGTCTGTCTGACTTCTGTAGTAGTTTGGGGGTGGAAATTGCGTCTTGCGGGAGCCACAGGGTAAAGGGTACATCTCAGTTTAATCCGTTGCGCAGAATAACAGAATAATAGATCCGCAAGCTCAAATGGCTCCAAGCACTATGGGACTGAACATCTGAGGTCATCAATCCCCTAGACTTAGAACTACTTAAAACTAACTAACCTAAGGACATCACACACATCCATGCCCGAGACAGGATTCGAACCTGCGATCGTAGCAACAGCGCGGTTCCGGACTGAAGCGCCTAGAACCACTCGACCACAGCGGCCGGCTGAGTCGCAAGTCATTTCATCGGTGTTTAACGACTTTCAGTTGTCACCTGAAAGTGGCCTAAGAAGACGAAAGCTGTTTCGTGACCAAATATATATAATTTCCCAGAAAATTAGAAACTGTTTCCTGTTTAGTATTAGTAGCTGATTCGAAATCTTAGATTTATTAAGCAAATGAATAGTTTTCTCTTTACATCGTATATTTTATACCGTATATAAACTGGAGCCGGCCGCTTTGGCCTAACGGCTGCAGGCTCTTTAGTCCGGAACCGCGCGCCTGCTACGGTCACAGGTTCGAATCCTGCCTCGGGCATGGATGTGTATGATGTCCTTAGGTTAGTTAGGTTTAAGTAGTTCTAAGTCTAGGGGACTGATGACCTCAGGTATTAAGTCCCATAGTGCTTGGAGCCATTTGAATTTTATAAACTGGGAAGGGGGTGGGAGGGAGTGTGAGCGTGAAATAACACGGGTATGGTTGTCCTATTTGAAGATGTGCTGCAGGTGAGGCCCGGATGTTGCAGCTAGAGGCGGTGATTGGAGGGGTGTAGATACATCTGGTAAGTCTGGTACAGTCAGGTTAGTAGTGATCACAGCAGAATGTTGCAGCGGTAACGAGTTTTGATCTTGGGATGATAATTGGTGCTAGACGCCTATCGGAGATTACACAAGAATTCAATTTTCAGGGGTCAGGAGCGCCTAGGTTGGATCTCCCGTATCGCAGAGACAACGTTTTCACACGTGCCAACAGCCACATAGGACGCTCACAAGTGTTTGACGAAGGGAAATTACTCACGTTTGCAGATCCATCCGGGGAGATCGGAGATTTTGTGTGGATCTCATCGCCGCCAATTTGAATGTGG
Source organism: Schistocerca cancellata (assembly GCF_023864275.1). Classification (NCBI taxonomy): domain Eukaryota; kingdom Metazoa; phylum Arthropoda; class Insecta; order Orthoptera; family Acrididae; genus Schistocerca; species Schistocerca cancellata. The sequence goes on from NC_064632.1 coordinate 247,805,852, forward strand.
GGCGTCAGGAACCCATTTTATCAGGACTCTGCGGAGACAAATACATGACATAGGCTTCATATGGCAACGACACTCCCATGTCCCAGTGCCTCGTCGTGACCTTCGGACACTCAGTTCTAATGCAGTTTCACGTGTCTAACTACTACACTAAGAATTGAAGTAATAAACGTGCAGTGGTGAGGCAGAACATTACAACTACCAGATTAATAGCTCGTTTAAACCATCTTTGTGAACAATTCAGCAACGATTCTGCATGAAATGTATTCGACAAGTGTTTCCAGATGTATATGGCTCCAGATATCTGCGCAGAAGGGAAGCAATTCCCATTATTACTGGCCGTTGATTTGTGGTCACACACTTGGCACCTGTTAACATCCCAGATTTCTTCCATCAGGCCCATGCCATTTCGGTGGCCAGGTCATCAATCTGAGCTCAACAAACCTCTGTAGAACGATTGTGGCCTTTTGACATTAAAAGTTATCCTGCTGAATGATGCTATCGATATAAGGGAAGACACCAAGCTTGAACGGATGCTGGTGGTCCGCTGTAACGTACACCTAGTCCACAACTGTCATGGTTACTTCCATTACTACCACTGTTCCCACAAAATTCTAGGAGAATGTGCTCCACAAAGCAATACTGCGCCACCGGCCTGCGTCCGTGCAGTGGTGCTTGTTTCGAAAGTCTGTTCACCTGGATGATGGCGTATCCGGACAGAAGACTCCACCTGGCGTAACAAGAAACGTAATTCATCTGATTAAGCTTTCCCGCAGTGGTAACACCGGTTCCCGTCAGATTGCCAAAGTTAAGCGCTTTCGGGCTGGGCTAGACCTTGGATGGGCGACCATCTGGTCTGCCGAGCGCTGTTGGCAGGCGGGGTGCACTCAGCCCTTGTGGGGCAAACTGAGGAGCTACTTTATTGAGAAGTAGCGGCTCCTGTGTCGTCAACTCACATACGGCCGGGAGAGCGGTGTGCTGACCACATGCCCCTCCATGTCCGTCCAGTGACGCCTGTGGGCTGAGGATGACACGGCGGCTGGACGGTACCGTTGGGTCTTCATGGCCTGTTCGGACGGAGTTTAGTTTTAAGCGACAAGTTTCCAATGTGTTTGGTCCTCTCCCGATGACGCTGCAACCATGACAGTCGATGGTCCAGTCCAGTAACATGAAAGGATCTGCTGCTGCAGAACGCTACATTCACCAACGACGTGCATAGAAACCTACACTAACACTGTATTCTGTGGACAGCTTCTGCCACAGATCGCCTCCTATCCTGTTTTAGCGAGCAGTCATTTCTCCGCCTTCACGTTATGTTATGAGGTGTGGAAGTCCAACACCTTGTGGCCGACTGGCGATTTCAGCGTCCTACTACCACTTTTTATAGATTCTCAATCGCGCAGCATGGGAACAGTCAACCAGCATCACTGTTTCCGAGAAGCTCGTTTCCAGGCTTGGCTCTGAGCACTATGGGACATGGGACTTAGCATCTCAGGTCATCAGTCCCCTAGAACTTAGAACTACTTAAACCTAACTAACCTAAGGACATCACACACATCCATGCCCGAGGCAGGACCGTAGCGGTCGCGCGGTTCCAGACTGAAGCACCTAGAACCGCTCGGCCACCAGCGGCCGGCCTCGTTTCCAGATTCCGGGTCATTAATAATATGGCGTTTGTCAGAGTGGTCTACGTGAACGGATTTTTCCATTCGCGGCCCGAATCGACACTATAATGGTTCCCCATTCGTCATTGCTCCCCTTATGTATTTCCCTTACCGCGTCACTTGCTCACAATGCAAGCAGGCACCATTCATTCTCGCGATAGATAGTGATCATGGCTTTTGTTTATCACCATAACATGGGTGGTTCAGGTGGCTCCTCGGTTTTTCACCGGCCATAGGGGACCCAAAAACCTGAGGATGGCTTTAACATAAGTCACAACCGGTTATAACAAACAAATGTTATTGCGAACTCGAGTGTTGTTTTAACCAGAGTATAGCACAGATGGCTGTGCTACACGGACAATGTTGTCTAAATTTATGCGTAATCATAATGTTTCCATTTCTCAGTGTATATTTGTTTGGGAACCAGCATTCCTACCCTCCATTTTGCAGCTGCTGCTAAATCTCCAGCGTCTATCCTTACCCACGTTCCAGACCCCACTTACAGAGTCGCGTAGCACTTGTTTCCCATACACGTGTCCCTGCTGGTGGCCGGAGGGCCACGCAGAAGCAGTAGCCACGTGCGCGCTGTGTTTTCTTTCCACGTGTCGCGCTTGCGCCCTGTTTGTTTTGGTTCGCGGTGACGGCCAAATGAGTCCAGCCTCCCCGCGGGCTGCCTGCATTCGGGCCAGGCGTCAAGGAAGGCGCAGCATCGTGGTTTCATTAACACTGTTTACCGCCACCCGCCGCACGATTTGTTCTCGTTTTTGTTTCCGGCGGTGGCCTGTGGTCGCCGCATCCCCGCGCTGACCCTCTGCCCTCGACTCACTCCACGGGGCGGCCTCTCACCAGGGACTTCGTCAGAAAATCTATTACATCATAGTTTTTGTAGCTCCATCATACGGACGTGGCTGCGGGAATCCGGCTGATATATAACTCGTAGGAAAAGGACGGCGACAGCCGTAATTTTTTCTAAACATATTTTATTATTTAAGCAAGCAGTTTCGACGCTTCATTAGCGTCCTCTTCAGGTCCCTACGCGCAAAACAAATGGAGGCTTTAAAAGATTGGCGCACATACACGCGATAAGCAAAATGAAGTGAACAGCGGTAGTAATGCGATGGTTGTGTTTGACGGTCAATAATGGAGGTAACGCACGTGTTTAGCTGGACTGTGCGTGTTCAGTACGGACTAGGCACCAGTGTAGGTTGTTTACGAGTAGTGCACGCTTCGTATTTGAATTCACAGGCCGCGGTCGACGTGCAATGAAAGACCTTGAAACGTCCCCTTAGAACAATTATACATGACTGTGCTTAAACTGACACACAATATTTTTAGCGCAACGCAATCTGAGTTTCAAAAATCCCTACAAAAGAATGGCCCTGACTAACATTAACCTATACCTTTCACAAATCACATATCTCACCAAAAATCTCGGTTACTCGAACTACTGCAAGCTGGAGCATCAGTAACCAAGACATCCAACTTATTGAATGTTTGAAGAGCAACTGTTTCGACAGTCATGACAGCCTACACAAAACATGGAAAGATATCATCGTGTAAACGTAATAGTGCGCGCGAATCAAAATTAAATGACAGACATCGTCGTGCGATAACACGAATTGTGTCAAAACAATAGAAAACTACGGCGGCTAAAGTGACTTCAGAGCTCAACAGCCATCTTCGTGACCACGTATCTATCGACACTGTCCGCCGAGAACTCCATAAAGCGAATATTCATGGACGAGCTGCCATACCGAAATCATTAACGACGAAAACCAACGCAAAGAAGCATAAAACATGGAGTCAGGACCGCTGATCAGTGAAAACACGTCTTATGGCCCGACGAATCATCAACGTTTTTTTTTTATTTCCAACATCCGGCCGGGCTTAGGGCTGGAGAACGCCAAAAGAACCATTCAGTCCTATTTGCTTGATTCCAACGATGAAGCACGGAAGTGGAAGGATAATGGTGTGGGCACTCATACAACATGTGATCAACAGTGTCCAGACACGTGGCTGAAAATGACTTACTAGTTCGTGGCGTCCTCCATCGGTAATGCTGAAATTCAATATGGTATTGGACCACCCTTAGCCTTGATGACAGCTTCCACTCTCGCAGGCATAGGTTCAAGCAGGTGCTGGAAGGTTTCTTGGGGAGTGGCAGCCCATTCTTCACGGACTGCCGCACTGGGGAGAGGTATCGATGTCGGTCGGTGAGGCCTGGCACGAAGTCGGTGTTCCAAAACATCCCAAAGGTGTTCAGTAGGATTCAGGTCAGGACTCTGTGCAGGCCAGTCCATTACAGGGATGTTATTGTCGTGTAACCACTCCGCCACAGACCGTGCATTATGAACGGGTGCTCGATCGTGTTGGAAGATGCAATCGCCCTCCCCGAATTGCTCTCGGAAGCAAGAACGTGCTTAAAACATCTATTTATTTATGCCATGTGATCTGATGGTACACAGTGCGTTCCAGATGTCGGAAAATATCAGTTAACATTGTTAACATATATTAACATATGGTATCCTAATGTATTACATTGCAAATATTGGTTATGTTTACTACACTCCAAATGCTCAATGTCTTCAATTTAACATAAATAGTAAGATTACTGTTCTAAGTATTCATTTATAGAGTAAAAACAGTGACACAACAAATATGACTTCACGGCTTTGCTTCGATGGACTTAACACCAGTGGGAAGATTGCTGAACAGTTGGAGGCCCATGTGGAAAGCACCCTTTTTACACAGTTGAGTGTTTGTACGTAAAACATGCACATCTGAGTTTTTCCTGGTGTTGTGTTTATGTATTTCATTATTTTTTACAACTCTGGAATCAGTTGGCACTATGTGGTTTCTGAAAAATTTTAGAGTCTCGAGGATGTATAGATAATGCAGTGTAAGGATTTCCAACTTTCTGAAGTTGGGTTTGCAGGAGTCTCTGGGTTTGCTCCCAGAAATAATCCTCATTGCTCTCTTCTGGATTTTGTATGTGCTCAGGGCAGTTGGAGAATTTCCCCAGAATATCACACCATATTTTTGATGGGCTTGTATGTAAGCGTAGTATGCACTGGTTAATGTTTACAGGCTAGCACATGATTTGAATACACTCAATGCATAGCAGCCAGTACTAATTCTGGCATTTATCTCTCCTGTATGTGTATTCCATTTCAGGTTATCTTGAACCAACGGACCCAGGAATTTGAAAACAGTCTCAGTATCTATTGGCTGGCTATTTACAGTGACAAGTGGCTGAGAGGAATTTGCATTTTGTGTTGCGTGAAAGTTCGTTGAAGCTGTCTTTTAGGTGTTGATAGTTAATCTGTTGATTTTAGCCCAGTTGCTGAGTTGTTCAGTGGCCAAGTTCACAACTTTTTGCACAGCCTTTGTATTCTCCCCTTTGAGAAGTACAGTTGTGTCATCAGCAAATAATATTGTTATGTGTGCCTCTAAATTCAGGCTCAAGTCATTAATATACAGGAGGAAAACTAGAGGTTCCAATACGGAGCCCTGTGGTACACCTTGTTTTATTACTCGGTAGGATTTCGGTTATTGAGTTGCTTTGTGTATTAATGTATTTCAATGCTGACTCTCTGCATCCGATTGGTTAGGAATGAAGCAATCCAATTGTTTGCAATTCCTCTGATACCATAGTGTTCTACTTTTTCCAGCAATATTTTGTGGTCAACAGTGTCAAAAGCCTTTGACAGATCCAGAAATATCGGGTTGTTTTTTTATCTAACAGATCTAATAGCGTATTTATGCAATCATATACTGCAGTTTCAGTTGATTTGTTGCTTCTGAACCCATGCTGAGCTAAACTTAGTTAATCTTTTTTTTTTCAATGAAGTCCATTAGTTTTTTATAATTTTTTTTCCAAAATGTTTAGAAAAGCAGCATGAGATTGAGACAGGTCTGTAGTTATTCATATCTTTATTATCACCTTTTTTTGAAGTCAGGAACTACTTTAGAGAGTTTCAGAGCTTCAGGGCTGGCTGGCTCTGAGCACTATGGGACTTAACATCTGAGGTCATCAGTCCCCTAGAACTTAGAACTACTTAAACCTAACTAACCTAAGGACATCACACACATCCATGCCCGAGGTAGGATTCGAACCTGCGACCGTAGCAGTATCGCGGTTCCGGACTGAAGCGCCTAGAACCGCACGGCCACCAAGGCCAGCTGAGCTTCAGGGAAAGTACCTGCCTGGAAAGAACAGTCACAGAGATGAGTTAATGGTTCAGAAATTGTGTGTACACAATTTTTATTACAGCTGCTGGGATACCATCAATTCAAGCTGAATATGAATTTTTTAACTCTCTGAGGGCTTTTGAAACATCATTTTCAGTGACTTTGGTAATGAAAATGGATTCTGAACATGCGTGTTATTTTTGGTTTCCTGGTTGGTAGTTTGTGTTAGGATTATTTTTTGACCAATTTTTCAGCTGTGCTCGTAAAGAATTTGTTGAAAGAGTTTACCACAACTTTGGGATTGTAGATTCACTGTTGAGTCTGATTTCTATGTTCGTGTGTGTAGCTTTCATTCCCCTCTTTCTCTTTTTATGATATTCCACATTGCTTTTACTTTATTGCTGGATTTGTCAATGTACTATTCATTTTGCTTCCTTCACATCAATGTAGGTCTGTGCTGTGATAGTGCCACGCAAAACAACAAGGGGTGCAAGCCCTCTCCATGCAAAATACGGCCGCACTATAACACCACCGCCGGCCTATGTGGCCGAGCGGTTCTGGGCGCTACAGTCTGGAACCTCGCGAACGCTACGGTCGCAGGTTCGAATCGTTCCTGGGGCATGGATGTGTGGGATGTCCTTAGGTTAGTTAGGTTTAAGTAATTCTACGTTCTAGGGGACTGATGACCTCAGAAGTTAAGTCCCATAGTGCTCAGAGCAATTTGAACCATAACAACACCGCCTCCGAATTCTACTGCTGACACTACACACGATGGCAGATAACGTTCACCGAGCATTCGCCATAACCTCATCCTGCCATCGGATCGCCACATTGTGTACCGTGATTCGTCATTCCACATAACGTTTTTGCACTGTTCAATCGTCCATTGTTTACGCTCCTTACACCAAGCGAGGCGTCGTTTGGCATTTACCGCCATTATGTGTGGCTTACGTGCAGCTGCTCGACCATGAAATCCAAGTTTTCTCACGTCCCGCATAACTGTTATAGTTCTTCCAGTGGATCCTGATGCAGTTTGGCATTCCTGTGTGATGGTCTGGATAGATGTCTGCCTATTACACATTTCGGCCCTCTTCAACTGTCGGCGGTCTCTGTCAGTCAACAGACGAAGTCGGCCTGTACGCTTTTGTGCTTTACGCGTCCCTTCACGTCTCCACTTCACTATCACATCGGAAACAGTGGACCTAGGGATGTTTATGAGTGTGGAAAACTCGCGTATAGACGTATGAAACAAGTGATACCAATTCACCTGACCACGTTCGAAGTCCGTGAGTTCCGTGGAGCACCCTTTCTGCTCTCTCACGATGTCTAATGACTACTAAGGTCGCTGGTATGGAGTAGGTGGCAGCACATTGCACATAATATGAAAAACGTACGTTTTTTGGGGTGACCGGATACTTCTGATCATTGTATTCGGCTGGTTTCATCATTACTCTCAAAGGCCGTGTTACAGCTAACGATCATGTGAACATTTTAGGTGATAAGGTGCACCCAATGATTCAAATTTTTTTCTCCAAAAATGATACCATATTTCAGGACGATAATGCACCCATTCAGACAGCCAGTAAAATGTTGGTATGAGGAACATGCAACTGAACTGCAGCGTCTTCCCTGGCCAGCACATTCCCCGGGCTTGAACATAATCGAACCCTTGTGGGCGGTATTGGAGTGCAGACTCCGGAGCAGATTTCTGTCTCTCTCGTCACTACGGGAATTAGAAGAGGGTCTGATCGAAGAGTGGCATAACACTCCACAAGGTAGTATTTTGCAATGTTAACCTTGTACTTGAAAACATGGTTTGTTATTATAATGTATTTCATATTACTGAGTGTAATTTCTGTTTGTTGTAGTCCTCATGGCCCTTCCTTAGGCGACTTGTTGGATTTAGCCTGTAACTGAAATTGTGTGCGCTTACCCTACAGGAACTTACGTGTGGGACATGTGTGTGTGCGTGTTTGTATTTGCGCACTCTCTTACTACGTGTTGAGGGGGTTATAGGGTACAGTTTAACGGTCCATATGCCATTTGGTGCATATCCCAATTACAGTGTCTATTAGCCCCTACGAAATATACCCCGATTTTTTTAAAAATCTTGTTCAAATTATTATTTAGTTATTCTCTTAAATAACCTTGTACATTGACTTTTTGTTAATGCTGGGATGGTTAACTTGAAATGTATGAGCGGGCCACTCCCATACTGAAGTTTCAGTAGTTGAATCGTTAATTGCCCCTTTAAATATAACTGCGTATGTTAATTTTTATCAAACTTGTTTTGCTGTTTGTTGGCTTCAAATGGCTCTGAGCACTATGGGACTTAACATCTGAGGTCATCAGTCCCCTAGAACTTGGAACTACTTAAACCTAACTAACCTAAGGACATCACACACATCCATGTCCGAGGAAGGATTCGAACCTGCGACCGTAGCGGTCGCGCGGTTCCAGACTGTAGCTCCTAGAATCGCTCAGCCATCCCGACCGGCTTGTATTTACAGCGGTTGACGCGTTGCTGCTCTGCTGGACCGGGCAAGGGACGCGTCTTCCTTCTGCTTCGGCGACCTTCCTGTCATCGCACGAGGCGTAAACGTTGGCAGGCCGCATGTGGTTCTGCGGATCTCCCGTTCCAGCCTCAAGTTGGGTAGTTCGTTGTTATTCTTTCGGTGGTTGTGGTAAATTCCTATGGGACCAAACTGCTGTGGTAATCGTCCCTAGTCTTACACACTACTCTAATCTAACTTAAACTAACTTATGCTAAGGACAACACACACAGCCATGGCCGAGGGACAACTCGAACACATCCGACGGGGGGAGGGGGGGGGACGTGAACCGTGGCGAGGCGCCAAGGACCGCGCGGCGTTATTCTTTTGGTATCAGAATCATAACACAGCGGGAAAGTCACCGGATAAGGATGTAATTGACTCAATATTTCTGTTATTGTAAGGCCCTTGCGGGCGTGTGATGAAAGTCTTTGGGCAAACTGAGTAGGGGGTTTCTCGATTCTTTACAAAATTAAAGGTATAATTATTATTACCATTTTAGTTATGTTTTAAGGGCCCGGCAGTTTATTTAAGTATTTAGCGTGATTTACGTGGAACAGGCTTATGGCCAATCAGTGAAGTACTATTGTTACTTCGGTTTCAGATATGGGTAACCTTTTGGCAGCTTGGTCGTATCTTGTCCATATGAGAGCAAAATAACCAGAGGAGGTGTATGCATTTTAACGTTTCTTATTTAACGTTTTTTGAATTTATATTATAGTCCCGTTGTCGCATTTGCTCACAGTTGCGGTGACAGAGGACCGCAGGGTGTTTATTTAATTAATTAACTGTTCGTAGTCAGGCCACCATTCTGTTCCGCAGTTGATATTTTTAAGTATTATTTGTAATTTTATGTATAATGAAAATGTTCCATACATTATGAATTTAAATTAAAAGTCTTAACTATTTGTACGTATTTCGCATGGATCTTGGTAACTGTCAGTTGCGTCATGACTGAATTGTTATTAAATAAAAATTATTGTTCGGGAATTATAAATGACGCATCGAGTTGGGCCATCCTTCCACGTGCTTTCCTTAAATTAATCCCGATCGATGTTCTTGGTCTCAAGGTGCCGTACATTGTACTGGATATCGCGAACTTTATTAATTCTACGCGTAGGTGCCAAACGTTTCACAACAGCGAAAACAATTACCGCTTTCAATAACGCGACTGTTATGTCTACACTTATACAGATCATTAGCGTCAAGGAACTTCCTGTTACATTAAAGCTGTTTGCCGCACCAAGACTCGCAACTGTAATCTTGCCTTCTACAAGCACAACACTTTTCGACTGAGTTATCCGGATAAAACACGCACACACACACACACACACTCTCTCTATCTCTCTCTCTCTCTCTCTCTCTCTCTCTTTTCATACCGTACCTGTCCCCTACTTTCCAAACGTCACAGAAGTGCTGGTTCACTTTTTCTCCTGCATGCAGAATTTCCGTCACAACTGGAAAGCAGGAGTGAGGTACTGGCAGAAATGAAGTTGTCAGGACGGGTTCTGCCTTGATATCTCAGGAGCTTTGTTGCCAGATTTTAATTTGATTCCTAAAGTTAAACGCTATACCTTTGCCTGGCACTTAGGGCATTTGCCATTTTTTCTCGCTAAACTCAAGGGTAATTGCACCTTTCATCTATGGGTAGTGTCTTTGATTATGCATCCACGGTCCCAGGTTCAAAACGTGCTGCCGTTTAAAGTTTGATTAATAATCAACTTTGGCGGCCGAAGACTTTCCGCATAAGAAGTCACCCTCATTCTGCCAACGGCTTTGCCAAAGACGGCGGAGGAGTTGACAGAGGTTCAGGGCACTCTCTTGTCTTTGGGGTAGCAAACTATCCCTAAATGCGGAAGAATCAGCAATGATCAACGGCACGAGGATGCAGAAGGCAATGAAAACCACTGCATTAAAGACACATAACGTATATCCATAGGGCATGTGGCCTGCGATTGAAAAAGCGTCGCGATGATCTCCCTATTGGCAAAAGATTCCGGAATAGTCCCATTCGGATCTCCGGAAGGGGACTGCCAAGCGGGAGGTGACCATGAGAAAAGTGTTGAATAAGCAACGAAAGGATAACGCTCTATGATTCGGGGCATGGAATGTCAGAAGCTTTAACGTGGTTGGGAAGCTAGAAAATCAGAAAATGGAAATGCAAAGGCTCTATCTTGATATAGTAGGGGTCAGTGAAGTGAAATGGAAAGAAGACAAGGATTTATGTTCAGATTAGTGTAGAATAATGTCAACAGCAGTAGAAAATAGTATAACGAGAGCAAGATTCATTATGAATAGGAAGCTAGGGCAGAGAGTATGTTACTGTGAAGAGTTTAGTGATAGGGTCGATGTTATCATAATCGACAGGAAACCAACAACGACAACGACAGTTTAGGTATACATGCCAACGTCGCAAGCTGAAGATGAAGAGATAGAGAAAGCATGCGAGGATATTTAAAGGTTAATACAGTACGTAAAGGGAGATGAAAATATAATAGCCATGTGGGACTGAAACGCAGTTGTAGGGGAAGGAGTAGCAGAAATAGTTACAGGAGAACATGGGCTAGGGACAAGGAAAGAGGCAGGAGAAAGTTTGAGCTCTGCAATGAATTTCAGCTAGCAATAGCAAATGCTCTGTTCAAGAATCACAACAGGGAGAGGTATATTTGGAAAAGGCCGGGTGATACGGGGAGATTTCAGTTAGATTACATCGTAGTCAGACAGAGATTCCGAAATCAGGCACTGGATTGTAAAGCGTATCGAGGAGCAGATATAGACTCAGATCACAATTTAGCAGTGATGAAGAGCAGGCTGAAGCTCAAGAGATCAGTCAGGAGGAATCAATATGCAAAGAAGTGGGACACGGAGGTACTAACGAATGACGAGATGCGCTTGAAATTCTCTGAGGCTATAGACACAGCAATAAGGAACAGCTCAGTAGCTGGTGCAGTTGAAGAGGAATCGACATCTCTAAAAAGGGCAGTCACAGAAGCTCGAAAGAAAAACGCTGGTACAAAAAGGGTAACTGCGAAGAAACCATGGGTAACGAAAGAAATACTTCAGCTGATCGTCAAAAGAAGTAAGTTCAGGGAAAAGGTTAAAAGAGTACATGCTCAGGGAAATTCAGGAATGCAGAAATACAAGTGGCTGAAGAATGAAAGGAAACTAAGACGAAATGGCTGCAGGAAAAATGTGAAGAAATAGAAAAAGAAATGATAGTTGGAAGGAATGGCTCATGACATAGGAAAATCAAAATAACCTTCGGTGAAATTAAAAGCGTGGGTGGTAACATTAAGAGTGCAACGGGGATTCCGCTGTTAAATGCAGAGGAGAGAGCGGATAGCTGAAAAGAGTACGTTACAGGCCTCTATGAGGGGGAAGATTTGTCTGATGTAATAGAAGAAGAAACAGTAGTTGATTTAAATGAGGTAGGGGATCCAGTATTAGAACCAGAATTTAAGAGAGCTTTGGAGGACTTCAAATGAGGCAGAAAGGATGGATAAGATTCCATCAGAATTTCTAAAATCATTGGGGGAATTGGCAACAGAACGGCTATTCACGTTGGTTTGTAGAATGGATGAGTCTGGCGACATACCATTTAACTTTCTGTAAAATGTCACCCGCACAATTCCGAAGACTGCAAGAGCTGACAAGTGCGAAAAGTATCGCACAATCAGCTTAACAGCCCATCCATTCCAGTTGCTGACAAAAATAGTACACAGAAGATTGGAAAAGAAAATTCCGGACGTGTTAGACGACGATCAGTTTGGTTTTAGGAAAGGCAAGCGAACCAGAAAAGCAATTCTGACGTTGCTGCTGATAATGGATTCAAGACGACAAAAAAATTAAGACACGTTCATAAGATCTGTCAACCATGAAAAAGCGTTCGACGTTGTCAAATCGCTCAAGATGTTCGAAATTCTGAAAAAAATGGGGTAAGCTATAGGGAAAGATGGGCAATATACAGTATGTTAAAGAACCAAGAAGGAACAAGATGGTATTGGGGGTCGGGGGGGGGGGGGGGGGGGAGGGACGACTTGGCCTTCATATTTCTATTAAATCAGGGGGTGACGAGGAGGCTGGTATGAGAAAGTGAACTCTGACCTCTCTCCTTTCCGCAGGAGCCTGTCTCTCATGTCATTCAGTACACAGCAACTTTTACGATGTATATAATCCCTACATATAAAAGGCATCGTCCTGATTGACTAACTATCACCATCCTCAAGCCCAAACCGCTAAGGATAGAAACTTGAAATTTGAAGAAGGTGTGAATCTCATATTGTAGGCGTCGTTTAAGCAGTTACTTTAAATTCCAACCCTAAGGGAGTGAAATAAGGGATGAAGGTTTTTGTAAAAAGAAATGTCGCTATCAAAGAAATTTTGAAGCTACACTCCTGGAAATGGAAAAAAGAATACATTGACACCGGTGTGTCAGACCCACCATACTTGCTCCGGACACTGCGAGAGGGCTGTACAAGCAATGATCACACGCACGGCACAGCGGACACACCAGGAACCGCGGTGTTGGCCGTCAAATGGCGCTAGCTGCGCAGTATTTGTGCACCGCCGCCGTCAGTGTCAGCCAGTTTGCCGTGGCATACGGAGCTCCATCGCAGTCTTTAACACTGGTAGCATGCCGCGACAGCGTGGACGTGAACCGTATGTGCAGTAGACGGACTTTGAGCGAGGGCATATAGTGGGCATGCGGGAGGCCGGGTGGACGTACCGTCGAATTGCTCAACACGTGGGGCGTGAGGTCTCCACAGTACATCGATGTTGTCGCCAGTGGTCGGCGGAAGGTGCACGTGCCCGTCGACCTGGGACCGGACCGCAGCGACGCACGGATGCACGCAAAGACCGTAGGATCCTACGCAGTGCCGTAGGGGACCGCACCGCCACTTCCCAGCAAATTAGGGACACTGTTGCTCCTGGGGTATCGGCGAGGACCATTCGCAACCGTCTCCATGAAGCTGGGCTACGGTCCCGCACACCGTTAGGCCGTCTTCCGCTCACGCCCCAACATCGTGCAGCCCGCCTCCAGTGGTGTCGCGACAGGCGTGAATGGAGGGACGAATGGAGACGTGTCGTCTTCAGCGATGAGAGTCGCTTCTGCCTTGGTGCCAATGATGGTCGTATGCGTGTTTGGCGCCGTGCAGGTGAGCGCCACAATCAGGACTGCATACGACCGAGGCACACAGGGCCAACACCCGGCATCATGGTGTGGGGAGCGATCTCCTACACTGGCCGTACACCACTGGTGATCGTCGAGGGGACACTGAATAGTGCACGGTACATCCAAACCGTCATCGAACCCATCGTTCTACCATTCCTAGGCCGGCAAGGGAACTTGCTGTTCCAACAGGACAATGCACGTCCGCATGTATCCCGTGCCACCCAACGTGCTCTAGAAGGTGTAAGTCAACTACCCTGGCCAGCAAGATCTCCGGATCTGTCCCCCATTGAGCATGTTTGGGACTGGATGAAGCGTCGTCTCACGCGGTCTGCACGTCCAGCACGAACGCTGGTCCAACTGAGGCGCCAGGTGGAAATGGCATGGCAAGCCGTTCCACAGGACTACATCCAGCATCTCTACGATCGTCTCCATGGGAGAATAGCAGCGTGCATTGCTGCGAAAGGTGGATATAAACTGTACTAGTGCCGACATTGTGCATGCTCTGTTGCCTGTGTCTATGTGCCTGTGGTTCTGTCAGTGTGATCATGTGATGTATCTGACCCCAGGAATGTGTCAATAAAGTTTCCCCTTCCTGGGACAATGAATTCACGGTGTTCTTATTTCAATTTCGAGGAGTGTAGATCCACAAAAATTTGTACTAGGTTTCTTGCCAGAAATAAAGAAATACGCGATTCAGCATTTTTTTGGAAATTCGTACTAGTTTTCTTGGTCAGAAATAAAGAAATACGTGATTCAGCATTTTTATATGGCTGTGAAATAGTGGGTGAAAGTTTTTTTTTTAATATATTGTAAGGCGTCCGGATTTTGGACTCCTTACATGTCGGGTGCCTCAGTTTTACGGGTCGTTTATAGTGTTGCAAGAAACTGGTTTTGCAACATGGGACGGGTTTTGTGTGTATATTTCACTTGTTTGAGTTTTAACACACGTTACATCAAGAGTGACGACAATAACTCCCTTTCGTAAATTTGCATGTTTATGTTAGGAAGAGACAGAGTGGAAGCATCAGTGGAGGGGGAGCCAGTTTTAGTTAGCCACGCTGTGACACAATGGCCTGCAGAGCCGCAGTCTAGTCAAGATCAAGCGAAGGTGGTGGGCACGACAGGGAACTGGGGGAAGAACAGTGTATCATGTGATTGGCGTTTGAGGATGATGGAGTGTTAATCAGTAATCCCAAGTATGTGAGTGGTTCGAAGACTTCCTAAGTAATAGAACTCAGTACGTTGTCCTCGATGGTGAGTATTCATCGGAGGTGAGGGTATCATCTGGAGTGCCCCAGGGAAGTGTGGTAGGTCCGCTGTTGTTTTCTATCTACATAAATGATCTTTTGGATAGGGTGAATAGCAAAGTGCGGCAGTTTGCTGATGATGCTGTGGTGTACAGGAAGGTGTCGTCGTTGAGTGACTGTAGGAGGATACAAGATGACTTGGACAGGAGTTGTGATTGGTGTAAAGAATGGCAGCTAACTCTAAATATAGATAAATGTAAATTAATGCAGATGAATAGGAAAAATAATCCCGTAATCAGAATGAGATTTTCACTCTGCAGCGGAGTGTGCGCTGATATGAAACTTCCTGGCAGATTAAAACTGTGTGCCCGACCGAGACTCGAACTCGGGACCTTTGCCTTTCGCGGGCAAGTGCTCTACCAACTGAGCTACCGAAGCACGACTCACGCTCGGTACTCACAATTTTACTTCTGCCAGTATCTCGTCTCCTACCTTCCAAACTTTACAGAAGCTCTCCTGCGAACCTTGCAGAACTAGCACTCCTGAAAGAAAGGATATGGCGGAGACATGGCTTAGCCACAGCCTGGGGGATGTTTCCCGCATGAGATTTTCACTCTGCAGCGGAGTGTGCGCTGATATGAAACTTCCTGGCAGATTAAAACTGTGTGCCCGACCGAGACTCGAACTCGGGACCTTTGCCTTTCGCGGGCAAGTGCTCTACCAACTGAGCTACCGAAGCACGACACACGCTCGGTACTCACAATTTTACTTCTGCCAGTATCTCGTCTCCTACCTTCCAAACTTTACAGAAGCTCTCCTGCGAACCTTGCAGAACTAGCACTCCTGAAAGAAAGGATATGGCGGAGACATGGCTTAGCCACAGCCTGGGGGATGTTTCCCGCATGAGATTTTCACTCTGCAGCGGAGTGTGCGCTGATATGAAACTTCCTGGCAGATTAAAACTGTGTGCCCGACCGAGACTCGAACTCGGGACCTTTGCCTTTCGCGGGCAAGTGCTCTACCAACTGAGCTACCGAAGCACGACTCACGCTCGGTACTCACAATTTTACTTCTGCCAGTATCTCGTCTCCTACCTTCCAAACTTTACAGAAGCTCTCCTGCGAACCTTGCAGAACTAGCACTCCTGAAAGAAAGGATATGGCGGAGTCGTGCTTCGGTAGCTCAGTTGGTAGAGCACTTGCCCGCGAAAGGCAAAGGTCCCGAGTTCGAGTCTCGGTCGGGCACACAGTTTTAATCTGCCAGGAAGTTTCAATCCCGTAATGTTTGAATACTCCATTAGTAGTGTAGCGCTTAACACAGTCACGTCGATTAAATATTTGGGCGTAACATTGCAGAGCGATATGAAGTGGAACAAGCATGTAATGGCAGTTGTGGGGAAGGCAGACAGTCGTCTTCGGTTCATTGGTAGAATTTTGGGAAGATGTGGTTCATCTGTAAAGGAGACCGCTTATAAAACACAAATACGACCTATTCTTGAGTACTGCTCGAGCGTTTGGGATACCTATCAACTCGGATTGAGGGAGGACATAGAAGCAATTCAGAGGCGGGCTGCTAGATTTGTTACTGGTAGGTTTGATCATCACGCGAGTGTTACGGAAATGCTTCAGGAACTCGGGTGGGAGTCTATAGAGGAAAGGAGGCGTTCTTTTCGTGAAACGCTACTGGGGAAATATAGAGAACCAGCATTTGAGGCTGACTGCAGTACAATTTTACTGCCGCCAACTTACATTTCGCGGAAAGACCACAAAGATAAGATAAGAGAGATTAGGGCTCGTACAGAGGCATATAGGCAGTCATTTTTCCCTAGTTCTGTTTGGGAGTGGAACAAGGAGAGAAGATGCTAGTTGTCGTACGAGGTACCCTCCGCCACGTACCGTATGGTGGATTGCGGAGTATGTATGTAGATGCAGATGAAGGGGGGCTGGGCTGAGGGGGGAGGCAGACATTTCTGTTCACTTCAAAGCCAGCCATTTATATGACACTCTACTTATTAAGCCATTTACTGACTGCGCTGCCATGGCTACTAGAAATGTAAAAGCGACTGCCATTGGCTGTTTCATCCAGTGTCCAACCCCATAGTAGAGGGAACGGAAGCTAGTCTGAGGAGACGCAGTTACCCAGCACGATAGGCGCTTTGTCTTGAGAGATCGTCGAGTGCGGTCGGAGGGCATTCCTCTCTGACGTGGCGACATGCAAAGCAGATATATTGATGTGAACACTTTGTTCACCCGGCTCTAAAATTCAGTCAAGAGCTGGCTGAATTCTTTTCGTAAATCTGCTTAGTGGAGAACGAAGAAAGCCAGTATAGTCAAAGTCTTACGAGAACAGCGAGGGCAGAGTAACACACTGTGCGCTAACCTTTACCATGTGCTCAGCCATAAAAGCCTTTCTCTTCATGAAAAAATAGGGCATTTACGGTAACATGGAATCAGCCGGGCTCAGTATAGGATTTAGATAGACTTACAGATCCGATGACACACGGCAACAGCCAATCCGACGACGCTGTGCAACACAAGGTAAAGAACGCAGCACGACAAGAAATGTAAATGTCGTGTCACAGGCCAATCCTTACTCCAGTGATACGAAACTCAAAGAAGGAAAACCCGTATTTCCCGAAATTAGCGTATTTCCTTCATGCGCTCGATAGCCACGTTTGGTTAACATTTGTGGGGAAAGAATAAAATTTGTTAGTGCCCGTAACATTGTTCAGCTCGACATTAGGATAGTTTTCCGCCAGAGAGTCTTTCTCTCAAAATAATTTACTATACTTAATTTTGTGATATTACTGATCATTTATATTTTATGTTATTTGAGAAATTTAAAACCGGGATACCCTTGTCTGAACAGTCGATACCTGACATTGCTCTTGTGCATTGTAATGGTCCAACATGTGCAAAAGTGATTCCAAAATATACAATTACAGGGAATAGTTGTTGTTTATTCTAAGATAGAGGTCCCTGTCCTACCTCACTGGAATATTTTAGGAACACTGATGGCAACTATTCTTCTGAAGTCTAAACCCTTGGTGAGTAATAGCACGTTTCCTCACAGGTCGGGTTCAAACCGCGTTATGCTCGCTAAGTGGAATCGTGGACACAAAGCAAATATAACACTCACTCACTACCAACCACAGGCGTGTTTATAATATGATGATCAAAGAACTGCAAGGTATTTTTAAAGCTATATCTATAAAAATTGGTATTTGACTTATGAGCTGCAAGAAACTTGAAGCTTGGACAGGGTGTGGATGTTATAAAGCGGCATCTTTTAAGATCGGAATGTCCAAAATTCCACGCCTAAGGGAGTAACATTAGGATGGAAGACCTTCGAAAGTATGTCGCTATTAATGGAATTTTGAAGCTAGAACTACAAAAAATAAAAAATAAATGTTTCAGTATTTTTGAAAATTCAACCACTAAGGGGGGAGGGGGGGGGGGTAAAATAGTAGAAGAAAGTTTATTTGAAAATAGATCATTATTAAAGAACTATTGAAGGATTTTTAAGGATGTATCTATGACTATGGGTATTTGACTTTTCAGTTGGAAATAAAAAATACATTTTTCATTGTTTCTGGAAATTCAACTCCTAACGGAGTGCAATATGAGATAAAATTTGTCAAGAAAGTATTTCGTTAGAAAAAAAAATGGTTCAAATGGCTCTGAGCACTATGGGACTTAACTTCTGAGGTCATCAGTCCCCTAGAACTTAGAACTACTTAAACCTAACTAACCTAAGGATATCACACACATCCATGCCCGAGGCAGGATTGGAACCTGCGTCCGTAACGGTCGCGCAGTTCCAGACTGTAGCGCCTAGAACCGTTCGGCCACTCCGGCCGGCTGGTTCGCTACATTAAAATATTTTTAAAGCCAAATTTATGCAAACTGATACGTCACTTCTTGGTTACACATAGAGAAATATTTGTTAGGGGATGAATGTTGCTATGGAAATTGCTCCACAAGTACACAAAACGCGTGATTGACAAAAACTTTGGACTCCAGCTACCAGAATTGCTTTTTGGTGAGAATTACATTCGGAAAACACTATGCTTACGTGGCCTTAACTATCCTGGAAAGCTTACAAGGTCTTGCAGTTTGTGAACAACATAAAAATTCGATTAAATAAAATTTTTAAAAAAATCTCTTTTGCCCATGCAGTCTACGTTAGCGGAGCAGCGGGCACTAAGCCAGTGAATTACAAGCGGTGTGGTTGTAATAGTATGGTATTCTGCCTTACGGCAGGTCTTGTCATGCGTTAAGCCTCTTCCCCTTTTATCTGTCCATAACCAGTCTTTTCATTTCTGAATATTTGTCTCCTTTGATATTGTCCAGCATTTGATATCTTCTTTTTCCTCTTCCCCTTTTTCCCTCCACCATTCCTTCTATTCCTTCCTTCACTAAACAGTCCCTCCTCAAACAATGTCCAGTCTAGTTCCGTTTTCTCTTTCTGATGACTTTCAGCATGTTTCTTTCTTCTCCAACTCTTCTTAATACTTCTTCATTCCTTAGTCGGTCTTCCCATTTCACTTTATCCATTCTTCTCCATACCCACGTCTCCAGTGCCTCCGATCTTCTTTCATCTTCCTTCCTCAATGTCCAGGTCTCTGCACCACATAGTGTGTAAGTAGGCTGTATAGGTTTTTTTATTGGTAACGCCACGTAGTGCTCTGTATTAAAATCACTGGCTGTGCTGTGTGCAGTCTGTGGCTGGTTTGCATTGTTGTTGGCTTTTGTAGTGTTGGGATGTTGGCTGTTAACAGCGCATAGCGTTGGGCAGTTGGAGGTGAGCCGCCAGCAGTGGTGGATGTGGGGAGAGAAATGGCGGAATTTTGAGAGCGGATAATCTGGACGTGTGTCCATCAGAGACAGTAAATTTGTAAGACTGGATGCCATGAACAGCTATATATATTATGACTTTTGAACACTATTAAGGTAAATACATTGTTTGTTCTCTATCAAAATCTTTCATTTGCTAACTATGCCTAACAGTAGTTAGTGCCTTCAGTAGTTTGAATCTTTTATTTAGCTGGCAGTAGTGGCGCTCGCTGTATTACAGTAGTTCGAGTAATGAAGATTTTTGTGAGGTAAGTGATTTGTGAAAGGTATAGGTTAATGTTAGTCAGGGCCATTCTTTTGTAGGGATTGTTGAAAGTCATATTGCGCTGCGCCAAAAAAATATTGTGTGTCAGTTTAGTGTTGATCAGAATAGGTAAAGAGCGAAATGTCTGAGTACGTTCAGTTCTGCTCAGCTGTTTGAAAATCAAATAATGTAAGAGGTTTATCAGCACAGTAATTCATTAAGTTTTCTAAGGGGACGTTTCACATGTCGACCCTTAGCCGAGGATACCTCACTGGAATCTTCTGATTTTTTCTTGTAGTTTCTGTAATTAGTGTAGCTATTGTTTATTGCTAGCGTGTAATTATAGAGAGAATTTCCTTTGTAGTTGTAATTTTTCATTGTTGTACAGTAAAACAGTTGTGGCATGCATGTAGATTTGCACCAAGTATTTCGCAGCTGCGCTTGCAATTAACTACATATTATTTTCAGTGCTATATTAATGTGTTCTCTTGTTTTTGCTCTTCAAATTGTACTTTTCTGTGTTATCGTGTGAAATATTGTGACAATAATGGCGTGTGAAAAACGTAATACTAGGCTCCAAAGTAAACTGAGAAATGACAGTGAAGACGAAAACAGTGTGTTAGCGCCACCGAGTGATGAATTAACTGATGTTCAAAGTAGTAATTTGGTAACTGTGCATAGCGAAATGGAGCGGGCTGCAAATAATGGTGTAGATAGTAAAACAATTAGTGAACAGGGAAGCATTATCGATCGACCGGTCGGCAACAGCTCGCCTCAGGATTCCGAAATGACAGGACACAATCTTGCAAATACTGTAGATTCAGGTTTTGCGTCCTCACCGTTTTCTCAAATAAGTCAAGACACATTTTCTGCTTTTCAAAATGCGAATATTGCCGGTTCAAATGCACTGCCGAATAGCACTGAGAAACATGTTGCAGACACCAGTGCATTGTTAGTACACTTAATGCAACAAATGGGACAAAGGCTACAAAAGTTAGACACAACGCTTGAACAAAATCAGAAACAAATGCGACAAAATCTTCAAAAGTTAGACACAATGGAACAAAATCTTCAAAAGTTAGACACGATGGAACAAAATCAGAGACAAACACAGCAAGAGCTTCAAAAGTTAGACACAATGGAACAAAATCTTCGAAAGTTAGACACCACGCTTGAACAAACACGTGAAGGTTTAACTGCTGAGATACTTAAAATCGAATCGAAATGTCAAAAATTCTGTAATGACGTAAAAACACAAATTTGTGAGCATTTCCAATCTATTTTTTCGCGTCATGAAAATGCATTACAGAATCACGAAGCAGCCATAGAAGAACTGCGAACTATTGTTCATGAAAATCACGACACCTTGCACGCTAAAATTGACTCAGTTACATCTACCGATTCGGTTACGCAACTTGCGAAAACTCAGGAAAACTTAAAGGACACAGTAGATACGATTTCAACAGAAATGGACACTCTGAAACTTGGTTCAGAAAAACACACAGAGGAAATAATTTCACTATCAGATAAAGTAGCCGAACTTTCAGATCAGTTCACTAACTTATCTTCAAAGGTAGATGATGATCTGAATGACACAAGACCTGTAGCCTTCACTGACACTCAAGAGTTTGAACAAATTAGAAAATTCAAACAAAATCAAAATCAAATCAATACACGGTACAAAAGAGAAACCCGGGAAGTACAAGATCAGTTGGCACAAGTAATACAAGAATTACATATTTCAGAGGACACTCGCGCTCCAATATGGGAAGAGGGACATAGAAATGCGGAACAACCACAAAATAATAACACAGGACACTTCGGAAATTATGAAAGAAATTGGCCAGGCGCATTGAATTTTGAGATGGAACCGCCGAAACGAAGTAACAATGAGCGATGTGCGACTCGCCGACACGATGATTTTGACTATGAGCTGTTCATTACTACACGTAAATTCAAAACATTTAAGAATTCTGGCAACGACATTCATCCACAAGCATGGCTTCATCAATTCTCTCATTGTTTTCCTCCCAACTGGTCACTGGAGCACAGATTAGAATTTATGTGTGGCTATTTAGAGAATGAACCAGCTGTAAGAATGCAATCGGTCATTCACGATTGTCACAGTAAAGGAGAATTTTATCATGCCTTCCTCTCAGTGTATTGGTCTCAAGCTACACAAGACCGAGTAAAACATAGCATCATAATGATGAAACATTTCGAACAATCTGAATTTTCCACTCTTGTGAAATATTTTGAAGACATGTTGCACAAGAATCAGTACCTGTCAAATCCATACAGCCCCTCAGAACTCATCCGCATTTGCTTAATCAAATTGCCTGAACATTTACGACATATTATTTTGGCACGACGTTGCAAAGACGACATTGAAGCTTTTCAGGGACTGTTACAAGAACTGGAAATTGACACTGACAATCGCCAAACGCGAAAACAGGAGCACAAAAATTACAGGTCGCATCTGTCACACTTCCGCGATGACAGAAATAATACACGACAAGGCTATTCTTACAACGTAAATCGTGACCAAAACAGACACCACCTGTATGACAACTGTTAGCAGAGTAGAAATAATTACAGGGAATGATCACCTCTCCGCGGTAGTGACTATCACAGAGACAATCAGAGAAACAGACAATATGGGAACCAAAATAATTACTATCAAGGGAGACAGAATAACTTTAGACGCAACAGTCCAGCGCGCAATTACGATTCAGGGAGAAATTCTCCACCACATGACCGACAAGAAAGAAACTATGGAATCTACCGACATGACAACAGACGATATGATCGTAATGACAGACCTGAATTGCACCAAAACTGGCGGGATTCAAACAGGGCAGGGCCCTCTCGACAAGGTGAATTTGTAGAAGTTAGATCTCCAAATCCCAATAATGACGTGCACCAACAAAGAGACAATAGGCAATGACTCACACCGCTGGCAGCCACAAAGCGTATTTATGAAGCTGACGACGCAGCTGCCGTGGCTAGTAATTACGTAAAAATGGAAGAAATTAGGGACATCTTACTCAAGGAACACGACATAAAACATAACAACATTGCATATTCTGTGATTCACATTACTGTAAATGACGTAAAATTTATGGCAGTACTTGACTCTGGCAGTCCCATTTCAGTAATTAGTGAAACAGCTTTTAGCAAATGCAACAAATCGAACGATTGCCCCACACTTCCGTTACGTAAGATTAAATTACAAAGTGCAATCGTTGAAAAAAGTGTAGATGTACGCCAACAAACCAACTTAGAATTCTTTTGTCAAAGCCATAGCTTCTCTATAAACTTTCTTATTGTTCCATTATTGTCGACAGAAATTATATTGGGAGTAGACTTTTTGAATGAATACAAGGCAACCTTAAACTTTCACGATGCTGAAATAAGTTTAGAGAAAGAAGGTAAGTCAATAGCTTTGAAATTTGAAGATTGGCTCTCAAACCATCGTCTTTACCTTCTGTCTTTACCTTCTGTTAGACAACAGTTCGGAATTATCCACGGATTTAGACACTAACAATCACTCTGCAAGTACTGACAGGGATGATATCGATGGCGTATTTGATACTAATGAGTTAATTCAGAATAAAATTCAAACAATTGAGAATTGTAATGACACTGACAGGCAGGACCTTTTTGAGATTTTACAAGCACATTCCACAAAACAGGAACAATCAAGGGATTTCAATACCAATTTCGTGTTCATGAGGATACTAATTTTTTTGTTAGACCATACGTAATTCCAGCACATTATAGGGATCGTGTTAGAACAGAAATACTATCTATGCTTGACGAGGGCATTATTGAGCCTGCAGTAACCTCATACAACAATCCATTACATGTTGTTGAGAAGAAAAATGGATCGATCAGGCTTGTCTTAGAAACAGACAGGCCGCAAACGTTGGAAGAACTTCGTCAAAATTTTAATGAAGCAAAAGTGTTGTCTTCTATTGATCTCAGATCCAGCTCTTATCAGATCGAACTTCATCCAGAATGTAGAAAATACACAGTTTTTCTTTGTTTCGGCATTTGTTATCAGTTTCGGAAACTTCCTTTTGGTGTGAACATTTCTTCAGCAGCATTCATTCGCGGGCTAAACTTCATATTACCTGAGTTCTTAAAACGTCACATCACCTTATATGTGGGCGATATTCTGATAGCAGAAGCCTCATGGGAACAACATAATCGCATCCTTAACAGCGTGTTACATATTTTTGCAGAATCTGGAATTACAGTTAACTTGGAAAAGTCTGAATTCGGTAGGTCAAAGGTGAGGTTTTTGTGACATATTATTACTTCGGAAGGCATTCAGCCGGATCCTGAAAAGTTAGAAGCAATGAGAGCCATTCCAGTTCCATCCACAAAAAAACAAGCCTGCAGTTTTCTGGGTCTCGTAAATTTTTACCGTCGTTTTCTGAATATGCAAATTCTACTTACACCAAAACTTTGTTCTCACACTGGAAAAAATACTATTTGGAACTGGTACGAACAAGCACAGTTGTAATTCAATTCTTTGAAAGAATCGCTACTTAACGCGCCAATACTAGCTCATCCAGGTCTGTCACAAGGTTTCTGCTTTAGCACGGATTCTTCTAAAGTCGGTCTTGGTGCCCATTTATTTCAAGAAACCACAGAAAATGACACTACTGTTCAGAAAACCATTGCTTTTGCTAGCCGAGTGCTAACAAAATCTGAAAAAAATTATTCCGTTACTGAATTAGAAGTTTTAACTATCGTTTGGTCATTTAACAAATTCCGTTTCTTTCTTTCTGGTAAGCACGTAAAAGTATACAGTGATCATCGTGCATTACAGTTTCTTATGTCTTCAAAATTAAATCATGACAGGTTAAAACGTTGGGCATTGTTTCTGTAAGAATTCCACTTCACAATAGTCTACATTCCCGGCAAGGAGAAAATTGTTGCGGACGCACTGTCACGCGCACCAGCTGGGCTTGAGAAAAGTAACACAGAAGGCAACCTCGAGAAAAATTTCAGTATTCTTTACATTCAGAAAGTCACCTTTGGAAACTTCGTCACCACATCTTTAAAGAACATTGCTCATGAACAAGATAAAGATCCGATTTGGAAAGACATCAAAAGTAAATGGCATGAAAAGACACACACTCAGATTCGGCATTATTATCTGGTTAGAAACAACATGCTGTTCAAACGCTGCACTGTTGATGACAAGCTATGGGTACTTTGCATTCCAGACGATTTTGTTAATAAGCTCATTTGGTACATTCATTTCAGCTACGCACATTTTGGTCCACGAAAATGTTATCATATTCTTCGAACGACTTGTTATTTTAACAATATGGAAAAGAGAATTCGAAGAGTCTTGTCTATTTGTAAACTTTGTCAAAAGGCGAAACCATCTACTATCTCCCATCGTGCCCCGTTGTTTCCTATCATTCCTTCTAAATTAAAAGAATTCGCTGCTGTTCATCTCTTGGGACCGCTTGTCAGAACATCTAATGGATTTTCGTACGTTCTAGTCGCTGTTGAACTTACTTCAAAATCTGTTTCTTTCACACCGTTACGTAAAGCCACTGGACGGTCTGTATCCAACGCCTTTGTTAAAAATTTCTTACGTGAAGTTGGACACGTTAGAAAAGTAATTTCAGATAACGGATCGCAATTCAGATCTGCTGTTTGGTCATGCATGCTTCGGAATCATAAAATCAAACGTGTTTTTATTTCATTGTACTCACCACATTGTAACCCGTCTGAACGGATTATGAAAGAATTCAATAAGCTTTGCAGACTTTATTGTCACAGAAAGCATCAGCATTGGGACAGATATTTACACTTATTTCAAAATGTGCTGAATGAAATGCCTCATGACTCCACTGCTTTACCACCTACTCTTGTACTGAAGAATGAAGAACCACCAAACAAAATCAGAGAGCTTGTACCTTTTCCGAATACCCGTAAACTTCGACACAAAGACATAATTGATTTGGCCATTAAAAATATAAATTCTGCTGCAGACAAAAGGAGAAAACTACACGGTAAAACAAATGCAAATAAACTATATATTGGTCAGAAAGTTCTCATTAAAGCTCATTCATTGTCACATAAGAAGAAACACTTCAGTCACAAATTCTTCCTGGTTTACAATGGACCTTACAGAATCCGACGTATACCACATGATAATTGCGTTGAAGTTGAAACTCTGCGTACTAGGAAGAGTAAAGGTTTACATCACATTTCACATGTAAAACCGTTTCTTGAATGATAATCTGCTTTTTAACTTAGTCTTTGCTATAAAATTTTTCACTTCACATTACTAGTACTCTTTGTCACAATTATAATCTGTTAACATGCAACTATGTTTTAAAGTTACCTATCCAGTCAAGAACCTAGGGGACTTAGACAAGTAATTACGAATGCATTGTTATAGTGAACAGACGACACAGTGTTGTTATTTGTACATTCTTCCTTGTTACTTGCACGATTACGTAACGAATATATGGCTTACATACTTAGAACAAAATACTGTTAATGAGATTTTAATGCAACATTTTGGTTTACTTGAAAAGACATTCTTTATTTGAAGTACTTTATGTGAGATTATCGATGACTTAGTATTTGGTTTCTTTGACAGCTACACGATTATATCATGACGCTACTAATATGTGACACGATTTACATTGTTGCTTTTGCGGTGTATCTGTTTTATATCTGCACGGTTTTTCTGAATTCTTCTGGAAAGTAAAACATGTTTTAGTAGTAACTTTTGTGGTATAGCTACAATGAGACAGCCTTTTTCGTAGCATAACAATACATTACAGTATAGTACTTCCTTGATCAGGTACTGTACGTAATAACTACGATGTATATACGCATAGCATTTCACTTTTGTTTATTACGAGGTAAGTACATTGACTTCTACAGACCTTTGCTTACGGACGACGATAATTACTACACTTAGCACATTTTTACCGTTAAGTAGTGACAGAGATTATCTTACAACAAGACGCACAGTTTAGCGCTGTAGTACACGTATTTGAGTGATTGATTTTGTACTTAAAACATTTATTTTTAAAGATTTTTGAATTACAATGATACAAAGGTTTTCTGTGATACATTTCATTCCATTGCTGTAATCTGTAACACCTGAGGGTATAATTACATTAATCCTCAGGGGGGTACACGCTTACTTTGTGTATCTTGTGTCTGGCAAGCAAAAGGAGCCCTAGCTAATATGGTATTTGCTTATACAACTTTACACGTCAGTACCATATTTCTCTAACACATAAATTACGCAGCTATCTGATTATTTGACAGAGAAACAAACATCTTTTTACTACGTCAGTGACACATATTTACGCAATTACACAGTTGGATAACTTCACACTTATGAAATTGTATTTTGTCTGCATTGTGTGAACTGTTCATACTTTTTCGGAACCATTGTGATACTATGAGAGCTTTGAATAATGTATTTGGTATGGGATCATGATTTTTAAAGTACGTTTGAGGTAGATGACACTATTGAAATGAGCAGAGAATTTTTCTAGGTTTTGAAATTATTGCAGAAAGCTGCGACGTTTTTGAGATTTGTCTGAGTTTTTATGATGTTATTATTATGATGACAATGTGTATTATGCTGTTGAGGTATGTTTATGATCAATAAGCTGATGCTATATGAGGATTTTGATTATGCTATGTAGTTATTATGTTGAAATATTGAAGAAGTGTCGATGAATATGTATATGTGTAATAAGGTAAGGAATAATGAGTAGTGGTTAGGGACTCTGACTTGTGAAAAAGGATGTTTGAAACCAAGAATTGTACTTTAAGAGTTATGAAATGTGTGTAAATGCGTGAATGTATCACAATGCCGGCGAAAATATTTTGGACACTGTTATATTTATAAGATTTTGTTTCTACAGATTTGTAACGAAAATATTGCGACCTGTGAAATCTTATTTGTATCAAACTGTCATTGTAGTGGAAACCGATGTAAATATTTCGGTAAGGAAGGTAGGTCACCTTGACGTAATCCACTGTAAGCACCCAGCTGCACGACAGTCGCCTGGAAAAAAGCCATTAGTGTGTGCCTTTCAGAGGCACAGGTGGAGAAAAAAAAAAGAGGCCATTATCCTCGCTATTGACATTCCTTTGTAGAAAGCATCGCAAATACGATACGCTCGTTACTTGGAAACATATGATTATATTGTGGAGCGCATACTTTATGCTACTTACTGAAATGCTTATAAACTGATGGGAAATATTCTTACATCTGGATACCTGATTATGACAACTGTCTTTCTAGTTGAGAGATTTTTTACTGACTTATGAAATGCCACATGGCTTTTGAATGATGTTTTTATGCTTTGTACATAGTTGCTTATTTCATTTGATATCTGGTTTCCAGCTGTGTTACAGCATTGGTTTTATAAAATAAAATTAAATGCATTTGCTAATGTGAACACTTTCTGTCAACAGATCTATTAAATAATAATTTTATGATCCACGTTCTTCGAAAAAGGAGCACTTGGAAATGAAAGAACAATAAGAAGGGATTAATAACAGTTACTGCATACATAATTTTCTTTTTAAATACTTGGTAATTTTTTGGTAGAATAACTTCTTGTGGTGCACCACTTTAATTACATAGACATTAAGATGTGAATAGATATTTCCCTTCTTTGCATAGTTGTCTTTAGTGTAATACTTTTTCTGCTTGAGCTTTGTCATGTTTAGACATAAGTTATTGCATTTGCTGCTGCTGTTTGCCAGGCATAGTGCTACTCAATTTCACTTTGTATTACTCTATTAAGCTAGTTTTACTACTGATTTATTTTTCTTGTTGCTGCACATTGGCTCATATTAGTTGTAATGTTGCATTTGCTTTGGTAATTTAGATATACTGCTGCTTGCTTAGCCAATTTGCATAATTTGTCATTGCTGTTTGCTGTTGCCTCGTCCCTTAGTTTATGCATCTGAGCTCAGTAGATTTAAGTTAGCTTAAGAGGGGGTAGACTACATAAGAGAATAAGTTGCGATGAATTGGAAGAAATGCATTGAGAAGTTATAAGAAAAAGTACAGAAAGGAGGTATACATAGGACTTTTTGGGAATAATGATGAACGAAGGGAGTTCTCCAAGAAAAAAGGTTTCGTTTGCAAAATACTGCAGTACCAAATGTTACACTGAAAACGAACCCTGTCCTTTCCTTTTGTGTTATCCCCCTATGTGTTTGTGTACTCTTGCGTATTTGTGTTTTTCCTGTCTTTATGTGTTTAGCTAATAAGATTTACGTAGTAGAATTTTTCTGATAATATGTTATTTACTTTGTAAAGATGTTTATATATTATTTATTCTGTTTTGTTTTAATTTTCATGTTTCAAAAGTTATTCTGGTCTTTTATGTATTTACTTATGTCATAATTCCTGTAACACTGATGTATATGTTAGTTCGATTCTTTTGTAAAGCCTGTATTACTACAAATGTTATCTGTACTATTATGTTCTTTAATTATCTATTTTGTACCTTTGTAATTGTATTCTTATGTTGTAACTTTATAATTGTATAGACACCAGTTCTTCAAAGTAAATTTCATTTCACCGCACACGTTTCTGTTGGTCATACTATATGCACAATATGTGAAAAAGAAGAGGACTGTTAGTGCTTGCACGTGTGTTAATAATTCAGCAAGGGACTGGTTAACAGCATTGCTGGTTCTAAGAACAATTCGAAAAACTTTATGAGTGCACAAGTGGTGGATTATGGACTTGCTATATTGTCCGCAAGACTCTTCGATGGTGATTGTGCACCTGCACAGTCGCAACAGATGGCTTCTGACCGTCTCTACAAGGACTACAGTGGGTCTGCATCTTTGATGGCCCACTAATACCATTATTTCTACAAGGACTACAGTGGGTCTGCATCTTTGATGGCCCACCAATACCATTATTTCTACAAGGACTGCAGTGGGTCTGCACCTCTGGTGGCCCACCAATACCATAATCTCTATCTGGACTACAGTGGGTCTGCTCTGTGATTACCTACCTACCAATATTCTTTGACTGACTCTGCTGTAGGTTTGCTCTGTTGTGGCCCATTACCTGTCTGCATGTCAAGAGTCAGCACTGTCTTTCTGTTGGAAGGACAACACTACTTCTTCAAGACCACTTCTGTGTGCATTTTCTTTTATTGCTAAGACTTTGAGAAAAACACTGCAATTTTGCTCTAATGAATGATCAGGACTTTCTTTATGGACTGTGAGAAAATTTTAGCTTTTGACCAACATTGTATCAATAAGTGTGTGCATTTGATTTCTTTGTTATTGTAATTGTGAAAAATTTTTAACAAATATGTATTGGCCAGTGCCGAAAACAATTTGTAAAATTTTTGTGGGGAGCATGGGGGCTATGTAAGTAGGCTGTATAAGTTTTTTTATTGGTAACGCCACGTAGCGCTCTGTATTAAAATCACTGGCTGTGCTGTGTTCAGTCTGTGGCTGGTTTGCATTGTTGTTGGCTGTTGTAGTGTTGGGCTGTTGGCTGTTAACAGCGCATAGCGTTGGGCAGTTGGAGGTGAGCCGCCAGCAGTGGTGGATGTGGGGAGAGAAATGGCGGAATTTTGAGAGCAGATGATCTGGACGTGTGTCCATCAGAGACAGTAAATTTGTAAGACTAGATGCCATGAACAGCTATATATATTATGACTTTTGAACACTATTAAGGTAAATACATTGTTTGTTCTCTATCAAAATCTTTCATTTGCTAACTATGCCTAACAGTAGTTAGTGCCTTCAGTAGTTTGAATCTTTTATATAGCTGGCAGTAGTGGCGCTCGCTGTATTACAGTAGTTCGAGTAATGAAGATTTTTGTGAGGTAAGTGATTTGTGAAAGGTATAGGTTAATGTTAGTCAGGGTCATTCTTTTGTAGGGATTGTTGAAAGTCAGATTGCGTTGCGCTAAAAACATTTTGTGTGTCTGTTTAGTGTTGATCAGAATAGGTAAAGAGCGAAATGTCTGAGTACGTTCAGTTCTGCTCAGCTGTTTGAACATCAAATAATGTAAGAGGTTTATCAGCACAGTAATTCATTAATTTTTCTAAGGGGACGTTTCAAGTGCAACGCTCCAGATGTAACATTTGGCTAGTCTTTTCCTCAGATCTTTGTTTAGTGGTCCACAAAGTAATTTCTGTTTCCTCTTGAATCCTTCTTTGCCACTGGTATTCCTTTCCTAATTTCTGTTGAGATATACATACAATCCATTATTACACTTGACGGACCCAGGTGAGGCATAAAGCTTTGTGATGTGTAGTGATCAAGGGTGCATGAGTGGGCCTTCGGTCCCAAAAGCCCTTATCGATGATGTTTAGTTTACTGGTTTGGACGCTGACACTTGTTGATGGCCCAGAATTGAAATCGGCAGCAATATGCGGAAGGGTTGCACTTTTTTAACGCTGAACGATTCTCCTCAGTCGTCGTTGATCCCGTTCTTACAGGATCTGTTTCCGGCCGCAGTGATGTCGGAGATTTGATGTTTTACGGGATTCCTGATATTCACGGTACAGTCGTGGACTGGCCGTACGAGAATATCCCCACTTAATCGGTACCTCGGAGATGCTGTGTCCCATCGCTGGTGCGCCAACTGTAAAACCACGTTTAAACCCACTTAAATCTTGATGACCTGCCATTGAAGCAGCAATAACCGACCTAACAATTGCGCCAGTCACCTGTTGTCTTATATAGGCGTTGCCGACCGCAGCGCCGTATTCTGCCTGTTTACATATCTCTGTATTTGAATATGCATGTCTATACAGTTTCTTTGGCGCTTCAGTGTATAACATTTGGTGTGACTTTATCTGGTGATTATTCTCGTTATATTTCATGAGAAATTTTAAAAAATCAATTTCACGTCGATTTTGAGCTGTTTTACACAGTTTGCCGTAATATTTTGATGCAATATTGTAAATATTTCCTACACTTTTTATTTCAGTACACACCTTAGATGTTTTATGTTTATACATATAAATATATTTATATAAATCTGTGGTGTTAACTGTCAAAAATTACAGGAAATATTTACAATATTGTATCAAATAATTATGCCAAACTGTATAAAATAGCACAGAATCCACGCGAAATCGATATTTTAGAATTTCACGCAAAGTATAACGAGAACAGTCATCACATATAGTCACACCTGATGTTATATATACGTCCGGACAATGCAGACGTACTTGAAAATGGAATTCTTCCGAAACAGCTGTCGCAATAATCAATCAATGTTTTAAGCAGTGATACTGGATCCTTACTTACAATTTCAGATCTCCTCTACAACAAAGGATTACATTAAAGAGCAATAATTACGTACCAAGTATAACAACTACCGTGCTGCTCATTAATCTTTCTTCACGTAACCACCGTTATATCTCGCATTCTCGCAACAAGTCACGCAAAAGCGGGGTACACCACAGGCCTGATTTCCATTCTGATTTCCTTCTACGCCCCAATATAATTAATAAAAACTTCTTTTCCGCATTCCGTCGGATCCACTTTAATAAATCACGCTCCACAGGAAAAGGAAACAAGGCGCCCGGCGGTTATTAATACTTGTGCCGGGCGGCAAATCTCGTTAAAACTCCAATCCAAGGCGGCGGCCGCGGCCGCTGTGACCGATATCGGGAAGCCCATTACGAGCTCTCATTAAAACCAGGCCGGTGGCGGGGCAGGGGGCGGGGGGGGTGGTGGCGGGGTCGGGAACGGGGGCCTGCCTCCGCTGCCATTTAAAACACCGCGTCTTCCCGGGACCACTCCACTAAGACGCGAGACAAGGAGGGGAATGTCAACGCGGGACGGAATACGGGCCGATTGGCAACGGAGCTCACTTTTGGACGCCTTGTGTTTGCCAGTAACGCTTAATTTGAGATCATTTGACTTTTTACGGTAAACTGAAGCCAGGAAAGGCTTTCGGCATCAGAAAATGTCACAGGAGAAAACTTCACTCGGCGAAAAAGAACAAGGCAGCTTTTACAGAAACTTCTTGGGACGGATAAAAGACATAGGCTCTTTTACGTTAAAGCGATTTAATGATAAGAAATCTTCTCCAATGCCTCTGTGTTTGTCTTTTTTTTCCAACACCGAAGTGTTTTATTTCTTTTCAAGAGAGAGCTTCAGAAGCTTTGTCGCGGAGCGTCTTTTTAAGTGGCAGCTCTTTGAATTAGAGCGTTCTTATTTTCACGAGCATTCGCAACAGAATGGAATGGTTCTCTTATTCGTTTTTATTCATGTAATTTATGTGATTTTCTCGAAGGCAAGCACCAACAACACAGCAACACCGGAAAAGGTACCAATTAACGAAATGCATACCGCGTAGTAGAAGCAATACATAATCAGATTTGTCGACGGTGATGTACGAAGTGGTCCACATCCACAGCTGAGTGGTCACAGAAGATGACTGCCATGTGGAGAACTCACGTTCGATTCCCGGCGCTGCCAGGGAATTGTTTCATGGTGGAAGGAGTGGAACGGGTAGCACCCACCCTAGTGAGGCCAAGTGACAAGCTACTTAACTGAGAAGCTGCGGCTCAACGTGACGAAAGCTCAGAATAGCAGGCAGTGCGGTATACTGATGCCGTGAGCCTGCATACCAGATCCAAATGACACCACTGGCAGAGAATGATACGACGGTCGGTGGTTATCGATGGGCCCACGAAGTCTTGTGCATGGAGTTTCGTAATACAAAATACGAAAACAAGGTGTAACCGGTATAAGTGCAGATATTTCTATAGGTGACACCTTAATATGCACACACACTCGTGTGTTGGCTGTTTTTTTCTCTGCATCAAGCAGTCTTCGCACAGACATGTCACAAACTTCACGAACTGATATTTTCTACGTGGTTGTAGCTGCACCACTAAGTGGACTACGCCTGTCGGTATAGACTAGCCATTTTGCGTCCACGTATCCACAATTAAACACGTGAGATGCTCCGCTCTTGCCACATACACTTGGAGGTACTAACCAACCTAAAAATATACGACTTGTAATAGCTATAACAAGTAGGCTGCAAATGACATAAATACTGATGTAATGCTGTTCAGTACAACGTCCTCGATCACTAGTAGAAATACACTCTAATAAAGAAGAAAACAAGAGAAAAACCACGGCACGAAAAAAATTTTTCGAATGGGAAAATGACATCGTTGGATCTGATCTACATCTATAGCCAAACAGAAGATTATAGTTTCAGTAAATTTGAATGATTTATTCAGGAGAAAGCGTTTCATAAATTGAGCAAGTCAATAACTTGTTTGGTATCCTCTGGTCCATATGCAAGGAGGTATACAGCTTGACGTTGGTAGAGAGAGTTGTCGGATGACTTCCTGAGGGATTCTGCCCAGATGGCACGTTGGCTTGTCAAAATCCCGAGCTGGTTGGAGGGTTCTGCCAAATAATGCTCAGAAAGATCTCAGTCAAATGTTTAAATGTGTGTGAATTCCTAAGGGACCAAATTGCTTAGGTCTTCGGTCCCTATACTTACCCACTACTTCAACTAACTTATACTAAGAACAACACACACACCCATGCCCGAGGGAGGACTCGAATCTCCGGCGGGAGGGTCCGCGCAGTCCGTGACATGACGCCTCAAACCGTGCGCGATCCCAATCGGGGAGAGGTGTGGCGACGTTGTTGGCCAAGGTACGGTTTGTCAAGCACGAAGACAAACAGCCGAAACTCTCGCCTTGTGCTGTCGGGCATTATCTCGCTGAAACGTGAGCCTAAGATGGCTTTCCATGAAGGGCAACAAAGCTGGTCGTAGAATATCGTCGACGTACCGCTGGACTGTAAGGGAGCCGCGTGTGACGACCAAAGGGGTCCTGCTGTGAAAAGCAATTGGCAACCCAGACCACAACTCCTGGTCGTCAGGCTGTACAGTGGGAGACAGACGGGGTGGTCCGCCACAGCTGCCTGGGGTGTCTCTAGACACACGTTCGCTGATCATCGGGGCTCATTTCGAAGCAGGACCAATCACTGAAGACAATTCTACTACAGTCAATGAGATTCAATGAGATTCTAGGCCGAAAACGTGTCTGGAAGCGCCCCAGACAGAGGTGATACCAGTCGACAACCTGGAGCGATGGTCTGGGGTGACATTTCTTTTCATACCAGGACCACTTTGGTTGTCATCCGCACGTTGACGATATTCTACTTCGTGTTTTTTTCTTGCTAAATTTCAGCACGATAATGCCCGTCCGCTCACGGCTGAAGTTTCTGCTGCTTTTTTAGTGCATACCAATCCCTAGTTGGCCAGCAAGTTCGCCGGATATTTCCCCAATCGAGTACGTATGGAGTGTTAGAGGCACGGCCCTGCAACCACCTCGGGATTTTGACGATGTAACCGCCAATTGCACAGAATTTTGCACCATACCCCTCAGGATGATACCTAACAATTATCAATTTAATGCTAAGCCGAACAACTGCTTGAATACGGTCCATAGTTGGATCAACGTGTTACTGACTTGCTCTTTTTATAAACCATCAAATTTTTCTGCAACAATAATTATTTATTTGTACATGTATATAACATCTACCGATTTTCGCCCCATTCCGATAATTTCTTCGTGGTGCATCTTTTTTTATTCTTTCTTTTTTCCTTTTTCCTCTACATCCTGTACAGTACACTGACCCGCCAGCTTTGGCAGCAACAATGGCTCTAACTCCGATGGGAATCGAGTCGAACTGAGTTTAAACTCTGCGTATTACTACGTCATTCCATACTGCTTCAGCTTCATGCCAGATTTTATCAATGCTAAAGGCTGGACAGTAGTAGCATGCCAACATATTAGCAGCCCACTGACGTTTCCAGTGGGTGAGAGATCTAGAGATCGTCCTCGCCACGCCACCATAGAACACCATTCCCATCGAGGTATCCCAGGACAGCATTGTCTTCTTGGAAGGCGATGTGATGAAGATTTAGGAGATAGACATACACACACACACACACACACACACACACAAACACACACACAGATGCGCGCGGGCGCACACACACACACGCACTCACACACACAGACACACATTGTAAAAACTAACGCTATCACAAACCAAAGATGACTAACGTCAGAAGTTATCGATAGTGAAATTAATAATCAACGGGTGAGGTAGCATGAACCCTGTCCCTCTGTTTTTTATCACGTGAGAGAGCAGTATTCCATGCAGAATTTAGACAAGAACCATTGTCTCTGTTTATAGGGTTATTTGCTAATTTAATTTCAACAGCTTCCTTAATAATAGTATCCAAATAACTGGAACTGCATGCCAAAAGCTCCGAGTTGTTATACTCCATAGGACGACCGGCTTAGCTGTTGTAAGCGTATGTGCCGCTTATGCTGTACGTACAACGGTCCTCCACCGTCCTGCTGGTCTGACAAATATAACACATGTCGCAACTGCAATGAGTACGGTAGACACTTGACTTATGCAAACGAAGATCATTCTTTACGGAACCCAAAAGGACCACGATCTTAGTTGGTGGTTGAAAACCACCATTCACATTGTATTTCCGCAAAATATAAATGATTCTGTTTGAAATGCTCCCTGCGTAAGGCGAAACAGCCGTAGACTTTGGTTCAAAATGGTTCAAATGGCTCTGAGCACTATGGGACTTAACTTCTGAGGTCATCAGTCCCCTAGCACTTAGAACTACTTAAACCTAACTAACCTAAGGACATCACACACATCATTGCCCGAGGCAGGATTGGAACCTGCTACCGAAGCGGTCGCGCGGTTCCAGACTGTAGCGCCTAGAACCACTCGGCCACCCCGGCCGGCTAGACTTTGGTGCCACTTCGTTATTATCATCAATCACCCGGTGCCAGTTTCTCGATAGCGAAACGCACATCTGTCCTGTCTTTCACTACAACGATTCTGACGAAAGGTGACTTCGAGATGGGTTAACTTAACTGAAAAGCTCTCAGAGACTGAAATGACTTGGACCATGCGAACCAAGGTAAAAACACCCCTTCGCGGTGAGCCGAATGGTGACAACTGTCAACCATCAGATACAAGTCACTGTGAGAAGGCTTGCTGTAAAAGGCATGTCCCATCGTAATATTCATATTTATTCTGACCAACACACCAAGGAAGGCAAAACAGGAACCCTTTTCCACCTCCAATGTGAGACGAATACTAGGGTGTATTGTATTCAGGTGTTCTAAAAAGTGGTTCAAGTTGTCACTGCCATGAGGCCAAACAACATAAGTATCGTCTACATATCTGAAGACAAAAAAACATGCAGGTTTCAAAGCCTCCGATTCCAAGGCACGTTTCTCGAAATCTTCCACAAACAAATTGGCAATAATAGGTGACAACTGGCTTCCCATAGCAACTCCATCTGTCTGCTCGTAATACAGGTCACTGAATGAAAAATGAGTGGAAGTTAACACATGTAGAAGCATGTTCGTTAACTCAGCACTAAACCTAACCAAAATGAACCGCAACGAATCAGACGAACACGAATGAAAGGGACCACATCAAAACTTACCAGAATATCAGAGTCATTCAAACGCATTCCCTCTAATCTATGTATGAAATCCACCGAGTTCTGAATGTGGTGCTTACACCTACTAACAGCAGGCCTCAACAGAATAGCAAGGTTTGTTGCTACACGATATGTTGCAGTCAAATGTTGCTCAGAATCGGACGAAGAGGAACCCCTTCCTTGTGGACCTTGCAGAGGACGTGTAACCTTGCGGGAAGGGCACAATAAGAATTGAGACTCTTGATTGTCTCTGAGATAAGGTACTTTTCTTCAGGAGGCTGTATGTATTTCTCTCAACAGGTTTGTGGGGTCAGTATCGAACCTACGATATGCTGAATCATAGAGCAAATACTGCGTCTTTTGAATGTAATCCTACTTGCCCAAAACAACGCCTTTGTCGCCGGGTAAAACAATAATATCTGCATTAGCGTAAACCAGCCACCTCAATTGCTGTTATATTACTCTTGGGTGGAGGTGTCCCAGTCAACACACAACGTGCCTACCTCCTAGCCTCCTCTACAACATCAAGAGGTAGTGTAAAAACAGCCTGTTCAACAGAACTAAAAAATTAATCCCTGGCCTATCACGGATAAAGCTCCGTCGTCAAAAGCTTTCTCCGTGGGATTTACCACAGAAAGTCGAGAAACAGTATTAGACTCCAAGACAAGGAAACTTTCAAACTTCGCCAGATGCTGGGCAGTTACGAAATGAAATTCCCATTCAGACTGGGACCACGAAGCACCGTCCAGCTAATCCTGAGAACAAGCCGAAATTTTTGAACCCAATATTAAAAAAAGCCGAAACAAATCCTTGCAAACGCCGACCAGTACAACGGATCCTACACAAGGCAGTATGTTATTCAACTGTTCTCCGAGGGTCTACCGAGCGAGGTGGCGCAGTGGTTAGCACACTGGATTCGCATTCGGGAGGACGACGGTTCAATCCCGTCTCCGGCCATCCTGATTTAGGTTTTCCGTGATTTCCCTAAATCGTTTCAGGCAAATGCCGGGATGGTTCCTTTGAAAGGGCACGGCCGATTTCCTTCCCAATCCTTTCCTAACCCGAGCTTGCGCTCCGTCTCTAATGACCTCGTTGTCGACGGGACGTTAAACACTAACCACCACCACCACCGAGGGTCTGTGACCCTAACATTATCGTATGTAATCGTAACAGAAGTATAAACGTTAGAGTTAGGATTAGTAACATAGTTTTCGGTAGTAGTAGCAGTAGTAGTGTTTGCTGGTGAAAAACCACGGCGACGGTAGTAGTAATAGGGACTTTTTATAGCTGAAATCATTATTTGTTACTGTAGTAGAGGTATATACGGTTGCAACAGTTTTATTAGCAGTAGCAATGAATATTAGGTTGGTACGTAAGTTCGTAGCGTTTGTATTTTGCATGTTGGTATTCGGGTTGCTATGGATTTATTTATCGATTGTAATTTTTTATTTGTAGTTCACTGTTGCCATTCGAGTTTACGTATTGTCATTCTGTCATATGGAGATAATGCATAGAGCTATGAAGGGTAGAAAATGGAGAGCCAAGGGAAGAAATCGGAACATTTTCGACGTATTCTTCTTTTTGAGTTCAGTAGAGGGGTGACAGCAGCCGAGGCAGCCAGAAACATTTGCGCCGTGCATGGGGATAATGCCACTCGACAGAGCACGGCAAGAAAATGGTATTCTCTTCTTAGCGAGGATCGTTTTGACATTGGTGAGCTATACGTTCAGGAAGCCCTTTGGGATTTGACGAAGATCGTTTAAACACGACAATCCACAATGGTCCACGTCAGTGTACCCAAAAACTGGCGAATGTGGTGAACTGCGATCATTCCTCCATCGTGTGACATTTGCATGCAATGGGGAAGGTTCAAAAATCGGGTGTGTGCGTACCGCATGCTCTAGGCCAAAATCACAAAATCAGCGGGTGTCCATATGTGCATCTT
The DNA here is from genome assembly GCF_023864275.1 of Schistocerca cancellata. Taxonomy (NCBI): domain Eukaryota; kingdom Metazoa; phylum Arthropoda; class Insecta; order Orthoptera; family Acrididae; genus Schistocerca; species Schistocerca cancellata. The sequence continues at coordinate 247,845,258 of NC_064632.1, forward strand.
TGCCTGCTCGTCTTCAATTGGCTCGTGAACAACACCGACCATTCCTACCCTTGTGACGAGAAATCGTGTCTTTACGTTAACATAAGAAAAAGAACGGATGGTTCAGCCCAAACAAAACAGCAATTTCCTTTACAAAAACCAGAGGGCATCCACAAAAGATAATGTTACGCATCTGATGGGACAGCGACGATGTGGTGTACTACGAATTGTTTCCCCGAGGTGTAACCATCACTGCTGACATCTATTGTCAACAACTGAGACGTCTCGCAGACGCAGTCCAAGAACAACGACCATGAAGGGAGGCCGAGCGGTTCTAGGCGCTTCAGTCTGGAACCGCGCGACCGCTACGGTCGCAGGTTCCAATCTGCCTCGGGCATGGATGTGTGTGATGTCCTTAGGTTAGTTAGGTTTAAGTAGTTCTAAGTTATAGGGGACTGATGACCTCAGCTGTTAAGTCCCATAGTGCTCAGAGCCATTTTTGAACGACCATGAAGACTGCGTGAAGTGATGCTTATCCACGATAGCGCCCGCTCGCAATCTCATGGACCAACAAAAAGCACTATGTAAGAGTTGGATTGGGAAGTTATTCCACTTCACCTTATGCATATGATCTTGAACCATCAGATTTTCACCTTTTCCCGCTCTCAGTCGACCAACTTTCAAGAAACTTCGCTCCTAATATGGCTCGGCGAGTTCTTCGCCTCAAAACCTTTTGATTTCTATAGTAGTCAAGATAATCTGAAATAAGGAAACCAATGACTCCTTTTTTGTCACAGTAAAGGAAGACGCGATCGAGGATGGAAACAGATGTCACAGGTAAACTACATGTAGAGTAGCGTGTAGGTAGCCACCTATGTGTTAGAGCAATAATAGTTGAGAGAAATAAAGAATAAAGATAAGGAAAAAAGCAGTCATAGACACTGTGAACCTATTTCAGTGTTCAGGACAGAAAAGAAATTTAAAGAAAAAAAAATAAATAGTGAAGAAAATTCACTTCCATGTAAATCTGTATGTAATGGTCCATTGTTGTCACCACGTGGACTAAAATAAGTCACAGCAGCAAACTACATAAAATCGGCCCGCCGTTGTGGCCGTGCGGTTCTAGGCGCTTCAGTGTGGAACCGCGTGACCGCTACGGTCGCACGTTCGAATCCTGCCTCGGGCATGGATGTGTGTAATGTCCTTAGGTTAGTTAGGTTTAAGTAGTTCTAAGTTCTAGGGGACTGATAACCACAGATGTTAAGTCCCATAGTACTCAGAGCCATGTGAACCATGTGTGTACATAACACCGTACCATATTTAACTTCTGCAGATCCGGTGAAATCCTGCTGCTGTCTATTATTTGTCCTAAGAAAACAAAGCTTCATCCACATCCACGTGATTACTCTGGAATTCACAATAAAGTGCCTGTCAGAGTGTTCAGTGAACCACCTTCAAGCGGTCTCTCTACCGTTCCACTCTCGCACGGTGCGCGGGAAAAACGAGCACTTAAATTTTTCTGTGCGAGTCCTTATCTCTCTTATTTTATCTTGATGATCATTTCTCCCTACGTAGATGGGAGCCAACAGAATGTTTTCGCCATCGGAGGAGAAAACTGGTGATTGAAATTTCATGAGAAGATCCCGTCGCAAAGAAAAACGCCTTTGTTTTAATGATTGTCACTTCAATTCACGTATCATGTCTGTGACACTATCTCCCCTATTTCGGAATAATACAAAACGAGCTGCCCTTCTTTGTACTTTTTCGATGTCATCCGTCAGTCCCACCTGATGCGGATCCTACACCGCACAGCAAAACTCCAGAATAGGGCGCTCAAGCGTGGTGTAAGCAGTCTCTTTAGTAGCCCAGTAGCACCTTCTAAGTGTTCTGCCGATGAATCGCAGTCTTTGGTTTGCTCTACCCACAGTATTATCTATGTGATCGTTCCAGTTTAGGTTATTTGTAATTGTAATCCCTAAGTATTTAGTTGAACTTACAACCTTCAGATTTGTGTGACTTATCGCGTAATCAAAATTTAGCCTATTTCTTTTAATACTCATGTGAATAACTTCACACTTTTCCTTATTCACATTGAGGCAAAGCTTAATCACATTGTTCACCAAAAGGTTGTAGAGGTAAAGGCTTTCAAAACAATGCGCAGAGTAAGAAGTGCAGGAATTACTAATTTCGGTTTACCACGGTGTGCCATGAGGACATACTGTATCACAGTGCCGTATGTACTGTAATAGTGACTTTCGGAGCCAGCGTTCGGACTCACCAACTCTACGTCGAGCGCCATAGAACAGCTGTACGCCGAGGAGACAGAGCTGTGCTTGGTTCGTTTCCTGGGGCGTTCCGAACAACTCCAGTGGAGTCACTATTCGTGGTCCTCGGAACGTACCCGACAGACATCAGCATTAGTTACAATCAGCAACCCGCGAACACATATTATTGAAATAGCCGAACTCTCTTCTATAAGACAGCTTCAAACGTCTGATTAATTTACAATTGAGTAAATGACTGAAATATTGACGTTAAGCATCTAAAACGTTTGTGGCTGAATACGCAAAATACTAATTGTGTGGCTAGTAGAGTTATTAGCAAAGAAGTAATAAATTAAAACGTCCTGCCTGATGCTCAAGTTATACTGTTGTAAGCAATAAACTGCTTTCATTTCAATATTTCGCGGGGTGTGTCGGCCAGAAAATGTTTCGAAAAGGTTTGAAACTATATGCAACATTTGTTAGAAACCGCTAAGTGGTCTCATTCTCAGATACTGGATGAATATAAAGTCGGTAGTTTGCGCGTCTGGAGTTACGCTATCTGAGGACATATATAAAGTTTCAATTTCGAATAGTTGACTTAACGAGTTAAACCTTTAACGTACGATTACATCTCTTAATTAGTAGATTAGGACAGCGTTTTAAATTTTAAAATTCGGTCGGTAATTATATGAAATATTGATACTCAAATTTTTGGAATAAATTTCTTTACTTCCGTCTATCACAAACTTGTTAGATCCTTAGACTACCAGTTTTGGTCAGGAATGACCATCTTCAGATCTGTTTTAAAAACATGCCCTCATATCATGGAGCCGTAATGGCATCGTCAAAACATAAGCACAAAATCAGCTTAACATTTCGTGTTTATCTTTTGACTGTTCTGTCATGGCTCCATTAAATTAGGACGTGCTTTTAAAACAAATCTGAAGGTGGTAATTCCTGGCCGAAACCGGCGCTCTGAGGATATAACAAGTTTCTGAGCACAGACGGAAGAAAAGAAACTTATTCTACACTTCTGCGTTACTGTTCGGCTGGCAGCGGCTCGTGGTCTTGCGGTAGCGTTCTCGCTTCCCGCGCACGGGGTCCCGGGTTCGATTCCCGGCGGCGTCAGGGGTTTTCTCTGCCTTGAGATGCCTGGGTGTTGTGTGTCTTTCATCATGATTTCATCCTCATTCACTCGCAAGTCGCCGTAGTGGCGTTAAAGAACTTGTGGAGCGGCGGCCGAACCGCCCCACGAGGGGTATACCGGCCACCCCATGCTTTCGTTATTACTGTTCTGCTTTTGATCATGTCGCAGCTTGTGAATCGGACTTTTATCCCCCCTAGAATCCTTTAACTGGGACTGCATGCGTGGATGACCGGTATATTCCTGCGCAACACAGTTACAGAATCAGTTTTTCTAAATCCAGTAACTGCCTCCCGTTGCGACACATGAGTTTGAAATTTGCCTCAAAGATGCCTACAACATTCCTCTGTGATGGTAAAAAAGCATATTTCACCCACTGTCACAACGCCTATGCCATGGCGCTCAGAACCGCAACGCTCTTCGTTGAAAATACGCTGTTTTCGCATTGGTGGCCGAGGAAAAAGTTTCAGAGCCACCGCCCTTCAGAATCGGCCCGAAAAGGCCTGAGGAAGAGCCATGAAGGCCGTCAATGAAACCACCCCTTCGCTTGGGGCGTAGATATCTACACATTTCGCGATCGTAAATGACATCTTGCAGTGTGATGAGCAGGAGAACGAGCTTCTTCACAATTTTTGACTCTGTCAACACCCTCTGGACAATTCAACCCTTCTACAAGGACTTAGTGAGCCAGAATACCCATTGTATGTAGTCGTACCGTTTTGGAGCACAGCGCGACCACAATGTTTACTCTGGTGTACAATGTAGAACCACCAAGGGCCGTTCAGAACCATTCGACGAAACTTGAAAGTGAAGCTGCAGAGCGTGGTTATGCTTTTTCAGCGATCTCCTTTGAAGTGGCATCGTGACATGACCACAGTGAAGGGAGCCGGGGGTTGGCGCGACATCGACACACGTCGTTTGAATAGAATGACAAAGATAGGTCTCTCTAACACCACCCGCTTTGGCAACAGCCTCGGTGCCTCCCGACGCCTTTTGCCGAGCATTTTAAAAATATGCCTGTACGGAGACAATCCTTGATGGAGTCCTAGACACGTACAGGCAGCATACGCTGTTGTTCGAGCCCTGATAGCGCGCATGCATAATTGGTGGGTTGTCAGGTGCCTAGGACTCCGTCGCGAGTTGCCTCTTTACGTGTACATTATTAAAATGCTCGGTTTTGCACTATTCTTCGGAATAGATATCGTCTTCCCACAGATTAGGGACTTTAGGAGGGGTCAAAAAGCATAAGTGCCTTTTGCTGCGTCGTATAACGCTCTAATTTCGTCGAATGGTTTTGATCGCCCGGTGTCTCCATCCTGTAAACCAGATAAGAAATAGCGTTCACGCTGCGATCTCGTTCAAAGGAAAGGGGGAGGGGGGGAGGGGCGTTACAGGCTCACGATGTCCTTAGAAGGGTTCAACCGTCCGAGCGCAGTCATCAGTGCCAAAGGGTGACGAGAACGTCGTCCCATTGCTCATTGCACTGCGAAGTATTGTTTTCGGTGACGAAATGTGAGTCGACACGCCAAGGAAAGAGGTGACTTCATTGGCGCTCTTCTCACCACCCGCTGAGGCCGTTTCGTGTCGATTATGGGAGGCGGTGAGTCTGAAATGATTTTCTCAGCCACCAGTAAGAAAATCACATGTTTTCAGCGCTCCATATTGCAACTCTGACGTCCATCGAAGAGTCGTCAAGACAAGGGATGAAATGTGGGTGAGAGGTGGAGTCTGACGACCGTCTCATCCCTGGCAGAATTTTAGTCAAATTTGATGACAACGAGATTGTCACTAAGCCACCTTACACCTCACATCAATTTCTGAGCTGTAGCATCTTTTTCGCATGTGTCGAAACCAGACTGTTTGGAGCGTCCTAGAGCCCGACGGTGACTTCACAGGACGCCACGTTTTTGTACCATTGTATAGGAAGGTTTTAGGCACTTTTGATCCAAATTTCAAACATGTGTCCTAACGGGAGACAATTACGGGGTTTCTACGCAACTAAAGTTGTGATCCCTTGACGTCTCAGAATGTGTCCTATCAAACGATCCCTTCTTTTAGCCACGTTGTGCAACAAATTTCTTTTCTCCCCAATTCTAGAAAGTAACTCCTCATTAGTTATGTGATCTATCCAACTAATATTCAGCATACTTCTGTAGCACCACATTACAAAAGCTTCTATTCTCTTCTTGTCTAAACTGTTTATCGTCCATCTTTCACTTCCGTACACGGCTACACTCCAGACATATACTTTCACAAAACACTTCCTGACATTTAAGTCTATATTTGACATGAACATATTTCTCTTCTTCAGAAACGATTTTCTTCCCATTCCCACTCCACATATTATATCCTCTGTACTTCTCATTTACGTCTACATTGTAAGGATCTACGGGCTGCACGCAGCCGTTCCGTAAGTAACACGCGCTCGCCAGCCGACCTATCTGGAATGCTGACAATTTGCTTGGTCAGTACACGTGCGTCCGACCACAGCGCGACGCAGGGAGTAAGCGATTGGATGCCGTCCGCAACGCGCCGTATTAACTAGCATGGCCTCGGGCGGGAATATGTCTCTTGTCTTAGCTCGCCATGGAGCCTTTCGATACGACCAGAATTAGGATGTCAGACACAGTGATGAAGGGTGCGCGTAGCGTGCGTGTTTTACAATCAGCCTCTGTTAATAAAACTGTTTAAACCTACTTCTCCGTGTTCGCGAATTGCCGTGCCTCAAGGACCCAACGCTTACAAATCCTGGCAAATATTTCGTCTAATTATCATCCGGGGCAACAACACAAACAACCCCCTTATAACATGTACGTAGATATTCCTCAAGCCACTACACTGTGCGTGGCGGTGGCTACCCTGTACCACTACTAGTCATTTCCTTTCCTGTTCCACCCACAAATAGAGCGAGGAATAAACGCCTGTATGCATGCCTCCGTGTAAACCTAATTTCTCGTAACTTATCTTATTTGTCCTTACACGCAATGTATGTTGGCGGGAGTAGAATCATTTGTCATTCAGTCGTTTGGTATTCAGCTTCAAATGCTGGTTCTCCAGATTTTCTCAATGATGTTTCTCGCAAAGAACGCCGCCTTCCCTCGAGGGATTCCCATTTGTGTTCCCGAAGCATCTACGCAACACTTTGTAAGTAGGCTGTTTAGGTTTTTATGTTGGTAACGCCACGTAGCGCTCTGTATGAAAATCACTGACTGAGCTGTGTGCAGTCTGTGGCTGGTTGGACTCATTGTTGGAATATTCGCTTGTGTAGAGTTGGGTAGTTGGAGGTGAGCCGCCAGCAGTGGTGGATGTTGGGAGAGAGATGGCAGAGTTTTGAGAGCGGACGATCTGGACGTGTGTCCGTCAGAAAAAGGAAATTTGTAAGACTGGATGTCAGGAATTGATATACACTCCTGGAAATGGAAAAAAGAACACATTGACACCGGTGTGTCAGACCCACCATACTTGCTCCGGACACTGCTAGAGGGCTGTACAAGCAATGATCACACGCACGGCACAGCCGTCGAATGGCGCTAGCTGCGCAGCATTTGTGCACCGCCGCCTTTAACACTGGTAGCATGCCGCGACAGCGTGGACGTGAACCGTATGTGCAGTTGACGGACTTTGAGCGAGGGCGTATAGTGGGCATGCGGGAGGCCGGGTGGACGTACCGCCGAATTGCTCAACACGTGGGGCGTGAGGTCTCCACAGTACATCGATGTTGTCGCCAGTGGTCGGCGGAAGGTGCACGTGCCCGTCGACCTGGGACCGGACCGCAGCGACGCACGGATGCACGCCAAGACCGTAGGATCCTACGCAGTGCCGTAGGGGACCGCACCGCCACTTCCCAGCAAATTAGGGACACTGTTGCTCCTGGGGTATCGGCAAGGACCATTCGCAACCGTCTCCATGAAGCTGGGCTATGGTCCCGCACACCGTTAGGCCGTCTTCCGCTCACGCCCCAACATCGTGCAGCCCGCCTCCAGTGGTGTCGCGACAGGCGTGAATGGAGGGACGAATGGAGACGTGTCGTCTTCAGCGATGAGAGTCGCTTCTGCCTTGGTGCCAATGATGGTCGTATGCGTGTTTGGCGCCGTGCAGGTGAGCGCCACAATCAGGACTGCATACGACCGAGGCACACAGGGCCAACACCCGGCATCATGGTGTGGGGAGCGATCTCCTACACTGGCCGTACACCACTGGTGATCGTCGAGGGGACACCGTCATCGAACTCATCGTTCTACCATTCCTAGACCGGCAAGGGAACTTGCTGTTCCAACAGGACAATGCACGTCCGCATGTATCTCGTGCCACCCAACGTGCTCTAGAAGGTGTAAGTCAACTACCCTGGCCAGCAAGATCTCCGGATCTGTCCCCCATTGAGCATGTTTGGGACTGGATGAAGCGTCGTCTCACGCGGTCTGCACGTCCAGCACGAACGCTGGTCCAACTGAGGCGCCAGGTGGAAATGGCATGGCAAGCCGTTCCACAGGAGTACATCCAGCATCTCTACGATCGTCTCCATGGGAGAATAGCAGCCTGCATTGCTGCGAAAGGTGGATATACACTGTACTAGTGCCGACATTGTGCATGCTCTGTTGCCTGTGTCTATGTGCCTGTGGTTCTGTCAGTGTGATCATGTGATATATCTGACCCCAGGAATGTGTCAATAAAGTTTCCCCTTCCTGTGACAATGAATTCACGGTGTTCTTATTTCAATTTCCAGGAGTGTATACTGTAGAGAACCTTTTATTTAGATGGCAGTATTGGCGCTTGCTGTATTGCAGTAGTTCGAGTAAGGAAGATTTTTGTGAGGTAAGTGATTCATGAAAGGTATAGGCTGTAGTTAGTCAGTGCCATTCTTTTGTAGGGATTATTGAAAGTCAGATTTCGTTGCGCTAAAAATATTGTGTGTCAGTTTAGTGAGCATCAGCATAAGTAAAGAGAGAAATGTTTGAGTACGTTCAGTTTTGCTCAGCTGTTTGAAAAACCAATAACGTAAGAGTTTTACCAGCACAGTAAAACATAATTTTCCAAAGGGGACGTTTGAACTTGTGTTTTTCGAACCTACCGGTAACAAATCTAGCAGCCCGCTTCTGAATTGCTTCGATGTCTTCCTTCAGTTCGATTTGGTACGGATCACAAACACTCGAGCAGTACTCAACAACAGGTGGCACAAGTTTCCTATATGCGCTCTCCTTTACAGGTGAAACACACTTTCGTAAAATTCTCCCAATAAACCGAAGTAGACGACCATTCACTTTCTCTGTCACAGTCCTCACATGCTCGTTCCATTTCATATCGCTCTGCAACGTCACTCACAGCTATTTCATCGACTTGACTGTATCAGACAGGCCACCAGTAACACCGTATCCGAACATTACAGGTTTGTTCTTCCTACTCATCCGCATTAACTTACATTTTTCCACATTTTGGGCTAGCTGGCATTCATCACACCAATTGAAAATTTTGTCTAAGTCGTCTTGTATCTTCTGCAGTCACTCAACTTCGACACCTTACCGTACACCACGGCATCGTCAGCAAAATACAGAAAATTGCTGCTTACCCTGTCCACCAAACCATTCAAGTATACAGAGAACAACAGCGGTCCTATCACACTTCCCTGGAACACTCCTGACGATACGCTTCTCCCCGAAACACTCGCGTTCTATTACTTAAGAAATATTTGGGCCATTCACATATCTGTGAACTTATTCCACATGCTCGTACCTACTTTAACGGCCTCCAATGGGACACTATGTAAAATGCTTTCCGGAAATCTTGAAATATGGAATGTGTCTGTTGTCCTTCATCCATAGTTCTCAGTATATCATGTGAGAAAAGGGAAAGCTGAGTTTCGCACGACTGATGCTTTCTAAAGCCATGCTGATTCTTGGACACAAACTTCTCTGTCTCAAGAAAGGTCACCTTATTTGAACTGAGAATATGTTCAAGGAGGCCGCAACAAAGAGAACTTGGGGATGTTGGTCTCTAATTTTGCAGGTCCATTCTCTTACCCTTCGTATATATTGGAGTCAACCTGCATTTATTTCCAGTCGCTTGGGACTCTGTGCTGGGAGAGAGATTCACGACAAATGCAAATTGGGTAGGGGGCCAATTCCGTAGAGTACTGTTAGTAAAATTGAACTGGGAGTCCATCCGGACCTGATGCTTTAATTGCTTTCAAATATTGCAGTTGTTTCTCTATGCCAGGTATGCTTATTTCTATGTCATCCATACGGGAGTCTGTCCGATGACTATGTTTATATGCTTCTCCAGCGTGAGCAGTTTGTTGAACGTGAAATTTAAAACTTCGGCTTTCGTTTTGCTATCTTCAGCTGCTACACCAGACTGGTCAACAAGTGACTGAATATAAGCCGTCCTTATTTATTTTTCTGCCCAAATAGCAAAACGCATCTACTACTTTGTCTCATTTCCTAATCCGATTTTGTCATCGCCACTTGATTTAATTCGACTACGCTCCATTACTCTTGTTTTTCTTTTGTCGATGTTCATCTTATATCCTCCTTCCAAGACACTGTCCATTCCGTTCAACTGCTCTTCCGAGTCCTTTGTGTCTCTGTTACAATTACAATGTCATCGGCAAACCTCAAAGATCTTATTTCTTCTCCTTGGACTTTAGTTGCTACTCCAAATTACTCTTTGGTTTCCTCTACTCCTCGCTCAATGTACAGACTGAATAACATTGGGGATAGGCTACGAATCTGTCTCTCCCTCTTCTCAACCACCGCTTCCCTTTCATACACCTCGACTCTTATAACTGAAGTCTGGTTTCCGTACAAGTTGTAAATAGCCTCTTGCTCTTTGTATTTTATCCCTGCCTTCAGGTTTTCAAAGAGAGTATTTCAGTCAACACTGTCAAAAACTTTCTCTAAGTTACAAATGCTATAAGCACATGTTTGCCTTTCTTAAACTGTCATACGAGTCGCACGGTCAGTATTCCCTCGTCTGTTCCTATATTTCTCCGAAATCCAAACTGATCTTCCCCGAGGTCGGCTTCTACGAGTTTTTCCATTCTTCTGTAAAGATTTCGTGTTAGCATTTTGCAGATATAGCTTGTTAAACTGACAGTTCGGTAATTTTCACTCTTGTTAGCAACTACTTTCTTTGGAATGGGAATTATTACATTATTCTTGAAGTCTGAGGGTATTCCAGCTGTCTCATACATATTGCGCACCAGATGGAAGTGTTTTGTCATGGCTGTCTCTCCCAAGACTATCAATAGCAGTACTCCCAGTGCCTTGTTTCAACTTAGGTCTTTCAGCGCTCTGTCAAATTCTTCCCGCAGTATCATATTTCCCCTCTCAACTTCATCTACGTCCTCTTACATGTCTATAATATTGCTTTCAAGTTCATCTCCCTTGTATAGACACTCTATATACTCCTTCCACCTTTCAGCTTTTCCTTCTTTGATTAGGACTGGTTTTCTATATGAGCTCTTGATGTTCATTCGTCTGTTCATACACGGATGCACTGCAAAGAAAGAAACATATGAAGACAAGACAAACTCAGGCACTACATTTTTACAACCAGTAGTACTTTATGCATCGAAAATGATCGCAATCGGAGCATCAGTCATCACAGAGACAAACAAATGGAACATAAATTCCTCAGAAAAAATTTTGGACCAATACATAGACATGGTACTAGGATGAAGAGATCAACTAAAGAATTATAAGAACACACGGACTGACTCACATACATGACCAGAAAACGTCGACTAACATTCTAGGGACACACATGTAGAATGATCAACAACAGACTCACAAAGAGGACTTTTATGTAATAAATATCTAACTATGAAAACCAATTGACTTCAAGAAGCAAAAGAAGACGTGAAAGAAACAGGAATTATTAGGGAAATGGCAAATAAAAGAGACAAACTCAGAAAGAAAATAATGAAACCGAATTTTTAAGCAAAAGAAAGGAAGAAAACAGCAAAACCTTGGATAGGAGAAGAGGAAACAGGAACCCAGTCAAATGGTGAAGAAATTTTGCGAAGATCGAAAAGGCAAACAAGGGAAAATTGAATAATCCTGTGATGTTCTTTCAAGGGCAAAAATGGGTAATAATAAATAAATAATCGTGGCAAATGATTTGATTTCAGTGGCCCCGCAATAATTATCAGAGATTAATGAAGGTACATTATTAGACTGGAGTACAGTTTTCAGCAACTATATTTACTAAGATTAATTTCTTCGAGATTATGTTGCATGTCTTAATTGACGTTTTCTAAATTATTTTTTGTAATTCACTGATCGATCGAAGGTAAGCTTGGTTTTCTCCCTCCAGGAAACAGTTCAGGAATGAAAACCACAGTCAGGTTGTTTCCCGACAGAGCAGAATATCGATGACACGATAACTCTCTGACATTCGTTCTCTTTTACACGCTGAAAGCGAGTGGGTAAATTGATAAATATAGTGTCTAAGCAAAGACATAGATATATAAAATGAATGAGGAACGAGTTCTTGATGACCATGTCAAGTGAATTTCTGACAGAAAATAAAAGGAATGTTGAAGGGATGGGACGTTACGAAGAGGAAAATTGGAGTCGAGATCATATAGGCAGAGGAGTATGTTAGTAGAGACTATGAACTAACTGACAGTGGCGTGTTTATAACTAACCGCGTTGAAGTGTCTCCATGTCATGAATCTTGACTACGGCTAGCAGAGCGGTGTGCTGTCTCCCGCCCTTGTATATCCCCAGCTGATGAAGCCAGTCGTTTGAGGACGACACGGCGGTCGGTCGGTGCCGTTCAGCCTTGAGAGGTCTTTTAGACAGAGTTTACAGGAATGACCATCTGTAACGACGTAGCCTCTCATGGAGTTAGACTGTGTAATATGTATTTTATGTGATTTTTTGTTATTACTTAATATACTGTTAGAAAAGTATGTCCTTATCATTTTTTTATGACAGCAATCAAGGAAGTATTCTTTGTGGTGAGATACTAAAGTACAATAGTACGACTCGATTGTAAAAGGTTATAAGGCTGAAAGATTTCTTGTGACATACAGTAAGTTGCATTGCGTGTGCAAACTTAGCGTGGAAAGTGATATGCGCCACGCTGTGGTCGTAAATGGAGTGAATAAATGGAAACAGATGCACATGAAAACTGGACTGTGTATTTACCTCAGTACTACTGAACGAAATAGCTTCATTTGCATCTTTGCCGCGATACCATCGATGCTGAGCCTCGCTACCATATCGATTTACACCTGCTACCTTGTGGCGTAAAACCTGAGAGTCTACAGCAAGAGTATAAAAGCTCGAAATTTTGCTGAAATATATGGATAAATAATATACAGGATGGTCAGAAACAATCTGAAGATTTGTAATGGCGTTGCAGGGTAGATTGGGCTGAGAAATGATTATTAAGAAATGAATTCGATACGTTGCGCCGTTTCCGAATTAATTAGGGTTGAAGTGAGCCAATCGGGCCATTGCGCGCTCAATTTCAAAGGAACCGCCAGATAAAGTAAATGTCAGTTCTTCCTATAGCATAGATTATACCGCACAAGACTGCTCAACCTTTGGCTCGGGTTCGATCATTACCACAGCTCCACGTCCAATTTCTGTGTCTCTCTCGTTCGGTTTTAGGAAACCAAAAGAAGAACAAGTTTGGCGATACCATCTCTGGCGGGCCGCTTGAATTTGAGCGCGAAACGGCCTGAAGGACTAACTTCAATGCTAATTAACTCGGAAACGGAGTGACGTAGCGATTTTTTCTTAACAACTATTTCTCAGCAAAACTTACCCTGCAACACCCTTGAATTTTCAAGTGCACCGTCCCTGGATAGATCTTGAACGATTTTGATAAAATACAAAATGTGCGGGATACACATATCTAGTGTATTATAGTTTTCCACAAATTTATTACGTCGCCTATTCTTTCTAGGATGTCACAAAAAGGGAGGTAAACAAAGATTTCAAAAACTTAAGAAGACTAACCATCCAACACTCGGAGCCTGGAGTGTTGGAAATCTGAATGTGACAAGGAAAACTAGAAAATCTTAAAAGGGAAATACAAATGTCCGACGAATATAGAGTCAAAACTGGAGTAGGATTCATCATTAACAGGAAGGTAGAACAAAGAGTTATTACGTACAGCTTGTCTACTTTAAATTTATTTATAATAAGCAGTAATTTTGAAGAGACTGCAGCTACGTCATTCATGATTTAAATAAAGAAATATTCCACCAGTTACGTATGAAAGCATGGAAGATACGTAACTGGTGCAACATTTCATTATTTATATTACGGGCTGATAAAAAATTTTCCATTTGCAGGGGATGCTGCAGCGTTTACTCTTATCAGCGTTAACATTATGACCTCGTACCTATTATTGTTATAAACCTGTCCAGGCGATAGCAGCGTCATCTGAGTAACTGCTAATCAGACACATGCACGGTGAGTGTAGTATCAATGAGCGTGTTGTCCGTGTGTAGAATGGGGAAGGAGCGCGGTCTATCAGAGTTTGACCGAGGGCAGATTGTGATGGCCTTGATTCTCGGCACGAACATTTCAGAGACTGCGCGACTCGTCGGGTGTTCGAGGAGTGCTGTGTTGAGTGTCTTCAGCATGTAAAACCACTTGCAGACGTGGTGGGACTGGGTGGCCACTCCCTCATTACCAATGTCGTATGTCGGAGGCTCGGCAGACTGCTAAAACGGCGGGACGGGCTACGAACTGTGGCGAACTAACATCAGACTTTAATGCTGGGCAGAGTACCAGTGTGTCTGAACACGCAGTGCACCGAACACTCCTAACTATGGGTGTCCACAGCCGACAACTGATGCATGTGCCGATGTTAACACCACGACATCGGCAACTACGACTGACATGGACACATGACCATCGACACTGGACGTTGGCGAAGTGGCAGAGCGTTGCACGGTCTGATGATCCAGATACCTTCTTCATTGTGCCGATGGGAGAGCGCAATTTCTTCGTCTTCCAGGGGAACAACTCCTTGACACCAGTATGGCGGGACGGAGGCGGCTCCATTATGCTCTGAGGAACATTCGTGTGAGCTTACAAGGGTCCAGTGGAGCTCGTGCAAGGTACCATGAGTATCGTGCACTGGTTGCAGACCACGTACACCCCTTCATGACGATCATGTTTCCGACGATAGCGGCATTTTTCAACAAGATAATGTCACAACGCCACGTCACAACGCCACAACACCACGTCACAACGCCAAGAGTGTGATGGAGGCGTTCGAGGAACACAGCGGCGATATCCAATTGAAGTGCTGTCCCCGCCACCCCCCCCCAACACCCCCCCCCCCCAACCAGATCTGAACCCGAATGAACACATCTACATCTAAATCCATACTCCGCAAGCCACCTGACGGTGTGTGGCGGAGGGTACCTTGAGTACCTCTATCGGTTCTCCCTTCTATTCCAGTCTAGTATTGTTCGTGGAAAAAAAGATTATCGGTATGCCTCTGTGTGGGCTCTAATCTCTCTGATTTTATCCTCATGGTCTCTTCGCGAGATATACTGCTTGACTCCTCGGTGAAGGTATGTTCTCGAAACTTCAACAAAAGCCCGTACCGAGCTACTGAGCGTCTCTCTTGCAGTGTCTTCCACTGGAGTTTATCTATCATCTCTGTAACGCTTTCGCGATTACTTAATGATCCTGCAACAAAGCGCGCTGCTGGGCGAACAAGTGTACTGTAACCTACTTCCTTTGTTTTCAGACTGCATTACCTTAGGATTCTTCCAATGAACCTCAGTCTGGCATCTGCTTTACTGACGATTAATTTTATATGGTCATTCCATTTTAAATCACTCCTAATGCCTACTCCCAGATAATTTATGGAATTAACTGCTTCTAGTTGCTCACCTGCTATATTGTTGCTAAATGATAAAGGATCTTTCTTTCTATGTATTCGCAGCACATTACACTTGTCTACATTGAGATCCAATTGCCATTCCCTGCACCATGCATCAATTCGTTGCAGATCCTCCTGTATTTAAGTACAATTTTCCGTTGTTACAGCATCACCCGCAAAAAGCCCCAGTGAACTTCCAATATGCTCCACAAGGTCATTTATATATATTGTGAATTCAACGGTCCTACGATACTCCCCTGCGGCACATCTGAAATTGCTCTTATTTCGAAAGACTTCTCTCCATTGAGAATGACGTGCTGAGTTCTGTTATCTAGGAACTCTTCAATCCAATCACACAATTGATCTGATAGCACATATGCTCTTACTTTGTTCATTAAACGACTATGGGGAACTGTATCAAACGCAGTGTGAAAGTCAAGAAACACGGCATCTACCAGGGAACCCGTGTCTATGGCCCTCTGTGTCTCGTGGACGAATAGCGCGAGCTGGGTTTCACAAGATCGTCTTTTTCGAAACCCATGCTGATTCCTACAGCGTAGATTTCTAATCTCCAAAAAAATGGTTCAAATGGCTCTGAGCACTATAGGACTTAACATCTATGGTCATCAGTCCCCTAGAACTGAGAACTACTTAAACCTAACTAACCTAAGGACATCACACACATCCATGCCCGAGGCAGGATTCGAACCTGCGACCGCAGCAGTCGCGCGGCTCCGAACTGAGCGCCTAGAACCACTAGACCACCGCGGCCGGCTCTAATTTCCACATTTGGGATGTGATTGCACGTGGCGTCAGAGCTCATCGCCCCCCTCCCGTAATTTACGGAAATTAGGTGACTTGTGTGTGCAGATCTTGTGCCATGTCCCTCCAGAGACCTATGAAACACTCATTTCTTATATGCCATGAAGGGTCGCCGCTGTTACGTACGGCCTATTAGACAGGTGATCACACTGTTCTGGCTATTAAGTTTGGGCAACGTAGCTGTATATAATCACCGTCGTCTAGGCAAAGGATTAATGTGGCATTCGCGTCTTTCGGACGTCAACGCTGAAAATGCGGATGCGTGAACTGTGGCGACGTTATTACGAAATGCTGTTATTCTTTTCGTTGCCGCCGATGGACAAACAGCGATAGACATTCATCGGGAACGAAGAATGTGTGTGGGGCTGCACGTTTGTCGATAATCACTCCCTATCCGTCCACCTCCTCCTTCTAACCATCCCCTCCTCCCTCCCTCTCTCTATAGTAATCTCTTCCTTCCAGTCTCTCAGACCACACCTCCTGTCCATTTCGAACTGCCCCCACTCTAAATGTCCATCTCCTCTTGCCCGCTTTCTGTCTGTCCTTCTTCTCCCCTTTCTCTGTTATCCTCTTTCCTCTATCTGCCAATCTCCTCCACACCTCTATCTCTGTATACACCTCTTCTTCTCTCTGTGCCCATCAATTCCTTCCCTACATCTGTATAGCTATCTCTTTTTCCACCTTTCTGTGTTCATCCTTCCCCTCTTCATGGGAATGAAACTTGATAGATATGGTAATTCGTTAATGTGAGACCCATTTATGCTGCAAAAAGTTAGTTTACAATTTGACCACCAGATGCAAATCTGGCGCTGTACAACATGTCTCTGACGTGTCCGGTGCTCATCGTGAACAAATTGTGTTAGCAGCGGTTAATAATAAAACCAAAATTATGCCTTTCTCACGTGCTTCATCTTTTCTGCTCATGTCTCGTTCCGAATCCATTACATACGGAAACATTTCTATACGCCTTGCTTGCAGTCACAGCGCGAGGTTCACAATTGGTCGCCAGTACTGGAACTAACTTTTTCCAGCGCAGATCAGTTCCTCTTTAACGTACTGGAATACCTACCAAGTCTTACCCCCATAGTCTGTGAGCAATTGCTCTGTAATACAAACCACCCAGTACATTAAAATAAATGTAAATCTTTATCGTTGTCAAAAGCAAACTACAGCGCTTGCTCAACGAACAATATGATTTCTGATTAAATATGCTTTGACTCCTCCCGAACTTAACAGTGTTGCAATGTAGTGATTGAGGCAGTCTGGGTCTGGGTGATTCTTGGCTTTCGTCCACTGTGTGTGCACCGGCCGTGGCTATGGTCGTCAATAATAAAGTCATATTTTATATTGTCATTTTTAGAATCCAGCCTTACATACTTTACAGTATAGGGAAAAGTTGTGTTAAGCTGAGTGTTGTATCATTTTAAACCATACGTTAAACTGTTTTTATCAACACAATTCCTCTTTTTATAGTTGTTATAGATTCACTTATGAAATGAGTGTATGCTTAGTCTTCTGCTTCTTCTTTTAGTGTTCAACCCTGAGATTGGTTTACGGCAGAGCGCATTCCTCTCTACTGCCTGCCTTACGGCCGGTGCTTGGGATAACAGTAGTTCTGTAATGTGGTGGTTTTCCGTTGCCTTCCACATCCTATGCCGTTGACCATCAGCTGGTTCTTCCGCCTTTGGAAATGATTTCTCATTTCCAGGGCAAGCGAGTGCCCTGCTCAGCAAATGCTGGGGTGATGAATTATCCTGGTCAAACCTCGGTCCCCGTCAACGATAACCATTACATGAAGTGACGTTGCCCACTCTCAGCCGCGTACAGTTTTAGATCTAGAGTTTCCCTTCACCGGGTCTAGGACCTTAACGGCATTTCCTAGTAGAGGAAGGGTGCCTAATATGAGACACACTTTTATAAACCCATTTGAAAGACCTAAAAGTAAGTGATATTGTATTTTTTATGATGGTAATGAGATCTTGCACTATTTAATTTTATCATACAATTATCGTATTTTCAGTAATAAATACTCTTTCAGAGTAGTTATTAAATCTTCACAAACAAGGCATTTCATAGAAATGAGATCAAGGTTTCCTAATATCAGACAGTAATAATATTTTCCTTTAATTATTTTATTACATAATAATGACATATGAATACACAATTTTTACATGTTCATTCATTTCTGTCATCCTTCACTCATTTCACACCACTTAGGTTTATATTTACGACATCCGGGTCAAACAAAATTGTCTTCTGTGACACTGCAATCTTCATGAGCCCAGCGATAAAATTTCGTGCACTGTGTCCATTTCTCCCCGTGTTTGCCTTCAGAAAAGCGCCCAGTACAGAACAGACACTCTGCGTCATCGTCATCACTGCTGTCTGAATCCCCACTGTCATCAAGATGACATCGGATGCCAAGTCACTAGACGAATCTTCTGCTTTAGGTCTACGATTGGAAGATTTTCCACTCTTCTCCCCAAATAACTTTCTCGCTGCTTTCTTAGCTTCAGCCTCTGATTTCTTCTGTTTAGATTCTTACAATTGCTTCACATAAGCAGTTGAAGTTAGTAACGCAGCAGAGCACAAACGCGATGTTTGACCTATTTGACTAACTCCAGGTGGTTTTTCGATGTGTGGGAGAGGTCTGATGTCTGCCAGGCTGACAGCTTGACCATCACCATCAGTAGTTTCATTTTCGTTTTTGTCATCTCTTTCTTGAAGAGCGTTAGCATGGCGATGAATTGAAAATTCCTGTTCCCTAAAGATGTTTCTGTTGCATGGGATGAGACCTGTTTTTCTGAAGGCATTCAAAGATGCTTCCATTTCTGCTGCTCGGTTGTAAGCTGCCCCAAATAACTTGGCTATCAATAATGGGGTGATAACACGACCTGGGTTACTTGCCAACCACGTTTCTAGCTCTTGGGCATAGTAGGTTTTCAAAGGCCCCATAAAGCTGACGTCAAGTGGCTGCATTTTATGCGTTGAGTGAGGTGGAAAACATACAATACGAACATTATTTTCACGTGCTTTATCTAACACATCGAGATTCTTTGTGTGGGAATAATGCCCATCGAGAACCAAAACGACAGGGTCATTTGAAGGTGGCTTTACATGATTCACAAAATGATCAAACCACTGAGTAAAAATGTGAGTATGTATCCAGCCACTTGGATGACAAGCTATTGATCCTGCAGGTGCACCGTCCATCAAGTTCCAGAAAACATTCCAGTTTCTGATCATAAGACTAGTCAAAGTAATCTCTGTTTATGATAATTTAATCGAATTAAAATAAACGCAGTTGCCAAAATTTTACTACAATAAATGATGAAATATTGTTGTCTCATGATAGTATTGCGTAAATTACATATAAAAATTCGTGAGAGAACGAGTTCCCCCAATATGCGATAGGTATCGTAATATGCAACACTGTCGCGGATCCAAAAGGATCCCCAAATTATCGCATATTAGGAATTTCGCCATCTTACACAAAGAATCACGCACTTGCTAACAACTTTCTTTGGAAAATGAACGTAATTGTCAATATTTATAGGTAATACCGTTACAAATAACAAAAATAAAAGAGTGCAGTAATATCCACTCACCTTTAAGCTGAACAATTATCTCAACACCGATGTCGCGAAAGAAATTTTGTATCAACCTCTACGTACTGTGTCCGGCTCAACTATGGCGTCCTATTCGCTGTGTCGTCGTCTGGCACGCAAAAGACGTGTTTAAGAAACTCTCCACCAGAGTGCAACCCCTAACATGAGCACAGTTGGGGTGTCTCATATTAGGGAACTATCGCATAATGGGGACCTATCCTCTACCCTCCAGTACTATATTAATATGTAGTGTTAATTTGAAGTTTCTCATGGCATGTCCAATTCAGTACATTTAAAGAGTATTTTTCGTGAAATAACTGTATGTTAATTTGTAGATGTTAATTTGAATGTTGCATTTAACGCCAGCTAAAGGTCACAGGTAGTTATTTCAAGTAAGCTGCCTCACTAAACAACGCAACTGTACATGCGATCTGACGAGAGACACTGATTATGAATGTGGTATGTTCCTTTTTAATTTACAGATATGTCGTAATTTTTGTAGAAATATTAATTCTCATAATTCTCGTATACATGGTGGCTGTGGCCGAAACACGTTAAGGCGGATATTTTCGAAAGATGAAAATATAAATAGTGATCAAGATGGACAAATTCACTGACTAGTGATAATGACCGCTAGCTCTTTATGCTATTTTAAAGACATGAACGAGGGTGGCTCCTCATGTCAGACGTCTTCGGCACTTACCGCTGACGACTTCTGTTCAACATTTAAGCACTCGCTGGTATCGAAACGGAGGCACAGGGTTCATTGATTTAGTAGTGAAACACGCAATTCCCAGACTACAGTGCTACATGATTTATGCAAAGTCTACTGTTCGATAATTGTCGTAGTTTTAGGAAAGCTGTTTTCAGAATTGCGTCGTACTTTAAGACACAAAAACAGCACGGACACAATGAACCTTAGTTTACACTGATGAGCCAAAACATTGTGACCACCTGCTTAATAGCTGGTTTGTCTGACTTTGGATCAAAATACATCACTGACTCTGCGTATCACGGATCCGACAGTTTGTTGGTAAGTTTGTGCACATGTGTGGCATTAGATGTCTGCGTAAAGGTCATGTAATTCCCGTAAATAACGGGCAGCTGATTTGCGTACGTTTGTGATAGCGCCCGATAGCGACCTAGATTGGTTCCAAAGGATTTATATCAGGAGAATTTGGTGGCCGAGGCATCAACGTGAGTTCACTATAATGCTGCTCAAACCAATGTAACACGGTTGACGACGGTCATCGTCCGGGGAGAAGTCGAGCATGAAGGGATGGAGGTGGTACGCAGCTGTCAGCGTGTCTTCGATTACTACCACATGTCCCATGCAAGCGCCGGAGAGTGTCTCCCGCAGGGTAATATTGGCCCCATCAGCCTGTGTCCGTGGCGTGCTGCACGTTTCGAGCCACCGTTCACCTCTATGACAGCGTTTGTGGAGACGCCCAGCGACGTAGTGTAGCAAAAATGTGATTCACCCGAAGAGCCGACCCGTATCCATTAATCGACGGTCGATTCCCGACGGTTCCATGCACAATGCAGTCGTTAACGATGTCACTGGGCCCGCATCTCGTGGTCGTGCGGTAGCGTTCTCGCTTCCCACACACGGGTCCCCGGGTTCGATTCCCGGCGGGGTCAGGGATTTTCTCTGCCTCGTGATGGCTGGGTGTTGTGTGCTGTCCTTAGGTTAGTTAGGTTTAAGTAGTTCTAAGTTCTAGGGGACTTATGACCACAGCAGCTGAGTCCCATAGTGCTCAGAGCCATTTTTTTTGATGTCATTGGGTTAACATGTAAACACTTAGGGGTGGTCTGCTGTGGAGCTCCATGTTCAACAATATACGACGAGTGGTGTGCTTCGAAACAATTGTTCGTGGACCAGTATTGCGCTCTTTCGGCAGAGATATCACAGATCGCCACCTATCGTACTTTACAGAGAAGACAAACCTCCAAACCCTACGTTGAGTGTAAAGACGTGGACGTCCAAACATTTAGCACCTAGCGGTAGTTTCACTGTCTTTCTACATCCTTCCGTAGATGCTTACGACAGTAAGACGTGAACATTCGACCAGATTAACCGTTTTCGATATACTCGTTCACAGGCTCTGCGTAATAATAATCTGACCTCTGTCGAAGTTGCTTATCTCAATGGATTTCCCCATCTGCAGCCCATATCTTCGCTCGTGTGATGCCCCCTATGTGACTGTTCCACTGACACTCTCTTGTTTCTGCGTCACGTGCCCGCAACGCCAACAGATGGCATCCAACGTCGTGGTGGGCAGTGATCACCATGTTTTGGCTTATCAGTGTATTTTACTTCCACATACAAACAGTTGAAACAAAGAAACAGTCCAGGTACAGACACAAGCAGTCGCTAACAATAAGTAAGAAAGCAGTATGAGGGCGAGTGCCTGCTGCACTGTGCTTATAGCGAGGAGGCATCTGGTAGTTGGAGCGGCGGCAGGCGACCTCTGATTGCCGACCGCGCAGATGCCGTTGGCCGAATATTCGAAGGACCGCACGCAGGTGTTCTGGTGCTGCAGCGCGTATCCAGGTACTATGTACAGGATTACAGCAAAAATCGCAGTTCACCTGCTCGTAGTCGTGTAGGAAACGAACACAGTGGAAGAAACAAGACATCCTGAATTCGTTCTGTGTGTGGAAAGTTCTACATATATTTTAGAAACTATATTGGTTACCCAATTTCAGGATTTTCCCCATATGATAGCTGCTATTTTGCGTTTAATGAAAGAAAGTATGACAAAACACTAAGCACTCAGTCTGATGCTATTCTTCCATCTCATGTCGCTGGTTATGAACGCTGAAGTCGTACCTAGTTCGCGGGAGGTTTACGGTCCCGACATACCACAGCATTAAATGTCTAATTTCTAAATAATTTATCACGATTTTAATTGTTGGGACAGTAACTCGAGTTTTATGAATATTTTGTAAACATTTGCGTGGTATCGAAAGCGAATATATAGATTTTTTGAATGAAGACTGGAACTTTCCAGTTACATAAGTGGAAAACGCCTCTTCAGTCTCAAGAAGGTGTGTAGATGTAAGTTACAACGAACGAAAATTTTCATCCACATACGGTTCCTGCACATGAGGTTGAAAATGAGAAAGGTGTCAGAAAGATACATGACGTCTCTCCTAAGTGTCTTCAAGAGCATTTTCTTTGGTATTTCAGTTGATACTTGCATTTTTTTTTTTTTTTTTTTTTTTCAATGTGTAGCTCGGACCTACCTAAACAAAAACTGCGTCTTTCACGCGATGTCCTGTGTCAGAGGAAAGTGTCGGTTTGTTTCCCTTTACAAACAAAATTATTTTTAAAGCTGAATTTTACGTGATAATCCGACAGAGTGGTCTCAAATAACTCTACTGCGATATTCGGTTGATCGACGCTTTTTATTTTATTTTACGTCTAGTCCCGTAGGACCAAATTTAGGAGCAAATCTCCATGGTCATGGAATGTGTCACCACATGAAATTACAACAGAAAAGTAATAACAGGTAAAATAAAATGTTTATTAATCCTAAAAGGACGTCAAACAATAAGTTTATGTAAACGCGATCAACAATGTAACACATGAATCAGCTTGATTTTTCAAGGAACTCCACGACAGAATGGAACGAATGACCCTAGAAGCAACGTCGATTACTGCTAAGATTTTCGAATTCTTGTGGTAGTTTATTGAAAATGGATGCCGCAGAATACTGTACGTCTTCCTGCCCAAGATCTGCGATCCAAAAGCAGATTGGATTTCTGCTTAGTGTTTACTGAGTGAAAGCTCTAATTCTTGGGAATATGCCGATATTGTTAACATGAAGTGGAAGTGACGGTAAAGAATATGTATACTGAGAGACCAATGTCAGAATACCCAGACTATCGAACAACTATAAATAAGAGGTTTACACTACTTATTACCCGAACCGACCGTTTCTGAGGCAAAAATACCCCAAAATATGCGAATGAGAATAAGCAAAGTGGACTACTTTTCGTGTCGATCTATCACTTACTTCAGATACTGTTCTGATAGTGAACATGGCAGCATTAAGTCTTCGAACAAGATCCTGAACATTGGCTTTCCACAACAATTTGCTCTCTATCTGAACACCTAAAAATCTGAATTCAGTCTCACTAATCTTATGCCCATTCTGTATAACGAGAACGTCAGATTTGTTGAACTGCATCTTAGAAACTGCAAAAATTGAGTCTTACTATAGTTTAGCATTAGCTTATTTTCTACAAACCATGAACTTGTGTCTTGAACTGCACTATTTGAAACAGTGCCACCGTCGCACACAACATCCCTTACTACCAAGCTAGTGTCATCAGCAAACAGAAATATTTTAGAATCACTTGTAATACTAGACGGCATCTCATTTGTATAGAAAAGGAACAGGAGTGGCCCCAGCACTGATCCCTGGGGCACCCCCCCCCCCACCCCAATTGAACCATGCCCCACTCGGACCCCATTCTCAGTAGTGTGGAGAATGACCTTTTGTTGTCTGTTCTTAAAGTAAGAGGTGTACCAATTGTGAGCTACTCTCTGTATTCTATGATGGTCCAACTTGTGGACCAATATTTTGTGATCAACACAACCAAACGCCTTAGTTAAATAAAAGATGCCTAGCGTTCGAAACCTTTTGTTTAATCCATCCAGTACATCACAGAGAAAAGAGAATATAACATTTTCAGTTGTTAAACCACTTCTAAAACAAAAATGTATATTTGACAGCAGATTATGTGAAGTTAAATCATGAATTATCCTTACATACACAGTACCTTCAATAACTTTAGCAACCACTCATTCGCTTTTTATAATGCGGCTTTGCTACTGAGTACTTCAATGGTTCAGGAAACTATTGCTAAAGGAAAAATTACAAATATGGCTAGGCACAGGGCTAACAAGTGCAGCATAGTACTTTAGTACTCTGCTAGGCACTCCATTATATCCATGACAATCTTCAGTGATTTAACTATTGACTCAATCTCCCCCTTGTCAGTATCACAGAGGGGTATTTCAGGTATCAGTCTAGGAAAGGCATTTCCCGAGAGATTTATATGATTCCCTGTAGAAACTAGGTTCTTATTTGATTCACTATCTATGTTCAGAAAGCGACTGTTAAATACTGTACATATATCTGACTTATCACTAACACAAACATTTTTACTACATATTAACAGCGACAGTAAAACACAAGGAGTAACGAATACTCCAACAGAAACCACACCTCCCTGGCCTTCGCTGACTGCTACCATCAAGCATGCAACGCTGCTCATTTGCTGCTGGAGTACTTGTTAATCGAAGTGTTTTACTGTCACTGTCAATACACTCCGATCAACGGAATGTCCCACTAGACTAACTTGGGGCCGCTATGTCGAATGAGCACATAAAATTCCACTTTGAAAGTCATTTTGTTTTTAACGGAAAACAAACCGACGCTTTCTGTTGACACTGAGCGTCCCATGGAAGATGGGACAAGCAGCAAATGTTTGGAGTGTCCCCATCTGCACATTGCAAACACAAAATTGCAAATACTTGCGTAGACAGCAGAGGAAATTCACCTGACCACTCTTAGCAAAGAGACCCGGTGGAAGCAGATGTAACGTCCGTGGCACTTTTAATCCACCAACAAGATCTAAACAGGTAAATAGCTTCCTTCAAATACTTTTTCTGGAAACATATTGCATTTATAACTATTTGCGTTTATGATTCCATAGCTCGCTGTTTTCATTTCGCTCTCACAGGGGCGTCATTCAGTCAGTAATCTGAGCTTGTTTCGTTTGGGCCTAACGTTTCTTTTATGATACCCTCGGGTAAATAGGAGATTTTAGCACGCACGCACGCACACGCACACACACACACACACACACACACACACACACACTGTCAACTGTAGGGTCAGACGCAGACTCATAAGCATCCCAGCTGAAGGTTTGGAGCAAGTCTGCCGGTGGCCAACGAGAAGCGATGCCGCTCTCTCTCAAAGAGAAATCTCCTGACATATGAAACTCCTACAGCCACAGCTAAGGACGCACGCTACTTTGGAACCGTACCACACGAACTTGGCTACACGAAATGAAAGCAGGTTCAAGACGGTGTCATCTCACCACAAATATCAGCGTTAGAAATTTGACTCCAAATATTAATATCTTTCATGTTTAAACTTTGCTCGCGTGGAGCTTCATAATATTCGGTATGAGTAAAGAGGGATCTCTTTCGGTCTTATGAGTTTTACAAATGACAAAAATGGCTCTGAGTTTTTCAAGTACGACAAACTAATTCAGATTCTTCGACAAACTGACATTGGCCACGATGATGTATACATAATCACTGTACTGGAATTGTATTCCAAATGCAAAAATTGTTCGAGCAACTTTGGGAACCACCTTAGTTACGCAAAGTATTTGTTACATTTTCGCACCATCTTCTCTTTCGTTAAACATTTAGTCTGGAAAGAACCCCTTTAGTGCGACGTCGCAAGTTTAGTCTTCGGTAAGGCTCATTTGAAAGTTTTGTGTTAACAGTTATGATAGGAAAAATACTAGCTGCTAATGACTCACCATGTGCATCAGGAGGGTGACAGAAAATCAGTGTCCCGGATGTGCAGAGATCAACTTTCTATCGAATGTGATTATTACGCTTTACAAAAGGGACATCGTCGACATTCAGTTATCACAAAGGTTCGCACTATCATGATCAAAGGCGAACGCCTTAGGAATTACAAACCGTGCAGGACGTTCAGTTATATATATCAACTCTTAAAGAATACATGTAGAATAATATTGATGACACGGGGTGATGCGAACTGATGGAGTGTGCTAGCAGACAACCGAATGCGAAACAGTCTGTCGTGGAGCTTATCGTGAAACTGGCTATCCTTTATGGCGTAGTTGTAGACAGTGTGATAATATGTTTTACAGGCACGGAAGAAACAAACATCCAGAGGCTGTATTTGTCCAGTAGTTCAAGGTGGTATGAATTGCAAAGTCACGCACTTTTCTGGAGGGATAATATGCTCTAAAGGATTATGCTTTCTATACGCAGACCAGGAATCAGGCAATGACAAGTTACTTTGACCAACTGTTGTCCAAAAGCAGTGCTTATACTACAGCTTTAGTTCTCTTACGCCCGTTTCCCCACTCGTGCTTGCTGTGACGCAAATATTCCCTACCGCCCTTGCAAGATCACGCATACAAGAAAGAATCGTAGAGGACAAAACACCTCCTACTTCTCGCAGCATGGTAAATAACTTTCCAGCCAATTTACTACCCAGATTAATAGTCGGTATAATTGTATAGGAATGCGCTAAGAGAATGATGCTAGTTGATTCTGATATAACTCTCTTGGGACCTCTAATTTCCTGTTTTCTTTCATATGCATTTCCTCGTCAAATTCCGACTGCTTGGAGATGAAAACATATCCACAAATTTTCAGGCCGATTCGGCAGTTTTCTGCTCATCGTCAAGTTGACGTTCTGTTTGAAATTTCGGTATCCTGCAACCTCCAACTCTGTAGCACTGTTTGAAGTTACTCAACCATCTACTGCTTCACTTGAAATCACTCTACGTCACGCGCCATCTGATGTGCATGGCGTAGTAGGTCACCATCTTTCACATCCTGTAAACTGCATCGAACATCCTTGAAACACGCAAAAGCCAGTTTTTGTAACAAGTGCGCCGTGTCCTCGCTTGAATATCCATAGCTTTTCTTATGCACTACACAGTCGTGTTGGTGCGGAATTATTCGAAATCCGCTCATAATTGTTTTTTTACTATACTATGCATGATCATCCATGTACCCGCTCCTCCGACAATCATTGTTCTTTACTACGTTTCACTGGAGACGGGATTTGTGGCTACCTGTCCGACAAGGATGATGAACAATACGGCTCGACACCTGTTTCGAAATCACTTTCACTTGTTAAGCACGTATCGGCATCATTGTGCTCCTCACGTACACTGTCCGCGCAGTCGAACGTGTACGACACCACACATCCCACTGACTCATCTCGCAGAGACGCTAATATTTCATCTGCCACTTCTTTCACACTCTGTGAATTTCATCGAGTTCCTCTTTGCCGAAATGTCAACTGTTCTTGTAGATATAATACAATGTTTGCTTTGTTTATCGTTGCCATTGCTCTGCTTTTTATTAACAAATGGTTCAAATGGCTCTGAGCACTATGGGACTCAACTGCTGTGCTCATAAGTCCCCTAGAACTTAGAACTACTTAAACCTAACTAACCTAAGGACATCACACACATCCATGCCCGAGGCAGGATTCGAACCTGCGACCGTAGCGGTCGTGCGGTCCCAGACTGTAGCGCCTTTAACCGCTCGGCCACACCGGCCGGCTTTTATTAACACATCTAGCACTGTAGCGCTGTTGTGAGTTATTCGTCGACTAAGCAGTTCAACTACGCTCTGTAGCCTCATGCTGGGCTAACCATTGGATCCTCCACTACCACCCACTGTTGCCATTAGCTTCCAATATTGTGTTTGTACAACATGAGAAGTACTTTAACTGATCGACGAAAGAAGGAAGTACAGAAGTGTTCGGAGAAAGACAGTAATGAGCAATATAATTAATAATGAAATAAATAGGAAGTGCAGGGTAGCCAAGGCGAATAAATCGGAAAAGATTGTCGGTCGCTGTGACTCAGCGTATAGTAAAGTCAAACCAACATTCGATGAAATTAACAGCAGAGTGCAATGGGAAGCCCACTATTTATAGCAAACGATAGAGCAGGTAGGTAAAAGAGTACATTGAAGGCCTATATGAGGAGAGGACTCGTGTAACGACGTGATAGTTGAAGACATTGAAGTTGATATGGAAGAGACAGGTGACCAGCTTTAACTTTAGAATTTAAAAGAGCTGTGGAAGACTTGAGTTTAAACAAGGTGGAAGGGACAGATAACATTTCATCGGAATTTCTAAAATCACCGGGAGAAGTTGTAATACTTCTGGCTTAGTCAGCCATCATATTAGGCTCCAAGAAGCTGTTCCCAGAGCAGTGGAGATGCAAGAAGTATATAGATGACGAAATGTGGTGTGAGGTACCTGTGAGAGATGTTAGATTTGATACCATTCCCGTGAGAAAGACCACCTGCATAATGCTACTGCTCTGTGATTGGCTGCTGTGTTCGGAGCAAGGGCGCCAAAACGTTAAAGTATAGTTATTATTATTAGTTAAACTACTCATTGGAATGACTTCACTTTTTAATGTAAACATCTCTGAACAGCTGACTATCAATGAGTCATTTTAGAATTATTAAAAACATTTTAAATCAAAAACAAAAGACTGACGAATCGGTAGTCATGAGGCACAGACACGTGCCACAAATAGTGTAATGATACGTTTTCGTAAACATTGTCTTTGATCAGGCACTTTGCTGTATCAGGTGTTGTATTAAGATAATGTAGTCTTCTCGTGTGGCTGTATTAAAATACGCAGGTGGCATTCCAAAGAAGTGATACATTATTTCAGAACAGAACCTCGCTAAAAGTCAGTTTCAGCCTCAAGATACAGAACCTACGACTTGCGTGCTGTTTCCTGCGCTGGGGACATCAACTTGAAGACAGCAGGTTAGTGAACTATAACAGAACCTTCATATTCCACACAGTGAAGTGGAAACAACTAGGCGCCTCACGTGTACTGCATGCACAGATCAAATGTGCTCAGTGACACGTAATCTGCAGTAATGCAGAGGAGGTAAAGGAGGATGATCCTTATTAACACCAACAATCAATTCATTCTTCCTTTATTGCCGTAAAGTGACGGCCAGACTTCTGTTCAAATTGATGTGTGGAATCTATGAGACAGGCGACATACAATTAGACTTTCGGACAAATATCGAGATAGCAAGAGCAGATAAGTGCGGGAATTATCGCAATCAGCTTAACAGCTCATGCCTCCAAGTTACTGACGAGAATAATACACAACGATACTGGAAAAGGAAACTGAAGATCTGTTAGATGACGGTGAGTTTGGCTTTAGGAAAGTTAAAGGCACCAAAGAGGCAGCCCTGACGTTGCGCTTGATAAAGGAAGCAAGACTGAAGAAAAATCAGAACACGTTCATAGGATTTGTCGACCTGGGAAAAGCATTCGACAATACAAAATGGTGCAAGATGTTCGAAATCCTGAGAGAAATACGATAAAGCTATAGGAAACGACGTTTAATAAACAATATTTGCAAGAGCTAAGAGGGAGCAGTAAGTTTGGAAGACCAAGAACTAAGAGCTCCGATTGAAAAGTTTGTGAGGAAAGCATGAGGTCTATCTTACTGCTCAATCTATACATCAAAAAAACAACGACGGAAATAAAAGTAAGGTTCAAGAATGGAATCTAAATCCATGGTGGAAGGATGTCAACGATAAGGTCGTAGATAACATTTCTATCCTCACTGAGAATTAAGAAGAATACAGAAACTTCCTGGCAGATTAAAACTGTGTGCCACACCGAGACTCGAACTCGGGACCTTTTTCCTTTCGCGGGCAAGTGGTCTACCATTTTTTTGAAAGAAAAAAGGAGGGGTTTTGTCTGCATTATAACAACTACTGTTTTTCTCCTACCTTTTGCACACGAAAACGGAACAATAAATTTAAAACAAATGCATCTCCCGGAGATTAACCAGGGCTGCCGACCGCGGATTTTTTTTTTTTTTTTTTTTTTTTTTTTGTAAAAAGCACCGTCAGTGGCAGGTTGGAGGAGGCAAGGCCTAGTCACGTTGTCTCTCCCCTCCTACCACTTCAGCGCACCAGCACTTCTTTTTGGTAATTTTTATTTAACTGTTCGTTTTGTGTAAGAAGTAACAAAACCAAAGGCGGTCGTCACTGCAATGGACATCACCAGTCATCAACCGTCGGAGCGTCCGGGGCCCCTGCACACAGTCAGAGACTGGTTCTGTTACCGTAGGGAAATTGTCGAAACATCACAAGTCTTCTCCCACCCGGTGTGAGTTAACGAACATTGCGCTCTCATTTAAATATATGGCTGAAAGAGTCAGCCTACAGAAATTGTGAAACGAACCGTGTCGTCCAGTACCGCGTGCCACAAAGGGCGCAGATTCACCACGAGATGGGGAAACTCAGAGGCGTCTGCTGTCTATTGAGGCCTAAGCGCTGTAGTGTGCGAGTGAGACAGGCGAGAACCTACGTCATATGGAAAACCAGTAGAAGCCTTTTGTGGCCAAAGAGACGTAGCAGTGTTAAGTACGGCGGACCTAAGATCGGCCGTAAGGGGAAACAATTATGAAAACTATTTAATTCTGTAGTAGTGCAGCCACAGTAATTTTAATCTGCCACCCTCCATCAATTTTCATGGTGATCCCAATAAAACTTGAATATTGATCATATCTATAATAGTTTAAGATTTACTGTTAAAGTGAAATTGACAAGTTTTGTAACAAAGACCTGAATGTTGAAATCTGAACGCTGTGGTCGATCTTAACGATCAACATTTCATATAGAAGTGCATCATTGAAATGACAAATGATGTAAATATCAACTCTGCAGCTTTATTTGTTGAAAGGATATAGTAAATTTAAGTCATCAGGATTTTCAGTTAAGCAACAGATCATCATTTCCTCCACACAAAACACACTGAACGATGGTAGCATGCCACTTAATTGAACCATTAGGTAATAGAATGTTTGCTGTAAAGTTCAGTGCATAATACTACTTTTATTCTTTATTTATTTATTAAAAAGCCCAGTGGTGCAAAGCTACTGATCGTGGCATTCAAAGCTACGAAGGAAATTGTACTGATTTTATGTAAAAGAACGTAACGTTTAATATGTAATGGATGTTATCGGTACTTTATTTATAACGTGAAAGTGGTCAAACTTTGATTATTTAAACATGTTAAAATGTAAAGTAATGTAGAATAAGCTCTAGCCAATCAGATGGACGGCTTCAGAAAAGGGAACTGCCCTAGTCGGTTGAGCGAAGATTTTCGGCGCGCGGGAAACGCGGTCGGAGACGGGCAGAGGACAGTTCTGGTCTAGACACCAAAGAGTACAGTTCAGCTGGAAACACGAAAGCGTACAGTTCGGATTGAGACTCGAAAGCGGACAATCAGTCTTTAGGCAGCGAGGACGTGAAACGAATTAGAAAATTTCGCGTTGTGCGGTATCGCGGGACTTAGTCTCTGAGCGGTGAGCAGCCGCGCGCTTGGCGTGAACTCTAAACTTTACGCGTAGATAACTTGTATTTTCCGATGAGATTGTGAATGACCGATCTGTGTCGAATGAATATTCTCTCGAGTGTAATAGTAACTCTAAATATGTGCACTTTCGGTAATAATTTGCTTTCTGAATAAACATTACTCTAACCAAATCGCAACTGTGTGGCCTACATCATTTATGGGTCGTTAATCTAGATCCCGATATTATTATTACTGTTATTATATGTTATGTTGACTTTGTATTTTGCAAACATGCCATCACCCAGACAATTTAACCAAACGGCCACAAGTGTCTAATTTAGGGCGTGTAAAGCGACATGTGCAGTTCAACCCCAGGACGAGTTTGAGCCAAGACATTTCGACGAAGAGGAACCGCATGTGAGCCCGAACATCTATGAGAGGTTAGCTCGTCCTGGCACACTCTAGCTTGGTGGTGGGTCCATAAATGGCGATTCCAAATAGCTCGCAAAAAAGTTCCGGTATTCCGTATTGTTCCCTAAAAACAGGAACTCGTCGATCATGTATTGTCACAAATCGAGGACTTCCTTTTCGGCGTCACGGTTCGTGTAGTGTATCGCTATTCCTCGTACCCAATTGAGGGCATTCTTCTGTCATCGGGATGAAAGAGGTCCAGGGCCACAATCTAAACATAGGGGCGGAGTAGCAGGAAAGCGAGCATCTGGCAGAACAGTTTCCAGCACTCGCGTGCGGGGCCGCAGTTCGGTCTGTATTCGTCTGTGTCTACCGTCGCGCAACGGGGGCACATAGGGTCGTCAGTTAGGTGAATGGCACGTAGCTTTCGTCGGGTCGGAAATTTCTCGTTAGTGACCACATACCACGTCGACCGCACTAGACAGCTAGGTCGCGTGGACGGTTCGCCAAACCTGCGTCCAGTCGACCGTGGGGTGGCGTCGTACAATGTCGTTAGCTGGACTCCAGCGTTGGAGAACACTATAGTAAGTCTTTGCTGTCGGATTCCGTGTCTCCAGTATAACCCTCAGCATATAACTGTGCCCCACGAAAAACTTCCTAATATAGGACAGCGAGGGCGATAAATGTGCAACAGGTACAGGTTGGCACAGCGTATGTGCCTCTGCTTTGAGGAGGCCAGAAAGACTGTCTGTTGGTGAAAGGCAGGGTCGCCGCATCGAGTGAAGGTACAGCGCCAACGCTCTGTGTTTGACGTGAGTCAGTCCAACACCTCCTTTGTGGAAGGGTAAAGTAAGAGCAGGAAAACGGATCTGAAAAACGGCACCAGCGTTCACCACGTGACCGAACACTATCTGTATCCTGGAAGCCACCGTGTCTGTCATCGGTAATACGTGGGCGTAACGATTAAGGTGAGAAGCCATGTACACATTGACGAATTGAGCGCGTTGCAAAATGTCCAACGATCTGAATTTATTGAGGCGAGCCTCTATGCGGAGTCGTGAGACCTGGCGATGCGTAAAGGCCGCCGTGCGTTTTATTTGTCGATGGAGCGATATCCCTAAACATTTGAGCATTGAGACCATTGTCAGGGGTACATCCAGTTCTACAGGCATGTCTCATCCCACCCCCACGTAGCGTGATTTCCGGAGGTTTATGACACTGCGTGCCACCGCCCCATACTGTTAGAGTCAGGAAAGCGCCGTTTGTATTTCGTCACCAGTTCGGGCTAAGAACATCACAACATCGGCGTATGCACCACATCGAAAAGTCACGGAGCGGAGGCTAAGTCCTTCCAAGCGTCTCCAAGTCCATGAAGAGCTGGTTCGAGGACAATGGCGAATAACATGAGAGAAAGAGGACAACCCTGTTTGACGGACCTGTTGACACGAACGAGGGCGGACCGATAGCCGTTTATCACAACCCCGTGACCGCCCCATAGATCAAACGAAGCACAACAGATGTCATGAGCGGGATACCAATGTGCTCCATAACTGCATGCAGGATACTATGTTCAACGCGATCGAAAGCATGGTCAAAATATAGCGCAACAAGAGCGCCGTGGAGGCGGCATGTTGGTGTGAGCGCCACTACGTCTCTGTAGGTGCTTAAAGTCGTAACCTCAAGAGTGTCACCTCCGAGGCAGGTTTGGTCATCGTGAATGGCCGCCATTACCGTAGATTTGAGCCTCTCACGGAGGATGAGTATCAACAGCTTGGTGTTCAGCATTGTCAATGGGCGAAAATCAAGTGGGCGCAACCTCCTCCGGCTTTTGTCACCGGAATCGAAGAGACTCTCAGTGAATTCCGATGGTACCTGGAAATCGGGGTTCAGGAGTTTTCTGTACGTCCTGACCCACATCGGGTCCATGATATCAAAAAACCTTTTCTAAAATTCAAGAGGGAGTCCGTCTGCGTCTGGCGTTTTGTTGGAAGCACCGTGCAACATAGCCTCTCGTAGTTCTTCCAAAGTCACCTCTGACAAGAGCGTAGCACCAGCTTCTGGGTTCCGAGAGACGGGAAGGCCAGATAGGACTTCCTTGACTCCTACATCCATGCTGTACTCTCGCTCGTGGATAAGTGTATGTGATTGTGTGAACGCTCTGATGGTGTCCACTTGCGTGTCAACTCGTCGTCAATCCTCCGTCTCGACCTCCGTAATGAGCTGCCTCTTGCGTCTTTTTCTATCTTGAATGATATGGTGGAGGAAAGGTCGTTCTCCACTAACACCATCAGTTGTCCTCGCTCGCACCCGCACACCCGCGAGACGTACGGCGACGATACGTAGCAATTGTGCCTCGACTTGGTATTCTGGCGATTATCGTTCCGGCGATGGCGGTTGCACAGCCAGTTCGCGGAGCGCAGTGTAGTAGAAATCAGTGGTCGCAGTATACCAGCTCCCCCCATCTTGTCCATAACTGGCTAATGTGACGCACAAGGCAGGTTGACACACCGTAACCACCACTATAGTACGGAACCGTAGGCGCGTAATCGCAGGTGGCATTTGCTCCATGTGGACTCAACTTCACGTCTACAATTTTCCTGATCAAGAAGGGCCACACTGAGGCGCCACAGACCTCTACTTCATCAGAAACGCTGTCGGGGGAGGGAGAGAGTACAACCACACGGTAGGTGGTCCGTGAACGATGCCGGCCTCATCTCAGCGTCGACAACTGCCGACCGCAGGCCGTGTGTGACGTAGACTCGATCTAAACGGCTCGCAGAATGACTAGTAAAGTAAGTGTATGCCTTTCGGTCGCCTTGTTGTATATCCCAAGTGTCCAACAAAGCCTTTACAAGTGCCTGAAGTACTTTGTAGGTGGTATAGTGCGGCAGCTGGTCGGATGGAGTGCCTACTACCAGGTGGTCGGCATTGCCCTGGAAGAGCAGAGCTATGTTTTCGGCAAAAAAGACGCGGCGTTATCATCTTCTGTCGGTGTCAGAAGGTGCATACAAGTTCACGAGACGAACTGTACCAATCGTGAGTGCGACCCCCCGGGCCGAAGGTAAATAGGAGACATCAGTTGCCATAATCCCTTCCCTCAGCAGAATTTCCGTACCTCCGCCGCCCACATCTGAAGGCATAGCGTAGGCGTTGAAATGCCCTACTATACCCGCAGGACAGGACACATAGTTTAATTTGTGGAAAGGGGCCAAAATGAGTGGCTGTCAGTTGCACTTCAACATACTACTTTATTCATTTGACAAACATTACAAGAGTAAAGAAAACATTAAAAACAGAGCAAGCCAAACATTAATTTTAGAACTTAATTCCCGGC
Organism: Schistocerca cancellata; assembly: GCF_023864275.1. NCBI lineage: Eukaryota > Metazoa > Arthropoda > Insecta > Orthoptera > Acrididae > Schistocerca > Schistocerca cancellata. Next base: position 247,880,837 of record NC_064632.1, read on the forward strand.
TAAATGCGCCATTCCATCTCACGCATCAAGGGCAAAACAACTTTAATTTAAAATCGGCTAGCCGCGGTGGTCTAGCGGTTCTAGGCGCTCAGTCCGGAACCGCGCGACTGCTACGGTCGCAGGTTCGAATCCTGCCTCGGGCATGGATGTGTGTGATGTCCTTCGGTTAGTTAGGTTTAAGTAGTTATAAGTTATAGGGGACTGATGACCACAGATGTTAAGTCCCATAGTGCTCAGAGCCATTTTTGAAAATCGGCTAGAAGCCACACATAAACAAGCAACAAGGATAAATAAGAAAAGGCAGCAAATCAAACGGCGCTCAGACGTTTCCAAGAGTCGGTCTGGAATTCAAACACTAACGCTCGCTCAGGTGAGACAGGTAGTCGGCCCCACAAATTCTCAATCCGACGAGAACCCAACAGACAGACAGTCAACGGACCATGCGACAGGATAACGTACGCTCCACCCTACCAGCACACAACAGGGAGTTCAATGGAACAATGCAGAAGGTATCGGCGCCCATAACGAATTACACATTCAACCTACACTCCGTGCTGGACAGCCACAACACGACGAGGAAACTACACTGCCAGAATTTACGACAACGGCCAGGGCAGGTGACCCGAGCGTTAACGGCCACAAGGCAGAAGATTCCGCCGGTACACTTCAATTCAAAATAATCAAGTTAAATTAAACTCCACAGGGGGACGGCTAGAATTTCGCCAACTTGAAAACACACGTCGTTGCTCTTGGGAATGTCCCAACAGCCCACAAAGAAATTCAAACGACACAATGTGAACAGTTGGGGCTGGCTGGTAGATTAAGTAAAGTCTCAACTTTCGTGTCCGGGATCGATGAGCCACGGATGTCGTAGCAATGGGAACAGCCCCTCACACTGACCGCGCGTGGCCGCCGGCAGCGGGCCCGGCTAAACTACTCGCCACAGAGACTTCCTCGCACGCGCCCGGGTTCCCGGGTTCGATTCCCGGCGGGGTCAGGGATTTTCTCTGCCTCGTGATGACTGGGTGTTGTGTGATGTCCTTATGTTAGTTAGGTTTAAGTAGTTCTAAGTTCTAGGGGACTGATGACCATAGATGTTAAGTCCCATAGTGCTCAGAGCCATTTAAACCATTTTGAACTTCCTCGCTGCTCCACGCCAACCGATCAACTGCCCAGGCCCGGAAACGGTGAAAGCACCAAATATACATCAGCCGATGAGACGACCAACCGAACGACCAATCAACGGTCGTCCCGCTCGAATCTCCCTCCGTTGGGCGATTCGTGTGTGTCGCCAGTGGTCGGCGAGCAATGGCTGTCGGCGCCTCACCGGCGCTCCGTCGCCGACTTCACTGCTGCTGCGTCCCGACTGCACTGCTGGTCCTTCCTGAACTGACTGCCAGACACACGCCGACCCGGGAATACTATCGGTCGCTCCAGAGATGGTTCGACAATGTATTTATCGACACGCGCAGCTGCTGCCGCTCACGGGCAAGTAAGGCAGGAAGTTAGTGACGCCAGTAAATGGAATAAGAAAACGAGGCGGCAGTACCGTAATAGAAGATGACAAACAATAAATGGGATAAAATGGAGCCCTGCATGGCTCAGGCACCATATGCGTAGGTATCGACGCAAAGTCCTGATCGGACTTCTTGAAGGAAAACAACATCTAGATCCGCAGCTCGTAACGTATCTTGGGGGATACGGATTTTGACAGCAGAAGTAACGCCGTTGTCATTGATCGTTTCTAGGCGGTATGCCTGTTCCATCAAGTCGCGGGAGGTGTCCATGGTATTACAGGTGGGCAACAGTCGTGTTGTGGAGCGTCGTTACGGCGTAGATTGAGGAAGCGACGGGTGTGGGTCATGCTGGCCTAGGCTTCTGTCGCCGGCAACGTAGACGCTGCCAACAGCATCCGTGTACCGTTAGGGTCCTGAAACGCATCCTGCATCTCCATCTTCTGCGCCCAGTCTCCCAGGGACGGCGATATCACTGGATCTCGAAAGACAGACATAGTCGTGGGTGCATCCCCGGGGTCGGGGCTCCGGTGATCTGCCGTACCCCCACAGTGTGCAGACACACCGGTAGTGGTAGAAGACGTCGAACCGTGCGGTACGTTAGTATCGCCCGTGTCGGATCGGTTTATCGGCTGACGCACCGCATCATCCATCAATGCCGTCTCGGGCTGTTCTACTGCATCGGTTGTTATGCGTCGTTTCTTATGGCGCTTTGGCGTTTTCTGTTTACGCTGTCTCGCATCTGTTTCCAGCGTAGGGTAGGAGGAGGACGCTGCATCCTGTTCTTCAACTTCCACCGCACCGTCGGCTTGTCATTGTAGCGGTGCGCCTGTGCTCGACGTGAGGGCAACAGAGGCATCGGCACTGGAAGATGCTGTGGGCTCCTGAGGAACTATTACAGGGGCCTCCAAGGCTTGCACCAATACAGAAGTGTCGTCACAGGCAGCTGGCGTCTCCCGTCTCGCCGCCGCAACATACGTAATCGGCATAGACGTCGCTATCGACGGGTGAATGTGATCGACGGAGGGCGTCTGCGAGAGACGGCGTTGCAGGCATTGGGTACGAATGTGTCCTAAATCTCCACATCCGGAGCAGGTCCTCGGCTGACCGTCGTAAATAATTATCGCCGTGCAGCCAGCGATCGTGAGATACGAAGGTATATGGCGGTGCAATTCAATACGGACTTGTCGCACCCCGTTGAGGACAGGGTAAGTACCGAAAATCTTCCATTTTTCGGCCGTATGAGCGAGGACTGTACCATTGGGTCGAAGAGCAAGGGTGACCAAATCCGCTGGAACTTCAAATGGTAGCTCAAACACGCGCACATTTTGTATTCCCAATACAGCACGTTCAAGCGTCACCACACTCACGTTTCCGTCAGAGTGGCAGAACCGATAAACTACCGTCGAGCGTCTGGGAAGTTTGTCACAATCCTCATCGTCAGTGAACTTAAGATATACAACGCTGGAGACAATAGATAAGTGGATACCTAGCAGCTCGTTCGGGTCAACGTGTATCACGTCGCATAGAAAGCTCTCTACTTCGTGGGCCTTGGGTCTACAGGGTGAAAAGTATTTAAAATGACAAAGTCTGGGAGGTTGTAGGGGACATCAAAACAAATATTTTTCCCTAATGTTATTTTTTCCTAAGAGGAGTATTTAAACCGGTATAGGAAGATTTCTCTGGCGGCAAATTAATTAAACCAACAAACACTTTTCCGTTTTTTTTTATGACCAAGAGACAACACATTAACACAACCCAATTTCAATTACAGTAGATTTTGTTACACCGTTGGATCATGTTCTGTCTGACACGGGTAAATACCCCAGGAGTATCCGGAATTGTTCCTACTGCTGCTGCTATCCGGGCAACCAGATCCTCTACTGACGCAACAGGAGTTGCGTAAACAAGGTTGCGCATCTCTCCCCACACAAAAAAGTCCAGAGGGGACATATCTGGGGATCGAGCAGGCCATGATACAGGACCACCTCTGCCAATCCACGCTTCTGGGAACCGTCGGTCCAGGAATCAACGCACACGACGACTGAAATGTGCCGGCGCCCCGTCATGTTGGAACCACATGTGTTGTCTTGTAGGAGAAAGAGACGTCTTCCAGCAATTCTGGCAATGCTCTGGTCAGAAAATTGTAATAGTGCCTGCCATTTAATGGCCTAGGTAGCAGATACGGCCCAATTAGTCCCCAACAACACGGACCCACCCATTAACGAAGAACCGCACTTGATGGGCGCTAGTAACTGTGGCATGTGGGTTATCCTCACTGCAAACATGCGAATTGTGCATGTTGAAGACTCCATCACGCTAGAACGTTGCTTCATCGGTCAACAACACAGAGAATGGAAATGTAGGATGCATTTCACACTGATCCAGGTACCACTGCGAACACTGTGCTCTGGGTGCATAATCATCTGGTTCCGGGTTGTGGACACGCTGTAAGTGAAATGGACGCAACAATTGCTCTCGAAGGACTGTTCTTACATTCGTCTGATTCGTCCCCATGTTACGTGCAATTGCACAAGTGCTGATTGAAGGCTCCCGCTCCACATGCTGCAAGACAGCTATCTCAAATTGCAGCGTTCTTACCGTGTGACGGCGTCCCTGTCCAAGTAATCTGCTAAATGACCCGGTCTCACGCAGACGTTGGTACACAGCAGCAAAGGTCGTATGATAGGGGATACGGCGATTGGGATATTGTTGTTGATAAACCCGCTGTGCAGCTCGTCCGTTGTGGTGCGCTACGTAGTACGCACCAACCACACCAGTGTACTCGCTCCGGGTGTATCGCTCCATTAGTAAACAGAGACAATGCACTACTACAGTGATGGACAGCAGTTGCCTACAACTGAAGAGCGTAATGCGCCCTCTAACGACTGAAGATCGTAATACGGCCTCTAACAACTGAAGAGCATAATACGGCCTCCACCGGTTTAAATACTCCTCATAGGAAAAAATGACATTAGGGAAAAATATTTGTTTTGATGTCCCCTACAAACTCCCAGAGTTTGTCGGTTTAAATACTTTTCACCCTGAGGGGTGCGTAGTGTCGAACTGCAGCTTGATCGTGGCTTTCCGATACGAAAGAGCCATCGTATGTCAGGAACGTAACTACAACACATAACACTGGCGCGTTGGCGCGGTAAACAACAACTCACCCGGAAATGCGACACGCAGCGGCCGGGACGTACCGTACCGCTCCACAGCCTGAGTCCGACTGTACCATCTGAGCTACACAAGCACGACTTAACGACCCTTCCTCACAGCTTTACTTCCACCAGTACCTCGTCTCCTTTCATTCTGGAAACATCCCCCATGCTGTGGCTGAGCCACGTCTCCGCAATATCCTTTCTTCCAGAAGTACTAGTCTTGCAAGAAGAGCTTCTGTGAAGTTTGGAAGGTAGGAGACGAGGTACTGGAGGAAGTAAAGCTGTGAGGACGGGTTGTGAATCGTGCCTGGATAGCTCAGTTGGTAGAGCACTTGCCCGCGAAAGGCAAAGGGCCCGAGCTGGAGTTTAGGTTCGGCACAGAATTTTAATTAGCTAGGAAGTTTCATATCAGCGCAGACTTCGCTGCAGAGTGAAAATTTCATTCAAGAATGACAGACTTTGTTGAATGGAATGAACTGTCTAATGATTGCATGATCTGACTTGAGAGTAAACCGAAGAAAGGCAGAGGTAATGAGAAGTAGTAGAAATGAGAACAGCGAGAAGATTAACATCAGGACTGGTGATCACGAAGTGAACAAAGTTAAGGAATTACCTTGGAAGCAAAATAACCCCTAACGAACGGAGCAAGGATATAAAAAGCAGAATAGCATAGGTAAAGGGGAAGTTTCAGGCCAAAAGAAGTCTATTAGTACTAAACATGCCTCGTGATGACTGGGTGTTGTGTGATGTCTTTAGGTTAGTTAGGTTTAAGTAGTTCTAAGTCCTAGGGGACTGATGACCATAGATGTTAAGTCCCATACTGCTCAGAGCCATTTGAACCATTTTACTAAACATGGGCCGTAATTTGAAGAAGAAATTTATTAGAATTTCCGTTTGGAGCACATCATAGTATGGGCTGTGTGAAAACCAGAACACAGGAGAACCGATGCATTAGAAATTTGGTGCCGGAGATGAATGTTGAAAATTAGGTGAACTGATAAGGTGAGGAATGAGCAAGTTCTCCTCAGAATTGGCGAAGAAAGGAATATATGGAAAACACTGATAAGAAGACGGGACAAGGTCATAGTTCATGTGTTAAGACATATGGGAGTAACCTCCACGGTATTATCGATTGGAATACATCGAGTAAATAATTAAGGGCGTAGGTTGCAAGTGTTATCTCAGATATTAAATGAAATGGCTCTGAGCTCTATGGGACGTAACTTCGCAGGTCATCAGTCCCCTAGAACTGAGAACTACTTGAACGTAACTAACCTTACGGCACCACACACATCCATGCCCGAGTCAGGATTCGAACCTGCGACCGTAGCGGTCGCGCGGTTCCAGACTGTAGCGCCTAGAACCGCTCGGCCACCCCGACCGGCTCTGAGATATTAAAAAGTTTTTTTTTTTTTTTTAAAAAAAGTGAAGGAGGGCTTGAACACAGACACCAGTCTTAGCAGTTGAACGCTAGTTCTGCTGGTCACAATATGCCTGGACTTTCGTAGATTAGGAAACGTTGATCTCTGCCTTTACAGTAACTTACAATCCCAAAGTTTGTTAGCAGCTACCGTGAAAGTTGCTTCGAAGCTCTACCATGGAGGTATTTCGTAATACGCGCCAAGTTACAAATGAAAAATTAATACCTCTAACAAAGAACCGAGGGAGGTGGCGTGGTGGTTAGCACAATGGACTCGCATTCTGGAGGACGACGGTTCGAAACCCACGTCCGACCATCCAGATTTAGATTTTCCGTGATTTCTTTAAATCGCTCCAGGAAATTCCGGGATGGTTTCTCTGAAAGAGCACGGTGGATTTCGTTCCCCATCCTTGACACCGTCGGAGCTTGTGCTCCGTCTCTGATGGCCTCCATGTCGACAGGGCGTTAAACCCAATCTTCCTTAGTGTACGTGAGAGGGGCAGCTGACGTTATTGCGCATACAATAGCTTACTTACTAACTATCATTATTCAGAACAGAACTACTGATATGCAAACACAGCTGCAGAAATAAATTATTCTTCCTTTCTGTTCGATATTACATGTTAGCAAGAGACGCTGACTATCCTCTCTCAATTCAAGCAGCTGCCATTAAAAAAGACGTTCCGAGACACTTCGAAAAGGAACTATCCACCAATACTTGCCAACTGACACAAGTGTTCGAGTTAATTCATGTTAACATGAGGAATGTTGTAAATGTGCAACAGGATATGACAGTCCATGCCAGGAAATGACATTGGAGGTCTATTCACGATAAAAAGCAATACAGTGGTATTTACAGCGAGGCATAAGCCACAGTTACCGACTTTGGCGTCATTCACCGTCTGATTCAAATTTACTCGACATGGAATTGTGAACTCGCATAAAAATTATATTTGGGCACACATATATCGTACATAAGTGGTTGCAAATAGCTGACGCTTATTCAGTGTGAATACAGCGGCGGGGATAATTTCGCTTCAGATTGTACCGTATCTGATGCCAGTCACACTAACGAAACCAGTCTACCTCTGTTTTCTTAGAGAAATACGCCCTACACTTTTGGAAGAGATGCCACATTGGTTTCGTCAGGTAATGTGGCTGCAAAACGACATACCTAGAGCTCACTTTGATGCCAATGCGTACCACCTGGACGTCACACCTTCAAGTCGATGGCTTGGTACCGGAGAACCCGGTACACAGCTACCGTGATTGTCAGACCTCCAACCTACCTCCAATCTCTTGACTGTTATCCCTGCTCTAAATTGAAGACTGTCGTATATGATGCACTTCTATCGTCAGAGGAGGATCTTACAGTAGGACTCCTCGCTGAAACAGAACTATCGTGTACACAGCTTCATTTATTACACCATATGCCGCAGTCCCTACACTGCCAACATACACTCTGTAGTCCGGATGGAGGTCTAAATGTTTAACCTCATTTGCAAAATACTTCACGGTGTGCCGCTCTTGCAATGTTATTGAACGAAATGTGGAACTCATTCCCCTGAATATATGCAAATCGTTCTTAAACTCTGACACAACAGCACCCGAAGCATGAACTTTCTAAAGTGAATTATTTCTTGACAAACTGGCAACGTACCGTTTCGCTCAACGTACTTTCGCGCTCAAAGCACGAGATGCGGATAAAATGGCTCTGAAGGAATTTTTACGCTACCAGTTCAACCATCGACACCACATGCGGATAAAATGGCTCTGAAGGAATTTTTACGCTACCAGTCTCAATCATCGACACCACATGGGATGTAAATTATTTATCTTTTGGACAGGGACTGTCTCTTTTTAAAAAATGACCGGTTTTTCATCCCATCTCTAACTAAAATCCCCTGTGGAATGTAAACAGTTTGGTTTGGATTACTTCGCGCTCAAAGCACGAGATGCGGATAAAATGGCGCAATGTCACTTTCGTACAGTTTTAGTTCACAGTTTACTTCGTAGGTTACATGCTCTTTTCATTGTTGACAATCTCATTTATTCCATTTTGACTATCGAATTATTATTACCATTTTTTCCGTTAAGGATTCATGCTGAAATTGAACTCTTGTTTCTGACCGCTACAATTATTTTCTGTCGAGAGATTCATTTTAGTCAAGGGGCTTGGAATGTTTCACTGAAACGATCTGTATTCTTTTTCTGGATTAGCATTTACCGAAGTGATAATTAATATCATAAATCGTTTGGCGAGGCCAATCTTCGGTTACATTTCTCTGTTTCGCAAGTCTGTTTAGTTACGCAACAGCTCGCGGTTCAATGATGGTATGCCAGTGTTTTGTGTAAATATGAATCAGCAATATTAACTGCGTATCAAAGCAAATATCTTTCATAAATTCCATTCAATATGTTACATAAAACTGCAATTATAATGCATAAAATCGTTGTGAGCTATTTTTTTATTCTGGAAATGCCATCGCCGTTAAAATAGGATTAAATGCTTATCTGTTGCGTGTTTACACAAAATGCGTATCCTGTCAACTCGGTGAGCGCTAACAATCCCACAAAAAGATATTCACGTCATACACAGAAAAGACACTGATTTTGACGGGGTGTCAGGGCATGAAGATATAGCGAAAGAATTCCTCAGATAGGGCCAGCAGCTCTGCAAGGTAATTCCTTTATGATGCTGTTGTCTACAGAAAAATATCGCGATCGAACCACCGCAAGGAAAAGTGCACGTGGTTGGAAAAAACGTCCGCTTACCACAATGAATGGTGGCGGTATTTAAATGTGGAGAATTGTAAGGTATTGCCTACAGGAAAGAGAAGACTATATATGGTTCGATTACAAGAGTAGTGGTGCTCATCTAGACCACGTCACATCACATATCACTTTAGGGCTGAATGCGTTGAACCTCTCTGGAACGGGGCTCTTGAGAGATTGGAGATTAGACATGGATATAAAATGTTGGATACAGAACATCTGTAATGCTTTCATAAAATTCTCGTAAGCACTGACATCTGGTGTGTACTTCTATACGGTTCTCACGTATGAACAGTAAATGTGCCAACAACAAAGAAGACTGAGATCTTTGAAATGCTTAAAATACCGTGGACAGCATGAATACCTAATACCGAACTATTGGAACAAATTCACAAGCAGCGAGAAAAGTTAACAATGTTTAAAAGAAGAAAGACTGCAAACCTAGGACATAAACACACACCAAAAGAGCATTTGCATCACCGCGGTTCCCAGAACTTCTGATGATAGGCGTTGACTTTGGATATTGTATCACAGACACTGTCCCTTTGACTGTTCAGAGATGGCACTAAACCCGCCCAAAGATGTAAACAACTACGCATGAGCAGAGCCTATCACACGGAGGGGTCCGACAGCCGATCAGTTCCAGTCATTCCACCAGGAAGGAGGTACACGGCTCGTGTTGTCTATAGTTCAAACATGCCTAGACGGTCAATAACGCAGTTCGATCGCGTTCGAATTGTTACTTTGTGCCAGGAAGGGCTATCAGCAAGGAAAGTGTCCAGGAGTCTCGGAGTGAACGAAAGCGATGTTGTTCGGACATGGAGGAGATACAGATAGACAGGAACTGTCGATGACATGCCTCGCTCAGGCGACCCAAGGGCTACTACTACAATGGATGACCGCTATCTACGTATTATGGCTCGGAGGAACCCTGACAGCAACGCCACCACGTTGAATAATGCTTTCCGTGAAGCCACAGGACGTCGTGTTACGACTCAAACCGTGAGCACTACCGAGTCTATGGCCAGGTCCATCTTTGCAACCAAGGCACCATGCAGCGCGGTACAGACGTGCCAAACAACATGCCGAATTGACCGCTCAGGGCTGGCATCACGTTCTCTTCACCGATGAGTGTCGCATGTGCCCAGATAATCGTCGGACATGTGTTTGCAGACAACCCGTTCAGGCTGAACGCCTCAGACACACTGACCAGCGAATGCAGTAAGGTGGAAGTTCCCTGCTGTTTTGGGGTGGTATTATGTGGGCCAACATACGCCGCTGGTGGTCATGGAAGGCGCCGTAACGGCTGTGCGGTACGTGAATGCCATCCTCCGACCAATAGTGCAACCATATCGGCAGCATATTGGCGAGATAGTCCTCTTCATGGACGACAATTAGCGCCCCCATCGTGCACATCTTGTGAATGACTTCCTTCAGGATAACGACATCGCTTGAGTAGAGTGGCCAGCTTGTTCTCCAGACATGAACCCTACCGGACATGCCTGGGATAGATCGAAAAGGGCTGTTTATGGACGACGTGAGCCCCAAACCACTCTGAGGGCTGTATGCCGAATCGCCTTTGAGGAGTGGGACGATCTGGACCAACAGTGTATTTGATGAACTTGTGGATAGTAGGCCACGATGAATACAGGCATGCATAAATGCAAGAGGACGTGCTACTGGGTATTAGAGGTACCAGTGTTTACAGCAATTTATACCACCATCTCTGAAGGTCTCGCTGTGTGGTGATACAACATGCAATGTGTGGTTTCCGTGAGTAATAAAAAAGGCGGAAATGATGTTTATGTTGATCTCCATTCAAATTTTCTGTGCAGGTTCCGGAACTCTCGGAACCGACGTGATGCAAAACTTTTTATGTTGTGTGTATAAAGCTTCTATTCTGTTCTTATTTTGGCGACTAATACCAATAGTAACTTTCGTACCTTGTTTTCTAATTATATTTTTCTCAAATGTACAAGAGCTTGATGAGAAGTAATGTCTCCAAATTACTTACGTGAGAACTCTCAATGCTTTTTAAATAGACAAAATGTTATCAACAGCTTTATTATTGATGCCTACCTGCCTATTCCTCACTACTGTCACCCTGTCGAAGAACACACATCTCTCACTGTACAATGTCTGGCTTTGTTGATGGAGCCACCACCTCACCTCTGCTTGTAGCGCTTCACCACTATGGAAGTGTGAAGTCTACGAAGGTATTCTTTAATTTTTGGATGAAAATCGGATGGGGCTAACTCGGAACTGTGAGGAGGATGATCGATGGCGGTGAATCCAAGGCGACTGATTGTTGTAGATTTCGCTGCGCTCGTATGTGGTCTGTCATTGTCATGCTAAAGGAGACAGGACTCCACGTGTGGACGAATCTTCGCATTCGAAAGTAAGTCACAGACCGCTCTTTCTTAGGCAACGGCATAGATACGTTATACATCTCCTTATTACAAAGTAGAAAGTGGAGCACACTAGCGACAGGGGCCTACAAACACGTACACATGAAGAACCAAGATTTTTGTTTTATTTGAAAAGCTTTAAGAATTTTCGCATAAATAATTCAGAGGTATTACTTTTCAGCGCGTCGTAATATGCACTTACTTGAAGATTGCTATGTAACCAAAACGTTGTAGTATACACAATAAAACTAAAATATGGAAAGCAGCTAGTGCAGGAAAGCAGTTTCTTTCAGGAGGATTACCATGGCACACTCATGCTCAGAAGAAACAGAGTACCAAGAACAACTAGAGATAGGACGTTCACATTCACAGGACATGTAGGTTAGTATGTCTGGAGAAATGATTAGTATTTCAGTCACCTCGGTTCAGCATGTATCCTGTTGCCTAGCAGGCACAGGGTCCGCCATGGGCCCTAATAATCTGTTCTACCTGTGATGGCATCGACGCACATAAGGCGCGAATGTCGTCCTGTGGTGTAACCGTCCACGCTGTATTCATTTGATACCAAACTTCTTGGTCGGCCGGTGTGGCCGTGCGGTTAAAGGCGCTTCAGTCTGGAACCGCGTGACCGCTACGGTCGCAGGTTAGAATCCTGCCTCGGGCATGGATGTGTGTGATGTCCTTAGGTTATTTAGGTTTAATTAGTTCTCAGTTCTAGGCGACTGATGACCTCAGAAGTTAAGTCGCATAGGGCTCAGAGCCATTTGAACCATTTTGAACCAAACTTCTTCTGTCGTGGGTGGCATTGGGTCACAGCACTGTGCGTTTCGTTTCACCGTATCCCACACATTTTCGATTTTCGACAAGTCTGTTGTGTCAGGGGAGAAAGCTGACATCCTGTGACACCAAAAAGGCACGTGTTCGTGTAGCAACATGTGATCGTGTATTGCCTTTCTGGAAAATGGCGTCTGCTGGTGTTGTGTATAAAGAGTATGGCTGGTTTGACTCAGTGTTCTTCAGCTGCTTTAATTGTTGAAGAAAAGAGGCGACGGTTGAATTTCGGTCTGAATCTGAATGCTGTAAATTATTATTCTATATTATCTTGTTTAACAATGTCCATTACATCTTCATAGTTTCGGCACAGCCGCTACAGGTAGTTTATTCCTGTGTGCTGCAAACGGATGTTGGATACATTCTATCTGATATATTAATTTGTATGAAAAGTTGGAGATGTTGGTATTGATTATTCAACAGCTTTATTTCCAAATAAAAAATGACGTAGTTCAAAAAAAACATCCACAACAATAAGGCATCACAGGTAACTCTCAGTAGAACACAAAATCATTGACCTCTCTCACACACTTCCTGCCAACTTCCAACTAGACCACAAAGAACAACTATAAAGGATATGCCAAAGAGAGTTCCTACATACAAATAAATTACTTATCGGTAATCGTTTTAGGAGATCGTTTGTGAGCTTTTAACTAACACTTTCAATGTCAATAACGTCTAGTTGTCTATATTAGAAAACAATTTTTCCTGTGAAATAAAGCCAATATATGAAAAATAATTCAGTTTTTTTTTAATTAATATTATACATATTACATTTAAATTTTGTACCCTGCATATAAATACACGTAACTATTTTGTTTATATCCTTCAAACCATAAGAAATGTGGAATTACCCATTTAGTTTTATTGAATTTTACTCCGAATTGACGGCACGTCCCGGTTTGTACTTTGAATGGTAAACGTTAGTTTGTTTCGTTACTGTTTCAAAGAGAAACTGCTTTCTCTAAGTCCTGTACATCACCTGTAGGGGCTATTCCTTTCAAATCTGACGAAAAATGAGATACTTGATATCATTTTTTTTCAAATCGCCAATATTTTTACATGTATTAATCACTGTAAAACTAAACTCCCTTCATAACGTTATCTCTTACATGTTCACTAAATGTAGAGTAAAAATTCGGTAAAATTAGCACTATTTTCCGAACGCGACAGTTTGTCTGCCTTGTAACTTATGAACCTCAATGAATTACGGTTCGTTTTGAAGGTGAATGTATTGCTGATGGAGGCACGTAACCGCATTAATAGAACTTTTGAAAATATTTTATTCGTGTTTTTAACATACACAGCATTTTCATAACGATTAAACTTACATAAACTTGAAAATCTTTTTATTACACAATGATCCCCGTTTTAAATTTTGTGGATCCCCTTGTACGAAACGTGGAAAAATTAACTAGATAATAGATAAATAAACTCGGGCTGCACTCAGGTTACGATGGGCCGCTGTGAAGCGTAAATAACAGGCGATCGACAATGGTCTCGTCACGGTTCATTTGGCGCAGCGCAGCCAGTAGGTGTTGGCGCTATTTCTATTAACTTCTCATTCTTTTCTACAGCTTCCCACTGAACATACCATAAAGTGTTTACTAATATTAACCTTAAACCGAATGCTGAAAAATATGACATAATTTCAATTCCATTTAAAATAGTGTCTTTCAGTAAAAACACGAAACTTAATGAATATGACATAATATTTATGTTCTAAATGTACCTCATAAATAACACCTCAATCCATACAACATTATCATCACTTTGAATTTTATTTGGGAATTTAATTTTAATAGCTTCTGAGCTACGGTAACTTTGACCATTAAAGAAAACATAGAAGCATTTGTTTTCAAAACATATTAACTTAACCTCTACTTCATATGACCGTAAATTGCACCCCCGCAAAAAAATGCAAGGTTTACTGCTCTCCGAAATGAAATGGAATAGCCCAAATAAGTTAACTTCATTAAATTATGACTGAAATACAATCCAGGGCACAAGCGTTGCACACAAGTTACATTTTCACTCGTAGAAACTCCCCGTAGACAGGCTGTAACAGAAAGGTGAGGCCACACTTCCAGAAAATATTTCTCACACGTAGAGGAAGAAAATACGTTACATGGACATGGGTCAGGAAACGCTTTATGTCCATGTTAGAGCTGAATTTCTACAACCCTCCAACTCATTATTCATCTTCTCTGAAACGTCATCCGCAAACAGCACATTCCCACTTAAGTGACGGTTGACATACTGCTGAATGAACCATGCGCAGAAGTGTACCCATGCAAGAAAATCAACTGCTGATGATCGCGCCGATGACCATAGCAGTTTGGTCCCATAGGAACTTACCACCACAAAAATCAACTGCTGATAGTATCTGCATGCGCTGTAAATGCTATAGACACAGTAGGTTCATGAAGTGGCTCCTGCAGCTGAGGTGTCCGAGTCCCTCTAGGCCTCCCCCAGTCGTGAGTAACAGGCTCAGGTGTCCCGTGCTCCTTAAGAAGACGATCACTTGTTCCAAACGTCCTCCTGTTGGGACACCGTAATTCTGGAAATCCCTCCCGATACAAACGATAAGCGCCAGAGCCACTACCATCTGCTGATTCGTACAGAAAATGGACATCTACCATCCGCGCATTCCAGTACACTTCCATCGTACTGTACCGGAAACCAAGTCCACGATGACCACTTAACAGGTGGTGCTGCGCTCTTGATGCTAGTAGAGAAATGTGTCAACACAAGCAATGAAGTAAGTTACATGTCGACATTCGACTGGAACAACAAACTCTGGCTGTGAACCTAAGAATTACAACTTACTGTCCATCTAACCAGACATATGCGAGGCGGCACTTCGAACATTTTGCAACGTTTCATGAAATGCTGGTACCTGTTTCTGTGTGTTTCCATGATTAATGTGATTATGAAGGGAAGTAGAAACTGAGCTCTAACATGGATCTAAGGCGTCTCCGACCCCTTATGTGTATAACACACTTTATTCTTCTACGTGTGGGGAAGGTATCTTTAAAGTTCGGATGTACATCCCGTCTGTCGTCAAAACATAGACATTCACTAGTGACTTATACGATACCCCTTGTCTCGACAGTCGTCGGTACATGCTTAATTACAGAACAAATGCAAGATCGAGATGAAGTTGCCTGTGTCGGGGCTAGCGCACCACTCTGACGCGGCACTCAGCCTTAGCGAGGTTTACAAGCCACTTCAAATATTTGCCGCTGTTGCCACGATGAATAAATTAAAGTCAAATGAAAATTTTACTAATAGTAAATACACACAATTTTCGCAATTTGAAAATTGTGGGTAAAAGTTATGAAGAAGTCAAGTTTCCTTCATGTTGCATTAGTCAGTTCTAAAAAAATTTAGTTTTTACACCCCTTAGACGTCGAGATCCTAGTACTGCACTGAGATGTTCTAAGAAATCCGGTGGGACCATAAGTAAATATGATCCAGTGGGGATTTGAACCATAATACAGTATTCCAAAATACACTCCTGGAAATGGAAAAAAGAACACATTGACACCGGTGTGTCAGACCCACCATACTTGCTCCGGACACTGCGAGAGGGCTGTACAAGCAATGATCACACGCACGGCACAGCGGACACACCAGGAACCGCGGTGTTGGCCGTCGAATGGCGCTAGCTGCGCAGCATTTGTGCACCGCCGCCGTCAGTGTCAGCCAGTTTGCCGTGGCATACGGAGCTCCATCGCAGTCTTTAACACTGGTAGCATGCCGCGACAGCGTGGACGTGAACCGTATGTGCAGTTGACAGACTTTGAGCAAGGGCGTATAGTGGGCATGCGGGAGGCCGGGTGGACGTACCGCCGAATTGCTCAACACGTGGGGCGTGAGGTCTCCACAGTACATCGATGTTGTCGCCAGTGGTCGGCGGAAGGTGCACGTGCCCGTCGACCTGGGACCGGACCGCAGCGACGCACGGATGCACGCCAAGACCGTAGGATCCTACGCAGTGCCGTAGGGGACCGCACCGCCACTTCCCAGCAAATTAGGGACACTGTTGCTTCTGGGGTATCGGCGAGGACCATTCGCAACCGTCTCCATGAAGCTGGGCTACGGTCCCGCACACCGTTAGGCCGTCTTTCGCTCACGCCCCAACATCGTGCAGCCCGCCTCCAATGGTGTCGCGACAGGCGTGAATGGAGGGACGAATGGAGACGTGTCGTCTTCAGCGATGAGAGTCGCTTCTGCCTTGGTGCCAATGATGGTCGTATGCGTGTTTGGCGCCGTGCAGGTGAGCGCCACAATCAGGACTGCATACGACCGAGGCACACAGGGCCAACACCCGGCATCATGGTGTGGGGAGCGATCTCCTACACTGGCCGTACACCACTGGTGATCGTCGAGGGGACACTGAATAGTGCACGGTACATCCAAACCGTCATCGAACCCATCGTTCTACCATTCCTAGACCGGCAAGGGAACTTGCTGTTCCAACAGGACAGTGCACGTCCGCATGTATCCCGTGCCACCCAACGTGCTCTAGAAGGTGTAAGTCAACTACCCTGGCCAGCAAGATCTCCGGATCTGTCCCCCATTGAGCTTGTTTGGGACTGGATGAAGCGTCGTCTCACGCGGTCTGCACGTCCAGCACGAACGCTGGTCCAACTGAGGCGCCAGGTGGAAATGACATGGCAAGCCGTTCCACAGGACTACATCCAGCATCTCTACGATCGTCTCCATGGGAGAATAGCAGCCTGCATTGCTGCGAAAGTTGGATATACACTGTACTAGTGCCGACATTGTGCATGCTCTGTTGCCTGTGTCTATGTGCCTGTGGTTCTGTCAGTGTGATCATTTGATGTATCTGACCCCAGGAATGTGTCAATAAAGTTTCCCCTTCCTGGGACAATGAATTCACGGTGTTCTTATTTCAATTTCCAGGAGTGTAGTTACCTCGCTCTGGGCTGGTTTACAACGGGCTAGTCATGTAGTGAAGTGGCGAATGATTTAGTGATAGTACTTAGTTAAGAAGTTTAGCAGAACGACTTAGTAAATTAGATCCAGTAAAGAAGGTATTAGACGGCGAAGTAGCTTCCCCCATTCCAGCTCAATTACCAGTAATGCTCCACTGGACACGTCTGAGTTCCATCCGGCAGCAGACTACATTATTAGTGCGCCCTTACTCCATTCTTAACATTCCGTTTCTCGTGCGTCAGCATTACGGTCCGTTGGATTTATACGACAGTCATTTTTTTTTATTTGTTCAATGTCAAACACTCGCTAAAAAAGGTGACTGCTCTAGACCATGAAAAGTGTCACCGACGCAGGCTGTATCGAGTCATGAGGATATACTCGTATAATACTCCCCTTCCCACCTTAAATAATTTTTTTTTTCATATACTTACTTTTCCCGGAGAAGTGTTGCTGTGGTTCAGTTGGTTAAACAAAAAAAATGGAAAGCACACGTTTCTGACATGTATGGGAATTATGTCCTATTCCTCTTCTCCACTCCAGTGTCTCTGTCCACATCCTTCTCCCTCTTTTTTTGTCCATCTCGCCCTCCTTCTCCCCCTCTCTCTTCCACCATCACATCCTCCCCCTTTCTGTATCTTCTCCTGCCCTTCTCTCTCCATCTCTTTCTGCCCTCTTTCTCTGCTTATCGCCTTCTGTCCGCTTTCTATCTCTAATTCTTCCCATCATCTGTGCATCTCCTCTTCCCCCTTTCTCTGACCCTGAGCCTTGTTTATTCTTATTGGATATTCAGGTTCTGTATTAGTATTGTCGTCATAAGCTGATTACCCATAAATATAACTTCCTGTTTTCTAACAAAGTTTCACTGTTATACCTTACATATACGTTTATATACTACTGTATTACTCTATATATTAAATAGATATAGCTTATGTCTGATCGAATGTTCATGAGGGTATCGTGTAAAACTGAAAGTAAATCGGTCAAAAACTTTTAGAGATTATTCGCAACAGTATTTCCTCATTATATATATATATATATATATATATATATATATATGTGTGTGTGTGTGTGTGTGTGTGTGTGTGTGTGTGTGTGTGTGTGTGTGTGTACAAATTAACAATGTAAATGTATACCAGATGTGGCTTGAATTCAAAGAAATATTATCAGCAGCAATTGAGGGATTTATACCATATAAATTAACAAATAACGGAGCTGATCCTCCTTGGTACACAAAACCGGTCAGAAAACTGTTGCAGAAACAACGAAAAAATCATGCCAAACTTAAACGAATGCAAAATCACCAAGACTGACTATGTTTTGCAGAAGCTCGAAATTTTGCGCAGACTTCAATGCGATATGCTTATAATCGTTTCCACAGCGAAACTTTGTCTCGAAACATGGCAGAAAATCGAAAGAGATAGTAGTCGTGTGTGAACTGTGCTGGCAGCATGACACAATCAATGTCGTCTCTGCGCGACAGCAATGGAAGTACTGTAGACGAGTTACAAATACAGCCTACCGAAATTCCTTCACCAAAAAAGACGAAGTGAATATTCCAGAATTCAAACAGCTGCCAACATGAATAACGTAGAAGTAGATATCCTCGGAGTAGTGAAGCAACTTAAATCACTTAACAAAAGCAAGTCTTACGGTCCAGACTGTATGCCAGTTAGATTCCTTACAGAGTATGCTGATACAATAGCTCAATACTGAACACAATCATATACAACCGTTCGATCGACGAAAGGTGCGTACCCAAAGACTGGAAAGTTGTACAGGCCACACCAATATTCAAGAAATGTAGTAGGAGTAATCCACTAAATTACAGGCCCACATCATTAAGCAGCAGGATTTTGGAACATATATTGTGTTCAAACATTATGAATACCTCGAAGAGAATGATCTATTGACACACAGTCAACACGGATTTAGAAAACATAATTCTTGTGAAACACAACTAGCTCTGTACGCACACGAATTGTTGAGTGCTACTCACAAGGGTTATCAAATTGATTCCGTATTTCTGGATTTCCAGAATACTTTTGACACTCTGCCACACAAGCGGCTTGTACTGAAAATGCGTGCTTATGGAATGTCGTCTCAGTTATGTGACTGTATTCGTGATTTCCTGCCAGAGAGCTCACATTTCATAGTAACTGACGGAAAATCACCGAGTAAAACAGAAGTGATTTCTGGTGTTCCCCAACGGAGAAGTGTCGCAACACGACGTGGCGTAGACTCGACTAATGTCAGAAGTAATTCTGGAGGGAACTGACACCATTAATCCTCCAGGGCCGTCCACAAATCTGTAAGAGTACGAGGGGATAGAGACTTCTTCTCAGCAACACGTTGCAAGGCATCCCAGATATGTTCAATAATGCTCATATCTGAGGAGCTTGGTGGCCAGCGGAAGTCTTTAAACTCAGAAGAGTGTTCGTGCAGCAACTCTGGACGTGTGGGTTGTCGCATTGTACTGCTGGAATTGCCCATGTCCGTCGGACTGCATAATGGACATCAGGGGATACAGGTGATCAGACAGGATGCTCACTTACGTGTCACCTGTCAGAGTCGTATCTAAACGGATTAGTGGTCCCATATCACTTCAACTGCATACGCCCCACACCATTACAGGGCCTCCACCAGGTTGATCCGGCCGCTGTGACCGAGCGGTTCTAGGCCCTTGAGCCCGGAAACACGCGGCTGCCACGATCGCAGTTTCGAATCTTGCCTCGGGCATGTATGTGTGTGATGTCCTTAGGTTAGTTAGGTTTACTTAGTGCTAAGTCTATGGGACTGATAACCTTAGATGTTAAGTCCCATAGTTCTCAGAGCCATATGAACAATTTGAACCACCAGGTTGAACAGTGCCCTGCTGACATTCAAGGTCCACAGATTCATGAGATTGTCTCCATAGACGTACACGCCCATCTGCTCGAAACAATTTTAAACGAGACTCGTCCAACCACGACACACGTTTCCAGTCATCAACAGTCCAATGTCGGTGCTGGCGGGCCCAGGCGAGGCGTAAAGCTCTGTGTCGTGCAGTCATCAAGGGCATACGAGTGGGCCTTCAGCACCGAAACCCCATATTGATGATGTTTCGTTGAATGGTTCGCACGTTGCCGCTTGTTGATGGCCCAACATTGAAATCTGCAGCAATTTGCGGACGGGTTGCACTTCTGTAACGTTGAACGTTTCTCTTCAGTCCCGTTCATGCTAGAGATGGGCAAAACTGCTCTTTTCAGAGATTGGATCAGAACTGTTCACTCCCTGAAATGAATTAGCTCTTTTTCATGACTCACCACTCATTTACAATAGAAAATAAATGGAAGGCACATTGCCCTTTAAACTTGGTTTATTCCAGTACTATACCTGTATTTTGATCTTATTTGGTCCTATTTTGAAGTAACACAGATAATGAGTAAGAATTTTGTATTGTTTATTGAAATTTCCACGATATGACAAAGTTTTGGATTATTGATTTATTTTGCACTATCGTGGTTTTTTGGGTGATCGGAAAATGTTGTAACTTCAGATTTACATTAACAATATATTTGGCTATAATGTATTAAAATTTCATTAACCTCATACAAATACATCGCAAGCCATATATTTTAAAGTGAACGTTTCCTTTCGAAGACGCCTAAAATCGCAAAATCCGTACCAGAATAAGAAAAAAAATATAAATTTGACTGTAAAACGAAAGTGCTGCATATAGCCTTACGCAGAATAAAACAAGGAAAATATTGGTGTATCACATTTTGCGATATGTTTATCGGTTCGCTCGTAATTAAAGCGTAAATTCGAGTGTCCATAATAAAAACCCCATAGTAAGAGGAGTCATCAGGAACCTAATCTAATCAGTTTAAACAAATAAAAATAAAATAAAAACAATTGATGTATACATAACATAATAATGTAATATACATAGCGGTATTACTACGAAGAACAATATCCAGTGGGGACGAACTCCGATGCAGAGGCGCTGAGTTGAGCAGGTCGAGCCGCGAGCTGTATTACTGCGTGAGCTGAGACCGCAGAGACCAGAGTGACACCTGAGTCGCTTTGCTCGACGCTCTGGCTAGAGTCGAGACGGTGGGGTGAGCGTTGAGCGGGCGAGTTCCGAGGGTGGGGGGGAGCGGTGAACTCACCCGCTCCGAGACAAATCGTCCGTTTCCTTGCGAGCAGGTTTTTGCAAGTAGTTCCTATGTTATCCGCTAGGTGGCTCTCTGTCCTGTTGCTCGCATCAACTGCCCAGAGGGCAGGACGTGCGACTGAAACGATCGCCGACAGAGTGCGATGCGAAGTTAAGCTGCGCCAGACACTGTACAGTGCACACGGCAGACGACGCACAGAGACGGCACGGCATATGTGAAACACAAAATCCAATGGGGCACTGCACAATGCAGGCAGCCAAGGTAGAAGCAGGGCAGAGGCCGGCGCTGGCTGTGTTGTGTGGCGTGCACTGTGCTCTGACCAGCAGAGGCGCTGCTGATATGCTCCATCTCTCTCTCTCTTTCTCTCTCTCTCTCTCTCTCTCTCTCTCTGCTGTGGGAAACGTTTGGAGCTACCGTTCTTTTTTTCTGAATCACTGATTGTTCACTCCTTTGAAAGATTGAACTCTATGAATTAGTTCAAGAGCGGATCCCCCATCTCTAGTTCATGCAGGATCTTCCTGCGGCCACAGCGATGTAGAGCATTTGATGTTTTACCGGATTCCTGATACTCACGGTACACTCATGATATGGTCGTAGGGGAGAATTCCCACTTCGTCTCTACTTCGGAGGTGCTGTATCCCATTGCTCATGCGCTGACTATAACACCGCGTTCAATCTCACTTACTTCTTGATAACCCACCTTTGTAGCAGCAGTAACCTGTCTAACAAATGCGCCAGACACTTGTTGTCTTATAAGCGCGTTGCTGACCGCGGCGACTTATTCTGCATGTTTACGTATCTCTGTATCTGAATGCGCTTGCCTATAACAGTTTCTTTGGCACTTCAGTGTATGTGAACGATGTAGGAGACAATCTGAGCAGCCTTGTTAGGGTGTTTGGAGATGATGCTGTCGTTTATCGACTAGTAAAGTCATCAGAAGCGCAAAACAAACTGTAAATCGATTTAGAAAAGATATACGCATGATGCTAAAATTGGCAATTGACCCTAAATGACGAAAGAGTGAGGTCATTCACATGAATGCTAAGAGGAATCCTTTAAACTTCGGTTACACGATAATCAATCAAATCTAACGGTTCAAATTCAATAAATACCCAGGAATTACAGTTAAGAACATCTTAAATTGGAAAGAACAGATAGAAAATGTTGTGGAGAAGGCTAACCAAAGCATGCGTTTTATCGTCAGGTCACTTAAAAATGTATCAGATCTACTAAGGCGACTGCCTGCATTACGCTTGTCCGTCCTCTTTTAAAATACTGCTGCGCGGTGTGGAATCCTTACCAGATAGGTTTGGCGGGGTACGTTGAGAAAGTTCAAAGAAGGGAAGCACGTTTTGTATTATCGCGAAATAGGAGAGAGAGTGTCACTGAAATTATACAGGACTTGGGATGCTCATAATTATCTCCTGCGAATGCGAAAGTATTTTGTTGACGCCGACCTACATAGGTAGAAACGATCATCATAATAAAAAATGGGATATCAGTGTCGGCACGTAAACATATAGTTTTTTGTATTTTTCCGCGTGCTGTACGAGATTGGAATAATAGAGAACTATTGTAAAGGTGGTTCGATGAACCCCCTGCCAGATATTCACAGATTGCTTTGAAACTTTGCTATAATCAGTTGCCTGAGACTGCAGTCATGTGTGTGTGAGTTCAGTTTACGTGAGTGACTGTATGTGTGTGTGTGTGTGTGTGTGTGTGTATGTGTGTGTGTGTGTGTGTCTTTGTTGTGTAATTTTGACGAAGGCATTACTGACTGAAAGTTTTATTTGTGACAGTCCTTTTGTTATACCTATCTGCGTCTCAGCATCTCCACTATATGGTGAGTGGCAACTTTCTTTATACTTGTCTAGCTTGAAGGGGGAAACCAGATGGCGCCATGGTTGGCTCGCTAAATGGCGCTGCCATAGGTCAAACGGATATAAACTGCGTTTTTTTTAAATAGGAATCCCCATTTTTATTACATATTCGTGTGGTACGTAAGGAAATATCAATGTTTTAGTTGGACCACTTTTTTCGCTTTGTGATAGATGACGCTGTAATAGTCACAAACATATGGCTCACAATTTTAGACGAACAGTTGATAACAGGTAGATACAGACCGTAGGTACGTTTAAACATTTTGTTTCGGTTGTTCCAATGTGATACATGTACCTTTGTGAACTTATCATTTCTGAGAACGCATGCTGTTACAGCGTGATTACCTGTAAATACCGCATTAATGCAATAAATGCTCAAAATTATGTCCGTCAACCTTAATGCATTTGGCAATACGTGTAACGACATTCTTCTCAACAGTGAGTAGTTCCCTTCCGTAATGTTCGCACATGCATTGACAATGCGCTGACGCATGTTGTCAGGCGTTGTCGGTGTATCACAATAGCAAATATCCTTCAACTTTCCCCACAGTAAGAAATTCGAGGACGTCAGATCCGTTGAATGTGCGGCCCATGGTATGGTGCTTCGACGACCAATCCACCTCTCATGAAATATGCTATTCAATATCGATTCAACCGCACGCAAGCTATGTGCTGGACATCCATCATGTAGGAAGTATATTGCCATTCTGTCATGCAGTGAAACACCTTATAGTAACATCGGTAGAACATTACGTAGGAAATCAGCATACATTGCACCATTTAGATTGCCATCGATAAAATGGGGGCCAATTATCCTTCCTCCCATAATGCCGCACCATACATTAAACCGCCAAGGCCGCTGATGCTCCACTTCTCGCAGCCATCGTGAATTTTCCGTTGCCCAATAGTGCATATTATGCCGGTTTACGTTAACGCTGTTGGTGAATGACGCTTCGTCGCTAAATAGAACGCGTGCAAAAAATCTCTCATCGTCCCGTAAATTCTCTTGGGCCCAGTGGCAGAACTGTACATGACGTTCAAAGTCTCGCCATGCAATTCCTGTTGCATAGAAATATGGCACGGGTGCCATCGATGTTGATGCAGCATTCTCAACAACGACGTTTTCGAGATTCCCGATTCTCGCGCAATTTGTCTGCCACTGATGTGCGGATTAGCCGTGACAGCAGCTAAAACACCTACTTGGGCATCATCATTTGTTACAGATCGTGGTTGACGGTTCACATGTGGCTGAACACTTCCTGTTTCTTTAAATAACGTAACTATCCGGGGAACGTTCCGGACACTTGGTTGATGTCGTCCAGGATACCGAGCAGCATACATAGTGTAATGGATCTGGGAGATGTGTTATTTTTTACCGGATTTGTCGATACCAAATTGTAAATGTTTTCTTATATTTTTTGTCAGAATTTTTTTATTGTAATTTGCCTTATTATATGCTAATTTACTTATATTTTTGAGAGTGACAGCATATTGATTACTATTAGTAGATGTGACGAAGAATATCAAAGAGACTGGTTACAAGTGGAAGCTTGTGTGTTGTGTAAAATGTCTTTGACGCTGGAGTCGTCTTTGACTGTAATCAGTCGGCAGTGAACTCTTGGTGTATGTTGACGGTAGAACAATGTGCAGGTCGCCGTCATAAATAATTTTGAATTATGTTACTATTTTTTTATATAAACTATAAGAAGAAACTACATTCGAAGAAATGGTATTTGAAGCACCAAAAATGAGGCAAACACATTGAACCAGGTCATTTCTGCAGCCGACAAAGATGCATTGTGGAATCATACTTCCACTAGACAACTGAAGCCAAGAGCAATATCGCCTTGTAAACATATAACGGAAAAGGTACTGTCACGAAATATGCCAAATTTAAGTAAATAAAAAATAGTGATCATATTGCAACTGGGGACTGTAGCTGGGATATTGTGTTCACGAGATCTTCAACAGTGCTACGAGGAAGAAAATTTTTGTGTGTTAATACCAGTATTTTCAGAATGTGTGTTACAGTATTTGTGTTCATCGAGAAGTAAAAGTTTTGGAGAAGAAATGTTTCGGCAAAAAATGTAGTTCACGACAGAAGAAGTAATTTCAAGAATTTTGGTCAACAGTCACATGGATGGAAAACGTGGATTTGCAACAGTAGAAGACTGTTCCAGATAAGTCACGAAACCCTCGTATTTTGTTAAAACAATCTTTTTATCTTGTTTCGTATTGTTGTGTATAAATTTTTTTAACAATGATTTACGAGATTTTCGAGAGTATTGTGCCTAAAGTAGAAAGTAGTAATTTAATATACTTCGAAAATCAGGACAGGTCAAATGAAACAGAAAGAACCGATCAATTGGATTTAAAAAGTTTTCTTGTAAATTTCATGAAAGAAATTAAACAATCAGTTGACGACAAGAAGACTTACTGGGATGAAAAAATTGATAACATTTTGTTGCAAGTCCAAGCAGTCAATACCCAAGTGGGTGATCTTTCGAACAGAGTTGGCAGTGTTGAGGAAAAAGTTGAATCTGTGGAAGCAAAAGTAAATGAAATTGATGCTAAATTGAGCGATAAAATTAATACTGTAAAACATGAGTCACTGGCAAATAGGGAAAGAAATTTAATTGATTTTAATGAGATAAAAGGTGAAATTAAAAATTTGGATGAGAATACAAAAGTTTTAGTAAATAATGTACAACAAGAAACTGACAATCGTTTGGTTACTCTAGGAAAAAAAGTAGAGTGCAATGATTTAGAAAACAAAAAATATGTCAAAGAACTTAGCGAAAAAATTGAAAGTTTTGACATTGAATTTCAAAGCAAAAATCACAATGTCAACACATGCAATCTTGTATCTAATATTTCAGTGACGCACTTTCTGGTAGATGGACCCTTACATTTCATTGATTTTATACAGTATCATAAGGATTGTTTTTTACCTCACTCACCAGATGATATGAAAATTAAATTTCTGAAAAATTCTTGGAAGGGGAAGCTTTGATTTGGCAAACCAGCTTGTAACTTTGGGGATGACCTATTCAGAATTTGAATCAAAATTTCTGGAAAATTTTTGGGATGATCTTAAACAAACTAGAATCAAATGTGAATTTTTGAATGGGAGAAACTATAGAGAATCAGATGGGAACATGAAACAATTTTGCAAAAGTGAACTTCAAAAACTTATTCATTTAACAAAACCTTTGGATGACTTGATCAAAATTGATACCTTAAAGAGAAGATTGCCATCAGCAATGCAGTTGAGTTTAGTTCATTGTCCTGATAGTAATGTAGAGCAGTTTCTCAGTTATATTGAAAAGTTGGATAGGGTAACAACAAGAACATACAGTGGGTTACTCAGAAAGGTAATGGTCAAAATTGGGGAAATGACAACTTTCAAAAAAGAGAACAAAACAATTATCATGGTGTTAGTCAAAATTCTGGGGGATATAACAATTTTCAAAAGAAGGGCCATAATTTTCATCCAAACAAGAACAACATTTTCGCGGGAATAATCAACAAAATAGAGAACACTTTAGGGATCAAAATCACAGAAATTTTGCTAGAGATCAGTACAATAGAAACTACCAACAATCAGGTAATGTTTGGCATAGGAATGGGAACAGAAATGTTGATCAGAGACATTGGCAGAACAACAATCAGCAATTCAAGCAGGAACCAGTTGTAATTCAGGAAATAAAAAACGAGTAGACGCCCCCTTGAAGGTTGAGGTTGAGGCAGAAGGTGAGCATGATGAAAGGACCAATGGATGTGACTATCATAAATCCAAACATGACAGTTCCAAACCTAAGCTATCACATGAGGTCATTAGTTGTTACTTATTGAAGAAATTTCAAGAGGAAAATAATGATGATATTGATAAAGATAAAATTTTCAGTACACAAGAACATACAGTAGATAAAAGTAATTGTGATTCATTTCATTTGACAGAGTTTTACACTTGGGCACAAAAGAACAACACTTTGTCAGATGATGTAATTTGTAGTAGTTCAGAGATGTGTGGGAATGAAAGAGAGAATGCATGCTGTGAGAATAAAAATATTGGTGAAAGGGATCTGGTAAGTTTAGAAAGGGGAAATTATATTTTGGGGGATAATTTGAATGTGTATGACCTGAATATGTATAATGATAATGATGTTGATGATAAAGTTGATTATGATAGTAATGGTATTGATGATGATGTTGAGGAAAGGTGTTTCATTAGTTTAAACAGGGAGTTGGGTATACACATGGTTGAAAATGGATTAAATAGTGAGAATATTATAAAAATTCCCAGGGATGTTACCAGGATGAATAAGGCTCACAAGCTGGGTGTATGTGAAAGTGTGAATTTTGATGTTGTTGGTAAAGAATCTGACTACACAAATAATGATGGCACATGTATATCTTCTAGCCTAATGACACACACACACTTCTTATGAATCTATGTCTGAACAGTGAAACTATTTCTTTTGACAAGAACTTTAGAAAGATGCTTATTAATGTATGTGAAACTGTATGTCCTGAGTGGTGGAAAAAGATGAGATATTTTATTTTTGAAAAGCTGAAAGATAAGTACTTCAATAGTATACAATGTGATTTGGATGAAAATTCTTGGCTATTTGAGATAATAGAGAGTACTAATGACAATTTTGTATCTTGTGCAAATTTTATAACTGTGACAAATAATACATGTAATGATATACCATATGATTCTGATAAGTATAGGTTTGGGGAAATTGAAAGTGATTTATTACATGAGGATACAGGTTCTGAGAAAAGTGATCAACTTTGCAGTCCTTATATAAAAGTTCAAATTGGGTCATGGATTGGTAAATGTTTACTTCATACAGGAAGTGAGATCTTGGGAATATCTGAAAGGTTAAGCAAGAAATTGAAAGCGGGGAAAGATTATGTTGAAATGCCAGTTGTTGGGGTAAAGATAAAAGGTGCTACTGGGAAGAGCAGTAAATTGGTAAAAAGCCAGGCTTTAGTGACATTTTTAATTGAAGGCTAGTTGTTCACACATGGATGTTTTGTAATTCAGGAATTTAATGAGGATTTTGCTTTGGGTATGAATTGGATAGTAAAAGTAAATACAGCATTTGGTTGGGTAGGAAGAAAACTTTTGATAGAATCTAGTGAAAGGGAATACATTCAGACAAATTTTGTGAACACACTTGGTGATCAGAGTATTGGAAATTTTGACAGTATCAATTTCCTAAAAGAAAATAGATTGGAGAATATTGAAACTCATAGATTTGATACTGATGAAGTTGAATCTGAAAATTTAGTAAATTTGAAAATTTCTGAAACACAAAATTTATCTGGGGAGCAAAAACAACAGTTAGAAAATCTGCTGTGGGAATACAGTGATGTTTTCAGTGACATACCTGGTAGGGTAAAGGGTTATCAGTGTGAGTTTCAGGTAAAACCTCATGAACCATTTTTCATAAAACCATACAGTATTGCAATATCGATAAAAGAAATTATTCAGGTAGTGAAGGGAGACGAAAATTTAATAGTCATGGGTGACTGGAATTCGTCAGTAGGAAAAGGGAGAGAAGGAAACATAGTAGGTGAATATGGATTGGGGGGAAGGAATGAAAGAGGAAGCCGCCTTGTAGAATTTTGCACAGAGCATAACTTGATCATAGCTAACACTTGGTTCAAGAATCATGAAAGGAGGCTGTATACATGGAAGAAGCCTGGAGATACTGACAGGTTTCAGATAGATTATATAATGGTAAGACAGAGATTTAGGAACCAGGTTTTAAATTGTAAGACATTTCCTGGGGCAGATGTAGATTCTGACCACAATCTACTGGTTATGAACTGCAGATTGAAACTGAAGAAACTGCAAAAAGGTGGGAATTTAAGGAGATGGGACCTGGATAAACTGAAAGAACCAGAGGTTGTAGAGAGTTTCAGGGAGAGCATTAGGGAACAATTGACAGGAATGGGGGAAAGAAATACAGTAGAAGAAGAATGGGTAACTCTGAGGGATGAAGTAGTGAAGGCAGCAGAGGATCAAGTAGGTAAAAAGACGCGGGCTAATAGAAATCCTTGGGTAACAGAAGAAATATTGAATTTAATTGATGAAAGGAGAAAATATAAAAATGCAGTAAATGAAGCAGGCGAAAAGGAGTACAAACGTCTCAAAAATGAAATCGACAGGAAGTGCAAAATGGCTAAGCAGGGATGGCTAGAGGACAAATGTAAGGATGTAGAGGCTTGTCTCACTAGGGGTAAGATAGATACTGCCTACAGGAAAATTAAAGAGACCTTTGGAGAGAAGAGAACCACTTGTATGAATATCAAGAGCTCAGATGGCAACCCAGTTCTAAGCAAAGAAGGGAAAGCAGAAAGGTGGAAGGAGTATATAGAGGGTTTATACAAGGGCGATGTACTTGAGGACAATATTATGGAAATGAAAGAGGATGTAGATGAAGATGAAATGGGAGATAAGATACTGCGTGAAGAGTTTGACAGAGCACTGAAAGACCTGAGTCAAAACAAGGCCCCGGGAGTAGACAACATTCCATTAGAACTACTGATGGCCTCGGGAGAGCCAGTCATGACAAAACTCTACCATCTGGTGAGCACGATGTATGAGACAGGCGAAATACCCTCAGACTTCAAGAAGAATATAATAATTCCAATCCCAAAGAAAGCAGGTGTTGACAGATGTGAAAATTACCGAACAATTAGTTTAATAAGTCACAGCTGCAAAATACTAACGCGAATTCTTTACAGACGAATGGAAAAACTGGTAGAAGCCGACCTTGGGGAAGATCAGTTTGGATTCCGTAGAAATGTTGGAACACGTGAGGCAATACTGACCTTACGACTTATCTTGGAAGAAAGATTAAGAAAAGGCAAACCTACGTTTCATGCATTTGTAGACTTAGAGAAAGCTTTTGACAATGTTGACTGGAATACTCTCTTTCAAATTCTGAAGGTGGCAGGGGTAAAATACAGGGAGCGAAAGGCTATTTACAATTTGTACAGAAACCAGATGGCAGTTATAAGAGTCGAGGGGCATGAAAGGGAAGCAGTGGTTGGGAAAGGAGTGAGACAGGGTTGTAGCCTCTCCCCGATGTTATTCAATCTGTATATTGAGCAAGCAGTAAAGGAAACAAAAGAAAAATTCGGAGTAGGTATTAAAATTCATGGAGAAGAAGTAAAAACTTTGAGGTTTGCCGATGACATTGTAATTCTGTCAGAGACAGCAAAGGACTTGGAAGAGCAGTTGAACGGAATGGACAGTGTCTTGAAAGGAGGATATAAGATGAACATCAATAAAAGCAAAACGAGGATAATGGAATGTAGTCAAATTAAGTCAGGTGATGCTGAGGGAATTAGATTAGGAAATGAGAGACTTAAAGTAGTAAAGGAGTTTTGCTATTTAGGGAGTAAAATAACCGATGTTGGTCGAAGTAGAGAGGACATAAAATGTAGACTGGCAATGGCAAGGAAAGCGTTTCTCAAGAAGAGAAATTTGTTAACATCGAATATAGATTTAGGTGTCAGGAAGTCGTTTCTGAAAGTATTTGTATGGAGTGTAGCCATGTATGGAAGTGAGACATGGACGATAACTAGTTTGGACAAGAAGAGAATAGAAGCTTTCGAAATGTGGTGCTACAGAAGAATGCTGAAGATAAGGTGGGTAGATCACGTAACTAATGAGGAGGTATTGAATAGGATTGGGGAGAAGAGAAGTTTGTGGCACAACTTGACTAGAAGAAGGGATCGGTTGGTAGGACATGTTCTGAGGCATCGAGGGATCACAATTTTAGCATTGGAGGGCAGCGTGGAGGGTAAAAATCGTAGAGGGAGACCAAGAGATCAATACACTAAGCAGATTCAGAAGGATGTAGGTTGCAGTAGGTACTGGGAGATGAAGAAGCTTGCACAGGATAGAGTAGCATGGAGAGCTGCATCAAACCAGTCTCAGGACTGAAGACCACAACAACAACAACATTGCAATATCAAAAAGACCTGCTGTTGAGAAAGAGCTGAAAAAGATGGAAGGATGTAATATAATAGGAAGGAGTATCAGTGCATATAATAATCCTCTAGTAGTAGTTTCGAAAAAAGATGGTGGAGTAAGATTGGTTTTGGACTCTAGACACTTAAACAAAATTTTGTTCATACAGACAGACCACCCCAAACATATTGATGAGTTACTCTATAAATTTACAGATATAAAATATATGTCAAGTTTGGATCTAACTGCGGGTTTTCATCCGGTACCACTTTCGGTTAATTCTAGGAAATATACTGCTTTCTTGTACAATGGTAAGAGTTACCAATATTGTGTTGTGCCATTTGGGTTAAAGTCTTCTGTTTCC
Organism: Schistocerca cancellata; assembly: GCF_023864275.1. Taxonomy (NCBI): domain Eukaryota; kingdom Metazoa; phylum Arthropoda; class Insecta; order Orthoptera; family Acrididae; genus Schistocerca; species Schistocerca cancellata. The sequence continues at coordinate 247,912,311 of NC_064632.1, forward strand.
AAATTTATAAGAGCTTTGAATCATGTACTGGGGCAAGAACTTGCATCTAAACTGATAATTTATGTAGATGACATTTTGGTTACAGGGCAAAGTTGGGAGGAACATTTTTCTATTTTGAAGTCAGTTTGTGAAAAACGTAGAAAAGGGAGGATGACATTGAAATTAGAGAAATGTAAATTTGCAGTTTCTGAATTAAAATTTTTGGATCATGTTGTCACAGACAAGGGAATTTTGGCAGATCCAGAAAAAATTAAAGAAATTTCAGAAATTCCTATTACTAGGACTAAAAACCAATTAAAGTCGTTCTTTGGGTTATGCAGTTATTACCGAAAACATATAAGTGATCAGAGTCTGAATGCACCATGTTTAAGTCAGTTACTTAAGAAAAACACTGTTTGGGTTTGGGGTAAAAGTTGTCAGGAAGAGTTTGATAAAATTAAGCAAGAGTTGAGGAAGCGACACTTATTACACAGACCTGATTTTAATTTACCATTTTGTTTGAACACTGATAACAGTAATTATGGGCTTGGAGCAGAGTTATTTCAAGAAAGAGTAGAGAATGGAGTTGAGAGACATTGTACCATAGCATTTGCAAGCAGAACGTTGCTGAAGCATGAGAAAAAGTATACAGTCACAGAGAAGGAACTTTTGGCAATTCATTGGGCTTTTAAAAAATTTAGAATTTACCTTATTGGACATAAAACCATAGTATTTTCGGATCACAAAGCTTTGAGTTACTTACAAGAGTGCAAATTATACCACAGTAGATTGACCAGATGGGCAATATTTCTGCAACAGTTTGACTTTGAAATCAAACACATAAAAGGTTCTGAGAATGTAGTAGCTGATTCACTTTCAAGGTTACCAATTGGGCGAGAAAAAGAGATTTTTGAACAAGAGGAGGAAAAGCAATTTAAAATTAGATACTTGAAAGGGGTGGAAAATGAGAAAACAATTAGAGCTATGTGTAACAAAATTAGAAAAATCAAAATTTGGATCAGAGTTGGAAAACTAATCAAAGAATGTTTAGGCAAGAAGAGGTATGAGAAACTTGATAAATTTTACAAATTACATAAGGGGATTTTATTTTGGAGAACAGATGTAGATTCTGATAATTGGAAACTGTGTTGGCCAGAGGCAGATGCTGATAAGCTGATCATTTACATACACGAAAGTTTTGGTCATTGTGGGATACAGAAGTGCATTCAAAAGATACAAGAAAATGTTTATTTTTACAGTATTGGAAAGAAGGTAAGAAAAGAATTGGCAACTTGTGACAAATGTCAGAGAGTTAAAGTGAGCAATCAAAGATATGGTGGAGAGATGCAAAACATTATTCTGGAAAACCCTTTAGATCTTATCGCAGTGGACGTATATGGAATGTTACCAAAGAGTAAAGGTGGTCACTGTTACATATTTGTTATGGTAGATGTATTTTTAAAATTAATTAAACTATATCCAGTGAAAAAAGCTACTAGCCGTGAAATTATAATAAAAATTGAAAGAGATTATTTCGCACAGGTGGGTAAACCAAAAGCTATATTATCAGATAATGGTTCACAGTTCACCTCTAAAATTTGGAAAAAGATCAAAATTGAAGCATATACTTATAGCTGTTTATTCTCCATCCACCAATCCTGCAGAAAGATATATGAGGGAAATTGGGAGACTTTGTAGAACCTATTGTAGCCATAAACATCCAACCTGGTTTGAGCACATTCGAAATTTTGAAGATATTATGAATAGCCTACAACATAGTTCCACAGGATTTTCACCGTATGAGATTATGTTTAATATTAGACCTCCAAATCTTATATCAGAACTTATTGAATTTCCTAAATGTACACCTTTAATTATGCAAGAGAGAGAAGATATTGTCAGGGAAACTATGAGGAAACAAGGGGAAAAGAAGAAAAAAAGATATAACAATAGGGTAAAATTAACCACTTTCAAAATTGGGGATCTTTTTCTGGTCAGATCTCATGAAAAATCAAAAATGTTAACTTCAGAAATTAAAAAATTCTTTGATATCTATATTGGGCCTTTTGAAGTCATAGAAAATCCACACCCTAATGCTTTTCGTTTGGTGTATCCTAAGTCAAAGAAATTATTTGGTCTCAGGAATGTTGTCTCTTTGAAACTATATAAACAGAAATCATAATTTCATAATTTAAATAACCTATTATCATCTAAAACAAAAGTCCTCCACTGGAATATGCTTGTTAGAACAAAACTACCTGTACAACCAAGTATGTATGTTTGCATGTATAAATTAATAATTTGAAGTCACATGTTAATTGAAACTGATGAAAAAACACTGTTGTAACAAAGAATGAGAGAAAGATTTATTTTTACTTTAAAAAAAACAGTCTCCCTAGTGAGCATTTCTGAATTTTTCTAATTTTTGGAAGCTAAGTCTTCCCTGTGGGTGAAGGCATGCATGTGAGGACATACATGCAAACGTATAAGTTTCAAAACCAATTTTAGATAAAGCCTCATGATATATGAGTAATTTATTGTTGTTTATACTGATATTGTGGGGAGCAAAAGTACTCTTCACAAGAATGTGACTTGTAGTAATATTGTAGCAGAGAGGCAAGTGTACATAAATAATTGCAAAAAATTTAGATAATACTGATGTATCTTTAGCTGTACTAAAAGAAGAAAATCATAAGCAAAAAAAAAATACAAACAAAAACATGAGTAAGAAAAATTTAAAAAGAAAATCATATGCAAAAAAAGATACAAAAGAAAAAAAACATGAGTAAAAAAATAAAATTAAAAAAGTCAGAAGTATATATATATATATATATATATATATATATAAGGCAAATATATAGAAAAAAACACTTCACTATATATGTCCAGTATCATTTATACTGTACAATATGTAAGCATAATGAAATTAACATTAATATAAAAAAAATTTAAATCTTATTGTAGGAAATGAATTCTACCTTTCTATTAGTTTCAATCTGTATGCTGTATGTTAGAATATTTCTCGTGTATGTTTTATACCATGTATATTTGTCATGTTGAATAATTTCTTTACTTGAATTTTTTTGTGTATGAGATTGATGGGGAAGGATCATTGCAACAACAGCCAGTAACAAGTCCACAGATTCAAAGAGTCCAAATTTGGAAGAGGTTATGAGACTGCATCATAATGTACTAATTGTGTAATACAGATCCATTACTGAGAGTGGTCGGGATTTTGTTGTATATGTCCATAACAACAAAAGCCCTGGGGAGCAGTTGTAATGGATCTGGGAGATGTGTTATTTTTTACTGGATTTGTCGATACCAAATTGTAAATGTTTTCTTATATTTTTGTCAGAATTTTTTTATTGTAATTTGCCTTATTATATGCTAATTTACTTATATTTTTGAGAGTGACAGCATATTGATTACTATTAGTAGATGTGACGAAGAATATCAAAGAGACTGGTTACATGTGGAAGCTTGTGTGTTGTGTAAAATGTCTTTGACGCTGGAGTCGTCTTTGACTGTAGTCAGTCTGCAGTGAACTCTTGGTGTGTGTTGACGGTAGAACAATGTGCAGGTCGCCGTCATAAATAATTTTGAATTATGTTACTATTTTTTTATATAAACTATAAGATGAAACTACATACGAAGAAATGGTATTTGAAGCACCAAAAATGAGGCAAACACATTGAACCAGGTCATTTCTGCAGCCGACAAAGATTCATTGTGGAATCATACTTCCACTAGACAACTGAAGCCAAGACCAATATCGCCTTGTAAACATCTAACGGAAAAGGTACTGTCACGAAATATGTCAAATTTAAGTAAATAAAAATAGTGAGCATATTTCAACTTTGTGTCTCGTCCGGGATAACATATTTCAATAGTACACGCCCGTTGGGCATTTTGATCACAATAGCCATACATCAACACGATATCGACCTTTTCTGAAATTGTTAAACGGTCCGTTTTAACACGGGTAATATATCACGAAGCAAATACCGAACGCACTGGCGGAATGTTACCTGATACCACGTACTTATATGTTTGTGACTATTACAGACCCACCTATCACAAAGCGAAGAAAGTGGTCCAACTAAAACATTCACATTTCTTTACGTACTAACGAATATGTAATAAAAAATGGGGATTCCTACTTTAAAAAACGCAGTTGATATCCTTTTGACCTATGGCGCCATCTAGCGGGGCAGCCATAGCGCCATCTGATTTCCCCCTTCAAGCTAGACGAGTTTCGTTCTTTGTAGTTTTTTTCGTTTGATGCTTATTTCCTGAGATATTTAGCCTGGTCACTAACAATGGACCACCCTATATATATATATTTGGGATTTATACGAACAATTACGTTTGTATTTAAATAGATGACTGCTTTTGGATGATTTTTGTTCTTTCTGTAATAGGAAGTGATAGCAAGTTTCAGACGTGCCAGCGTACCAATGCAATCTTTCAAGTTTCCACTTCCTATTTTCCTAAGAAGGGCATTGAAGTCCTCATGAAAATCTCTTCTAACCTTTCTCGTCCCAATATTTTTTATTGCGTTATTAACCTATTCTTCCATGACTTATAGGATAAGAATCGATGAATGATTGTTTATATGGTTTGCTCCCACTTTGTGGATCTGGTGTATGTACACACCCCACCTGTCGACATATGACCAACTAAACCATGCATGGTAGGCTTTCACGGCCTGTGGTCGCATTCTTGGTGACTTGATTTATTGGCTTTAGATTGTGGCCCAAGGCATGTTTCTGTATCTAACGTTTCGTCTTCCAATGCTGGAAACATAATCAGAAGCTACAGAAGCTTGGATAGTAGTTAAAACTTAACAAGATCAACAAGCCCAACTGTTTGTATGTGTGCACACAACGACTATCTCGTGACGTCGACAGACCCGTATATAATGGCACCGATTCACAGCCCAGCAGGTCGGGCAACCTGCTCCCCAACCATGGCTTCGACCCGTCCGTCTTGCGTTGATACATACGACAGCTTGGCACTTGGCGAACGGGTCAGTGGACCAGTCAGCCTTTTTACGGGGGCCTTAGGATTGCGGAATCGCGCCTTCGTGTGTTACAAGGCTTAAGGTGGGCAAGAGTTGGCGCTGTCTGCTTTACTGAACACTACATACAAGGGGCGATCAAAGAGGTTCTGTTGTACGGAGTTGGTACGCCAAAAAGGCAAAATCGCAGTGAGTATAGGTAATCATCCCATCGACGCACTTTGGTAAAACATCGTGTCCTGCTTCGAGAAGTAGTCTCCAACTTTCTGCTCCACTTCTCGTCAGACATGAATCGCCGACGCTTGAAGAGCTCTTTAAGATACCGAAGTCAGGATAACCCCATAATGAGAGATCAGGATTATGTGGTGGGTGCTCGAATGTCTCCACTTGAGTTGGCGTAATTTCTGCGTTACGACATTTGAGATACGGGGATGTGCGTTATCACCATCCAGCAGCACATCTTACCCCAGTTTTCCCGGATATTTCGCCTTAACTGCTTGCTGTAATTTCTCCAGCGTCGCACAGTACCGTTACCCAGTGATGGAGACAACAGGTTCCCTGAAATCAATATGTAGTGAGCCCCAGCAATCAAAGAAAATGATGAGCACTACCTTTCCAGGAGATGGGTGGTTCTCGAACTTTTTACGACGCTTACCACTCCTGTTCCCAGTGTTAGCACCAGCCTTCACCGTCTCAGCAATGTGCTGAAGGAATGTGTTGCCTTTAACACTGAAAGGCATCAGGTGATTCAGGCATCTGTTGTGCTTATCGTTCAGCAGTCGATGCTCGGGGGTATCCATTGGCTCCATACCTACTGGTAGCCTAACTCCTGCCGGACAATGTGTTGCATGCCACCAAAGGTGATGTCTACAGCCTTTGCTAGCGCACTAATGGTTATGCACTAGTATTACCTAATCAAATGGTTCAAATGGCTCTGAGCACTATGGGACTTAACTTCTGAGGTCATCAGTCCCCTAGAACTTAGAACTACTTAAACCTATCTAACCTAAGGACATCACACACATCCATGCCCAAGGCAGGATTCGAACCTGCGACCGTAGCGGTCTCACGGTTCCAAACTGTAGCGCTTAGAACCGCTCGGCCACTCCGGCCGGCCATTACCTAATCACATCATCAACCGCTCACTTGTTATTGTCCATAATCGATGGGGCTGGCGTGTCAGATCGACCACATCTTGTGTCGAATCGCGACCAGCATGGAGCTTGGCGCACCATTCAATAGACAATGTGCCCATATACTTTCTTGGATCGATGTCTACCGGTGTTTACCCTTTGGCTACCAATAAAAGAATAACAGCACGTTCGTCCTGTTTTGACCTATTTGGTAACAACGTGGCTATAGTCCACGTTTTCTTATTTACTGCACGAATGCCACACTAACCTCTTGCCAGATGTCGGTGCTTATATACGCGCATTGGAGTCGCACTGGGTTGCATAAACTCTGAAGCAACACCCACAAACGGAAACTTTTTGATCGCGCCTTACATAAACAGACCGGTTTGCTGAGTTTGTTTAAGTTTAAACTGCTATCTGATCGTAGCCTCTGATCACATCTCCAGCACTGGAAAGCGAAATCTTAGGCGAAAAATATGGCTTGCGTCACAGACATCAAACAAAATTGACGAAGTACGCAACTAATCTTTGTTTTAATGCTCTCCCCTGCACTAAATAACTGCCCCCGTGTGAACAGGGCATTTGTAATCAGCTCAGACTTGAAGAGTACAAAATACAGTTAAAACAGAGCTCAGGAGTTTTTGAAATACCATTTTTAGTGGTGGATAACTCATCAGGGATTGTGCGATGGAAGATAAGAGTTAACTACCGTCCATATTATGGTCATGAGACACAGAAAACCGGAATTTATTGCATAAGACTTTTCTAGAAAATCGGCCATGGATTATTATCAGCACTCACAGCTAATTGTTTCGTATCCCTGTCCAGTCCGCCCACCAGCGCGGTCCCTTGTTCACTTGTAACGGCAGTGTTTCACGGAGGGAGTACAGGGGTCGCCACAAATCACAGGTTGCCCGACACGGTGGTCATTCCATAGTACCCTTCCCTCCTGTAGCGGCGGTCGCGACTTAAGTTACAGCTCAGGTACGGTTCCGGTATAAATGTGCCATTACAGTGTGTATCTCATAGACAGATGCACGAAGTGTCAAATGAAACAAAACTGAAGAAATGTGTACTGGTTTGATGGAAGCGTATTAAAATAATATCTCTGTATAAAATAACATGGATTCAACCGTCACGTCAAAGCTGAGTCAATGGATGAATGTCCAAAGGCTCATAAAGAATGTTATGGTGATAATTTTCACGCTAGATCCGCCTAATTACAACTGAATAAAGCGAATTTTCTCGTGCCATATGCTTTTCACAGATCTACAAATTACGTACGTAGAAATTTAAAGTATTTTTACGTTAAATAAAATCAGAAAGTGCCAGAACTGTTTCTGATCTCAATGTACGAGGGGCGTTCAGTAAGTAATACGACACTTTTTTTTGCAGAGAGCAAGTTGGTTTTACTCAGGATTCCAGTACACCATATTATTTCCCACTCTTTTTGCTCAAAACCCAATTGTTCAACATAATATCGATTCATTGCGACGGCCTTATGCCACCTTACTGGGAAGGCCTCTATGTCCACATGGTACCACTCAACTAGGCCACGTCGGAGCCAACGTCTTGTTGTATGAATAACTTTACCTTTGTAAACTTACAGCTTCCCGAGCAGTGCAGTCGGACCAAACAGATGGAAGTCGCAAGCTGCAAGATCCGTGTTGTAGGGTGGATGAGGAAGGAATCCACTTTAAATGGCGCATAAGGTACAAGTGTTGTACGCGCTGTTTGCACTGTTTGGAATATGTCCAGCATATGTAAAAGTTGTGCTATTGTGTACCGTGTTTGTACGACGCAACAAGCAACTGTGAGCAATATGTATGTAGGGACATAGACTGTTGCACAAGGTGCGTCATATTTTTAAATATTTTAGCGACAACAAACCTTTTATAATGTGCTATTTTTTCCACTTGCCATCTTGTGCATGAGGTCAGCGCAAAATGAACATGTTTTACCACAAAAGATTTTAAGACCTGAAGATAACAGCATAGGTTGTTGAAACCGGCTGTCTTTAGTAAAAAATATTATGTGGATCTTGGCTGTTGAATGGTTTTTAACAATCAAACCAATTCACCGATGGGGAAGTGGGGAAGTGAGGTCTGAAATAAACATTATAATTGCCAGTATTAAGAACATAGTTGTCATGGTGTCAGAAAACCTACGAATGTATATGAAACAGAAGAGGTATTACCATTCTGAATACAATAAGTTGAAGATTCAGAGAAATGACGGATGTATTTTAACTGAATGACAATTGGACATTTTAAAAAGCGATCCTGAAGTGATAAAACAGATAATACAAAATTAATTTCGAGACAAACATTATGAAAGTATTTGAAGTTGCAAATATAAATACATTTCTGGCAATGAAAATTACAAATCCATGAAAACAGTATGAAGAAACGTCATTAGGGAATGAAGTGTACTACGTGCTTCGTTATACTCAACCACTCAACGTTTCACGTTTAGAGCAAGCTGTCATCCGATCTGACCAGACAGAAATTCTATGCAAGTCATTCTGTATCCTCCTTCACTCACACAACGGAGACTCTTTCCCGTACACTGCATCAACAAGCAGTTACAGACTGCTGACCCTGTTCGTCAGTTCATTTATGTATCTAGAGAACAACAGTGATTCTATCACACTTCCATGTTTCACTCCTAAGAATATCTTTTGTCTCCAATGAAGGCTCACCGTCCTCTACAACTTACTACTGTGTCATATACTTAGATATGTTTTTAGTTGATTCGACTTTGTCCAACATTCTGTATTACTTGCAATTTTTTGTTACAGATATGGATGTCTATGACACTGAACAACACCAAAATAAATGGTTTATTAATTTAATAAGGAAATAAGTGAAGAAGATGTCATATTGTGTTTTATCGTTATGGAAGAGGTAAAATAAGAATTCTACAACACTGAAAAACAGTGTTACAAGTCATGAGCTGAGTTCTGTCTTGGTCAGCGCTAAGTGCACACTTGACTTTCAAACTAACTAAACGGAAACAGTTAATGCCTGATAGATTTTAACTAATGAGATTCTTACTTTAACTGACTAATATAGAAAACTGACTTACCGGAGGTATGCTTGCTTAAAAAATAAGAAAAAAGAACAAACAAGCACAGTCCAGACAGGCCTCGAAGGCTCAACGGAACCGACCGTCTGCCTTGCTCTCAGGCGTCACTGGAAGCGGATACCGAGGGGCATATGGTCAGCACTCTGCTCTCCCGGTTTTTGTCACTTTCCGTAACCGGTGCCGCTACTTCTCAATCAAGTAGCTCCTCAGATTGCCTCACAAGGGCTAAGTGCACCCCGCTTTCCAACAGCTCTCGGCAGACACGGACGGTGACCCATCTAAGTGCTAGCCAAGCCCGACAGCGCTTAACTTCGGTGACCTGACAGGAACCGGTGGTACCACATCGGCGAGACCGTTGGTTTAGCGTGCATAGCAACGTGCGAAATAATCTTGGCATTTCTGTTCATTACCTGACAATGTGGGTCTACGTAGTTTATCAGCAAATGGATGAGTTCAGCTTAGTGGATGTCCAGACCAAGACACTATTCTCTCGACAAGTGTACGTCCGAGGTCTATCGATAAAATGCGTTGTCAACAAACCATTTAGGGCTAATCGTTTTATAAATTTAAGTGCCGTTTTCTTGCTGCAATATACACTCCTGGAAATTGAAATAAGAACACTGTAAATTCATTGTCCCAGGAAGGGGAAACTTTATTGACACATTCCTGGGGTCAGATACATCACATGATCACACTGGCAGAACCACAGGCACATATACACAGGCAACAGAGCATGCACAATGTCGGCACTAGTACAGTGTATATCCACCTTTCGCAGCAATGCAGGCTGCTATTCTCCCATGGAGACGATCGTAGAGATGCTGGATGTAGTCCTGTGGAACGGCTTGCCATGCCATTTCCACCTGGCGCCTCAGTTGGACCAGCGTTCGTGCTGGACGTGCAGACCGCGTGAGACGACGCTTCATCCAGTCCCAAACATGCTCAATGGGGGACAGATCCGGAGATCTTGCTGGCCAGTGTAGTTGACTTACACCCTCTAGAGTACGTTGGGTGGCACGGGATACATGCGGACGTGCATTGTCCTGTTGGAACAGCAAGTTCCCTTGCCGGTCTAGGAATGGTAGAACGATGGGTACGATGACGGTTTGGATGTACCGTGCACTATTCAGTGTCCCCTCGACGATCACCAGTGGTGTACGGCCAGTGTAGGAGATCGCTCCCCACACCATGATGCCGGGTGTTGGCCCTGTGTGCCTCGGTCGTATGCAGTCCTGATTGTGGCGCTCACCTGCACGGCGCCAAACACGCATACGACCATCATTGGCACCAAGGCAGAAGCGACTCTCATCGCTGAAGACGACACGTCTCCATTCGTCCCTCCATTCACGCCTGTCGCGACACCACTGGAGGCGGGCTGCACGATGTTGGGGCGTGAGCGGAAGACGGCCTAACGGTGTGCGGGACCGTAGCCCAGCTTCATGGAGACGGTTGCGAATGGTCCTCGCCGATACCCCAGGAGCAACAGTGTCCCTAATTTGCTGGGAAGTGGCGGTGCGGTCCCCTACGGCACTGCGTAGGATCCTACGGTCTTGGCGTGCATCCGTGCGTCGCTGCGGTCCGGTCCCAGGTCGACGTGCACGTGCACCTTCCGCCGACCACTGGCGACAACAGCGATGTACTGTGGAGACCTCACGCCCCACGTGTTGAGCAATTCGGCGGTACGTCCACCCGGCCTCCCGCATGCCCACTATACGCCCTCGCTCAAAGTCCGTCAATTGCACATACGGTTCACGTCCACGCTGTCGCGGCATGCTACCAGTGTTAAAGACTGCGATGGAGCTCCGTATGCCACGGCAAACTGGCTGACACTGACGGCGGCGGTGCACAAATGCTGCGCAGCTAGCGCCATTCGACGGCCAACACCGCGGTTCCTGGTGTGTCCGCTGTGCCGTGCGTATGATCATTGCTTGTACAGCCCTCTCGCAGTGTCCGGAGCAAGTATGGTGGGTCTGACACACCGTCGTCAATGTGTTCTTTTTTCCATTTCCAGGAGTGTATTTTACTTGCTCCAGAGGCATTTCGCCTTTTACAGTCAGTGGATCTAAGATGGAATAACAAAGTTTTGTTTTCTTATACAGTATTTGTAGCTAAAAACACACTTCACGTCCTAATAACTATACAGATCAATTACTTCTTACAGCTATAATTTATTAATGTAAGAATTAGGATGTGAACATAGTTCTACCTTACGAAAATGTCTCACTTTAAAACCGTATTATTCCAGATCAATTCCACTCACGATGTTAATGTAAAAGGCGAAACGTGTGTGCTGCTGTGGTCTTCAGTCCAGAGACTGGTTTGATGCAGCTCTCCATGCTACTCTATCCCGTGCAAGCTTCTTCATCTCCTAGTACCTACTGCAACCTACATCCTTCTAAATCTGCTTACTGTTTTCATATCTTGGTCTCCCTCTGCGAGTTTTACCCTCCACGCTGACCTCCAATACTAAATTGGTGATCCCTTGATGCCTCAGAATATCTCCTACGCGCCGATCCTTTCTTCTAGTGAAGTTGTGCCACAAACTCCTCTTCTGCCCAATTCTATTCAACACCTCCTCATTAGTTATGTGATCTACCCATATAATCTTCAGCATTCTTCTGTAACACCACATTTCGAAAGCTTCTATTCTCTTCTTGTCCAAACTATTTATCATCCACGTTTCACTTCCATATATGGCTACACTCCATACAAATACTTTCAGAAACGACTTCCTGACACTTAAATCTATACTCGATGTTAACAAATTTCTCTTCTTCAGAAACGCTTTCCTTGCCATTGCCAGTCTACGTTTTATATCCTCCGTACTTCGACCATCATCAGTTATTTTGCTCCCCAAATAGCAAAACTCCTTTACTACTTTAAGTGTCTTATTTCCTAATCTAATTCCCTCAGCATCACCCGACTTAATTCGACTACATTCCATTATCGTCGTTTTGCTTTTGTTGATGTTCATCTCCTTTCAAGACACTGTCCATTCCGTTCAACTGCTCTTCCAAGTCCTTCGCTGCATCTGACAGAATTACAATGACATCGGCGAACCTCAAAGTTCTTATTTCTTCTCCATGGATTTTAATACCTACTCCAAATTTTTCTTTTGTTTCCTTTACAACTTGCTCAATATACAGATTGAATAACATCGGGGAGAGGCTACAACCCTGTCTCACGCCCTTCCAAACCACTGCTTCCCTTTCATGTCCCTCGACACATATAACTGCCATCTGGTTTCTATACAAATTGTACATAGCCATTCGCTCCCTGTATTTTACCACTGCCACCTTTAGAATCTGGAAGAGAGAATCTCAGTCAACATTGTCAAAAGCTTTCTCTAAGTCTACAAATGCTAGAAACGTAGTTTGCCTTTCCTTAATCTAGCTACTAAGTCGTAGGGTCAGTATTACCTCATGTGCTCCTACATTTCTACGGAATCCAAGCTGATCTTCCCTGTCGGCTTCTACCAGTTTTTCCATTCGTCTGTAAAGAATTCGCGTTAGTATTTTGCAGACGTGACTTATTAAACTGATAGTTCGGTAATTTTCACATCTGTCAACACCTGCTTTCTTTGGGATCGGAATTATTGTATTCTTCTTGAAGTCTGAGGGTATTTCGCATGTCTCATACATCTTGCTCAACAGATGGTAGAGTTTTGGCAGGACTGGCTCTCCCAAGGCTATCAGTAATTTGAATGGGATGCTGTCTACTCCCGGGGCCTTGTTCCGACTTAGGTCTTTCAGTGCTCTATCAAACTCTTCACTCAGTATCATATCTCCCATTTCATCTTCATCTACATCCTCTTCCATTTCCATAATATTGTCCTCAAGTACATCGCCCTTTTAGAGACCCTCTACATACTCCTTCCACCTTTCTGCTTTCCCTTCTTTGCTTAGAACTGGGTTTCCATCTGAGCTCTTGATATTCATGCAAGTGGTTCTCTTTTATCCAAAGGTCTCTTTAATTTTCCTGGAGGCAGTATCTATCTGCATCGCGGTGTAGCTTGCTGTCCAGGTTTCGAGAGGGTGCGTTTCTTGATGAGGTATCTAATATATTGCTTCCACCTACTTATACGCCCCGAGGAGATCACGAATGTAAAATTAGAGAGATTCGAGCGCGCACGGAGGCTTTCCAGCAGTCGTTCTTCCCGCGTACCATATGCGACTGGAACAGGAAACGGAGGTAATGACAGTGGCACATTAAGTGCCCTCCGCCACACACCGTTGGGTGGCTTGCGGAGTATAAATGTAGATGTAGATGTATATTGGTTATCAGGTGATGGATTAAACCCGAAATGCGTCGTGACAGTTAACAAAGTAATTCATGGACAATTAGTGACTGTTTTTAAACAACCGCGCAGCATTTTTAAATTACTTCCAATAGTTACAATTGTCTTACAATTTAAAACCTGGTTCCTAAATCTCTGTCTTACCATTATATAATCTATCTGATACCTTCTACTATCTCCAGGCTTCTTCCATGTATACAACCTTCTTTCATGATTCTTGAACCATGTGTTAGCTATGATTGAGTTATGCTCTGTGCAAAATTATACCAGGTGGCTTTCTCTTTCGTTTCTTACCCCCAATCCATGTTCACCTACTACGTTTCCTTCTCTTCCTTTTCCTACTATCGAATTACAGTCACGCATGACTATTAAATTTTCGTCTCCCTTCACTATCTGAATAATTTCTTTTATCTCATCATACATTTTATCAGTTTCTTCGTGTGAAACAAATTAAATACACTGCAGCAAGAAAAAGAGTCTAAATTGATAAAATGATATTTATAAACTTGCTACGGTGGTGGCCATGCAGGCGAACCTGTTCACGTAGGGTTAATTAAGTTGGGAAGCTATCACGTGGAATATGCTGGAACAACAAGAAAACGAGTTCGTCGTAGCCATTTCTAGAGTTCATAAAACTTAACACTTACTGTGAGGACTGGATTTTGGTATGCACGCATTCGATGACTAGTGAATCTCCATGGCAATAAATTTTGAGGAGGGAGAATTAGGCAAATTGATATTTTGAAAAATTTGTTTTTAATGCTATAGCAAGAGAATTTTTGTAACATTGTTGTTTTGAGTTAACACGTTTCCAATTCCAAATGTAAAAAATTATTTTCTACTTCAAAGAAACTTTTTACAGTCAAGACCGCGTTCAAAACTATCTTTTACTGACCTGTTTCGACATGTAAGACTGTAGGTTCAATTTTTCAAAAACCGTTTTCGTTGTACGCCATGTTTCATTGTACGTTCTTTATTCAGGCCATGTCAGCATTTTAGTAGAAAGTATACTGAACATTCTACACAGGTTGGTGACAAGTAAAAATGTACACAATTAGTTGTGACAAACCTGTTTTTAATTTTATTTTTGACAAACCTGTATGGAATACGCAAATTAGTCCCAATCAAAATTGTAACAAAACATGAGGAATGAACGCATAATAGAACATGACGTACAACGAACAAAATTTTTGAAGCTCTGAAGATGACAGTTCTACCTATCGAAACCGTTAGGTAAAAGACAGTTTTGAAAAGAAGTGCGTACAGATCGCTCCTTCTCATTTCTCATCGCGAGAAACTTCAATCAGTACTCATATTATAAATATTTATTCCAGTAGTTAGTTAAAAAGAAAATATTTGTCTATCTTGTCAAAACATTTTTTCTTGGTGGCCAGGGGTATATGATTGTTTTATGGTTCCTGCATGGCGAGAATGCGTCCACACTTAACTAGCCTTGATAATTTTATTCGGTGCTGATTAAAGAAGCAGTTTTTCGGCAATGTCTACCAAAGAGTGATGAAATGAAGCATCAGATTGGTAAAATTATGTCCCTCCCTCGTGCTGCAGAGTAGCCATTGTAAACAAGTAGGATAAATTAAAATGCAGTATTTCATTATTACCTTTCAAAATGCAAAAAGTACGTTAATTTAAGGAGAAAGTGCGAGAAAATGTCCTTTGATCATCGTAATAAGAATAAAATATCGTTTTGTCCATGTTGGATCATGTGAACTCCACGGTCTTCAATGATAGTTGACGAATGACGCAACCAGCCACAAATGGCTCATTGCGTCATTCACCAATAATGAGAATACAGTTTTAACCTAATCCGGTTATCCCCCTGTCATTCCCCCCCCCCATTTTACATACACACAAATACGCTCGGCGAACTCATCTGCGCCAAGAAGATAGTTTTGGTGATGTCAGTAAACTGTTGCAGCTCACTAAAAATATTAAAGACTAGAAAAATCTGTTACGAGACCTCTAATCGGGGAAAAGATTTTGAAATTTGTTCACACTCAAAAGTGAGCGTTTTGACCAGTTCACAGAACGTTTCAAGCAACGTAAGCTTCAACGAATGTTTGGCATTGTGGTGGAACGTCAATGACTGTACTTATAAATAAATAAAAAGTATCGGTACCCTTAAAGTAGTTCCGCGAACGGATCTGACGGCTTTCCGATGCAGAAATGCCGCCGTGTAATACTCTAACACATGGCGCCATTTGGTTCAAATGGCTCTGAGCACTATGGGACTTAACATATGGGGTCATCAGTCCCCCTAGAACTTAGAACTACTTAAACCTAGCTAACCTAAGGACATCACACACATCCATGCCCGAGGCAGGATTCGAACCTGCGACCGTGGCGGCCGCGCGGTTCCAGACTGAAGCGCCTAGAACCGCTCGGCCATACCGGCCGGCGGCGTAATTTGGACGCGGTATGGAGGGGCGTGTTGTCACTATATCGCTCTTCCGGCTATTGTCAGCTTCCAAACTTATCCATCACTCTAGTAGCTCTTCAACTGTCTCCACCAGGCTGGGTGCACCTGGTTCCAGGCCTCATAGTTGTGGTGCTGACAAAAGGGTCCTCCTTACGGCTGTTGTGTTCTTTTTAATTGCTTTTTTTCTTTATTGTATGACCTGTATCGAGTTGTTATATCGTTAGATGCATCCTGTCTCCTTAAACATAAAAAAACTTGTAGCCAACATAGGCATGGTAAAAAGAGATTTGTCGGTATAAATACCTTCTCGACGCTTCGACTGTGTGCAAAGATGGACAGGAACGCAACCTGGAGCTGGGCTCAGCAAGTGCAGGATGAATTTTCTAGTATAAAGACTGCTTAATGCCCTTGTCGCACTTTGCCGCATCCACATCTAGCCAGGACTTTCGCAGCTGTTCGTAGATGGGTTTCCATTTTTAGAGTTCGTTCCTCATTCGGTGAAAACAGAACCCTTACAGGATCACTTTGTTGGACAATCACTTTGTTGTACGTCTGTCTGTCTGTCCGTCAACCTAACTGCTAAAAACCGTTTTTCTCAGTAACTAGTGGTCAAAATGTTCAAATGTGTGTGAAATCTTATGGGACTTAACTGCTAAGGTCATTAGTCCCTAACCTTTCACGCTACTTAAGCTAAATTATCCTAAGGACAAACACAGACCCCCATGCCAGAGAGAGGACTCGAACCTCCGCCAGGACCAGCCGCACAGTCCATGACTGCAGGGCACTGACCGCTCGGCTAATCCCACGCGGCCAAACTAGTGGTCATTTTCAGTTGAAATTTATGCCGCATACTAAGGTCTACCGTGCCCTGGAAGAGTAAAAAATGAAACTTCTAAGTCAGTGTAACAAAAGATACATCCATTTACGTCACATATTTTGATATTCGCAAACTCGTTCATCACAATGTGTGGCGAATTTCTCGCTGAGCTAGAATCACGAAATATGGCAACAAGCAAGGCTTCACAGTACAAGTAAAGGGAAAAATGCGAAATTGTTAATCTGTAATTAAATCAGACGAAAAAACTTTTTATCTGTTCTTTTTCTCCGACTGTCTTTCTGTTCGTATGTTTAGACCAGTGGTCTTCAAACTACGGCCCGTGCGCCGCATGCTGCCCGAATCAAGTGTTCGTGCGGCCCGCGATTCTCAGGTCTATTTTATAATACTATGCGTCTGCCAACTAACAGCAGATTCCAAAATCCTCAACTAACGTTGAGAGCTTCTAAAGAGTGTATTTGTCTTGCTCAGTAACAAACAAAAATACTTACAGAGAGAGTGATATTTTTAAATGTGCGTGATTTTAATTGACGTTGGTAACTTTGCCTGTAAGTTAAGCAAAGTTTACCGCTTATGTCAGGGGCAGAGTGGTATGTAGGGCGGCCACTGCGGGTTATTAGAAGCATCAGGCGGAATATTTTATTGTCTTCCAACACTGAAAACCCACTAACACCGCTTAGCTGCTATGGTGTAAATATCAAACGGAAGTGACGTGTATTCATGAATGGGCGTTATAGAGACTGCCATCTTCAAGAATGGTATATGTTTGTAGCAAGTAATAAGAAATCAAAGCTGTTGTAATACAACAAAATAAGTAAAAGAAAACTGGCATGCGACACATTTAGTAAACATTTGTGACTGTATCTCATATTGCCATTACTGTTATTAATTATCTACTAATTTATGTAGGTTCAGTTCATACTAAGATCGTTAGGGGAAAGTGTGGTTAAGTGATCAGGACGGGAAAGTTGACCATTGCATGTTTTTTGCCCTGAACTGCGCTGTTGCCGACCGAGAAGTATTCATATTAGTTCTAATACACATCACCATTGTTGTTAGTGAGACTGACAGAGGAAGCACGTTCTGTTATTTTTCAGTAAAACTTTTTGTTTTTTAGTCGTATGATAAATCATTTATATTATTCTCGTTACCTCACTTATGTGGAGAGAAATAATTTTGCACAGTATTATTGTTAAAACAGCGTCTTTTTACCTACAAATGTAGTTCGTTGCTGTTTATTTTAGTCTGATAGTTTCTTCTGTGGATCACTAATGCCGACATGGCACCCAATCGGGTAAGGTGGCCACTAATCGTTGGGAATAGCGGCCAAGGTATTCACCCCAGCAAGAGTTAATAACTTACAAAACCCACACGCATAATACAACAGATGAAACTGACTTCTAAACCCTTTATACATAAAGCTATAATCCACCATTTTACACCTTTGTGAAAGTTTTGGATTAATTAAGTAATATTATTTAAAACCGTCTAACTTCTGCTACATATGGTCTAATACAAAAGTACGACTGTAAACGGTCTGCTACATTCGCTTGGTATGCTTTCGGATGGTAAGGCGTGAAGGCGCCTAGAAAATGTACCCTGAAATCAGCAAAACAAACATGGGATCCAGATGCGATGGTGCTGGTCACAGAACTCACTTCGGTACGAAAAACTGGTCAATTCAAGAAATGGATGTTGTTCCAAAATATTATTTTCTTTTTCACTTTAAAATATTTGGTGTAATACCTTATAATATGTAGATTCAATATGTACGAGTGGTAAGCTTCTATCAGTACTCCCCTCCCCCCCCCCCCCCCCCACTCCGATCCTTTCGAAGCCCGATGTGTCGCCCTGCAGTGTCTGTATTGGCTCTGAAGCAAAAAGGTTTGACGATCACTGGTTTAGACCCCTTTTCTCATGAACGGTAGACGTATTAATTTCCAACTTATGTCACGTACTAAAATATCTCGTCCGGTGGCGTTTAAAATCCAAGCTTTTAAATCAAAGCAATACGGCCATTTATGTCACATACCGGGCGATCATAAAGTCAGTATAAATTAGAAAACTGAATAAATCACGGAATAATGTAGATAGAGAGGTACAAATTGACACACATGTTTGGAATGACATGGCGTTTTATTAGTACCAAAAAATACAAAAGTTCAAAAATGTCCGACAGATGGCGCTTCATCTGATCAGAATAGCAATAATTAGCATAACAAAGTAAGACAAAGCAAAGATGATGTTCTTTACAAGAAATGCTCAATGTGTCCACCATCATTGCTCAACAATAGCTGTAGTCGAGGAATAATGATGTGAACAGCACTGTAAAGTATGTCCGGAGTTATGGTGAGGCATTGGCGTCGGATGTTGTCTTTCAGCATCCCTAGAGATGTCGGTCGATCACGATACACTTGCGACCTCAGGTAACCCCAAAGCCAATAATCGCACGGACTGAGGTCTGGGGACCTGGGAGGCCAAGCATGACGAAAGTGGCGGCTGAGCACACGATCATCACCAAACGACGCGCGCAAGAGATCTTTCACGCAACTAGCAATACTTTGTTTTATTATTATTTTTTTGTTCTAATAAAACCCCATGTCATTCCAAGCATGTGCGTCAATTTTTACCTCTCTATCTACATTATTCCGTGGTTTATTAAGCTTTCAAATTTATACTGACTTTTTGATCAGCCGGTATTTTGACCCTCCCAAACTCACTCATCAAAAGCTGAAGGATACTTTCCATTGATCGTGAATCATGAAATTTGGTAAGAAGCCCTGTTCCACAATACAAATAAAGAAAATATTCGAAAACTTGTTAATTCATAATTATATCACAGTAAGAAAAATATTTTTTTTTGTCAGCCTCTAAAGTCTTGGAATTCCCGGGACCGATATGTTGCCAGTATCGATAGCAATAAAAGGCCAAAATCGCCCAGATTTTCGTTTCCATGAAACCCTCGGTGAGCACTTATCGGAAGCTTTTTTTTTTTGCTTCTACAGTGATCCACGTTTACCATTTTTTTCTTTTTAAACTGAAACGTTGTTCATTCTTTCGGTTTAAGTACCTGCATTCTTCACATTAAAATTCTTCGTTCCTTCTGAATTAAAATATTCTTCCTCGTCCAGTAAAGAGAATTAACAATTCATGAATGTCGGCAGTCTTTGTCGAGTCCCAAGTTGCAGTCCCCGTTAATAAGAACCAAGGGAGAAAATTTAAGACTTTTGGGTCCGCTCAACGCTTTTTCTATCACACACTTCTCGTATGATCTAGCGTTGCTGTTGCAGACAACACTGAAAATCAAATACGTCCGGAGTGACTGTGGTTATCGAATAATGAATCGATTAAACCACGTACCAAGTATACGACTGGTGTTTGGTTTCTGGGATCATGTGCCACTCCAGCTAGATAATTACATTCAGTACTATGATGGTGGGGCTCATGCTGGTAAATAAGGCGAAGTTCTTCCTCGTCCACGACCAAACTGCATTTTGGTCGAACAAATGAATATATGTGCGAGAGTATCCTGCAGCTGAGAGAGAAAGGCTGTTTCTAGATGTTGTGTAACTTCCCTCTTGCAGTAATCTTCCCACAGACTACATCCAGACAAATGTGTTTGACACATGACGGCAGGAATTCTATATGAACATTCCGCCAAACCTGCGTCATTCAGTCGAAGAGTAATTCTAGTAAACTGGGAGTCCAAAGTGGGTGCTGAGGTTCTTGTAGATAGTCCTTTCGCTTGTAACTTGCTGTAATAAATCACGACTGCACATAATCTACTGTACATCTACATCTATATGGATACTCTGCAAATTATATTAAAGTTCCTGGCAGAGGGATCATCGAACAGCCTTCACAATTCTCTATTATTTCAGTCTCGTACAGCGCGCGGAAAGAACGAACAACTATATCTTTTCGTACGGACTCTGATTTCCCTTATTTTATAGTGGTGATTATTTCTCCCTATGTAGGTGTCAACAAAATATTTTCGCAGTCGGAGGAGAAAGTTGGTGATTGGAATTTCGTGAGAAGATTTCGTCCCAACGAAAAACGCCTTTCTTTTAATGATGTCCAGCCCAAATCCTGTATCATTTCTGTGACACTCTCTCCCATATTTCGCGATAATACAAAACGTGGTGCCTTTCTTTGAACTTTTTCGATGTACTCCGTCAGTGCTATCTGGTATGGATCCCACACCGCGCAGAAATATTCTAAAAGAGAACTGACAAGCGTAGTGTAGGCAGTCTCTTTAGTACATCTGTTACATTTTCTAAGTGTCCTGCCAATGATATGCAGTCTTCGGGTGGTCTTTCCCACAAAATTTTCTATGTGTTCCTTCCATTTTAAGTTGTTCGTAATTGTAATTCTTAGGTATTTAGTTGAATTTTCGGCCTTCAGATTTGACTGATTTATCGTGTAACCGAAGTTTAACGGATTCCTTTTAGTACTCATGTGAATGACGGCACACTTTTCATTATTTAGGTTCAACTGCCAATTTTCACGACATTTAGATACCTTTTCTACATAGTTTTTCAATTTGTTTTGATCTTCTGATGATTTACTGGTAGATAAACGACAGCGTCATCTGCAAACGACCTAAGACGGCTGCTAAGATTGTCTCCCAAATATTTTATAAAAATAAGGAACAACAGAGGGCCTATAACACCACCCTGGGGAACACCGGAAATCACTCCTGTTTTACTCGATGACTTTCCGTGAATTGCTACTAACTGTGACCTCTCTGACAGGAAATCACGAATCCAGTCACAAAGCTGAGACCATATTCCATAAGCACGCAATTTCACTACAACCTGCTT
Organism: Schistocerca cancellata; assembly: GCF_023864275.1. Classification (NCBI taxonomy): domain Eukaryota; kingdom Metazoa; phylum Arthropoda; class Insecta; order Orthoptera; family Acrididae; genus Schistocerca; species Schistocerca cancellata. The sequence continues at coordinate 247,933,925 of NC_064632.1, forward strand.
GTGTGGTACAGTGTCAAAAGCCTTCTGGAAATCGATAGACATGGAATCAATCTGAAATTAGTTGTCAGTAGCACTCAAAACTTCATGCGAATAAAGAGCTAGTTGCGTTTCACAAGAATGATGTTTTCTAAATCAGTGTTGACTGTGTATTAATAGACCGATTTCTTCGAGGTAATTCATAATGTTCGAACACAATATTTCTTCCAGAATCCTGCTGCATATCGATGTTAATGATATGGGCATGTAAATTTGTGGATTACTTCTACTACCTTTCTTCAATATTGGTGTGACCTGTGCTATTCCAGCCTTTGGGTACGGATCTTTCGTCGAGCGAACGGTTGTATATGATTGTTAAGTATGGAGCTGTTGCATCAGCATACTCTGAAAGGAACCAAAGACTTGCTTCTTTAAGTGTTTTGTTTCACTACTACGAGGATATTTACTGCGAAGGTTCTGCTTCGGGCAAAAAAATTGGCGGGGACGCGTCCATCGTGCTAGCGACGTTGAACAGTGTTTTAGTCACTGATTTTGTGGTAGCTAATAAGAAACTCAAAATAGGTCTTGCTACTGAGGGGGACTTCCACATGTGAAATCAAGTTTTACTTGCAAAAGGATCGGAAAGGCATGGTAAACTTTTAGAAAGAAATTGTTTTCCTGCACTAGCTGCTTTGTGTATTTATTTTACTTGTGTTTCCTATACTACAACGTTTCTGCCACGTAGTAAACTGTAAGCAATTGCGTACTACGGCCTGCTGAAAAGTACTGCCTCTGAATTTTTTATGTGAAAACTCTTAAAGCTTTTCAAACAAAGCAAACATATTTGTTCTTTATATCTACGTATTTGCAGGCCTCTATCACTAGGGGGCTCCGAATTGTAACGTATAACATGGCGGTGTATAACGTAACTATGTTGGTGAGTGAGAAACCGCGGTCAGTAACTGAGTTTCGAATGTGAAGATTCGTACACACATGGAGCACCCGCTCCTTTATCGTGACAATGTCAGACCACACACCAGCGCTACGCCATCTGCAACAATCCGAGCATTGGATTCACGGTCATCCGTCACCCTCCATACAGTACCGACATGGTCCCGTCCGATTTTCATCTGTTTCCAAAGATTAAAAAACACCTTCGAGTCTTTCACTTTGAGAGCGACTGAGTCGTGCAAGCAGAGATGAGGTTATGCCTCCATCAACATAGTGGGACATTCTACAGTGACAGTATCAACAAACTGGTCTCTCTTTCAGAGATTTGTATTACTCGCCAGGGTGACAATGTTGGGGAATAAATATGTAGGCATCAATAACAATGAGAAAAATTTAACTAGAAAACAAGGTCACCAATATAAAAACAGAATAGAAGCTTTATAAGTATAGGGTGTTTCAAAAAATGAGTTTACAACTTTGAAAACTCATATAAATTAAGTCGTAGTACCTACAGAGGTGATTGTAGTGTCGATTTGTAGAGAAATACACGAAGTTTTGTCTCGCGTAGTTCGCTAGTGCCGAATCGCAACGTAAGGAGCGCCAGCGTCAGTCGCGTTAGAGATGGCTGCCTTCACTGAACCCGTGCGTGCTAGCTGTGTGTTTTGGTTTGAAGAATCGAAGTCGACGGCAACAGTTCAGCGTAATTTCCGTACCAAGTACAGTGAAGAATCTCCTATAGCCCTACAGTTTATGAGTGGCATAAATGTTTTGTAGAAACGGCATACTCGGTAAGACATGGGAAATCATCAGGTCGTCCAAGCACATCTGATGACGTCGTTGAGCGAGTGAGGCAACGTTTTGTCGACAGCCCTACGAAATCGACCCGGTGTGCATTTCGTGAACTACAAATCCCACACGTGACTATCTGGCTTGTGTTGTGAAACCGTACAGATTGACGTTCGTAGAAGCAATAAAAGTCACTGATAAAACTGCTCACAAGAACGTCTGTGCAGATATGTTAAATCAACTACATTAGAATGAACATTTCTTGGACAAAATGATCATTTCTGACGAGTCGACTTTTCACATAAGTGGCAAGGTTAACATACATAACTGTAGGATTTGGAGCAGTACAAATCCAGATCAAACATTACAACATGATCGTGATAGCCCTAAAATGAACGTTTTGTGTGCATTGATCAAGAACAAAGTGTACGGCTCCTTTTCTTCCGGGAGAGAACCATCAATGGGATAGTGTACCTGGATATGTTACAACAGTTTTCGATTTGTGTGCACTGATCAAGAACAAAGTGCACGGCTCCTTTTCTTCTGTGAGACAACCGTCAATGGGATAGTGTACCTGGATATGTTACAACAGTTTTCGATACCACAGATTGATGAGGATAACCAAGAACGAAATGTTTGCTTCACGCAAGATGGTGCGCCACCCCACAACCTGGATGACGTCCGGGATTTTCTCAGTGACCGCTTTTCAGGTCAATGGATTGGCGATCATGCTCCAGTTGTATGGCCCCCAGGTTCTCCAGACCTGACGTCACTCGATTTTTTTTTATGGGGATTCATCAAGGATATCGTGTTTGTACTTTCTGCGCCGGCTTCTCTACCTGAACTTGTTGTTGTTGTGGTCTTCAGTCCTGAGACTGGTCTGATGCAGCTCTCCGTGCTACCCTATCCTCTGTAAGCTTCTTCATCTCCCAGTACTTACTGCAACCTACATCCTTCTGAATCTGCTTAGTGTATTCATCTCTTCGTCTCCCTCTACGATTTTTACCCTCCAATGCTAAATTGGTGAACCCTAGATGCCTCAGAACATGTCCTACTAACCGGTCCCTTCTTTTTGTCAAGTTTGCCACAAACTCCTCCCCAATTCAATTCCATACTTCATCATTAGTTATGTGATCTCCCCATCTAATCTTCAGCATTCTTCTGTAGCACCACATTTCGAAAGCTTCTATTCTCTTCTTGTCCAAACTATTTATCGTCCATGTTTCACTTCCATACATGGCTACACTCCATACAAATACTTTCAGAAACGACTTCCTGACACTTAAATCTGTACTCGATGTTAACATATTCCTCTTCTTCACAAACGCTTTCCTTGCCATTACAAGTCTACATTTTATATCTTCTCTACTTCGACCATCATCAGTTATTTTGCTCCCCAAATAACAAAAGTCCTTTACTACTTTAAGTGTCTCATTTCCTAATCAAATTCCCTCAGCATCACCCAACTTAATTCGACTACATTCCATTATCCTCGTTTTGCTTTTGTTGATGTTCATCTTATATCCTCCTTTCAAGACACTGTCCATTCCATTCAACTGCTCTTCCAAATCCTTTGCTGTCCCTGATAGAATTACAATGTCATCGGCGAACCTCAACGTTTTTATTTCTTCTCCATGGATTTTAATACCTACTCCAAATTTTTCTTTTGTTTCCTTTACTGCTTGCTCAATATACAGATTGAATAACATCGGATAGAGGCTACAAACTAGTCTCACTCCCTTCCCAACCACTGCTTCCCTTTCATGCCCCTCAACTCTTATAACTGCCAACTGGTTTCTGTACAAATTGCAAATAGCCATTCGCTCCCTGTATTTTACCTCTGCCACCTTCAGAATTTGAAAGAGAGTATTCCAGAAACCATTGTCAAAAGCTTTCTCTAAGTCTACAAATGCTAGAAACGCAGGTTTGCCTTTCCTTAATCTATTTTCTAAGATAAGTCGTAAGGTCAGTATTGCCTCGCGTGTTCCAACATTTCTACGGAATACAAACTGATCTTCACCAAGGTTGGCTTCTACCGGTTTTTCCATTCGTCTTTAAAGAATTCTGGTTAGTATTTTGCAGCTGTGACTTATTTAACTGATAGTTCGGTAATTTTCACATCTGGCCACACCTGCTTTCTTTGGGATTGAAATTATTATATTCTTCTTGAAGTTTGAGGGTATTTCGCCTGTCTCATACATCTTGCTCACCAGATGGTAGAGTTTTGTCAGGACTGACTCTCCCAAGGCCGTCAGTAGTTCTAATGGAATGTTGTCTACTCCTGGGGCGTTGTTTTGACTCAGGTCTGCTCTGTCAAACTCTTCCCGCAGTATCGTATCTCCAATTTCATCTTCTTCTACATTCTCTTCCATTTACATGATATTGTCCTCAAGTACATCGCCCTTGTATAGACCCTCTATATACTCCTGCAACCTTTCTGGTTTCTCTTCTTTGCTTAGAACTGGGTTTCCATTGAGCTCTTGATATTCATACAAGTGGTTCTCTTTTCTCGAAAGGTCTCTTTAATTTTCCTGTAGGCAGTATCTATCTTACCCCTAGTGAGATAAGCCTCTACATCCTTATATTTGTCCTCTAGCCATCCCTGCTTAGCCATTTTGCACTTCCTGTCGATCTCATTTTTGAGACGTTTGCATTCCTTTTTGCCTGCTTCATTTACTGCATTTTTATATTTTCTCCTTTCAGCAATTAAATTCAATATTTCTCCTGTTACCCAAGGATTTCTACTAGCCCTCGTCTTTTTACCTATTTGATCCCCTGCTGCCGTCACTACTTCATCCCTCAAAGCTACCCATTCTTCTTCTACTGTATTTCTTTACCTCATTCGTGTCAATTTTTCCCCTATGCTCTCCCTGAAACTCTGTACAACCTCTGGTTTAGTCAGTTTATCTAGGTCCCATCCCCTTAAATTCCCACGTTTTCGCAGTTCCTTCAGTTTTAATCTACAGTTCATAATCAAGAGATTGTGATCAGAGTCCACATCTGCCCCTGGAAATGTCTAACAATTTAAAACCTGGTTCCTATATCTCTGTCTTACCGTTATATAATCTGTCTGATACCCTTTAGTATCTCCAGCGTTCTTCCATGTATACAACCTTCTTTCATGATTCTTGAACCATGTGTTAGCAATGATTAAGTTATGCTCTGCACAAAATTCTACCAGGCGGCTTCCTGCTGCCCCTCTTCAGGAACCACACGTTTGTCTGGCCTCTCAACAGATACCCCTCCGTTGTGGTTGCACCTATGATATGGTGGCCGTCTGTATCGCTGAGGCACGCAAGCCTCCCCACCAACGGCAAGGTCCATGGTTCATGGCGGGTGGGGCTGGGGGGCAAGGTCCATGGTTCATGGGGAACTTAGAACAAGAATTTACGCCACCACTGAGAAAGTTACACCTGCAATGCTACAGCAAGTTTGGCAAGAAATTGATTCCCGATGGGATGTGTGCACTGTGATGATACAGGTTTTGGAGCGCTGAACCATCGATTTGTTCCCGCCATGTGACACATGGAATGTAAGCAGGTGTAGGTTTATTGTAATGTTTAGATATAGTAAAACGAATTTTGTATTTAGTTGTCACAACTGTAATGCTGGAAGAAATGTTTGTGATTATTTCTGGTTCATGATACGAGCGGGGTGGTGGCAGTGGCGGAAGGAAAGGTCTTCCCGTCGTCACATAGAGTTACCGGCCATCGGAAACGTGACAACGACGGTCGAGTTCCAAAAAAGGCGTCTCGAAGCGACCCGCCCAACCTTGCCGTAATAATGGAAAAAAAGAAGAATGCTACAAACTGAAAAATATTTTTTTAATGGAATTGATACTGAAAAGATGGAGAGAGTTCATGTTCAGCTTTACTCACGAATGGGTGAAAACTTACTTATCCACGTTGTTAATGTATGATATGTGGCTATTTACAACTGTACGATTTCACTGTAATAAAGTGGATAAAAAGTGAAGTTATTAATTTTGAAGTGTTCAGTCGAAAAGTTTTTAGGAAGATAATAGTTACGAATTGAGTCTGAGTGGAATATATTTTGAATTAAGTGAAGTCTACTTTTTAAAGCTTAATGAAACATGAGATCAAATTATGTGGGATAATACTATCTTTTGAATAATGAATGCACGGACGTGATATTTTATGGACTATACGTCATGGCGATTAGGATGCTGAGATTTTCTTTAGCAGGCATACAAAAGATAAATCTAGCTTCATAACATTGCAGAAACGAAGGTTTATCAAATTACGGTCGAATGTTTTCAAGTGACAGTCATAAATCGAAAGGCAAAGATCATCTTTGTACTTGAAGCGCAGCTGCGGTGGACCACTATACTAAAGTCGCTGGATATTGTAAGTTACGCTAAATGTAATTTTAAAGTGGAAAGTCATACTAATTATGGAAAGGTGTTAGTTGGAACTAGTCGAAAAGCCAGTTATTCTTTATAAGTAAAACTTCGTGTGTCTGTGTTTTTTTAGAGAAAAATCATAAACTGTTCCAACATTAAATGTTATTAGGACCAAAGATCAATTGCTGTGGAGACTTGACAGAAGGTGAATATCTTTGCGATTGCTATGCCAACAAAGTAATAAACAAGACTGTGATAAGGAAATTTTTACAACCATGAAAACTACTAAAGCTACTGCTACCAATGCGCTTACGACCTCGATGATCGACCGTTAAAACTGAACCTCCTAACTGATTATGTCTTCGGAACTATACAGTGTACAGCAGCTACAGTATGAGCTTTGCTTTATCATAGTAGCATATCGTAACTGACATGTAGCACCTTTTCGTCACCAGCAAGAATAGTTGCCGTGCCACTGTAGCAGGATAACCAACGGAAGCCACATAAACATCTTTAGTTTAAGGTAAAAAAACGATGTGTTTCCCTACAAAATAACACTAAACGCAGCTCTAAATCTCCTTTCAATAAATTTATACGAATTTTTGAAGTTGTGAAGTCCTTTTTGAAACACCCTGTGCACATAACAAAAATGAAATGAATATAAAAAGGAGCAAATGATGAAGAAAATTTGCTTTGAAGTAGTAAAATTAAAGTTAGTAGGATTTCCACAGTTGCTTTTTATTTACAACTAGCTGTAACCGGCATATGTTGCTGTAACTCGGTCAGGTTAAATGGAAAATTGCTAAATATATATGGGAAGTAAATATATGAACTAATCTGTTTCTCCGCTTTCTGTCCATTTTCCCTCTCCCTTTCTTTGCCCTTCTCCTGCACCTACCCTGTCTCTCTGTCCATGATTTCCCACCCCCTTCTCAACTCCTCCTCTCCCTGCCACCCCTTTCTCTCTGTACCATCACCTCCTCCCCCTTTCTCTGTCCAGCTTCTCCTCCCCCCTCTCTCTTCTTCTCCTCTTGCTCATCATCCATCTCCTCCTTTCCCCTCTCTGTGTCTATTTCCTCACACCTGTCCGTTCATCTCCTTCCTCCTGTACTCTGGCCTTCAGCCTTGTTTATTGAAATTAGAAATTCAGATTCTGTAGTGTGAATCTTTAATAGATTATTGTGCTGGTTTGAGGTGTCGCCAGCACTTCAGTCAGCAACGATGTAGCGCGAAGCTCGATAGTAGGTGCTGGATCAAGCGCAAATATCGCGTGAGAGGCCAGAGATAACTGACAAGGAACACGCCGCCAATGCCCTCTCGACAGCATGTATTTAGCTGCCGCCCCTGACCAGAGGGTCTCACTCACTAACTCACATCCCAGTTTGACATCTTTCACTCATCCAGCAGAGCAGGTCACAGATTAGTGAGACTAAAGTTTGTAATAGCAAGGTTACAAATACTGTCTGCAAGAGGACTACTACTGATGAGTTTGTACCATAACACATGGCCCCTATTCAAGTTAAGTATCCAGTACTAGTAAATAAAGAACCTATTAATCCACATGTGAATTTGTGTTGTAGACAGAGGAGATACCGGTCACCCATAACATCCCCTTTCTTGCTTCCTTGGTACCAGACACTACAGTTATCATGTAAAATTTGAAGTAAATCGATCAAGAACTTTTAGAGACCTTTGATAACAACATTTTACTGTCACATAGTATATATAGATATATATAGCTATATTCGTCCAGAAGTTTATTCGAGCAACGTATAAATTTTTGAAATAAATCGGTTAAGCACGTTTTGGAAGTTTTGGTAACAATGTTTCTCTTTTATATATCACATATATATTTACACGTCATATTTATTAAAATATATAGCTCACACGTGTCCAAACGTTTATTACAGTAGCATGTCAAAATTTGAAGTAATTCGGTCGAGTCCCTTTCCAGATTTATGATAACAGGGTACCCGCTTTATATAGAATGCTATTTATATATTATGTGCATTAAAAATATATAGCCTATGTCCGTCTGAACGTTCATTATAATATCGTGTAAAATTTTGAGTACATCTGTCAAGAAAAATTTCGAGATTTTTATAACAATGTTTCCCTTTACTTATTACATATATTAAAAATAGGTAGCCTATGTCCTTCCGAATTTTCATTAGAATACCGTGTAAAAATTTTAGGGCAATCGGCCAAGAATTTTTCGGGATTTTTGGTAATAACATTTCCTCTTTTATGTGTTATATATTTATTTAATTACAACTTGTCTTTTAAAAGTAGGACAAAAACACACGTGTGTGTGAATGCAACGTAGTGTCAAAATTTCACAGATTTTCGAGTTTTTCGAATTAAAACATACGCAGGCTGAGTTTTTATATAAGTGAAGATGTAAGTTCTTCTGTTCTGTTCATATTTAATAATTTGCCTAAAATGAATTTTATCCGAAAACAAGGTCCTGCTACTGTAGGTCTGTGTCACCCAGAATGCCAGTATTGTTTTACAATAGCTTTGTATGATCGTGTTAGTGTGTTTGTGGTCGATTTAAGGCTTCATTCTGGCTTATATTACATAATAATTATGACGCGTCGGTTCGTTAGCAATTTAGCTACATGGGACACCTATTGATTCTTAAAAGAAAGATAATGTCTAGTCTACATCTACATAAATTACCCCGCAATCGACCATACGGTGCAAGACGGAGGGTACCCTGTACCACTACTTGTCATTGCCGCTCCTGTTCCACTCGCAAACAGAGCGAGGGAAAAACGACTGTCTCAAATTCAAATTTCAAATTGCTCTGAGCACTATGGGACTTAACATCTGAGGTCATCAGTCCCCTAGAACTTAGAACTACTTAAACCTAACTAACCTAAGGACGTCACACACATCCATGCCCGAGGCAGGATTCGAACCTGCGGTCGTAGCGGTCGCGCGGTTCCAGACTGAAGCGCCTAGAACCGCTCGGCCACACTGGCCGGCTAAACGACTGTCTGTATGCCTCCGTATGAGCCCTAATTTCTCGTATCTTCGTGGTCCTTACACGCAAATGTTTGTTGGTGGCAGTAGAATCGTTTGGCAGTTAGCTTCAAACGCCGGTTCTCTCAATTTTATCAGTAGTGTTTCTCGAAAATAACGTCGCTTTGCCTCCAGGGATACCCATTTGAGTTCCCGAAGTATCTCCGTAACACGTGTTGTTCGAACAAATCTAGCAGCCCGCCTCTGAATTTCTTCGATGTCTCCTTTAATCCGAGCTGGTACGGATCCCAAACACTCAAACAGTACTCAAGAATAGGTCGCACAGCGTCCTGTATGCAGTCTCCTTTACAGGTGAACCACTCTCTCCTAAAATTCTCCCAATAAACCGAGATCGACCATTCGCTTTCCCTACCACAGTTCTCACACGCTCTTTCCGTCTCATATCGCTTTGCAATGTCACACCCAAATATTCAGACGACTTGAATGTGTCAAGCAGGACACTAGTATTACAGTATCCTAATATTACAGGTTTGATCTTCCTACTCATCCGCATTAACTTACATTTTTCCACATTGAGAGCTAGCTGTCATTCATTGGAAATTTTGTCACTTTAACACTCCCAACGCGAGCATTATCGTCTGGTAAGAAGAACAAGAAGAAGAAGAGTACATGATTTTGACTGTAGCGAAGTGGTGGTTAAGTGAGTGGAGGATCGCTGCCTACGGTATTTAGCGGTCTCTTGAGCAGTCACCACTGGGGCGAGTGGCCGGGGTGTTTGACGTCCATCCGTCATCCGGCCGGGCCGGGATGGGGTGGCGTTGTTCGAGCAGTGCCCTCAGTCCGAGCGGGCGGCCAGTGTTCCTTCCGGACACACTCTGCCCGCATCGTTGGGCGCATCTTGAGTGCAAGGCTTTTGCTTTCAAGAGGGGACGGTTCAAGGTTGTAACATTCCGCATAAGTTACTCAAAAAAGGGATTTTGTCACCTTCGTATCTGCGGATGTGTGAGAGTCAAGTGTAAACTGACGATGAAACTAAGAGAATATATTTACTCTTAAATAAAAATAAAACTACAGGCAGACTAAAGGGCGTCTGTTCGAAAGCGCGCATACTGGGCATAGCGGTATATCTGTGACATCGGAATCTAGTGCTATCTAACATTCAGTGCCTTCCGCCCCATTCGCTGTCACATGCTTAGACTTAGGATTTGTCGACCTGGAAAAAGCGTTCGACAATATAAAATGGTGCAAGCTGTTCGAGATTCTGAAAAAAGTAGGGGTAAGTTATAGGGAGAGACGGGTCATATACAATATGTTCAACAACCAAGAGGGAATAATAAGAGTGGACGATCAAGAACGAAGTGCTCGTATTAAAAAGTATGTAAGACAAGGCTGTAGCCTTTCGTCCCAACTCTTCAATCTGTACATCGAGGAAGCAATGATGGAAATAAAAGAAAGGTTCAGGAGTGGAATTAAAATACAAGGTGAAAGGATATCAATGATACGATTCGCTGATGACATTGCTATCCTGAGTGAAAGTGAAGAAGAATTAAATGATCTGCTGAACGGAATGAACAGTCTAATGAGTACACAGTATGGTTTGAGAGTAAATCGAAGAAAGACGAAGGTGATGAGAAGTAGTAGAAATGAGAACAGCGAGAAACTTAACATCAGGATTGATGGTCACGAAGTCAATGAAGTTAAGGAATTCTGCTACCTAGGCAGTAAAATAACCAATGACGGACGGAGCAAGGAGGACATCAAAAGCAGACTCACTATGGCAAAAAAGGCATTTGTGGCGAAGAGAAGTCTACTAATATCAAATACCGGCCTTAATTTGAGGAAGATATTTCTGAGGATGTACGTCTGGAGTACAGCATTGTATGGTAGTGAAACATGGACTGTGGGAAAACCGGAACAGAAGAGAATCGAAGCATTTGAGATGTGGTGCTATAGACGAATGTTGAAAATTAGGTGGACTGATAAGGTAAGGAATGAGAAGGTTCTACGCAGAATCGGAGAGGAAAGGAATATGTGGAAAACACTGATAAGGAGAAGGGACAGGATGACAGGACATCTGCTAAGACATGAGGGAATGACTTCCATGGTGCTAGAGGGAGCTGTAGAGGGCAAAAACTGTAGAGGAAGACAGAGATTTGAATACGTCAAGCAAATAATTGAGGACGTAGGTTGCATGTGCTACTCTGAGATGAAGAGGTTAGCACAGGAAAGGAATTCGTGGCGGGCCGCATCAAACCAGTCAGTAGACTGATGACCAAAAAAAAAAAGACTAGTCTAGATATCTCTAAACCTGTCCCCCTCTTCGAGAGCTACTCTCCTGAGGTAAAGAAAATGAAATGAGCGTATGACATTGTTGGCCGGGAGACCCCATCCGGGGAAGTTAGGCCCCCAAGTGCAAGTCTTATAGCAGTCGACGCCACATTGGGCAACTTGTGTGACGGTGGTGAGGATGAAATGGTCATGAGGACAACGCAACACCTAGTTCACGTGCGGAGAATATCTCCGACTCTGCAGGGAATCGAACACGGATCCTGCCGGCCGTGGTGGCCTAGCGGTTCTAGAAGCTTCAGTCCAGAACCGCGCGACTGCTACGGTCGCAGGTTCGAATCCTGCCTCAGGCATGGATGTGTGTGATGTCCTTAGGTTAGTTAGGTTTAAGTAGTTCTAAGTTCTAGGAGACCGATGACCTCAGATGTTAAGTCCCATAGTGCTCAGAGCCATTTGAACCATTTTTGAACCCTGGTCCGCTGCATCGGAGGCGGTCACGTTACCACTCAGCTAAGCTCGCGGACCTGTCCTGCGGTAACACAGTGTGTGATGACGCACTCCAAGTTTCACTTTGTCCCACACATGTTTAGCCGACTCTTGTCAGTGGCGACCACCGGCTGCTGGACTTGCATTCGGGAGGACGACGGTTCAAACCTGCGGCCAACTATCTTGATTTCTGCCTTAACAAAATGCACACTGTGTGATCGTGCTTTATCGTCTTGAAGGATGAACCTACTTCGTGCGCCACAGTGGGGAGGAAAGGGTTTCACTGCCGTTCGTAGACGCCTAGAATACAATAGGATCGCGTGCAGACTCTTACTGTCTAGGTCGACGTAGCCCTCTCAGTCGCCTTCTGCAAGATAGTGGATTGTTTTGTAGCATCCTCCTCGCAGTAACAACAGAACTGGTTGATCAGGAGAGCACAGTGACTTCGGACCTGGCCTTAATTTCTCCTCCATAACACATCCGTCAGGGACCCTTCAACCCATGTACAGTTGTCCACCTTGACTGTTTGTGATGTGATTGTGAAGTGGTTGGTTGGTTTGGGGGAGGGGACCAAACGGCGAGGTCATCGATCCCATCGGATTAGGGAAGTGTGGGGAAGGAAGTCAGCCGTGCCCTTTCAAAGGAACAATCCTGGCAATTGCCTGTGATTTAGAGAAATCACGGGAAACCTAAGTCAAGATAGTTGGCCGCAGGTTTGCACCGTCGTCCTCCCGAATGCGAGTCCAGTGTGCCAACCACAGCGCCACTTCGCTAGGTGATTGTGAAGTGGAAACGCAAAGGAAAGACTTCAGTAAAACAAAGGCCACGCAGACCTCACATTTGACGGTCAGAGAGCGCCGAGACTCCTTGAGGATGGTTGTAAAAAATTGCATGAAATGGCGTAAGAAATCACTGTAGAGTTGCAAAGTCTTACCAGCAGTCTAGCTACAACACTGACTGTGCGAAGGAGTTAAAGGGAATGGGGGACATTGGACGAGCAGCTCGTCATACCCCACACATTTCTGCAGTCAGTGGTAAGTGCTGCTAGAGGTAGTGTAAAGAGCGACAGCAGTGGACAGTGCGTGAATGGAAACGAGTTATATGAAGTGAAGAATTACTCGGTAACAAGTGGCAATCCGGTGGCAGGATTTGGGTTTGGCTCATATCTAGAGAACCTTACCTGCCATGTTGAGTAATGCCAACCGTGAAGTGTTGAGAAGTTGGCGTTACGGTCTGGGGTGTTTTGTGGTTATTGGTGGTCTCCATTATTGCGCTTAAGAAAAGCTAGATACGGAAGGATACGAACACATTTTCCAGCGTTGTTTACTGCGAACAGTGGAGTGACAGTTCATAGAATATGGCTGTTTTTATCAGCACGACAATCCATCTTGCCATAAAGCAGCAGCCCAGTAGAGACCAGTGGAACACTTTCGGATGAGACCGTCCGCTTCCCTCCAGACCCCAACATGCAACACCGCCACGTTCTCTGGTTTCGTCTCTTGAGGAGTAATGGGCCGCCAATCATCCACTAACATTCAAACACATCACTGGAAGTGTTCCCAGTAGAATTCAAGACGTCACACAGGTGGAGGACAGACACGCCCCAAATTAATGTCCACTAGTAGGTGTCAGGATACTTAGGATCAGGTACTGTATACGGAGAGTTTCAGGAGGAATGGTAAATATTTTAGAAGATAGTAATATAGACTAATTGCAATAAAAATGCCATATAACATGTGTCCAATTTTTATTGAGTACAGAGATACAGCTGAGTTCAATGCATTTCCGTTTCATGTGTTGTTACATCGGTTCCCGGGGATTGGTATGGGCATAATTATCGAATGTCAGCAGCAGAGTGTTGATGGTCACGTTGCGAAGTTGTTCTTTAGTTCACGTTGAATTTTTCATTGTGATTTTCTGTACTATAGCGTGTAAATATGCCACACGTATTTGTACATGCTGAGAAGTCCGATATGGTAAAACTTCCTGGCAGATTAAAACTGTGTCTGGACCGAGACTCGAACTCGGGACCTTTGCTTTTCGCGGGCAAGTGCTCTACCATCTGAGCTACCCAAGCACAACTCACGCCCCATCCTCACAGCTTTACTTCAGCCAGTACCTCGTCTCCTACCTTCCAAACTTTACAGAAGTTCTTCTGCAAACCTTGCAGAAAATGGTTCAAATGGCTCTGAGCACTATGGGACTTAACGTCTGTGGTCATCAGTGCCCTAGAACTTAGAACTACTTAAACCTAACTAACCTAAGGACATCACACACATCCATGCCCGAGGCAGGATTCGAACCTGCGACCGTAGCGGTCACGCGGTTCCAGACTGAAGCGCCAGAACCGCACGGCCACACCGGCCGGCGAACCTTGCAGAACTGGCACTTCTGAAAGGATGGATAGTGCGGAGACAGAGCTTAGCCACAGCCTCGGGGATGTTTCTAGAATGAAATTTTCACTCTGCAGCGGAGAGTGCACTGATATGAAACTTCATGCCAGATGAAAACTGTGTGCCGGACCGAGACTCGAACTCGGGACCTTTCCCTTTCGCGGGCAAGTGCTCTACCATCTGAGCTACCCAAGCGCGAATCTTGACCCGTCCCCACAGCCCGGGGGATGTTTCACGCAGTTTTAATCTGCCAGGAAGTTTCGTATAAGCGCACACTCCGCTGCAGAGTGAATATTTCATTTTGGAAACATCCCCCAAGCTGTAGCTAAGTCCTGTCTCCGCAATATCCTTTCTTCCAGGAGTGCTAGTTCTGCAAGGTTCGCAGGAGAGTTTCTATGGTGTTTGGAAAGTAGGAGATGAGGAACTGACGGAATTGAAACTGTGAGGACGGGTCGTGAGTCGTGCTTGGGTAGCTCAGAGGGTAAAGCATTTGCCCGCGAAAGGCAAAGGTTTCGAGTTCGAGTCTCGGTCCCAACACACAGTTTTAATCTGCCATGAAGTTTCATGTAAGCTCACATTCCGCTGCAGAGTGAAAATTTCGTTCTTCAGGCCGATATGGTATTTGCGTTTGGGTTTTGTAATGGAAACGCTACTGTTGCTTGTAGAGAATACGGGGTACGATTTCCTAACCGCAGACTAGCAAATTCAAAGAGTGTTTACTCATGTGTTCAATACACTGCATGATGCTAGTCATATTGCATAGAAACGTGTGAATGAATGGACTGTGGATGACGTAGAAGACATTATACAGCCGGTAGAACGTAGTCCTTCAACAAGCATAAGCAGAATTTCTGTACATATCGGTGTTCCACATACAAGAGTATGATGGACATTACGTATCCATGGATTCCATCCATATAGTGTACTGCTCATTCAGCACCTTCGAGGACGGATGAAGATAGACTACTGGAATTTTGTTATTGGATACTTGAAAGTCTCTAGGTAATCCCATTTTCACTCTTCACCGATGAAGTCACTTTCACTCTTGACGACATCGATAACACTCGTGATTCACGTCAGTGGTCTGAAGAAAATCCGCCTGCCGTTGTGGAAGAAACATTTTCAAGAACGCTTCTCTGTAAATGTGTGGCGTGGTTTGATAGACAATCAGGTGAGTGGGCTTGTTAGGTTACCGCAGCGTCTTACAGGACCCAGTTTTCTACACTTTCTCCAAAATGAGCTCCCAGTATTATTGGAAAAGATTCATTTGGCAACAAAAATGCGTGTGTTCATCCAGCATGACGGGGCTCCTGCACACTGAAGTCGATAGGTGACACATCATCTGAACCTAACATTCGGCGGTAGATATGGGCACGTTTCTTGGCCACCAAGGCCCCCAGACCTTACCCGTTTGGATTTTTGCCTCTGGGGATTGTCGAAAGGCGAAGACTACAAAAAAATGTAACCACAAGAGCCAATTTGATAGTTCGGATTATGAGATGTGTAGTCCAAAGACGACCTCAGAAGAGCTACACGCGGTGTTATCAAGAGAAGTCAAAAGTGCGTTGAAGTTGGCGGTGGAATTTTTGAAAATCAACTGTGAACGTCCTTATTTGCCGTTTCTTTTAAGTTTGTTTGGATTACATACTAGTAGCTGTACTTCTGTACGCAATAAAAATTGGACACATATATGTGGCATTTTGTATTGCAGTTCGTCTATACTACCACCTCCTAAAATATTTAGTATTCCTCCTGAAACACCTTGCATGGTCGTGGTTAGTGTTCCTGTGGTCAAATGGGAATGCAGAATGACGTTCGCGATCAAGATACACATACTACGCTAGTGATGTAGATTAGTACCGTAATTGTCGTAAGGCCAAATAGTGTCATCCCTGAATGTAAGCGCTGGGTATTTATTGTTTAGAGATATGCTTATTCCGGCAGCTGCAGCTTTAATATCGGCTGCAACTACCGCTACAATACTGTAGACTCATCAACAGCCGCAGCCGTAGACGGGGTCATGATCGCACGCAAGCAGTCTTTATAGTGTAACGCATTTTCCTCCCCGCTGTTTCGTCTGCAACGGTTATGGATGTGCACTGATCCCAAACACCTAGGAGGAGGATAATGGCTTTTGGATGTGTGGCACTGGTGATAATTATTAGTTTGTCGGATCCTGGCGCGAGATTCCACGAACCACTCCGTGTTGTGGGGCAGGATTAGACTATTTACTGGCACTGAATTTCAGCCCCCACTTACTTGCCACTCGCTATGAACAATGTAACATTACTTCCTATGCAGTACTCACTGGAGTCACCCATCCAGAACAACGATAGCTATAAAAAAAATCACACTTCTGTAAAGGAAAGATTCCGAAATGCTACAAGTACGGAAAAATTTTCCCATTTACGCTGCTGAAACTGGATGCAACTTCCCAACAAACAGTATTCTGTGGCATTTGTGTTGATATCGCTGTCTGTCTAGGTAACTCAAGTGAAACTGCAAGACAAGACAAAACAGAGAATATTTCATTTCTATTCTCGTCACATACCAATTGTGATTCTCGTTTTCGATCCACTGACCTAGCTACAGAGAGGCGGACATGAACAATTATTTTATACGATGTCAGTGTTGCACTTTGAATCTCAGGGCTAAAGTGACTAGTTGCGTATAGTAAGAAACGATTGCCAGAATCCTTCAGCACAGACGATTCTGTACCCTTCGCTTCAGTGCGTGATTTTATTTGCAACAAACCAGCAAGTATATGCAAAATTATTTGTGTTAACGTTGGATGCCATCTGAACATAACCTTGTTGAGAAGCACAGTGAGCATGAGGGGTAGCTTCATCAGTAAGAGGTGACCTGTTGAGATGAAAAACATGAAGAAAAGAGGTGAGCAATTCAGTGAAAAATATAACTCTTACAAAGTTACTTTATATGTACCCATCAAGCTGGTTTTATTTTACAAAACAGCTTATTTTATTGGTAACTGGTTACCTGTACCGTCTTTGACATTATCAAACAGCATTACACAAAAAAGTTTTGCATTAAAATCCATTTCTCAAAAGTTTACAAATTATTTTCTGCACTATTACTGTATAATGCCAAAGAGGACAACATCGTCTAATTGCAACTGATATAAAGTATTTATTTCAAAGACAGAGTCAGATACAAAAAAATGACTTCACAGAAAGACTTAATGAAGCTGTAGACCCGAAATTAAAAAACTATGAAATAAACAGAAATATCTTCATTAATTGAATGTATCATGCACTTAAATTACATCTACAATTTAGTGTGCCCAGTCGTTTGGAATTGTGAAGTGGAAGACGATGAGATTCTTGTTAGCATAACTTGTGAAGAATAGAAGCACATCACATTCTACCGCATATGATACAACGGCTTCGTAATTTTAATAAAAGCTTTTATTCCTTCACTTATAATTTCGGTTATAAGCAAAGGAACGTCGGGTGAGGAAGCTATCTGCATCCGATAGACAAGGAATGGCTTCTCTTCTCCATCCGCAGCCGCTTGCCTCAAACAGGGCGCAAATACTGTGAACGACTGTAACACTCGTGTTGTACAACGCGCAATACCCAACAGATAGCTAGCGTGTGTGTGTGTGGGTGTGTTTGTGTGTGTGTGTGCGTGCGTGTGTGTGTGTGTGTGTGTGTGTGTGTGTGTGTGTGTGCGCGCGCGTTAATAGCGATGCAGGAGGCAACAGAAAGCGTACCCTTACTTGAGTTTCACCTGGACCGCTCGTAGTGTCTATATATAATACAAGAAGCTGGTGACAATGCTTCGAAACGCTTTTCGTCGGATCGTCTACGATAATTTGCACAGTGAAATATTTGTTGAGCGATCGTTATCAATTAATGGTGTATTTCATGTGTTCGTCAGCGCTGTTGACTCCATTTTTTGCGCGATATTTGGACAACAGGCCCCGTCGTCTCACTCTAATGCTGCGAGCTCTATTGTTACGCATTCGCTCCCTGGGCTCCAACCAGACACCAACCAGATTACAACCAGCGAGTACGCTTAATAAAACAGCTTTCAGCCGGCTTGTTGATTCTGTTTAATCAACAACCCGGCTGGACAACCGAAACCTCAGCATTATTCCATCACTCGGAGAAAACCTGTGACATAAAGCGTCACGAAACATTTATTCGAAAGTGATCGTTTCCACAATAACTTTGAGACGTGTAACTGTCGAAATCAAGTATCCGTTCATGAGTTCAAACAGTGATTTCCCACGAAAGAAAATAAATTTTGCTTCTATGTAAAAAAAGATATACCGAAATTTTCTGACGTCCAGTTAACGCGATATAAACAGCGCTACAGTAGAGAGGTGTTTAGAAAAGAATGGTGTTTACAAGACGTATAGCCTATTTTGCGTAAGAGACATTTCTGAAATTAACAGAGCAAAAACTGGTGCTCTTATTTCAACATCAACTCTAGCAGTTTGTTTCTTACAACTTTCCTTACAAGGGGAAAGCAATGCTGCAGTTATTTTATTGTCATGAAGCTAAAAAAAACAAATCGTGTACACCTTCAGCTTTCTCGTACTCATCATCTCACAGATAAAGAAGGCTTCATCCAGCCTTCAGTGTAAATTACAGAATAAATCGACTGTCAACGGAGTGATAAACATCGTATGTTTATTGCTGTCGCAATGATTAACAGCAGCTCTGAAAAGTGAAGTACAACAAGTTCCCCATATCCGGCTAGTAGATTATCCGTACATGGTTCAGAGACATTAAAAAAATAAAAGCATTAAGCTTGAAATACCTTATTACAATTATAACGAATACTTTCGTTTGGAATACAGATATCTGGTTGAGCAGAAGCAGGTGACGGGAACGTACGCGAGTGGCTAAATAGCGGTTCCTGTGAAGTAAGATTTGAACAGTTAAGTGGTGCGAATATAGGACACAAAATGCTATCGGGCAGCACGTTGACTGACGGAGGACATCTGAAAAGTCCGAAGAAGGGCAGTTCGTTTTGTATAATCGCAAAACATGGAGAGAGCGTCACAGATATGACACGCAAGTTTATATGGCAGTAATTGAAACAAATGCGTTTCTCGTTCCGACGAGATCATTTCACGGAATTTCAGTCATGAACTTTATCTGCCGAATGCGAAAATATTTTGCCTACTCCACCCTACATGTCGAGAAATCATCATTGTAATAAAATTAGAGAAATCAGAGCTCGCCGAGCGCGATTAGCCGAGCGGTCTAAGGCGCTGCAGTCATAGACTGTGCGGCTGGTCCCGGCGTAGGTTCGAGTCCTCCCTCTATCATGGGTGTGTGTGTTTGTCCTTAGGATAATTTAGGTTAAGTAGTGTGTAAACTTAGGGACTGATGACCTTAGCAGTTAAGTCCCATAAGATTTCACACACATTTGAACATTTTTATCAGAGCTCACACAGAGAGAGTTAAGCTTTCACTTTCTCGCACGCTGTTAGAGAGTGGGACGCCAGATAAATAGCCTGAAGGCGGTTCGATCAGTTGTCTGCTAGGCACTTCAGTGCGAAATGAAGGATATGGGTGTAGATGTATATCTACCTCACGCCCACCGAGGCACTGAAACGCGTTGATATGTTATTACAAGGTGCAGGACGAAATTCATTTGACTATGCTGACGGTTGAACGCCAAAATATGAGGATCCTGTTTATAAATGGAGCGAATAAAGATGTAAAAAATTGGGAAAGTCCCGAAGGAGCTTTGAAACCAAGTGATGATACGAAATAGAGTGTGTCTAAAGTGCAGAGTTTTCAGTTTGCAGAGTGATACGAGTAAATAATGCTGTAGACTTTCAGATGTGATGAGTTTCATGTTTCTTAAATAGCAATTGCAATGAAAATTACGTATATTTTGAATCGCACGTGTGCTTCCACTGTCCGTGCAGTCTCGGAACTGCTTTTTGAGAGGGAGCTTGCAGTGATTAATAAGCTAGCGACAGTGGGTGACAAAGCACGAGACAGGGTCGCCAGTGTTTCTTCACGTGGCGGCGTGAGCCGGGAGAGGCGCAGGAGGAGCGGCGGAGTTACCTGGTGGCGAGTCTACGCGGGCGTCATGCCTGTCTGCCGGCGGCGCCGCTCGCTGGAGCCGCTCTGCTTAGGCCGCTCTGGGGGACGGCCGGCGCGCCACTGGAAGCTGTGGCGGATGGACGCCGCGCGCCGAGGGACCGGGCTCCGCGCGCAGCGCGCATGCGCGGACGCCGCACCGCCGCGCCGGCCTCACGTGCTCCGCCGAGGCGCGCAGCGTCGTCCGTCCAGCACCGGCGCGCGCGAGAGAGCGGGCGGCGCGGCCACTGGCTGCGTAGGCATCCCGCAACGCAGCAAGTGATGCGCAGGTCTCCCTCGAACCAAGCTGCCGCCTCGGTATCTCCTCTACAGGGAGCTCTAAAAGTAACACGACCTTATGGTAAAATGACCAAATTAAGAAAGAGGTCTCACTGGAACACATTTGCCGATTCAGTGCCATCTCTGTCTCACCAGTCGTAAGCCTTAAATACAGGGTGGCGCACGAAATGTGTTACCAATTGTTTCTTTCACAATTTACGACTCACATTAAGTATCCCGCTGGGATCTCTCATAGAGTAAATATCTCTGGAGTGAGCATTGCGTTCTGCGCATGTTGCAACATTAAACCAGGACTGTCACGTGTTTTCGGGACTTCGCTGTGCGTGTGTGCTTTCTGCAACGTTCGAAGTTTATAATGAGAGTTTTTGTAGTGTTTCACCGTTTGTTGATAGTGTAATAGCGATGGTGAATTACTGTTGTTGCTACGGATGCAAAGAAAAATATGTGCAAGGAGGGATAGTAACTTTTGATGGGTACATACCATGTAGCTCTAATTACAGTTATCATATTAGTAAGAGACACTCTATATGTTTAAAAATTTCGAGACGCATTATAATTAAGGCTTGATTCAGTAGACCTATTTTTCTACGATTTTATGACTATATGATAGATATTACGGCTCGGACAAAAGCTTACGAACAATCGCTTCCTCTCGTAAATTTACTAGTGGAACAGGAAATGGAATGGTTAGTTGTTTCAGCAAATACTATCCTCCATGCATTTATCAGTGACTTATCGATTATGTATATAGATTACTCAGTCTACTATTTATTTAATAAACTGGGAGCAAGTACGTAAAATACGTTAAATAAATACTTCAAAGTGTCACCAGTAAGAAAAATTGTGCTTTAGGTCGCAAAAACGAGAAAATAAATACGCAGAAATAGCAGAAAAAAAGGTTGAATTAGCAGCGATATAATCGCTAAAGTGCGGCAAATTCGGTGTTTTTCGGACACTTGCAAAAGTACTAGCGTACTGTTAAGTCGTTTTGCAAGACTATCACTGCAAAAATGTACTTCAGGCTCTGTAATACTAAAAAGTGCCGTATCATACCGAAAAGTACCAAAAATCGAGTGCATCTGAACTGTTTACACCTATGGCAAAGAAGCAGGATGTAATATCACTTGCCCTTAAAAGTTACGTAGCTGGTCTGTTCCCGGTATCAAATGGATACTGTTAAAATGTCTGCGCAACATATATAAATAATCCACGACACGTAAGAAAAGAATCCGTCTGTATTAGGGATGTAGTGACATTCTAAATATACAGGGCGCTATACGGACACACACACGACGTGCCGAGAACACGTGACCAGGCCGGCAATGTATGTTAACAACACAAAAGCTGTTCTGCGCATGTGAATGCTCACTCCAGAGATATTTACTCTATGGGATCTCTACAGCAGTACCAGCAGAGCTTGGAAAAACAAATGAGTTACGAAATGACGTGTAATTCACGATACTGCCTCTAGGAGACTAGTGGGCAGCAATGGCTGACAATGGAAGACAGACGACACAGTAACGATCGGCAGTTGTGTACAGGGAGGAACAGTATTGGAAGCGAAGCGACCTCGGCCTCAGCCTGTTTGTTCGCCGGAGAATATTGAAGCGGTACGAGCTGCTGTACAGAGAAGTCCCGGAAAATCGTGTAGAAAGGCGGCAGTGCAACTGGGAATATCCAGATTCTCCGTTCAACGCATTCTTAAAAGTGACCTGTGCACAGAAGCTCACTGAAGAACACAAGCAGCAGGGACTACTGTTTGCTCAGTGAGCGGAGGTTAGGGACGAAACTCTCAACAACGTTTGGTTTTCAGACGAAGCGCATTTTCATTTAGACGGTGTGGTTAACAAACAAAATATACGCTTTTGGGCCACTGAAATCTCACAAGTTCTTCATGAACGACTACATTTCGCTCTGAGGATTACAGTGTGGGCAGCAATTTCCAGTCACGGATTTATTGGACCCTTTTTCTTTGAAGAAACTGTGAACAGCGAGAGCTATTTGAGCATGCTCCGCAATAGCTTCATTCCACAGCTTCTTGCTACTGCCTTGTCCTTCACCACGCAGTGGTTCATACAAGATGGAGCAAAACTAACACACTGTAGTAGTTTAAACTGTAGCTCACTAACATAACTATAATAGCAAAAGCTGCATTGTAACCTAATTTGTGTATCACTTTATGACCCACTAATCATGTTACGAGGTGGGTTAACATCTATAATTAGTATTGTTATGGAAATAAAGAATATTTAAAAAAAAAAAAAAGATGGAGCAAGGCCACATACTGCGAACACTGAAACGCGTATGTATTCAGTACAGCGATGGCGAGCCATGAGAGAATCTCTGACCAGAGAGTTGTTTATCGTACTAGTCTGCGCTTGACCGCGCGAGAGTTCAGTTCAGTTGGAGGGTAGTAGTCAGTGCTAGTAGCGCGCGAGAGTCAGTCGCAGTTGTGTGTGAGGAGTCGGCGGGCGTCGACATGCGCCTCTGGTCAAGGTTCAGGACTAGGTATATTGTTAATTAAGGTAATGAAGCAACATTGAGCTCAGCTAATAATGTATGGTAATTGTAATTAATTTGTTCAAGAATCGCCCCAATAATAATTTTGTTTTCAAGCCAAGCATTTTAACAAAACAAACATTTTATTGAAAGAAAATTTCCCATGCATTTCCTTAAAGAAAAAATTTACTTAAGTTCAAAGAATTTTTGCGATGCATTTCCTCCAAGCTATGGCGAAAAAATAAGAGCAGATGCAATTTTACTGAGGTAAAAACAGGGCCTAAGATCGACATTTCGGTCTATGTGCGTTTTCATTGTCATTGAGGTTTCATTCCTTTTATTGAATTGACTTTCTTTTTTGTGGGTGGTTACACATGGGTCAGATTGCTAGTTCACATTTAATTGTCATTGTCAATAAATTATTTTATTTGCTGGTAGGTTACAATAGGTTCTATTCTCGTTAACATTTAAATATTGTCTTTCAAAATTCTCCGGGGAGGTTACACTTGGCTCCATTTATATTAAATAATTGTCATTAAAATTTTGTGGGGAGGTTACAACACTGTGTTGGAGTTTTTACACGAGTATTTCGACATGCGGATCATTTCACTCATTTTTCCAGGTCGCTTCAATGACGGACAAAATTGGCCCCCCAATAGTCCAGACCTCAATCCATGTGACTTTTTTCTTTGGGGGTACCTAAAGTAAAAAATTTTCCCGAAACGTCCACGTGATTTATTGAAGCTCAGAAGACTTATTCTTCAAGGTAGCAGTGAAATTACGGAAGACATGTGCCATAGGGTAATCACTAACTTCAGTGTTCGTTTGAAGGAAGTTAGGAAAAACGAAATGGTGGACATATTGAGCATGTGCTGAGTTAGAACAAATCTCCATGGATGGCTCTTCATTGTAGTATATGTTCCTTTCAGATTGTATTGACAATAAAGTTTATCTTCAAAACAAAATGGTAACACATTTCGTGCGCCTCCCTATATGTCTACTGCCAAAGTACATTGTCTGACAAGAGGAATGAAGCATTAGAAGGGGAGAAGGAAACGAATTGAAAGCTCACCGGTGGTCTGGATGCATGCACTGATTCGGCTGGGAAGGGCGTCATGAAGTCGTTACAGCCTCTCCTGGGACACGCAGGCCCACAACTTTCTACCTCGTCGTCGATATTGTGTATACTGGCACTGTGACGGAGCTGACTCCATGCATGTTCTCTCTGTCAGTGGGAGAATCTCAACATTCCGCACACATGCCTTGCAAGAAGGTCGTTTCTAACTGGTCTTTGTTATCGTGGGTACTGTCACTGGTATGAAGCTGACGTCTGAACTGGTCTCATACATGCTCTGTAGGGACCTATTTGGGAATGTTGGTGGCCACGGGAGACCCTCATGATCCCGCACAAAGGTTGCAGAGAGAAGTGCCATCTAAGGACATCTTTAACTGGTCCTTGATGTCCTGCATACTGGCTTACCTATGAGCTGGTCTCATATGTGTTTGTAGGGGACATAGTTGGGGGTCATTGTGGCCACGGGAGTACTTCAACATCCCACAGACAGTTCTTAGAGACATTTGCCATGTCAGAATGATGTTTTTAACTGGTCCTCGTTCTGGATACTGTTACTGGTGCAGAGATGATGTACGAGCTGGGCCCATTCATGTTCTGCTTGGGATATATTTGGGGATCTTTGTGGCAACAGGAGGATCTCAACATCCTGCACACACTTCTGAGAGACAAGTGCCATCTGAGGACGACATCCTTCACTGGTCCTCCATATCGTGGATACTGGCACTGCTACAGAGCTGACGTCTAAGTTGGTCCCACTCATATCCTGTCAGGGACATATTTGGGGGTCTTGGTGGCCATGGGATGACCTCAACATCCTGCTTACAGCTTGCAGAGACAAGTGCCATCTAAGGACAACATCTTTAACTGGTCCTCTACATGCTGGATACTGGTACTGTTTGGTAGGTGACGTCCAAGCTGGTAGCATACATGTTCTCTCAGGAACCTATCTGGGAATCTTGGTGACCATAGGAGAACTTCAATATCCGGCAAATAGGTCGCAGATACAAGATCCATGTAAAAGCGACATCTTTAACTGGTCGTTGATACCCCAGATACTGGCACTAATACTGACCTGACATCCAAGCTGATCACATACATGTTTTGTGTTGGACTTCTTTGGGACATTGGTGGGCATGGGAGGATCCTGACATTCTGTTCACAGGTCACAGAGACAAGTGCCTTCTAAGGACGACATCTTTAACTCGTCCTCGATATCCCAGATATTGGCACTGGTACAGAGCTGACGATCGAGCTGATCCCCAACATAATTTGGCAGGGACCTATTTGAGGTATTTGAGGATCTTGGTGGCCATGGGATGACCTCAACATCCTGCACACAGCTCTCAAGGACAAGTGCTGTCTAAGAACGACATTTTTAACTGGTCTTCAACATTCTGGGTACTGGAAGTGGTACAGAGCTGACTTCCGAGCTGGCCCCATATGTGTTCTACTAGAACACATTTGCGCAGCTTGGTGGCCACGGAAGCACCTCAACATTCCACAGACTGTTCGTAGAGACACGTTCCGGGTAAGAATGGGCGTTATCCTATTGAAAAATGGCAAAACGATACTTTCAAATGAGACATAACACAAGAGGTGTACCATAGTGCTATGAGACTTCTCTCAGTCCGTATTAGCCATCACCTAAAATGTCATGTGCTATCCATATAACCGATCCCCACATCATGACATCACGTGTAACATTACCATGCATCACCAGGCCTTACAAGAAGGAGTCCTCTCGCCAGTTTGTCGCCATAGTTGACGACGACAATTATCCAGTATTGTGCAGAACTGTGATTCATCATTGAACACAACGTGGTGCCATTCATCAGCAGTCTATACTTCTTCATTATGGCACTACTCGAAACGCAGCCATTTCTGTTGTGATGTTAATGGCAAGCTATGCGTGGCACGCTACCACATTCACTGATTGCTATTAGTGTCTGACCAATACTGTAGACTGACACAGAATATTTGAGGGAGGGCCAACTCTTTATCTATTATGGCAGACTCAGATGTGAATGGTTTACAATGAGCTGGGGCACATCCTTCATTCTGATGGTCACATGTGGTCGACCGAAACCTTGATCACAAGTGTGACTGCCCTCACATTCCCATGCAGACCAACACTGGGCCACTGTCACTTCTGAATGCCGCCACAAATGTTGATATTACATGATTAGATCATCTGGCCAAATAGAGACTCAAAATCAGGCCCTTTTCAAACTCTGTCAGGTTCTGATAACGCTGTCTCATACAACTACGTGGCATCTCCATGTTCTTTAGAGTGATCATGCAACGTCTGACGCTGTTCATCCCCATAATATACCCTACCAGGCCCGGTAAGAACTCTAAACGTGAACGACACTAATTCACTCTGGTGGTCATTCTGCCAGTCACAGAGAATTGCAACTCTAATAACTTACATATCTGTCGATGATGTGTACTTTTATGAAGCTGCGTTGACATCCAACTATGCCATCTGGCTGCTTCACTTTTTTCCTTATGGTGCGTACTCTCTGAAAAATGTCAAATAAACTGTAATCCGCCACATCTTTACATGTTTTAACGACAGGCGTAAAGGTATTACATTTCCGCTATAAGTTCCATCTGTTCTTATATTACATCAAAAACTCCACTATTACACAACATTACATACACCATCAGACATTCTTAAACTACACTTCTCATTTACTCCGCAGACATTCTAACTACATGTAAACTGTGGGTTGGTATTTATGGTGGAAAATTCAGAATTGTATGTAATCTTTCGTTTCTCAGAAAATATTAACTGAAAACTAAATCTGGGCAGCTGAGAAACATCCTGTTACAGCTCATAAGGAACTGCAGCAACACATCATTAAATTACTTTCTGCGTTTCGGTAACAGTGTAAGGTTCAGTTTTGTAAGAAGCGGCAAGAAGGCAACATATAAATATAAATCAAGAGACCGAGGGAACTGACGACATCATTGACCCATGCAAACACTGATCCAAGTAGGATATTATCTGCTGACAGAAACTCACACGTAATCCACTGACTTCTGATAAAAATTCATTTACCACACAAAATCTGTGACATAGTTGACATAAAATTCCGTCTGAGGCCTGCGATCAGTTTTATGTTAATAATTGGCCACGAATGCTGTACAATCGCAATAAAGTCATGAGATGTTCAATTGACTCTTTTATTAGAACTTATTCTAATAAAAGAGTCAATTGAACATCTCATGACTTTATCGCGATTGTACAGCATTGGTTGCTAATTATTAACAAAAAATATTTTTCAGCACTTGCGCAAGAAACAGATGCCAGACTAGCAACAAAGGCGTCGCAAAGAATCCTTCGGACAACAACAATATGTAGCCTTCATGCTGATTAACTTCTCTGGTCTTAGCACTCTCGATTGACACCTGATCTGACATTTTCTACGAGCTGGAGAGCTGGAACTTTCACAGCTGCTTGATGGTGTACTTGTTTGGTATTCGCCTCCATATTTTTCTGTGAAGCCATTCTGGATCTCAACAGAATTGTTACACACAGGGAGAACAGTAATAAAACCCACAAACTGCAGGGACGGCAGAATGGAGGAAATGGAGGAAAAAAGGTCCTATGAACATTTGTCCGGAAGTGCATCGTTGGCACGGTATATGGCGCTGAAAAATGACGTTCCTCTGACATCATGTCGTGTGTTTTTTGTGTGTTGGAGGCTGTGCCGCTGATTCATCGTACTGCAAGCAAGCTGTTCTGGTAAAGGTTGCTTCGTCCGTAAAGAGGACTGATGACAGAAATCCCATAATTGTGATGCTCTGGTGCGAAAACCATCGACAAAATCCTTCCCGTAGAGGAAAATCCGCTGCTGATAATCCTTGCTCTCGATGCAAGCGATAGGGATTGTAGCGGCTGTCATGCACGATACATGCAGTCGCATTTTGGCTTACTCCATGTTGTTGGGCCACTTCTCTGGAACGTCTGCTACGGTTCAGTACCCTGTGGTGTATGCACAGTCCGCCACCTCCCTGCACGTCGTCTGTCTGTAAGGACCCATGTTGGCACTGTTCGACAAATTAATATCAATTGGACAAAGAAGATACAATCTACCTTCAAAGGCAATCCATACTTATCACAACAGTATATTGGCTCCAATAGTAGGACATGCATCCAGTGTGTGGGCCCACAGGTTAGCTCTGGTGCGGCCTGCCGCTGCTGTCAGGCGAATACAGAGGAATGTTTTGATGAGATGTAGTGGGACATTCAACACCAGTCCCACAGATGCACTATTGGTAATCATGGGGTTATGCCCACTAGACTAGATAATAAGGCAGCAGGCAGCCTTCTACTGGCTGCATAAACGAAATACTGACAAAGTGCAAAATATTATGGACATTCCCGTGATAAGTGTTAAAGCTATTAAAGAAAGAATGCTTGACATTTGGAAGGAAGAATGGAATAGGTCTAATACTGGACGCAGAGTCCACATGTTTCTACCTACCGTAAGCGAAAGATTAAAGAACAAAGTAATGGTTCAAATGGTTCAAATGGCTCTGAGCACTATGGGACTCAACTGCTGTGGTCATAAGTCCCCTAGAACTTAGAACTACTTAAACCTAACTAACCTAAGGACAGCACACAACACCCAGCCATCACGAGGCAGAGAAAATCCCTGACCCCGCCGGGAATCGAACCCGGGAACCCGGGCGTGGGAAGCGAGAACGCTACCGCACGACCACGAGATGCTGGCAACAAAGTAATAAAGCTCTCGCAGGGCCTAGTTCATTTCCTTACAGGTCACGGTCCCTATCCTACGTACGTACATCGAATTGGGAAAGGCCAACATCAGAGTGTGACTGTGGTGCCCATGAGGGATCACGAGAACATACAGTGTTTGTCTGTCCAATAAACGAACAAGTTGTCTCAATTGATGCAGCTTTTACAAACGAGAAATGTTGAGGAAATTTTGAGGAATAGAGACTTGCTCGACAATTTCGCAAAACTGGTAAACATAATCTCAAAGGAGGCTCAGCAAGCCTATCTTGTGAGAGGTTAACTAGTACACGAATATGTCACACAGTGCTAATCTGGTAGTCAAAGTCTGCACTGTTACCAATAGTGGCAAAACCTGGACATGACAGA
This sequence comes from Schistocerca cancellata, assembly GCF_023864275.1. Taxonomy (NCBI): domain Eukaryota; kingdom Metazoa; phylum Arthropoda; class Insecta; order Orthoptera; family Acrididae; genus Schistocerca; species Schistocerca cancellata. The sequence continues at coordinate 247,963,230 of NC_064632.1, forward strand.
GCGAATCCGTCCTGGGATGAGGCGAAAATTGGTCGGATCGCCTGGGGATAGGTCGCCATACTTCTGCTGACATGAATTAGAAGAGAGCCTGGAATGTCGCGCTGGTTGGCCTCCCATTGCTGGGGCAGTGATCGGGAGGCCTGGAGTCGTACTGGTGGAGCTTGCCTCTCGATAATCCGTTAGCATGTGCGCGCTCAAGATCTATTGCGCACAAATGTAAATATGTAAATATATTGTTTGTTTAAATCTTTTCTAACATTCTGCGTGGTGTCTGTCTGTTCTAAGTCGTGTCTCCCTACCACATTCGCGCAACGACGCTCTGAGCGTGTTTTTTAGGGAATTGACTAGTTTGAACCTGGGACCTGTTGCTGGTAAGGAGACGCCGGACCACACATGACATGTAGAGTTCAGAAGAGTTCAGTGAGACTAGCGATGATATAACCAAATACTTAATGATTTCAGCGTCAGCTCCAATGCACTCCCTGTAAAAGAATCTTAATACTAACTAAATTTAGAGGAAGGGGTTCAAGGCTTTCCTATTTTTAGTTAGCTGGTAAAATAACGTCGAAAAAGCAGTTAAGTTTACCATTGACAATTTTATTGTACTCACAAAACATTGTGCACTATTGATAAAAGGAAATTTTTTAATACAGGATGATAAAAACCAACTGCGTTCAACAAAAATGTGAACGAATATTCCCTGAATGGGTTTCCAACTTCTACAATGGATCGAAGGATGACCTATGCCATATCACATCTATGACCTAGGTTTAAATTAAGTTTCACAAAAGATAAAACTACCAAAATGGTCTACAGTGACCCTCAATTATCTTTAGTTACTTATCTAACTTGTCGTAAATTACAGTGGCTGATGTGGCTTCTCAATAATTATATAACAGAAAAATCATCGGGTTTCAGATTTTAACTTACGTAGCAAATGTGAATACCATGAGCTTCAATTGACAATTGACATTTTTACCTTCAGACTGAAGCACCTCATGAATAAAAAAAAACTCGAAATTCCGGCAACAGGTGATATAAACTGAAGTGTGGAAAAGTGTCGAAAAGCTTAGGTAGATCAAACAGGCAGGATGTTTGACATACGTTTCAAAGAGCACGCATCAGTACCGATAGTAAAACAGCGTTTAGTGAACATTTTATAATATCTAAACACTCTGTTGGAGCCATTGACACAAATTTGTTACAGCCTAAGGGACATCATCTGACAATGCTGGAAGAAACTGCCTGCCACTATATTACATCATCAGAATGGCTTTATTGATAGTGTATTTTTTAGAAACACTGAAACCTTTTTCCAGCGGTCTATCTCGACACAACGTCAGCATCAGCAACAACCACTCTAACCCAAAAGAGGCAATGGCGTTCATCGAACTCACACACCGTTCTAACAGGAAGCCGCCTGAAGACTGATTCCCGTACACGCTGCAAAAACAATGCCACCAAGCCGATTCAAATACAGTTAACTACGTCACCTCCTGTTCCTTGGAATTTTAGTTGCTTCACATAGTTCCATTTTTATAATTTGATTATTTTACGGCTTTTACAGTTTTATACATTCAATGTTTTGGCTTTTAATATTATTTTTAAGAAATTAATTTCAGTTCCGTCATATTTTTATAAATTTACTATTTTATACCTCACACAGTTTTATACTTCTATCATTATTATTATTTACATTTTATGGCCTTCATTGGAGCACTCAAGCCAACTTTATACAAAGAATTTTTCAGTTTCCTGTCAGCCCAGTACTTCTTCATTCTCTCGGATGTCACCCTTTTTTCTTCATCGGAAATCTCCCTTCCTATTGTCTGTTTATTGATTCTCGTTTGCAGTCTGATTTGTTTGTCTGTGAGATTCCTGATTTTGTCAGTTTTGTTTCTTAGGTCTTCCAATGTAAACTGCAGCTCATCCGTAGCTTCCTTGATTTCTGTAATCCACTTAATGTTGCACTTACTATTTCACAATTTTTCGATTATTCTCCTGATGATCCTGTTCTCTGGTGTTCTGATTAGATGTCCAAAAAATTAAACGCGTTTCTTCCTCATTGTGCCCATTACCGGTTCTATTTCCTTGTAGCCTGTTTCAAGCTACTCTCCAGTGTCCACCTTTCTGCTACGATTTGTTGATGGACGTTCTGATGATTCGTCTCCCTATTTTGAGTATTTTGTCTATTTGTGCAGTGTTAGTTGTTTCGAAGGTGGTTTCACTTGCGTATGTTATTTCTGGTCGAGTGACTGTTTTGTAGTGTTTTAATTTTATTGCTACTGACAGGCTTTTTTTGTTGTAGGTGTTCTTGGTGATATATTGTGCTCTAGTCAATTTGTTTATTCTGTTATGCCATGTTGGCTTTTCATTTATGTTATATGTTATGATTTCTCCCAGATATTTAAAGTTATCTACAATTTTCATTTCTTGGTTTCCTATGGCAATTTTGTTTATGAGTGGTGGGTCAGTTAACATGATGACTGCTTTTGCAAAGGATATTCCAAGACCAATTTTCTATGCTATTTCCTGTAGAGAGATAACTTGTAGTTTGGTTTCCTGAATACTGTTGGACAAGAGAACAAGTTCATCAGCAAATCCTAGACAATTTTCTGCCTTTGGGTCTTCCAATTTGGATGTTCTTTGGGCTAGTCTTGTACCATTGCCTTATTATGTATTTATACTTTTATTACTATACAAACTTATTTATCATTTTAAAGTTAATTTTATTTTATACAATTTTTAAATTTCTTTCGTCTTTTTACACAAGGTACTACGTTCTAACGAACGTAAATACTTGATACTGAGGTCATTCCTCCCACTCCCTCTCCCTGCTTTCCCTCTGCTATTCCAACACCATCCTCACCATCACCACCCCCACACCCACCACCACGACCTTTTCGCCCCTCCTTCTCTCCTCTCTCCTCTCCCCTACCACCACTAGTAGCCTAGTTAAGCCAGGGACAACAGCTACAAACTGCAGTTTTCTGATGTGCAACTCCTGTGTAGACACGACAGTTGCTTACGCATCTACATAGAACTGAAGATGATCAAGTGTGATCGAAACTGCTCTTCTGTAAAATAAAAAAAAGTGCAAGTGAGACGGAAAAAATAAACAATTTAAGAAGTTTCAAACATCAAAGCAGGTGCTGGATTTTCTCACAGCAAATATGTCGGCTATAGTGACTCCGAACTACGTCTTAAACATGTTTTTGGAAACCGAACTACTGAACTGCCGGTATCAATTTCGAATCCTCTAGCTCTGTTCACGAAGAAATCAGTTCCTCTGGTCGCTCAGTTGATACAAAAGGCAGCAGATTATTGAGGCCAAATTGATGCCAGAAATCTCTCTACGCAGTTCTGCACCATCGTCTAGTACATAAAGCACAGTTTCACGGTATACCGCAACAGGTATGGCATTGGAGTGAAAGCTTCCAAGCGACCAGAACTGAGTACGTCTTTTAAATGCTGTAACACATCGCGTTAGGATCATCGCCAGAACGCCAAGTGCCGTGACGAGCTCGTGCGTAGCCGCGTAAGGCCGGAAACAAAGGACCAGTCGAGAAGCAATTAATGAATAAGAAAACGGTTGACAGATTTAGGACCTTTTGGTGAGAAACAAACCAGTGCTTATCAAACGTATTTCGTTTTATATAAAAATTCAACCAGCAATCAAACCATCTAAATGACTACAGACAGGAGAGAATTTAATAATAATTCCCCTCATGCAGAGAAACCGAGGCCTGTAAACAGATTACGGATGCCCTCATTTGGAGAGGAATCAATAATTGTTCAGTATGGCGACGATCATTAGAAAGATTCAAATTTAAACGGAACGTCTTCTAGGGCTTGAGGAGCGCACGAATACAAGAAAGCCCGCTGTTCTTACGAACGAGTCAGCGCCCGTTAGGAAACCTGTGGGCAAGCAGGAAACGGCAAACTCTGCGGACCAGCAGGCGACAGCTGGTCAATTGGCCACTCAGTAAGTTGGCACCAGAACTAGATTTTTCAGCCGTAGGCACACTAGTGTGATGTGCAGGTCCGCTAACAAAATCCCTGAGCATCGATACTCCGTCCCACACTCTGCAACGTCTTCTGGGAAGGACCACCAGCTGCGACTTCGCTACAGACACGCTCCACCACGCTGCAGTATAGTTTAAAGATTCTTTACTTCGGGCGCAGTCTAGTAATGACGCTGGGATTCGATAGCCGTTTCTCTCGTTGGGCGTTCTCGAATATTTCGGAGTACTGCGGTACGGTTCACCGAAGACTGTCACCCCTCTTTTCTTGCTTGACCCTAGTTCTCATGGTTATGTATTCCATCCCCGAACTGTTGTCAAATTAGACTTGTGTGGTTATAGATCAATATTCTATGTATATGTCGTGCTGGAAAGTTTCCATGTCTGTGGAGGCTGTGTACCTCATTCTTCACTGATTTCAGAAGAAAACATGTCTGTTTTTTATTTTCTAAATGAGGTAGTTGAAGATTTGGTATTATTGCCACCTTTTCCCAGTGTCCATTGAAATCAGTGGCTCCCTGCAAGTAAGGTCGTAGTCCGTGCCTTGCAGACAGCCTGAATCTGCATAAAAAGTTAATGAAATGAACTGATCGTATGGCATTGTCGGCCGGGACGCCCCATTCGGGGGAGTTCAGCCGCCGTATTGCAAGTCCTCTTTAGCTGACGCCACATCGACGACTTGTGAGTCAGTGATGATGAAAATTATGATGAAGGACATACAACACCCAGTCCCCTAAGAGATCCCGACGGTCTATCAGTACTTTTATCGCCCGCTAGCTGGGGCAAAGGCTTGTCATTCAGGCTGCCTGCGATACAAGAACCGTGGCAGCCAGCTTAGATGTCGCCGTGCAGTGTTGAGATTTCGCGAAAATAAAAAAGCTGGCAGCTGATGCTCAACAGAAATGAATGTCTATCTCGACCACGCTGGGGTTGAAACAAATCTTCTTCTTTTATGTGATGACAATAAATTTTAGAGCAACCGTCTTAAATTGCGTAGAAAGTTTTATGTACTGTATTTATTCACGACTGGATTCGGACCGGTTGTCCATTATCAAATCATCCTTGTACATAAGCCTTGCTTTACAATCAGACGTGCATGTGCTTTTACTGGCCAGTAGCTTACATGAACAAGTGGCTGTAAAGCAACACTTACACTGTAGTGACTAAAGTCATGGGATACCCCCTTATATCGTCCCGGACTTCCTCTTGGCCCGTGTAGTGCAGCAACTCGACGTCCCACGGACTCAACAAGTCCCTGATTGTCCCTTGCAGAAATACTGAGCCGTGGTGGCTCTATAGTAACCATAATTGTGACAGTGTGGGGCGGGGCGGGTTATAAAAATGTTTGCTCTTTCGACGTACTGTTGACTGCAGAAGTTCCACCTAACTCAGTACGGCGGCAGATCACCTGCCCATTTCTCTGCATACGTATGTACTGCGCTGACGATGTAAAAGCAGCGTTGAAGAAAACGCCGTCAATACTTACGTTGCAAAGTCCGTGTAAACTCTAGTAGCAATATATCCTGTAAATTCTTATAATACTTTTCGGGCGGAAAGTGGTTGCTTCGTTCTCTCAGTAAAATGTCAAAATTCTGAAACGAGCCTTTATTCCATTCCAGTTCAAAAAAAAAAAAATACCTGCCATAAGCCCACATGTAACTAGCGAACAACATCACCGTCCTCCGTTCACAGTTCATGTAACCCAATACACACGCAAGGCAGCCAGAAATGTACTTAAGTCCAACACGAAGAATTACGCAATTTCACAGTCAATACTCCGCTACTATATCTGAGTTTCACATTCAGTGGATTTATATTAAAGAAATTGCTCGCCAAATATTCCATATACTGATACGAAACATGCCACGCGGAATTTTACAAAGGCTGAAAGTTCACACGCGTTTATCTTTCCAACAAAACAATTCTAGAACTTCCGAACTTCACAAAACTGTCCGTAAATGCAACTGCTTCTACGGCAACACAATCTGGAAGCGAAATTCCAATAACTTCTTCATTTTACACATTATGCAGACAGACACGTTCAACATGACCTGCACGTTCAACAGCTACCCAGCGACTCGTCAATGCTGCTGCTTGCACAGTCTATAACTTCCTAGCAGTGCGCGGGAACTGCTAAACTCTGACTGGTTGGTCAAAATGGCCAGCCAATCAGAACAATCGTTCGAGATCATTCTCGCGCCAAAAATGTCCTACGCCAATTCCCAGTTGCATTCACATCGTTTCAATATGCAGGTATTAATATAATGTTAAACAAAACCAAACAAAAAGAAATCTAATCTGGGAATATATTTAGAAAATATTACTCTCCAAACGACAATTCTGGCTGCCTTCTTACAAAAGCAAGTACTCTTAGACATACGTCATCAGCAATGAGGGGAAAACACAACTTTCCCACTACACAGTTACGTAATGTGGTACAATATACAATATTGAATTTCTACGTATGTCCCACTTACACACTCTCACTCATTCTCATTCACTCCACAACAAGAAATTAAATAGATATTAATTAAATAATAAACATTTCTGGATTTTATATTACGAAAATGAAAAGTAGTTAACGTTTTCAGTATGAAAATCCAAAAAAACTGACCTGACATTTTGTGAACTCCAGTAACGATTTAAAACGATACTAAAAGACAAACTGTTATTATTCCTGAGATTTTTAGTCTAATTGTCGGTTTGGGGTATTTCAGGTAATTTCCTCTAACTCCGAAACTATGGCAGATAGAAGGCTGAAATTTTATACCATATTCTCTTGAATAACAAAAGGCAATGTATCGACTTTAAACAATATTAAATAATAATATAGTATATTTAAATTATTAGGGGTCTGAATATTCAGTCGCTCGAAGTGACACAGATACCGCTTTCCACGGCTAGCATCGCGACAGGTGAGAATGAGTCATTGCTAAAACACAACTGGCTGTCTCCTCCACAGCCAACGACCCCAATGCTACGGGTTGTTCTGCAAAGTAGCTTACTACATTAAAGTTATCGCTTATTGACTCGGGGCGTTACAAGTGTTACTAGTGCAGGATTTTGTGCACTAAATGACCTCCCGATTGTGTCCCATAAATGTTCGATTGGTGGTCAAATCATTCGCTCGAGCTGTCCAGACTGTCGCGAATAATTGTGGCCTGGTGATATGGCGAACTGTCATCCATAAAACTCCAGCGTTGTTTGGGATCATGAAGTCCATAAATGGATGCAGATAGTCTCCAACTAGCCGAACATAGCCATTTTTAGCCAATGACCGGTACAGTTGCACCAGAGGATCTAGTCAGTTCTATGTAAACACAGCCCACACCATTAAGGAGTCACCACCAGCTTGCACAGTGCCCTTTTGACAACTTGGGTCCATGGCCACACTCTAACCCCACCATCACCTTTTACCAGCTGACATAAAGGTTCATCTGATCAGGTCACGGTTTTTCAGTCGTCTACAGCGCAACCAATATGATCATAAGCCCCGGAGAGGCGCTGCAGGGGTTGTCGTGCAAAGCAAAGGCACTCATGTCGGTGGTCTTGTAGCCATGCACCGTTAATGCCATATTTCGCCGCACTGTCCTAACAAATACATTCATCGTACGTCCCACATTTATCTTTGCGGCTATTCCAAGCAGTGTTGCTTGTCTGTTAGCACTGACAACTCTACGCGAGCGCCTCTGCTCTCGGTCGGTAAGTGAAGGCCGTCGGCCACTGCGTTGCCCGTGGTGAGAGGTAATGCCTGAAACTTGGTAATCTCGACTCACTCTTGACACCGTGGGTCTAGGAATATTGAATTCCCTAACTATTTCCGAAATGGAATGTCCCATACATCTAGCTCCAAATATCTCTCTGCATTCAAAGTCTGTTACTTCCCGTCGTGCGGTCATAATCGCGTCGGTAACATTTCTACATGAATCGCCTGGATACCAATGACAGCTCCGCCAGTGCACTTGTGCAACAGTACAACCGTCATTTGTATATGTACATATCGTTATCCCATGACTTTTGTCCCCTCAAAGTGTGTGCACCGGTGATTTGATAATGGACAAGCCTTCAGAAACCAGTCATCTATACATATAAATGAAAGTCGTGTTAGTTACACTATTTACAACTCAAGAACGGCTGGACCGATTTGGCTGAAAATTGGTGGAGAGGTAGCTTAGAACCAGGAGACGGACATAGGATACTTTTTATCCCGTTCGACCGCTATAAAACATGGTATAACAAAAACGCATCTGGCATGGAATAACAAAATGCAAATGTCAGCTAAACGTCACTATAAAACGTGGTATAACAAAAACGTATCTGACATGGAATAACAAAACGCAAATGACAGCTCAGCATTAAAATTACCGTTAAATCTTCAAGCTATTGAAGAACCAACATGTAAGATTACAAAAAACTTAGCAATGGCCAAAGTCTTATCAGCATCCAAGATCATCATCTGGGACGAATGCACAATGGCTCATAAACGTGCATTAGAGGCACTTAACCGAACATTGAAAGATCTACGCAATGACTCGAGATGTTTTGGAGGAGCAATGATTTTACTGTCTGGTGATTTCCGCCAAACACTGCTAGTACTTCCAAGATCAACGGCTGCAGACGAAATAAATGCTTGCCTCAAATCATCGAATCTATGCCGCTATGTGAAGAAACTTCAGCTGACAACAAACATGAGAGTTGCATTGATTAATGATACATCTGCTGAAGATTTCTCTGAGCAGTTGCTGACTATCGGCAATGGTCGAGTACCTGTCGAAGAATCGAGCGGATTGATTTCATTTCCTCATAATTACTGTAACTTTGTCTCATCGAAAGACGAACTTATCAACAAAGTATTCCCAAACATCATTACTAACTACAAAAGTAATGAATGGTTGAGTGAGCGATCAATTTTAGCGGCTAAGAATAAAGATGTAGATGACCTAAACTACATAATTCAGAATGAGATCATTGGTCAAATGCGTTCATTCAACTCTATTGACTGTGTAACAAATGAAGATGAAGCCACCAACTATCCAATTGAATGTTTAAACTCCTTTGATGTGCCTGGGTTACCACCGCACAATTTACGCCTAAAAGTTGGCTCCGTAGTAATCATGCTTCGAAACATAAACCAACCAAAACTGTGCAACGGTACGCGTTTGGTGGTAAGTAAATTGATGAACAATGTTATTTACGCGACGATACTCAAAGGAAAATTCGAAGGTGAGGAAGTTCTCATTCCGAGGATACCGATGATCCCAACCGATATGCCGTCTGAGTTTAAAAGACTTCAATTTCCGATCAGTTTTGCATTCGCCATGACCATTAACAAATCACAAGGCCAATACTTGAAAGTTTGTGGTTTAAATCTGGAATATCCATGTTTTTCACATGGTCAATTATATGTGGCATATTCACATATTGTCGGAAGACAATGTGCGTTGTTTGTTCTTGCGCCTGATAATAAAACAAAAAATGTCGTGTATCACAATGTACTTAATTGAAGAGTGGAAGCTATGCACCAAAAAACATAAAGAATAATTAAAATACTTATTTTTTTATTTGTATTTCCTAATAAAAATTGAACTTAACACACAAAATCTGATTATTTATTGGCTTTAAGGCGGAACAGAGTTCGCCGGGTCAGCTAGTAAATAAATAAACTTAAGACAGTCCACTAACAGTTCTTGTAAGAAATGACTGAAACGCAATCCGCATAAATAGACGTAAAGACTTGATGTTCTACACAAACTGCAGTTTGGCCTTGCAGTCAGTCACCGTCATGAAGCACCATTTCATGTACAGTATGCAGCTGTGGAGAAGTCAGAAGCCAGACTGAGACTCAACGGATGTTTTCTAAGGATGCATGATTCATCCACGAAGGAGATCGGGCACATAACTTTTGTTCCATTAGTGCATGAACTCTTTTCGTCGTTATCACACGCCTACCAAGTTAATTTGACGGAATCTTTACAGGACGTCCAAAACTTGGTGCAATTAATCATTAGTTTCTATAGTTAGAGCAAGTGCGTCGCTGAAACGCTCAACAGACTGCAGTGGGAGCGGGCACAAGAAAGGCGTTGTGCGTCATATACATTCTAAGATTCAAAATTCTCAGATATCACGTTTCAATAAGAGCCACAAAGCACATAATTCCTACGACATACATCTCGTGGGAGAACACGAGAATGAAACTGGAGTAAGTAGTTATTTAAAGAAATACATCAATCCAGTCACTTTCTTATGTATTTCTATTGATGGCAATACACGTTTCGGCTTTTCACTCCTCTTCATTTGGCATAATACATATTCAGTCTTCTGCTGTACACTGCTAAATCATCGAAAGATATTTGTATGCTAGACCTGGACTATGGAAAAAGTTATTATTTCCATTTTACACAGAGCAGCACACTATCGGCCATGATGTTGACTGATATTTTTGTTTAAATCGAAAATTGTATCTCTGGTCAAAATTATATTTTACCTACGGCTTTTGGATGTACTATTTCTAGTTTAAGCCTCGGTAACACAAAAAAACTGAAATTAACTATCGTGGATGTGCTGATTGCTAGTTTGGTCATTTCATAAGAAAAGTACTGACTGGTTAATTGAACTATATTAATTATATAAATGATATAGTACGTCTTCATACAAAGAGTAAAATATTTAATATTAATTCTTCAATATGCTGTACTATTTTAATAATAATCAACGTAGTTTCATGAACCAGTCACTACTACACTGATTAAATAACCGTACCAGCATCCAGCACATTCGTGCAGAAGCTCAAACTAGGAATAGTACTTTCAGAACCTGTTAGTAAAATGTAGCTTGAACCGTGTGTATAATTTTCCGATGTAAACGAAAATGTCAGTTGGCAATACGCCCGATACTGTGCTGTTTTTGAGCAAAACACAAGGAAAAATGACTGCCACGATTAAAGAAAATGGTTCTGAGCACTATGGGACTTAACATCTGAGGTCATCAGTCCCCTAGAACTTAGAACTACTTAAACCTAACTACTCTAAGGACATCACACACATCCATGCCAGAAGCAGGATTAAAAAGGCGAAAATCGCAGCAACATCAACCAGTGTAGAAAGATGTACACCTAGCCGGAAATATATCGTAAATATACAGCAAGCCTAATATAGTAGCTAAATAAAATTGTTAATTTGCGTTGGCTATCTGCAGCATCCATATTGCTGTCGATGACTGAGTCACGCATTACACCAACTGAAGATGGGTGAAAACCCGGAAACGCGTATTGACATAAATAAAAATACACAAAAAATGACTGTTTCCTGTGTTTCTTCAAATAATATAATCCACAGCCACGGAGCTCAACAACCTATAACATGGATAAATTACAAGTAGGTTTTATACAGAAGGCTTTCGACAACGTTTCAGCTCGTGTCCCACTAGTGATTGGAAAAGAAAGGAAGTAAACGTCTCGGCAAACAGGTCGTGCATTAGAACGTTGAACATGCCGAGTTCCTGACGTCATAGCTTGAAAAAAGCACGTTGGGGAGTTTTTCCGAACTTTCAGAGCAATAGAGCCATGTCACGTTGTCCACTGAGATGCATGTCATCTCTCTTCAGTGCAGACTCGTGGGATGCCATATTGGTTTTCGATTGAAGCCCATGTGTATATATGCCGTTTCTAATCATCAGAAAATTTAGGATCTGTCGGAAATCCGTCGTTAAGCATGTGATTTGTTGTAATAAACTGAATAGAAACGTTATAGACCTATTGGTAGTTAAAGAATTATTGTAACTTACGTGTTATGAAAGTCTGCCGTTTCAAGGCGACGGCACGCTGAGGATCCGTAATAAATGCAATGTTCTTCGTACAATTTGTCATAATTAAATGTCAGATAATAGTGTATGTTCGATTAAACCTTTCAGCTACGATTAAAACTTTCAGGAGACGGTAGGTTGCCAAGTATGGTTATACAATAGCCACAGTTGGACTACAGAGAGTAGCGTCGTAGAATTCAAAGATGTCGGATGATGTGCTGATGGTTAGCGCCTCACTGCACTCAAAAAAAGTTTTTACTAGCCTACGCGTTTTCCGATAGGTTGTGATACTTTCTTATTACTTTAATAAAAGCGTATTCTTTCTGAGGAATGAGTTTGTTCGATTGGCTTGATCTGCAGGATAGCTTGCATTACTTGCAGTAATATATTTTGCACTTTCTCGTTAAGTTATGTATTTCACATGTTGTAACATTCTGCTGCTGAACAGTAACTTTGATGAATTAAGAATGATCTTAAGATTTTCTAAAAGTGAGTATTATGAAATAATTTTTATCTTATGCGGAGAGCTATAGTAAATTTTATTGCACTGCTTGTTTATAAACCGATGTCCTGATTGACTGCGGCGTGTGTCGCCGAGCGGTTCTAGGCGCTTAAGTCTGGAACCGCGCGACCGCTACGGTCGCAGGTTCGAATCCTGCCTCGGGCATGGATGTGTGTGATGTCCTTAGATTAGTTAGGTTTAAGTAGTTCTAAGTTCTAGAGGACGGATGACCTCAGATGTTAAGTCCCATAGTGCTCAGAGCCATTTTGAACCTTATTGACTGGACATGTTACTGTCGTTTCTACCTTACGTCTTTCGATATTGATGTTTATATTTACGTATACAACATGACTAGCAAATGGACAATGCAGGAAAACTGGGTTTTAATAGGGCTGACGTAAGACACTCACGTTCGTCCATTTCGTAAACAGTGTAATTTGCGAGCCAGAGACAGCTGACAACTGCTGGTGGAAGGCGCTGCGCTCCTGTATACAATTTTGGGGCACACATCCCGTATGCACATGCCGCATAGTTTCTGAGCTTTCAGCAGCACGTAGAACTCGCCACGCTTAGCGTTGACGTTCGACAGCAAGGTCCGTATGCGGATGGCTGAAAAAGATAATCGTGCCCTATGGTCGTACAATCCGCTACACAGTAACACATTTTGGGGACTGTACTGTAGATACAGACTTGAGTTGCGGCTCCAAAAATGCGAAGAACATGCGGTAACGACATATGTAGCGAACAGTTTGCAGGATTTCAAACTCATTCCTATCTTACTTGATTTATTTTATTTTATTCGCTGGGCTGTGCAGTCGACGTTTTCACCGAATAATATACAAAATATTTGATTTGTTACACATGTTTACTGTTACAACGCACAGCCAGCGATTAAAAAAGAGTGTAACTGTGAAAAGGTCACACTGTGTACGCTTGGACAGAGGAATCGTTAGGTGGATTATTATACAGTACGCACCTCTGTGTTAGATAATGATCAGTTTGGCTTTAGAAAAGGTAAAGGTGTCTGGGAGGCAATTCTGACATTGCCCTTGATTACGGAAGCAAGAGCAAAGAAAAATCAAGACACATTTATAGGATTTGTCAACTTGAAAAAAGCGTTCGACACTGCAAAATGGTGCAAGATGTTCGGAATTCTGAGAAAAGCTATCGGGAGAGACGGATAATATATAATATGTACAAGGGCCGAGAGGGAAGAGTGGACGACCAAAAACGAAATGCCAGGATTAAAAGGGGTGTAAGACGGGAATGTAGTCTTTCAAAAAAAAATTGTTCAAGTGGCTCTAAGCACTATGGGACTTAACATCTGAGGTCATAAGTCCCCTAGATTTAGAACTACTTAAACCTAACTAACCTAAGGACATCACACACATCCATGCCCGAGGCAGAATTCGAACCTGCGACAGTAGCGGTCGCGCGGTTCCAGACTTAAGCGTCTAGAACCGCTCGGCCACACCGGCCGGCTTGAACAATCTAATGAATACAGAATATAGACTGAGAGTAAATCGAAGAAAGACGAAAGTAATGAGAAATAACAGAACTGAGAACAGCGAGAAACTTGACATCAGGACAGATGGTCACGAAGTAGATAATGTTAAGGAATTCTGCTACCTACGCAGTAAAATAACCCATGACGGACGAAGCAAGGAGGACATCAAAAATAGACCAGCACTGGCCAAAAGGGAATTCCTGGTTACGTGAAGTCTACTAGTATCGAACAAAGGCCTTAATTTGCGGAAGAAATTTGTGTGAACGTACGTTTGAAGCACAGCACTGCGTGGTACTGAAACATGGACTGTGGGAAAACCGGAACAGAAGAAATCGAAGCATTGGAGATGTGGTGTTGCAGACGAATGTTGAATCTTGGGTGGAGCGATAAGGTAAGGAATGAACAGGTTCTGCACAGAATCGGAGAGGAAAAGAGTATGTGGAAAACACTGACAATAAGAAGGGACAGGATGATAGGTCATCTATTAAGACATGAGGGAATGACTTCCATGGTAGTAGAGGGAGCTGCAGAGGGTAAAAACTGTAGAGGAAGACAGAGATTGGAATCCAGCAAATAATGGAGGACGTAGGTTGCAAGTGCTACTACTCTAAGACAAAGAGGCAGTCAGAGGAGAGGTCTTCGTGGCTAGTCAGAAGACTGACTTTCTGTAAGCTGTCATTCTAATATGCCCCTAAAACAGCATACGTCCACAATCTGTATTTGGGATTACAAGTTATGGTCACTACTGAAAAGGATTCCACTTCTAAATCGACGTCCTTGCTTCGATTGATCAGGGCGCTGGTCGGAAAACACGTCGAGTGTGCCTCTAATCTTACGCATATAAAATATCTAGATCAAAAATTTATCTCCATGTCATTTCTTGGAGTACCCAGTTTGCAAGACATTGGCCATCATTACACGTGATTATACATATAATCATAAAACAAAGTGTTTTCTTTTATTCACATAGGACAAGAACCTCAAATAGAAGTGTAACGATAGTTTGAGACGAACTTTGGCATGACGCAAAGGAAAACGGGTTGAGAAACACGGGATCAAACTGCGGTCGGGATCTAATCTTTCTGACAATTCACTGAGCGCCGTGTGTAAATGCAGTGTCCTGAAGGTGTAGATTTCTTTAGTTGAAGAATACCGTTGTGCCGATGATATTCTGTGCACCGTTTTCATCCCCGTGCTTCTTGTATACAAGATTTGTCTCAGCGCAAGAAATTTGATCCATTCTCGTTATTCCTAACAGCAAAGTTGCTAGCCCCTGTTAAGTCCTGAGCGCGCAAAGCTTGGTGGTAACTGTACGCCTGAAAGTATAAATTCTTTTAGATGAGCTTACAATCAGCAATATTCCCCAAACACCTAATCTCTTTCTGTCGAATGAGCCCATAAGAAGGCAAACATCCACTTTATAATCTCAGAGTTGAAGGTAGGATGCTGTAAAAACTCCTGCAATGTATGTTCTCCTTCGGTCCCACTGTGAATGAATCGTCTAAGTACCTCCATAGCACACACAGTTAAAGAACTGAAGCATGCAACGATTTCTCCTCAACATCCTCCGCACGTCAATTGACTGTCAGAGGTGAGAGATGGTAATACATGGCAGTATTTTAAGGTGAGCCATTTCTGCTGCACGAATGGAGTCTAATCCATCTCCATTCCACGCACGTCTTCCCCAACATCTATGGAGTGACAGTGGTTATGTACTCGACAATTCACACCCCTGAAATCTAATCGACTTCTTACTGTAGCGGCCTTTGTAGGCGTAAATGTTGTCACTAGTTCATCTCTACAGCGGTCTGGTATATCTTGCCCCATCACCGTCCTAGCATTTATACACTGGTCATGTTCAGGTAATTCGGTACTACTATTTTATTAATCAACATATACGGCCACACCACTATATGACGAAGAGCCTAGGACAGTTATTGCGGTAGCATTTTAGTTTAAACAACAATATTCGAGGCACACCTTATAGATTAATTTTATTACCCCAACAACAGATATTGCATCGTTTTTATAATACGAGGGGTGTCCAGGAAGTAAGTTCCGATCGGTCGCGAAATGGAAACCACTGGAAAATCCAATGTAGCTTTGCACAGACGTGTTGGGCAGTGTCTCTAGTATGACCTTAGGTAGCATCACGTCGCTCTTCTTATTTCTGAGCTCGTAGTGAGCGCGTAAACCTGTCTAGAAAATAGTATCTCCCGCCAAGTGCGAGGGCCTGCTGAGAAATTTCGCCTGAAGCTATGCAGCCAACACTACATAACTCTCCTACGATTTCTTCTTCAACACAATTCTCAGCACGGGCAATGAAGATGCTCCTGCATCGTTTTCAATTGGAAACGTTTGATTACCCACAATACAGCCCGCAATTATCTCCCTCTGAGTTTCATCTATGCTGACATGAACCGCTGGCTATGAAGAAAACATTTTGGCACAGACAACGAGCTGTAGGCCAGTGTACAGAATTGGCGGAAACCACTGGCGACTGTCTTCTATGATGAGGGTATTGGAAAGTTAGTACAACGCTAAGGCCGGCCGCGGTGGTCTCGTGGTTCTAGGCGCGCAGTCCGGAACCGCGCGACTGCTACGGTCGCAGGTTCGAATCCTGCCTCGGGCGTGGATGTGTGTGATGTCCTTAGGTTAGTTAGGTTTAAGTAGTTCTAAGTTCTAGGGGACTGATGACCACAGCTGTTAAGTCCCATAGTGCTCAGAGCCATTTGAACCATTTACAACGCTACGACAAATGTCTACGTCAGAGCGGTGACTACGTTTCAGAAGTAGCTGGATGGTATAGCTAACTGTTACAAATAAAACATTTTTGGTTTTCACTGTGGTTTCCATTTCGCGATCAATCGAAACTTACTTTCTGGACAGCCCTCGTACATCTACCCATTTCTTAGCTGTCGAAATGGAGGAGGTGACACGTAACTAATCACCTTGTATGTCCGTTGGCGATAAATATAACAGCACAAGACACGACCGTATAAACAATACAGTCCTCAGGTCAAATATATCTGAGTTACAAAACGTTTTTAACAACGTGTGCCTCTCCGTTTCTAGACCAAGATGTTTCTTCGTTTCTCTAATGCAGAGCGAGACTCACAGACGGTGGAAATTATATCTTGTACATCAGCTACAAGCACAAAATAACTTGTCAAGTGTTCTCGCCTGCTATGTGCAGGAAGCACCTGCAGAAGCCAGGCAGAAAGAGCGCCGAGACAGCAAAATCGGCAGTGAGCCCCGCCACATTATTTCCTGAGTCACTAGTCGTTGTCTCGACTTATAGCTCCAACGTTACGTGCAGGAGTCTCTAAGCAACAGCAGATTCGGCGTCGTGTGGTTGTGATGTTTCCGTACTCTACGATGAAAAGAGATTTTCACTCATAGCGCTCAAGCACAAGCCGAGGAAAATGACGACTCTGGTGTTTCATGTGTAACGTCAGTTGGTGCGTGGAGTGTCTAAATCACTCTGAGGCTTCCACTGAACCATCCATTGTTTAGTATTTCTCTTGTAAACAATAAATATACAAAAGTAAATAATTAACGCAATGGTGCAAATCAATATGCAATCCTTGGAATGTTTTTCTCAATTATGATTCAACCACCTGTATATTTATACGTGCTTAGCCGAGCATGTATTGAGTACGTACACATTACAAACCCACGTAAAATACGTTATTAAATTAATTATATTTACCGTTCATCAGTGGATATCACACATAAACGTTTTAAAGATTTCCTGCTAAAGAAAACGAATAGCACGTTATTCAGGTCATCGTTACAAAATCCGTACCATCAATAATAGTATGGCATATATACAAATATATTATTATAGCCTTATTTTCATCATGAATGAAAAAATTCAAAAATATTGTGAAGATTAGAGACCTCATGAGAATTGCAGGTTACAGAATTCCTCAGAAGATCCTGAACTACAAGCCCAATGGGAAAAGAGATGTTGGAAGACCTCGAAAAAGTGAGAATGATTTTGTTTGTGAGTTCGAAACAAGCCGCCCAATCCTTGAACGGAAGATGATGATGATCTACATCTACACTTATACTCCACAAGCCACCGTACCGTGCTTGAGGAGACTACCCTGTACCCCTACTAGTCATTTTCGTTTCTGTTCCATTCACAAATAGAGCAAGGGAAAAACAACTGCCTATTTGGCTCCATATGAGTCCTAATTTCTCGAATCTTAACTTCGTGGTCCCTACGCTTAATGTATGTTGGCGGTATTAGAATTGTTCGGCACTCAGCTTCAGATTCTCTAAATTTTATCAATAGTATTTCTCGAAAATAACCGTCGCCTTGCCTCTTGGAATTCCCTTTGAGGTTCCAAAGCACCTCTGTAACACTTATGTGTTGTTTATGTGTTGTTAGAACCTACGGGTAGCAAATCCAGCAGAATTGCTTCTTTGTCTTCCTCAACCTGACTTGGTATGGATCTCAAAGACCCGAGCAGTACTCAAGAATAGGTCACACCAGCGTCCTATATGAGGTCTCCTTTACAGGTCAACCACTCTTTCCTACAATTCTCCCAATAAACGGAAGTCAACCATTCGCTTTCTCTATCACGATTATCACGTGCTCGTTCCATTTCGTATCGCTTTGCAACGTTACGCCCAGATGTTTAAACGACCTAACTGTGTCAAACACAACACTAGTAATACTGTAACCGAACGTAACATGTTTGTTCTCCCTACTCATCGGCATTAACTCACATTTTTCCACATTTAGATGTAGCTGCCATTCATCACACCAATTAGAAATTTTGTCTAACTCGTCTTGTATCTCCCAACAGTCAATCGACTTCGACGCCTTACCGTACACCATTGCATCATCAGCTGCCCACCCTGTTTGCCAAAGCGTTTATATATAGAGAGAAGAACAGCGGTGTTATCACACTTCTCTGGGGCTCCCCTGACGATAACCTTATCTCTCATGACTATTCCCTATCGAGGACAACACACTGGGTTGGATTAGTTAACAAGTCTTCGACCACTTACTTACCTGTGACCTTATCCCATATGCTCGTACCTTCATTAACAGGCTGCAAATGGGCACCGTGTCAAATGCTTTCTGGAAGTCTAGAATTATGGAATCTGCCTGTTACCTTTCATCCATAGTTGCCAGTATATCATGTGAGAAAAGGGCGAGCTGAGTTTCATGATGATTATTATAGCCTTTCTGCTACGGCTTTGCGGACATATGCATTACACATATATATTGAACATACCTTGTCCTCTCCCTCCCAGTATACACCTCTTCCTCTCTCTGTTTGTCTACCTGTCTCTCCCCTCCTCCCCACACTCTCTGTCACTTCATTTCCTCAATCCCTTCTCTTTTTTACATTTCTTCCATTCCCTCTCCCTGACCATGTCTTCTTCCTCACCATACTCTTTCCATCCCCATCCCCCTCTACCTTTTCCACTTGCTCACCACCCCTCTACACCTTTCACCTGTGTTATGCATCTCCTGTTGCTCCCCACCCTCTGTCCATTTCCCCCTCTCCCTCAGTCTGTCCATCACCTCCTCTATCTATCTCAACCAGTCCCTACCCCTATTCATCGGCACATGTAGTCTTTGTAATACAGTTCAATAAAGCACGCCGATATTACTCTCACAAAATGTCTCACTTGCAGGGTAGCCTAACCTTGGAGCCCAGAAAACTATTTCTTGCCCCCAATTTATATGCTGTCCTGTAGAGAAGGTTGACTGGGTAGGATGTGCAGGGCGGCCTATTCGCCAGAGGATGGAAAAAAACGATTTTTTCCCATAATGCCACTCCTGTTGGAAATAGGAGTATATAAACCATACAGTGCTGATACTCATGAAGCCTGATGTTTCTGTGACACATCTGGTTGGAACTATTCAGAGGATTTGGGAGAAGATCCCAGACATACACACACACACACTACATGTAACAGATGTGTAATCTATCCCATGCAGTCTTATTTTGATGGTTCTGTTCTTACATTAATGTCACTAGCTGTTGCTGAACTTTCTTGTTAATGTCTAAACATCTTCAGTGTTGTGGATAACCCTAATAACTTTTTACTAGTGAAAGATGACACATAACCTTCTTGTCACATTTCTCTCTGCCACTACATGACACATGTGCATGCCACATACACATTCCATGGTATAATAACATTGAAGGCCATCTTATGACAACCTAGTTATTAATATGTGCAATAGTGGCTAAAAAAGTAAACTAATAATTTTTCAGGTATCATATAATCAGTCACAGCCCTTGACACACTGTCCACATAAACGAAGTATTTTTTTATTAATTTCTTGTCAACAAATATTATCTTACCACAGACTGATCTTTACTTTTTTTCTGTGATTGCTGTTTGGGATCTAAAATCTCGAAGTGGGCTACCCAAACCTAAGCAAAAATAAAAAAAAAATCCTGCATATTGTCTAAAATATCAGTATGTTGTAATTCCTTCACGTTTTGAGGGAGAATGCTGCACAGTTGCAGAAAGTCTTCTTCTGAACATGATAATTGACAGATACATTCACAAAGTGTGTTTGTAGTAAATATATCCCCATGTTTTGGCTGCTCCCTATATAGTAACTACACATAATTAATATTTCAAATTATTTTGTAATTTTTCCCACTCTCTAAATAAAGCAGAGTTTGTCTCAGCGACAGATGTTTTGCTTTCACAGATACTTAGCCCTGATTAAAATTTCACCTATTTTCACAGAGCGTGAAGAACCTGTGTAAATTCGCGAGAACTGGGATGAACTTCGTAACTAACACAACCTACCATTCTAAAATACAAGCGTCTTGCCTCAGTTTCTAGGCGAAGAAATTAATTCAAATGAATATTGTCACATGTTAACGACGTAAAACCCCTGTTATCACAAAAATGTTGCCATTAGTAACGTAATTTCATTTAGACAACTCCCTGAATCCACTCTCCGACGTGAATCTTCTCATGCGCTTCTCAACCCCAGAGTAATCACGGTTTATTGAGATAAGCGAGGTCCTCGGCAATGGCCTTGTTTATGGAGCTGCCAACTGCGGGGATCGACTTCATTGGTTCCGCAACCGTTCACTCCACAACGACGCAGTAAGATTGGATCGCATCTCGTCCGTTAAAGAAGAACGCAGTTAATCTCATTGCCTTATTTGTGAACTGTGATATCCGTGATGCGGTGTAATGAAAAGAGAAATCAAATATCTGTGACTGCGGAAGAGAGAAGTCTCTGAAGGGTGAACAAAGCAAAACCGGACGGTGCTCCAGTGCTCCTACGGGTAGCAATAATGCGTCGTAAATCGAAAGCCTGGGGCTCACACTTTGCGCAGTGCATGGAGTTGTATCGTTAATGTGTTTGTGTCCGATGTATAAACACGGAATAATAATACAATACATATATACTATAGGTTCAGTTATATACATCGTGTATTTCCAATGAGGTCTCAAATTCCAACAGTGATATAATAGTTACACAGCCAGGTTTCTCGTTCAAAATTCCAAGAAAACTATTCCTGTATGAACTAAATACATTTCATCCTCTCAATTTATTTGTGGTCAGTGTCGGTCCTTCGTGAAATATAACGTATGGATGGAGGAGACTATAGCATCTATCACTACAAAAGCATCCTTATTTATAACATCGCCTACTGAATTTTAATCGGAAACAGTGTAATTCAACAATTAGTTGACGGAGATTACATAGTAGGACCTCTTCCTTGAGATGACTGATTCAAAACTATGTTTGTAACTGTTTGCTGTGTGTTATTATTGTACATAATGTCCGATGGTTATGCCTAAAACTTGAGAGACGTTATTTATGTATTTAATGTATGGCTAGCATCATGTCATACGAGGAAACATTTTCTCTTTAAAAACACTAACACAGGTATTTACCACATAGAAAGAAAGTCATGTTGATTACATTTACAATATTTACAAAGAACAAAAGATCACAGGCTTATGTTCAACTGCGGAATACACACAGCTTATGCCCTGGTTACTAACAGGAACTCGTCCGGATCGTCAGGGAAGGCTCGATTGGGGCACGTGTGTGTGATATGCTGAATAGTTTGTCGTTCTGCACCCCAGCCATAGCTGGGTCATGTTGTCAATCGCCATGTGTACGAGGGTCATTCAATAAGTAATGCCCCACATTTTTAAAAAAGCCATTAACACACATGACGAAAGTCCTTGTTGGTGCTTCACATTTGATGTTTGTTCTGTGCGACGATGAAGTTTCGAATCGTTCTGTCAGATGGAAGGGCCGTAGTACAGCGTCAAAATGGCATCTGTATACGACTCACGTTACAAGCAGCATGCTGTTAATGAATCCTTGTGGGTTCATAAAAAGAAAGCGTGGTGAACGTCCGTAAACGTTTGTGTGCAGTGTATGGCGATGCTGCAGACGATAGGGGTACAGTTGGACGATGTGTAAAGAAAGTTACAGCCTCAGGAAATGCAGAAACAGAGCTCCATGATCAGCCACGCTCGGGTCGTCTTGTCTGAGCCACTGCTCCAGATATGCTGAATCGTGCGGATGCCATCATTCGCGCCGACCGGCGCATGACAGCTCGACAAGTGGCTCTACAGTTTTCGGCCAGCATTGGAAGTGCGTGTGCAATGATCGAGACTCTCGTATATTCAAATACATGCTCACGACGGGTTCCACGAATGCGCACAGCGGACCACAAGATTCAAAGATATGTCATTTCGTCTGAATTGTTCGAGCGTTTTGAGACCGACGGAGAGGCCTTTCTGTCACGGATCGTTACGAGGGGCGAAAGCTGGGTGCACCACTTTGCGCCGGAAACAAAAAGGCAGTCCATGAAGTCACATCTTCTCATTCACCGCAAAAGAAGAAATTCAAGACAACCGCCTCTGCTGGAAAAGTCATGGTGACAGTCTTCTGGTATTGTGATGATGTCATTCTCATGGATGTGATGCCGAGAGGTTCAACCAACAATTCGGAGGCATCTGAATAAACTGAAGAACCGCTTCCGACGTGTTCGATCGGACAAGAATCCAGGAAAAATCTTGCTCCAGCACGGTAATGCACGCCCACAAACAAGTCTGGGAAACCAGGAACACATCGCCAAATTTGGCTGGACATCATTGCCTGATCCACTGCATACCTGGCACCATCAGACTTCCATCTCTTTGGGCCGCTTAAAGATTCTCTACAGGGAACACACTTTGAAAACGACGAGAGTGTCAGTCATGCACTGAAAACTGGCTACGCCTACAGGACAAGAGCTTTTACCAGTAGGGAATATATATTCTTCCACAATGTTGGCGCACGGTCATATAACATGATGGAAACTACGTAGCATGATAAGGCACGGACAAGTCATGTTGATGTACACTCCTGGAAATTTAAATAAGAACACCGTGAATTCATTGTCCCAGGAAGGGGAAACTTTATTGACACATTCCTGGGGTCAGATACATCACATGATCACACTGACAGAACCACAGGCACATAGACACAGGCAACAGAGCATGCACAATGTTGGCACTAGTACAGTGTATATCCACCTTTCGCAGCAATGCAGGCTGCTATTCTCCCATGGAGACGATCGTAGAGATGCTGAATGTAGTCCTGTGGAACGGCTTGCCATGCCATTTCCACCTGGCGCCTCAGTTGGACCAGCGTTCGTGCTGGACGTGCAGACCGCGTGAGACGACGCTTCATCCAGTCCCAAACATGCTCAATGGGGGACAGATCCGGAGATCTTGCTGGCCAGGGTAGTTGACTTACACCTTCTAGAGCACGTTGGGTGGCACGGGATACATGCGGACGTGCATTGTCCTGTTGGAACAGCAAGTTCCCTTGCCGGTCTAGGAATGGTAGAACGATGGGTTCGATGACGGTTTGGATGTACCGTGCACTATTCAGTGTCCCCTCGACGATCACCAGTGGTGTACGACCAGTGTAGGAGATCGCTCCCCACACCATGATGCCGGGTGTTGGCCCTGTGTGCCTCGGTCGTATGCAGTCCTGATTGTGGCGCTCACCTGCACGGCGCCAAGGCAGAAGCGACTCTCATCGCTGAAGACGACACGTCTCCATTCGTCCCTCCATTCACACCTATCGCGACACCACTGGAGGCGGGCTGCACGATGTTGGGGCGTGAGCGGAAGACGGCCTAACGGTGCGGTCTGGTCCCAGGTCGACGGGCACGTGCACCTTCCGCCGACCACTGGCGACAACATCGATGTACTGTGGAGACCTCACGCCCCACGTCTTGAGCAATTCAGCGGTACGTCCACCCGGCCTCCCGCATGCCCACTATACGCCCTCGCTCAAAGTCCGTCAACTGCACATACGGTTCACGTCCACGCTGTCGCGGCATGCTACCAGTGTTAAAGACTGCGATGGAGCTCCGTATGCCACGGCAAACTGGCTGACACTGACGGCGGCGGT
The DNA here is from genome assembly GCF_023864275.1 of Schistocerca cancellata. NCBI lineage: Eukaryota > Metazoa > Arthropoda > Insecta > Orthoptera > Acrididae > Schistocerca > Schistocerca cancellata. Next base: position 247,987,496 of record NC_064632.1, read on the forward strand.
GCACAAATGCTGCGCAGCTAGCGCCATTCGACGGCCAACACCGCGGTTCCTGGTGTGTCCGCTGTGCCGTGCGTGTGATCATTGCTTGTACAGCCCTCTCGCAGTGCCTGGAGCAAGTATGGTGGGTCTGACACACCGGTGTCAATGTGTTCTTTTTTCCATTTCCAGGAGTGTATATTGTCACCATTTTCTGACTCTTAACAATAAATATGTTCTGAGAAAAAAATGTGGAGCATTACTTATTGGATGACCTTCGTACACTGAGTCAACACATCTTCCGCTATTTGTCCTTATTCTGCTGATTGCGGATCAGATCCTGTGATGAACTTCTAAACTTGGTGACACGGTCGAGATGCAGGGCATCTTCAGCTGTTCGACCATATTTCTGTTCATCGGTCTGCTATTACTATTCCGTTGTCGACCAGAGATGTCACACTACGTAGAGGTGGATGACGGGAGCAAAATCAGTTTTTACTGAGTACAGGAATGTCCTCATGTGTGGGCAGCAAAGTGTCTCCAGCTAGTTTTGCGAACTCTCGCTTGAGAACAGCTTTACGGCACAAAATGGGGGAGCTGTATGACTGAGAACAGGCAGCCATACGTGTTAAGAATACCGGATTGTTTAACATTTAACATGTCAGCATCACATTTTAAATTCTCGAATGCATTCTTGTCCATATAAATCATCGCTGAAGAAAGTCGTCAGGAAATCAGTGCTGGTGGCCACGGAAACATCTACCTCCTACTTTTGAGACCAGCAAATTTAAACGACCATATTGTTGAGAGCTGACTGAGAAACGACCATCACTTTGCTCTTTAAATGCTATTGCTAACACTTTCTAGATACCAATGTACTAAAATAAGCCCTACCACCCAGGGGTGGAATATAGCTCCCTGATCCTGTTGCTATAAGCCAGTGTTTTTCAACCTTTTTGAACACACGACCCCTTGCGGAGTAAAAATATTCTGGCGACACCCAGAACCATAATAGAAGTATTTCAGCGATTTCGAAGGCCACGTACTTAATTTTTTTCTATTGATACTATACTGATCAAGAAAGCAATATGAAAAGAGGTTGCAATGCTCTGTGGGCAGAGATATAATATTCTTTGTCGCGGTAGAGTCATGGGGGTGAGAAGGGGTCAGCCGGGGCATAGTCGAGCGTTTCCGGTCACTGAAATCAGTTGTCCGAGTACGCCAGCAAGTACGGACGTGATTATTGTCTTAGCACTTCGCTCTGAGCGAGCATAAAAGACTTTCTCAGAAGATCTGTGCAGCCCGCCATGAAACATACGTTACCACCCATACTGCAACTGCTTTCTCCTGCGACCACAACCCCCTGAACAAGGCTTTGCGACCCCCCAGGGGGTGGCGACCCACAGGTTGAAAAACACAGCTCTAAGCTATAATCATTTGGTGTGATGCATTGAGTTACACATGTATAGTCAAGGGCGTAATCATAAACAACTTTTTAGTTAAAAAATCCCTATCTGACATACCTGAGACCATACACGTTTGACACTTTTTTTCCTGAAATTTCCAAGAATGGCACATTGTGAAATTTCGCGTATGAATTTTCTGTAATAACTGACTTTGCCTGTAAATTATTGCAGTTTTTTTCAGACTGTTAGGACAGGTAGCTTGTCAGTTGTCTCAACAGATCAACAAATTACGATTGTCATGGAGCTAGTTAACACAGCGAATAGGAAAGGGCGTGTTAAAAACAACGCCCAGTTTCAATTATTATAAATTGAAGTTATTTATTAGAAAGAAGAAAACAAAACTCATCATTCTCTTCAGGACACGTTGAGATTTAAACGGGAAACACAATATCGGGCATAGCACCATCCCCACCCCGACTAGCCATATCCGCGGTAGCGAGGTCCATAAGATTAAAAAAATGGCTCTGAGCACTATGGGACTTAACTTCTAAGGTCATCAGTCCCCTAGAACTTAGAACTACTTAAACCTAACTAACCTAAGGACATCACACATCCATGCCCGAGGCAGGATTCGAACCTGCGACCGTAGCGGTCGAACGGTTCCAGACTGTAGCGCCTTTAACCGCTTGGCCACCCCGGCCGGCTCCATAAGATTACATCTGTATCTACATCTATATGAATACTCTGCAGTTCACCATTAAGTGCCTGGTGGAGGGTTCATCGAACCACCTTCAAACTGTTTCTCAACCGTTCCACTCTCTAACGACGTACGGCAGAAGTGAACACTTAAATCTTTTAGTGCGAGCTACGATTTCTCTTATTTTATTATGATCATTCCTCCCTATTTAGGTGAGCGCCAACAGAATGTTTTCACATAGTAGGGAAGAAAGTTGAAAATATCCTGCCGCAATGAAAAACACCTTCGTTTTAATGGATGCCGCCCCAATTCACGTATCATATCCGTGGCGCTCTCTCCCGTATTTCACGATAGTACAAAACGAGCTTCCCTTCTGTGAACTCTTTCGATGTCCTTCGTCGATCCTATCCGGCGCGGATCCCACACCGCACAGCAATATTCCAGAAGACGACGTACAAGCATAGTGTAGGCAGTCTGTTTAGTAGACCTGCTGCATTTTCTCAGTGTTCCGCCAGTAACCCATAGTGTCTGGTTTGCTTTGCTCACAACGTAATCTATGTGATCGTTCCATTTAAGATATCTGTAACTGTAATCCCTAAGTAATTTGTTGAATGTACAGTCTTTATATTTCTGAGATTTATCGTGTACCCGGAATTTAGCGAATTCCTTTTTGTACTCATGTGGATGACTGCATATTTTTCATTCTTTAGAGTCAATTGCCATTTTTCGTACCATACAGGTATCTGGTCTAAATAGTTTTGCAATTTGTTCTGACCATCTGATGACTTTATAAGATGCTAAATAAGAACAGCATCTGCACACAATGTAGGAGTGCCATTCTAATTGTCTCCGAAATTATTTATGTACATCACGAACAGCAGAGGATCGATAACACTTCCTCTGGGAACGTCAGATATTACTTGAGTTGTACTCGATGACTTTCTGTTCGGTTACTACGAACCGTCACCATTCTGACAGAAAATCACGAATCTAGTCGCACAACTGTGATATCCATCACCCGTTCACACATTTCCCAATCAGCTTCGTGGAGGACATGCCGACTTTCTTTTTTGCGTTCCAACAGATTAAGGGGTTTATTCAGGTAAACTCGTAACTTAGAGTGTGCTCGTAGAAAAAAAAATCACAAAGCGTCAGGTCAGAAGACCGTGTCTGGTAGATTTGGTCTCTGCGTAACGAGATTAGCTTGCCTGGGAACTTTTGACGAAACAGGTCTCCTTAAGTGCCGTCTTGTTGGAACCATAAATTCTCAGTGTTCATTTGATGCAAACGTAGCCAAGCGAAAGCAGTGTGCATCGCGAGATAAGGAACTCCAATATCCGTGACAGCGCTTCCCTGTTCTTCAAAAAAGTAAGGACCTATTAAACGCATACCAAACCATAACCTAACTCGCTGAGGATGCACGCCTTTTTCGTGAATTACTCATGGGTTCTCTGATCCCTATATTCGGCAGTTACGCTTGTCCACAAAGCTGTTTAAATGGAAGTGAACATCATCTGAGAAAATGATCTGCTTTGTGAAACCACGGCTCGGCTCCCTCGTTCCTTTTACCGGATCTATTGCACAAATTGATGTCGTTGTCCATGATCCGCTGGTTTGAGTTCCTATGTTAACTGAACTCTGTACTGGTGTAAGTGCAGATGTTTTGTTAAGATTCTGTGCATTGTTACTGGACTCAGCGCAATTTTTAGCATGACGGCGATATGACTTTCCCGGACTCACATTAACAGAATAACCACGGCAACAACATTTGCCACACTCCAGCCACTTGCAAGGCGTCCAGGGCTTTTGATGTCTACTGTTTAACTTGTTTCTTCAAATTTCTCGACCAAAATACGAATAGTGGATTCATCTGCTGCATTGGTATGTTCAAGAATAATAGTTTCCAAAACTTTCACCATCATGTAGTGAGATTTCACAAGCAACACTCGCTGTTCCGTACTGTATTTTCCCACGCCGAAGCTCTGCACTGACCTGAGAGACAAAAGCACAGTGTCAAAACATAACCTCAATGATCACTTATCAGGAAACATGAAAAACAATGTTACCAACAACAATAAATAAAAATAACGGGCTTTCCAAATTCGGCGATCTTTTTCAGACACCCTTTAGAGTTCATTAATTGCTCTAAACAATGTTCACAGGAGCAATTTCAGTTCCGAATATTAAGTAATTCTACTGATAGAAACTAAAAGGTGAAGTAATAATCATCATTTTCTTATAGGTTTCGTCTAGAGGGAAACGGGTGAAGGCGTCTTCTAAATCAATTTTCAACTTCTTCTGGGAGCTGGGCAGTTTTTACCACGGACTGAGCGTTTACTGTGTATCTGAATTCACCACTGACTTAATGATCGTAGAGTTTGTGTATAAAGACTACATGTGTGGCTCATTGTTTCAACGAAATGGGAGTGATGACACATTGTTCTTGGATTCACTCGGTTCTCTCTACGTATTGATGAACTACAACATTATAACCACTACCCAACCGTGAGATTAATTGCCACCTGGGAGTGTTGTGACCAGGTGGCTTGGTAAGTACATAGTCAGAGCAGAGACGTATGGGAAATCAGTCTAGTAATGGGGCAGTCTATAAATGGGGGAAATCCACTGACACAAGCGACTGTCATGAACACCTATGGCAAGTTGTTGCAGGACAATAAAACTATGAATACACAGTAAAGTGTCACACGTCCGTGCCTTATTACAGAACATGGAGGTCGGAGACTTGACCAGGATAAGCTGCGATCCGAAGCAGATGTGATGACACATTATACTAGTGATGCAGGCACAAGTGTTTTGGCCCACACTGTTGTTCATGGGGCACTGCAGCAGATGACCCCCATATTTTCCCACATTGACACAAAGACGATGTCAATTATGGTTATAGTGGGCAGAGATTCATCTAGATAGGGCTGTAGATAAATGGAGATACCCTGTTTGGTGATATTAGGCATGGCATCCTAGACATCAGGCGCCGATGGCAACACGCGCAGCTTACTTGTCATGTGGGCTGCAGCGAACTCAGTCCCTAAAGTGCAGACGACAAGGAACTAGACAACCCAAGGACTCTACAGCCAGATGAGCAGAGGGCAGACCACCAGGCAAGGTACATAGCGATCGTAAAGGTCGTTAACATATCGCATCTCCTCATTCATCCATCACGTTACACCCTAAAATAGGCCCACAAGTTTTCATCAGTGAGGCAGCTATCTACGAAGGCACACCTGCTCCAGACAACAGTTCCATCGCAGCTTGCAACCTAAAGATCTCCAGAACACCACGGCAAGGACGCGGCCATCGACTTCAGGACAGCACGCCGTCTTCTCAGCTGGCACGCTAAGCGATCATCCTCAGGGGCGCCGTCTCAAAGCCAGCTGCTTACCGCGACCCTCCACATCGCTCCACCAGGGTCTGCAACCAGCTGACTACAGTATGACTGTCTCTTCCATTGGACGCAGTGCCGCCATCTTTGTCTCTTTTTACCCTTCCTTGGAGATCTCCTGCTGCTTCTTCCCAAAATGCGCACCTGACCCATTCTCTTCTTAATTCATGTATATACTTTGCGGGCTAACATCCCATAGATATTCAGGGTCACATGCGGTTCCTCTTCGTCGAAATGTCTTGGCTCAAACTCGTCTAGGGGTTGAACCTCACGTGTCGCATTACCGGCCCTAAATTAGACACATTCACCCTTTAGTTAAATTTTCTGGCTGTTGGCAAGTTTGCGAATTACGTGACATATAATAACAGTAATAATAACATCCTGAACTAAATTAACAACCCTTAAATGATGTAGGCCACACAGTTGCGATTTGGTTAGAATAATGTTTATTCAGAAGGCAAACTAATAGCGAAAGTTCTACATCTACATCTACATCCATACTCGCAAGCCACCTGACGGTGTGTGGCGGGAAGGAGCGCCGGTCCCCGGCACGAATCCGCCCGGCGGATTTGTGTCGAGGTCCGGTGAGACGGCCAGTCTGTGTATGGTTTTTCGGCGGTTTTCTATCTGCATCGGCAAATGCTGACTGGTTCCCCTTATTCCGCCTCAGCTACAATATGTCGGCGATCGCTGCGCGAACAAGTTCTCCACGTACGCGTACACCACCATTACTCTATCACGCAAACATAGGGGTTACACTCGTCTGGTGTGAGACGTTCCATGGGGGGTCCACCGGGCGCCGAACCGCACAGTAACCTTGGGTTCGGTGTGGGGCGGCGGAGGGGTGAAGTGGACTACGGTAGTCGTCGTGGGGTTGCGGACCACTGCGGCTGCTGCGGGGACGGAGCCTCTCCGTCGTTTCTAGGTCCCCAGTTAACATAACATATCTGAACATAACATAACATAATAGCGAAAGTGGTCGTATTTAGAGTTACTGTTACACTCAAGCGCATATCCATTTGACACAGTCCGATCATTCATAATCTCATCGCGAAATTCAAGTTATCTGTTCGAAAAGTTAGCGTTCACACCAGGCGCGCTGCTGCTCACCGCTCAGAGACTAAGTCCCGCGATACCACACAACGTGAAATTTTCTAAGTCGTTTCACTTGCTGTCTGTCTAAAGACTGACTGTTCGCTTTCGCGTCTCAATCTGAACTGTACCCATTGGTGTTTCCAGCCGAACTGTCCGCTTTCGCGTCTGCACCAGCACTGTCCCTCTGCCCGTCCCCAGCGCGTTTCCCGCGCTCCGAATATCCTCGCTCAGCTGACCGGGGCAGTTCCCTTTCCTGATTATTCTTCATCAGTTCACATTTTAACATAATTAAATAATCAGAGCTTGACCTCTTTCACATTCCAAAGAAAGTAACAATTATATCCATTACACAATGAACGTTAAATTCTTTTAGATAAAACCAACACAATTTCCTTCTTAGCTTTGAATGCCACGCCCAGTAGCCTCCCACCAATGTGCTTTGTGCTAAATAACTAAAGAACAAAAGTAAGTATTATGCACTAAACCTTACAACAAATATTCTATTACCTAATGATTCAATAAGGTGTCATGCTGCCATCGTTCAGTGTGTTTTGTGTGGAGGAAATGATGATCTGACACTTAACTGAAAATACTGATAATTTAAATGTACTATATCTTTTAAACAAAGCAAGTTACAGAGTTCAAATGGTTCAAATGGCTCTGAGCACTATGGGACTCAACTGCTGCGGTCATAAGTCCCCTAGAACTTAGAACTACTTAAACCTAACTAACCTAAGGACAGCACACAACACCCAGCCATCACGAGGCAGAGAAAATCCCTGACCCCGCCGGGAATCGAACCCGGGAACCCGGGCGTGGGAAGCGAGAACGCTACCGCACGACCACGAGATGCGGGCAGTTACAGAGTTGATATTTACACCAATTGTCATTTTAATGATGCGCTTCGATATGAAATGCCGATCGTTAAGATCGACTAAAACGTTCAGATTTTAGCATTCAGGTCTTTCTTACAAAACTTGCGATTTTCACTTTTACAGTAAATACTAAACTATTAAAGATATGATCAGTATTCAAGTTTTATTGGGATCACCATGAAACTTTATGAAGGATGGTAGATTAAAATTACTGTGGCTTCATTCCCTGCATTACTACAGAATTAGATAGATTCCATAAATGTTTCCTGTTATGACCGATCTTAGGTCCGCCATATTTAACACTGCTACATCTCCTTGGCCATAAACGGCTTCTACTGGGTTTCCCTATGATGTAGGTTCTCGTCTGTCTCACTCGCACACTACAACGCTTAGGCGTCAATAGACAATAGACGCCTGTGAGTTTCCCCATCTCGTGCCAAATCTGCGCTCTTTGTGACACGTGGTTCTGAGCGACAGGGTTCGTTTCACAATTTCCGAAGGGTGTTTCTTTCTGTGCCTAATTTATGCACTCAACATCCTAATGTCACCCAAGTGCTTCCAAATAATACTGTGTTCTATCAAATGTCCGCCTGCTTAGCTGGGTGGTAATGTTCTTGCTTCCCATGCAAGTGGGCCCAGGTTAGATTCCTGACTGTATTGGGGATTTTCTCCACTCAGGGACTCGGTGTTGTGTTGTCCATATCATCATTCCATCCTCATCACTGGTGCGCAAGTCGCCCAATGTGACATCGAATGAAATAAGACTTGCACTTGGCGGATGAACTTTCCTAGTAGGGGCCTCCCAGCCAACGATGTCATACGCTCATTTTCATTTTTTTTCTCTCATGTATTACTGAAAAATGCCATTTTATTCGAGGTGCTTTCGCACTACATCTTATCCCCTCACATGCTTCCACACCACAGTTTCCCTCCCACATGTTTTCATACAATGCATTTGTATCCTACGTTCCTGCGTATGACAGATTGTCATCTCTAGGGATTTCGCATCATTTTCATGAGTCTTGTTCCATTTCCTTTCCCACGCTTTTATGCCCCGCGTCTCTAGTCTATCACTTAAGTTAGATGGTCTCCATACAGACTGGCGTTTGGCAGCTTATACATTCACTAGCAGTCTTCGCAGCTGCCACACGGCAGCCTTACCATCCACTCAGTCATAGCTATTAGATGTCCTTGCCACTTCCACAACGAGCACAGGGGTCTACTTGCCCTACAACACCTGGCCCGTACTATGCCACGTGGTCAGTGGGTTCTGGTCACCACCTGCAGACTTCGCTTGGAGCACCACTTCCAAGCACAGATTGGTTTTGGGGGATGGGGGAGGCAGGCCGTGGTTCCTTAGACATCAGGCGCCAACAGCACAACACACAACTTATTTGGCATGGAGGTGTAGCAAGCTCAACCCCTACAGTCCAAATGACATGGTACTTTGCAAATACGGAACTCAGTGGCCACGTGAGCAGAGGTCATCAACAGTGCTTCAGCCAGGCTATCAGGCAGTGTACGTAGCGACGATGGAGATTAATGACAAACCTCATCTCTTCATGCATCCGCCGTGTCACTTACCGAAAATAGGCCCACATGATGAGCTAGTTAGGGTGGTGTGTGAATTCCACACTCCAATGAAACTTCCTGGCAGATTAAAACTGTGTGCCGGACCAAGGCTCGAATTCGGGACCTTTGCCTTTCGCGGGCAAGTTGGTTGAGCACTTGCCCGTGAAAGGCAAAGATCCCGAGTTCGAGTCTCGGTCCGGCACACAGTTTTAATCTACCAGGAAGTTTCATATCGGCGCACACTCCTCTGCAGAGTGAAAATCTAATTCTGTCCACACTGCAATTCTGTGGCTGTCAGCAACCTGAAGATCTCCACTACACCGCTCCAACGACTAGGCCATGGACTTCTGGACACACACACCATCTTCTCAGCTAGGACTGCTTGTCAAGACTTGGTATAATTGTATTGTTGTTCTTCTAGCTAACAAGGTAGTGTCAGACTGGAAATTTCTACTCTTGTCGGACTTAGATATTTCATTACTGTTGGCTCCCAATACTTCTTCAGCGAAGTACACCATAGAAGTTGTGAAGTGTTTATTCATCTTCACTGAAACTGTTATTTGGACTTCAGTTTCAAACCTAAAGTGGGAAACTCATTTTTCCAGTTTATCTTAAAGTAATTAAATCTTCAAGACTCTGCTCAACGGTTAGTGTGTGACTACAGAAACTTAATTCAGTATTTTCCAAGTAAAGCTCTTAAGACTTTAAGATTGTGTGCTTGTGTAACTCATTCAAGTATCACAGGACATATTTAATTACTTTGTGATTCCGGAAGTCAAAGTGGCTCCATTATTTATGACCAACCAGTTTTGTTGCACTTACTGAAGAAACATCCTTTCTTTTTTTTCATTGTAGAGAATATGTTTTGCGGCAACTGTGTTCAATAACCTTTTTACTTGTTTCCTAGACTTGGGCTGTTTGCTTGTGGCAACCAGCGATAGACACATCACACTATTAATCTTGTTTCTTGTTACACCACGTCATTCAGGTGAACAGCTTCTCGAAACATGCACATCTCAACGGACACAGGCATGAGGTAGCGGTATTATGCTACGGGGAACTTTCACCTGGGCATCCATGGGACTTGTGATGGTAATCGAAGACAAAATGACAACTTTAGACTACATGGACAATAGTGAGGAACACCTCTGTCCCTTCATGCTTGATGTCTTCCCTGACAGCGAAAGCATGTTACAACAGGGTAGCTGCCCGTGCTACAAGACCAGAATCGTGCTATAATGGCTTGAGGAGCAAGATAGTGAGTTCACGTTAATACACTACTGGCCATTAAAATTGCTACACCACGAAGATGACGTGCTACAAACGCGAAATTTAACCGACAACGTGGTGACATGAGGAAAGCTTCCAACCGATTTCGCATACACACACAGCAGTTGACCGGCGTTGCCTGGTGAAACGTTGTTGTAACGCCTCGTGTAAGGAGGAGAAATGCTTACCATCACGTTTCCGACTTTGATAAAGGTCGAATTGTAGCCTAGCGCGATTGCGGTTTATCGTATCGCGACATTGTTGCTCGCGTTGGTCGAGATCCAATGACTGTTAGCAGAATATGGAATCGGTGGGTTCAGGAGAGTAATACGGAACGCCGTGCTAGATCCCAAAGGCCTCGTATCACTAGCAGTCGAGATGACAAGCATCTTATCCGCATGGCTGTAAGGGATCGTGCAGCCACGTCTCGATCCCTGAATCACCAGATGGGGAAGTTTGCAAAACAACAACCATCTGCACGAACAGTTCAACGACGTTTGCAGCAGCATGGACTATCAGCTCGGAGACCATGGCTGCGGTTACTCTTGAAGCTGCACCACAGACAGGAGCGCCTGCAATGTGTACTCAACGACGAACCTGGGTGCACGAATGGCAAAACGTCATTTTTTCCGATGAATCCAGCTTCTGTTTACAGCATCATGATGGTCGCAACCGTGTTTGGCGACATCACAGCGAACGCACATTGGAAGCGTGTATTCGTCATCGCCATACTGGCGTTATCACCCGGCGTGATGGTACGGGGTGCCATTGGTTACACGTCTCTGTCACATCTTTTTCGCGCTGACTGCACTTTGTACAGTGGACGTTCCATCTCAGATGTGTTACGACCCGTGGCTCTACCCTTCATTCGATCCCTGCGAAACCCTACATTTCAGCAGGATAATGCACGACCGCATGTTGCAGGTCCTGTGCGGGTCTTTCTGGATACAGAAAATGTCCGACGGCTGACCTGGCCAGCACATTCTCCAGATCTCTCACCAATTGAAAACGTCTGGTCAATGGTGGCCGAGCAACTGGCTCGTCACAATTCACTACTCTTGATGAACTTTGGTATCGTGTTGAAGCTGCATGGGCAGCTGTACCTGGACACGGCGTCCAAGCTCTGTTTGACTCGATGCCCTGGCATATCAAGGTCGTTATTACGGCCAGAGGTGGATGTTCTGGGTACTGATTTCTCAGGATCTATGCATCTAAATTGCGTGAAAATGTAATCACATGTCAGTTCTAGTATAATATACACTCCTGGAAATTGAAATAAGAACACCGTGAATTCATTGTCCCAGGAAGGGGAAACTTTATTGACACATTCCTGGGGTCAGATACATCACATGATCACACTGACAGAACCACAGGCACATAGACACAGGCAACAGAGCATGCACAATGTCGGCACTAGTACAGTGTATATCCACCTTTCGCAGCAATGCAGGCTGCTATTCTCCCATGGAGACGATCGTAGAGATGCTGGATGTAGTCCTGTGGAACGGCTTGCCATGCCATTTCCACCTGGCGCCTCAGTTGGACCAGCGTTCGTGCTGGACGTGCAGACCGCGTGAGACGACGCTTCATCCAGTCCCAAACATGCTCAATGGGGGTCATATCCGGAGATCTTGCTGGCCAGGGTAGTTGACTTACACCTTCTAGAGCACGTTGGGTGGCACGGGATACATGCGGACGTGCATTGTCCTGTTGGAACAGCAAAGTTCCCTTGCCGGTCTAGGAATGGTAGAACGATGGGTTCGATGACGGTTTGGATGTACCGTGCACTATTCAGTGTCCCCTCGACGATCACCAGTGGTGTACGGCCAGTGTAGGAGATCGCTCCCCACACCATGATGCCGGGTGTTGGCCCTGTGTGCCTCGGTCGTATGCAGTCCTGATTGTGGCGCTCATCTGCACGGCGCCAAACATGCATACGACCATCATTGGCACCAAGGCAGAAGCGACTCTCATCGCTGAAGACGACACGTCTCCATTCGTCCCTCCATTCACGCCTGTCGTGACACCACTGGAGGCGGGCTGCACGATGTTGGGGCGTGAGCGGAAGACGGCCTAACGGTGTGCGGGACCGTAGCCCAGCTTCATGGAGACGGTTGCGAATGGTCCTCGCCGATACCCCAGGAGCAACAGTGTCCCTAATTTGCAGGGAAGTGGCGGTGCGGTCCCCTACGGCACTGCGTAGGATCCTACGGTCTTGGCGTGCATCCGTGCGTCGCTGCGGTCCGGTCCCAGGTCGACGGGCACGTGCACCTTCCGCCGACCACTGGCGACAACATCGATATACTGTGGAGACCTCACGCCCCACGTGTTGAGCAATTCGGTGGTACGTCCACCCGGCCTCCCGCATGCCCACTATACGCCCTCGCTCAAAGTCCGTCAACTGCACATACGGTTCACGTCCACGCTGTCGCGGCATGCTACCAGTGTTAAAGACTGCGAAGGAGCTCCGTATGCCACGGCAAACTGGCTGACACTGACGGCGGCGGTGCACAAATGCTGCGCAGCTAGCGCCATTAGACGGCCAACACCGCGGTTCCTGGTGTGTCCGCTGTGCCGTGCGTGTGGTCATTGCTTGTACAGCCCTCTCGCAGTGTCCGGAGCAAGTATGGTGGGTCTGACACACCGGTGTCAATGTGTTCTTTTTTCCATTTCCAGGAGTGTATTTGTCCAATGATTACCCGTTTATCATCTGCATTTCTTCTTGGTGTAGCAATTTTAATGGCCAGTAGTGTATCTTGACAACCTAATTCACCTGACCTGAACCTGACGAACACATCTGGGGCTTTGTTGGGCGGTATCTCTGCGCACACAAACCGCTGGCTCAAGAAATTAAAGTGAAATGATCATATGGCATTGATGGCCGGAAGTCCCCACCTGGGGTAGTTCGGCTGCCGAGTTGCGAGTCTTTTCAGTTGGCGCCACACTGAGCGACTTGGGTGGAAGCAAGGAAATGGAACGTTCTGTCGCCTGGGCAAGAGTTGTCAAACGCGCCCCAGGCCGCTTGCAATTACAAATAACCCCGTGATAGCCCGGGATCCAATGCACAGAGTACAGCAAGGCTTCATATTAACTGTCGTCTAGAGCTGCTACAGAACACCCCACACCTCACAAGGACGTGCACACACTCCAACCGAAACAAGGCGTCTCATCTGGTGTAGTGATTATCTCACTGGACTCGCATTCGGGAGGACGACGGTTCGAATACCCTTCCAGCCATCCAGAGCTAGGTTTACCGTATTTTCCTGAATCGCTCCAGGCAAGTACCGAGAAAGTTCCTTTGAAAAGGACACGGACGCTTTCCTTCCTCATCCGAGCATGTGCTTCATCTCTAAGAAACACGATGTCGACAGGTTGCCGGATGCTCGCTTAGCAGTCGTATGTCACGTTTACTCCGCACCGCCACAGAGCCACTGCCCGCATGACAGTCTCCGGCACCTCCTCGCGCCCCGTTCGGAAACCTTTTCGACCTCCGTAGCGCCCTTCTTAAGAAAAACCTCCGCCACGGGGCATGTGTCCACAAGGTGATGTCGCTGGAATCGATCGTGGTCAAGCAAAATCGAATGGGACATATACAGATACGAAAATAGCATTGCAATTTTAGCAAACAGATACCATATTTGCGAATGGACTGAAATCAGAAAAAAAAGGTTGGCAGTGTCATTTAACAGTGTCATGAAGTTTGAATGAAACTGGGTGAGGGGTTCAAGAAAATGGAGTAGATACCTTGGATTTGCTACGACAAGTAATGTCAATTTATGTAAATTGAAGGTGGAGGGGGGAGAAAGTAAAGAAGGGGGAATGAAATGATGATATCAGCTGCATTGGAACTTTCTGTAGAATTAGCAACGACGAGTGAAAATGTATACTGGACCGGGACTCGAACCCGGGACCTCCTTACTAAGAAGTTACATTAACCGCGCCACAAACCGCACACAGTGTTTATCGCAAGTGATCGGACCATCTCAGCTCGCTCCCCAGACGATTCACACCCCCACCTAGCACCGCCTACCCGCAGTCTCCGTGCACGTCTCGCTAATTTTATATTCCCGCTGGAGGAACAACGTAAATGTGCTTCCACACTGAAGATCGTGGATTCATTGCCCAGATAGGTGTATCAATTATTTGAATGCGTGGTGTCCGTCCATTTGGACACTTCCGAAAGAACGAACACCACTCATTCATATAACTGATACACCTAGCTGGGCAATGCACGCATCTTTTTGAGCGCTGATGCACATTTACGTCCGACATCCTTCAGGAATCTCATAGCATCAAACATGAAGTAAATGAACAGAGGCTTCTGGAAGGTGGCGCTCGATGGGAATATGAATCGGCTGTGAAGGGTGCCGAGATAGTCCGCGCTGTTACGATAACGCTGTGTCCCGGGTCGCGCAGTGGTTAATGCACCTGCCTGGTAAGCAGGAGTTCGCTGCTTCGAATCTCAGTCCGATACACACTTTCACTCGTCACCGCTTTTTCCGCGTAATGTTCCGATGCAACTGACAGCAGTTATCCCCTCCCTTTCCTTTCCTTTCACCCCCTCTCCACCTTCAGTTTACATTTAATGTACCACAGCTGCAGAACAGACACCACGCATTCATGTAATGGGAATACACACTCCCATCGAACTCGCAGCCCCTGTCCATTTTCTCCAAGTTTGCTGCTCTGAGATTTCCACAGGAGTTCGGACGTATTTGTGCATCCGCACTGAAGATAGTCCATCCATTACCCAGCTAGACGTATCAATTTTATGAATACGTGGTGTCTGTTCTTTCGGACATGTCCAGGCTGATGGTATATCGCCTGTTTCATACATTCCAGACACACTTACTGTTATTGCCCTTGCTTTTCGTTTCATCGAAGGCGGTTTTCACTTTTCTATGGGGGTAGCCACGCGGTGTAAGGTGTCCTGTCGCGGTTCGCGCGGCTCCACCCCCCCCCCTCCCCCGTCGGAGGTTTGAATCCTCCCTCGGGCATGTGTGTGTGTGTTGTCCTCAGCGTAAGTTAGTTTAGATTAAGTAGTGTGTAAGCTTAGGGATCGATGACCTCAACAGTTTGGTCCTATGAGATCGTACCACAAATTTACACTTTTCTATATGCTGAGTCAGTCTTCTCGACAATCATTTCTTTTTCGGATTATTTGCATTTTTCATGTAGTCATTTCGCCTTAGCTTCCCACGACTCGGTGTTTATTTCATTCCTACGTGACATATTTCTGTATTCCTGTATTTCCCCTCAACATTTTCGTACTTCTTTGTTTCTGTTACCCATCGTTTCTTCGCATTTATCTTCCTTGTACCTAGGTTTTTCTCTCGAACTTCTGGGATTGCCCTTTTTAGAAATGTCCACTGATCTTCAACTGAACTGAGCTGTTCATTATCGCAGTATCTATAGCCTCAGAAAACTTCAAGCGTATCTCTTTAGAACTTCCATATCCCACTTCTTAGCGCATTGACTCTTCCTAGCTCTTCTCTTAAACGTGAGCCAACTTTTCATCATTATCGGATTGTGGTCTGGCTTTATTATCTGCCCCTGGGTACTCCTTACAATCCAACATCTGTCAGGAATCTGACAGATATCTAACTGAAAGCTTTATGTATCTCCCGGCCTTTTACAATTGTACCTTCTATTCTTCTTATTCTTGGACAGAGTATTCGTTATCACTAGATGAAATTCATTACGGAACTCAATTAGTCTTTCTCCTCTCTCATTCCTGTTACCGAGTTCATATGCTCCCGTGACCCTTTCTTCTACTCCTTCCCACAACCGCATTCCAGTCCTGCATGCCTATTAGTTTTCATTTTCCTTTACGAATTGAATTATCCGTTCAATATCCTGATATACATCTTCTGCTTGCAACGTCGGCATCTATACCTGCACTATCGTTGTCGGTTTTGGTTCGCTGTAGATACTGATGAGAGCACCACTTTTACTAAATTCTTTACAGTAACTCCCTCTCTGTTCTACCCTCCTGTTCATAACGAATCCTACTCCCGTTACTCCACTTTCGGCTCTGTTGGTATCACCCTTACCATTTCCCTTTTCAGATTTTATGGCTTATCTACCACTTTCAAGCTTCTCACATTCCACACCCCGACTTGTAGAATGTTATTCTATCGTTGGTTACTCAATTTTTTTCTCATGGTCATCTGCTTCTTGGCTGCCCCTCCCGGAGATCCTGATTGAGTGACTAACTGGAATCTTTTGCCAACGGAGAAATCACCGTGACAGTTTTACCACTTACATTTCACATGTCCTTTGGATACACGTTATGTAGCGGTTTACATTGCCTTCTTCAATCTAGTGCCGTTGATCATTGCTGATTCTTCCGCCGTTTGGGACCAGTTTGCTAATCCAAAGGCAAGAGAGTGCCCTGAACATTTGTCCGCTTCTCCGACCTCTGTGACAAGGCCGTTGGCAAAATGAGGGTGACTTTTCTTATGCCGGAAGTTTTCGGTCACCATTGCTGATGATTTTTGTTCAAAACTGAAGCAGTGGCGGGGTGCGAACTCGGGACTGAGAATATTTTGATTACTAATCAAATACGCTAGTTCTAACTCTCAAAGGATATCACAGAACTGGATGAACAAATTGCATTCTGTATAACTATACGAGAGCGCCGACTACGGCATTTTGACAAACTGCAGATGGTGCATTTCATTATCACCAATGCTTTATCTAACCTCCACCACATCGCAACGGTTTTCCATACTTTGGTCAACATAGCGAAACGCATTGTTGGAGCGGCTCCTTGGACGGTATGGTCGTCTAATATCTTCAAAATACCTTTTCTAACGACAACCGCATCAATTTTCGGATGCGGTTTGGGTTTGACAATCCTATGGTGTACTTCAGAATTATTTAGATAAGGATTGTTTTCTGTTTCTTACCAGCTACCGGAAATTCTGTTACTTAAAACTTGTTCAACGCTTCTAGGCCAGTCGATTATCTCCGGTGTACTGGCCCGTGTTACAGGCCGATACGTAGACTCTCAATGATATTCCGATGGTCGCCTGGCCGTAAGGATGTCTAACACGGATGACCTGAGGGAATGGACAAGACCAGGTCGTGGACTCTTGGAATTTACCAGCTTTCATATGCAGTGCATTCTATACTACTGGCCATTAAAATTGCTACACCATGAAGATGACGTGGTAAAGACGCGAAATTTAACCGACAGGGAGAAGATGCTGTGATATTCAAATGATTTGGTTTTCGGAGCATTTACACAAGGTTGGCGATACCTGCAACGTGCTGACATGAGGAAAGTTTCTAATCGATTTCGCATACACAAAAAGCAGCTGACCGGCGTTGCCTGGTGAAACGTTGTTGTGATACCTCGTGTAAGGAGGAGAAATGCGTACCATCACGTTTCCGACTTTGATAAAGGTCGGATTGTACCCTATTATTTCTCTACTAATAACAATTTGTGTGTGTCTGTGTGACTGGCGGTCAACGGCTCGATGAAATCATTCCGAGGTATTCACCGTCAGTCACACTCGGTGATGGTACTAACAAATCTCTCATCTATCCTATTTTCTTTTTATATTCTTCTTAAAAACAACAAAATTTATTTATATTTCAATCTCAAATTATTGTTATTTTGAATCATTCTTTGTAAATGTTGTAGATAAAACAAAAGGAAAGAAAACTGTAAAAAGATGAAAATCGAAAATTGTAAGATGTACGACCTGTTTTAAACATCAGGTAACAGGTCTATAATTTGGCAATAAATAAATAAAAATTGTACCCTATCGCGATTGCGGTTTATCGTATCGCGCCATTGCTGCTCGCGTTGGTCGAGATCCAATGACTGTTAACAGAATATGGAATCGGTGGGTTCAGGAGGGTAATACGGAACGCCGTGCTGGATCCCAAAGAATCGTATCACTAGCATTCGAGATGACAGGCACCTTATCCGCATGGCTGTAACGGATCGTGTAGCCACGTCTCGATCCCTGAGTCAACAGATGAGGACATTTGCAAGACAACAACCATCTGCACGAATAGTTCGACGACGTTTGCAGCAGTATGGACTATCAGCTCGGAGACTATGGCTGTGGTTACTCTTGACGCTGAATCACAGACACGTGCCCCTGCGATGGTGTACTCGACGACGAACGTGGGTGCACGAATGGCAAAACGTCATTTTTTTCGGATGAATCCAGGTTCTGCTTGCAGCGTCATGATGGTCGCATCCGTGTTTGGCGACATCGCGGTGATCGCACATTGGAAGGGTGTATTCGTCATCGCCATACTGGCGTATCACCCGGCGTGATGGTATGGGGTGCCATTGGTTCCACGTCTCGGTCACCTCTTGTTCGCATTGACGGCACTTTGAACAGTGGACGTTACATTTCAGATGTGTTACGACCCGTGGCTCTACCCTTTATTCGATCCCTTCGAAACCCTACATTTCAGCAGGATAAAGCACGACCGCATGTTGCAGGTCCTGTACGGGCCTTTCTGGATACAGAAAATGTTCGACTGCTGCCCTGGGCAGCACATTCTCCAGATCTCTCACCAACTGAAAACGTCTGGTCAATGGTGGCCGAGCAACTGGCTCGTCATAATACGCCAGTCACTACTCTTAATGAACTGTGGTACCATGTTGAACCTGTACACGCCATCCAAGCTCTGTTTGACTCAATGCACAGGCGTATCGCGGCTGTTACTACGGCCATAAGTGGTTGTTCTGGGTACTGATCTCTCAGGATCTATGTACCCAAATTGCGTGAAAATGTAATCACATGTCAGTTCTAGTATAATATATTTGTCCAGTGAATACCCGTTAATCTTCTGCAGTTCTTCTTGGTGTAGCAATTTTAATGGCCAGTAGTGTCTACAACCCCCCCCCCCCCCCCTCCCCATGAAACATGGACCTTACGCTGGTGGGGAAGCTTGCGTGCCTCAACGATACAGATAGCCGTACCGTAGGTGCTACCACAACGGAGGGTTATCTGTTCAGAGGCCAGACTAACGTATGGTTCCTGAAGAGGGGCAGCAGCCTTTTCAGTAGTTGCAGGGGCAAAAGTCTGGATGATTGACTGATCTGACCTTGTAACACTAACCAAAATGGCCTTGTTGTTCAGGTACTGCGAACGGCTGAAAGCAAGGGGAAACTACAGCCGTAATTTTTCCCGGGGGCATGCAGCTTTACTATATGATTAAATTATTATGGCATCCTCTTGGGTAAAATATTCCGGAGGTAAAATAGTCCCCCATTCGGATCTCCGGGCGGGGACTACTTAAGGGGACGTCGTTATGGGGAAAAAGAAAACTGGCGTTCTACGGATCGGAGCGTGGAATGTCAGATCCCTCAATCGGGCAGGTAGGTTAGAAAATTCAAAAATGGAAATGGATAGGTTAAAGTTAGATATAGTGGGAATTAGTGAAGTTCGGTGGCAGGAGGAACAAGACTTTTGGTCAGATGAATACAGGGTTATAAATACAAAATCAAATAGCAGTAGGTTTAATAATGGATAAAAAATAGGAGTACGGGTAACATACTATAAACAGCATAGTGAACGCATTACTGTGGCCAAGATAGACATGAAGCACACGCCTACTACAGTAGTACAAGTTTATATGCCAACTAGCTCTACAGATGTTGAAGAAATTTATGAAATGTATGATGAGATAAAAGAAATTATTCAGGTAGTGAAGGGGGACGAAAATTTAATAGTCATGGGTGACTGGAATTCGAGATTAGGAAATGGGAGAGAAGGAAACATAGTAGGTGAATATGGATTGGGCCTAAGAAGTGAAAGAGGAAGCCGCCTGGTAGAATTTTGTGCAGAGCATAACTTAATCATTGCTAAAACTTGGTTCAAGAATCATGAAAGAAGGTTGTATACATGGAAGAACCCTGGAGATACTAAAGGGTATCAGATAGATTATATAACGGTAAGACAGAGATTTAGGAACCAGGTTTTAAATTGTTAGACATTTCCAGGGGCAGATGTGGACTCTGACCACAATCTATTGGTTATGAACTGTAAATTAAAACTGAAGAAACTGCAAAAAGGAGGGAATTTAAGGAGATGGGACCTGGATAAACGGAAAGAACCAGAGGTTGTAGAGAGTTTCAGGGAGAGCATAAGGGAACAATTGACAGGAATGGGGGAAAGAAATACAGTAGAAGAAGAATGGGTAGCTTTGAGTGATGAAATAGTGAAGCCAGCAGAGGATCAAATAGGTAAAAAGACGAGGGCTAGTAGAAACCCTTGGGTAACAGAAAAAATATTGAATTTAATTGATGAAAGGAGGAAATATAAAAAAGCAGTAAATGAAGCAGGCAAAAAGGAATACAAACGTCCCAAGAACGAGAGGAAGTGCAAAATGGCTAAGCAGGGATGGCTAGAGGACAAATGTTAGGATGTAGAGGCTTATCTCACTAGGTGTAAGGTAGATACTGCCTAAAGGAAAATTAAAGAGACCTTTGGAGAAAAGAGAATAACTTGTATGAATATCAAGAGCTCAGATGGAAACCCAGTTCTAAGCAAAGAAGGGAAAGCAAAAAGGTGGAAGGAGTATATAGAGGGTCTATACAAATGCGATGTACTTGAGGACAATATTATGGAAATGGAAGAGGATCTAGATATGATACTGCGTGAAGAGTCTGACAGAGCACTGAAAGACCTGAGTCGAAACAAGGCCCCCGGAGTAGACAACATTCCATTAGAACTACTGACAGCCTTGGGAGAGCCAGTCCTGACAAAACTCTACCATCTCGTGAGCAAGATGTATGAGACAGGAAAAATTCCTTCAGACTTCAAGAAGAATATAATAATTAAAATCCCAAAGAAATCTGTTGACAGATGTGAAAATTACCGGACTATCAGTCTAACAAGTCACAGCTGCAAAATACTAACGCGAATTCATTACGGACTAGAAAAACTGATAGAAGCCGACCTCGGGGAAGATCAGTTTGGATTCCGTAGAAATATTGGAACACGTGAGGCAATACCGACCCTACGACTTATCTTAAAGAAAGATTATGGAAAGGCAAACCTACGTTTCTAGCATTTGTAGAGTTAGAGAAAGCTTTTGACAATGTTGATTGGAATACTCTCTTTCAAATTCTCAACGTGGCAGGGGTAAAATACAGGGAGCGAAAGGCTATTTACAATTTGTACAGAAAGCAGATGGCAGTTATAAGAGTCGAGGGGTATGAAAGGGAAGCAGTGGTTGGGAAGGGAGTGAGACAGGGTTGTAGCCTATCCCCGATGTTATTGAATCTGTATATTGAGCAAGCAATAAAGGAAACAAAAGAAAAGTTCGGAGTAGGTATTAAAATCCATGGAGAAGAAATAAAAACTTTGAGGTTCGCTGATGACATTGTAATTCTGTCAGAGACAGCAAGGGACTTGGAAGAGCAGTTGAACGGAATGGACAGTGTCTTGAAAGGAGGGTATAAGATGAACATCAACAAAAGCAAAACGAGGATAATGGAATGTAGTGGAATTAAGTTGGGTGATGCTGAGGGAATTAGATTAGGAAATTAGACACTTAAAGTAGTAAAGGAGTTTTGCTATTTGGGGAGCAAAATAACTGATGATGGCCGAAGTAGAGAGGATATAAAATGTAGACTGGGAATGGCTAGGAATGCATTTCTGAAGAAGAAAAAATTGTTGACATCGAGTATAGATTTAAATGTCAGGAAATCGTTTCTTAAAGTATTTGTATGGAGTGTAGCCATGTACTGAAGTGAAACGTGGACGATAAATAGTTTAGACAAGAAGAGACTAGAAGCTTTCGAAATGTGGTGCTACAGAAGAATGCTGAAGATTAGATGGGTAGATCACGTAACTAATGAGTAGGTATTGAATAGAATTAGAGAGGAGTTTGTGGCACAACTTGACTAGAAGGAGGGATCGGTTGGTAGGACATGTTCTGAGACATCGGGGATCACCAATTTAGTATTGGAGGGCAGTGTGGAGGGTAAAAATCGCAGAGGGAGACCAAGAGATGAATACACTAAGCAGATTCAGAAGGATGTAGGCTGCAGTAGGTACTGGGAGATGAAGAAGCTTGCCCAGGATAGAGTAGCATGGAGAGCTGCATCAAACCAGTCTCAGGACTGAAGACCACAACAAGAACAGTGTATACAACAGTAAAGTCGGTCAGCGCCCGTGCCCAGCATCCGATGAAATAGTGGTATCCGTCAATTGCAATACTCGAGCCGGCCGGTATGGTGGAATTGCTAAGGAGGGCGGTGTCAACACAATCCCGGCAGCGTAGAGGCTCCTAGTGACGACAGCTGACGGTAGCCCGGGAAGCGGCTAGTCGAGCTCGGAACCCAGGATCTCCAGTGACGAAAGAGGGGCTAACAGGTTAAGAGACTGACTGCAAAATTCAAACGAATTAAAACCTTAGTCGGTCCCAGAGTTTTTTCTGACATTCACCGCTTTCACCAGCTCGCTCAATGACTTGAGGGAAAAAGGAAAAACGCAGCCGATTCATTGAGTGGAAATAAAGGCAGTAACAATCCATGGGGGTGTGCAGCAAGAATGAACCATCATACAGCATAGCAGGTTCGTGCCATAGACGCTTCCACTATGGTCAAAGAAGACTTAATGACGAAGAGAAAAGGGCTAGACAATCCCTGTCTCTGAAGAACCGGGACTCGTAAGAAAAATGGCATATGAAGGTGCTAGTGGAAAAAGTGAAAATCAACCATGTATCAGCTTTCAACGCCTTGTATGATATTTTAAACATGCCAAAGGTCGCAGAGACGATCAAATCAAGCAGTGGAAATACGTGGATTCACTACCACAGAAGAGAGATTGAGGCGTAGCGCCTAACCACGATCAAAAATGGCTCTGAGCACTATGGAACTTCTATGGTCATCAGTCCCCTAGAACTTAGAACTACTTAAACCTAACTAACCTAAGGACATAACACAACACCCAGTCATCACGAGGCAGAGAAAATCCCTGACCCCGCCGGGAATCGAACCCGGGAAGCCGGGCGCGGGAAGCGAGAACGCTACCGTACGACCACGAGCTGCGGACAACCACGTTTCCATTGAGATCGCAGCAGCAGTGAACAGACAAGCATGATGACTGACGCGCAGGAGAGATGGCGTCTGATGCCCGGGAATATGTAGTTTCTATATGATGATGAGCGTTTGGCGTCATTGGCCGGGAGGCCCCTCGCGGGGCAGGTCCGGCCGCCTTGGCGCAGGTCTTATTACATTCGGCGCCACATTGGGCGACCTGCACGCCGGATGGGGATGAAATGATGACGAACACAACACAACACCCAGTCCCTGAGCGGAGAAAATCTCCGACCCAGCCGGGAATCGAACCCGGGCCCGGAGGACGGCAATCCGTCACGCTGACCACTCAGCTACTGGGGCGGACGTTTCTATATGATCTGGCCACTAGCCACTAGCTGACGGACATTGTTTCAGCTGTAGCTAAAATACTGATATCTTATTTCCATTTCCGTCCGTTTAACTTTCTAATCGTTTATTAATTTCTGCTATAGTTCTGCTTAGTTATGAGAGCGAATGAAAGTGTGAATGTGAAATAATGTTTTATGTAAAGTTTTTGTACTATACATTCAGGTAAACGGTCCCGTGACGAATATTCGAGAATGACGTGTGTGTTTATCGTTCACACCGGGGAATTTGCTATAAACTATTTCATCAGTTTATGACGCTGGGCAGATGAGATTATCATTTAAATAAAGTAGTTCTGTTAATAGGGAATAAATATTCTATTTCTGTGTTTTCAAAATTTATTTACTTTAATTTACTGTTCTCATTTAGTGACCAATTTTGATTGGTTTTGTAAATAAGTGTGGTATTGAGTGGGTTTTATCCTGCTTTCTGATTGGCTGTGATGTTTCTCTGCGAATTAGAAATAAGCATATACTCCTTTATTTTGAGAATTAGAAACTTCTTTTATGTAGAGGGAATCATAGAGTCGGGGCCTGGATCTCGCAGTTACCAGACCTATTGATATGTGCTCCGATGAAAATTGTTACTATTGCGATATTTCGGTACCAAAATGTTTGAGAAGTGCGGTAAAGTGTGGAAGAGAGTAAGATTTAATGCACAGTGTGAAATTCGGAACGTTTGGTAACATTTTAAACAACTAAATTCCGCGTGGCGTGTTGCTTACTCGCGAATGTGAGTTTTGCCACCTGACAATGTTTACAGCAACATTTGAGCGAGCTATTCTAAAAGAAACAATCTGTTTGAAAATTTTCGGTGCAGGATAATTAATTATTACCATAAATTGGCTACTGTTATGAGTGATGTGTGTGTATGGACTTTTCAGATTTTGTACAGTCTAGAATAAAGTTTGGTAGTAATTGGTGTATGCAAGCTTAGCGTAATATAGTGAAATTTTACGAACATAAATACTTTCATTTAACTATTCCTTCCCCCGAGAAAACAATTTTTAATGCGCCTCTTGGTTTTGAGGTGTACAGCTTTTTTTTCTATAACCTCTTTCCGGTTGAGTATTGCATTTCAGCAACTTCAAGGAGACGTGCGTGTGAGAAGAGATTCACCACGAGGTGAGTGCAACTTTGGAATGCAACGTGTCACCGCTAAATGAAGACTCAACCACAGGCTGAATGTGCTTTTGGAAGGGCTGTAAGTGGTATGTTGATGACGGAATATGCTAGGAACGTGCTAATCGTCACAGTCTCCTGACTAGGTTGTGGGAGGCTGTCAAGTTCGTGACGTCAAACTGCCCCAGTCGGTGTTTTGCTGCACGATACTACCCCAACTCTTTGTGCACACGTCACAGACACACATGCTGCTTCTTTAGGCTGCGAAATGAGTTTGGAGAAATGCAGATTTCTCAAAGCAAGCCTCTGCCAAGTCATTCAACGTTGGTTGACCCACTACGAACGTCTCTCGAAGTCAGGTCTCGCTTAGGCGTATAATATTCGCCACGTTGTATTTCAGTTGGAAGAATTACATCATATGTGGCGTAGTCGGCCCAGTAAAGTGTTTATTAACAGTCATGTTTCTGATGCTCAACGGATTACGACTCTATAGGAATCTACAGAATACTCATCGTGCATATAGGCGTCCTGAGAGGTGCAATCAGTGATTTTAACTTGCACAAGGCTCAACTTTCTGCTAATGCTCGATATTCCCGCTGCTCGAATTCAAATTGTACTCTGTTTGGCGGCGTCAGAGGGAATGAAATTGATACGGATGTCAAAGACTGAATTCTGAACATTTATCCCAAAATCTATTGATATGAAGACTTGATTTATTGATTAACATCTACATGACTATTCTGCAATTCACGCTTAAGTGCCTGGCAGACGGTTCATCGAACCACTTTCACTGTATTTCTTTACCATTCCACTCTCGAACAGCGCGAGGGAAGAACGACTATTTAAATCTTTCCGAGCCAGCTCTAATTTCTTCTATTTTATTTCAATGACTATTTCTCCCTATGTAGGTCGGCGCTTACAAAATATTTTCGCAAAAAAGTTGGAGACTGAAATTCTTTTGAAAGATCTCACTGCAACAAAAAAAAGCCTTTTTTTAACGATTTCCAATCCAACTCTCGTATCATATCCGTTACGTTCTCTCCCTTACTCCGCGATAGTACAAAATGGGTTGCTCTTCTTTGAACGTTTTCGTTGTTTTCAATCTATCCTATCTGCTAACGGTCCTACACCCCACAGCAGTACTCTGGGAGAAGACGGACAACCGTAGTGTTCGCAAACTCTTTAGTGGATCTGTTGCATCTTCTAAGTATAAGTGTTCTACCCTGCTTAACGTCTGCTATAAGACCATGTCCAATTGCCTCATACATAGAATTCAGCCAGTGGCACAATCGGTGACTGGGGAGTACCAGGGAGGTTTCCGGCCAGGACGGTCAACAGTAGATCACATCTTCAGTCTCCGGCAGTTCACTGAGAAACTGAGTGAATATGGTAAAGATTTGCATATTTTATTCGTTGATTTTAAGAAGGCCTATGATTGCATACATCGCAAGAGCCTGCTCAGCTGTTTAAGGGTGTTTGGAATAGCAGAGAAACTCATCAATCTGATAAAGATCTGTCTGAACGAAACACGTGCAAAGGTGAAGATGGGAAATCGCGTAACTGAGGAGTTTGAAATTGTGACAGGACTCAGGCAAGGGGATGGGTTGTCCCCTGCCCTGTTCAACTTTGCCCTCGAGAAGATCGTACGCGAGAAATTCTAAGAGAACGAAGGGATTGAAATCGAAGGAAAGAGACTGGCATACTTAGCCTATGCAGACGACATCTGTTTACTCTCTAGGTCGGAAGAGGAATTGGAGCAAATGACCAAACCACTAAAGGAGGCTGCCAGCAAATTTGGGCTAAACATAAACAAAGCCAAGACAGAGAACCTCGTTGTGACGCGTGGACATTGTCAGACTGCTGATCATCTACAATCACTGCAGGTTGGGGACCAGTCCTACAAGAGAGTGCAAGAATTCAAATACCTAGGGCCACTTTTCACTGAGAACTCGTCATGTGAAGCAGAGATCGATGCGAGAATACAAGCAAGAAACCGATCTTACCACAGCCTAGCACAACTGCTTCGCTCCAGATATCTCTCCAGACAGTTCAAGATTCGACTGTAAAAAACCCTGATCCAGCCTATTGTTCTATATGGCTGTCAGACATGGAGTATCCGGAAACAGGACTTCCATAAGCTCATTGTTTTCGAGAGAAAAGTGCTTCGGAAGATCTTCGGTCCGGTTCTGGATGCAGATACAGGGGAATGGAGGATCAGATACAACCAAGAGCTTGAGGAACTATACCAGCAGCCCAACATAGCAGGAACTGTCGAAGCCAAACGAATGCAGTGGGCCGGCCATGTGGCCCGGATGGAGGATCACAGATGGCCTCGGAAGCTCCTGGATTTCACACCTACAGGAAAGAGACCGCCAGCGAGACCCAAGAAGCGTTGGAGGGATGGACTCCATGAAGATTTAAACCAAGTGTCAATAGATGTGAACGGATGGCGGATAGCAGCAATGGACGGAATACAGTGGAGGAGGAAACTTGTACACTCCTGGAAATTGAAATAAGAACACCGTGAATTCATTGTCCCAGGAAGGGGAAACTTTATTGACACATTCCTGGGGTCAGATACATCACATGATCACACTGACAGAACCACAGGCACATAGACACAGGCAACAGAGCATGCACAATGTCGGCACTAGTACAGTGTATATCCACCTTTCGCAGCAATGCAGGCTGCTATTCTCCCATGGAGACGATCGTAGAGATGCTGGATGTAGTCCTGTGGAACGGCTTGCCATGCCATTTCCACCTGGCGCCTCAGTTGGACCAGCGTTCGTGCTGGACGTGCAGACCGCGTGAGACGACGCTTCATCCAGTCCCAAACATGCTCAATGGGGGACAGATCCGGAGATCTTGCTGGCCAGGGTAGTTGACTTACACCTTCTAGAGCACGTTGGGTGGCACGGGATACATGCGGACGTGCATTGTCCTGTTGGAACAGCAAGTTCCCTTGCCGGTCTAGGAATGGTAGAACGATGGGTTCGATGACGGTTTGGATGTACCGTGCACTATTCAGTGTCCCCTCGACGATCACCAGTGGTGTACGGCCAGTGTAGGAGATCGCTCCCAACACCATGATGCTGGGTGTTGGCCCTGTGTGCCTCGGTCGTATGCAGTCCTGATTGTGGCGCTCACCTGCACGGCGCCAAACACGCATACGACCATCATTGGCACCAAGGCAGAAGCGACTCTCATCGCTGAAGACGACACGTCTCCATTCGTCCCTCCATTCACGCCTGTCGCGACACCACTGGAGGCGGGCTGCACGATGTTGGGGCGTGAGCGGAAGACGGCCTAACGGTGTGCGGGACCGTAGCCCAGCTTCATGGAGACGGTTGCGAATGGTCCTCGCCGATACCCCAGGAGCAACAGTGTCCCTAATTTGCTGGGAAGTGGCGGTGCGGTCCCCTACGGCAATGCGTAGGATCCTACGGTCTTGGCGTGCATCCGTGCGTCGCTGCGGTCCGGTCCCAGGTCGACGGGCACGTGCACCTTCCGCCGACCACTGGCGACAACATCGATGTACTGTGGAGACCTCACGCCCCACGTGTTGAGCAATTCGGCGGTACGTCCACCCGGCCTCCCGCATGCCCACTATACGCCCTCGCTCAAAGTCCGTCAACTGCACATACGGTTCACGTCCACGCTGTCGCGGCATGCTACCAGTGTTAAAGACTGCGATGGAGCTCCGTATGCCACGGCAAACTGGCTGACACTGACGGCGGCGGTGCACAAATGCTGCGCAGCTAGCGCCATTCGACGGCCAACACCGCGGTTCCTGGTGTGTCCGCTGTGCCGTGCGTGTGATCATTGCTTGTACAGCCCTCTCGCAGTGTCCGGAGCAAGTATGGTGGGTCTGACACACCGGTGTCAATGTGTTCTTTTTTCCATTTCCAGGAGTGTATTTGAGTTCCCGATATATCCCCATAACACTTACGTGTTATTCGGATACCAGTAACAAATCTAGAAGCCTGCCCTCTGGATTGTTTCGGTATTTTCCTTTAATCTGACATGGTACTTTTCCCAAAAACTCTAACAGTACTCAAGAATAGGTCGCACCAGCGCCCCATATGCGGTCTCCTTTACAGATGAACCACAGTTTCCTAGAACGCTTCCAGTTAACCGAAGTCGACCATTCGCCTTTCCTACCGCAATCCTCATTAGACCGAGCGAGGTGGCGCATTCGGGAGGACGATGGTTCAAACCCGCGTCCGGCTATCCTGATTTAAGTTTTCCATGATTTCCCTTAATCGCTCCAGGGAAATGCCGAGATGGTTCCTTTGAAAGGACACGGCCAATTTCCTTCCCGATCCTTCACTAATCCGACGGGACCGATGGCCTCACTGTTTAGTCTTCTTCCCCAAATCAACCAACAATCCTCACATTTTAGTTCCATTTCACATCGTTTTGCACCGTTATGGCCAGATAACTAATCGATGTGACTATGCTATGCACGACACTACCAATGCTGTATCCGATCATTACTAGTTTTTCCTACTCATCCTCACTAATTTTCATTCTTCTACATTCAGAGCTAGCCGCATTCCTCACAATTTTGTCTAAGTCATCTTGTAACCTACCACAGTCACACCGTACACCACGGCATCATCAGCAAACAAGTGCAGATTGCTGCTAACCCTGTCCTCCAAATCATTTATGTACACAATCTGATCAAAAATATCCGGACACGTGGCTGAAAATGACTTACAAGCTCGTGGCGACTTCCGTCGGCAATGCTGGAGTCCAGTATGGTGCTGGCCCACCCTTAGCCTTGATGACAGCATCCACTCTAGCAGGCATACGTTCAATCAGGTGCTGGAAGTTTTACTGGGGAATGGCAACCCATTCTTCACGGAGTGATGCACTGTGGAGAGTTATCGACGTCGGTCGGTGAGGCCTGGCACGAAGTCGGCGTTCCAAAACATCCCAAAGGTCTTCTACATAATTTAGGTCAGGATTCTGTGCATGTCAGTCCATTACAGGGTTGTTATTGTCGTGTAACCACTCCGCCACAGGCCGTGCTTTATGAACATGCGCTCGATGTTGTTGAATGATGCAATCACCATCCCCGAATTACTCTTCAACAGTGGGAAGCAAGAAGGTGCTTAAAACATCAGTGTAGGCCTGCGCTGTGATAGTGCCACGCAAAACAACAAGGGGTGCAAGCCTCCTCCATGAAAAACACGACCACACCGTAATACCACCGCCTCCGAATTTTACTGCTGGCACTACACACGCTGGCACATGACGTTCACCAGGCATTCGCCATACCCACACCCTGCCATCGGATCGCCACATTGTGTACCGTGGTTCGTCACTCCATAAAACTTTTTTCCACTGCTCAATTGTCCAACGTTTACGCTCCTTACACCAAGCGAGGCGTCGTTTGGCATTTACCGGCATGATGTGTGGCTCATAAGCAGCCGCTCGACCATGAAATCCAAGTTTTCTCACCTCCTGCCTAACTGTCTTAGTACTTGCAGTGGATTCTGATGCAGTTTGGAATTCCTGTGCGATGGTATGGATAGATGTCTGCCTATCACACATTACGATCCTCTTCAACTGTCGGCGGTCTCTGTCAGTCAACAGACGATGTCAGCCTGTATGCTTTTGTGCTGTACGTGTCCCTTCACGTTTCCGCTTCACTATGACATTGGAGACAGTGGACCTAGAGATCTTTAAGAGAGAGAAAATCTAGCGCACAGGCGTATGACACAAGTGACACCCAATCACCTGGCCACGTTCGAAGTTCGTGAGTTTCACGGAGCTCCCCATACTGCTCTCTCACGATGTCTAATGACTACTGAGGTCGCTGATATGGAGTACCTGGCAGTGGGTGACAGTACAATGCACCTAATATGAAAAACGTATGTTTTTGGGGCGTCCGGGTACTTTTGATCACATAGTGTAAAGTGCGCACAACAATTCTAAACTCGTCCGTGTCTATACCCATAGCCAAGTCCAGCTTCTGCGACGCTGGCATCGAAGCACTAACCGGAAGGCATAAAGTTATAAATACTGTTCCTGCGGAGTAAGTAGGCCCTACTCTTGACCCGGTAGTCGACGGGCCGTAGGGAACCCATTCCATAGCTTCCTGTACACACAACGCAAGAGCCACAAGTGACTTCGCTGAACCACTGAAAAAGGCTCTCTGCATTTTGAGCGTTGTTACATTTCTAATACAAATAGATGATGCTCGTAGCAGCCACGAACAATTTTAGTTTGAAAAATGAAGAACCACAAAACAATTGCTTAATTCACATGATCTGGTGTAAACTGTAATAATAAAAGAATTCTGTCACGAGTGAATGCTAGGCAGTCCTCAGGTCTGAAATATCAGATAAGAAACTATGCGTCTAAAAATTCCAAATTAAAACAAATTAAAAGAGAGAACAGGATGTTGCTTACAAATAAAATGTCTTAATCATCTCAGGTTATCACCACCCCAGTGTTGTCGTGGAACTAAAAGTTCCCTGTCAAAAGGGTGAAAGAGACCTAAAAAATGCGAAAAAATGGACATCACGACCGGACACCAAAAGTTACCAAAATAATGAAACATGTAAAGTGCTAAGAAAAGGTGGGGGAGGGAAATCGCATACTGCGTGGAATTACTTACAAAAATTCCATAACTACCGTTCTCCCGTGCTGCGCGTCCGGAAACACAAACAGGAGAACTACGTAGTAGTAGATACATGCCTTGAGTACTGAAGTCACACATGAGCCATAGCGCTGGCGCGGGTGCGAAACAGACACGAGATTGGTGAATTATTGGAAGTGGAAAAGTGGGAAGTAACATTAGAAAGGAGACGGAACCATTAAAGCATTAAGAGGGAAAAGAATCTGTTCATTCTAAAAACAAGGAAAAATATTTGTAATTCTTCATGCTTTCCCGGCGGTTTGTTGACATCTTGGATGTTCGGGAATCCAGCCGGATGTTCGCGTCGTTCTCGCACGATATTTCAACAGCGTGCATCGCTGCCTTCTTCAGGTGCTACCTGAGACAGTCTCAGGTAGCACCTGAAGAAGACAGCGAGGCACGCTGTTGAAATATCGTGCGAGAACGACGCGAACATCCGGCTGGATTCCCGAATATCCAAGATGTCAAGGGAAAATATTACTTTATATGGTCACCTTAACCTGCCTGGATAATGTCATAATGAACGAAAATACTTTTGTGACACAGATCTGTTCGTTCATCAACTGTATCGAGAGAATGGGAATGAAGACTCCTTAAGATTTCAATTTCTGCCAGAACATTGAGTATCCGACCTTTCTGTACAGTATGTAAGACAGTTAACTTATCGCTAACCTGTTGCAGGTGATGCTGGTTGTCAATCAAACGCATTGCCAGAGCTGACCTGGAATTAGCCTGATCTTCATGTTCTTTAAATCACGTATAAAAATTCTTGTCTGTCTGGCCAGTGTATCTGCTCTTACGTAACTAGAGTCAGTATTTACTACTACATACTTCTTCTTCTTCTTCCTCTTCTTCTTCTTTCGTTTTGGCCACCTTAGGACTACGTTAATTCTCTTCAGCTTCGTTTCTTCTGGTCTTCCGACTTTCCCAATATTCTTTCATTCTCATATTTCGCAACCTTCTCCGTTCTTCTGTCCAAGTTGATTTTGTTCTGGGTCTCGTTCTGTCCTCGAAAGCTTTGAGGGCCTGAATTTTTTATTTAAAAATCACCCTGTTGTATATCTCTGGTTCCTGTATTCTCATTTCTTCCAGATCTCTTTGTATCTCTTGTGTCCATCGTATTTTGGTTTTCTTGTTGATCAGAAACTGTGTGATTCGCAGTATTAAACTCCCCTTGTACATTCTGAGGATGTGTCCGAAGAACATGCTCCTTGTTTTCCTGACGACGTCAGAAATTCTTTCTGTCTTGGTGTATAGTACCTAGTTGGCTCGGTGTCTAAATTGACCATCTTCTGTTCTTCAGGGTCCTAATATTCTCCTGAAAATCTTTCGTTCTATCAGTTCTAGCCTCTTGATCACTCGGGTTCTTGCTAAGTTGAGAGTTTCTGCTGGATATAGAGCTTCAGGGCGAACCTCTGTTTGGTAACGTTTCAGTTTTGCATTTATCAAAATATTCTTCTTACAGTAGGTGTTGATAGTTCGTATGCTAAGTTCATTTTGTTTATTCGTGCTCTCATTGCTTCTTTTTTGGTCAGTCCAAAATCTATCCATTCTCCAAGGTATTTGAATCTCTCTACCCTCTGAATTTTCCCCCCTTCTATTTTCATCCATCTAGTAGCTGTTGTGATGTTTGTCATGTACTGTGTCTTCTCGATAGAGATCTGTAGGTCTGCTTTAGCTGCCTATCTCTGCAGTTCTGTGGTTTGGTTAACTGCTTCTTCCAGTGATTCGGACAAGATAACAATGTCATCTGCAATGCTAGACAATCTACCCGTACTTCGATTTCCTTACACCCAGCTGTATTCCACACAGTCCTTTTATTCCTTGTCGCCATTCTCTGATCACCTTATCGAGGAGACAAGTAAAGAGCAAAGGGGAGAGTCCGTCCCCCTGTCTCACCCCGGTTTTAATCTTAAATGCCTCCGACAGCTTTCCTTTGAACTTGACCTTCTATGCTGTGTTGATTAGGGTCTATTTAACCAGTTCACTTGTATTTCTATCTAAACTCATCTCCCCTAAAATTTAGAACAATGTGTGTCTGTCTACAGAATCACAGGTTTTCTTGAAGTCTATGAATGTAAGCACGAACATTTTGCTCCTCAGTTTTTGATAAGCGATTATCAGTTTTAGATTCAGGATCTATTCTGCGCATGATGTTTCCTTTCTGAAGCCTCCTTGGTACTCTATCAATTTGTGGATGAAGTTGTTCTTCCACTCTATTTAGCAGTGCTTTTGAGAATACCTTACGGTTATTCTGGAATGTGCTCTTCTTCCCGCATTTCTCGTATAATTTGTGTAAGTTCTACGATCGCGTTCTCGTTCGCATACCTAAAGAGTTCTGCAATGAACCATTCTTCCCCAGGTGCTTTGTTATTTTTCAAAGTTCATATAATATTCTTAACCTCCTTTATAGTTGGTGGTTCCGAAACGGGGTTTGGTTCTTTCTCATTGTAATTGAATGTCTCGGATGGCGCTTGACAATTCAGGAGGTCTTCAAAGTATTCCGCCAAGAACTGTTTCCCATGTCTCCATGCACTGTCTTTCCTTCTTTATTCTTAAAGCTGAGGTTTGGAGGAACATATCTACTTAAGTTGCTCTTGAATTTTCTATAGAAGTCTCGCCTGTTGTTCTTCCGAAAGTCTTCGTATATTTGAGTTAAACGTCCTTGCAAATATTTCATCTTAAGATTTCTGATAGTTTTAGCAGTGGTTTTCCTTACTTCTTGGAAGTTCTTTAGATTTTCTGGTGTTTTATGAGAGCACCAATCAACCCATTCCTTCGACGCTTTTCGATTGCTTTATCTCGTTCTACCGACCAGCAGGCATGTTTCTTCCTCTTCTCCAGGCGAACAGTTTCCTTTGCGCTGTCAATGAGTTCATCTTTCAACTGTTCCCAACGTTGATAGCTCTTCTGAGTCAAGCTCGCCTTAAAATCTTTGCTCGTTCTAAGTTTCTCTGTATCATAATTCACAATACTGGTAGTGTTTTTGGTTTGATGGGCTCTTGGTAGAGTTTTGAATTTTATTTTGGAAGAAAGTGATCCGAATCTAAATTTGCACCCGTGAAGACTTTCACATCTTGATTTTCCTTCTCTGCATGTCTTGATATCGCTACATGGTCAAGCTGAAACTCTCCTTGTGATGGATTGGGAGATAGCTATGTTTTCTGTTTTCTTGGAAGTCGTTTAAACGCCGTTGATTTTATTATCAGGTCAAAGGTCTTACAAATTTCCATTAGTCGTTCACCATTCCCATTAGTCCTGTTGTGAGTTGGGTAGTTCCCAGTTACGTTTCTGAACTTCCTCTCTTTCCCTAGCTGAGCACTGAAGTCTCCAAGTACTATGATAAATTCTTCTACTGTCTCTGGGTCAGTTCTATTAGTCTCATTTGTGGAAGCATGTACCTCATTTGCTCCCCTAAAGGTAAGTGTGGAAAGTCTACTGTTTCTGGAGCTGAAGTCAGTGATGGCTCCCAGGACTAGTTTATTGATTATAAAGCGTGCGCCCAGTTGAGGTACATTCTTCATTACTCTGTTGCCAGGTTTTCGCTTCAGAATGTGATATCCTTCCTATTCAAATGCTGCTTCATCTGTATACCTTGTTTCTTGTAAACTACTCCATAGTTTTCCTGTTTTTGTTGAGGTGCGGTTACTACGGAATTTTGATGAGTGATTCCACGCGATATGTAATCTTTCTCCCAACATGTTTCATTATTTTGGTAAGTTTTTGTGTCCGAGCGTGATGGCCGTTTTCCGGATTTTTTTAGGTTCCCTTTACCCTTTTGACAAAGAACCTTTGGTCCCGTGACAACATTGGGGTCAGAATGATCTCAGATGATTAAGTGATTTTATTTCTAAATAACAACTTGTGTTCTCTTTTAATTTGTTTTAATTTAGATATTTTAGCCGCATAGTTCCTTATCTGATATTTCTGACGTGAGGGTCCCCTCCCATAGAAGTGTAACAGAATACTTTTGTTGTTACAGTTTACACGAGATGACGGAATTTTAATTGCTGCGAAACCAGCCGCGCCCGGAGTAATAGTTCTACCCCATAAGAAGCACAATATACACATTTTTCATAGGAGTGTTAAGATTTTGCGTATTATATCTGGAGTAATATGGGATTTACATTTGAAAACACAACTTCAGGGACATGCTACTTGTTTGGGACAAGTGTCATAGTTGCAGTTGTCACTATTTTTGGCTATGAGACAATAAGAAAAAGCCGCTGCAAATTGTGTTCTAGTACAATCTGTCATATTGCCGATTCTGCCTTCTAGTAAGTTTTGCTTCCGTAGCACTTGGAAACGAATAGTCAAGCGCCGAGACGCAAGACGGAAACGAGAGAGCAGAGAGGGTTGTGAAGAAGACGTGAGCCAGTCGCACGCTGACCGACCCCTCCAGGACGACAACACGGCGGCAGCGGCCTCTATGCGAGGAGGAAATAACCGACGCACCCGGCTGGTTGCGGCACTGTTCTACAGCAGCTGCATATATTGAAGAACATTGTTTATTTTGTCTGTCATCCTTTGCTTGAGAGACATCTATTTAACACAAAGTATTGTAGTCATTTCCTTTTGTAATAAAATTCATTAATACGATTCCTTGAATTGTTGTCTAGCGATTCTAATGAATTCTCTTACTGCTTTGGTTTTGATGAAAGTCTATGTGTGTGTGTTAATGCAGCTAGCCGCTAACTTGGTGTAATGTTTTGTCTGTACAGAAGTGTATCTGTCGCCTTTATCGCTCTCTCACCCTCATACACAATTCTGTACAATAAAGTCAAGGGCTTAGGTTTTCTTATCAGGCTTATCCGTGCAAAGACAGACAAAAAAATTATACTAATGGGAGGATTCTGAGTAACTTCTAGAATTCCATTCGCTCTCTCTTTCTCTCTCTCTCTCTGTCCTTTATCTGTGTACAGTTCAAATATAAGTTACATGAAATCAGCCTAGTAGAATCTCTGGTGGAGCCCTTCGTCTTAATATTCAGCGGCTGGCTTGCTAGAAAAGATCTTTACATACGTTATTATTATTAAGCGCTGCATTCAGTTGGGAAAATCGATCGTTTGAACACTTCGTTCAGTTTACGACAGATCTAAAATTTCAGATGTGGACGAAGCCTTTTTGGACGATTCCAATAAAACTCAGAGATTGCAGGCTCTCTTCGTCACAGCTGAAACTTCCCAATTAAGTACAGGGCCCAGACAATCATCAATGATTCAGACGGAGAACGCATTCGTCATTCACTCTAGAATAAAATGGTCACAAAGCTTATTTCTGAGGAAAATTGTATATTGAATCCATTTCCGTACATGTTCCGTTTCCGTGGATTTTAAGTCTCACGCAATTTACTTTTACAAGTCCTTCTTTCTCTTTATCTACCACGCTAGCGGCACAAACTTTCCTGTCTCACTTTAGCGCGAAGAAGAGTAAATAATAATCTCCTTTAGCAATCCGAAAATCTTCCAACCGATACTTTCCGAAGCTGTTCCTTTCTCTCTCTCCCTATAATGACCATGGAGCATACATCTCTGTACCTCTGTTGTTCCAAAGAATAAACGTACTAGAAAAATACCTTGGCGTCGACGAGCTGTCGGCGCATATATTACTAGAAAATCTGCTCAGATACTTTTCAAACGTAAATAAATGTGGATGATTTGATTGACCATTATTAATTATTGCGTGGTAGAGGGTAATTTTCCGTGGGGAGATTACACGATCAAAGGAAACATATTTGACGGGTAGGCAGGATTCAACAAACAGCACCTCTAAACAGCTCAGATTACCAACTAAAACATCTTATCCGTTAAATAGTAATGTGCACCATCTGCCTGTCCATTTTTCACTTTTTCTTTATTCATTTATCTCTTTTAATATACAAACGCACAACATTTTCTACACAGTGTCTCGATATTTTTCAACTCTTCGCTGTATGATTCGATCACTGTGGTCAACACGGCGGTATCGGCCGCAATCTGGTCAGCCGCACTTTCAAATAAGTCCGCCGCTAGTTACGCCACCGCGGCACGAGGGCGGTGCCTGCCACGAACGATTACGTCATTGCCAATGTGATGCAAGCATCCCCTTCTCTGAGTCACAATGGCGGGTGTACCTTCGACCATAGATACTAGTAGACTGGCCTTGCTGTGCAGAAGCTATAGGGCTGGGTGGCACCAACGTAAACCACGTAACTGTTGGCAAAACGTGGCGGGATTTCAAACCAGCGGTCTCCATCCTATGTTTGTTTCGTATTTCACCCACATTTCTCAATTGACCGCCAAACGCTTCCTACAAAAATTACTTTTTTATTTGCGAAAAATTATGCCAGAACTACATTTGACCTGGATTTGTTCACAGTACCATTTATAAAATCTAACAATTTCATCGAACGCCCCTCTGGTGGGCAGCGGGACGAAATTACTATAAACTATAAATTAAAGTAAAATGTCGTTAAAATGCTTTTAAACAGTAATAGTGGGCTCGTGTCAAAACTTTAAATATTGGATTCGCCGCGTTTTGAGCTCTAGTCACTTATAAAAGAAAGTGGGATATGGGAATTACGTCAACTATAGGCGCCAAAATTGTCGACTTTAGGAGCAGGTCCATTTTAGAGTAACAATTTTAGTTGCACTTCGAAGGATCATTTCCTACTATTTTTACAAAAGTTTAAACTATCAGTTAAAAAAAAAACGATATTTTAGATGAAAGGTGAGACTTTGAAGTTTCAGAAAATAATTTTGGAGACTACATTTATTTAATAGTATTAGAAGGCAGAAAAAAATTCTCTTCATGTGTCGACTATGGGTGCTCTTACGTTATTATAATCTCACTTGTATATACAAAGTTGCGTGTATGTGCAGATGGCTTAAAGTTTTTCCATTTCAGGGCCTCTATCCAAAGCTGGTTTCGGTTTCCATCCTTAGGGAACCTATGAGTAGGAACGAGAAACAGTTATACTTACTTCTGTAGCCGAATTATCACAGATACTTAACAAAATGTACTGAGTATGACTCTACAGGCATCACTTTCAACACTTTAATCTACGTGATACTCTACTTCAAGTGTAAAAAACATATAAAACTCACTTCAGCAGATTTCAGTAAACGCATCTGCACTATCATAGAAACACTTACACTTGAAATGTAGTACCATTTACCCCGACAAAACGCTGAGTACAGCCATAAGCGCAACACTAAACAACCATGTTTTGCCACATTTCACGTGACTTTAGCCTAGAGATGTTGGAGCCACGAAAATGACGTCAGGGCCAGTCTATTATATTTATGGTCGAAGGGGCGTACTTAAGGGCACCACACCGTGGTTCAGGTCGAAAAAAAATCGATTTTCGATTTTCATTAGATTAAGGTTTTATTTAAGTACTCCGAAAAGGATTCTGCTGAAAAAATTTTATTTCGAGCATTTAAAGAGCATTTTCCTACCACGTGTGTTTATGTGCCACGCCCACTTTTCTGTCACCTACTTTTCTGCATATATTTTAGAATTTTATATCCCCTACATTGCACGTTATGGATTTTATTTCTCCCGAGTGTGTTGGCTATCCTTGGAATGCAACGGTCGGTATTCTTTTGTTTCTGCTATTTGTAAACAACACACTTTCAAACACGCGGTTAGTTTTGTTCAAGTGTGATTGCGAGTAGTTGTTATACTTACGTTTGCAGTGCTTGTTTACGTGTGTTTTGTTGCGTTTATTGAACATGACGAAACGTAAAGGCATTTTCAAGAAACGACAATTTAAAGGAAACAAGTTTAGAAAGCTTTCTGTACAAGATGTTATGTCACCTGGCAACGATGTTTCTAAATGTAATTCTTCTGCAAGTGCATCATCAAAGAAGATCTCACCATTTGAAGAGAGTTACAACGAATTTACTGTAAGTGACAAGGGGTGCAGTAACATCATAAATTTGAGAATATTATCAGATGTAATTTCTAAATGTGTACAATGTAGACAGTGGGGTAAGTCACATAGTGTGAAAATTTCTGAGAGTGCCAGTGTGAGAAAAGGCCCAGTAATTGTTTTGGATTTAATTTGCACTAAATGCTCAGCTGTGATTTCATTTATGAGATCTACAAAACCAAATGCAAGTGGCCCTTATGAAATCAGTACTAGATTAGTTTATGCCTTACGATCCATTGGCAAGGGCATGGCCGCAGGGAGAACATTTTGTCCAGTGATAACCTTACATCAACCACCAAATAAATTTTAAAAACTGACTGCAATATTAGAGAAAGCTGTATGTGAGGTCAGTGTGGAAAGCATGAAACTGGTTTCTAGAGAAGCCGTGGAAGAAAATGATGGTTGTATGGATATTGCAGTTGCACTTGATGGAAAGAGGACATACTTCTCTGAATGGAGGAGTGACTACCACGAGTGTAGATACCGGTAAAGTGTTAGATGTGGAGATAATGTCTAAATATTGCAAATGTTGTAAAGTCAATGAACATAAAGAATGCAACTGTGTGGCTAATTTTAGAGGAACAAGTGGTGGTATGGAAGTTCATGGAGTACAACAGATATTTCAGATAGAAACAAGAGGCGTACGGTACACCAAATAATTGGGCGATGGTGTCAGTAAGGCATACAATAATATTGTGAACTCTAAGCCATATGGAGATGCCATTATTAGCAAAATAGAATGTGTAGGCCACGTTCAAAAACGTTTGGGAACAAGGCTGAGAAAACTAACTGTTGATATGAGAGGAAAAAAATTATAAGATAGAAAAGTGTTAACCGGACAGGGTCAGTTAACTAAAACTGAAATAGAGAACTTGCAGGTACACTAAGGGCAGGCAATTAAAGAAATGAAGAAAATTTGGAGGCAATGAAGAGATATGTTTGGGCCATATTCTTCCATAAGCCCTCTACTGATGATAAGCCATGTCATGGATTGTGTCCATCAGGACAAAATTCGTGGTGCATATACAGTAGGGCTCAGGCAACTGGAGAATCTTATTCTCACCAGCATTCTCTTCCTGCTGCTATTATTACAGCAGTGAAACCCATTTTCAGAGACTTGGCTCATCCTGACCTTCTAAGGAAATGTCTGCATGGGCAGACACAGAACCCAAATGAATGTTTCAACAGCATAATTTGTAACCGCCTTCCTAAAACTGTACTTTTAGGCATGCATACAATGAAACTAGGAGTTCATGTTACTGTTATTACATTCAGTTGTGGTAATATTGGAACGTGTTGGTACTGAAACAGCTAGGAGTTAATCATGGTGAAAATATGATCACTGGGCTGCAACACTGCGGTAAAATGAGGATAGCTGATGAAGACAGGTTTGCATCTAATAAGGCCAAGAAAGCAAGACAAACATCCAGGAAGGTGAAAAAGAAGCTGGAAGACCTGCTAAACGCCAAAGAAGGACCATCATATGCAGCAGGACAGTTTTAATTCACTGTAAGTAACAAATTTCAAAAGTTTTTTCTTTAAAGTACAATTCCCACAACTAAAATTTTCGGTACATATGTCCCATTATATCAGAAACTATCATAGATAAATCAATGAAATTTTCAGAGACTCTGCATAACATGAAAAGCCACCTCTTGTACTACATTCATTAATATTCCCCCATTAGGAAGTTCACAAAAAAATATTTTCTGAAGAAAAAAGACTTAATATTTTTGTTAATAATTTTCAAAAAGTATTTCTTAAAAACTTTAAACTGGATAAAGTACATTTTAGTACAGGTGACTCTATTAGCATTATGTAACACACAGTAAAAATATTAAGGTCCTGCATCAAATAGTTTTTTTCAGAAATGGGTCAGATATTTGCCTAATATAACATAGGTTAGATAGGCAGGGTGTGCTCCCCTTAAGTTCGAACAATCATGGACTGAGCTCATTTTGTGTGTTTGCCAGTTGGATAATATTTACAGACTTTTGTGAC
The DNA here is from genome assembly GCF_023864275.1 of Schistocerca cancellata. Taxonomy (NCBI): domain Eukaryota; kingdom Metazoa; phylum Arthropoda; class Insecta; order Orthoptera; family Acrididae; genus Schistocerca; species Schistocerca cancellata. The sequence continues at coordinate 248,028,904 of NC_064632.1, forward strand.
CAGTGCTCGACATCCGCGTAGACATTGTACTGAAGAGTGACAGATTATTAAATCTTTTTTTTTCTGTATAAAGGGCGTTTCCATAAGAGCGTGCAAAAATGTGACAGGACATGAGAATGTTCCACTGAACAATTTGAGGTAGAGAACCTGGTGTTGGAGAAGCCAGCTTAAGAAGATATGGAAGTAAACTTGTCAACCGCTTTGTCTAGCATTACTGTTATCCAGCTTATTTACAACTAACAGGCCTACAAGTTTACATGTACTGTGCTGTTTAGTTGAATGTACATTCTTTATTTCCTTCAAGGAAACAAGGAGGACGAGCCTGATTCTAGGAGTCATGATGCGTTTTTCTGTTCTTTACTTGTCCATAAGGTGGCTCTGTTGTATCGTATTTACATTACCCCATGACAGAACGTGCTATGAATCATTACTCACTGTTATTCAGAGACGTACAGTAGAATACGATGGATCAGTACCGGTACAGTTTCGCAGAATTCACTGACATGCACTTTGTGTATGGTGAAGTACGTTGCAATACTCTCGCTGCTGAAAGGCTGTACAGGGAACGATTTCCTACCAGGCGTCATCCGTCACGATGAGTATTTATTTCTCTCTTTCAACGAATGCGGGAAATTGTTTCACTGGGATGAAGATACGAGAGACCTGGCAACACCCGCCCACCCGATTTTGAAAAGAAGGTGCTGGAACGTGTCGCAGCGAACCCCAATACAAGTACTCGTCGTAATGCTTGTGAAATGGGTGCTGCACATGCTAGCATGTGTCGACTACTCCACGAACAATAAATACACTCATATCACCCTCAAAGAGTCCATGCAGTGCTTGTGACTGACACTGCACCAAGATCGCATTATACCAGTGGTTGCTCCAACAATCGATTTATCGACCAAATTTCCTCCAGATCGAGCTGTTTACTGACAAGGTCTCATTTGATCGTGATGGTATTACGATCATCAGGAATAACCGTGTCTAGGATAAGGGAACCGTCACGCTGCAATAGAGTTACTCCATGAAGTACGTTTCTCTGTAAATATGTAGGCCGACAATATAGGCGATAATCTCATTGTGCCATATCTTCTACCTGGTCGTCTGAATAGCATCCCGTGCTTGAGCTTCTTGTAAAGAATTCTACCTGAGCTGTTCGTGAGTGGATGTGGTATACAACATGATGGTGCAACGCCTCACTTCAATGTGTATATCCGCTACCATCTCAATGCTGTATTTCCGGGTCGTTGGATTGGAATGGGAGATCCTATTCCATGGCCTGCGAAGTAACCTGACATCAATCCCCTGTATTATTTATTAGTGACCAGAATTGTAGCTTCCTGTGATATGATTCGAAACACAAAAGGGATATTGGTCAGGATGTATCAGAATAATGTGCGCCGATGTCATGCTTGCATTGAGGTTGATGGCCGTCAGTTTCAGCAAATTTTGTAAGATGCAGTACGAATTATACGTTCACTGTGCGGATGACGGTATCTGCAGTTGACTGTCACAAGTGTAAATAAAAAAGTGCCCAGTAATGTGCTTTGATCACTAATATCTCATTAAGCTGGCTATTCCGACCCCAGGTTCCATACCTAAAATTGTTCAGAGGGGCATCCTCTATGTCAGGGCTTCACAACATACACTCCTGGAAATTGAAATAAGAACACCGTGAATTCATTGTCCCAGGAAGGGGAAACTTTATTGATACATTCCTGGGGTCAGATACATCACATGATCACACTGACAGAACCACAGGCACATAGACACAGGCAACAGAGCATGCACAATGTCGGCACTAGTACAGTGTATATCCACCTTTCGCAGCAATGCAGGCTGCTATTCGCCCATGGAGACGATCGTAGAGATGCTGGATGTAGTCCTGTGGAACGGCTGGCCATGCCATATCCACCTGGCACCTCAGTTGGACCAGCGTTCGTGCTGGACGTGCAGACCGCGTGAGACGACGCTTCATCCAGTCCCAAACATGCTCAATGGGGGACAGATCCGGAGATCTTGCTGGCCAGGGTAGTTGACTTACACCTTCTAGAGCACGTTGGGTGGCACGGGATACATGCGGACGTGCATTGTCCTGTGGGAACAGCAAGTTCCCTTGCCGGTCTAGGAATGGTAGAACGATGGGTCCGATGACGGTTTGGATGTACCGTGCACTATTCAGTGTCCCCTCGACGATCACCAGTGGTGTACGGCCAGTGTAGGAGATCGCTCCCCACACCATGATGCCGGGTGGTGGCCCTGTGTGCCTCGGTCGTATGCAGTCCTGATTGTGGCGCTCACATACACGGCGCCAAACACGCATACGACCATCATTGGCACCAAGGCAGAAGCGACTCTCATCGCTGAAGACGACACGTCTCCATTCGTCCCTCCATTCACGCCTGTCGCGACACCACTGGAGGCGGGCTGCACGATGTTGGGGCGTGAGCGGAAGACGGCCTAACGGTGTGCGGGACCGTAGCCCAGCTTCATGGAGACGGTTGCGAATGGTCCTCGCCGATACCCCAGGAGCAGCAGTGTCCCTAATTTGCTGGGAAGTGGCGGTGCGGTCCCCTACGGCACTGCGTAGGATCCTACGGTCTTGGCGTGCATCCGTGCGTCGCTGCGGTCCGGTCCCAGGTCGACGGGCACGTGCACCTTCCGCCGACCAATGGCGACAACATCGATGTACTGTGGAGACCTCACGCCCCACGTGTTGAGCAATTCGGCGGTACGTCCACCCGGCCTCCCCCATGCCCACTATACGCCCTCGCTCAAAGTCCGTCAACTGCACATACGGTTCACGTCCACGCTGTCGCGGCATGCTACCAGTGTTAAAGACTGCGATGGAGCTCCGTATGCCAAGGCAAACTGGCTGACACTGACGGCGGCGGTGCACAAATGCTGCGCAGCTAGCGCCATTCGACGGCTAACACCGCGGTTCCTGGTGTGTCCGCTGTGCCGTGCGTGTGATCATTGCTTGTACAGCCCTCTCGCAGTGTCCGAAGCAAGTATGGTGGGTCTGACAACCGGTGTCAATGTGTTCTTCTTTCCATTTCCAGGAGTGTATGTGCTCGCGGAGCATGCTGTGAGCAGCAAGGCGCGAGTACGGAGCAGCGCGAGCACGCTACCCCCACTACCGGACCAGAGCGGAGAGTGGGGAAAGTCACAACAGCTGCCGCCAGTCAATGTAAATCCGCGGCCACCTGCAGGGATATCACTCACGAATTATTACTGCGACAAATGAAACAAAGAAAGGAGAATGTACACATGCCACATAACTTTATTAGCTTAGTGTATGCCTCTACATTCGCATTAATTTGTGAACTGTTACACAATAAAAGGTGTCACTGAAGTGTGGGATTCTCGGTTATCTTGTACTTTTTGCCCTTTACAATTGCGTCTATGTTCGGAGTAATTGTTCTTGTGCATTTTAGGTGCAGCGTGCAGTTTAAATTTCGATCAGCCAATGCGTTTCTCAGGCGCGTCTTGTTACATTTCATTGCAGAGAACAATTATTCACAAACATATGTGGAACCGAACATTGATATTATTGTAGCCGCCAGTTTGTGCAAACGAGGAAATCTATCCTGAGGGAAGTGTCTGTAGAATTCCAAAATGTTTTTCTTGTTCTGTAATTTGTCTCTGTATTCTCTGTCACACTGCAGGTCAATAATTTCTGGCTGCAGCTCAGGACGAATCTCTTAAATATTCGCTGAATATGGAGAGAACAGATCAAAATCACTGTCTAGTGCTGTCAGATCTTGAAAGCGCTGATCAACTAAACTATGTGAATAACGTTCACAGTCTTTGTGAACATCTTGCATGGATGATAATTTAGGAAAATGAGCTAGGTTTCCTGTTTCCAGCTGACTCACTCAAAGTGTCAATTTCATTTTAAAAGCTTGTGTTCGATCTATGAAATGAGTAATTAGCAGATCTTTACCTTGTAGTAAAATGATCAAAGGATTCAGATGGCTAGTTAAATCTGCTAGGAACGTGAGATCACATTCAAACGTGCGCGCGCATTTCCCCTCCCTCTCCTCCCTCGATACTCGGCGACCTTGCACCTGTTCGCGAGCACGTGCCTGAGCAGACGCGAGTACTCGCGCTCAAAACCGGCCAGTTGTTAAGCCCAGCTCTATGTCCTGTTAAATTTTCGCACGCTCTTACGGAAACACCCTGTATACTCGTATTTCTACAGTGAAATCTACTGTTAACAACCGACGCTGCGCGACAGCAACAAAGTTATGTATTGTATTCACTACTTGATAATAGATGTAGAATACATCAATATCTGAATTCTCTGTTCTCGAACGGCGTCTGTTCCATCGTTCATGTTATCACTAAAGAACAACAAAGCGTGTAAGGAAGGGATAATATATATGAGAATTAAGTTCCTCCTTTCTCTAACAGGGCGTGGACAACGATATGAAAACACTCCGATAGATAAAAGCTCGAACATAAATGCAGATATTAGCCAGCCCTGAAAATTGGGCTTATTACCTTCTCTCCAGACGAAGCGACGTGTGAATTCTGTTAAATTCACGGGAGGAAGTTTAAAATGGTCAATGAGCGCTCTCCATCAGTCCGCTCTCTCCACGGCTTTTGACAGTGAAGATATATTTTTTCCAGTCGTAATGTTCACTCCTTGGTTTTAGTATCTTCACAAGCTATTTTCACTCTTTATATGCTTAATTTATCATTTCTTATGTTCATTTCCTTTGTGATTCAATCACATTTTTCTTCAGGCTAATTCACTTTAACTTTCTTCTACTTCCTATTGACTTCATTTCTAAGCTCCGTCTATTTCTATATTGCTTCCTTATTCTGGACAGTTTTGTATTTTCATTTTTACATCGACCAGTTAAAGTATTTTACCGTTACCCAAGGTTTATCTAAACGTATTTTTTTTTACACCTATGTTTGTAGCTGAGATATTCATTATTTCAACATCTAAAACGTCAATGAACTGCACATTATCATTCCTCAATATTTCAGTAGCTTACTTCCTTGCACATTAATTAAAATCTAATATTTAGTTTCAATTTTTGGATTTTTGTGAGAGAAAATAAACCACCTTTTGACAGTATATGACAATTTATCTTCTGTACTATCTAGATTTCGACTTTTATGGCATTATCAAGCTCTTAGACCATTAATGTCATATCTGGGAATGCAGTTGGACTGCCTCAAAAGATATGATATATTAATGGTCTAAGAATTTTTAGCATATTACTTGATAATGGAATAAGAGTAGAAATCTAGATAGTACAGAATATAAATACAATAATATACTGTCAAATGGCGGTTTATCCACTCGAAAATATTCCATGACAGTGGCTCAATTCCATCGAAAACTATTTTCAAACTGTAATTTTTTATGATGCAATGAAGCTTGCTGTCTCCCTGTGTCTCCAGGCATCTCTCATGTACATCTCCTACGTTGGTGATTCTGAACCGTGTATTTGCAATTTCTAGTTGAAATTTATTGCATACTCATGGAGTCCTTCTCTTTTTTTTTTTTTTTTTGTAATTCCTATTACTGTGTCCATATTCTCCCGTAGCTATGCCCTACATTAGCTTTCCTGTAACCCATGATTATTTTAACCTCGCGTTTCATACTTAATTACTCGTTCAATTTGCTCATATACTTTCTCTATTTCATTATCGATGCTGGTGATGGTTCAAATGGCTCAGAGCGCTATGTGACTTAACTTCGGAGTTCATAAGTCGACTAGAACTTAGAACTAATTAAATCTAACTAACCTAAGGACATCACACACACCCATGCCCGAGGCAGGATTCGAAACTGCGACCGTAGCGGTCGCTCGGTTCCAGACTGTAGCGCCTAGAACAGCACGGCCACTCCAGCTGGCGATGCTAGTGATGTCAGTAGGTACGGGTGAACTAGAGCTGTTGGCTATTAGTTGTAAACGTAATATTACTTTCCTTTATTTTAACATCCACAATTAAACCTAAAATTATTGGACCCTACACTTGTTAGAAACAAGGTCAAATGTTCTATGTTTAGTAGCCACTGGAGAGTCTTGTACTGCAAGGAAGCAAGAGAGAGCATATTGCTATGGGTGGCCAGTACCCTCTTTCTACAACACAAATGCACACGTAGATTAATTCGGCTCTTTATTTAGTTGCATTGGAAACATTTACATAACTGGAATGAATCCATGTTCTGTGCTACAAGCGCATCAGTAGTAGTCCCACTACAGTCACTAATCTGGTTGCTATGTACTGTCGTAGCCTGTGATGAACTGAACCCGATCTGCGAGTAAACTGACAGAAGCAAATAAGACGATTGAGTCACTGAGCGAGCGAGCCCTTCCAGTCAGCGGTGGCTGCCTAAATGCATGTTGTCGAGAGGGCGTTGGTGGCCAGCTGCTTGTCGGTGTGTCTCTGGCCTCTCGCGCAGTTGATCCATTCAGTTAATCTTTTCCGACCAGTGTGCTAGCGACAGCTTACGCCAGCACAGCACAGTACCTCGAGGTACTCCCAATAATCAGATGCGGTGGAGTGCTGGTATTGGTTGGAGTATCGCGTGGCATACTGCTCTACTCTGTACTGATGTCCACCTATCTTTAAATCTCTTGTGTGTTGTTGACCTCAGCACTCGAACACTCGAACACATACTAGTGGGACTTACACTTTCGTAGTGGGCAAGTACTTTATTAATTACAACGAACTATTTTCGAAACATTGTTAAGAAAATTGTTATTACTGCTTGCTGAACCACCCATTCGTTTGTTCACTATTTCTTCCTATGTAAGCAGTACTGCATTAAAGTTCTGACAAGCTATCGTAGAAGCTCCATCAGCTCCAGCTGAGTTAAGTGATTTCACATAGTTTTCAGTGCCTCTGGAGTTGATGCTAGCATTCGTCATCCTTGCAGTGGTATGGCATCTGAGTTTTACATTCTTACATTTTCATTTTTGAAGGAGCATTTAGAACGGCAATTAAACGTTTTACCTTTCAGTTTGTGTAGTATTTTTTTGTGCTACAGTCATCAAACAGTGCCTGGGAAATATTTTTCGCCCCACTGAAAGTCCTAAAATATCAAACTTTATATACATTTCAGTTTATTGAAATTGTATAATTTCCTTTTATACCTCTCTACGTCTCGCTAACGATTGTTATTACAAGTATACCATCTTCACTGATCGAATACTCTAAGTGAAGATCATTATTACCGCAGACAAAGGAGGAACGTAAGCAATGAAAACACTTGGATTTACCGCCGCCGAATAAGGCGAAAATTGAACCGTCAGTCAAAGAGAATCTGATTGCTTTTGGAACTGCCACTGTGTCGTGCTAACAGATTATACACAAGGGCGAAGCCGTCACAGGATCCTCCTATGCCGGCCAGAGTGGCCGAGCGGTTCTAGGCGCTACAGTCCAAGGTCGCAGGTTCGAATCCTGCCTCGGACATGGATGTGTGTGACGTCCTTACGTTAGTTAGATTTAAGTAGTTCTACGTTCTAGGGGACTGATGACCTCAGACGTTAAGTCCTATAGTGCTCAGAGCCATTTGAACCATTTTGATACTCCTATCTAAATGTACCGACAGTCATGGTAGACTCGTATGAAGAAGGTTCTGGGTGGCAGGCATTTCTAGAATAATGTCAAGGTGTTTTTCGAGGTTAAACGTTACCAGAAAACCCAAAAGTCAGGCTTCTACAACCGAGCTCTCTGATAAATCATTCGTTGCTGGGAAAAACGTGTCGGGTAAGTTTCGTGGTCACAGCTGGAGCTTTTCCATGTGATAAGCAAAACTTAACCTCTTCAGAGCCGAGCACATGTTAAAAGTACAATGAGCTGGTGTTATGTTAACTGGTTCGTCTTAATGCTAGTTAACAATGAATGACCCTCAGAAATTTTTTTTGAGATCATAACGGATGCTTTATAGATGGTATCAGATATAAAACACCTCACGATTTAAACAGAACAGTTACACACACAATTTTGCAGTTCATGTTCCTTTATTACAAAAAAACGCATTACCATATTCCTCATATTTTCTATAGATTTCAAGACAGATCAAAATACACTCCTGGAAATGGAAAAAAGAACACATTGACACCAGTGTGTCAGACCCACCATACTTGCTCCGGACACTGCGAGAGGGCTGTACAAGCAATGATCACACACACGGCACAGCAGACACACCAGGAACCGCGGTGTTGGCCATCGAATGGCGCTAGCTGCGCAGTATTTGTGCACCGCCGCCGTCAGTGTCAGCCAGTTTGCCGTGGCATACGGAGCTCCATCGCAGTCTTTAACACTGGTAGCATGCCGCGACAGCGTGGACGTGAACCGTATGTGCAGTTGACGGACTTTGAGCGAGGGCGTATAGTGGGCATGCGGGAGGCCGGGTGGACGTACCACCGAATTGCTCAACACGTGGGGCGTGAGGTCTCCACAGTACATCGATGTTGTCGCCAGTGGTCGGCGGAAGGTGCACGTGCCCGTCGACCTGGGACCGAACCGCAGCGACGCACGGATGCACGCCAAGACCGTAGGATCCTACGCAGTGCCGTAGGGGACCGCACCGTCACTTCCCAGCAAATTAGGGGCACTGTTGCTCCTGGGGTATCGGCGAGGACCATTCGCAACCGTCTCCATGAAGCTGGGCTACGGTCCCGCACACCGTTAGGCCGTCTTCCGCTCACGCCCCAACATCGTGCAGCCCGCCTCCAGTGGTGTCGCGACAGGCGTGAATGGAGGGACGAATGGAGACGTGTCGTCTTCAGCGATGAGAGTCGCTTCTGCCTTGGTGCCAATGATGGTCGTATGCGTGTTTGGCGCCGTGCAGGTGAGCGCCACAATCAGGACTGCATACGACCGAGGCACACAGGGTCAACACCCGGCATCATGTTGTGGGGAGCGATTTCCTACACTGGCCGTACACCACTGGTGATCGTCGAGGGGACACTGAATAGTGCACGGTACATCCAAACCGTCATCGAACCCATCGTTCTACCATTCCTAGACCGGCAAGGAACTTGCTGTTCCAACAGGACAATGCACGTCCGCATGTATCCCGTGCCACCCAACGTGCTCTAGAAGGTGTAAGTCAACTACCCTGGCCAGCAAGATCTCCGGATCTGTCCCCCATTGAGCATGTTTGGGACTGGATGAAGCGTCGTCTCACGCGGTCTGCACGTCCAGCACGAACGCTGGTCCAACTGAGGCGCCAGGTGGAAATGGCATGGCAAGCCGTTCCACAGGACTACATCCAGCATCTCTACGATCGTCTCCATGGGAGAATAGCAGCCTGCATTGCTGCGAAAGGTGGATACACACTGTACTAGTGCCGACATTGTGCATGCTCTGTTGCCTGTGTCTATGTGCCTGTGGTTCTGTCAGTGTGATCATGTGATGTATCTGACCCCAGGAATGTGTCAATAAAGTTTCCCCTTCCTGGGACAATGAATTCACGGTGTTCTTATTTCAATTTCCAGGAGTGTATATACTTGGTAGCAAAAGTTTCAAACAATTTCAAGTAAAAAATTCAAAATATTTAAACAAAATTGCCATAGCATATTCTGTCAAAGTATATTTGCTTCTCTTGATATTACCACGTTGATCAGCACTGATTACTTGTCCCTTTTTTTTGTGGACTGTGTTGCAATTCCTGTCAGTAGAGGACACAGTGTACTACTCACACTGAACAAATGTAAGGCTTCTGGCCGGCATTTTGACCTGTTCTTCTCAACATGGCAGTAAAGCATGGGAATCAAGCGAAAGCAAAATTATCCCACTTCCACTGACGGAAACAGTCGGCGTGGAGTCTTGAGGTATCACATATTATTTAAAGCTTATAAATCCGGTATTACATTCATTTATAATTAACTATTAACTGAGGAATGTCTGTACAGGTTTAATAAACTATTGAAGGCTGTGAAAACACTTGTAATTAGAAAAAGATGCGTCTTTACCACTATTTCGCCTAGACATACTGTGCAGGAACAGAATCTTAAATTGTTAATCAGTGGTGCTGCCTCGTGGACGAACAAGTTAGCTGTGCAAGTACGATGTGCATCGTGTATGTGTGTTCTTCAAGTCAGGAAGGGTTCAGCTGTGTACGCGCCCGAGAAAAAAAATATAACCTGTAGATATCATACAATAAGCAAAATCATTATGATAACTGTCCACCACTAGGTACAATGCCGCCTGCTGATGTGCGGGCACGTGACGCGCTATGAAAAGTATGCAAGCGAAGCAGAGACAGGTGGGGGATCACCCTAGCGAAAATGTGGGGTGCAAATTGGGAAATCCACTGAGATAAGCGACTTTGTCAAACGACAGATTATTATTAAGCAGAGCTTGTGAACGAGTATCTCGAAAACGGCGAAGCTGGTCGAATGTCCACGTGCTACTGTCTCGAGCATCTACGGAAATAGGTAGGACAGTGAAACTACCACTAGGCGCTAAATGGTTGGATGTCCACAACTCTTCACAGAATGTAATGTTTGGAGGCTTGTCCGCTCTGTAAAGTAGGATAGATGGTGATCTGTGGCATCTCTGACGAAAGACCACATTGGTGGTGCATGCACGGTGGAGCACACCGTTCATCGTACATTGTTGAACGTGCAGCCCCGCAGCTCACCACCCCTACGTGTCACATGTTGACCCGTCGACATCGTCAATTGCAGTGGGCACGGGACCATCGGGATTCGACCGTCGATCAATGGAAACCTGTCGGCACTTCGGGTGAATCACATTTTTGCTACACTAGGGCGATGGTCATCTCCAGAAACGTCGTCGTTGAAGTGAACGGCCGCGCGAGAAGTGCAACGTGCCACGGATGCAGGCTGGTGGGAGAAGCATTATGCTGTGAGAGACAGTCTCCTGCACTTGCGTGGGGCCTGTGGTAGTAATCGAAGACACGCTGCCAGCTGTGAACCACCTGCATCCCTTCATGCTCGATGTCTCCCCCGACAGCGATGTCATCTTTCAGCAGTATAGTTGTCCGTGTCTCGGAGTCAGAACCGTGCTACAGTGGTTTGAGGACCATTATGGCGAACTAACGTGGATATTTCGGCTACCAAATTCAACTGATTTAAATTCTATGGACCCATCTGGGTCGCTATCGGACACTATGACCGCTTACGGAAATCAGTGGCCCGTTGTTTCTGCGAATTACATGACCTATGCGTGGACATCTAATGCCACATACCTCCACAAATCTACCAACAAACTGTCAGATCCCTGATACGCAGAATCAGTAATGTACTTCGTTCCAAAGACGGACAAACCAGCCATGAAGCTGGTGGTCGTAATGTTTAGGCTCATCGATGTACATACATCAAAAAAAGTTTTGCATCACCTCGGTTCCATGAGTACCGGGACCGCTACAGAAAATTGGAACAGAGAAGAACATAAACATCATGTCGCACTTTTTATTGCTCGTGAAAACCACACATTGCATGTTGTACCATCTTACAGCGAGACCTTCAGAGGTGGTGGTCCAGATTGCTGTACACACCGGTACCTCTGATACCCAGTAGCACGTCCTCTTGCATTGATGCATGCCTGTATTCTTCGTGACATACTATCCACTAGTTCATCAACGCACTGTTGATCCAGATTGTCCCACTCCTCACCGGCGATTCGGCGTAGATTCCTATGAGTGGTGGGTCGGTCACGTCGTTCATAAGCAGCCCTTTTCAGTCTGTCCCAGGCATGTTCGATATGGTTCATGTCTAGAGAATATGCTGGTCACTCTAGTCGAGCGATGTCGTTATCCTGAAGGAAGTCATTCACAAGATGTGCACGATGAGTGCGCGAATTATTGACCATGAAGACGAATGCCTCGCCAATATGCTGCCTATACGATTGCGCTGTCGGTCGGAGGATGGCATTCACGTTAAGTCGTTAAGGCGCCTTCCATGACCACCAGCGGCCTACGTCGGCCCGACGTAATGCCACCCCAAAACAGTAGGGAACCTCCACTTTGCTGCACTCGCTGGACAGTGTGTCTAACGAGTTCAGCCTGACCGGGTTGCCTCCAAACACGTCTCCGACGATTATCTGGTTGAAGGCATATGCGACACCCATCGGTGAAGAGAACGTCATGTCAATCCTGAGCGGTCCATTCGGCTTGATGCTGTGTCCATCTATACCGCGCTGCATGGTGTCGTGGTTACAGAGATAGACCTCGCCATGGACGTCGGAAGTGAAGTTGCACATCATGAGCCTATTGAGCACAATTTGAGTCGTAACACGACGTCCTGTGGCTGCACGAAAAGCGTTATTCATCACGGTGGCGTTGTTGTTAGGGTTCCACCGAGCCATTATTATTATTATTGACTTTTTTTTCTCAGACTTAAGTCTGGTTAAAAATGGAACGTGACGCGGACCTCGGTCAAGCGTGACTTCCTTGTAACTGTATGGTATATGTTATATTGCATTTAGGAACTTTCGGGTAATTGAACATGTATCAATAATTACAGATTTTTGTAGTTGTATATATATGTTTGGATGTAGCTGTATTGCATTAATGTACTGGTGAATATTGTGAGGTATGACTCCTGTAGTTGATAGTATAATTGGGATAATGTCGACTTTATCCTGATGCCACATGTCCTTGACTTCCTCAGCCAGTTGGATGTATTTTTCAATTTTTTCTCCTGTTTTCTTCTATATATTTGTTGTGTTGGGTATGGATATTTCAATTAGTTGTGTTAATTTCTTCTTTTTATTGGTGAGTATGATGTCAGGTTTGTTATGTGGTGTTGTTTTATCTGTTATAATGGTTCTGTTCCAGTATAATTTATTATTATTATTATTATTATTATTATTTTCGATTATTCCCATTTAAGAGAGCGTTTGAACTTCAATTCCTTTATGATGATTGTTTATGTTTTTTCTGAGCCCAAATTTTCTTCATGTGTTCACTGCGTTGTTTCTTTCGCTCCGCTGTCCATTTGCATCCTGGTCTCTTCTGTGTTGTGGTGTCAAATTTATGTTTTTTGATGATGTTCCTGAATTCAGTTCTATTTTGTGCATCATTTACTGTTATGTGTGCTTGTCTGAGGTCCTCTTCACCTTGTTTTATCCATTTTGTTTTTCCCCTGCCTGAGTTGATGATTTTAATTCATCCTGTGGATATGTCCGTAGAACGGCATTCTTCTTTTCCTTATTGTATCCGTAATCTTGTCTGTGTATTTATAAAATTCTGATGTTGGTCTCTTCTTCCAGATTCCTTGCTCTTGTATCGGGTCAAAAATTTTCCTGAGAATTTTCCTTTCTTGTTTTTCTATTTCTTTGATTTTAGTTTTCCCACCTATTTGTGTTGTTTCAGATGCATACAGTGCCTCCAGAAGTACGACAGTGTTATAGTGCCTCAATTTTGCGTTAATGGGTGTGGACTTTTTGTTATAATACACTCCTGGAAATGGAAAAAAGGAACACATTGACACCGGTGTGTCAGACCCACCATACTTGCTCCGGACACTGCGAGAGGGCTGTACAAGCAATGATCACACGCACGGCACAGCAGACACACCAGGAACCGCGGTGTTGGCCGTCGAATGGCGCTAGCTGCGCAGCATTTGTGCACCGCCGCCGTCAGTGTCAGCCAGTTTGCCGTGGCATACGGAGCTCCATCGCAGTTTTTAACACTGGTAGCATGCCGCGACAGCGTGGACGTGAACCGTATGTGCAGTTGACGGACTTTGAGCGAGGGCGTATAGTGGGCATGCGGGAGGCCGGGTGGACGTACCGCCGAATTGCTCAACACGTGGGGCGTGAGGTCTCCACAGTACATCGATGTTGTCGCCAGTGGTCGGCGGAAGGTGCACGTGCCCGTCGACCTGGGACCGGACCGCAGCGACGCACGGATGCACGCCAAGACCGTAGGATCCTACGCAGTGCCGTAGGGGACCGCACCGCCACTTCCCAGCAAATTAGGGACACTGTTGCTCCTGGGGTATCGGCGAGGACCATTCGCAACCGTCTCCATGAAGCTGGGCTACGGTCCCGCACACCGTTAGGCCGTCTTCCGCTCACGCCCCAACGTGTCAATAAAGTTTCCCCTTCCTGGGACAATGAATTCACGGTGTTCTTATTTCAATTTCCAGGAGTGTAGTTCCACGTGAGTTTATATACTTTCTGTAGTTTTTTTATTCTTTCCTCATTGGCCTTTAGGTTGATCCCTGATGGCTGGATGTTTTTTCCCAGGTACTTAAAATGTGGTACTTGTACGATTTTCCCATGGGTTGTCACAATAGGCAATTTGTCTTGTGGCACTCTTTCTATGTACTGGGTTTTCTCATATGAGATTTGCAGGCCAGTTCTTTGTGCAATTTCGTGTAACTTCTCTATGGCGTTAGTGGCTCCTTTTCTATTATTTGTGAGGATTGCAAGGTCATCCGAAAAAGCTAAACACTTCACATTGAATCTATTATCTTTTCTAATGTCAATTTGGATTCCTTTGACTTCTTTTTCCCATGTCCTGATAATTTTTTCAAGAATGATATTAAAGAGTAATGGTGAAAGTCCGTCACTCTGTCGCACTCCAGTTTGGATTTCAAATGGTTCCGAAATATCCCCCATAAGCTTAACCTTGGAGACTGTGTCATTTAATGTTTCCCGAATGATTGCTCTTGTCTTTCTGTCAATGCTGAATTCTTCCAGCGTCTTGCAGAGCGCTACTCTGTCTATTGAGTCGTAGGCCTTTTTAAAATCTACAAAAGTAACCCCTGTGTTTCGAGTGTTTCTCATCTGGAGAATCATTTTCAGATTCCAGATCTGCTCTATGCATGATCGTCCCTTGCGAAAACCAGCCTGGTATTCTCCTATTTGTGGGTCAGCTTCTTCTTCTGATCTATTCATGAGAACTTTTGATAGGATTTTATATCTGACCAGTACGAGTGAGATACCCCTGTAATTATTTGGTTCAGTTTTGTCCCCTTTTTTGTGGAGTGGATGGATGAGTGCGCATTTCCATTCAGAAGGGATCTGTTCTGTTCCCCAAATGTTTAATATGATTTTGTGAATTTTTCCTGTTAATCTTTCATCATTTATTTTCCATAGTTCTGCAATAATTCCATCTTCTCCTGTGGCTCCATTGTTTTTCAGTGTCTTGATAATTTCTACTATTTCGTTGATGGTTGGCGGTTTAGCGTCAGGATTTGGTGTAGACGTCTCGTAGTGAATATCCTCTGTAGGTCTTTCGCAGTTGAGAAGTTTGTTGAAATAGTCTGCGAGGATTTGGCAGTTATTCTTCGTGTTAGTTTCTAGTGAACCATCCGGTTTCTTGAAACAAAGGTTGGGTGGCTGGTATTCTGCAATATGTTCTTTAAACGTCTTATAAAATTTCCTGGTATTAGTCTTCTTAAAATCTTGTTCTATCTCATCTAATCGCCGTTTGTCATAATTTCTTTTTTCCCTCCGAATAGTTTTCGATGTTTGTTTTCGGATTACTAGAAATTGTTGCCATTTTTCTGATGTTTTGTGACTACTGAAGTTTTTCCATCATTGGTCCTTTTTTTCTATTGCTTGGTCACGTATTATATTCCACCACCTGTGTTTTCTCCTTCTCGGGGGTTGACCCAATTTCATCGTGGATTTGAGGACGTCCACAAGTTCTGTCCAGTTTGTGGTGTTTGTCTGACTAATTTCCTGTAAGATGTTTCCCTTGTTGAGTTTTATGTATTCGGGGTCTGGTCTCAGCACTTTGTTTAGTTTTGGCTTTTTTCTATTGGGTTGTAATCTGGTCTTTATCTGTAGGAGATGGTGGTCTGAGTCAAGAAATCCTCTTCTCGTTTTCACATTCAAAATTTCTGCTGTGTTACTCTTGGAGATGGCCATATGGTCTATCTGGAATTCACCCAACATTGGGTTGAGCGACTTCCAAGTATACAGTTTCTTGTTGGGTTTTTTGAATTGTGTTGACATAATTACGAGGCCGAAATTTTCGCAAAAGCTTATCATTATTATTATTATTATTATATTATTATCATTATTATATTATTATTATTATTATTCATACTCTGTAAAAAGCTTCCAGCACGTTGCTATACATAATTCGTAATTATTTAAAATGTTTAATGACGACATGTACAACCATGGGAAGTTGTACGAGGTGAATACAAGATTGTGTTACATCATGAGGTGCTTGGATGTAGGCAGAGAAGGTGAAAATTTTTTTCGTTGCTTGATGAACGCGCCTACACCAGTGACTAGGTTCAGTGATTGCAACAGAACACTCTCAGTGCTCTAAAAGTTGAGTTCAAGGAGCACATGAAAGCAGCTGTTGAGGAAGCTGTAGATATTAACAATGGAGAGGAAGTAGGACACTGAGTAATAAAGACAGATCTGTTTGTCTCTTGAGATGGAACCAGGGTGAAAAGAAGTTATACATCACTTCATAGTGTATCATCTGTCATTAGTGTGGCTACAGGGAAAATTTTGGCCATCCAAGTAATGAGCAAATATTTCTTTCAGTGTGACACAAGAAAGAACAATGTTGGCAGTGAAGAAGAAAGGTGGCAGCAGGAACACAAGAAAGTGTGCGCCAAGAAATACCAGGGGTCAGGTGGTGCCATGGAAGCAGGTGGGATGAAACTAATGTTCCAAAGGTCAGCTGAACAATGTGCTATAAGGTACGTGAAGTATCTACGTGATGGAGATTCCAGTGCTTTTAAGACTGTTTAAGAGAGTAATACTCATGGCTCACAAACTATAATTGAAAAACTGGAATTTGTGGTGCATATTCAACAGTGAATGGGAGGTAGACTTCTCAGATTGGAGAAGGAAATGAAAGGTAAGAAATTAGAAGATGGAAAGCCACTGTGGAGATGTTAACAGACTGACAGACAAGGACGACCGCGATTTACAAGACCATTATAGAAAAAGTAACGTGGATAACTCACATAGAGGGGAAACAATGCAGCAAGCCGTGTGGGCAATATTCTTTCGCAAACTTTCCACAGATTATAATTCTCAACATTCCCTTTATGATGTGTCATGGTGTAAATATCTTCAGGAAGAAGCCAGTGGAAACCCATAAACACACAAACATGGTTTGCCACTTGCTGTTTAAGATGTTATGAAACCAACTTTCAAGTACCTAGCCAATCCTAAATTGCTGAAAAAGGTGTACATGGGGAACACAGAATACAAGTGAGAGCTAAAACCACATTACATGGATGCGTTGTCCAAAAACAATATTTGTGTCCTCAGTTGGTGTGAAGATAGCTGCATGGAAATGTAGGTAGGATTAAGTACCTGCAGAGACTAGGTTTCCATCTAGATGCATTCACACTGAAGATAGTCAGACGCATCGATGAAGCGCAACTGGACAAACCTCAGGCAGCAGAAGAAAAACTGGGAAAGTTGGCTAGGCAAAGGAGGCAGGGGAAGAGATAACTCCAGGAAGACGAGGAAGAGAATCAGGATTGTGAATATGGACTGCATTAGTCACTAGAGGTACAGCAATATTGTAAGAAATAGAAAGAAAAAATTTAAATGCGAATTTCCGTAAACGGACCTTTTTGAGCTATAATGTAATGTATAAAGGCTTACACCCTGAAATTTGGCTTAGTTCTTAAGAACTACTTACTGAATAATCCTTTATAGTATTTTTTCGATATCTGTTCTCTAAAAAAAGTTCTCCTTTAAAATTTGAGAAAAATAGAGGAGTCGCAGATAGCACAAAACTGAAAATTTAATTTCAGAGCAACTATGTCCTTAAACAAAAATCAGTTCCACTCGTTTTATTATCCTCTTACGCAGATGTAAACTGTTAAATTCCAGTTTTATTGCTTGATTAGTTTACGTGAAAGGTACGTTATAGAAACAATGGTAATTAAAAATTCAAATCCTTATAAAATCTACGTCGATGCGCATTTTAAAACAAAAATTGCATAAAATATCAAGCATGATGCTGTACACAATAAATCTCAAGTTTTACTATTTGAGCTGTAATATTTTTGGAGATACATATAAGCACAAGAACGCATTTTGCCCTACCTCTGTTCTCAAGTGAATAAACCACGCCATGCAGCAGCTAATACTAGAAAACGAATCCAGCAGACAGCAGCACCTACTCCAAACATTGTATTTAAACATTGAATTGAAGCTTGCAAAAGCACATTCTTGGGCACAGATGAGTCCTACGTTTTCCTCTCGGGCAGAATTACGTTAGTCTTTCTCTTGCTCTAAAACCTGCGACAGCGTCCCTCCTGAGATCAATCAAAACAGACGTTTGACAACCACAATGTCGCTGTACCTGTACGCAAGGGGCCAACTCTCTCCCTCTGTGGAAAGGGCCCCGTCAACGCTGGCGGTGTTCCCACGGGCTAATCTCGCTGACACCGGGTGCTCGAGTTCAGGGAGCGGAGCGCGTTATCTCGCGCTCGTTATTCTCGCTTCTTGCGAGACGAGAATAATGCCCGATGATCCGCGGGGCCAGATACGTCTCGGAGATTGCCCAGCCGGGTAATTCTCGAGATGAGATTTTTTCCGCATCGGGGAGCTTTCGATTACGTAAGCAGCGCGCGTTGGACGCCAAGATACGTCGCAAGAAAAGGGCTGGAGTTTTATTTACCGCCTGGTGAGGGATGTCACTGCGAAGACCAAAACCATTACCGTGCATCCCTATCTGATGCCGTCCCCACTTCCTGGTGATTTATGTTTCGCAGAATGCGTGTAGACAGAATTATTAGCCACCTTGCCTTCCGTGTATGAAATTTGAAATACGCACTCCAAAAATAAATGGGTAATGGAGCGAAGTTCAGTCTGCGAGAACGTTCAAAACAGAAACCACGCCATCAGTTACCATTGTTATGTGTTATGACACAAATAATATTCACATCCAGAGCCTTCCTCTTCAAATATCTGTGGCTACTGCATGCAATGCATTACATACGTGCCCATTTCTACATTTAAATGTTAACTATGTTCTCACTAACTTTATATCTTGTTGAATCAATCCTGAAGAAAGTATATAAATTACGACAAAACTTATCAGTTGCCATTCGATATGTTTTTGTTGTCGTCCACCCCTCCTCATATACCAGTTCTTCATCGTGTCACGTAATAACACCAGAACACACAGATGTGCGTTATATATATATATATATATATATATATATATATATATATATATGTGTGTGTGTGTGTGTGTGTGTGTGTGTGTGTATCTATAGGGTGGTCCACTGAACGTGACAGGGCCAAATATCTCACGAAATACGCATCAAAAGAAAAAACTACAAAGAACGAAACTTGTCTAGCTTGAAAGGGGAAACCAGATGGCGCTATGGGTGGCCCGCTAGATGGCGCTGCCATAGGTCAAACGAATATCAACTGCGTTTTTTTAAAATATGAACCCCCATTTTTATTACATATTCATGTAGTACGTAAAGAAATAAGAATGTTTTAGCTGGACCACTTTTTTCGCTTTGTGATAGATGGCACTGTAATAGTCACAAACATATGGCTCACAATTTTAGACGAACAGTTGGTAACAGGTAGGTTTTTTAAAATTAAAATACAGAAGGTAGGTACGCTTGAACATTTTATTTCGGTTGTTCCAATGTGATACATGTACCGTTGTGAACTTATCATTTCTGAGAAGGCATGCTGTTACAGCGTGATTACCTGTAAATACCAAATTAATGCAATAAATGCTCAAAATTATGTCCGTCAACCTCAGTGCATTTGGCAATACGTGCAACGACATTCCTCTCAACACCGATGTTTTTGAGATTCTCGATTCTCGCGTAATCTATCTGCTACTGATGTGCAGATTAGCCGCGACAACAGCTAAAACACCTAATTGGGCATCATCATTTGTTGCAGATCGTGGTTGACGTTTCACACGTGGCTGAACACTTCCTGTTTCCTTAAATATCGTAACTATCCGGCGAACGGTCCGGACACTTGGATGATGCCGTCCAGGATACCGAGGAGCACACATACCACACGCCCGTTGGGCATTTTGATCACAATAGCCATACATCAACTCGATACCGACATTTTCCGCAATTGGTAAACGGTCCGTTTTAACACTGGTAATTTACCACGAAGCAGATACCGTCCACACTGGCGGAATGTTACGTGATACCACGTACTTACGTTTGTGACTATTACAGCGCCATCTATCACAAAGCTAAAAATGTGGTCCTACTAAAACATTCATATTTCTTTACGTACTACACGAACATGTAATAAAAATGCGGGTTCCAATTGAAAAAAACGCAGTTGATATCCGTTTGACCTATAGCACCGCCATCTAGCGAGCATCAATAGCGCCATCTGGTTTCACCCTCAAGCTACACAAGTTTCGTTCTTTGTAGTTTTTTCGTTTGACGTTTATTTTGTGAGATATTTGGCCCGGTCACGATCAATGGACCACCCTATATATATATATATATATATATATATATATATATATATATATATATATATGTGTGTGTGTGTGTGTGTGTGTGTGTGTGTGTTTGTGCTTGTGTCATTCCGTTGTTGAAAGTGTAATACATGTTTTCTCCACGCATTTCACGCATTTGAGATCACAATATTTACAATTTGAAACAGCAACCACCCACATGCCTCTTTTGCGAAATTATTTAATGCTGATTGAGATACACGTTTCATTCTTTTGGAGCATCGTCAGGCTATGTATAGTAGCTGCTTACGTGACCCATCAGTCATAAAACCATATATAATGTAAACTAGACACCGAGGTATATAATACACACGTCATGAAAGATCTAAATCATAGAGTGGACCTTGAGCACACCAGCTGGCTCCGTTACAGCAGTGCAAGAAACGGCTGGTGTGGGTAAGGTCCACTTTATTGTTTAGACCTTTCATGATGCATAGATTATGTACCTTGGTGTCAGTTTTACATTATATGTGGTTTTATAACTGATGGGTCACGTATGCAGCTACTATACATAATCTGATGATGCCCCAAAAGGGTGAAGCGCGCCACTGAATAGGCATCAAATAATTTCGCAACCGAGTCTGTTTTTTGTTCCGAAAAACGTTTTCACATTTTGTTTCATTTAAGAAATATACGAGGTGGCAAAGTTAGGCGGACCACGCTCTATATACAGCCTTACTACAGTGTAAAGTACCCAGAAGAGAAGGGGGAAATGAAGTGGAACTTCACTGTTCCAGAGGGTATTTGAGGTTGTTTTAGTCCTTAGGAACAGGGTCAAATTTACTGAGAACATGGCTGCGTGGATCCATTTATCACTATTACATCGCACTCCCACAGGCCTTAATGCATGCACTGATTCGATTTAGAATGGTGTCATAAGACCGTTGTAGTCTCTCTTGAGACAATCAGAACTGTTGTAGCCGGTCCTTCGTGTCCCGGCTGCTGCCACTTGGCCGAAGTTGTCGTCAGAGCTACTCACACACACATTCTATTGGGGGCGGATCTGGGGATATTGGTGACCACAAGACTTCACCATCAAGCGGATAGTTGACAGAGACGCGTGCCACGCGTGCGAGCATTATCCTTTTGATAAAAATAGTATCACGATACTGTGACATGGCAGGTTAACACGACACGAAGTAGGCTGTCGGTGACATACCATTGTGTCGTCAGAGACATCTCAATCACCACCACCAGCCGTGACTTGAAATCACACCCGTTGGCTCCCTCCACTATGACGCCAGTAGTAACACCGTTGTATCTGTCCAAAACAATGAAAGAACAGGACTTCTGCCGAGGTCGCCGTCCCACTCGTCGATATGATTGCCTGAGAAACGCTTTTCATCGATGAGCACAATACGTCACCATTCGTCAGAACTCCGTGAATTCTAGTCAAGGTACCACACCAGACACTAACGCTTGTGTTGTGTTCTTAACGTCACCATGTGCGTGGAACGGTAGTTCCCTAGTCTGACCTACTGAATAGCACAGAATGTTATGAGGAGTCCATTACCTGTTCTCACCGGTGTCACCTACGAATGCCCCGCAAAACTGAATATTCCACAATTCGACGAAATGGACAAATGGAAGCCCACAACGTGATGCCTTTCAAACTCTGTCAGTTGCTGATGACACAGCCTCGCTCGCGTGTGTGGCATCTCCGTGTCCTTCACAGTGACCACTATATATATATATATATAATGCCAAAGAAACTGGTGTAGGCATGCATATTCAAATACAGAGATATGTAAACAGACAGAATACGGCGCTGCAGTCGGCAACGCCTATATAAGACAAGTGTCAAGATTTAAGTGAGTTTGAAAGTGATGTTGCAGTAGGCGCACGAGCAATGAGACACAGCAGCTCCAAGGAAGTGGTGAAGTGGGGATTTTCCCATACCACCATTTCACGAGTGTACCGTGAATATCAGGAATCCGGCAAACCATCAAATCTGCGACATCGCTGCGGTCGGAAAAAAGATCCTGCAAGAACGGACCAACGACGACTGAAGAGAATCGTTCCACATGACAGAAGTGCAACCCTTCCGCAAATTTCAATGATTGGCCACCAACAGCAGCGTAAAAACCACTCAACGAAACATCATCGATATGGGCTTTCGGAACCAAAGGCTCACTCGAGCATTCTTAATGACTGCGTGACACGAAACTTTACCCCTCTCCTGGGCCCGTCAGCACCGACATTGGACTGTTGATGAATGGAAACATGTTGCATGGTCGGACGAGTATCGTTTCAAACTTTATATAGCGGATGAAGGTGTACGGGTACATGGACCCTACATGTCAGCAGGGGACTGTTAAAGCTGGCGGAGGTTCTGTAATGGTGTAGGGTGCGTGCAATTGGAGTGATATGGGACTCCTGATACGTCTAGAGGCGACTCTGACAGGTGACACGGACGTAGGCATCCTGTCTGATCATCTGTATCCATCCGTGTCCAGCGTGCATTCAAACGGATTTGGGCTGTTCCAGCAGGGCAATGCGACACCCCACGCGTCCAGGATTGCTACAGAGTGACTCCAGAAACATGATTCTGAGTTTAAACACTTCCGCTGGTCACCAAACTCCCCAGGCATGTACATTATTGAGCATATCCGGGATGCCTTGTAACGTGTTGATCAGGAGAGATCTCCACCCCCTCGTATTCTTACGGATTTATGGACAAGTTTGCAGGATTCATGGTGTCAGTTCACTCCAGCACTACTTCAGACATTAATCGAGTCCATGCCGCGTCGTGTTGAGGCACTTGAGGTTCCCCTGCTTGCTCGTTGGAGCCCTACACAATATTAGGTAGTTGTACCAGTTTCTTTATCTCATCAGTGTAAAAAAATATTACTTTTGATGTACACATTATAATCTCTTTTCAAGAATTTATGTGTCGTGTCTGTAGCTCATACGAGATGATGTCAACAGCGGATGACACGAGGTTTGCGGTCGACATAGACAGCGTCGATACTACACTGCCCAGGGCATTCTTGTCGGTTTCAGTGATATACAGAACGGACGAGAATTAATTCCCTACTAAACATTGTTCGTAACTTTTATAATACCTCAGCAGTTTTTATGAAACAAAGAAACATCATGTCGCTTACAGATGCTAGAATTCTTATGCACTCCAAAAATTTAACACAAGCACCATCATTATCAATCAGTTTCCGTGAATGGATGTTAATGTTTGCACCAGACTTCTCCAGATAATCCAGCGATACGTTTCCAAGAACTCTGCGAAATCGCTCCTCCACCAAGAATTTTGGTTTTGTGCGATAAACACCTTCTTTCGACCCCCCTCCCCCCCCCCCCTCACCACCGAGTGGAAGAAACCGCAGGGTGTTAGGTGAGGATTCCTTGCTGACCACTGGAGGGGGCCATGACGTCACAACCAGCGGCCTGGAAAATGGTATCGAGTCAGACACGGGCAGCATATACAAAGCCACGCTATGTCCCAAAGTGCCTAAAGATTACTGTCATTGTAATTGTCCCATGTGTTTATAACGCAGTGAGTATAATTTTCAACCATATCAAGGTACCGTTCTGCATTCATCCCGACTGAGATGAGGACCCATAGCTTTCATGGATGTCATGCCACACCACACTTTGACCTTTGGGCGATGTTGAATTTGCTAGGCAATAAAAATAATTGTGCCAGTTAAAAAAATAGATAAAAGATAAAAATAAAAAACATAAAACACTGCTTCATCTGACCATAGGATGTAACCGAAATATGAGACCATTCTTCATACAAAGTCTTCCAGCGTAAGATCAAGCACCAGTACATTGGCCTGAACGTAACAGCAGAGGAGGTTGTGAGATGACGTCAGCCATTAGTATGCTGACTAGGACGACGCCACGACAGGAGCGGCCGCTATACGCATATAAGCGCCTCTCCAGCTTGTGTAGCTTCAGCGGCACTAGAAGAGAGCCGCACTAGAAGATGAGCCGTCATCTATGTTTTGCTTGCGTGAAAATTGTATATATCGAAGGTCATTGATTATTTGCATGTCGCCAGTTGCTTACGACACATTTTTGTAGAAATCAAGTTAAATGTTGTCAATTTTACATATTGTAATAAACACCATTAATAAGATTTGCTTGAATTGTAGTTAGATATCTTTGAAAGCAGCTTCCTAGGCACCCTATATTACACGAGTGGGCAGAATCCCACATTGACGATGAGCATTCACAAACAAACCCCGTGCCTCGCGCCCACGAAATTTTCTTTTGTATTTTGCTTTCGCCTTAATTCTCTTTTGCCTTTACTTTGCAGGTGCGCGTACTTGCTTTAACAGTCTCCTTTGCTAATCAGTGTTTTCAGGTGGGCGTTGCAGACATGTTCTTTGCTTTTTTCTTACTTTTCTTGCTTGCCTTGTCTGTTTCTTGCATTTGTGTTTTACAACATGCCCACCCCACCAATCCCACCCCCTGCTCAGACACCACAGCTGCCAGTGTTAGATGCAACACAGCTAATGCAGATGTTTCAGTTCCAGGCTCAACAATCACCTGCACTGCTCAATATGGTGCAGCAGCTACTGGCCAATGATGTGCACCTGACAGAACAAGCACCACCTACAGCAATACCGACTTTTCGCCAGTTTCGTGTACAAGAAGAGGAATGGCTCGAGTGGTTCCAACAATTTGAAGCACATGCAATTGTTCACAACGTACCATGTACTGTGAAAAGCCACTACTTTCTCTCCACGGTAGAAAGTGCAGTGTTAAGTCTAATTAACAAACTGTACCCTGACGACATTCCCAGTGAACTTTCTTATGAACAGATTGTACATTCCCTAACTAACTATTATGACCAACAAGTGAATGTGGTGACAGCTCATTATCAATACTTTAAGTGTAAAAAGGGGTCAGACAAACTTATCACGAGTGGGTAACAAATTTTCAGGGTATGACGAGGAAATACAAATTCAAATGTGCTTATGGTGCTTTATACTCAGATCTTATGTTGCGTGATGTGATTGCGTACAATGTCCCTGATGTCACACTCAGAGGACAGATTTTGCAACAGTCCGATCCATCATTTCAGCAGGTTACGCAAATACTGATCAGCACGACTCAGGTGCCCTGTCGGCTGATAATCTGAGCAGTCAGCAATCTGTTGGGTTGAGTAAAGAAAGCTCCATGCCATGTAAGCAGCTCGCTAAACAGGCGGCTAAAGGCGAACACAATTAAATCTTGCCCTCGGTGTTATTCACGGCACAAACGCCAAGACTGCCATCCCCGACAAGCTCAGTGTAACGTTTGTGGCAAGAAAGGACGTGTACAATCCATATGTTTGCAGTGGAACGAACATAAGAAATCTTCCCACTCACAAAAATCTAGTCATAAGGCCCAAGTCATTAATGCAGTATATTCAAAGTCTGCAACAGGCATTATCTAGCGTGCACTTGCTTCAGTGATATGCCAGTCCAATAAACTTCTTGTTCAACTGCTCCTTTGTGGGAAATGTGGAAAATTTTCGTTGGACACAGGTGCCTTTGTCACACTGCCAAATCGCCACACATATGAACTGTTAGGCTCCCCATGCCTGTCTAAGACTAGCACGCAACTGACAGCATATAATGGACAAGACATTCCCGTTCTCGCAAAAATGTAGTTTGTCGGCCGTTGTGGCCGAGCGGTTCTAGGCGCTTCAGTCCGGAACCGCGTGACCGCTATGGTCGCAGTTACGAATCCTGCTGAAACGTCCCCTTAGAAAAATTAATGAATTACTGTGCTGATAAACCCCTACGTTATTTGATTTTCAAACAGCTGAGCAAAACGGAAGGTACTCAGACATTCACTAAAATGACACACAATAATCTTAGCGCAAAGCAATCTGACTTTCAGTAATCCCTACAAAAGAATGGCCCTGACTAACAATAACCTATACCTTTCACAAATATCTTACCTCACAAAAATCTTCGTTACTCGAACTACTGCAATACATCGAGCGCCACTACTGCCAACTAAATAAAAGATTCTAACTACTGAAGGCACTAACTACTGACAGGCATAGTTAACAAATAAAAGATTCTGATAGAGAACAAACTTTATATTTACCTTAATAGTGTTCAAAAGTCATAATATATATATACATATCAGTTCAGGACATCCAGTCTTACAAATTTACTGTGTCTGATGGACACACGTCCAGATTATCTGCTCTCAAAACTCCGCCATCTCTCTCTACATCTACATCTACATCTACATCCATACTCCGCAAGCCACCTGACGATGTGTGGCGGAGGTTACCTTGAGTACCTCTATCGGTTCTCCCTTCTATTCCAGTCTCGTATTGTTCGTGGAAAGAAGGATTGTCGGTATGCCTCTGATTTTATCCTCATGGTCTCTTCGCGAGATATACGTAGGAGGCAGCAATATACTGCTTGACTCTTCGGTGAAGGTATGTTCTCGAAACTTTGACAAAAGCCTGTACCGAGCTACTGAGCGTCTCTCCTGCAGAGATTCAATTGCCATTCCCTGCACCATGCGTCAATTCGCTGCAGATCCTCCTGCATTTCAGTACAATTTTCCATTGTTACAACCTCTCGATACACCACAGCATCATCTGCAAAAAGCCTCAGTGAACTTCCGATGTCATCCACCAGGTCATTTATGTATATTGTGAATAGCAACGGTCCTATGACACTCCCCTGCGGCACACCTGAAATCACTCTTACTTCGGAAGACTTCTCTCCATTGAGAATGACATGCTGCGTCCTGTTATCTAGGAACTCCTCAATCCAATCACACAATTGGTCTGATAGTCCATATGCTCTTACTTTGTTCGTTAAACGACTGTGGGGAACTGTATCGAACGCCTTGCGGAAGTCAAGAAACACGGCATCTACCTGTGAACCCGTGTCTATGGCCCTCTGAGTCTCGTGGACGAATAGCGCGAGCTGGGTTTCACATGACCGTCATTTTCGAAACCCATGCTGATTCCTACAGAGTAGATTTCTAGTCTCCAGAAAAGTCATTATACTCGAACACAATACGTGTTCCAAAATTCTACAACTGATCGACGTTAGAGATATAGGTCTATAGTTCTGCACATCCGTTCGACGTCCCTTCTTGAAAACGGGGATGACCTGTGCCCTTTTCCAATCCTTTGGAACGCTACGCTCTTCTAGAGACCTACGGTACACCGCTGCAAGAAGGAGGGCAAGTTCCTTCGCGTACTCTGTGTAAAACTGAACTGGTATCCCATCAGGCCCAGAGACCTTTCCTCTTTTGAGCGATTTTAATTGTTTCTCTATCCTTCTGTCGTCTATTTCGATATCTACCATTTTGTCATCTGTGCGACAATCAAGAGAAGGAACTATAGTGCAATCTTCCTCTGTGAAACAACTTTGGAAAAAGACATTTAGTATTTCGGCCTTTAGTCTGTCATCCTCTGTTTAAGTACAATTTTGGTCACAGAGTGTCTGGACATTTTGTTTTGATCCACCTACCGCTTTGACATAAGACCAAAATTTCTTAGGATTTTCTGCCAAGTCAGTACATAGAACTTTACTTTCGAATTCATTGAACGCCTCTCGCATAGCCCTCCTCACACTACATTTCGCTTCACGTAATTTTTGTTTGTCTGCAAGGCTTTGGCTATGTTTATGTTTGCTGTGAAGTTCCCTTTGCTTCCGCAGCAGTTTTCTAACTCGGTTATTGTACCACGGTGGCTCTTTTCCATCTCTTACGATCTTGCTTGGCACATACTCATCTAACGCATTATGTACGACGGTTTTGAACTTTGTCCACTGATCCTCAACACTATCTGTACTTGAGACAAAACTTTTGTGTTGAGCCAACAGGTACTCTGAAATCTGCTTTTTGTCACTTTTTCTAAACAGAAAAATCTTCCTACACTTTTTAATATTCCTATTTACGGCTGAAATCATCGATGCCGTAACCGCTTTATGATCGCTGATTCCCTGTTCTGCGTTAACGTTTTCAAATAGTTCGGGTCTGTTTGTCACCAGAAGGTCTAATATGTTATCGCCACGAGTCGGTTCTCTGTTTAACTGCTCAAGGTAGTTTTCAGATAAAGCACTTAAAAAATTTTCACTGGATTCTTTGTCCCTGCCACCCGTTATGAACGTCTGAGTCTCCCAGTCTATATCCAGCAAATTAAAATCTCCACCCAGAACTGTAACATGGTGGGGAAATCTACTCGAAATATTTTCCAAATTATCCTTCAGGTGCTCAGCCACAACAGCTGCTGAGCCAGGGGGCCTATAGAGACATCCAATTACCATGCCTGAGCCTGCTTTAACCATGACCTTCACCCAAATCATTTCACATTTCGGATCTCCGTCAATTTCCTTCGATACTATTGCACTTCTTATCGCTATAAACACGCCTCCCCCTTCACTGTCCAGCCTGTCTCTGCGGTATACATTCCAATCTGAGTTTAGGATTTCATTACTGTTTAAGTCTGGTTTCAGCCAACTTTCTGTCCCTAGTACTATATGGGCGTTGTGACCGTTTATTAATGAGAGCAGTTCTGGGACCTTTCTGTAGACGTTCCTGCAGTTTACTATTAGCACATTAATATTGTTATTCCCTGTTGCATTTTGCCTACTCCTACCTTGCCGCGTCTCAGGAGGCGTCTTGTCGGGCCTAGGGAGGGAATTCTCTAACCTAAAAAACCTCCATGTGCACTCCACACGTACTCCGCTACCCTTGTAGCCGCTTCTCCCCACATCCAGCACTGCTGGCGGCTCACCTCCAACTGCGCAAGGCTACGCGCTGTTAACAGCCAACTGCCCAACATTACAATAGCAAACAACAATGCAAACCAGCCACAGACTGCACACAGCACAGCCAGTGATTTTCATACCAATATAAAAACCTAAACAGCCTACTTACATAGCCCCAATCCTCCCGACAAAAAATTTTACAAATTGTTTTGGGCAGTGGCCAATACAGATTTGAAAATTTTTTTCATAATTACCTTAATAAAGATATCAAATGCACACACTTATTGATACAATGTTGGTCAAAAGCTAAAATTTTCTTACAGTCCATAAAGACAGTCCTGATCATTCATCACAGTATTAATTACAATTTTATGCACAAAGTCTGAGCAGTAAAAGAAAATGCACACGGAAGTAGTGGATTTCCATGCAGTCTTGAAGAAGTAGTGTTGTCTTTCCAACAGAAAGATAATGCTGACTCTTGACATGCAGACAGGTAATGGTCCACAACAGAGCAAACCCACTGCAGAGTCAGTCGAAGTTTTGAAGAATATTGGTAGGTAGGTCATCACAGAGCAGACCCACTGTAGTCCTAGTAGAGATTATGATATTGGTGGGTCATCAAAGGTGTAGACCCACGATAGTTCTTGTAGAGACGGCCAGCAGCCATCTGTTGCGACTGTGCAGGTGCACAATAACCATTGAAGAGTCTTGCAGACAGATAGCAAACCCATAAACCACCACTTGTGGACTCACAAAGTTTTTGGAATTGTCCTTAGAACCAGCAATGCTGTTTACCAGTCCCTTCCTGAATTATTAACACACGTGCAAACACTAACAGTCCCAACTTCTCATCTATTGTGCATATACTATGACCAACAGAAACGTGTGCAGTGAAATGTAACTTAATTTGAAGAACTTGTGTCTATACAATTATAAATTTACAACATAAGAATACAATTACAAAGGTAGAAAATACATCATTAAAGAACATACAATACAGATAACATTTGTGGTAATGCAGGCTTTACAAAAGAATCGAAATAACATATACATCAGTGTTACAGTAATTATGACATAATTAAATACATAAAAGGTCTGAATAACTTTCGAAACATCAACTTCACACATGCGCATTAAAACAAAACAGAATAAATAATGTCTAAACATCTTTACAATGTAAATAACGTATTATAAATGCAAATTATATTTGAGGATAACAGTATTCCTCGTCATAGTGACTGTAGCTGAGTATTAGAAAAATTCTACAACATAAGTCTTATCAGATAAACACATAAAGACAGGAAGAACACAAATACACAAGGTACACAGACACATAGTGGAATGACACAAAAGGACAGGAGAGGGTTTGTTTTAAGTGTGACATTTGGTACTGTAGTCCAACCCAAAACTTCATTTCACAGATGTTTCCTCTTATTTCACTTTTTTTATACCTTGTCAATGCATTACTTCCAATTCATCACAACTCATTCTCTTATATAGCCCACCCCCTCTTAAGCTAACTTAAATCTGCTGAGCTCAGGTGCTAAACTAAGGGATGAGGCAATGCAGCAGCACAAAACAATTAACACAAACAGCAATGACAAAAAAATGCAAATTGCTAAGGCAAGCAGCAATAAATATAAATTAACAAAGCAAATGCAACATTATCACTAATATGAGCCAATGTGCAGCAAAAAGAAAAATAAATCAGTGGTAAAACTGGCTTAACAGAGTAATACAAAGTGACATTCAGTAGCACTATTCCTGGCAATCAGCAACAGCAAATACTATAACTTATACCTAAACGTGACAAAGCTCAAGCAGAAAAAATATTACAGTAAAAATAGGAAATGTCTAATAACTATGTCACATCTTAACACTAGAGTGATGCATCACCTTGACTTACTCTCTGAAACTAGTTACCCCAGTCACTGACAAAAATTATGTATGCAATTCCTGTGAAGGGAAATGTCTTTTTGTGCTCGCTCGTTTTTTAAGAAAGTAGATCATAAAATTATTGTTTACTGGGTCTGTAGACAGAAAACGTTTCTATTAGGACATCTGTTAAATTTTAATTTAAACAATGCTGCTGTGCAACTAGAAACTAGATATCAAATGAAATAAGCAAATTTATACTAAGTAATGTGTGAAACGTCATTCACTAGGCAAATGGCGTCTCCAAAGGCAGTAAATAAATCTCTCAATTAGAAAGACAATAGATGTAAAAATGTTTCTCATCATTTCATTAGGCATTTTAGTAAATATCATAAATTAAGAGCTCCACAGTGTACGTTTTCAAGTTTGAGCGTGTCGTGTTTGCGATGCTTTCTACAAAGAAATGTCAATAGCGAGGATAATGACTTTTTTTCTCCACCTAATGGCTTTCTTTTTTCAGGCGGCTGGCACAGCTGGCTGCTCACAACGCATTATGTCAAGGTCACTTGGCTTTATTACCGAAATATTTACGACAGCAGTTTGCACTACAGTGACAGTCTCATATAAAAAATTTCATAGGGCGAGAATTTGTGTTACAAATGTGTAGCAACAAAATCCTATAAATATAACAGTGACCAAAAATTTTCGCCAGCATTGTGATACATTCACGCATTTACACACATTTCATAACTCTTAAAGTACGATTCTTGGTTTCCAACATCATTTTTCACAAATCAGAGTCCATAACCACTACTCATTATTCATATACATATAAACACGTAATCACATTCCTCATATACGGTAGCATCATCTTATTGATCATAAACATATCTCAACAGCATAATACACATCGTCATCATAATAATAACATCATAACAGATCAATCACATCTCAAAATCGTCGCAGATTCTTTCAATAATTTCAAGACCTTCAATAAAGTCATCTACCTCAAACATACTTCAGAAATCATGCTCCCTTCCCAAATACGACATTCAAAGCTCTCATAGTATCACGATGGTTCCGAAAAAGTATGAACAGTTCAAACAGTGCAGACAAAATACAATTTCATAACTGTGAAATTATCCAGCTGTGTAATTGCATAAACATGTGTCACTGACATAGTAAAAAAAATGTTTGTCTCTCTCAGTTAAATGATCAGATAGCTGTGTAATTTATGTGTTAGAGAAACATGGTACCAATGCGTAAAGTTGTATAAGCAAATACCATATTAGCCAGGGCTATTTGTGCTTGCCAAATACATGGTACACAAAGTAAGCGTGTACCCCCCTGAGGATTAATGTAATTATACCCTCAAGTGTTAAAAATTACAGCAATGGAATGAAATATATCACAGAAAACCTTTGTATCTTTGTAATTCAAAAATATTTAAAAATAAATGTTTTAAGTACAAATTTAATTACTCAAATACGTGTACTGTAGCGCTGGTAAAAATGTGCCAAGTGTCATAATTATCGTCGTCCGTAAGAAAAGTTCTGTGGAAGTCAATGTACTTACCTCGTAATAAACAAAAGCGAAATGCTATGCATATAGATATCGTAGTTATTATGTACATTACTGTGATCAAGAAAGTACTATACTGTAACGTATTGTTGTGCTACGAAAAAGGCTGTCTCATTGTAGCTATACCACAAAAGTTACTACTAAAACATGTTTTACTTTCCAGAGTAATACAGAAAAACTGTGCAGATATAAAATAGATGCACCACAAAAGCAACAATGTAAATTGTGTCACATATTAGTAGCATCGTGATATAATCGTGTAGCTGTCAAAGAAACCAAATACCAAGTCATCTTTAATCTCACGGAAAGAACTTCACATAAAGAATGTCTTTTCAAGTAAACCAAAATATTGCATTAAAATCTCATAAGCAGTATATGTTCTAAGTAAGTAAGCCATATATTCGTTACGTAATAGTGCAACTAACAAGCAAGAATGTACAAATAACAACACTGTGTCATCTCTTCACTATAACAATACATTCGTAATTACTGTTTCAATAAGTTCTCTTGGTTCTTGACTAGATAGTTAACTTCAAACATTGTTGCATGTTAACAGTTTCTAAGTCTGACGAAGTGTACTAGTAACGTGAAGTGAAAAGTCTTATGGTGAAGACAAAGTTAAAAAGCAGATTATCTTTCAATAAACGGTTTTACATGTGAAATGTGGTGCAAGCCTTTACTCTTCCCACTATGCAGAGCTCTAGCTTCAACGGAATTATCATGTGGTATATGGTACATCGGTAAAGAATGCTCAAATTTTTCTCAAGGTTAGCATCTACGTTATTTTTCTCTGAGCCAGCCGGCGCACGTGGCTGCCTGCGGTGTGAGTCATTGTCTGCTATCTCTTTGTTGGCGTGCGTTGTTATTGGGATTAAGAGACCTAACTTCTACTAATTCACCTTGTTGAGAGGGCCCTGCCCTGTTTGAATCCCACCAGTTCTGATGAAATTCAGGTCTGTTGTTATAATTATATCGTCTGTCGTCATGTCGGTAGTTTACATAGTTTCTTGTTTGTCGGTCATGTGGTGGAGAATTTCTCCCAGAATCGTAACTGCGCGGTGGACCGTTGCGTCTGAAGTTATTCTGTCACCATTGATAATAATTATTTTGGTTCCCATATTGTTTGTTTCCCTCATTGTCTCTGTGATATCCATTACTGCGGAGAGGTGATCTTTCCCTGTAATTATTACTACTCTGCCAACAGTTGTCATATGGGTGGTGTCTGTTTTGGTCACGATTTACGTTGTAAGAATAGTCTTGTCATGTCCAGGTATAATTTGTTGCATCGCGGAATTGTGACGGATGTGACCTGTAATTGTTGAGCTCCTGTTTTCGAGTCCCGCGATTGTCAGTGTCAATTTACAGTTCTTTTAAGAGTCCCTGGAAAGCTTCAATGTCGTCTTTGTAACGTCCTGCCAAAATAATATGTCGTAAATGTTCAGGCAATTTGATTAAACAAATGCGGATGGGTTCTGAGGGGCTGTATGGGTTTGAAAGATACTGATTCTTATGTAACATGTCTTCGAAATATTTGACAAGACCGGAAAATTCAGATTGTTCGAAATGTTTCATCATTATGATGCTATGTTTTACTCGGTCTTGTGTAGCTTGAGACCAATATGCTGAGAGGAAGGCATGATAAAATTCTCCTTCACTGTGACAATCGTGAATGACCTATCGCATACTTACAGCTGGTTCATTCTCTAAGTAGCCACACATAAATTCTAACCTGTGCTCCAATGACCAGTTGGGAGGAAAAAATGAGAGAATTGTGGATGAATGTCGTTGCCAGAATTCTTAAAAGTTTTGAATTTACGTGTAGTAATGAACAGCTTATAGTCAAAATCATCATGTCGGCGAGTCGCATATCAGTCATTGTTACTTCGTTTTGTCGGTTCAATCTCAAATTTCAGTGCGCCTTGCCACTTTCTTTCACAATTTCCGAAGTGCCCTGTGTTATTATTTTGTCGCTGTTCCGTATTTCTATGTCCCTCTTCCCGTGTTGGAGCGTGAGTCTCCTCTGAAATAAGTAATTCTTGTATTACCTGTGTCAACTAATCTTGTACTTCCCGGATTTCTCTTTTGTACTGTGTATTGATTTGATTTTGATTTTGTTTGTATTTTCTAATTTGTTCATACTCTTATGTGTTAGTGAAGGCTAAGGGTCTTGTGTCATTCATATCATCATCTACCTTTGTGGATAAGTTGGTGAACTGATCCGAAAGTTCGGCTACTTTCTCCGATAGAGAACTTATTTCCTCAGTGTGTTTTTCTGAACCAAGTTTCAGAGTGTCCATTTGTGTTGAAATAGTATCTACTGTATCCTTTAAGTTTTCCTGAGTTTTTGCAAGTTGCGTAACCGAATCGGTAGATGCATTTGAGTCAATTTTAGCTTGCAAGGTGCCATGATTTTCATGAACAATAGTTTGCAGTTCCTTTATGGCTACTTCGTGATTCTGTAATGCATTTTCATGAAAAACTAGGTTGTAAATGCTCACAAATTTGTGTTTTTACGTCATTACAGACTTTTTGACATTTCTATTCAATTTTAAGTAACTCAGCAGTTAAACCTTCACGTGTTTGTTCAAGTGTGGTGTCTAACTTTTGAAGCTGTTGCTGTGACTGTTTTTGATTTTGTTCCATTGCGTCTCACTGTTGCTGTGTTTGTCTCTGATTTTGTTTCATTTGTTGCATTAATTGCAATAATAATGTATTAGTGTCTGGAATCTGTTCCTCTATGCTTTTCGGCAGTGCATTTGCACCGGCAACATTCACGTTTTGACAAGCAGAAAATGTGTCTTGACATATTTGAGAAAACGGTGAGGACGCAAAACCTGAATCTACAGTATTTTCAAGATTGTGTCCTGTCATTTCGGATTCCTGAGGCGAACTGTTGCCGACCGATCGATCGATAATGCTTCCCTGTTCACTAATTTTTTCACGGTCTACACCATTATTTGCAGCCCGCTCCATTTCCCTATGCACAGTTACCAAATTACTACTTTTTGAACATTAGTTAGTTCATTACATGGTAGCGCTAACACACTGCTTTCGTCTTAACTGTCGTTTCTCAGTTTACTTTGGAGCCTAGTATTACGTTTTTCACACGCCATTATTGTCACAATATTTCACGATAACAAGGAAAGCACAATTTGAAGAGCAAAAATAAGAAAACACATTAACATAGCACTGAAAATAATATGTAGTTAATTGCAAGCGCAGCTGCGAAATACTTGGTGCAAATCTACATGCACGCCACACCTGTTTGTGTACAACAATGAAAAACTATAACTACAAAGGAAATTCTCTCTACAATTACGCGCTAACAATAATCAATAGCTACACTAATTACACAAACTACAAGAAAAAGTCAGAATATTCCAGTGAGGTATCCTCGGCTAAGAGTCGACATATGAAACGTCCCCTTCAAAAAATTTATGAATTACTGTGTTGATAAAACCCTACGGTATTTGATTTTCAAACAGCTGAGCAAAACTGAACGTACTCAGACATTCATTAAAGTGACACACAATATTCTTAGCGCAACGCAATCTGACTTTCAGTAATCCCTACAAAAGAATGGTCCTGACTAACAATAACCTATACCTCTCACAAATCACTTACCTCGCAAAAATCTTCGTTACTCGAACTACTGCAATACATCGAGCGCCACTACTGCCAGCTAAATAAAAGATTCTAACTACTGAAGGCACAAACTACTGACAGGCATAGTTAGCAAATGAAAGATTTTGATAGAGAACAAACAATGTATTTACCTTAATAGTGTCCAAAGTCATAATATATATATATATATATATATATATATATATATGGGACTTAACATCTGAGGTCATCAGTCCCCTAGAACTCAGATCTATTTAAACCTAACTAACCTAAGGACATCACACACATCCATGCCCGAGGCAGTGTAAGTAGGCCGTTTAGTTTTTATATTGGTAACGCCACGTAGCGCTCTGTATGAAAATCACTGGCTGTGCTGTGTGCAGTCTGCGGCTGGTTTGATTTGTTGTTTGCTATTGTAATGTTGGGCAGTTGGCTGTTAACAGCGCGTAGCGTTGCGCAGTTGGAGGTGAGCCGCCAGCAGTGGTGGATGTGGGGAGAGAGATGGCGGAGTTTTGAGAGCGGATGATCTGGACGTGTGTCCAACAGAGACAGTAAATTTGTAAGAATGGATGCCATGAACTGATATATATATATATATATATATATAATTATATATATATATATACACTCCTGGAAATTGAAATAAGAACACCGTGAATTCATTGTACCAGGAAGGGGAAACTTTATTGACACATTCCTGGGGTCAGATACATCACATGATCACATTGACAGAACCACAGGCACATAGACACAGGCAACAGAGCATGCACAATGTCGGCACTAGTACAGTGTATATCCACCTTTCGCAGCAATGCAGGCTGCTATTCTCCCATGGAGACGATCATAGAGATGCTGGATGTAGTCCTGTGGAACGGCTTGCCATGCCATTTCCACCTGGCGCCTCAGTTGGACCAGTGTTCGTGCTGGACGTGCAGACCGCGTGAGACGACGCTTCATCCAGTCCCAAACATGCTCAATGGGGGACAGATCCGGAGATCTTGCTGGCCAGGGTAGTTGACTTACACCTTCTAGAGCACGTTGGGTGGCACGGGATACATGCGGACGTGCATTGTCCTGTTGGAACAGCACGTTCCCTTGCCGGTCTAGGAATGGTAGAACGATGGGTTCGATGACGGTTTGGATGTACCGTGCACTATTCAGTGTCCCCTCGACGATCACCAGTGGTGTACGGCCAGTTTAGGAGATCGCTCCCCACACCATGATGCCGGGTGTTGGCCCTGTGTGCCTCGGTCGTATGCAGTCCTGATTGTGGCGCTCACCTGCACGGCGCCAAACACGCATACGACCATCATTGGCACCAAGGCAGAAGCGACTCTCATCGCTGAAGACGACACGTCTCCATTCGTCCCTCCATTCACGCCTGTCGCGACACCACTGGAGGCGGGCTGCACGATGTTGGGGCGTGAGCGGAAGACGGCCTAACGGTGTGCGGGACCGTAGCCCAGCTTCATGGAGACGGTTGCGAATGGTCCTCGCCGATACCCCAGGAGCAACAGTGTCCCTAATTTGCTGGGAAGTGGCGGTGCGGTCCCCTACGGCACTGCGTACGATCCTACGGTCTTGGCGTGCATCCGTGCGTCGCTGCGGTCCGGTCCCAGGTCGACGGGCACGTGCACCTTCCGCCGACCACTGGCGACAACATCGATGTACTGTGGAGACCTCACGCCCCACGTGTTGAGCAATTCGGCGGTATGTCCACCCGGCCTCCCGCATGCCCACTATACGCCCTCGCTCAAAGTCCGTCAACTGCACATACGGTTCACGTCCACGCTGTCGGGGCATGCTACCAGTGTTAAAGAATGCGATGGAGCTCCGTATGCCACGGCAAACTGGCTAACACTGACGGCGGCGGTGCACAAATGCTGCGCAGCTAGCGCCATTCGACGGCCAACACCGCGGTTCCTGGTGTGTCCGCTGTGCCGTGCGTGTGATCATTGCTTGTACAGCCCTCTCGCAGTGTCCAGAGCAAGTATGGTGGGTCTGACACACCGGTGTCAATGTGTTCTTTTTTCCATTTCCAGGAGTGTATGTATATATATATCAGTTCATGGCATCCATTCTTACAAATTTACTGTCTCTGTTGGACACACGTCCAGATCATCCGCTCTCAAAACTCCGCCATCTCTCTCCCCACATCCACCACTGCTGGCGGCTCACCTCCAACTGCGCAACGCTACGCGCTGTTAACAGCCAACTGCCCAACATTACAATAGCAAACAACAAATCAAACCAGCCGCAGACTGCACACAGCACAGCCAGTGATTTTCATACAGAGCGCTACGTGGCGTTACCAATATAAAAACCTAAACGGCCTACTTACACTGCCTCAGGCGTGGATGTGTGTGATGTCCTTAGGTTAGTTAGGTTTAAATAGTTCTGAGTTCTAGGGGACTGATGACCTCAGATGTTAAGTCCCATAGTGCTCAGATCCATTTGAAAAATGTGGTTTGCCTGCCATGTATTGCTCACATACGCGAACAGTGACTTTTATCGTGGTACAATCAGGCTGTTGTGAGAACATATTAGATCTTGATGCATTTGACTTGTTGGGCTTTAATATTCAAGACAACGTGTTGTCAGTGTCTGCATTCCATGCAAAAGACAGTGTCGCTTGTTTAATGAATGAATGCCTGGAACTCTTTCCTGAAGATTTAAGCAAGGCCAACAATTGTGTTACACATAAGACTCTGAAAGGCAATGCTCACTCGAAATTTTCCGGACCAGAACCGTTCCCATTGCATTACGGAACAAAGACGCTGCTGAACTTAAAGAATTGCAAGATATCGGAGTTATTGCGCCCATTATGATCTAGTCGGTGGGCAAGGCCACTGGTTTTGCTCCCCAAACCTTCAGGTCGCATTCGCCGTTGTGTTGACTTTAAGTCTACAGTCAGCCCACAAACTGTCATCGATACTTATCCATTTCCACGCCCCGAGGATCTCATGGACAGATTAGGCGCTGGTCGCTACTTTCCAAAAAATGATTTGGGGGACGCCTATCTTCAAAGACGAGTACCGCTCGATGAAGAATCTCAAAAAGTATGTTTAGTAAATACTTATTTGGGCTTGTTTAAATATTTGCGATGGCCTTTTGGTAGTGCTGCCGCACCCGCCATTTTCCATAAGTATTTGGAACAGCTGTCAGTGCAAGTGCCAACCTGTGTAAACTATTTGGACGATATTGTTGTAGCAGGTCGTACACCTGAAGAATATATTGCAAATTTACGTGTTTTGTTTCATATGTTATGTGATGCAGGACTAAAGTGTAGAATGGATAAGTGTGATTTTTTAAAACCTAAGTTGCAGCATAAACAGTCAGGGAGTACATCCACTTCAGTCGCATTTGTTAGCCATACGAGATTTGCCAGTTCCTCTAAATGTCATAAAATTGCAATCAGTTTTAGGGAAAATGAACTATTATATATGGTTCATACCGAATGCTGCACAAATTGCAGATCCATTGCATCGCTTACGTCCCAAGAATGTCCCCTTTGTTAGAAGAGATGAATGCCAAGTAGCTTTTAAAAAACTTAAAGATGCATTGCTCAGCGATCGATGCTTGTATTGTATTGTACGGAACTGTGGACCTAGAAACGACGGAGAGGCTTCGTCGCCGCCGTAGCCCGCAGTGGTACACTGACTACAGACTACAAAAGTCCACTCACCCCACCGCCGCCCAACACCGAAACCAGAGTTATTGTGCGGTTCGGCTCCCAGTGGACCTCCCTCCCCCCGGAAACGTCTCACACCACACGAGTGTAACCAATATGTTTTCGTGGTTGGGTAATTGTGGTGTACGCATACGTGGAGAAAGTGTGCGCAGCAATCGCCGCCATAGTGTAACTGAGGCGGAAAAGAGGAACAAGCCCGCATTCGTCGAGGTAGATGGAAAACCTCCTTAAAAACCATCCACAGACTGGCCGATACAGCGGACCTGGACACTAACCCACCGAGCGGCACGCTTTCCCGCCCGGAAAACAGTGAGTTACACCGCACGGCTGACTGGGTGGGGGTGGGGGGGGGGGGATAGGCGATCGATGCTTTGTTCACTTTGATCCTGACAAACCAGTGGTATTGCAAGTTGACACTTCCTCTTACCGAATCATTGCAGTGATTTCGCTCAGAATTGGTCATAAAGACAGGTTTATCCCTTTCGCATCGAAAGTGTTGTGCAAAGCTCAGTATAACTATTCACAAATTGAGAAAGAGGCTTTGGCTATTGCGTATGGTGTCACCAAATTCCAGCACTATTTGTATGGAAGAAAATTCTGCTTAGTAACGGATCACAAGCCTTTGCAGTCCTTGTTTCATCCGACGACACCTGCACGAAGTGCCCAAAAATAGCAAAGATGTGCTTTGTTGTCTCAAAATCAGTACGAGATTGTGTATCGTCCGACAGCTCAACATGGTAATGCGGACGTACTTTCACGTCTTCAGTTTGGCCCTGACACAGACTTTGATGCTTTTGCTGCACATCGATGATCAGGATTCTAAATTGCTTCAATCTTTTCCGCTGAACTATAGGAAAATTGCACACACCACGTGAGCTGATTCAGCTTTGGACATTTTGCTAACATACATTCGCACATCTTGGCCTCGTTCGTTGCATAGCATACCGAGCTCAGTAGTTTGCCGATAATTTTCACATCGACATGGCCTCGCTATGCAGTAAGAAGTGATACGTGTTCAGAATGTCAGTTCACAGTCACGTGTGTTGATCCCTAAAGCCTTGCAAACAGAAGTGTTGCAGTTACTTCACCAAGGACAGGGGGATTGTTGGTACGAAACAGTTTGCGCGTCGACTCTGTTCTTGGCAGGATATGGACGCCCAATTACAACAAACAAATGACGCCACAGTATTACGCATGTGCGGAAAATCACTCTGCTCCGCCTCAGAACTTCTCTGCTTAGCCGGGATCTTTTGGAACACTCGTTGGTTGACTGTGGTTGACTCGTACAGCGGGCCAATGAACTCATGAACTCCACGTACCACAATTCAAATCTCTTTTTTTTTCTTTTTTTTTTTTTTTTTTTTACCTCGGAGGTTTACCTGAAGCCATAGCATCAGACAGTGCCCCTCAGTTCACGTCAAATGAGTTTGAAACATTCTGTGAACGCAGTGACATACAGCATCTAACTAGCGCACCATTCCATCCAGAGTTGGTGAAGCGGAACGTTTTGTCAGAA
This sequence comes from Schistocerca cancellata, assembly GCF_023864275.1. Lineage (NCBI taxonomy): Eukaryota > Metazoa > Arthropoda > Insecta > Orthoptera > Acrididae > Schistocerca > Schistocerca cancellata. The sequence continues at coordinate 248,070,306 of NC_064632.1, forward strand.
ACTTCAAGCAGCAGATGGCCAAACTTCGCTCCGCACACACCAAGTATCGAGCATTGCAACTGATTCTCGCCTCATATTGTTCGCACCCACTAGATGGACCATCGTCGGTGCAACTGCTTCACAGCTGTCGCAGTCGGACTCTGCTCCATCTGCTCCACCCTCCTCAACATCCGGCGCCGAGAGAAGGCGGCAAGAATCACTTCGCGCCCCGTGATTTTGTCTTTTATAGGGTTTTTAGCAGCAGCAGACGGTGGGCCCGATGCGAGATCGCCCTTCGACTTGGTGCTTGCATGTATCTTATTACAGGTCCAGATGGTTTGCAGCGCCGCCATCAAAATCAACTTCGCCTCTGTCATGTGCACGGTGTTCCCTCTGTGGCTCTTCCCCGTGATTCACGGATCCCGAGGACAGCGCGGCCACAGCAGCCGTCAGAGGGGTGTCATCACGACACCGCGGGACGACCCCATGGAGCCTTCGCCGCCTCCGCTTCCTTTCGTCCTATCGATGGAGCTGCAACCGCCCACCAACGCCTTCCACATCTGGTTATTGGCCTCCGCGGGTGGACGCGTACCCTTCTGGCCGTTTTCCGGGAAGGGGGGGGGGGGGCCGTTTCAGCCAGAGCGAAGGCCAGATGGCGGGGTACGACCGGAAGTTTGACGGCTCCTGCAGCTACAGCTTCCGGTCCAGCTCAACGTCCATCCTCCGGCCCGGCCTCTCCCGCCGTTGTCGCGCTCCCTACACGACGACGGTCCGTTACTTTGGGGTAGGGGTGGGGGGGAATGTTTCGATGTAACATCAAGCGCCGGCACTTCAGCCTGTGAGACGACGTCAGCCAATAGAACGCTGACTAGGACGATACCACGACAGAAGCAGCACCTATACGGTCAACTGCTGTTTGTGTATCAGAAATCGGTTGGAAACTTTCCTCATGTTAGCTCGTGTGAATGCTCTGAAAAGCTAATCATTTGCATATCACAGAATCTTCCTCCTGTCGGTTAATTTTCGCGTCTGTAGCACGTCATCTTCGTGGTGTAGCAATTTTAATGGCCAGTAATAGGGTGAGTCACCTAACATTACTGCTGGATATATTTCGTAAACCACATCAAATACTGACGAATCGATTCCACAGACCGAACGTGAGGAGAGGGGCTAGTGTAATTGGTTAATACAAACCATAAAAAAATGCACGGAAGTATGTTTTTTAACACAAACCTACGTTTTTTTAATGGAACCCCGTTAGTTTTGTAAGCACATCTGAACATATAAACAAATACGTAATCAGTGCCGTTTGTTGCATTGTAAAATGTTAATTACATCCGGAGATATTGTAACCTAAAGTTGACGCTTGAGTACCACTCCTCCGCTGTTCGATCGTGTGTATCGGAGAGCACCGAATTACGTAGGAATCCAAAGGGAACGGTGATGGACCTTAGGTACAGTAGAGACTGGAACAGCACATTGCGTCCACACGCTAACAGCTTTTTATTGGTCTTTTTCACTGACGCACATGTACATTACCATGAGGGGTGAGGTGCACGTTCGACGGGCGTTTCATAGGGCGTGGAGGACGCATAAATTGGCCAGCCCGTTCTCCTGATCGTACACCTCTGGACTTCTTTCTGTGGGGTACGTTAAAGGAGAATGTGTACCGTGATGTGCCTACAACCCCAGAGGATATGAAACAACGTATTGTGGCAGCCTGCGGCGACATTACACCAGATGTACTGCGGCGTGTACGATATTCATTACACAAGAGATTGCAATTGTGTGCAGCAAATGATGGCCACCACATTGAACATCTATTGGCCTGGCATGTCGGGACACACTCTATTCCACTCCGTAATTGAAAACGGAAACCACGTGTGTACGTGTACCTCACCCCTCATGGTAATGTACATGTGAGTATCTTATCTTATGGATGCCCCATATAGATAACAATGATTTAATGATACCTGAAGACGGTCAGATGATTGATACCGGTGGTAAATAAAGGGTTATTGTGTCAGCATCTCTTGGCGGCGTTGAAATCTGACTTTTTTCAAGCCATTATCAAATATTCAACGGCCACCTCGTTTACGTCCTCGTGTATTTCTCTAAAAAAGACTAAAAGTTTGACGGCACTAGATCTGTATCGAGGATAACTGCCGCAGCCATCCTTGTCTGGGCTGACGCTCCGCACCTAATGACTTCAGTAGCGACGGGGCGTTAAACTGCAGCCGTCTCCTTGCCGCTACTCCTCCACTTCTCGCAGCTTGTTTCAGAATATCGTGTCTCATCGAAGGAGTATCGTAGCGGGGAGCGGACTAGATGCAGACAGAGGATGCTGCACATTACCAAGTTCCCCGAAGCCAAACTTGCGATAACTGCTCTCGCACGCAGACGAGCCATGGCTCGTGTGAAACCTCGCACCAAGTTTCGAATATCAGTGTAATACTAAGAACGTTAGACTGTTCTACGACTGAAGCCGAAACTCTCAATAGCAGCTTTTCTTTAGCGCGATGACGTTCTTACACACGAACGCACCATTGCCATTTCACAAAGCTGCGTAGTAAGTTATTTCCTCAAGAGAAACTGCACTGTGGGGAAAAAATCGCAACACCAATAAGGATTCGTGCGAAATAAACGAAAATTGGTAGGCTTGTTTCTACACCTAAAAGATGATGCCTCTTTAAATTTCGCGAAAGTCGCATAACAGAGGGGTTAGTAGCACCACTATGAGGATGCAAATCAGGTACGCTCTAAATGCAAGCTGTAACATTCGTGTCCGTTAGTTAACTTTGAGATTCGACATGGTGAGTTGACGTTAGTCAGGAATCCTTTCAAGGCAACAAAGACGCCGTTGTCAACACCTCACAAAGTTTTAACGATGGCTTGTTGTAGGACTGCGAGATGCTGGACGTTCCTTCTGTGATGCTGGAGAAAGACTTGGCAGGAACGTAGCCATTGTACGAGTACATGATTGCTAGCAGCGGAGCTCACGAGAATGACAATGTGTGGATAGCAATGTGCGGCTGTTTGCTGATGATGCTGTGGTGTACGGGAAGGTGTCGTCGTTGACTGTAGGAGGATACAAGATGACTTGGAGAGGATTTGTGGTTGATGTAAAGAATGGCAACTAACTCTAAATATAGATAAATGTAAATTAATGCAGATGAATAGGAAAAAGAATCCTGTAATGTTTGAGTACTCCATTAATAGTGTAGCGCTTGACACAGTCACGTCGATTAAATATTTTGGCATAACACTGCAGAGCGATATGAAGTGGGACAAGCATGTAATGGCGGTTGTGAGGAAGGCGGATGGTCGTCTTCGGTGTTCATTGGTAGAATTTTGGGAAGATGTAGTTCATCTGTAAAGGAGACCGCTTATAGAACGATGGTGCGACCTATTCTTGAGTACTGCTCGAGCGTTTGGGATCCCTATCAGGTCGGATTGAGGGATGACATAGAAGCAATTCAGAGGCGGTCTGCTAGATTTGTTACTGGTAGGTTTTATCATCACGCGAGTGTTACGGAAATGCTTCAGGAACTCGGGTGGGAGCCTCTAGAGGAAAGGAGGCGTTCTTTTCGTGAATTGCTACTGAGGAAATTTAGAGAACCAGCATTTGAGGCTGACTGCAGTACAATTTTCCTGCCCCCAACTTATATTTCACGGAAAGACCACAAAGATAAGATAAGAGAGATTAGGGCTCGTACAGAGGCATATAGGCAGTCATTTTTCCCTCGCTCTGTTTGGGAGTGGAACAGGGAGATAAGATGCTAGTTGTGGTACGAGGTACCCTCCGCCACGCATCGTATGGTGGATTGCGGAGTATGTATGTAGATGTAGATGTAGATGTACGGTCGCAGGAAGACTGATTTGCGGGTCGCCACGTGCCTCTGACCAGAGAGAAGACTGTCGTGTTCGGCGTATGGCTCTGACGCAACGTACTGCACCTACAGCAGCTATTTGTGAAACCAGGTAATCAAGGGAAGGCAGGATTCGGTTACGATTGTGGACGGGGCCGTAATCAGTTACTATTGGTTGCCTTTCACAGTTAGACACAATTTATTTTAATCCAGTAATTCCAGACTCAACAATAAATAAAAACTACCACACGTTATTAATGAAGGAATAAACAACTGTTTAAACAAATGTTTTCAGTGAGTTACAATTTAGCAAATCACCATTAAATACAGATACAGCAGATAGTGTTTTAAAAGCAAGCCACTGTGATCTGAGCAGACAGCCTTACAAGCCAGGAATGGCAATAAATTAAGAATTGTTTAAAACTCGCTGCAACTTACCAATTACAGGTATTGAAATATTGAAGGCAAGTCGCCACAAACACAGCAGAAGGCTTCAGATGCCAGGAATGGCAGTGAATAAGGTTTTAAAGGATTAATGCGTAAATACAAATACCAAATCAGAATTTTAAGGCAAGTGACCACAATCACGGCTGGCCTTACATGCCAAGAACGGCAATAATATAAAAAAATTAGAAACCTGCTTTAACACAGCAAATACAATAGCGAAGGTTAATCAAAAAACAAGCAACTGATCACCAAACTGGTGAAGTAAGATGATCGTAATCTTTGTAACACAACCCTTATCATCCACTGAACACCACCCTGCTATATTTATTCCAGAAGGCGACCAGAATTATTAACTAGACATACGTAACCTTTAATGTAGGTATTACAAAGTATTGTAATAAATAATACAATAATAAAATACAAAGACCAGTACATAAGTTCCTTAAAGGGTACTGAGGCAGATTATACCGGCAAAAGGCGCGGGCTGAAGGAGCGTTACACTGAACTACTGGCCATCAGACCACACACGTCTTACAAGAACGAAGGGGCCACAGACGGTGATCCAGGAATCGACCTCTGAGAAGATCTTGTAGCAAACACTGTTGCTAGCAATGAGATAGGCAGCCAAGAATTGCATTCACTTCATAAGATGGTAACTCAGACTAATGGCAGTCTAACGAATGACTAATGATAATCTTGCTGAAGCTACTTAACGTCCGATAAGCCAAATGCAACGATGGAACAATACGTCAAAACCGGAACCGGCGGCCTGCACCACATCCCCAGAATACTGTGTTTAGAGCGCCCGGAACAAGAGAGGAATCACTACCACCAGTGTAGAAGAATCACCAACCGGCCTACAATCAAGAAAGCTGTCAAAACTACACACCTTACCATACAGTAGCAGCAAAGCGAGGATACGTACACTGCCGTTACATACACTAGCCCCCAAGGCAGGTAACTGGGGTGTTAGCGGCCTCCAGCCAAGAAAAATTACCGCTGGTTGAAATTAACAAAATGGTTCAAATGTCTCTCAGCACTATGGGACTTAACATCTATGGTCATCAGTCCCCTAGAACTTAGAACTACTTAAACCTAACTAACCTAAGGACAGCACACAACACCCAGCCATCACTGAAATTAACAAATGTAACAAGTTGAATGCAGTAAACAGTAATAAGAAGTCGAGGCTAATCAGATCCGCCTTCCCCAAGCACTCCACTCGCTGCTCTTCGCCTCAGTGACACTACGAGCAGCAACACAAACCCAACTCAATGGAGAATCGCGAGATATCACAATGGTGGAGGTTCCTCTACTACGATTGAAATGAACTCATCTTAAAGCTTGCTGGATCCGGTTTACGGCGAAGTCGTGCACCCTCGTGACCACAGCCCTTCCATCCGGCAGTCCATGCGCGCCGCCAGCGGTCCTGGCGTGTTCCCACGCTGCGTGTACCTGGCTCCTCCTGAGTCTCCCAACCGAACTCGCACACTCACACGACCCGGAAAAACCAACGACGTCGCCCCAAAGATAGGGCAACAATTACTGCATACCGATAACCGCCGCTGTTGCCACTAGCGGACAGGACACGCTTGCGAAACCGAGTGGCGCCCGTCAACACGAGAAGAAGACAAACAACCGCCCCCATGCCAACTAAACGATACCGTCTGGCCTCCAAGAGAGGGCGGAAACCTACAAACAGCACCAACGCGAGCTTCAGCACGGCTCAATTTGAGCAGCAGTTGGCACTAGAATGACACAACGAACTGTTACAAAGCAGTTACTTCAAGGACAGCCGTGTAGCGCGTTTTCCACCGACCCCGAGTCACCACCATTTGCGACTTCAGTGGTGTCAAGCGAGAGCTCACTGGAGGGCACTGTGAAGGTCTGTTGTTTTTTCTGTTGAGATATGATTGGTTCTTCTTCTGTGCCAGTGATAGCCTTGAGCTTGTTATAAGCAGGGCAGTTGAGGGCCAACTGCACTGTAGACCTCTGATGTTAAGTTCCATAGCGCTCAAAGCCATTTGAATTTGAGGGCCCACCACCAACCTGGAGTTCCCCTCTGACAGCAGGAGCACTTTCGTGGTCATCTCACGTACCCTGACTGCAAACTTGTTCGACAGTCTGGCGATTCTATTTGTTTTGCTGCCATCATGAACAGTATTCCAGGGGGTGTTTTCTAGCAGGATAACGATCGCCTAGATACCGCTGGTGTAGCCCACCAATCTCTAAAGAGGGTCGACCTGTTGTCTCGGCCTGCTCCATTACCATATCTTTCTCCAATCGAGCACTTATGGAACATCATCGGACGACAACTCCAGCGTCATCCACAAACAGCATTAACGTTCCAGTATTGACCGACCAAGTGCAATGGGCGTGGACCTCCATCCCACAAACTGACAACCGATACCTGTACAACATAATGCATCCACGTTTGCATTCAACATTCTGGCGGTTACACCGGTTATTAATGTACCAGCAATTCACATTTGCAGTGCCTTATGTCGCGCTTGGAGAAGAAATAAAAACTTTGAGGTTCGCCGATGACCTTGTAATTCTGTCAGAGACAGCAAAGGACTTGGAAGAGCAGCTGAACGGAATGGACAGTGTCTTGAAAGGAGGATATAAGATGAACATCAACAAAAGTAAAACGAGGATAATGGAATGTAGTCGAGTTAACTCGGGTGATGCTGAGGGAATTAGATTAGGAAATGAGACACTTAAAGTAGTAAAGGAGTTTTGCTATTTGGGGAGCAAAATAACTGATGATGGTCGAAATAGAGAGGATATAAATTGTAGACTGGCAATGGCAAGGAAAGCGTTTCTCAAGAAGAGAAATTTGTTAACATCTAGTTTAGATTTAAGTGTCAGGAAGTCGTTTCTGAAAGTGTTTGAATGTAGCCATGTATGGAAGTGAAACATGGACGATAAAGAGTTTTGACAAGAAGAGAATAGAAGCTTTCGAAATGTGATGCTCCAGAAGAATGCTGAAGATTAGATGGGTAGATCACATAACTAATGAGGAGGTATTGAATAGAATTGGGGAGAAGAGAAGTTTGTGGCACAACTTGACTAGAAGAAGGGACCGTTTGGTAGGACACAAATTTAGCATTGGAGGGCAGCGTGGAGGGTAAAAATCGTAGAGGGAGACCAAGAGATGAATACACTAAGCAGATTCAGAAGTATGTAGGTTGCAGTAGGTACTGGGAGATGAAGAAGCTTGCACAGGATAGAGCAGCATGGAGTGCTGTATCAAACCAGTCTCTAGACTGAAGAGAACAACAACAACATCTCGCGCTTACATTTACCTGTGGTCTTGCAATCTTAATCACTTAAACTTGTTACCGAGACAAATGTATTCCCAAAATTTCATCACTCTACACTCATTATTTTTGGTGTTGCCTTTTGTTCGCCAGTATAATATATTTTTCGTAGTTTTGCTCAGTCAGAACCGAAAGATGTTTTGTTAAAAATCTAATAATGCAGCGGAATTTGTAGTACTCGTAATACTGTTAATCTATAATCACGCAGACGATAACAGGACACTTCCTATTTTGCTGGCCGTCGTCCCACTATATGGAAGGAACCTATCCAACTTGGTTTTTGCCAATTCTAGAGGCTTCCTTCATTCCTGACACTTAGAAGCTTTCGCAACTTCTTCTTTGCTGTGTCCATTTTCTCAAAACACGAATCTCAAATACTGTAAACAGTTCTTATCAGAAATTATCATCGCTCTGTGTTCTATCGCAGTACACGACTTCTTTCCTATGAACAGCGATGTGAGAATTATATACTCTCCAGTACTGGTCACAGTGATTTGGTTGCCTACAGTGCCAGATTGGCCACGTGGCAAGAGTTATAAATGCTACGGGTCCCTGCATTAGGGGGGCCCGGGGCTATATGTGAAGAAAGTCTATCAAATTACATACGAATAATATTGTACCTCCCGTCGAATGGAAAGACGGTAGTGTCCAAATCTACAATGACTGTTAACACATTTAGCCTATTTCTAAATTGAGAGCTGGCAACGCCATATATTATGTGGCCTAAGTTGACAACACTGAGCCGTAGTAAAGTTAGCTTTGAAAAGCGCGCCGCAGCACGTAGCGTGAAGCAGTCGCCCTCCGTTTTCTGGCGGTGGCGTCTTTGTCGCAATTGAAGGCTTCGGTGTCTCCCTCTAGCGCGAAAGGGGAAAAGTGGGCTGTTCACTTGGGTTTAAGAAGTGGCTGTATGGGCTCTCGTGGAGGGTTGGCAGTCGGGGCATCAAGAAGCGACTTCTCTGCCGGTGCTAGAGGGACAGCACGCAGACCGCAACATCACCGTAAGCGACGCGAGCAGCGGCTCTGTAGTATGGGACGTTAACTGCTCGTCGCGAAAGGAATCTTCCTGAGCGTGGGTCCGCAAGGGGCCTAATCCGCAGTTCGGCCGTATGCTGGCGACCGGCGAGGAGGTTCTGAAAATCGGCGCGCCTTCCTGCGTCCGCTGAAACGGCTGGCAGTGGGCGGCTAGGCAGGGCATTTGGAGGTGCTGCGTTGGTTCAGTCCTGGGAGTCGTAACGCACCGGAAGTTGAGTATTCATTGTAACAGACTTCATGAAGTTTAATCGAATTCAGTTTATTTATTCTTGTTAATTATACCAGCCGTACTTTTTTTTGGGGGGGGGGGGGATTTCCCGCCATTCATTCTCGTCTGCCCACCCGCGGGAAGGTGGTAATATTAGGAAGGGTGGTCCGTTTGTCCCCTTTTGAGGACGAAAGGGCGGAGCCAGAGTAACTCTGTGCTTCGGATTGCTTCTTTCCCCTCCCAGCTTACCTACGGGTTTATTCGACTGTTAGCCTCTGCCATGTCTGTGAAAATCTAAGGCACCAATGACTGTACTGTTTAAAATGCAAGGCACAAATACCTGATCCATTCTCTCCCCTGCCATAACTAGTATTACTAGACTCACGTGTAAAAGGTACTATAAGAAAGAAGAAAAATTCCTTTTGCCTCGTGGTAAAATCTAGTCAATTGCATAGCGAATTCTTGCTCATATGGAAGCTGTAACTTAGGTAAATTTGTGTTTATGTATATTTGGCTATAATAAGCAAAGTTGTTAATGTACGCCGTAGTGGATTTTTTGTATTGTTTCTAGTCAGCAAAAACTGTTGTGTGTTTTTCCAGTTCAATACCTTTTAAGGCTTTTACTCAACGTGCTTATGTGTTCTATACAGGTAGTTGGTTATTAGCGTGTTTTCTTGTAATTCAAGAGTTTGCCATTTCATTACGGGTAGAAATTGTTGCCTTGAAAGGAGAATGTTGTAAAAGTTCGCAAGTCCTACCTGGCGAGCGTGTGTGTTTGCCGTAAGTAACTGTCAGAAATTTGTAAAATTCGTTTTTTTATATATTTTTGGAAATGTTAATGTTATTAACTGTGAGTGTCCCCCCCCCCCCCCCCCCCCCCCGTGTGAATGACTCATGCGTTTTGGTTTTTCTATTTTGACAACTTTTATAAACAGGATTGTCTTTATACACTCCTGGAAATGGAAAAAAGAACACATTGACACCGGTGTGTCAGACCCACCATACTTGCTCCGGACACTGCGAGAGGGCTGTACAAGCAATGATCACACGCACGGCACAGCGGACACACCAGGAACCGCGGTGTTGGCCGTCGAATGGCGCTAGCTGCGCAGCATTTGTGCACCGCCGCCGTCAGTGTCAGCCAGTTTGCCGTGGCATACGGAGCTCCATCTCAGTCTTTAACACTGGTAGCATGCCGCGACAGCGTGAACGTGAACCGTATGTGCAGTTGACGGACTTTGAGCGAGGGCGTATAGTGGGCATGCGGGAGGCCGGGTGGACGTACCGCCGAATTGCTCAACACGTGGGGCGTGAGGTCTCCACAGTACATCGATGTTGTCGCCAGTGGTCGGCGGAAGGTGCACGTGCCCGTCGACCTGGGACCGGACCGCAGCGACGCACGGATGCACGCCAAGACCGTAGGATCCTACGCAGTGCCGTAGGGGACCGCACCGCCACTTCCCAGCAAATTAGGGACACTGTTGCTCCTGGGGTATCGGCGAGGACCATTCGCAACCGTCTCCATGAAGCTGGGCTACGGTCCCGCACACCGTTAGGCCGTCTTCCGCTCACGCCCCAACATCGTGCAGCCCGCCTCCAGTGGTGTCGCGACAGGCGTGAATGGAGGGACGAATGGAGACGTGTCGTCTTCAGCGATGAGAGTCGCTTCTGCCTTGGTGCCAATGATGGTCGTATGCGTGTTTGGCGCCGTGCAGGTGAGCGCCACAATCAGGACTGCATACGACCGAGGCACACAGGGCCAACACCCGGCATCATGGTGTGGGGAGCGATCTCCTACACTGGCCGTACACCACTGGTGATCGTCGAGGGGACACTGAATAGTGCACGGTACATCCAAACCGTCATCGAACCCATCGTTCTACCATTCCTAGACCGGCAAGGGAACTTGCTGTTCCAACAGGACAATGCACGTCCGCATGTATCCCGATCTCCGGATCTGTCCCCCATTGAGCATGTTTGGGACTGGATGAAGCGTCGTCTCACGCGGTCTGCACGTCCAGCACGAACGCTGGTCCAACTGAGGCGCCAGGTGGAAATGGCATGGCAAGCCGTTCCACAGGACTACATCCAGCATCTCTACGATCGTCTCCATGGGAGAATAGCAGCCTGCATTGCTGCGAAAGGTGGATATACACTGTACTAGTGCCGACATTGTGCTCTGTTGCCTGTGTCTATGTGCCTGTGGTTCTGTCAGTGTGATCATGTGATGTATCTGACCCCAGGAATGTGTCAATAAAGTTTCCCCTTCCTGGGACAATGAATTCACGGTGTTCTTATTTCAATTTCCAGGAGTGTATGTTGCAAACAAGTTAGATTCTGCGATATTTAATGAATGGAGTGAAATTCACCTGTAATTTAGCTGAGCTTGAAATATTATACAGCGTCGCATTGTACACGTTAAATTGCTTGTCTGTACTTGCCTTTTACTGGCGTGAAATTTTTTATAATAATTTAAAAGTCCTTTCCTATTCTAAATTGTGACATATTTTTAAAATGATTATTTTTTTTTTTAAATATCGTTAAGTCTTGCACCAAAGTTGAATAAAGTGTTATTGAAAATTGTGTGTAATTTCACCAGTTATTCCTTGGCACCTACTTCCACTTTACATTTTGTGTATTGATTGAGATTAACAACCTTTGGTGATCCAGTAGTAATTTTACGGTTCTATCACCTTAAAACCAAAAGGTAAATTCCTTAATTTTGTCCGAGCTAGGCGTAATAACACGATCAATAAGAACGGACGCTACTGATTACCCATAAGAGAGTAAAAAGTTGCCGATCATCCTGAACCATTGTTATACAGTATTTAATTTTTTTTTCTTTAAGGAATACGCCACCATTTGAGTGTGTAAATCCTGTGTACAATCTAGATTTCGGTTTTCACGTCATTATAGAGTACAGTGATCTTAGACCATTAATGTGTTTTTCTGTGTCCCGTGCATGAAGTCACTTTACTTCACGGCATTATCGTCTCATTTTACTTGATAATGACGGGAAATAATAAATCCTCAGTATACAGCAAAGTACGTTATGGTCTAAGATCACTGTAATCCAAAAATGTTCAAATGTGTGTGAAATCTTAAGGGGCTTAACTGCTAAGGTCATCAGTCCCTAAGCTTACATATTACTTAACCTAAATTATCCTAAGGACAAACACACACACCCATGCCCGAGGGAGGACTCGAACCTCCGCCGGTCATTGTAATCGATAATGTCGTGAAAGCCGAAATTTATATTGTAAACAGGTAATACACAGAAATGTACACTCAAATGGTGCTGTGTTCTTTCTAAAAATAAGAACGTAATTGATGAATACCGTATTTCCTTCAATATATTTACTTTCCTTACAGAGCTTCTAATACGAGCTGTCTAAAGTGAAATTTGCTTTCTTGTTGCTGAACTGTTATTGTACAACGCCTAGTAATTTCGTTGTTCACATCAGCCCTTGGATATTCCTTACAATTTAAAGTATGGTTTCTAAACCTTTTTCTGGCCATTATGTAACCAGTCTCAAGCCTTCCACTGTCCAGGCACTCAATATTGTTTCATGATTATGCTCGATGGCTCAACATCGAAACATGCAGGAGTCGCCTGCTTTGAGCTCTACGTTCACAAGCGTTGGCTACACAGTTTATTCCTAAACATTTGTGCCTTGTGGTCTTTCGTCAGATCTCATTCAGATCGCCGCCTGTCTTTTAAACCTCATAATTCCATGTTCTCTGATGTTCCATAACCTTGTCTCCTACTCGTAGTTTGACCGTTGTTCAATCTTCTTTCCGTTGACAATCAAGACCGTAAAACGTCAACAACCGACAAGCTTTGCAATTTTCCGGATACTTGTTGCCCGCCACCACCTCGTAACAGTCTGCTCTCTTTTCAGAGTCGCTTATCTTAGTTAATTCCTCCATTTGCGGGCCGTATCGTAGCTATAATATTTACCCATTCGTCTCTGCCCGCATTTATACACTCCTGGAAATTGAAATAAGAACACCGTGAATTCATTGTCCCAGGAAGGGGAAACTTTATTGACACATTCCTGGGGTCAGATACATCACATGATCACACTGACAGAACCACAGGCACATAGACACAGGCAATAGAGCATGCACAATGTCGGCACTAGTACAGTGTATATCCACCTTTCGCAGCAATGCAGGCTGCTATTCTCCCATGGAGACGATCGTAGAGATACTGGATGTAGTCCTGGGGAACGGCTTGCCATGCCATTTCCACCTGGCGCCTCAGTTGGACCAGCGTTCGTGCTGGACGTGCAGACCGCGTGAGACGACGCTTCATCCAGTCCCAAACATGCTCAATGGGGGACAGATCCGAAGATCTTGCTGGCCAGGGTAGTTGACTTACACCTTCTAGAGCACGTTGGGTGGCACGGGATACATGCGGACGTGCATTGTCCTGTTGGAACAGCAAGTTCCCTTGCCGGTCTAGGAATGGTAGAACGATGGGTTCGATGACGGTTTGGATGTACCGTGCACTATTCAGTGTCCCCTCGACGATCACCAGTGATGTACAGCCAGTGTAGGAGATCGCTCCCCACACCATGATGCCGGGTGTTGGCCCTGTGTGCCTCGGTCGTATGCAGTCCTGATTGTGGCGCTCACCTGCACGGCGCCAAACACGCATACGACCATCATTGGCACCAAGGCAGAAGCGACTCTCATCGCTGAAGACGACACGTCTCCATTCGTCCCTCCATTCACGCCTGTCGCGACACCACTGGAGGCGGGCTGCACGATGTTGGGGCGTGAGCGGAAGACGGCCTAACGGTGTGCGGGACCGTAGCCCAGCTTCATGGAGACGGTTGCGAATGGTCCTCGCCGATACCCCAGGAGCAACAGTGTCCCTAATTTGCTGGGAAGTGGCGGTGCGGTCCCCTACGGCACTGCGTAGGATCCTACGGTCTTGGCGTGCATCCGTGCGTCGCTGCGGTCCGGTCCCAGGTCGACGGGCACGTGCGCCTTCCGCCGACCACTGGCGACAACATCGATGTACTGTGGAGACCTCACGCCCCACGTGTTGAGCAATTCGGCGGTACGTCCACCCGGCCTCCCGCATGCCCACTATACGCCCTCGCTCAAAGTCCGTCAACTGCACATACGGTTCACGTTCACGCTGTCGCGGCATGCTACCAGTGTTAAAGACTGCGATGGAGCTCCGTATGCCACGGCAAACTGGCTGACACTGACGGCAGCGGTGCACAAATGCTGCGCAGCTAGCGCCATTCGACGGCCAACACCGCGGTTCCTGGTGTGTTCGCTGTGCCGTGCGTGTGATCATTGGTTGTACAGCCCTCTCGCAGTGTCCGGAGCAAGTATGGTGGGTCTGACACACCGGTGTCAACGTGTTCTTTTTTTCATTTCCAGGAGTGTACTTTCTTCAACGAGTTACTGCCAGGAACGCCAACAGACGATATTCAGTTTCGCGGTAGGCAGTGGTCATAACGTCTACAATGTATAGAACTATGACAATTTTGGACAAGGACTTCTACATCTCCGGGACGAATTACCTGTGAACATTGTTTAGAAGGAATCGATATTCAGCCTTTGACCATAAGTCGGCTACGGAAAATAAAGACGCGATACGGCCCAGCTAGCCTTCTACACTGAAGCGCCAAAGAAACTAGTGTAGACGTACGTTGCAAATACAGAGATGTATAAACAGGCAGTACACGGCACTGCGGTCGGTATCACCTATATAAGACAACAATTGTCTGGAGCAGTTGTTAGATCGGTTACTGCTGCTACAATGATAGGTTATCAAGATTTAAATGAGCTTGAACGTGGTGTCATGGTCGGTGCACGAACTATGGGACACAGGATTTCCGAGGCCTCAATGAAGTGGGGGATTTTCCCCTACGACCGTGAATATCAGGAATTCGCTAAACCATCAAATTTCCGATATCGCTGAGGCCTGAAAAAGATCCTGCAGCAACGGGACGACTGAAAAGAATCGTTCAGCGTGACAAAGTGCAACCCTTCAAATTGCTGCAGATATCAAAGCTGGGCCATCTACAAGCGTCAGTACGCAATCGTTTCAACGAAACATCATTGATATGGGCTTTCGGAACCGAAGGCCGACTCGCGCACCCTTAATGACTGCATGAAACAAAGCTTTACGCCTCGCCTGGGCCCGTCAGCAGCAACATTGGACTGTTGATGACTGGAAACATGTTGCCTGGTCGGAAGAGTCTCGTTTCCAATTGCATCCAGCGGATGGACGTGTACAGGCATGGAGACAACGTCATGAATCCATGAACCCTGCATGTCAGCAAGGGATTGTTCAAACTGGTGCAGGCGCTGTAATGGTGGGGGTGTGTGCAGTTAGAGTGATATGGGACCCCTGAAACGTCTAGACACGACTCCTACAGGTGATATATACGTAAGCATCCTTTCTGATCACCTGTGCAGTGTGCAGTGTGCATTCCGACGGAAGTGGGCAATTCCAGCAGGACAACGCAACACCACACACGTCCAGAATTGCTACAGAGTGGCTCCAAGAACATTCTGACTGAACACTTCCGCTGGCCACCAAACTCTCCCGACAGGAACATTATTGGTCACATCTGGGATGTCTTGCAACATGCTATTCAGAAGAGATCTCCACCCCCTCGTACTTTTACGCATTATGGATAGCCCTGCAGAATTCACAGTGTCACTTTCCTCTAGCACTACTTCAGACATTAGCCGAGTCCATGCCACGACATGTTGCGCACTTCAGCGCGCTCGTGGGGGCCTTACACAATATTAGACAGGTGTACCAGTTTCTTTGGCTCTTCAGTATTTTTCACTGCGACCCACCGAGTGACAGAGTGTTAAAGAGACAAGGAACCAGAATTGTCTTCGAATTGCATTAATGATTTAAAGAAATGTTACAACTTTTAAATGTCTGGCACTCCTAGACGTTTAAAAATGGTATTCCCGTATGGTAGCTGTATCGTGGAGCAGTCTGTAAGGATTATTGTAAATCGCTATGCTGAATATCGTCGTCTAGCGTATACAAGGGTTGTAAAATCAGCGGTGGCCGAGCAATGTCTAACGGACACACACAAGATTAATTATGAACGGATTTGGATTCTGGTTCACGCTTCGAAGTACTAGGACGCTGGGAATAAAGCTGTGGAAATTACAGGGTATGGGCAAAAATACGGGGGTACTAAAACACCAAACGTTATCATGCCTCATACGGTTTACGAAAAGCGTTGGAATTCTAAACGGCTTTCATCACTCCCATAATAGATAAATACAGATTCTGGACGGTGCTCAAGCGAATCTTATACCACTTTTCCCGTAATATTGTGGCAAGTGGGAGAACTATCATACAATCAGCTTAACAGCTCATACATTCAAGTTGGTGATACGAATAATATACAGAAGAATGGAAAAGAAAATACAGAATGTCATAGATGACGATCAGTTTGGTTTTAGGAAAGATAAAGGCCCCAGAGAAGCAACTGTGACGTTGCAGTAGACAATCAAAGCAAGACTAAAGAAAAATCAAGACACGTTCATAGGATTTGTTGACCTAGAAAAGCGTTTCACAAATCAAAATGAGCAATATGTTCGAAATTCTCAGAAAAATAGGGATAAGGTATAGTGACGGGCCACATAAAATATGTACAAGAACCAAGAGGGAATAATAAGAGTGGAGGACCAAGAACGAAGTGCTCGGATGACGAAGGGTGTAAAACAGGGATGTGGTCTTTCGCCCTACTGTTCAATCCGAACATTGTGGAAGCAATGATGGAAATAAAAGAAAGGTTCAGGAGTGGAACTAAAATTAAAGGTGAAAGGGTATCAGTGATACGATTCGCTGATGACATTGCTATCCGGACTGAAAGTGAAGGAGAATTACGTGATCTGCTGAATGGAATGAACAGTCTAATGAGTACAAGCGGAATCCTGCCCAGTCGTCTCGTATAGGGTGCCTAAAGGATGCTGTGTTCTCGGAATCCTATACAACGATTCAAGCAAATAACATTAGTAGTTTTATTTCAATTAAGAGGTTTGACAATACTTCACTTAGGCTTTACAACTGTGTCGCAAGTAATGTTTTTTGCTATAGACAATGTTCAAGCAAAAAAGGGATCACTAATAACTGTTTTGCGCGTGCCGGTCTACAACTGAGCGAATACTGAGCCAAAACTGAGCGTGGCTTATATTCTCTTCTTGCAGAGGTCTCTCATGTGGTGTCACAGTTCTTGTCAGTGGGCTATTGGCTGACGTCGCCTCACTGCCTTCTCTGGTCTTGCGTTCTTCCTCTTCGTTCCAGCGCTTGTGGTTACGCCAGAGCATTCCTCCCCCTCCCCTCCCGCCCCCCCCCCCCCCACAAGTGACAGGCCGTCGTCGAGTAGGGAGTACAACGGCGGGGGAGGCAGGAGCGTGGGCGCTTCGCTGGGTCAGAAGCTGTGGCTGCAGGGGACGTCCAGCTTCCGGCCGTGCTCTGCCATCCGGCCTGCGCTCTGGCGGAAACGTCCCCCGGAAAACGACCAGAAGGGTGCGCATCCACCTCCTGCTGCCATGAACCAGATGAAGGCGGCGACTGCTAAGGTGTGGGCGGGTCCAGCTCCATCGGTCGAACGACAGGAGGCGGAGGAGGTGAAGGTTCAGTTTCCATGGGGTCGTCCCGCAGTGTCGTGAGGACACATTCTGGCGGCTGCTGTGGCCGCGCTGTCCTCTGGATCCGTGGATCTAGGGGAAGGGAGACTGAAAGATCATCGTGTACATGACAGAGGCGAAGTTGATTTTGATGGCAGCGCTGCAAGCCATCTGGACCTGAAATAAGATACATGCAAACGCCAAGTCGATGGGCGATCTTGCCTTGTGTCCACCGTTTGCTGCTGCTAAAAACCCTGTAAAAGACAAGCGATACTTTTCGCCTTCCCTCGGCGCCGGGTATGGAGGAGGGTGGAGCAGGTGGAGCAGAGTCCGATGGCGGCGGCAGTGAAGAAATTCCGCCGGCGATTATCCATCTCGTGGGTGCGAACGTTATAAGCCAAGAAACAGTTGCAATGCTTGATCACTGGTGTGTGCGGAGCGACGTTTGGCTGTCTGCTGCTTGAAGGTTCTGACAAACCGTTCCGCTTCACCGTTTGTCTATGGATGGAACTGTGCACTAGTTAGATGCTGTATGTCACTGCGTTCACAGAACTTTGACATGAACTGAGCTCCGTCGTCTGACACTATTACTTCAAGAAAACCTTCGAGACAAATAATTCATGACAATAACTGAATTGTCCTACGTGACTTTGTCGAGATCATTGGCACAACAAAAGGAAACTTGCTGTACGAGTCAACCACAACCAACCAGAGACTCCAGAATGGGATTTTCACTCTGCAGCGGAGTGTGCGCTGATATGAAGCTTCCTGGCAGATTAAAACTGTGTGCCCGACCGAGACTCGAACTCGGGACCTTTGCCTTTCGCGGGCAAGTGCTCTACCATCTGAGCTACCGAAGCACGACTAACGCCCGGTACTCACAGCTTTACTTCTGCCAGTATCTCGTCTCCTAGCTTCCAAACTTAATCTGCCAGGAAGCTTCAACCAGAGACTGTTCCAAAGAGGTCCCGCAAGGTCTATGTGCACACGTTACCATGGTGAATCCGACTTAGGCCAAGCAGAGAATTTTTGTGGCCGAGCGGACTGATTTTCTGCATATGCGTGACACTGTGACTACATCTGTTCTAATTGGGCGTCCGTACCCTGCCAATGCGGCATCTCTTGGGTGTGGTGGTTACGACGTTTTAGTCGTTTAGCAGACACAGAACTGCCGCCACCATAGGCTAGCGTACAATCTCTAGCAGGGTGTTGAAAATTGTAGTATTTGAGAGAATGGGCGTCAGTCGGGTGACAGGAGTGTTCGTATATAACCAAGGTAATCAAACAAAATACGTTGCCATTCGATTTTTCTAACTTCTTTTCCTTGAAAATTAGCGTAGAACACGAAGAGGTACAATGTGGAATAGGGGTAGTAATATGAAATACTGTGGGTCTCACCTTATAGGTGCTATACTCTGGTGCGTTGCTTGAAAACTAAAACTACGTTCACCAACTGTAAATCACTTTGGGATGCATTCATATTGCAGTTGGCAGCCAAAATATGGAACACTAGGATACAAATGTGCAATACTAGTATTCCATATTAGTGACACAGTCACCTTGAAATTCAGACACGCAAATAAAATCGAAAATTAAATTTAAATAGGCAAGAAACACGTCATTTTACAGCTTAGTATATTAGCTAAATTCTCGTTAGAAAATACAGTGTAGTCCATTGATAGTGACCAGGCCAAATATCTCACGAAATAAGCGTCAAACGAAAAAACTACAAACAACGAAACTTGTCTAGATTGAAGGTGGAAACCAGATGGCGCTATGGTTGGCCCACTGGATGGCGCTGCCATAGGTAAACAGATATCAACTGTTTTTTTTTAATGGGAACCCCCATTTTTATTACATGTTCGTGTAGTACGTAAAGAAATACGAGTTTTTTAGTTGGACCACTTTTTTCACTTTGTGATAGATGGCGCTGTAATAGTCACAAACATATGGCTCACAATTTTAGACGAACAGTTGGTAACAGGTAGGTTTTTTAAATTAAAATACAGAACGTAGGTACGTTTGAACATTTTATTTCGGTGATACATGTACCTCTCTGAACCTATCATTTTTGAGAATGCATGCTGTTACAGCGTGATTACCTGTAAATACCACATTAATGCAATAAATGCTCAAAATGATGTCCGTCAACCTCAATGCATTTGGCAATTTGTGTAACGACATTCCTCTCAACAGCGAGTAGTTCGCCTTCCGTAATTTTCGCACATGCATTGACAATGCGCTGACGCATGTTGTCAGGCGTTGTCGGCTGATCACGATATCATTATCCTTCAACTTTCCCCACAGAAAGAAATCCGGGGACGTCAGATCCGGTGAACGTTTGAAGGCGATTGATATTGACTTGGCTGGCCAGTTTAATAAGCAGCAATTGATTGGAGGTCCAAATGTTTTTCGTGGACTCCATTTGAACTTCACCTGTGATGTGCAAGCAGTGTTTGGAGGTAGTACCTGGTTGACACTTGCTGTTGTATGGAGCAATCATGCAGATTATGGTGGCCTTGAAGCATTTCCAGATGCTAACATTTTGGCTTGGAAGACATGGAGTATAGCTGAGACAACAGGACTCTTGTCTTGGCTTCGACGACCAATCCTCCTGTCATGAAATATGCTATTCAATACCGCTTCAACCGCACGCGAGCTATGTGCTGGACATACATCATGTTGGAAGACATCACCATTCTGTCATGCAGTCAAACATCTTGTAGTAACATCGGTAGAACATTACGTAGGAAATCAGCATACATTGCACCACTTCGATTGCCATCGATAAAATGGGAGCCAATTATCCTTCCTCCCATAATGCCGCACCATACATTAACCCGCCAAGGTCGCTGATGTTCCACTTGTCGGAGCCATCGTGGATTTTCCGTTGCCCAAAAGTGCACATTATGCCTATTAACGTTACCGCTGTTGGTGAATGACACTTCATCGCTAAATAGAACGCGTGCAAAAAATCTGTCATCGTCCCGTAATTTCTCTTTTGCCCAGTGGCAGAAATGTACACGACGTTCAAAGTCGTCGCCATGCAATTCCTGGTACATAGAAATATGGTAGTGGTGCAATCGATGATGATGTAGCATTCTCAACACCAACGTTTTTGAGATTCCCGATTCTCGCGCAATTTGTCTGCCACCGATGAGCGGATTAGCCGCGACGGCAGCTAAAACAGCTACTTGGACATCATCATTTGTTGCTGGTCGTGGTTGAAGTTTCACATGTGGCTGAACACTTCCTGTTTCCTTAAATAACGTAACTATCCGGCGAACGGACCGGACAATTGGATGATGTCCAGGATACCGAGCAGCGTACATAGCACACGCCCTTTTTGCATTTTGATCACAATAGCCGTACATCAACACGATATCGAACTTTTCCGCAATTGGTAAACGGTCCATTTTAACGCGGGTAATGTATCACGAAGCAAATACCGTCCGCACTGGCGGAATGTAACGTGATACCACGTACTTACACGTTTGTGACTATTACAGCGCCATATATCACAAAGCGAAAAAAGTGGTCCAACTAAAACATTCATATTTCTTTACATACTACACGAATATGTAATAAAAAATGGAGGTTCCTATTTAAAAAAAAAACGTAGTTGATATCCGTTTGACCTATGGCAGCGCCATCTAGCGGGCCACAGTGCTATCTGGTTTCCCCCTTCAAGCTAAACGAGTTTCGTTCTTTGTAGTTTTTTTCGTTTGATGCTTATTTCGTGAGATATTTGGCCCGGTCACTATCAATGGACTACCCTGTATTTTCAAAGGAGACTTTTAGCTAACACACTAAGCTGTAAAATGGCGTGTTTGTTGCCTGTTTAAATTTAATTTTCGATTTTATTTGCGTGTCTGAATTTCAAGATGACTGTGTCACTAATATGGAATACTAGTATTCCACATTTGTATCCTAGTGTTCCATATTTGTACCGTACTTTCACAACCTGTTTTATTTAAAGGTATTGCTTCAGAAATAACATCTCGGAAACGGAGGGATGAGTTTGTTATGCGAACAGAAATTAATAATGTTAGAGAAAACAAGATGGGCTTCCTGAAAGCGGCAAAAACTTTATAAGTTCATAGGGCCACTTTGTTTAAGCGAATAAAATCATATTTACTAGCTGATTTTGCCACAAAGACCAAACTTGAGCGTAAAACTGTCCCATCTCCTGTACAAGAACAAAAGCTGATTGAATATATCATGACAATGGAAAGTAAATTTCTTGAACGTACCCGAAAGGATGTCCAATAGATGGATTTTCAGTTTGCTAAAGCCAAAAGCATCCAGAATCCATTTTTGAGTGAATGGGCTGGAAGAGGATGGTTACACGTTTTCTTGAAGCGGCACAAAAAGGAAATCCCGATTCGAATACTCACAGCAGCCTCATGTAATAGATCTTTAGGTTTCACAAGAAAAATATATAGCATTATTTTTCTCTCTGTTTTGGGGGAAAAAACTATTTCCCACCGGACAGAATATGAAATCTCGACTAAAGTGTTCTAACATTGTGCAAAGTTTCCCTTGTCGTTGCAAAAAAGAGAAAGCGACATCAGCCATCTCTTGTCAAGAGAGTGAATCACTCACGACCTTTGTCACTTGCGTGAGTGCCACAGGATTTTTTGTCCTGCCCTTGATGATATTACCTCGTAAGAGCCGTAGCAGTCAGCTAATGAGAAAAGTTCCCCCTGGGTCCATTCTTGCATGCTATCCCCCTGTATGGATTTGAGCCAGATCTTTATTGATTGATTTCAACGTTTGGTGAGAAAGGTAAAGCCGACAGCAGAATCACCGATGCTTCTGACTCTGTGTAGGCATTATAGCAACTCAAACAATATGGATGTTATAAATCTCGAACGCAAAAACCATGTCAGCACCTTTTGTCTGCCTCCTCATGCCTCCCACGTGATGGAACCGCTGGATAGAACTTTCATGAGTTGTTTAAAAGCCTGTTACTCTGAGCAGGTACACGCATGGATGAGGAAGATGCATGTTTAGTAACAAACGATGGACATCGCCGAACTGTTTAGGATGGGTTACCTCAAGTTCCAGATAGCAGTAAATATGTTTAGGATTACAGAAAGACACCCGTTAACTCTCATATTTTCATGTATGCAAATTTCATTGCCAGCGATGAAGGAATAACTGAGGATGTACCCAATAAGCCAAACAGTGAACCATCTGCAGGAAGCTGTGGCTTCTAAAAACGAAAAGGCTAAGCCAAGGTGGGGCCATCTTCTGGTACATAAGAAATTACACCTTGGCAAATTTTACATGTTCCACAAACAAAGAAGAGGCCAGGCAGCAGAGAAGAAAAGAAGGTTCTTCAGCAGTCCTAACATTAAACGATAACTAATTGAAACCCTCAGCTGCCGACAGCTGTTGTTGATATACCTCGATGGGGACAGCTGAAAGTGTGTGCCCCGACCGGGACTCGAACTCGGGATCTCCTGCTTAAATGGCAGACGCTCTACCCATGTCTTTTTTTTTTCATTTTATTCGTTGTTGATCGTTGTGTTTGGTGAGGACGTCATACGACATCCGGTAAAGTTAGTTTGTTGATCCTTCCACTCAGTTTTTTTTATTACAGAGGCCAACCAACTGTCTGACCGAACACGCTGAGATACCGTGCCGGCCCCAGTCGGAGCCATCGAGGACACAGATGAATAGCGCGACTGCAGGGACTTATCCCTTGCACGCTTCCCGTTGTCAGTAGGCTGTTTATGTTTTCTTTATGTAAGTAGGCTGTTTATGTTTTCTTAAACGTTACGTAGCGCTCTATATGAAAATCACTGGCTGTGCTGTGTGCAGTCTGTGGCTAGTTTGCATTGTTGTCTGCCATTGTAGTGTTTGGCAGCGGCAGCTGGATGTGAACAGCGCGTAGCGTTGCGCAGTTGGAGGTGAGCCGCCAGCAGTGGTGGATGTGGGGAGAGAGATGGTGGAGTTTTGTAATTTGTCATGAACTGCTATATATATTATGACTATTAAGGTAAATACATTGTTTGTTCTCTATTAATATCTTTCATTTGCTAACTATCCCTATCAGTAGTTAGTGCCTTCCGTAGTTTGAATCTTTTATTTAGCTGGCAGTAGTGGCGCTCGCTGTATTGCAGTAGTTCGAGTAATGAAGATTTTTGTGAGGTAAGTGATTTCTGAAAGGTATAGTTTAATGTTACTCAGGGCCATTCTTTTGCAGGGATCTTTGATAGTCAGATTGCGTTGCGCTAGAAATATTGTATGTCAGTTTAAGCACAGTCTTGTATAATTGTTCAAAGGGGACGTTTCATATGTCGACCCTTAGCCGAGGATACCTCACTGTAATCTTCTGATTTTTTCTTGTAGAGTGTGTAGTTAGTGTAGATTTTGTTTATTGCTAGCGCGTAATTGTAGAGAGAATCTCCTTTGTAGTTGCAGTCTTTCATTGTTGTACAGTAAAACAGTTGTGGCATGCATGTAGATTTGCACCAAGTATTTTAACTAGATATTATTTTCAGTGCTATGTTAATTTTTGCTCTTCAAATTGTGTTTTTCTGTGTTATCGTGTGAAATATTGTGACAATAATGGCGTGTGAAAAACGTAATACTAGGCTCCAAAGTAAACTGAGAAATGACAGTGAAGACGAAAGCAGTGTGTTAGCACCACCATGTAATGAATTAACTAATATTCAAAGTAGTAATTTGGTAACTGTGCATAGGGAAATGGAGCGGGCGTCAAATAATGGTGTAGACAGTGAAACAGGTAGTGAACAGGGAAGCATTATCGATCGATCGGTCGGCAACAGCTCGCCTCAGGAATCGGGAATGACAGAACACAATATTGCAAATACTGTAGACTCAGGTTTTGGGTTCTCATCGTTTTCTCAAATAAGTCAAGACACATTTTCTGCTTTTCAAACTGTGAATATTGCCGGTTCAAATGCATTGCCGTATAGCACTGAGGAACATGTTTCAGACACCAGTGCATTGTTATTACAATTAATGCAACAAATGGGACAAAAGCTTCAAAAGTTAGACACAATGGAACAAAATTTTCAAATGTTACACACAATGGAACAAAAACAGAGACAAACACAGCAAAAGTTAGACACAATGGAACAAAATCTTCAAAAGTTAGACACAATGGAACAACACCAGAGACAAACACAGCAACAGTTAGACACAATGGAACAAAATCTTCGGGAGTTAGACACCACACTTGAACAAACACATGAAGATTTAACTACTGAGTTATATAACATTGAATCGAAATGTCAAAAAGTCTGTAATGATGTAAAAACACAAATTTGTGAGCATTTTCAACCTATTTTTTCGTAGCATGAAAATGCATTACAGAATCACGAAGCAGCCATAAAAGAACTGCAAACTATTGTTCATGAAAATCATGAGACCTTGCAAGCTAAAATTGACTCAGTTGCATCTACCGATTTGGTTACGCAATTTGCAAAAACTCAGGAAAACTTAAAGGACACAGTAAATACTCTGAAAATTGGTTCAGAAAGACACATGGAGGAAATAAGTTCATTATCATAGAAAGTAGTTGAAATTTCGGATCAGCTAAATAGTTTATCTACGAAGGTAGATGATAATCTGAATGACACAAAACCGGTAGTCTTTAATGACACAGAAGAGTGCGAACAAATTAGGAAACTGAAACAAAATCTGAATCAAATTAATACGCAACACCAAAGAGAAATCCGGGAAGTACAAGATCAGCTGACACAGGTAATACAAGAATTACGTATTTCAGAGGACATTCGCGCTCCAACACAGGAAGAGGAACTTAGAAATACGGAACAGCCACAAAATAATAACACAGGGCACTTCGGAAATTATGAAAGGAATTGGCAAGGTACACCGAATTTTGAGATGGAACCGCCGAAACGACGTAACAATGACCGAAATGCGACTAGCCGACATGATGGTTTTGACTATAAGCTGTTCATTACTACAAGTAAATTCAAAACATTTAAGAATTCTGACAACCACATTCATCCACAAGCATGGCTTCAACAATTTTCTCATTGTTTTCCTCCCAACTGGTCATTGGAGCACAGGTTAGAATTTATGTGTGGCTACTTGGAGAATGAACCAGCTGTAAGAATGCGATCGGTCATTCACGATTGCCACAGTGAAGAAGAATTTTACCATGCTTTCCTCTCACCATATTGGTCTCAATCCACACAAGACCGAGTAAAACATAGCATCATAATGATGAAACATTTCGAACAATCTGAATTTTCCAGTCTTGTGAAATATTTTGAAGACATGTTGCACAAGAATCAGTACCTGTCAAACCCATACAGCCCCTCAGAACTCATATGCATTGCTTAATCAAATTACCTGAACATTTACAACATATTATTTTGGCAGGACGTTGCAAAGACGACATTGAAGCTTTTCAGGGACTGTTACAAGAACTGGAAATTGACACTGACAATCGCGGAACGCGAAAACAGGAGCACAACAATTACAGATCACATCCGCCACAATTCCGCGATGACAGAAATAATATACAACAAGGCTATTCTTATAACGTAAATCGTGACCAAAAGAGACACCACCCGTATGGCAACCACTGGCAGAGTAATAGTTACAGAGAGAGATCGCATTTACGTAGTAATGAATATGACAGAGACACTCATAGAAACAGCAATTTGGCAACCAGAACAATTATTATCATGGGAGACAGAATAACTTCAGACGCAACAGTCCACCGCACAGTTACGATTCAGGGAGAAATTCTCCACCAGTTAACCGACAAGAAAGAAACTACAGGAACTACCGACATGACGACAGACGATGTGATCATAACGACAGAGCTGAATTGCATCAGAACTGGCGGGATTTAAACATGGCAGGGCCCTCTCGGCAAAGTGAATTTGTAGAAGTTAGGTCTCCAAATCCCAATAACGACGCGCGCCAACAAAGGAACAGACAATGACTCGCACCGCAGGCTGCCGCGTGCGCCCGCTGGCTCAGGGAAAAATAACATTGACGCTAACCTTGAGCAAAATTCCAGTATTCTTTACTGACGAATACCGCATGATAATTGCATTCAAGTTGAAACTCTGCGTACTGAGAAGAGCAAAGGATTACACCACATTTCACGTGTAAAACCGTTTATTGAAAGATAATCTGCTTTTTAACTTAGTCTTTGCAATTTTCAGTTCACACTACTTGTACAATTTGTCACAATGAGAAACTGTTAACATGCAACAATGTTTTGAAGTTCAATATCCACTCAAGAACCAAGAGAACTTATTTAAACAGAAATTACGAATGCATTGTTATTGCGAACAGACGACACAGTGTAACTGTGTGTGTGTACATTCTTGCTTGTTAGTTGCACGATTACGTAACGACTATAAGGCTCGCATACTTAGAACATTTACGAGTACTGCTAATGAGATTTTAATGCAACATTTTGGTTTACTTGAAAATACATTCTGGATTTAAAGTACTTTCTGTGAGATACCAGATGACACAGTGGTTAGTTTATGTGACAGCTACACGATTATATCACGACGTTACTAATGAGTGACAATTTACAATGTTGCTTTTGCAGTGTATCTGTTTTATATCTGCACAGTTTTTCTGAATTCTTCTGTAAAGTAAAACATGTTTTAGTAGTAACTTTTGTGGTATAGCTACAAGGAGACAGCCTTTTCCGTAGCACAACAATACGTTACAGCAGAGTACTTTCTTCATCATGGCAATAAGCGTAATAACTAAGATATCTATACGCATAGCATTTCATTTTTGTTTATTACGAGGTAAGTACATTGACTTCTACACAACTTAGCTTTTGGAGGACGATAAGTATGACACTTCCACAGAGATTATCTTACAACAAGACGCACAATTTAGCGCTACAGTACACGTATTTGAGTGATTAATTTTGTACTTAAAACATTTATTTTTTAAAGGTATTTGAAGTACAATGATACAAAAGTTTTCCGTGATACATTTCATTCCATTGCTGTAATTTGTAACACCTGAGGGTATAATTACATTAATCCTCAGGGGGGTACACGCTTACTTTGTGTACCATGTGTTTGGCAAGCACAAGGAGCCCTAGCTAATATGGTATTTGCTTCTACAACTTTACATATCGGTACCATATTCCTCTAACACATAAATTACACAGCTATCTGATCATTTAACTGAGAGATAAACTTTTTTACTACGGCAGTGACAGATGTTTACGTAATTACACAGTTGGATAACTTCACACTTATGAAATTGTATTTTGACTGTACTTTGTGAAATGCTCATATTTTTCGGAACCATTGTGATACTATGAGAGCTTTGAATGATGTATTTGGTATGGGATTATGATTTTTAAAGTGCGTTTGAGGCAGATGACACTTTTGACATGAGCAGAGAATTTTTTTAGGTTTTGAAATTATTGTAAAAAGCTACGACGTTTTTGAGAGTTGACTGAGGTGTTATGATATTATTACAACGACGATGTGTATTATGCTGCTGAGATATGTTTCTGATCAATAAGCTGATGCTGTATGAGGAATTTTATTATGCTATGTATTTATTATGATGAAATATTGAAGAAGTGTCTACGAATATGTATACGTGTTATAAAGCAAGGAATAATGAGTAGTGATTAGGGACTCTGATTTGTGCATGAGAATGTTGGAAACCAAGAATCGTACTTTAGAATTATGAAATGTGTGTACATGTGTGAATGTATTACAATGCCGACGAAAAATTTTTTGCACACTGTTATATTCATAGGATTTTGTTTCTACACATTTGTAACGTAAATTTTCGACCTGTGAAATTTTCATATGAGACTGTCACTGTAGTGGAAACTGGTGTCGTAAATATTTCCGTAAGAAAGTTAAGTGACCACCTGCACGTAATGCGTCGTGGGCACCCAGCTGGGCGACAGTCGCCTGGAAAAAAGCCATTAGCGTGTGCCCCTTTCAGAGGTACAGGTGGAGAAAAAAAAGGGAGGCCATTATCCTCGCTATTGACGTTCCTTTGTAGAAAGCATCGCAAAAACGGCATTGTCGAACTTGAAAACATATGATTACACTGTGGAGCTCTTAATTTATGATATTTACTGAAATGCCTAATGAAATGACGAGAAATATTTTTATGTCCATACACCTGATTATGACTACTGTCTCTCTAGTTGAGAGATTTTTCTACTAACTTATGAAATGCCTCATGACTACTGAATGATGTTCTTATGCTTCACTTTGTACATAGTTGCTTATTTCATTTGATATCTGGTTTCCAGCTGTCTTGCAGCATTGGTTTCATAAAATAAAATTAAATGCATTTGCTAATGTGAACACTTCCTGTCAACAGATCTATTAAATAATTATTTTATGATCCACATTCTTCGAAAAAGGAGCTCTTGGAATGGAAAGAACAATAAGAAGGCACTGATAACAATAATTGTATATATAATTTTCTTTTCAACTACTTGGTAATATTTTTCGTAGAATAAGTTGTGGTGCACCACTTTAATTACATAGACATTAAGATGTGAATATACATTTCCCTTATCTGCATTGTTGTTTTTACTGTAATATTTTTTCTGCTTGAGCTATGTCATGTTTAGGTATAAGTTACTGCTGTTTGCCAGGCATAGTGTTACTGAATTTGACTTTGTGTTACTCTTCTAAGTTAGTTTTACTACTGATTTATTTTTCTTGTTTGCTGCACAGTGCCTTATATTAGGTGTAATTTATGCTGCTTGCTTTGCCTTTTGTATTTTTTTATCATTGCTGTTTGTGTTAATTGTTTTGTGCTGCTGCATTGCCTCGTCCCTTGGTTTAGCATCTGAGCTCAGTAGTTTTAAGTTAGCTTAAGAGGGGGTAGACTATATAAGAAACTAACTATGATGAATTGGAAGAAATGCATTGAGAGGATATAAGAAAATGGTTTGGCCAAAAAAAAAAAAAAAGTAGTGTACAGTGGAGAAAAACTATTTTGAAAGAGGATGTGAACAGAATACAGAAAGCAGGCTTAGATAGTACTTTTGGGAATAATGATGAACAAAGGGAGATCTCCATGCAAAATACTGCAGTAAAACAAACGCTGTCCTTTCCTTTTGTGTCATCCCTCTATATGTCTGTGTACCCTTGTGTGTTTGTGTTTTTCCTGTCTTTATGTGTTTATCCGATAAGACTTATGTTGTAGAATTTTTCTAATACTCAGTTACATGACTATGATGAGGAATAATGTTATCCTCAAATATAATTTGCATTATTAATATGTTATTTACTTTGTAAAGATGTTGAGACATTATTTATTCTGTTTTGTTGCTCATATGTGAAGGTGATGTTTCAAAAGTTATTCTGATCTTTTATGTATTTAGTTATGTCATAATTCCTGTAACACTGATGTATATGTCTATTTCTATTCTTTTGTAAAGCCTGCATTACTACAAATGTTATCTGTATTGTTATGTTTTTAATGATGTATTTTGTAACTTTGTTATTGTATTCTTATGTTATAAAATTGTAATTGACACCAGTTCATCAAATTAAGTAACTTGTAAGTTACATTTCACTGCATACGTTTCTGTTGGTCATAGTATATGGACAATATGCGAGAAGTAGGGACTGTTAGTGTTTGCACGTGTGTTACTAATTCAGCAAGGGACTGAATAACAGCATTGCTGGTTCTAAGGACAATTTCAAAAACTTCGTGTGTGAACAAGTGGTGGTTTATGGACTTGCTATATTATCTTCAAGACTTCTAAGGACAATTCCAAAATATTTGTGCGTGCACAAGTGGTGGTTTATGGACTTGCAATCTTCTCTGCAAGACTCTTCGATGGTGATTGTGCACCTGCACAGTCGCAACAGATGGCTGCTGGCCATCTCTACAAGGACTACAGTGGATCTGCACCTGTGATGACTCACCAATATCATTATTTCTACAAGGACTGCAGTGGGTCTGCACCTCTGGTGGCCCACCAATACCACAATCTGTACCAGGACTACAGTGGGTCTACTCTGTGATGACCTACCTACCAATCTTCTTCAAAACGTCGAATGATTCTGCTGTGGGTTTGCTCTGTTGTGGCCCATTACCTGTCAGCATGTCAAGAGTCAGCACTGTCTTTCAGTTGGAAGGATAACACTACTTCTTCAAGACTGCATGAAAATCCACTACTTCCGTGTGCATTGTCTTTTACTGCTCAGACTTTGAAAAAAAAAAAACACTGAAATTTTACTGCGATGAACAATCTTGACTGTCTTTATGGACTGTGAGAAAATTTTAGCTTTTGACCAACATTGTACCAATAAGTGTGTGCATTTGATTTCTTTGTTATTGTAATTATGAAAAATTTTATCAAATCATTGTTGGCCACTGCCCAAAACAATATGTAAAATTTTTTTGGGGGAGCATGGGGGCTATGTCAGTAGGCTGTTCATGTTTTCTTTATGTAAGTAGGCTGTTTATGTTTTCTTTATGTAAGTAGGCTGTTTATGTTTTCTTATTGGCAACTTTACGTAGCGCTCTAGATGAAAATCACTGGCTGTGCTGTGTGCAGTCTGTGGCTAGTTTGCATTGTTGTCTGCCATTGTAGTGTTGGGCAGCAGCAGCTGGATGTGAACAGCGTGTAGCGTTGTGCAGTTGGAGGTGAGCCGCCAGCAGTGGTGGATGTGGGGAGAGAGATGGCGGAGTTTTGTAATTTGTCATGACCTGCTATATATATTATGACTATTAAGGTAAATACATTGTTTGTTCTCTATTAATATCTTTCATTTGCTAACTATCCCTATCAGTAGTTAGTGCCTTCCGTAGTTTGAATCTTTTATTTAGCTGGCAGTAGTGGCGCTCGCTGTATTGCAGTAGTTCGAGTAATGAAGATTTTTGTGAGGTAAGTGATTTCTGAAAGGTATAGTTTAATGTTACTCAGGGCCATTCTTTTGCAGGGATCTTTGATAGTCAGATTGCGTTGCGCTAGAAATATTGTATGTCAGTTTAAGCACAGTCTTGTATAATTGTTCAAAGGGGACGTTTCACCGTGAGACCCACATTCCCAACTGTACACAATATACATACGTAATGTTCCCAATAGATATTTGCCCATCCACTAATTACTCGCGCCAACTAAGGTGACGATTACCGTAAGAGTTCGGGTAACCTGTGCGTATTCGCACAAACAAAGGTCAATGGCCGGGTAGCCTTTAACTATATATGAAGATAGTAACTGTTCCCGAAAGAACAGGTACCATTGATGACCGTGCAGCTTCTCTAGAATAAACGATAATCAATTGAAACCCTCAGCTGCCGACAGGTATTGTTGATATACCTCGATGGGGACAGGGGGCAATCGTCACCTTAGTTCGCCCGAGTAATGAGTGGATGGACAAATATCTATTAGAAACAATACTTATGTAGATTGTGGACAGTTGGGCATGTGGGTCTCACGGTAAGCGTGCAAGGGATAAGTCCTTACAGTCGCGCTATTCATCTGTGTCCTCAGTGACTCAGATGGGTAGAGCGTCTGCCATGTAAGCAGGAGATCCCGGGTTCGAGTACCGTTCGGGGCACACATTTTGAGCTATCCCCATCGAGGTATATCAACAACACCTGCCGGCAGCTGAGGGTTTCAGTTAATTATCATTTATTCTAGAGAAGCTGCACGGTCATTAATGGTACCTGTTCTTTCGGGAACAGTTACTATCTTCATATATAGTCCTAACACTGGCTCCATACAAGAGATCTCCTGAAGTATCGACAACAACAGCAAATAAATCTGAGACAAAGAAGCAGATGCCACGAAAGCCCAGGGGCCGAGAAGAATGTACAGAATGTGAGAGCACACTGAATGTGCAGGTCACGATAAAGGACGATACGTGTTTGACTCAGCAAGTGAAATTACTTACAGTAAGGAATTTAATAACTGAAAATGGTATATTTCGTGTGTTTTTCTACTGTTGTATTATGTTTCACCTTGCTTTCTTTGACAAATCAGCCTGGCTGATAAACACCTGCTGGAAAGTACGATGTTTATGCAGGATGGCGCTCCGCCCCATATTGATAGACGAGTGGAAGATCTCCTGCACGCGTCGTTTGATGATGATCGTGTGCCCAGCCGCCACTTTCGTCATGCTTGGCCTCCCAGGTCCCCAGACCTTAGTCCGTGCGATTATTGGATTTGGGGTTACCTGAATTCGCAAGTGTATCGTGATCGACCGATATCTCTAGGGATGCTGGAAGACAACGTCCGACGCCAATGCCTCACCATAACTCCGGACATGCTTTACAGTGCTGTTCACAACATTATTCCTCGACTACAGCTACTGGCGAGGAATGATGGTGGATATATTGAGCATTTCCTGTAAAGAACATCATCTTTGCTTTGTCTTACTTTGTTATGCTAATTATTGCTATTCTGATCAGATGAAGCGCCATCTGTCGGACATTTTTTGAACGTTTGTATTTTTCGGTTCTAATGAAACCGCATGTCATTTCAAGCATGTGTGTCAATTTGTACCTCTCTATCTACATTATTCCGTGATTTATTCAGTTTTCAAATTTATACTGACTTCTTGATCATCCGGTACATCCCTAAGTATGTGCTACAGATATTTTATTTGCTTAATGTGGGAAAACTGAGAAATTTAAAAAGGAAAAACAAAATAGTATTACATATTTGTACCACTTCCTCTACTGTTCGTTTGAAAACCGTAGGTATGTGAGGAACAGAAGTGGTACTAAGACTGTGCCCTGTGGGACTCCATTAGGTGGGAATAGAGAAGTATTTGAGTGCCAACAAACATGCTGATATTACCACTGCGGAAGACGAGCGTGGCGCATTCCGCGAACGCCTTGACACTGGTGTGTGGGCGCCGGAAGCGGCGGCCACGTCGGCGTTATTAAGCGCCGCCATCAGGTCGCGACGCCGGCTGGGCGCGTTTTAATCTCGGCGAGTGCGCCGCCCGGTCCGCTGCCCGCCCCGGCTCTCAGCCGGCGCTGCCACGGCCCCGCCTGCCCTTTACTCCCTCACTGTCACAGGGGAAGCCCCGGCCGGCGGCCTGTTTTCGCCTGATGGTACGCGGGCCCCATGCTGGCGCTGCTCGCGGGTTTTTTAATTCGACCGGTTGTAGCTGAGCTGGTTCCCAAAGAGCCCCACAAATTTCCACAAGTAGCGTCAGTTGTTGCCTAAGAGTATCACGACATTTAAAGGGTACTTCCCCAGAGACGTCATCGGTGTAAAGCTCGCAGTCCTTGTGACCTTTACTTTTCTTTCCTGCATGTCTAGGTCTTGTTGGATTTAAAGCTGAGATACTTGTTGCAGAGAGCCTACTGGTTTGACGCAAATAAAAATTTATAAGCTCAGTCAGACAATGGGAAATCCAGGATGGGATAATGACCATATTATGAAAAGCATACATTGCCATTCAAATCATAATGGAGATGTTCAGTCACAGACAGGCACAACAAAAAACGCACAACAAAAAACCTGCTATAACAAGTAAGCTTTCGGCCAAAAGGCCTTCTTCTGAACTACACAATACACACACACACACACACACACGCACACACAGGGCCGGCCGTAGTGGCCGTGCGGTTCTAAGCACTACAGTGTGGAACCACGTGACCGCTACGGTCGCAGGTTAGAATCCTGTCTCGGGCATGGATGTGTGTGATGTCCTTAGGTTGGTTACGTTTAAGTAGTTCTAAGTTCTAGGGGACTGATGACCTCAGAAGTTAAGTCCCATAGCGCTCAGAGCCATTTGAACCATTTTGAACCACACACACACACACACACACACAAAAACAACTCACACACACACATGAACACTGCCTCTGCCTTCCAAGGCCAGACTATAATCAAACAGTGCATGACGGGAGAAGAAATCTGCATAGTGGGTGGTTAAGGAGGAGGTTGGGGTGGAGAAGGAGAGGGATAGCATGGTGGTGATAGGGGACAATAAAGTGCTGCTTGTGGAATCATTTAGGGATGTGGTGGGAAGACGGTATGGTAGCTAGCTGCAGTTTGAGGGTAGGGTAGGAGGAGGGGCAGAAAAGACAGAAGTAAAAAGAATGTGGTTGTGTTGGTGGAATAGAAGGCTGTGTAGTGCTGATGTGCGAACATGAAAGGGGATAGGCTGGTGAAGGACAGTGACTGAAGAAAGTTAAGACCAGGAGAGTTACACGAAATTTCTATACTCACAGTTCAGAAAATCTGGTGTTGGAAGGAAGTGTGCAGATGAAGCAGGCCTTGAAACAGTCTGAAATCTGGTTTCGCAGGACAGAGCGGATCAGGTTGTGGAAAGTGGCTAAGATCAGTTGCTGTTATTTCACAAAAACACAAAAAACTTTATTCCTCCAAAACCAATGCACAGTTTTCTCTTTAAAACAACAAGGATCAATTCACGGCTGACGGCCCAAGTAACTTCTCAATAATAAAGTTTAATTAATTCCTTTTAAAAACACAAGGATTTAGAGAAAATGCTGAAGGCCTTACTCCACGTAAACACTTGCACCAAGAACTCCGACAATCCTAAAACCAATCACCGTGGAACAACAAGGAGAAATGACAAGTCACACACACACAGAGTTTCGTCCGATGATACGACCGACCGAACGACCAACCAAGGTCGTCCCGACTCAAGTCATGTGTGTCAGAAACAGTCGGGCGAGTCTTGGCTGTCCGGACCTCACTGCAGCTCCATCCCTACTCAACTCAATGTCAGTTCGGAACTCGGATACACGGCGACCCGGGCACACTGGCTCGGACCCAACCATGCAGAGGTAGCACTTGCCCATTGGCCACCCGACATCTCTGCACAAGGAAGGAACCGACCCACGTCCGGCAAGATGACCAACTGACGAAACCCAGAAACGGTCAACAGGCTCCAGTCTCCTTCCATTGGACAGTCCATGTGTGTCGCAAGCAGTCGGCGAGTACTGGCTCTCCGCACCTCACTGGCGCTTCGTCCCCGACTGCTTCGTCCCCCCGACTCAACCCTAGACACAAGACGACCCGGAAATACTAGCGGTCGCTCCAGAGATAGTACGACAATGCACTTACCGATAAGCGCTGCTGTTGCCATTCACGGGCAAGCAAACCAGCAACCTAATGACGCCTGTAAATCGAATTAAATGAAAAACGACAAAAACAAGATGACGAGCAATAAACGGCATGACCGCGAGCCGCGCACGGCTCACAGTCATTGAAATGAAGAACATTGTGTTAAGCAGCACGCTCAGCAACTGGGTGCTGCAGCTGTTTCTTGGCCAGTTTGTTGGTGGCCGTTCATGTGGACAGACAGGTTGTTCGTTATCATGCCCACATAGAATGCAGCGCGGTTGTTGCTGGTTTCACAGGCCTTTGACGCCTGTGACCAGACTGGAGCAGGTGTCTAGTGCAGGTCTTGCAGATTTCAGCTATGAGGCAACACCAGCTTCTCTCAACTGTGCAGATGTGAACTCTTCCTGCAATACATGGTGTGATTCATAAGTTTCAAATCTGATTCATTTCTGAGTAGGGGAGCGCGCGCAGACCGGTTCCACTGGGAGGGGGAATTATTAGGGGTCTCAGGGAACGAACTGACGCTGCGGCAGTTGCCTCCAGAACCGTGGAGAGTGCGCATCGCTTGTAGCGTGAGTGAGAGTCATTGACCTCGGTCAAAAAGTGGGAGAGGCGGAAATGGAGCAGCATTATGCGATTAAGTTTTGTGTGCGACTGAACAAACCTGCCATGGAGACTCTCGGTATGATTCAAGTGGCCTTTAAGGAAGAAGCCATGTCCTGTGCTATGATTTTCATGTGGCACAAATGTTTCAAAGATAGCCGCGGGAATGTTGAAGACGACG
This sequence comes from Schistocerca cancellata, assembly GCF_023864275.1. Classification (NCBI taxonomy): domain Eukaryota; kingdom Metazoa; phylum Arthropoda; class Insecta; order Orthoptera; family Acrididae; genus Schistocerca; species Schistocerca cancellata. The sequence goes on from NC_064632.1 coordinate 248,106,631, forward strand.
ACCATTCTGTGAGGCCATCATCAAGCCGACCAGATCAAAATGTGGAGAGAGTGCGGGAACTTTTAAACAATGACCGTCGTCTTAGTGTGAGTGCTCCGCCGCTTGAGGGATCGAGTTCGCCGTATCCGCCCGGCGATCAGGGGCGATTGGATACTCCACCACGACAATGCACCCGCGCACACGTCGAGCGCCGACGCCGAAGTTTTGGTCAAGTTCAACGTGACAACACTGCCGCAGCCACCCTACAGCTCCGACTTGGCTCCAAGTGACTTTTTCCTCTTCCCCCGAATCAAGACAGGCCTAAAAGAGAAGCGATTCGACTCCATCGACGCCATCCAGCAGGCTTCGACGAGAGCCCTTGACAGCATGACGCCAGAGGCCTTCCAGAAGGGCTACGAACAGTGGAAGACGCACTGGCAGCGCTGTGTTGATGCTGAAGGATCATATTTTGAAGAATTTTAGTCCGCTGTACTTAAATGTCCAATAAATTTCTAGTTCTGAGTTAAGTCTTGAAACTTTTGAATCACACTCTGTATATCAGGTTCCCACAACTCTCCTGACCTCGACCTTCATTAATCACTGTGCTTCACAAACCTACCCCATTCCCTGTTCCCATCCTACCACTACACAGCATTCTATACCACCAATGCACCCACAGTCATTTTACTTCTTTTCTGTCCCCTCCCCCATCAACTGTCTAACCTCCCGACTACACCTAGCTGCCCTAAGCTATCACAAGCAGGACTTTACCCTCCCTCGCTCCATCCCAGCCTCCTCCTTACCCTCACCAACCAGATTGCTTCTCCCATCATGCACTGTTGCCCGCAGTCTGTCCTCAGCAGCCAGAGACAGTTGTCATGTGTGTGTAAGCTTTGTTTGCCTGAATGTGTGTGTGTGTATCTTGTCCAATTCAGAAGAAGGCCTTATGGCAAAAACCTTACGTGCTTAGCAGTCTTTTTGTTGTGCCTGTCTGCGACTCAACATCTCCACTATATGGTGAGTAATACAGATGTTGTGGAACTGGTGTCAGGCCATCATGTCTTCTCCGTCACAGAAGTAAGTCATAATGGTGAAGTAGTGTGTATATTCAGGTCACTTGCATGCAATCAGTGTGATGAGATGAATCGACGTGAAAACGTGACAGAATAGCATAAAAGCGCTGTTTTTGTTCAAATGGCTCTGAGCACTATGGGACTCAACATCTGAAGTCATCATTCTCCTAGACTTTTTATTTTTATTTTTGGTCATCAGTCTACTGACTGGTTTGATGCGGCCCGCCACGAATTCCTTTCCTGTGCTAACCTCTTCATCTCAGAGTAGCACATGCAACCTACGTCCTCAATTATTTGCTTGACGTATTCCAATCTCTGTCTGACGTGAGGTCAGTCGCTTGACGGCGCGTTTCGACGCAGGCCCGCCCGTTGCCGGCGCGCCGTAAGGCACGGAAGCTCGCACTGGGGCGTATCGCTTCCAGTCGAGCGTGCCGCGGCAGTCCTCACTCGGAGAACTGATGCGTCTCTCATAGCCTCTCCTTCCCAAGTGGCTCTTTCCGCCTTCCCGTGGTGCCAGACGTTAAGCTCGGCATTCTGCCTTGCGACAAAAGGAAGAGCTGCGACCCAACCCGATGCGAAAGCGAAGGGTGCGTGGCACAGGGGGAGCTGTGTCAAGGGACCGGACATCTGTCCCTCTCTGTTCGCAGGGTACAGACCAGCAGGTGCTCTGCATGCCGGCGACCTCGTTTGTCGGCGTGGGATCGCGGCGCGAGTCGGCAAGGGTGCTTCGCCGCGCCCCTGGGTAACTGGGGCGTGTTCTGCCAAACCCAGGAGGTGGTGACACCGCCTGGGCCAGGTTAGATGGGTCCAGACAGCCGAACGACTGGGTGACCGACCCACCACCTGAGTAGGAGTGGGTCCTTGGCCGAGAGATGAAAGCTCGGGCTAGTAGGCGGCGAAGGGCGAGAGGTGCATCCGGCTCTCCGGAGTGCGGGGTGCACTTGCCGAGGAGCGTCGCGTGAAATCGTCGATGACGGAGCCACCGATGGGGACCAGGGCGCTGGCAACGGCGCGCTGAACCCAGCAGTTCGTTGGTGCCCTTGGCCTTGGGGCGAGGCCGGTGGGCGAGCTGCATCAGTCCCCCCCCCCCCGCCCCCCCCACCGCCATGCCAGAGGAGCCGGTCCGGGGCAAGAGACGGGCTCCCAACCTTTTCATTTGTCAAATCAATCATGGCTGACCAAGAGACGAGTGACTCGAGTGTTCTTTCGAGGTGTTCGACACTTACTGTTCCCACCTCTGAAGAGGGCCCGGGGCAGAATGCGGAAAATGTAACAGAATGGCATACTAAAATAAACCAACTGTTAGACTCTAGTATTAAAAATGGCAAAATAAGCAATACAGCAGTACTCTCAATCAAAAAGGAACTCGCCGCCTGGGCTATCGCTAGTGCGAAGCTCGAGGGGCGACTTGAAGAACTAGAAAAGGAGAATGAACGACTGCGAAAACAGCCCACTAAAACGTGGGCAGGGGTGGTCGCACAAGCGGCCACCAAAACACAAACCACCAAAGAGACTATTGAAAAGGTGTCCAAAAGGCCTGACACGGCTGTCTTCTTAAGACCCCTGCCAGGTCAGGACATCAAAAAAGTACAAGAATTATTCACAACTACTGTAAACCCGGCAGCAGATAAGATAAAAATAAATAAGGTAAAGGCAACAAAAAATGTTGTAATAGTAGATGTTGCCACTGAAGAAGACCGGAACAAAATACTGAATCATGACAAACTCAAAAAGGTCGTTAAGTGTGAACCGCCCAAAAAGCGGAATCCTTTAATGATCCTGTACGACGTGCCCACTACAATAAATGAGAATGACATCTATGAAACAATAAACCAACAAAATTTCGAGAACATGAGTCTCGATAATTTCAAAAAAGAATTCAAACTACACTTCAGAACTGGACCTAGAGAGCGCGATGTAGTACATCATGTAGCCGAAGTCTCGGGGAATATGTGGCGTAAGCTCACCACTATGGGCAGAATATACATGGGGTTCCACTCGATAAACGTTAGGGACTACCTTGTAGTTCCCCGGTGTCACAACTGTGGAGACCTCGATCATGTTCACAAACACTGTGAGCGAAAGCCGGCTTGCTCCAGGTGTGGCGCAGAAGATCACACTAGGAAAACCTGTGGCAAAACAGGGATATGTATCCCTTGTACAAGAAGAGGAAAAAAGAACTGCAATGCCACAGGAAGAAATTGCCCCACATATAGGTCATTAGAACAGAGACTTATTTCGAGAACTGATTATGGCTGAGTCCATATCAGGCAACAGGAAGCCTAAAAGAAAGTCTCCGAGTAAAAGGGTGAGGGATGCACTAAGGGCCAGTAGATTTAGGGAGTTCTTACAAGGAGCCACCAAAACTCGAATCACAAAAGTAGACACAAAAGATGCTGGTGTACAAACGGACCCCTGTGGTCACATTGGTGTTCCCTCTCCCCCAAGCCGGGGACTAAGGTCGCTTAAAGAGCTAGAACGACCAAAAGGGCATCCTGTGGCAAAACAACAAACGGAAGTACCAGAGAAACAACACAATAAGCAGCACATCATCCTCCCCAAACTCTGGCACACAAAAAGGTTTGGGCGTAGATCCCAATAGGGTATACCCCAACCTAGAACACGCACTACAATTAGCACGCCTGGAGGAGCCGGCGGTCCTCACCACAGCCCTGAGGCATGTGGTGCGTGTCGTTCACGAATACGGCAGAGACGTCACCTTCTCGGTGATGGAGGCTGTCGACAGAATACAGCTGAAGACAATGAATCTCCCCACTGACTTCGGAGCCCTGCGTGACCTAGTCAAAAAAGTCTTTGAAAGGCGAAATGAGAAATTCGACATCGACGAACTTTACAGTCAATCTGTCATTACAAATGGAAGAATAGCTCACGATTGGAGCAAGAATTGGCCTGAATCGCATATTAGAACATACTATGCACGTGACCCATTTAAACGTAGGACAGATTAACTCACATAACAGCAAATTAGTCATGCAGGAACTCCGCAGAGTCGTGGAGGAGAGGAGTCTGGATGTGCTCTGTCTGCAGGAACCATACTCCCTGGCTGGGCGAATCCCATTTGCGGCAGCAAGCTGGCAAGTCATTCACAGCGGAGCAGAACCCAGAGCAGCTATAATGATCATCAACAAAGCACTAAGAGCCACAGTTCTCTCCCAGTTCTCCGACGATCACTGCAACGTCGTGGAACTACAAACACCAGCTGGAGTACTGTACATCATCAACATGTACTTCCAGTACGGCCGGGCAATAGATGAATTCTTAGACAAGCTCATACAAGTAACCACGGCGTTGCGGGAACGTCGATGTGTTATTACAGCAGACAAAAATGCTAAGCCCCCCTGTGGTTCAGCGGCACACGAGGCGACTGAGGAGAAAAGGCCGAGGAGACCATCATGGCGCTACAGTTAATGGTCGCCAACAAGCAAGGAAACCCGCCCACCTACGCAGGAGGTGGGGGCGAGGGCACGAACATTGATGTCACATTGGTCACGCCCAATCTCGCCACCAGAATAACAAACTGGATGGTCTGGGATCAGGTAACAACTAGTGATCACAATCTTATCACATTCTCATTGGGAGACGAGGAGTGCCGCTGGGACATGGGGTGGGAGACACAGTTCAACTACAATAGAGCTGACTGGGACCGCCTGGCAATGGAGTGTGAAATACCGACATTGCCCGATGGTGACGAAAATGTCGAAGAATACGCCGAGGAACTGGTGAAAGCAGTTGTTAGGGCGGTAAAAGCTGCCGTACCAACCAGGAGGAGAGCCGTAGCGGCCTCTCCGTCACCATGGTCAACCGAACTGGCACAGATGCGCCAGTCGGTCAGGAGGGCGAGGAGGTACTACCGGCGGAGTGTCGTCTGGGAAGAAAAGCAACGCTGGTTGCTAAGATACAGAGAGGCAAAGGAACACTCCCAACTAGAGCTTAAAGCAGTAAGGCTACAGAGCTGGGAAAAATATGTACAGACGCAACTAGCTACGGACCCATGGGGTGTACCGTACAAGTTAGTACGGGAAAAGATTAGGTCACCCATGGTGCTGTCCACCGTCAGGGATCAGGGCAGGATGACGGAAACCTGGCAGGAAACTGCTGAGGTCCTCCTCCGTGTCCTGCTGCCTGACGATGGCGAAAATGATGACTCTGAGGCACAACAGCAGATTCGGAGACAAGATCAAGAGGAATACTGGAACAACAACATGGTATATCCCTTCTCCGAGGAAGAAGTAGCCGCACAGATAAATGCCCTTAAAAGAGGCAAGGCTCCTGGCCCAGACGGCATCACTGCAGAGGTGGTGCAATTCCTGGCCCCCCAGTTGGTGGCACCTCTCACAAAGTTATACAACGAGTGCATGCGGTTCGGGAAATTCCCCCAAATATGGAAAAGGGCAACAGTAGTAATAATCAAGAAAAGCCCAGACAAAGATCCACGAGAACCTAAGTCCTACAGGCCCGTCTGTCTACTAGACACACTGGGGAAACTTTTTGAGAGGTTGCTGGCAGACAGACTGGCAGCACACCGAGCTTTGTGCGGGATGAGTGACAGACAATTCGGCTTCAGGGCCGGGAGATCGGCGTCTGACGCCATTGCCCTGGCTGCGGAAGTCTGTGCCTCTACCCCGCACAAATACGTGGTCGGCATCATGGTGGATATCAGTGGCGCCTTTGACAACCTGTGGTGGCCCTCGCTCTTCTCCCGATTGCGAGAGAAGGAGTGCCCGAGGTCGCTATATGGCTGTCTCAGGAGCTATTGTGAGAATAGGGAGGTCTGGCTATCGTCCCCTAGCGGGAGAATAAGTAAAAAGATCATCAAGGGGTGTCCACAGGGATCTGTCCTGGGGCCACTCTTTTGGGATATTAATATGGAATCCCTTTTGGACACCCTTCAGAACAGCGACGATGTGCTAGAGGGCATAGCCTATGCGGACGATCTCCTCCTGCTGGTTGGTGGCCGTAGCCGCGAAGACTTAGAGCCGGAAATTGAAAGGGCCATATCAATCCTAAGTACATGGTGCCATATGACCAAAATGAAGATTTCACCAACCAAATCTACATATTTACTCCTAAAAGGACAATTAGCTAGAAACCCAACTGTAAGGATAGATGGCTCACCAGTTCTTCGACGCCATGAGGCGCGATACCTGGGCGTAGTCGTCGATGAGAGGTGGACTTATGCATCACACATTGACACCGTCACACAAAAATCATTAGAAACATTCATCATCATCATCATCATCATCATCATCATCATCATCATTTAAGACTGATTATGCCTTTCAGCGTTCAGTCTGGAGCATAGCCCCCCTTATATAGTTCCTCCATGATCTCCTATTCAGTGCTAACATTGGTGCCTCTTCTGATGTTATACCTATTACTTCAAAATCATTCTTAACCGAATCCAGGTACCTTCTCCTCGGTCTGCCCCGACTCCTCCTACCCTCTACTGCTGAATCCATGAGTCTCTTGGGTAACCTTGCTTCTCCCATGCGTGTAACATGACCCCACCATCTAAGCCTGTTTGCCCTGACTGCTACATCTATAGAGTTCATTCCCAGTTTTTCTTTGATTTCCTCATTATGGACACCCTCCTGCCGTTGTTCCCATCTACTAGTACCTGCAATCATCCTAGCTACTTTCATATCCGTAACCTCAACTTGTTGATAAGGTAACCTGAATCGACCCAGCTTTCGCTCCCATACAACAAAGTTGGTCGAAAGATTGAACGGTGCACAGATAACTTTGTCTTGGTACTGACTTCCTTCTTGCAGAAGAGAGAAGATCGTAGCTGAGCGCTCACTGCATTAGCTTTGCTACACCTCGCTTCCAGTTCTTTCACTATGTTGCCGTCCTGTGAGAATATGCATCCTAAGTACTTGAAACTGTCCACCTGTTCTAACTTTGTTCCTCCTATTTGGCACTCAATCCGTTTATATT